>NC_136659.1:22655487-23855487 GCF_903797595.1 Erithacus rubecula
GCCTCTACCCTTTATCTGTGTGTAAATTACAATCCCTTTAGAGAGCAGGAAGGAGAAGGCACTATAGCCTCAAGAAGAGTATAGTTTTGTGGGAAGCATGTTAGAACAGACCTGCTTAGTGCATACAGAGCATTCATGTCCCAGCATCCAGCTAGCCATGTACAGACACCTAGCTGCCTTTGTCTGTCAGATGCAGGGGGAGATTGGTGATGTAGAGTACACAAAATCAGGCTTCTGCCCTGAATCGACCTCTAAAGAAACTTCTGCTTTGGTTTCAAAGGATGGTGGGCCATTACAGGTTTCTAAACTAAGCCAAATGACATCTTATATATTTAAGAAAGAAAACAGACAGCTTTATTCAACATTCCTGTTTGGAACACTTTCAATTGGCAACACTTTCCTCACACGTTGGAGAGTTCTTTTCTGAAACACCCAAAAATTTGGCACCTTGTTCCATCAGTTGGTTAGCCATTCTCAAAGCCTTGCATCTAGATGTGCAGGTGGCTGGGGCCTGAGTTTTACCACAAAGGGTTTCTGTAGGTCCCACAAAGTTCCCCGAGAGCTTCCACAAGGGTGTGTGTGTGTTTTCTGCCCCATTCCCAGGAAGTCACAGTAAGAACCATAAGGCCAGATCCCAGCTGACCATCCCCAGAGCACAGGAGAAGAGAAAGCAGAGCAACCAAGGAGCCTGAGTTATCAATTTTCCTGGGACATGTTAAACACCTTGGGGCAGTGCTGGTGGACACCTTGGAGCTCTGCATGGAGAGGCCAGCTGCCCCCTTGGGCTGTGCTCTGCTATCCTCATGTCACTCTCTTTTTCTATCCTTATCCCCTATCACTCTTTCCTGTGAAAGAGGTGGGGTGTTTTTGTTTATTTATGTGTTGGTTTGGTTTTTTTTATTTTTTTTGGCCAGGCTCTGGGCTCATCTCTGAGAAATTCAGCAGGGAGAGTGGATACTACAGATGACTGTGGGGCAGCACATGAGAACAGGGCTAGTGTACAGAAATACCTCATTACAAAACATTTCCAACACAAGTCCTGCAGGGGAAGCTGTCTGTAGAGCAAAGATCCCCTGACTCAATTGACCCAGAGTTTCTGACTCTTCTGACACCCATGTCATCCTAACCTTTAAATGACAAGTCCTACAGCATGGGACAAGGAGAACAAAAAGCTTGAGATGTAGAACACAGTTTGAAGGCTAGGCAAACCTGATTGTGATTCTTGGCTTCTCCAAGGACTTCCTTCCTGACATTTTCCAAGTGGTTTAATTCCTTCTGTGTAGCAATGCTTATTGACACACTTTCCTCAGTACTGCTCAGACCTAGGCCTGAGAAATGGGGACTGCATGGCTTTTCTTCTTTTAGATGATTGTCAGGTCAACTTAGATGAGAAAAGTATTTGGAGGGTGGAAGAACAATAAAAAGCAATTCAGCTTGAAGAGATACATCCAGCATGGAAAACCTGAGCCCAAATATTCAGCTTGGGCAAAGTCATAAACAACTGAAAACAGCATGTGCTGTAAGTGAAGCCTTGTGCAAGTGGCCAATGCTGCAAAGTCAATCTCCAATGGAGTCACTGAGTCATGCACATCATCAGCCTGATTTTTGCTGGAGCTTTCCAGTGATGGTGTGGTGCCACTACAACAGGCTACAACAAACTGAGGACAGAAAAAAGCAGATTGGATGGATAAAACTCCCTATCTTGATAGTTTCAAGCCACCATGCAGAAACCTGTAGTAAAAAAGCATCTTCAGAATTGGTGCTTTTCTCCTAGTACAATAGATGTGTCCTTTTGAAGTTTAAGATCTTGTTGTAAAATTCAGGGGGAATGGGAGGGCCATCACACCCTCATGGTGAGAGCATAAAGTGTTCTCCTGGTACCTTACCTTTCAGGGAGGACTTTGTTATAATGAGAGTCCTGAAGAACTGATTATATCCCTACCTCATAGGGAAAAGCAAAAGCTCTCTCAAATAATCCATGCCAGATCTGAGCAATGGGGAAAAAATCCTTCAAAAAGCCAAATCTGGCAATGGGATTTATCTGGATGGCATCAGTACCTCACACCTGCTGGGCTCCAGGGTAAATTCTCACTACTTCTGGCACCACCAGTATGCTTGTCCCACACCCTGTCTCTAGTTACAACTCAGCTGCAAAGCACTGGGAGAAAAAAGAGTGAAAAGGGACAGAAGCTTTCCTATAAATCACAAGAAAGAAAATCTTCCTTTTCCCTCTATCTAAGTGATGTGAATCCCCTACAAACTCTGTAAGCAGCAATGTAAATAGGACCAGCAAAGGCTCAATAAACTGCTCTCATCATCCCTTACAGGAAAACCCATGCATCTTCTCATCCAACTCTTTCTCTTAACCCCAGGCTTGCCCTGATAGTGCCACAGGATCCTAACTCCATCAGAGTTTTCTCTGAAACCATGCACCTTCCCTTCCAGAAGGCTGTTTTGGATAGGCATGCAGGCTTACAGCTGTAAGTGTTTCACTGCTTGTTTAGACTGTCACTGACCAGGAAGCATCTGCAATGACTTTGTATGGATGAGGCTTGGCAGCAGTATGTTACCATCTGACCTGATGTTGTGGTTGTTTAGCTTTTTTTTTTTTTTTTTTTTTTTTTAACTTGCTTCTCCAAGGAGATCTGAGATCCAGGACATGTTAAACATTATTTTGCTGACTTTAAATTGCTTTGCAGTACTGCAGTCAGCTTGGATGCCAAACTTAAGCCCATAAACTCTATTTTTAACTTTGAGTTTGTCAGTGCAATGGACACTATCATATCAAAATATTTAAGGACTTGTGGTAAAACTTCCTCAAAACAGTTTTTGCTCAGATGAGAATAGTCTTACTGGAAGCCTATACAGATAGGAGCTATAAAAATTTGGTTTAAAATTGGATCAGGCTGCAGGAAGAAAACAATCCTTTTTTTTTTTTTACCATGGCAGCATGAAAGCAGGCTGGTTTTGGAGCACGGATGGGTTTTGTTTGTAGCACACATAACACCAGCCTAACTTCAACGTGCTCTTGGAACAATCCATGTGTGGAAGCTCCTGCTCTGCAGGATGGTGCTTATTTATGTAGCAGAGCAGCTCCTTGTCAGCTAAACCAGCCTGGTTGTTTGGCTTGCTGTCCTTTGAGGGATGAACACACACCAAGTTGTGTTTTGAGTGCCTTTGTGGCAAGGTTCCACTGCCTTGAGAATCACAAGAAGGGAGGTTTACTCTAGGCAGGTGGCTGGCTGGGCTCACTGGGGGTGCTGGACATCCCACAGGCTCATGATGGATGTCTGGGAAGCAGGAGCCACGTGGGACTCTGTGTGTGAGCCATGCAGAAGGGTCAGGAGCACCTGCCTGTAAAATGAGGCAGAAGTTGATTAGCCTGTAGGTACACAGAGTGTTCTTCACGGAGACATTGATCTTTTCAACTCCCGAAGCCAGGGAGACACCTGCCCATGGAGCAGGGAGTCAGAGTGCAGATGGACACCTGGATCACCCCCAGGCAGACACCCTCTCTGCAGCACAGCTAGCACACAGTGCAGCCACTTCTCTCAGGAGCTCAGGTCTACTCTCCAGGAAACTGCTCCCAGAAATATGATGCTGCATGAAATCCCTGAGCTGTCACCACAGCAGAGTAAAGCTGACAACTGTGTTTGAGCCTATGGATGCTTTAGACAGACACTAGAAGACCAGAGGGTTGGATGTTCTTCATCTCCAGGATTATCACTGGGAAGGTTGTTGGGGAGTATATTTATTTCTGTTTGTTGGCTTGGTTCTTTATTTTGTTATTCCTTCTGCACTGGAACAAACAAACAATCTATGGAATTAGAAAGCTGTGGAAGAACAGGTTTTATCTGAGAACCCAAAAGCACCTTTGTGAAATCTGATGGACACTCCTGGACATGTCTGAAAATCAGGAAATTTTTCATGGTAAATGTGCTGTATCTACCCAAGAATGAAGATTATAAATGAGTCTCATATGATTACAGCTGAGCAAAAAAATGAGGCATACAGATGAGGAAAAAAGACATTTCTGATGAAAAATTACCTTTGAATACCACAGCAATTTACAACCTACTTTAACTTCCAGATATCTTAACTGGACAAAAGGATACTGCCATTACTAGGTTCTTACAGATGATTTTAAGGAAAATGATGAACTCAAGAAAAAGACATTGAGATCCTGAGTAGCAGCCTGAAATGACATGCTAAATGCTCCTTCCCTCAGGCTTTCATTAAGGTAGACAGATGATGGATTGAGGTCTGGTTCAGCTTCTCTCGGTGCTGCAGATACTCATCTTGGTATCTTAGAGAGCTTTTAATTGCCCATTGTCTGGTGGGCAGCTTTCAGCTTTTTCCCTATACTGTTTTTGGCTATATCTGTTTTCACACCAGGGTCCAGAGGGCAATCAAGACAATGTCATCTCTTTCACCCACATGGCTTCCTTGTGGGCACACTGCAGATTGTATTTATTTCTGCCTTCCAGCTCACTCAATCACCTCGTGGGCTGTGGTGGCATCACTAACCTTTTTGGTATAGAATGGTGCAGGGTCTAAAACCCACTCAGCACTTGTTGGCTTCTGGCCCTGCAGCAAGCACAATGTTTTGGGAGATGACTCTAGCTGAGAGTTTGTAGCATACATACAAATTCTTCTTGGGAAGCAGCAGACACCCTAGAAGAAAATGCAACAATTAGAAGGACTTACCCTGAGAAGACCCATGTGCAGAGCACACTGTGCCCAAACCCACATATTTGTGCTTGCAAACTGTGCTTATGCAAGAATGTGCTTAAAACCTGGCCCAGGTCAAGTCTCAACTGGAATAAATTTACTGAAATGATCCATCTGGAGGTGTTCAACTACCAGGCTTTGCTTCTGGAATATAAGTGTTCCTGGCTTTGGGCACTCATTCCCAGGCAAGGCTAATGGTGCACAGCTGCATCACAGCCCCATGGGAACAGGGCTCACATCTCACATCTGGACACCAGCCTGTCAGACCCACCACCTTGCAGCTTGGCCCTGCTGCACACACCTTTCCCAAGCTCTCCCTTGCTATTCCATGATTTCTTCAGTCACTCTCCAGTTACAGATGGCACAAAAAGATGCATTTTCACACATTCATGCAATGGCACGTCCTTTTTCTGCCCAATGAAAGCCCCAACATCAGTCCTTTCTCAAAAAAAATGACCATAGAGTCATGCTTGGCTCCTGCTCTGACAACACCATGCTGCTCTTCATTGGATTTAGGCTCACCAAGTGGTGCTTAATCAGCTTCCAGGATGTGTCTGGTTTATAGCATCTGGATTCACAACAGTAAAAGTGGGTCCCATCATGTGTGGTGCATGATAGTCATATTTAATTTTCATACCAACACCAGATGCCTTAGAAACTGGACAGTTTGTGTAAGTGCTGAACCTCTTCTTTTCTTTAATTTCACCACAATTTCATCAGCATCAAACAGGCTGAAGCATTTCTGGGAAGTGACCAATCAAACCACACTAATTATTAAAAAATAAAAATAGACAAAGTGTGTTTTTTTTTTTGTTGTGTCTTCTAAACCAAGTGCTAGAAGGAATTTCCACCCCTGAAAATGAAGATTTATTCTTTGAAAAAACTTATATAAAAAAAAGTAAAAGACAAAAATAAACTCTTTTCATCTTTTCAACTAACATTGCCTTTGAGTAAATTGGAAATAATTCAGTTGTTATAATTTTAGCTGGAGGTGATGATAGCTGAGAACTCTTATTTGTTTGTATGGTGTCTGACTGCAGGGTCCAAAAGTCTGTACTGCAACTTTACTATGGAAATATGACTTTTACTTGTGAAGGGAGAGGGCACAAGTAGGCTGTATGGACATATCCTTAATTGCTCTTTAGTAAATAAGGCATTTCAAGAAGGAGCTCTCATTCCTTCTGCTGTTAAACAAGCTGCAGTGATTTTCTTTGTGTGGAAAATCACCTACAAACAATGCTGGGAAAACACTGTTGGGAACACATTCAGCAGGAACAGAGTATCCTTTGTAGGACTGTAATTATTAGAGGGATCCCCTTGCAGGAGTTATTGCATTTAGGCTCTTCAGGTTAATACACACTGGCAGGAGAGCACAAACCAAACAGAAAAGCAGATTTTGGTGAACAGTTACAAAAGCTGTGATTACAATTTTGGAAAAAATTGTGATTAGGCAGGATCTGAGAATCTTTTCCCAGATTCATAGCAGAATTTCCACAGAATCTGGGAATAATCTTTATTCTCCAAACTCAGTGGCATATGAGAAAGTGAATGATCACTGACAAGGCACTGCTGCCTCTGAGAACTTTAGGTACATTCTCCTTGTGAGGTACAGTCAATCTTCCACAGCCTTGAATCCAAACCTTCCTTCAAGAAATTCAGAGAAGTTTGGATGTGGTGCCTTAAAGCTTTGTCCTGTATGGGCTTCCAAGAAGCTTCAGCTGATTTGAAAGTATCAGATTTTCAGATGAAGGGTTTCAATTTCCATGAGTTGAAATTGCAGAATGAAGATTCATGATCACACACCACAGATCAGTTGGATGCAAAACAGGCAAACACCTGAGGTGAGATGTAAGTAAACCTGGGTAAATATTTTACACCCAGGAGAGTTTCCATCTGGATCACTTCCAGAATAGGATACTAAATATGCTACTTTTGCCTTAAAGCTCCAAATACTGTTTTTTTTCTCCCCCACCACAACTATTGAATTTAAGAAGATATGTTTGCTTTCCTCCCTAAGCATAAGCCATTGGGAAACAAAAGAGGTCATTCAGTGAGCATCCCTAGCAGGAAGCATCAAGAGAAAGGGGAAGATTACTGACATCAGCAGTGCAGAACAGAACTGCTCCTGACAAGCAAGCATTGAAAGATTTACTGGAAGGCATCAACTGCTTTTATACACTCCTATTCTTCCCTTAGGTTTTCTCTTCATTTGGCCACAGAAATCTTCATCCATTCACTCAACTCTTTGCTTTTCACCTCTCTCTGAGCAGGAATTGCAAGGATAATTCACTGTTGTCCTTCCTACAAATTAAGCTCCAAATGTTCCTCAGGAAAAAATAATTAAAAAAAAAAAAAGAAAATAATCCACCCAAACTTTATGTGGTTAATTTGACTCCGAATTTGCCAAGTTTGTGTCATGGATATTGTCCTGTCCCTTCATATGTTCTCCAGTAAAGTAGGCAGATTGAAATTTTACCCTCCCTGACCTACTTGGGAATTTCAGTCTTGTTTCTATTCCTGCTTCCTCATCAAGCTTACCAAGGGTCTTATAGCACACTGCAAACTGACTATGGACAGAGTGAAATACATTGAATAAGCAACTGTCCCAGCTATCCAAACAAGCTGCCCCTTTCCCTGCCCATGCTGGCAGCCTTTGGGTTTGCCCCTGATACAGGCGCCCTCATTGCTCCATTCTGGTTGAATTTTCAGTGACCCTAAGTCTCTTCCAGTGAAAAATCAGAGAAAAACAGACAGCTGCATGTAGTCATAGGCTTATTTAGAGGATGACTAAATGAGGACATGATGCAATGTGACATAATGTAAATGTGTTGCATCCCTGAAAAGTTCTTGGCCGAGTGAGCTTCTCACCAGGGATATTGGTGTTTTTGCTTAAGCCACCCTAGCATAGCCATTTTGGTCTTTTTTCAATCCATATTCCTGAAGTTTAGGACAGAGAAGGGACTTTAACCTGTATACCAAGGGGTAATATGTAAAGATACACCACACAGGTGTTACTCCATCAGAAAGCTGGAGCTGGACCTGATCAGGACTACAGGATTAAGGTGCCTGGTTAAAATGACATTGTTCCACAAGCTCCTCCTCTCCATAAAAGATCAGAGCTCTGATCAACACTGTTCAGATGTTGCTGGATATGAGGCATTGCTATCTTCAAAACCAGTGAAGTATCAAATGATCAAATTTCTGCTGATTTCCTTTACTGGGACCATTTGTAACTGGCACCAAAGTAGTTTCAGAGCAATGATTAGTTATTTCTCAATCCTGTTGACAAAAATCCACCAGTTCAAAGCAGTGAGGCTGAAGTAATACTAATTCCTCTAGAGAAAAAACCAAACAACCCAAAATCAAAAACCCAAGGAGCTGTCCTGCTGACTGTTCTAATCTGACTTCAAGCTATTGGTTTTGGCAAGTGAAGTGGCTTTGGCAGGCTGCTCTCCTTGGTCATCCTTATTAAGAAGCCACTGTTTAGACATGTATGCTTGCATCTTTGCTTCCTTACACACACTGAGGAGAGAAATGCAATTTCTACAGCCTCATTGACCAGGCTATATCAACATCTTGTCATAAGTTGTCATTAATTATATGGGATATATTCTTTTTGCTACTGCTACTTGCAGATTCCTATTTTGAATGAAAATGCTCTCAAATTCTTTTCCTTTCTCCCTGTAGTTAAAAAAATAACTTTGATTACTAGGCTCCATATTATCTCTTTTCATTCATGGCATAAAACTCATGGAAGGCATTAATTCTTTTGGCTACATAGACTTTGACAGCAACCTTGCTATCAGAATTATATTCCCCAAATTATTTTGTGTGTATCAGTCCTGGAGAAACTAGTGGCAATTTAGGCATGAGATTCAACAATCTTAAACAAGCCTAAGGATTTAGATGACCTTTGTCTAGACTCACTCATCATTACTTAGTTCCTTATCTTGGGTTTCTCAGACTTTTGTTATGTTCTTTGCTTAGGTCTGGGTCAGTGGCAGAGTGTGACAGTAGACCTCCCTTGGATATGGTTCTTTCTAAACCTCTCAGAGAGTGGCATTGTTTAGGCTGTCCAACAAGAAAGAACACAAAAATCAAATATGTAAGCACAGCTCATGAGATTGACATTGGCTATGATAGAAAGATCATAGACCAGGGAAAAACATCTTGCAGACAGACAGGACTGTTGGCTACAAGGGTGTTCAATAGAAAATGTTTCTCTTCCAACTTTCTCACCACACATCATTTTACAAGAAAGCATCTTTATAAAATACACTAAATCCAAACATTCAATAAAGATGGATTTCCCAGCTTGATGGTGAAATTTCTGATCAAATGTAGATTTTTTCAGGCCAGAACAGCTGCTAATATGGGAGAGAGATATCTCAGAATAAGTATGACCTGGTCTCAACTATGAGGATGATGTTTTGGGGTCTCATTCATAAGCATAAAAAATTGAAAGATTGTCTTAAGGCTTGTGTTGACTTCATGAGAGCAATGGCTCCTTCCCCAGCCAATCTCTGCTATTTTAGTCAGCTGATCCTTTTCCAGAGAGAGATAGTTTTTGTTTGTTTGTTCAGGGAGAGGAAGGGAAGAGAGAGAGCAAAAGCCCCAAAAATCCCAACTAAATGAACCAAAACCACTACAAAAGAGTTTGGGTTTATCCTGTGGTGGGACATGAAAAAATTTTGAAGTCTCAGAGAGCTTCACAGGATGAGAAAACCATTATCTGCACAGATTTATTTGCAAAGAAACATTTAGGGGAAAAAAAATGGAATCTGAATTAGCATTTTTCCAAGCAGATTATTTAACTCAAAATGCCTTGGACAAATTCTATTGTCCCTAATCATTGAAATTCTATCTTGAATGCACTTCTTTTCCTAAGATTTAAGTCACCAACTTCACTCCCAGAGTGAATTAAGGTGAATCAGGCTGAAGCCACATTAGTACCAAATGAGATAGTCTAACCAGGGGTCCAGTTAATTTAAGCATCAGCTGTTTATTCAACCCCCCAGTTAATTGCACTGAACAATGCTGCACACCCCTGTGTAGGCAGAGCTGTGACAGGAGCTCCAGAGAATCTTTTGAAGTCAAAAATCATCCTTTGCTGCTAGCACCCTGTGAGGAATGTGCTCTGGAGCCAGCACTAGTAAATTTTCAAGTAATCATCAAGATTACTTCAGATTCTTTTTGAAGCCACTGTTCTGTAAAGGAAAGATGGTGACAACTCTTCTCTTTCCTCCCCCTTCCTGATGATTCCTTGCTCACTCTTTGGCATTCCATCAGCACTGCTTTAACTTTACTCACTTTTTCTTTAGGATATATATGCCTTGACAGATTTATTTAGGATATCTATTTAGGATATATATTCTAGAGAACGTGATTCATTAACATGAACACTGATATAGTCAATTAAAGATTTGACATGTACAGTAAGATCTTGAGTACTTGGAGTTGCAGCAATTAATTCTAAACAAAAAGTAAAATACATCCTCCAGCTGTAGAATACAAGGTATTCTGACTATCAAAAGTCTTCACACAACCTATGACTTTTATCTAGGGGTTTCTTGCACTTATCCAAGAGCAGCTGCCACTGGTTAGCATCATCAGACAGAGTAGTCCTCAGTATCAGCAGCTTTGTTGTGGGTGAGTGGCCTGTCTGATTTCATGTTCAATGCTAACACTGTAATTTTGTGCAGTAACTGCTCATGTGGCACATCCTGGAGGAATGGGCTGTCTGCAAAGGCACAGGAATGAACTTGAGCAGCCCCTCATGGGTCTGCTCACAGGCTCAGACTTGCCTTCCTCACACTGTCAAGCCCAAAGGCAATCTACTCAGTGCCTTGGTTTGCTAGCACAAGGGAACACACCACTTTTTATTCATAGACCTTTTTTTTTTATATTGCCCCAGCAACATGCTCTGTTCCCCTCATCTACCCTCCTCTTACTTAAAAGCACAAAGTTTGGTCAGATAAAAGCTCCTTTGGGCCTCCAGTATCACATCCAAACCTTGTTTAACAGGGATTTGACACCTGACTATATTAACTGAATCTTTGGAAAAAGATGTGTGTTTGTCATGTCTTGGTTACTGTACAACAGTCAGCATATTTTATTGCTTTTCAGTTTGTCCCGGGTGTAATGCACTTCCTGCTGACAGGGCAGAGAGTAAGGGTCAACTCCTGGTCTGTAGCTGGGGTTGGATGTGGGATATCCAGACAAGATGTTGGCAATCTTAAGAATCCAGACCTCTGTTGGCTGTCCAGGGAATGGCCATCGGGTGTACAGAACCTCAGCCTGAACTGTATAAAAGAGAAATATCATCCACAGGTCCCAACTGCAGCACTGAGATCCTTTTCTCTGTCCTGGGAAATTTACACATGATCTAGGCACGGTTAAATAGGAAGGAGATTGCTCTATAGTAAAGAAGAAAGTTATTAGATGGAATTGCCTACTTTGCTAAACTGTATCAGATAAAGGAGGCATAGAATTAAGAAAGACTACTATTTCAAAATACAGAACAAAGGGAGGAAATTCTCCTCTGCCTAAGTTTGCACACTGTTTCAGTGTTTGGACTGTAGGTCCCTTGGCTCTCAGAGGCAATTCCAAGCATCACAACTAGAGCTGAGAAAAAATTATGAATATCCATCCCAAGGGGAAATCTGACATTTGAAAATTTGTTTTAGGTTCCAAACATGAGGTTAAAGAAAAAAAAAAAAGAAAAAAATTCCAGAATTTCTAATCTGCAGAAAATGTCAAAAGTGTTTTTTATTAGTAGCAAATGTCAAAACATCTTGTTTTGACATTTAAAAGGTAAATAATTGAAGCACTTCATATCTGAGACTGCCTGCAGAGGATCCCTTCCTCTGAGGTAATTTTAGTGCTTAGTTTCAGCTTCATCATTATGTTGCCTCCTGGGAATTGTTGTCTGAGCCTGTGTTGTCTTCTATAAGCTAATAATCAGATTGACTACATCTCCCATTAAACTACCCAAACAGGAGTGGCATCTAGTGTCAAAAAAGTTCCAGCTTCTGTTTGCCCTGAGGGATATGTAGTTTTCTAGGAAATCTGCCTTCCTAAGGGGGAGGATGGATGCCTGATCTTTGCAGCGTATCATAAAGAGACACACCATGATACAGATTTAGAAATGAAGCACTTTGAGATCTTATAAGGAAAAATACATCTGGGCTGGAGTTTAGGCAACTGAAGTCCAATCAGATTTCCCCCTTTCCTCTCAAATGACATTTATCTGAAGAAAATTTTGATATTTCTGTATTCCAGAGGAAAATCATCTTACCCCAGTATGGGTAAGCTTTTGCTGCAGCATGTCTTACCTTGTGCTGGTAACACAGGGCTACTGCTCATCTGCTTCTGGTCATCCACTCCATAAACTGGGGGCAGGAGAGGGAAGTGAAGAAGATCTCTTGAGTTCATTCCTTGAGTCAACACTGATTTCAGTAGTAATGAAACAGTGGCATGAAGCATCTTGCAGTCACTAAACCTTGCTCCTCTACTGGCCTTCAGCAGAGCTTGCTGCCTTTCTGTCAATTGCTCTAATACCTGCACAGTCCTGGGTGTCCAGGATTGATACAGCTCAGCACTCCAGGGAGGCATGTTCTCCTCTGGCTTCTCCAGAGTACATTTGAGGAGAGGGTCTGTGTGTCTCAAACATCCTCACCCCCCACCCCCTCCCTCTTGGGGGCTCATTCCCTCTCATGTCTGCTGAAATGCAGTTTTGCTGAGTGGTCTAAAGCCCTGGGACAGTGATGTCTGGGCTTCAGGTCTTGCCCCCAGGCAGGAGCACATCTGCAGCTGCACATAGGGCCACTCCCTTTCCAAAAATATGTGTGTGGTGGCTCCCTCTGCTCTCCAGAGCTGGAACACATGCCCAAAGCATGCAGGAGGCAGTTTTCTGTCCCAGCACATGTGGATCTCCCAGCACTGCTCAAGGGTCTAAAGAACACGTAGGTGGAAACCACAAACCACAAAGATTACTTTAACCAAGGGAAGGTTAAGAATCTCCTGAATTTTAGTGTACACCTGGTAGAAGTCTTTGTGTTCTCTGAAGCATCTTCTCACCCAGGAGCACAAATGCAGTTTATGAAAGAGAGAAACCAAGGTCTATAGAGGGAGAAAGTGACTTACCAGAGAGAGTGACCCAGTTCAACAGCCTAGTGACAGGGCACAGAGTCTGGAAGGCTAGAAGAAGGAGTCACAAAATATCATGCCACATCTACACATCTGTATTCATGGTGTGAAAGATTAAAGGAGAGAATGCAAATTCCTGTCTGCAGTAAAAAACAGGGACTAGGCCATTTCCTCCTTTGAGTAAAGTTAACTGTGAAGGAAACATGTCAACGGATATAAAAAAACAATTCAGAAAAATAAATTATTCCTTGATGGATTTGGATAATATGAAAAGTGTGGGAGAAAGGCTTTTTTAGAGCTTGTCTGTTTTAGCTGCCATGAGCTACTCACTAGTGAACTGTAGTATTCATTTGTGCAATACTAATGACTGCAGAAACACCACTGCATGGAGGATGGAGCTTCATCCTGTGCGGATATCAATGGGATGAATTAATGAAAATGGTGAAGATTTTATCCCAGGTCCCCAAGTCTCCATCTCTATTCCAGAGAGAGAAATTTCATTCCCAGAAGGTGCTGAAACCAAAGTAACACAGAACATTTGAGCTAGGTAGAAAATGTGGGTGAAGAAAGGAGATGCCTTGGGCAGAGATGGATTCACCTATGGTCTCAACTGTACTGCAGATGTCTGTGCCACTAACACTTGACATAGAGTACTGTTGTAAACAAGTGAATTTGATCTTGGAGCTCATTCTTTTTGGGATGGGAGCATTGCAATTGTTCACATCACCTCTCTGGCCAAAGAAGGAATCTTCCCCTGCTCCTCCAGCAGTGCCTGAGGAGCTCTGGTGGTATGACCCCCTGCAGGATGAGGGGCCACCAGAGCCAGCAGAGGGAATGGCCCTGCCTCTCTGGTGGCAGCAGAGCAATGAACATCCCCAGGATGCTGCTGAGCAGGTCTGCTCCTGCAGGCAAGCTGCACGCTGTAAAAACCAGGGCTTGGGTTCTCTTTCCTGTTTGCTCTGGAGCAGACTGCTGAAATTGCACAATCCTCCAGGCCAGACCCAAGGTGAATTGGGGGATGATAGGTTCCAAGGCAATATTTCACACTTGCTGAGAAAGTGATACCACCCAGGGGAGGGGGCTGTAATTAGGGGGAGCAGTGACAACTCACAGACAAAGTGGTTCCATAAGTAGAGGAAGAAACAAAAGCTCGTTCCAAAGACTCTCACTTGTGTGGATTCTCTAGTGTTCAATAAAAGGTGTGATCTCTGAGTAAGAAAGTCTTTCTCCTTTCTCCACTTGCTTATTTTGATGAAATATGATAGTCACAATATTTTTAGGCATTCTTTCCTGCCTGTCAGGTTACAAAGCTGTTAGCTGGAAGTCGTACGGGCTGACACATAAACAACATGATCACGTTAAACTCCGTTTCCCAGGAAAAGCACTCTAGAGTAAAAGTTTTGATTTGGTGAAGACATCTGCAGAGATGGTGGGGAGGAAGGTAGCAACCTTCAGATGAGTAACAGTAGGGGAGAAAATAAAGTTTCTTTTCTCTGTCTGTAAATGTCTTCTGAAGGGAGTTTTTCTTCCTATAAGAATGGTTTTTAAAAATTTTATGCCAGAAAAGAAGAAGGCAAAGCAGATAAAATCACCAAAATACTCATCAAAATGTCTAGTTATACATTTCTCAGTAAATATAGATAGAAAGACAGATAGAAAGATAGATAGAAATAGATAAGTATTTGATTCCAGCAAACAGACAACTGCTCTGTAGGACTAATGGTGTCATTTACCTTGCATGAAACTTGAGAACTACAAACCCAGCAATTTATTCCTGGACACAAGAGAGATAAAATTTTAACATAGAGAGAGAAATGATGAAAGCTATGCCAGTGACTGGAACCTGCTTAGGTGAGCAGCAGATTGACTCTTGTGCAGGTGGAGACAGCTCTTGGTAATGATATTTGTTCACCTAATCAAGAGTGGCCCCATGTTCTATGAGAAGATAACTCTGCTGGTGTTCAGACCTTTTGGTGTGGATTAGGAACAGATTACTAGTAAAACAGCAAGACTCATACCCTAGTGTTCTTAGCTATGGTGTCAGAGACATCACTGAATACTGTGGCAAAATGGCTGAAGCTACCTTGATCTTGAAATGTCACAGTTTTTTCCATTCCTCTCACTCTGGAAAGAATAGACATCCACAAATCTGCTTGGGGATGAAGTAGCAGAATGATTTTAAAAGTTCTGTTTTATTCCCATCTTTGTTTCTCTGACTCATTGGCCTGCAATACTGCCCTGTGTCCAGACACATGTTCATCCATCCCTCTCTCCAGCTCTAACTCCACTTGGCAGAAGCAGAGAACCAGAAAGAAGATCAAGGCCTCTTCCAAGGCAAAGATCATGTGCTCCTCCCAGCCTTGGGGACTTATTTCTGTTTCTTGCCCTTGTGCAAGTCTCACCTGTCTGTTTTGCAGGGACTGTGTGCCATTCCATGCACGGGGACTGCAGGGACTAGTTTGCAAGACCCAGAAGAGAAGTTGTGGGTCATCCTGCAGCAAGGTTTTTTGCATGCCTTCCTTTAAACATTAAACAGTCAGCAATGTCAAGCCAGAAGTGGACACATGAAGGTGGCAACAGGACTGATCCAGCACCATACTCAAGATTAGTTTCAAAAGTTTTATGTACCATGAATGAATGGACCTCAGAAAATGTATAGAGTTATTGACTAAGGCTTAAGTGCAACTTCAGTTCTAGGCAGAAGGTTTCCTCTTGTCACCTTTGCATGCAAAAGGAACTACTGCAGTTCACTTTCATTTTGAAAAATCTGTATTTGGCAATGTGACAACAAGAAGTGACTCTATCTCTCCACTCCAAAACAAACAAACACAAAACAAAAAAACCCCACACCAAAAAAACCCCAAAACAACAACAACAACAAAAAACACAAAAAACCCCACAAAAAACCCCACAAAAAAACCCACAAAAAACCCAAAACCAAACCAAAAACAAAGACCAAACAAAAGTTTCTCTACAAGAAACCATGATGAGAAGGAATCTCTTTTGGACCAGATTGCAGGAGCCTGAGAATAAAAATTACTTCCATAGAGGTGAACAAGTCGAGCCTTTAAAAATAGAGAGATCATGGATGATCTACACAAGAACCAGTGTTTCTAGTATCAGACTGAAAATTGGAAAGCTTTTTGACAGGGTCAGTCAAAGCCTTCTCTGGAGAGGCGGATATAGAAAAGAAAAGCTGACACCTTGTGCAGCTTCTCCTCTTGAAGGGGAGAACTTCCTGATGACTAATGTGACACCTATGAAAAACACACTCATATGGTATCACTCAAAAAATGTCTTATTTATTTCCTTTTTCCCCATCCATAAAGCCCAGCTATTTTGCACTGAATATTTGCTTTCAAGGGTGCATTGCTAGAAATAAGTAACAAATTTGTAATAGACAAGCAAATACCCTGGCTCCACATCTCCTTTCCAAGATTCAGTGTGAACATAAAACAGATGTGATCCCAACAAAGAGGCATCTTCTCTTGTACCAGATGGGACTCCTGCATCCCTTTCCCATTGGCTAAATATAATTGGGGGGAAACAATAGTACACAGAGCACTTAGGTTGAGTGATAGGAGGCAGGATTATTTCCATTATCCTAGAACCTAGTGACAGATCTCTGCATGGATATTAAATGGGAAAAAAAGGGTAAATTTCACCCTTTCCCTTGTGTCTGATTCTTCTGCCTGATTGGGCATTATGGACTGCAAAGACTTTCCTGACTTTGGGTTTGTTTTTAATTGCAATTTTCATCCCCTTTTCAACCTTAACTGCTGCTGTGGGCCTTGGCTACTGCTGTATTATAGACAACAGCAACAGCAGTAAGAATTTTAAAAATAGACCAGGAAATTTAACAACTGTACAAAACTCCTTACTCTGGAGAGTCATTGTTTATACTCCTTCATATATGCTAGCAATAATTATACTGAAGTCTGTCAGGAAAAAGGGTCCATTTTACATCAGATGAGAAAATGTAAATTTTTTTCTTTCTAAACTGAATACAAAGTCTGTTTCATTAAATGTGGCTTTTTGGTAAAAAAAATGGAACAAAAAGTCTACCCATAAAAATTCCCATTTAAAAAAAAAAGTCTTTTCCATCCAAAAATCCAAACAGCTGAATAGAAAATGTGGATCTCTTCTTTAAAATGGGGGAAAAAATCCAAGTTGACCTTAGTTTTCTCTCTGTTATACAGAGCTGCTGGTTGGGAGACACCCCACAGACACCACATACTTCAACCTCCTGCATGTGTCATCCAAAGCAGGAGTGCCAGGCTCATCTCTCTCCAGTCTGGTCTTACTGATGAAATTACAGGTTTATTGTGAATATATACCAGTCCTGGTGAGTTTGGGCCCAGAAATAACAGTGAAGCAGTGGGAGGTCTCTGGCTTGAGCCATACAACATTCAAATACTGACCCCAGGCTCACTGACCCACACTGATCTTTAATGTACCTTCTCAGTCTAAGGAAGATTTTGACTATCAGGCTGGCTGAACATTTTCCAGCATTTCAAGCGGAACTTCATGGGATAAGGTTCTTCTCCTCTCATTTCCCAGGCAAGTTTCACCCTTTGGCAAGTCACAAGGCAGAATTTTGCATTGCTTGAATTGAGCGGAAGCCTTCACCCAACATAGAAACCTCTCCTCTAAACCCTAAATGGCTGCCACAGCAATCGTGCAATTAGGTTCTACTTTGGGTGGAATGATTCATGCTTCAATAAATTCAATTTCAACAAGACATAATTATGGTGAGTCACATAATCACAGATTAATCACAGCACCTCCCATTTAGCAGTCAAAACAGTGAAGGATTCCAAATGCAATGCATATGATGCCTCTCCTCAGCTTTTGTTTCACTTCATCTCAATTCTGATTTATCAGTGGATCCTATACATGCTCTAGGAGAAGGCTTCTGGAGTTGTACAGAGATCTGTAAGGCAGGATTGGGGCCAAATTTTTTTTTTTTTGCTTTCCTTTTTTGACTTTTTCCATGTGCTGAATGAATCTGAAAGATAATAAATGTTGACAACACCAATGATTTCAGTAAGAAACTTATGGTCTCTTATTTGCTACTGAGCTGCCCTTGACACAGTGAATTGTTGTTAGGATTGAAGATATCCAGTGTCTTCTGTATCTGAGAGCACAGAAAAGGGGCCTCATATTGTGAATTCTGCTGTAGAGTTAGTTCTTCAGAGATGTAGGAGTGAGAAACTTCATGCTAATGCCTGGGGATTTCCTCCTGCTCACTGCTGGTCTTAACCATCTGTGTCTATGCTGACGTATGGAGCTGTGTCTCCTCCTCCCTCCTCACTCCATTTTTACTGTTACTTAATGTGGAGACTGAGAAGGGCTCAGTCACTCAGCAGAAACTGTGCTCAGCTTGTCTTCTTTGAACATCACTCTCAGCCTCATGTACACTTGCCACAAACCAGTGAGGGGGAAATTCCTTCTTTGTGATCAGACAATTTGTGGCTGCCCTTTACCAGACCTTGGATAGGAACGTATGCAGTGGTTTTTCCAAATATTATAACTGAACTTATTCTCTGAGACCGGTTTATTTTGAATTGCAGTTGGATCATTTTATGGAATTGTTTTGCTTTTAAAGCTTTCATTCTCCAAAGTGGTTAGAAAGGGGGCTATTTTATTTTCCTTTTTATTGTTTTTATTTTTAAGGTGAGGGTGGTGGTGAGGGAAAAACAAGAGGATGTGGGTTTTGACAAGAAGTGAGAGGGAAGGTTGTTATTTGAGATTTTGTTTTATTCTACCACTAATCAGTATAACACTTGACAAGCTGAAATTTACTTCTCTGTGCATCTTGTGAGTTTTCCCTAGAATTCAGTTTGGCTTTAAAAGTTGGCTAAAGTTTCTATGGAGTAGGTAGGGTGTTGAAGGAGATGCCAGTAAATTAACATTGTCAGCAATCTCATAAAACTTTTAAAAGAAAAGCCTTTGAGAGCAAAGGAAGGTGTTTTCCTCTTTTCTTCTCTCTCCCTCCTTTGCTCTCCTTTTCCCATTTTTCAGTTTATCTTTATTTCTTTTTCAGAAAAGATTTTTTTTTTAATTTTCTTTTCCTGTGCGCAACAGGATGACAAACATTAGGGGATACCATTTCTGGAAAATTAATAATGTTCTGGCAAACAGCTGGTGAAGGGGAATTGACAGGAATTGAGGGTGATGCAGAGACAAGCAAGGGGAACACCAAGCAATGCACATTTGTCTTGTACACTCCAAAAAGTATGTGAGTGAGTATGCATGTGAGGCAGGGTGAGCAAAAGAGAACAACTTTATAAAGGAGCTGATCAGAACATGGGCTCTGAGTGGGGCTGGGCAGCCCTTCAGCCACCCAGCAGGCAGAGATCCATCTCTGCTGACACGATCTGTGGTCTGTGTCCCTCCTGGGGCTGCCCAGCCCCACAGTTTGAAGGCTTCTCTGGAGCCATGACCATGGTGACTTTCAGAAATGCATGGTCTGCATGGTGGTCGCTGCTGGGTGTGCCACTGGGTACCCACACACCTGGGATTTCCAAGTTGAGTGGACAGAAACCAGAGGAAGTTTCCAACTGGCTGTTTATACTCTCCCAGCAAGCGCAGGGTGCGGTTTGGAGTGGAGAATGTTGCTCAGGACGAGTGCAAGCCCAAAAAGCCACATTTATTCCATGGCTCAAGCCTGTATCCACAGCCCCGGGAGATTATATTACTCACAGAAAAAACTTGTTAAAATCTCCCATGCATCATAAGATATGCCACCCAACAGGAGGTGGTGATTCTGTTTCAGTCTTAGCAGCATCTGAGTTGCGGGGAAGAAGAGGCATCCCGAAATGAGTGGACTGCTCTGGTCCCAGCAGGAGATTCTGAATTTCTGGTGTTTACAGGATACAAGAAGAGACCTCCAGGGAGAGGTCTGCAGCCTCAGTAATTCCATGGACACATCCTTCTCAACAAGTACAGACTAAACCAAAGTTAATGCCAAGGTGGTTTTGGAGGTACAGTGTTACTGAGAGGTCTGATGGTCCTTGAAAGACAAGACACTTTATTTTTTCAAATGAGAGCTGAGCTGTGTGCATTCCATTATAAACAGTACCATGTGCCCTTTGAGCCCTCTGCTGTACTCATTTCATGGATTATACCCCTTTATTTCTTCCCAAATTATTTCCTGGGTTTGCTGCACACTCTGCAAACGCATTGCATTCAACCTCCAACACAGCCAGCTCCTAGCTGGGATAGGGATAGTGATGCAGAGCAGAGACCCCTGTTCATCTGTGTATTTACTCCCACTGATGTCAGATCAATTTGGCTCAATTTTGTCTGATGGGACTTTAGACCTGTAAATATTTTGGGTCTACTCCCAAATCACAGGTTCATAAGAACCATTCCCAATACCCCTGGAAGTGTGCTGGGGGTGGTATAGAATCACAGAACCAGCTCCACAGCCTAGTATCAAAAACAAGAGCAGACCTGGAAAAATATTGCAAAACTCTTCCACTGGCACCAGCAGGTCAGTGTCATTACAGGCAGCGGTGTTGTTCTCAGATACTATTTCATTGGCTTCCTTGTCCTTTTTCCTCTCCCTCTTCTGAAACACATTTTCTTTCCCTTGTATTGCACGGTAGGGTTGTATCCCTGGAGATTCACAGTGATGAGGAGGAGTAGGCAGAGATCAAAAGCACTCCTAGCTTTGAAAAGATTATTCCTGGCTGCAAACCAAGTACGGCAAGCTCCAATCCATCCATCTTATTCAAACAGTGTTTCAAAACTGGTCACCCATCCCTTTTGGATTCTGCTTTCCTTTCAACTTTATATGGCACACAGAATTCTTTGATTTTACCTTTTAAAGCATGGCACTGAATTATTTTCTAGCACAACTGACTGCTCATATTTTTCAAACCTGAGGCTACAGGCTTCTGTGGTGTTTTCAGTCCTGTTCAATGTCTTTCAGGGCCAAAATCTCATAGTTTCTTCACAAAACAACTGCATGGATTTTACCTTGGCTTATTGACCTTTCCAGAGAAATAAAGTAAAAGAAATTCACTGTGTTATTTTGGAACATTCTCCTCTGGCAATCTAAAGTACCAAACCAATAACAGAAGAGTCAATGATAATTGCAAGAAGTTTGCCGAAAAACGGATACATTCTTTTTACGAGAATGTCAAGATCTAACATATTTGGCTGAAAGAAAATGTAATTTTAACATCTAGGTGGAGACGCTAGTGCTAATACCAGAAGGTGCATGCACTGAATATCCTTCTAGTATGTATAAAATATACTGTACTTTCAAACAAGTTTGGCATTGGCAGGATGCATGTCGTGCAGGAAGAAATCAACAGCTTCATCTGGGTGCACAGATCTTGTCCATCTCTGAATCACAAGGCAGATATTTATGAAAATATTCCAGTGTTTGGAAATATGTTGACTGGCTTGAAGCTGTGAGACTTTCTTAAATCACAACTTGGATTTTTTGTGTATCAGAAGTATTATCTCCAGATGTCCTGAAGTCCACCTATGCATATCTGACTGCTGAAGGTGATTAAAATAAAGAGATTTGACTGGTTAGTTTTATCTGTGTATCACAGTGCATAAACAAGTGCTAATGGAAGATGTGCCTTAGTGTTAGATCTGCAGGATAAAATAGCAAAATGCATCCTGCAAACTATTCCAGACAGACAGGTCACAGTCTGACCATGCACTGGTGTACTTGGAAAATGAATGATTATCCAACATTGCATAGTTTTTGGAAAACAACCAGAAAAAACTAAATTGCTCAGGAAAACAACTCCTCTCTCAAATTCAAAATGTTCTGAATGGATTAGGAAGGAACAACATCAGTGAAATCAGTCATTTTATTTCTCTCATATGCCTTGGAAATTAGTAGATCATGAAAAACACTTTGAGGATATTGGGGATGAAGTGTGCGCACGTATCTTGGTATGAGAATTCAAGAAAATCTACAGACTACAAAGAAAATTTTCAGTGTAAAGAGAAGTCCATCTAATGTGGCTTCTCCAAAAATATTAGTGTATTGGAAAAGAGGGGTGTCTGTGGATGTGGGCCAAGCAAACATGCTGATTTTAATGCAGAAATATCAAGAAGGCTGTTCACTATCTGCAGCTTTTCCTACATGAGATAAATCCAAGATGTCATTTTCCTCCATTGCAGGATGTTACTTACAGGATATGCATACAATGATTTAGCTAAGAAAAGAAGACAGACAAATGACTATTGTCTAGATAGTTGCCAATAAAATTGCTGATTATTTGGTATTGGTTTTCAGAAGACAGACAAACCTATATTGTCTAGATAGTTGCCAATGAAATTGCTGATTATTTGGTATTGGTTTTCATCAACCAAAGGAAGCCAAAGCAGAGAAAAAATAGTAATTTCTGTGAGAGATTTGCCTTAATAGAGTCAGATAAAAATTGCTGTCATTAAAAATTCAGTTGGGCTTGATTTATGACTGCAGTCCAGTGTGCCAGTGGCCACATGAATTCTGCTACAGGAGACCCTGACTTGGTGTCATTTCAGACTGTTTTTTTCACCTAGAAAGAAGTAAAAAGAACATAAGTATTAATTGTAGTAGATAACTTTGCAATGTTTGTCTCAGCCTGCTACCAGGAATCCAATCTATATAGAGGTAGTCAACTCACAGTTAATGCCTTTTAAAGCATTTTTCCCCAAGAGGATTATCTGCAATAGACAGAAGACAAATGCAATTTGTTTGAAGTGTTACTGTACTATGAAGCATCTCACATATCCTTGGTCAGTACCAGGCAGTTCTTAGTTCTGAAGTATCTGAATCTAGGCCAGACCATTGGAGTTATCTGATCTGACTGGGTTATGAATCCTAGGTGCAGTTTTTCTCCTGGTCACCACCTAATAAAATCCATTAACAATGTTCAGTGAAATTGTGCTTTGCAGAGAGATGCTCAGGTCTTATTTGGAGAAGACAAGGTATGGCAACGTGAGAACAAGAGAACAAGGCATGTTCTTTGTTTCTACAAGCAGATTACTCTAATTAGCTGATTCTTATCCCTTCCCAGTTAAATAATGTGCCAAGTTTTAAGCCAACTCCAAGCTACTGGTTCTTGTTCTGCATTTCTCTGCTGAATTAAGGATGTCTTTAGCAACTGCTATTTTTTCCTTGGGAAGGTAATTATAGAGTGATCAAGTCACCTCTTCTCTCCCCAGTTGTTCTGGTGATTAGTTAAATAGATTGACTTCTCTAACTCTCCCATGGTGAGGGGATTTCTACAGACCCAAAACAACCATGTGGTTCTGTCATGCTAAATATTGTGGTTTTGTATCCTTTTTTAGGTGTGGATTTAAAACAGGATGCAACCAGCTGGCATGAATAAATGTCATCTGCAGAGGTAATAATGTCATCTATTAGGTTATTATTTCTCTTTCAACATATCCTATGAATTCATCAGCCCTGTTTAGCATGTATTCATAACCAGAAGGAACAGTCTTTTTGCTAAACTCTATCTTAAGACATCTGTGGTGAGGACCTGTCTTTCTCTAGGTATGATGAACTGCTTTTCTCAGAAAATTTTACTGAAATATTTCATTTGAATTTTTCAGTTGAATGCTTTGATTACAGATCATTGCTCCATTCACAGAGTAATTTTTATCAGTAGGGATTTTGTACCTATTGCTAAATCCATGAGGAAAGTGCTGATCCAAAAATGAGCCTCATGCTAGAACAGCAGCACTAAAAATACAGTTATTCAGACTTTTCCCCCATTGAAATTTTGAGATCTGTCTGTCAGTTTTTAATTCATTCCTGCTTTCTAAAATGTTCAGTGTCACTTGCTTTAAATCAAAATGTGGAACCCTAGAAATTCAATGAAACTAATGACAGTAATGCAAACATGCAACATTTCTAATGAGCTCTCTAATAAACAATGTTTAATTAATGTTGCTAAGCAGTAACTGGACAGTGATTGCTGTTTTTGGAAACCATGCTAACTTAGAAGTTTAGGTAAATTTTTGAAGGGTTTCTGTGCCCTCAATGGAAACAGGATGGGGAAGTGTGTTGCACCCATACCTATATTTTGGATGTCCCACAGCCTAGCCTTCATGACCATGCCTGGCTCTTAATTGTGTTAAATCCTAAATAATAAATCATTGCCACTGTGCTCTAAAAAAGGGTGCAGGATGGTAATGAGAGGTTAGGTAGGTGGGAATATTAAATTTTTTTCTGCCAGCTAAACTTATGCCTTAGAGTCAGACTTGAAAATAGCTTACTTTACAGAATGTCATCAAATTTGTTTGAAAAAATCTATTGTCCAAAGTGTGTCCAAGGTTTGCATTCATATTTCTTCCACGTTTCTTTAATCAGACTACTTTATATATAACTTCTCTTTCTTTGACCAATATTTGTTTAGGGTGTTAATAGCCATCTGAGGGCAAACAGAAGGGTTGAAACAGGTTCAGACAGATCATCAATAGTAGGATGCAAGGAAGAAAGCTATCAGGACAGTGCCTGCACATGAAAAAAATGCTAGAGTATTCAAGTTACTTTATAAAAGGTCACCTTATCTCCACTGAGGATGAAGAATCTACCTTTAAAAAAAGGCATAATAAAACATATTATAGTCATATATTAGCACTAGAAAGCTCTCAAGCAAACGCTATTCAGAATTTTAAAAATACGTAAATTTAAAGACTATGTAGTAGTAGAATGAGAAAATGACAAGAATATTTGTGGGAAATAATTCAGAGGAAATGGAACAAATTCACTTCTGAATGTGTGATTTCATAAAGTGATTGTAAAGCCTGAGGAATGAGTATAACTTAGCTTACAGTAAAAAAACAGAAGTGGGAAAAGGGCTGTTTCAGGTTTCTCATAATAGTTTAGTCCCTTCAGTCTTTAGCAAACCCTACCAGCTTTTATCCCTGGGTGTGTTGCAAGCTATACCAGCTGCTAGAACAAGAGGATGATCAAGGCATTCCATGTCATAGGAAGAGGAGGAGAAGAACCAAATCTGAAACTCCCTCAGGTAGCAGTAGGGAAGACAAAGTCCCCTCCAGATTTGTCTTCATGGTAAGAGGTCTCTGCAGAAACAATTAGTTCATGTTGTGGGAGTTAAGTTGATGTTGTTCAACACTCATTACTCAAGCTGTTGAAAGACCCAAAAGTGAAAATAGACACTGGGGAGGTGAAACTGGTAATGATTTCTAGGAAATTATGAGAAAGAGTAGTTGGATTGCCAAGACAGCCAGACCCAAGGATACTGTCAGGTAAGAATGTAAGGCTTACTGTGTAGAAAAGGGAAATCAAGCATACTTCCCTGCTAAGAAGAATGGAGAAGGCAGCTGTGAGAGATCCAAGAGTGAAAGCTGACACTGTGTCAAGCTTCCTTCCTAAAGGTGCTGGAGCTCTGCTCCCTGCCTGCTGCTGTCCCACACTCTGCCCATCCTTGCTTCTTGTGCCATTCTCTACTGATAGACCACCAGCTTCAGATCAGAGGGTGGCTCCCATCAGGAACCACCATGGCAATGCAGAGTTACTGTTGGATGGAGGATGCAGTGACCGTGTTTCATTCCATTTCTTCAATTCCAGCTCTGGAATTGCAGGACAGCCTTCTTTCAATTACTACCCATGGTGGTTTAAGTGCTTGCTGAAGGCCAGTGACTTCTTTAGAGGTAGCAAACTTTCCTAAGTGCCTTACCATCTGTTCAGTGCTTTTGACAACGTGTTTATGTTGTCAGTCGCATGGGGGAAAAAAAATCAAAGCAGTTCATATTTTTGTTAATGGAATATGTTGAGATGACATTAATCATACAGACAGGGAGCTCTCTATACGTAAGTGAATGTATAAGTTAAATACTAGGGCTGTTAATGGCCCCTGTTTCTGATCATTGCTGTCATAAGTGACAACAGGCCTGGGGCAAATTAAACCACTTTTCACATTTTTCTCAAAGCAGGGGAGTACTGGGAAGGGATCCTGGCACTGGCAGGAGTGCTGAGGTGAGTGGCTTAGCACCACAGTAACGTGATCTCTCTGCTCAGACCTGCCTGTGCTCTCTCCACCACATCCTACCCAAGCTCCTGTCTGGAGTCTGGACACAGGGCTGGCTTCTCCTTGGCAAGGAGAGGACAGAGCAGACAGGGATTACCAGTTATCAGTAACCTCAACTACAGATGATGGCATCAAGGGATTCTCCAGGTTCAATGTCCCACCTGAACTTTTCCATTTGCAGTGGGAAACCTGAAGCAGAAGCAAAGGTCCTTCTGTTTTGGGGTGCACTTGCAGCTGGTCCAGGTATCAGGGAAGCATTGTCTCATGAGATGCTTGCCACATTCTGAGTCTCTGACTCCAAGTGCCCCAGGGCATGTGCAACAAATCCAGACTTGTTGTTCTGCACAAGAACTTTTACTCACTGGCCAAATTCTCTCTTTCCTCATGAACAATATTGGCAGTGAGAAACAAGAGAAGATGCATCCAAAGAATCTTAAAACAATGGTCACCCTGAATTTGTAAGGTCCTTGCATGTAGCTGGCAGTAGAAGCCAAGCTATTTTTGAATCAGGAGGAATTTGATAAAAGTGTATCTGTCCTCTAGTGTGGGCTGTGTTTGGATGTAGAAAGCATAAAGCCTTAGTCACCCAACACACAACACCACTCTTCAAAATCTCTGCATATTGTTTTTTCTGTCCCATCCTACCTCAAAATTAAAGTATCTTGAGATAGTATGTCTGATAGACAGCTCTGTGGATCCAGGTACCATTTCACTGTCTTCTCTCCTTACCCTTTACCTGACATAAAGATTGTATCTGCCAGGCAAATGCTGAGTTGGATGGTAGTGTTTCAGTGGTATGAGGAGTGCTGAATTTTTTAGTGAGTTGTGAAAGCTGAAGTTCTCGCCAACTTTCCTTCAAGTTTTTAGACACAAGAGTTTGTGTTTGTTTTCTGTTTCAAGTGAGGAAGAGATGAGGCAGGCTAGCAAGGGCCTTGACCCCTTTGCAACTCCTGTGGCCAAGCAGGACACCAGGCAAAGGCAGGAAAATGGTGGGAGTCACTTTCTCATGTCCAGTTCCCTGATCTGCATGAGTATTTCCAACTGTAAAATATAAATGTATTATAAATCAAATAAAATAGAACAACAGTGAAAAAGCCCCAAACAACAAGACAGTTAAAGAGATCAAAACCATTCAAAAGGTTTCATTATGTCATGATATTGGGCAAAAAACAAATCCTGTGATTTCTTTATGTGAGATGTGCATGAGGTTTGTTTTACTTGCCTTCCAGGTTCAGAACCACGGTTTGTTGTTTGAACTAATATAAACTGTTTCTTTTGTGAAGGTTTTACCCCCAGAGATCTTCCAAATCTATTGCAGATTTGAAGAGCCTATTTAACCTTTTCTGACATTTAAAAGAAAACAGAAAGCAAGCCCTGCCAGCTGAAAAGTGAGTTAAAGGAACCCGTCCAGTTTGTGTCCAACTGGATGAAGAAAGAATTGTCAAATTCCTTCCATTTTACACATAGTTAGTCATGAAATTGTACAAGAGAAAGAAAAAAAAAAAAAAGACAATAAAATAGCCATATTGTAACAGCTGAAACAAACCTTGGGTAACTGTCAGCAGTGAAATGTCCAGAGAGCATTTGTACCATTCCATTTCATTAAGCTGAAGGGTGGGATTGCAGACTGTAAAAGATTATAGCAGAGCTCTTCAGAAATTTACAGCTTGCAGCACAGTGAAGCACAAGGGAAGTCTCCCTTTCTTGTGTACTCAACGGGGAGCCTGGGTTTTGTCTGTTTGATGATGATGTGTAGGGGAAGAAGGTTGCCAGAAGCACCAATGAAAACTGAAATGTGCTCTATGTGCTCTTCCTTTCTTTCCTGTGACCTACAAACTGTATTTGCACAGTGGGTTTTTATTCAGTTCCTGAGCTCTTGACTTTGTGGGCTGGATTAGGACAGGGAGGTGTTCAGGGCAATGCTGAATGCATTTTGGGTATAATGTACAACAGGAACAAGTGCAATGAGTACCACAGGACAGGGGACTCTTTTCTCATTTCAAACTGTTTAAGCAGCAGGAACTACTTTGTTTTGTACCCACTGGGGACCTGGCCCCAAGATGATCATTGAGCTGCAAGAGGAAGCTCAAATTCTGGCTAAAATAGGAACATGTGTCTGCTGCAACTGCAATCTCTTGCTCTGTAACAGAGCAAGTACACTGGGAAGATCAGCTCTTTCTCAGAAACGTCCTTGGTTTCAGTCTCCTCTTTATTTGAGAGAATCATCTCCTTGCATCAGTGGAACTCCTGCTGATGTGCTGTGGAGTAACACAACATTTAGGATAGCAGTTGTCTGTCAGCAGAAAAGACATAGGGCTGGCAGAGGGAGTGACAAAGAGAAGTCATTCTGGATGACTAACAGCCCTACATATTTTTCCTCTGGCTTCTTTGTTCCTGCCTGTGTGGATCCACCAAACACTGCCCTATGCCTTTCCTTGTTGGAGAGGAGGAGGTGTCTACCAGCAGCAGAGGTGGTGCTTGCTAACACTGGTGCAAGGTTCCAATAGGAATGGCAATTTTCACCAGACTGATTTTCCAAACTGAAGAATTTTAAAAATCACAGTGGGAATGATGCAAAATGAAGTGTTGCAATCCCAAATGAAACACAACCCAGGTTCATAAAATAATATTTTTACTTTGTATTTATACAAAATAATTAGGTTTTTTTTTTTTTTTTTTAGTTTTGGCTCATCATGGCATTCAGCTTAGTTCCATTATTTGAGCACTGCCTTGTGAAGGTTTTAATTGGCAGCTTTGTTCTCTCTGCTATGGATGGATCCATAGGTCTTTGGAAGACTCAGCTCCCAAGAAATAACATGCACTTGGCTTGGCCAGAATTATGTGCTGTGTTTGATACTCATGTGACTCTAGTGCTGCATGAGAAATGTAATTTGGACAGCAAAGTTTAGTCTGTAGGGAAGTCTGGGGGTTCTGGTCTTTTAACTACAAAGTCAATATAGAGAACCTCACAAAATGTGAAGTCCAGTATTAACTGAATTTCAGGCAAATGGTGCATGTGTGTCAAATCTAGCAAATAAAAGGAAACTTTTCAATATAGGTGGTTCTCCATTATAATTTCTATTCAAGAACAATTTAAGTATTGGCAATTCTTTACAGAAGTTATAAGAAATTACTTTTTTTCTTTTTTTGGTGCAAATTTATTATGTTGAAAGTACTTGCTTCAGCTTAGAATAATAAGTTTTGACACGCTGGAAGTTCCCAAGGAACAGGAATTCCAAATTTCTCACTGCTGCAAGTCCATGTTCATTAATTTTCATGGGTTTTTATGTGCAGGCTCTCCTCTGTGGGTTATAAAGGCTTTAGCAGTAAAGCCAAAACCTTTACTGAGGATTTGTACATGGGTAATTGAAGGATTTAATTCTTAAAAGTGGAATTGTGCTCAGTTTGGTTTTATAACCAAAAAATTTTTGATATAAATTGCACAGGTCAAAGGAAGTGCTCTTAATTGTACTGAAGTGATCCCACAAAAAGCAATGTAAATGGACAAAAGAACCACCAAAGTCTGCAATGGAACAGTTTGGACTCCTCTACAAATTTTTTCAGTTTTATGCTGCAAGTGATTAGTGGCACTGGCTTCTCATGCAAAATTGTCAGCTCAAACTGGTTTAATGACCAATTTTTTTATATATAAAAAAGAACATTTTATGTGTGCAGTGTGTAGGACTTTTTCTCTCTTTTGCAAGCATGTTGTTTTACTTTCCCCTCAACAGATCTGTTTCCATATGGCAAAAAATTACCTCCTTGAGCACCAAAAAAGCTCCAGAGATTTCAAACAGCCTCAAAGATTGATTCCCATTTTGCTTAATAGGAGTTCACCTGCAGATTTCATTTTATGTGAAATAACCCTAATTTCAGATCAGTCCTCTGGAGACCTTCAGAGATGCAGCAATGGACACAAATTTAGTGACAGTGGATGATAGACCTCTGGGTTCTTACTTTTCTTCAAAGTCCTTCAACAAAACTCTCTTCAAAGGACTTTTGAAGCTGTAGGAACTGATCTATCTTCCAACTCCAATCAGCAATTTAAATCAGGCAAACAAAATTAAATTACTGAAAAATTAGTAGGATAATAAAATTATGTAGTTATCTTCCAGGCCTTTCATTTTACCAGTCTGAGTTTTGGATATGATCACAACCACAGTTTAGAAGACACTGAGGACAAAGTGGTGAAGCAGCTGAACAGGGCACTGACCAGCAATCAATTATTTTACAGACCTTCATCTGGGAATTAAAAAACTGTGCAATGGCTCCCTTTCACAGCTGCTGTTGGGATACTGTGAGTAGGCATGTACTGAGAAGAATGGGAGAAATAAAAAAAAAACTCCAAAGAACTATCTAGATCAAAAGCCATGAGGATTTTTTTGTATGAAAAGGCAATAACCAAGACTATAAGGTGTTTAAGATGGCATGCAGTTCCCTGCACAGGGATGAGACTTATAGACCCAGAAAGTGGAGGCCAAATTTATTTTCAGTTCATGATATAAAGAGAGAACACAATTCAGTGATTCTCATGGGGTCCCTAGAAAGAATCTGGCTCAAGCTGGTGCTTCATGTCTTAGTGGAGACTAAGGCAATGACCAGCCTACAGCAAACACAGGAGATCATCCACCCAAGAAAAGTGGAGAGAAAATAAACTTTCTTCTACTTTCTGAAAAAAGGATGAATTTTTGTATACAAGAAAAAAGAAAAAAAAAAGATTAGTTTTTCTCCAACCAGAAAGAATTCTAATTGGTGCTTTCATGATGAATTTGACAGATTCAAGACAGATGTCCACTTTTCACTAAAGAAGTACATGTAGGGGAAAGCTCAAATAAATATATCCTCTCTTCCTTTTTCAGCAGGTTATTTTAAAGTCAGCCTCATAGAGTAGCAGAGACAATGTCAGGTCTTTCAGCATATGGGGAAAACACTGTCATTTAGATCTCCCTTCAAGCCTTGTTCAGTCTTGATGGCTGCAGCCATCCCTGCACCTTGTGCAGAAAAACCTGAGATTTCTCCCAACTCTTCTCACCACAAGCCTTGCTGTGCTACAAAATGATTGCCTAGAGTAGGGTCTTTTTTCTTCAGTGTGAGCAGATTAGAGAGCAGCATTCATTTCCCATGTTGTGGGACAGATTTGATGTACAGCCATCCAGAGACCAGGCAAACAATTATTGTGGAAACAGCCCTGCTCCTGCTGGCACCTAGACCTTGTAAAAGACTCAGTGGGAGAGTAAAGCTGGTGGGTGAAGAGCTCTTTGTTGAGCTCTTTTTCTCTCCCTGCAAGAGAAGAAAGGAAAATAGGGGTGTTGAGTTTTTGGTGGAAAACAAAAACAAAAACGTAACCCTGACTCTGTTAGGCCTGGGTCCAGCCCTGAGATGTTTTGTTTTTTCCACTGGCTCTCAAGATTCATGTAAAGAATAAGGCAAAGAATGTAACTGTTCTCTTGCAGCTTCTGATCTGAATATGCTTCTAATGAATTCCCCTTTTTAATCCATCTAATTGTCCATCCTTCCCTGGTATTCCCTAGGCCTTTGAGACACCAGAGTTCCCAAGACTCTGAGGACATAAAGCCAGTGCTAAATAGCATTTCACATTCCAGGAAGCTCCCAAAGAGCCACCAATTTCCCCTCACCCCAGGAGGCTTTGCAGAATCCAAAGAACAGCTCCCACTTTTCTGGGGAACCAGATCAAACCACAACACCAATAAGTATGGAATTGCCAAATATTTTCTTTTTATCTTGGAAAATAGTAGTGTTAAATAATAAAAACACTTCTAGTTTTTCATGAATGTCACATATCTGTAATGCCAAGGGGAAAGGACACTTTTCTTCCATTAATAGAATAGTACCAAGACATCAAACCTAGTGGAGCATTTCCAATCCCAGCAGGGAGTATGGAATGAAATCCCTCTGTGGGAAAAATATGTCACATGCAGGATGGGGACAAGGTAAAGCAATCAGATAAGTAGCTAGTTCAGGTCCAATTTACGGCTTGGGTCACCTCAACAATTTCCCCCCATTCATATGTCCCAACAATAGGCTAATATTTCTTTTAATTCCTCTGCCACTCCATCCTGGCCTATCTCTTCCTTTTCATCCCTCACTGGAAAAGGATTTAAAATTGATTTAAGTCCATTCAAAGGGGGAAAAAGAAGATAAAAAAGGTAGACTTGGACCAGATTCCAATCCCAGGTACTAATCAATGGCTAGGTCTATCATTGTTAAGCCAGGACTCTGGATTCTGAGAAGCTGATGTGGTTCCCAGTTTGTTACAGAACATGCTGGAGACACCTGCCCTTCTTCAGTGGCCCCTGATCCTGCTCTGATCACTTGCCACTCACACTTTTCCAGCACTGGTGCACAGCTCCCTTGAAGATGTCACCTCAGCATCCACTGCAAGGTCACCCAGAGACCCCAGAGAGGGTGGGCAGCTGGAAAGGAGGGAGCTGCTGACAGAAGCATCTTCCTACCAAAGAAAACATTGTGTCTCTGAGTCCTTGTCTAGATGATTTGGGGTGCACAAGAGGAGCAAGAAACCCTCTTGGTAGTAAAAGAAAAAGAAAAATAACATTAGTTCAGGCAACTGACTTCATTTAGCAAAACTCTGTGTCAGATGACTCCTGGATGGGGCTGAGCAGTGCCTGTCACAGGCAGAGACACTGTGGCGTGGAGCAGAGCACAAGCCCATGCCCCTGTTTAGAAAAGTGCCCCAAGTGCATGCAATGAGCATTGCCAATCATTGTTTTCTCTGCTGAGATGTGTCAGTCCCTTACTAGGAAAGTCACCCAGTCCCTCTTTTTCTCACGGGCTGCAGCACCGGGATGCAGCAGTAGAGGGGCAAGCAATGTAGTTTCAATTAAGGCCCACTAAAAACAGCTCTTACTATGTTATAAATTCTATATTTATCCTGAAACACCAGACCCATCCTGAGCCTTCTCCTCCTCCTCCTTTAATTGTTTGCAGAAAATTTTCCATTGTGTTTTCTTTTCCATTTTTTTAGGATCAGTATTGCAATATAAATAGTCTTTTTTTTTTCTTTTCTTCTCTCTCTCTCTATTTTTGCTAATAGTTGGTTTCTCTACTTGGCTGAATGTACATGACTCTGAGGTTTTGCGATATAATTGCATGATTGCTTCCAAATTTTCCAACCAATGGGGCATCTAATCAGTTGAAAAATTTCATTATCCACTGATATAAGCTGGAGAGAAGGCAAAAATATGGTTTCTTCATGTATAATTTCTTTCTCTATTCTCTCTCCTCTCTTCTATTTAACCTTCTGCCCCCACACCCAGAGTGCAAAGTCAACCCAGCTGCAGGAGTTGTTCCTGTGGGTGTGTGAGTGCAGGGGGTTTGGGGTTGTGCCATGCTCCTTCACATAGTGATAACCCACTCAAACTGGACTCAGGGGCAGTGCAATTGAAAAACAGCCAAGTGTGATTTGATGTGTGGTATGGAGACAGGTATTGCCCTTTTCCCCATAGAGTTTGGAATGACCAGTCTCTGGCTTGAAATGCCTGATTTCAACAGATTTGTTTATTTTATCAGCCTTGCACTTTCACACAAGAGAAAGAAAGAGACATTTTAACTCTTCCTCACCCAGTTGTTCCTCTTGGACTTTGTTACTAATCTCTTTAGCCCTGACTTAGTTTTAATTACCACACAAGGACGCCACAGGGTGCCCACAATCCTTTCACATACCATCATTTCTCTTCTGAGATCTCTCACTTCAAGGCTCTCCTATTGAGTAAATCAGCTGGGGCCACAGGTTAGGACTAACAGAGGGGGAAAAAAGAAGGAATGTCATCCTCATCCTTCAACCAAAAAAAACCTTCAGCTTACTTAAGATATTTAAGTGCTCTTGGTGAAATAGAAAAGCAAAATCTCATCTCTGCCTCTTTTTGATGTTTAGGTAGTGAGCTCTGGCTTTGTTCCTCTTGGGATCACTTCATCCTTCTCCTTTCCCAGGCTGTACCAAGGGTCTTGCATGCTGGAGGGGGCAGGAACCCACCATCCTTTTTTTTAGGCTCTCATCCTCTGGCTGTTGCAATGCACATTGCACATAATCTCTGTCCTCATCAAATGACCATTGGAGGATCAAAACCTGAGCTCACAGTTTCACCTGGTTTGAGCAAAATACCTACATGAAATCTTTGCTACCACTCCCAAGAGCTCATTTATAAGTGCCAACATTTTAGTGTGTTTTGACCAGCCTGAATTATTTCAATGTGCAGAAATTTAAACTTAAAAATGGAAAAAGAAATCCAAACAAGAAAGCATTCCCTCAATTAGTCTCCTAATTGAAGGCATCTAATAAAAACTCAATTTTTTAATGTACAATTAATTTGGCCCTTGCTTTCCACTTTCATATAAAAATAATTCCCTTTTCCATATTTAAGAAAAGAAAACCTTAGCTTCTCTGAGCAGTTTGAAAAATAATAATCAACCTTTCTTGGTTAAATCTAAAACAATTCTCAAAATCTTGCTGTAAATCATCAGCATGTTTTATATATGATTCCTCATTTGTGAGGAATGAGCTCAAGTGCATTTATCTATCTACAGTATCAAGGAGTCATTTACAAAAGGTCTTTCTAAGCAGAACTTTTTTATTTAAATATTCCTTGCAGGCTGCTCTTTGGAATGCCCTGGATCTCATTAGAAGTGTGGTATTTTCCTCTTCCTCCAAAATGAAATTTAGTTTCCAATTAAAATCTGGCCCCTCTGACAGACACTGCGTTTCACTTTCAGGTCCAGATTTTTTACCATATTGACCCTACCAAATACCTCCAGTGACTTGTAAAAATAATAAGGATTATGCACAGCTGCCCAGATCACCCTCCCTCCCTCCCCAGCATTCAATTCCATCAATCTGCTCTAGAGTAGAGAGAGAAGCAATTTTCCACCCCATGAAACTGATAGTTCCTCAATGTTCCCTTTTCACATTAAGGTGAGGGGGTTAAAAAAGAAGTGCCTTCAAAGGTTTTGGGGTTTTTTTTTGTAAAACCAGACTCCCTCACCACAGGGGAGCCCTTGCCAGGCAGCTAAGGGATTCCCCTGGGGTATGGAATAGCAGCAGGGGCAGGATTTCCACCTTCACTACCAGGCAATGTGAAATGAGAGTGGCTTCAGGAGATCCATGCTCACATGTTGATCCACCTCAGACCTCCTGCTCTGTTATCTTGGGCCAGTCTCTTCAGCCTCCTGTCCCAGCCTCTACTCTCTACCTTTCCTCATTTTCCTTTTTCAGGTGATCTGTACAAGCCAAGAAGGAGCAGGTAAACCAAAATTGTGGGCAGCTGTCGCCTAGGAAATATATAATTTCCAGAGCATGAGTTTGTTCTGGTTGCCACCAACAAATCCATGCTAACAACTCCTGGCTTCTTAGTCAACTAGAAAATTTCTTTAATTCATATATAATTGAGTGGTTCCAGCTACATACTAGAAGCATAATTGTCTGTTACATAATAGCAACAGCCTCAGTAAATGTGGTTTGAGTTATTATGCAGTGCTTTATTAATAGACAATAAATACAATCTTATAAATAAAATCCTTAGCTGGTAGGAACTATCAGAACGTGTTACTGACTAACTGAAGTCAAATGTCAGCATTTAAAGTCATGTGACAAGAATCCTAGTCCAGATGTTGTTTCAGATCTAGTTCAAGAGACAAGTGGAGGAATGTCCTTGGAGAACAGCTCCTTACAATGCAGCTTCATCTGTTGCTCACACGTTTTGTCTGAACATTTAATCCCCACTAGCACATAAGTAGTCTGGAGGTCACTTTTGGGCAATATGCTTGGGAGGATCTCAGAAAACAGTCAGATGGTGTGACAGCATGGTGTTATTTCTAGCTGGATGACCACCCACTTCCTCCTATAAGATCCTCTGAACATAGGAAACAAAACCAGATGGACTTAAAGCCAAGAAAGAGGAAAGTTATTTAAAAATAAATGTCTTGATTGGGAGAAATAAGATGGAAATTGCTATTTTCCTAGAACCAGATGATCATGGGCACTCCTGAGGATGCCCTACCTCAGTGCCTCACTCAAGGAAACCAAACAGCATTGAGAAAAAGCAGAGAAAGGGCTTTCCTATCACAGTGGCTGGCAAGGCAGCTCCAGCCATTGCTTTCTGCTGAAAGCTCATTCTAGAAAAATGTGTGAATTTCCACAACATAGGGTTCAATTATTGCCATGTGGTGCACCTGGGTCAAAACCAAGAGAGACAGGGAAATCCTACAGTCTGCACACAGGAGTTTGTGAATAAACCAAAGGTTTCTGTGAATATGTAACTGATCTTTCTAAATCTAGATTTCTAGATTTCCATGTGCTTTAGAAATTTCCTCCAGGCTTCAGTTATGCTGACAGGCAAGGAAGAAGGGACAGAATATTCTGCAAACATTTACTCCCACTGAACTGAATCACTTTTAAGTGCATAATAATTTTCTTTTATTCTTACATTGGTAGCCTGGCAATAGAGAACAGTGGTAAAACCTGCAGATATTCCTACTGGCTATTTGTTCCAGTGCAGGAATGTGTCTGTTGTAGACTAAGTCTTTACAGGTTACAAAGGATTGTTCTGGTTCTTTAAACCTCCATGTAAGCTGCACCCCTGAGTAAGGCCAGTCTGATTTTGACTGCTAGCTCTACTAATTTAGACCAAAATGTCCTTATCTTGAAGACAGGGAGAAACCAGAAACCATATTGACACTTCAATTTGGTGTTCAGGGGCAGGAGACAAGGAGGATATGACTAATGGGTAAAATTAGAGAAATGAAAACGTGCAAAGATGAAGCAAAAGCAAAAAAAGTGTATAAATGCAGGGTTATAAACTCAATTGTGAGACAGTGAGAGAACTAGTGTAAAAAAAGTCAAGTAGCAAGATTTTTTAAAATAACATTGACAGCTTTGCAGGTTCATAAATAAAGAAGGGAGGGCAGGTGGGCAGAGGTGAAAGACCCTGCAGCTGAGCCATTTTCAAAGCTGCCACTATATGTGAGCTCTTAGAGTGTGTGTACACATGGCAGATGGGAAACTTGAGCAAGATGCAAAATGGGCCCAACAACATTGGGTTTCAAACATATCCAGTGAAATATATTTCTATATTCCAAGGCTTCCTGGCCCTCCTCCCCCCTCAAAGAAAGGAATCCTTGTATGGTCAGAGCAGTTCACGCCTCAGTGTGTCCATCCACCTTACTCTTGACTGAGTGCCAAGGCAAATTTAAATCAAATTTAGCTGGTTAGTGTTTAAGTAGAATCAGTCTTCCACTAGAAGTACTGGATGCAGAAAGCCATTCTGAATACCAGACATGCAAGATTTATTTTTGCTAATATGTAGAGGATGCCATTGTTTGAAGCAAAATAAAAATTTCTTCAGCCCTAGGTTTCTAGGCACATTGCATGCCAGAGACTGTCAGCCAGTAGAACTAGTATTAAATGTTAAATTTCTGTCCAAACCTTGCTGTTTAGGAAGGAATAAATTCAGTCTGTAATGCTGCTGTCCTGGTCACTTGGGCCATGAGCACATCCTTGGGCAGCTTTTTCAAGCTGTAGATCACATGCAGGTTTGGAAGACATAATTTCTTGCATATTTTGAGCTCTTAATGGTCTGGTAAAAACTTTAATAAAATGCAGGCTCCTTTGTATTTCTGTATACAAGTGACATGTCCCTGGCAGTGCTGCAAGACATTAAAATCAACATCACAGCCCTTTTTCCTCTGTCCACCATGATCTTTGTCTCCTGGGGAAATGACCTGTCCAAACTCCCCAAAAGGTCTGTATATTATCTAGGATGCTGCTGGCATGAATGGAACACTCATGAATAAGTAAACACATGCAGTAGCAAGGGCTGTAACAAACACTCCAGGAAATGCACAAGGCATTTCCCTTAGGGATCTCAAAAGTTACAAAGGAGTGTGGAAAGAAATCTGTATTGGTGTCTAGAGCCTGGCCCAAGGTCTTGTTGAAGCAAGTAGAAAAATCCAAGTGGCTTCAAATAAGGCCCTTGCTCTAAAAAGGGGCAGTAGTTTAGGAAAATAAAGGAAAAAAGTCAAAGGCCAATGGGAAAGAAGAGATAAATAACTCTTACCCAAAACTAGGTGTTTTACCTCAAATCCAATTTCTGCTTCCATGAGAATGAAGACAAAGAAAATATGGCTACTAGCCTGTTCTCTGGGGCAACCAGCAGAGACCCCACAGGCAATGGGCTCTGAGGCACATGCCCCTCACACCCTTCCTGAGTCATAAATGGGCCATGGCAGTAACATACCCATAAATATATTGGAAACAGTAATATTAGTCTAAATGGTTTGATTCAAGCAGAGGCAATAAAAGTAAAAAAAATATTTTCAGCTTGCCTCAATTGCTTGTTTCCTTACTTTTGCCTTTTAAAAAATATGTTAATATATTAAAGGAAGCTCTCAATTCCATTTTCTTTCTCAAAATGAGCAATGTGTTTGGGGATGGATGAACAGTGTGGGTTTGCTGACTTGAACCATTGGAGTTGGAATCTCTGTGGAGCTTTTAAAAGTTTCTGAGGAAGCAAAGCCAAGGGAATTTTCCAAGCAGAGATGGCAGGACTGTGCAGAGCTGTGGGTTGCTGACAGGGCTTGCTCAGGCTCAGTGCTTTCACAGGGCTCTATGAAGGTCACCAAGCCATAGCTGAGGTCAACAGAGGGCACCTGGGTGATCTCATGCTGACACCATCCTTTGGTGTCTGCTGAGAACTGAGGGGTGAATACACACCTTAGCCTTTCCTGCACTTGGCATCAGGCAAGACTGTCTGTATTTAAATGTACTCAAAACCTCTAAAGAAGTTGAGCTCTTTACCCTCCACACCAATCAGTGGCAGGATTTGAGGTGTAATTGGTGTTATTCCCACAAAAAATGTGAGAATATTTGCATGGGGTTCCCTAAACAGCCCCATGTTCTGTAAACATAGGCAATGAAGATAGAATTTTACATTTTTTTTTCTAGAAGAAAGGCCTCTGTTTTATCATTGCTTTTAAAACTATCACACTGAAATGGCTTAACCTGAAGTTTTCCATGATACTGCTTCAGAATTATTTTATTTGAAGTTTCAGCTGAAACAGTTCCACTCCCAAGGAAAACTGAAGAAAGACATCTTTTTGTCCAAGTGAAAAAAGAAATAAACAACAGTTCCATTGGAAAACTGCAATGCCTTTGCTTAGAATAGGAATGTAAAATTTGACAGAAGGACTGCTGTGGTCTCACAGATGGCACTTATACCATCAATGTGAAAAACAAAAATACATATAAATACAATCAAGTTGTAAAGTTAAAAAAAATCACACAGGCTTAATAGAAAATTTGCCAGTGTTTGGCAAATAAATTCTCAAGCAGCTTCAGCACACAAGGAACCTGCTCCAATCCCCCCCTGCTCTGATGCATGCACTGTGCTGCTGCTCTGTGTGCCAAGGGCTGAGTGGGGCTGGCTGGCATCAGCTCCTGGAGAGCATCATGGCACTGTATCCATGAAGGTAAACTCTGAATGCTTCAGTTTTGCACCTTTACTGTTAAATTTGTGGGGGTTTTTTTTGTTTTTTTTTTGTTTTTTTTTTTTTTCTCTGCTTTGGCTGTTATGTAGTGCTGAAATTCTGGCAGCTGAAGTTCAGATTGAAACTACAAGCAGTAAAATTTTTGTGTCCATAACAGGTCCCTCCACCCCCATAACAAAAATAAATTATTTATATTTGTTTCAAAAGGGAGACAGGAGTATTCAGGATGTCCCTTGGCCAGCAGTTTAATAGAGAATTTGTCTCTTTCCCCACCCTTTTCTGGGTAAGATGGGTGAAATTTCTTTTGCAAGAACAGCCTCTGGCTGGCCTCCTGGTAGCCTAGTTTGTTTGACTTTGCTCTTGGGTGACTGCCTGCAAGCAAGCAAAGGCATGGAAGCTGAAAGCAAGCAGCAAGCTGATGCAATGGACAGGGCCCTTTGGGATCAATTTTATGAGAACTAAGCAAAATCAAACAGAACTGAAACAAGCACTGCCAAACACAGGATTCCCTCCTCCCTGCAACTGATTGGAACTAAACTGAAGGCAGGGTGTCTAAAGCAGAGTCAGTGACCGGGTGGGCATGGAGGGCAAACACACAGATGAGGGTTGTTTGGGCAAAGGGCAAACCCACACATAAACAAGGAAACATTCTTCCCAGGAAACCCTCTTCCCCTCCAAAGCATCTTTGGTTAAATAGCAGCCTTTTACAAAGTGTTTTCCCAAAAACAGAAGTAGTCCTATTTGATGCAGGGAATAGAGACATTTGCTTGGGTTTGAAACTTTTTTGAGCCCTAAACTCCACACCACAAGGCAAATGACAGGAGAATGCCTTAACAGCTGTGATGGACAGCAGTTCCTCTCTCACAGCTTCTGTCCCTGTAGACAGTCAATAAAGCCCATTCCAAACTCCAACATTTTCACCTTCAGCTTATTTAAATTTATTTCTTCAGAGGAGAGTTGTTTTTCACTTTCCAGAGGAAATTCCTGGTTGCCTGAAGACCCTCTGTATAATACTCACTCTGAGCTGCATTCCACAGGTCTCACTAGAATTTGAACTTCTTTGTTTTGCCCTTGAAAGCCTGTTCTGAGCTACAGAAAGGAAAAGGAAATGATTGGGGCATTTGTGTGTTGAAGAAGCTGAAGCAAGACATGCTTATTTTTAATACAGGAAAGGCATTATTTTGACAATATCCATTCATTCTACCAATGACTGGATTAAAAAAAAAAATAAAATCTTTATTACCCCTCCAGTGGCTGCTCCACAAATTTTTTTTGCAGGTGTACATGGGTCTGGTTCAAATTGCTACAGCACTAGAATCATTGACAGAGTTGCTCTCATTTTGGGATGTCCCTTTTCACCAAAAAGGGATGAATTCATCATTAGCTCCTGAGTTGCCCACATCCTCTTTTCTTAGTTTGTATACTTGTCACACCTGAGCCTACAGTTCTGGCTTGTGCTCTTCAACAAGGAGGAAGCAGGTGCAGGAGATAGCCTACTAAAAGTGGAATTAAGATTTTATTTAGTAATAGATTTAAGTCATTCATCAGGAGGGAAAAAGAAGTATTTCAGCCAGCACTGAGTCAGAGAAAGGCATAGGGATAAACTGTGTCACAAGAGAATTGTGTCAGGTGGAAAATGTGGAGAAAGTTTAAATAACTGAGAGGAATAGACTTATTTTAAACCTTTCAAACAGAAGATATGTTACCTTTGAAAGAAGCATTAGATCTTCATTGGATTGCATTATGCTCTCTGTAGATAACTACATGTTATGACCTAACACCTTTCTTGGTCCTAACTTGACATTCATCTGTCCTTCACTGATATTCATTACAAGTCCAAATCAGGAAACTGTTCTCCTTCTGGATGATGCTGTTGCAATTCTCCTTAAGGAGTCACAGTGGCCTCTCCATTCCACATCTCTGGAAAGCTGGGAATTTATATTTCCAGCATCTTGGAAATACACATCTTGCACCAGCCTGCCAGGCTGCACCTACGTTTACTTATAAGGGTTTTCTATAGTCATCTGAACATTTGAACCCTAAACACAGACCAGTATTGTGTAACAACCTCAGCACCTCAAAAAGGATTTCTCCAAACAAGTAAAAAATTGACTGGCAGAAAAGAGAAATAGACTATTTTTAAAAATACCTCAATTTCAGAAAAAAATAGTTGAGAAGCACAAGTATTAGCTCTAGAAACACAACTAAAATAGTTGCTTTTATCATCATTATAAGCACCAAACTTGTCTTTGTGGCTCATCTCCATATAAAATTAACATTCAAGCTATACTGGTTGAGTACACAGAAACACTTCTTCAAATAATCTTGATATTAATGTCTATTGCTATAATTTAGTGTACTGAATAAAATGAAGACTTTTCAAAAGCTTTCTTTAGGAGCCTGCAGACACAGGACAAACCTCAGCCCAAAGTACTAAAGGAAAACCATTTCAGCCAATCAAATCTATTTACATGTGTATTTATAAACTGGCATGATTTTTGAGCTACTAAAATTAGATTTAGATCTTTGCCTCCAACTTCCAAGGGAAATCAGCTCACTCGTTTCTAGGATGGTACAACATGATCTAAAATACACAAACATTTTAATCTTAGTCCTGGTGTCCAAAGGAAGTGGCAATTCAGAAATCACACTGGCCAGCTGTCCCTCTTACACCACCAATTTCAGCTAAATTCAACTTTACCTGGCAGAAGTATCAGGACGGCTCCTTTTCACTCATATCTGTGAGTAAAAGCATGTGATCACAAAAAGACATCTGGCTCACTGTCATGTAGGGAAGTAAAAAACTCAGTAATATCATGATACATGGAAGAGTGGACTTTTTTTGAGTTTTACAATTTGGAGTGTCTTGTTTTCTTAATGAGCACTGAAAACCAGAAGTGCAGCACAAGTCTTTCAAAAAGGAGCAGAGGTGGAGGAGCTACTGCATGAGCATAGCAACACAGGATCATCTTGCTTCAAAAACATTTTACTGTTTTGAAACAGTACACAAAGTCATAAAAAATAGCAATAGGCTTTGCCAAAAAAGCATCCAGAGGAGAAGAGGCAAGGAAAGAACAGAGAAGGAACAGTGGAAATAAATCTTTCCAAACAAAGTGACAAGTCCAAAAATAATGAGAACTAAAGTTCAAAGAAGAATTCCAAACCAAAGTAGCAAGAGAGAGCAGCTATAGCCAGGCCGTGGGGGCACTGGGGGTGCCTGTGTGCTGGGGGGTGCACAGCAAACTCCAAACTCCTTGTGCTGCCTCTCAGCTACCACTAAGGGTTCAAATCAGGACATCAGCTCTTGACAGAGGTTATTTAGAAATTCGTGTTTATGCATCCTGCTATGATGTCTGACCCTCGAAGTTTTCCATTGCCATCATACACTTTAACCATTAAGATTGTTTTCCCCCTACACCGTGAATTTAATTCCCCTTTTTTTTTTTTTTTTTTTTTTTTTTTTTTAAGACTGCCGTGATGGCAACCTCAACTCACATTTTGACACCTTCCAAGTTAGTGACAACTGGGTGGTCTGGCTGATATGTTGTATTTTCCCTTCCTTAGCCACACTTCCCAATGGCTTCCTTCTCACCTTTTATTCTCCTAACAATCAGGAGAGAAGGAAACACAAAGCAGCACAAACTCAACTTGCAACACGCAGAGGATGTGGTTAAAGGCAGAGCTTTAACTATAGCATCTGAGGCAGACCACAGGGTCACAGGCAGGGGATTAACTCCTTAGGAAGGCACAGCATTCCTTTGTTTTTCAACAGAATAAATACAACACAGCTGAGCTCTATAGGAGCGCGTTCACTACCGGATATAATGCACACACAACAAACTCATTTAGCAGCATGATCTGTGCTCAGAGCTTACAGTTCTCTTCAGATACAGGAAAATAAAAGGGTGCTGAATCATGGTTCATGGCTTTGGGTGCCTTTCAGTTCAAACACCAGATATTTCCTTTGTGGAGCTCAAAGACAAGCAAGTAGCTTTCACACATACCAGGCTTGGCTACATTAGTTGTCAAGGACAACCCATCCTTCCCCACCCACTGCAGCCAAAATCTCTTTTGCTCTCTACTTGTGAATTTTTCATCTTTGCTGCTTCTTCACGTTGTGTACTCTGCCCTTCCCTTTAACTGAAGGTATATGAAGCAGGCATAAGATGAACAGATACAATAAAGCTTTTAAAATAAAACATATTAGTGGAGAAATAAGAGCTAGCTTAAGAGAGCATTCTGACTGATAGATTCAAGTCCCTCTTAGGAGTCATATAACAGAGACTAAGTTAGCAATAAAACAGCAGCAGACAAAATTTGCCCACTGTGCTTTCAGACATCTAGGATAGACCAGATTTTCTTCTGTTTCCTTACAGAGACACTTCCTTTTGCTACAGCAGACCATTGACACAGCTCTGTAGAAAGAAGAGGTATTCTTACTTTTCATTATTTTCTCAAATGAAGCACTGCCCCTCCCTCATAAGTACTACCAATCCTTTCTAGCAAAGTCTCTCATAGGCTACAAGCTGGCCTGAGCTGAAGGTTTATATAAGAGCAATGAACCACAGGCACTAGAGAAAACACTGAACCACAGATACAGCCAGTTCAGCTTTGGTTTAAAGGGGATAAAGGAGGAGTTAGGGAGCTTTTGGGGCTTGAAGAAAAAATGGAGGCGCTACAAAATGGGGCTGGGCTAAAAGACTTTTTTGTTTGTTTGTTTCTCTAGGGTCTCCTCTTTTGCTATCAAGTCTGGTTTCCTATGGAGTGCTTTGTATGTGCAATTACTCAGGCACAGAACAGCTCATCTGATCCAGCACAGTGTAAGTTTAAAGGAGTGCAGAGGATAAACTGCACTAAATCTGATCTTAGGTTCTTCACTGTGGCTTGAAAAGGTTAAATCTCCAAGAGCCTCAGGCTAGATCCTGGCACAGCTGATGGAACAGCTATCTTAGTTGCAGGGGTGAGATAGCTCAAATGCTTGAAAATCCAGGCATGAAATGCAATTTATTAAGGCCAGAATTTTTTCTTTTCTGTAAAATTATCCCATACCAAAGTGTACTTTTAAAGCAATCCTCTATATATATGCTTGTTCTCACAATGAAACAAGAGACTAAGTGATCTGAGTTTCTAAATCAGCTCTAGAGGGGCAACAGAAGTGTCTTTATTTCTGCTTTGTAGTGGCAGAAGAAAGAGCCATATGTTAGATGACTTTTTTTGTATTGATTGCTCACAGTCACTGTTATAAAGGCTGGCAGTTTTATTATTGCACCTCCTCAAAATAACAATGATCTATGTAAGAGGGAAGAAAGAAAAACTCCTGACTTGAGAATTATTTGTATTTAAGCAGTGCCCAGAGGCACTGACAAAATCCAGGACTCTTATGCTGGATGAGGTAGGAATGCAGGTTAAGAGACAGCTCTGTTGTAATGTTAATATTTGCTTATGCTGTAATGAGTCAAGAGCCACCAGGGGGATTTTGTTTGAGGGGCTGAACTGTAGGTAGACCAAGTGATGTTCCTGAGGTGACATGAGAGTTTTGAGGCAGAATCAGGAGATAAACATGCCCCTCTCCAGGACAGCTTTGTGCTGCACCAAAAGACCATTCTTTTTTTTCCTTTTAAAGGGCTCTAGTTGTGCCCAACCACTGTCACAGCTCTCTAAAGCTGGTAGCTGCAAGTAATTCAATAACACAAATGTTCTGACAAAGTAATTTTTAGCCTGTTAATTATTCCCAAACACATTCTTTCCCCTTCAAGTGGAACTAGATGACATCAAAGCTGTTTGAGGGATGGAGGAACACTTGAAGCATTAGCAAGAACAATGGAACAGACTACCCATTTTATTCCAATTAATTTAAAGGGGAAAAGGCTGGAGGTTGTCCAAGTTTCACTTTGAGCACTGATAACAGAACAAGACAAGACAGTGTTGTGGGAGTCCTGAATTACCCATCCCTGCTAGGCTACACTAATATCTTAGAAAGGGGAATGCAGGGCTAAAAACATTGCTTGGAGATTGGAGAGAGCTCTCAAAGTCAATGGAATAAAAAATAAATGATCTACCACACTTACCCAATCTGGTGTAAAATCAGGAATATTGAAATAAGAGAGAGAAATGTGCAAAGAAGAATCCCACTTGGAAAAAAAGTCTGTATTACCTGAATATATTATTATAGACACAGAAGGTAATAGGAGAATGATGAGATAGAGAAACAGTGTCCACAGCATCCAGCTGGGATGATATTCAGTTCCAGTGATGGATTTGTCTCTTTGTTTTTGACTTCCCTAATAAAGACCTAAGAAAACTTGTGGACTGATAAAATCCTTCTGGACTGACTTTGTAAGAATAAGTGCTGAGTGAGGGTTGTAAAAGGTTCCTGTCAATTTCAGCCACATTAGCTTTCTAATGCTGGATGGAGCCATGTTTTAATTACAGGGCAAAATCCTGGAATGGGAGTTTAGACATGTGTTCACTTAGCAGAGAGCAGTATGGTCAAATGTGTCACTCCATTCCCCTTCCCCTTTCTGCCAGTGCTGATTTGGTGGAAGGGGCATGAAAGCACTCTCTGGAGAAGCAGGGATTTCTCTCCTCTCCTCTCCTATATAGCTTTGATGTAGACATGCAGGTAACACCATGTAAGGCCTGAATATGAGTCTAATGAAGTCATCACTGGAGCCAGGGCAGGGAAAATATTGCTCTGGAGAGAAGTGGTAGAAGGAACATTGAAGGAAGTGAGGTATGATAGGTAGAGCTATTATTTGTGGTAAAACAATTATGGTTTTTTGACACCCCCACAAGATTGCAAAATAAATTATTTTTTGTATGATTTGGTAGATGATGTGTTGTCTGCTCCAGCAAATCAGAGACCCAGAGCACCAGATCTTGTGCTAAACCTTGTTGAAAAGCTTTGACATGCCTGCTTACAAGTAACAAACATGCTCTGGCCCAGTGGTCAAAGACTGTGGATATAAAATCCTGCTGTACAGCTCATTTACCTAGCCAAAGAACAGCACCACAGCATGGAGATCTCTGTGTTAGAGACAGAATGTTAATCTGTTGTGCAAGGCATACAAATCCTCCCCAAATGCAGTCACTGCTGTGTTACTTGGGCTCCCAAGGGTAGCAAAGTCTCATATCAGAACCTTTCATCTGGTCTGAGGCTTGGGGGCATGAGTGGCTCTGGGCTGTTCCTGTACTCTGCCTAAATAAGGCTATGTCAGGCATTGCCAGTGCTGGCTGTATGCTCAGAAGCACAGAGCAGAATATTATTGCTAGGAAACTGAACTTTGCAGAGTTAGGCTTCTGAATTGAACTGAGCTGGAGAGTAGAGCTGTTTGTATTATCATTGTAAACAAACAACTCAGTTTTTTTGGAGCATTTTTTAACAGGGGAGATCTATAAATAGTTTTTTTCTTAATGTTTTTGACAAGAAACATGCGTGGACAATATTACAGCTTCATGCATCAACAACAGTGAAATGAAAATAAGTCTGAAGTACAGTCTCAATGACTAAAGGCATTTTGATTCTTTTGAGCTCAAAATGGAAAGAAAATGTCAACAGCACAATAGTTGAGTTTCAAAGTCTAGTGGCATCATTTTACACTAATTTCTGAAATTTTGGTGACTGGCTCAGCTGTCATAGTAACATGACCAAAATCACAGCTCTCCTGCTTTTTGAGCTTCAGGAGATGCTGTTCAGACTGCAAGCTCTTCAGCTGCTGCTTCAGTAAGGATGGTCTTTTAAAAATAGTTTATTTTCCTTATTGAGCATTTTAAAATTTCTTGCCAATAAATAAAGCAGACTCAGAGTGATCAGGATATGTATTAAATATGCTTTGATACCACATAACAAGACCAGATGGGATCTTCTAAACATAAGTACCTGGGAACGAGGGGCAAGTGCCTATGGATGCTGAGACTGCTGCATAATCTCACAGCAATCTGTTAAACGGGACTTTGCTTGAATTGTTCAGCAAAGATAAAAAAAATTAGGGTGTTTCGTAATTGTTATTTCGTTCCATTCTTCTTGTAGGTTGTCATTGCAATGGAGGTCAAATTCAAGCCAGCTGTAGGACCTAAAACATGGGTTTAATCACTTCAGCTGGAAAAGTAGGTACAAAGCTTGTATCTGTTCTAAAAATCCATCATTAAGATTTTTTTTTGATCTTTCTATAACCCTGAATGAATTTCACGATTTGAGATTTTCTTCCAGAAGAAAATGGAACTAAGAGAATGGCAATAAACCAAGTCAGACCTTTACAGGACTGTCCTGACTAGCATGGAGTAAATAATACAGCTCTACAGAAAACAGAACTTAAAATTCTGGAGTTTTAGTAGGGTACAGACTGGGAACATGAATTGGAAGCAGTGCTAAATTCAGGAAATAAAAATAAAAGAGTGGCTCTGTTTGCACTTGCCAAACCTGGTGTAAACCTGAAGTTATTCCATGAAAAGTGTGGTGTCAAAAGAGCCTTTATGGCTTTCACTTGGATCTTCAGGATGATGCATCTCAGTGCTACCTCCTTGCATACCAGAGCAGGTCTCTGACACTCACACAAGTTAGGAGGGTTCAGACTAGGAATGCCCTGGCAAACAAAGTGGAAGGAATGGTCTTGACTGGTTTTCATCTTGGAGTTGTAAACTTTGTACACTGGGCTCTAGAGCTGCATGGCTATCCCAGAAAGAAAGGAGACAGGAGAGGACCATGCCGCTAGGGGATGAGTGTCTGAATTTGGATGATGCACAAAGGTGCTTTTAGGTATGAACAAGGATGGCTGGAAGCAGATCTGAGCAAGCAGACAACAGAGGTGGAGCCACTGCAGTGCCCTGAATTGGTGACATGATTTCTGGCAGAGGGGATAAAAGCAAAAAGTTATTTCTGGGAAAATGGTTTTCAGTGGGTGGTTCTGGATCCTGATGTGATTTGTTTCACCTGAACCCATTTTTTAAACTATTTTGTATCTCTGCACTTGTGTCCATATAAATTCTTTTTTAGTAGAGTTAGAAAAGAATAATATTATCTTGCACCTTTGCTTCTTTCCAGGTGATAGGATTATGTTCCACTGGGCAGTCTCCTGCAGAGGGCCACCAGAATATAGTTTCTTCAAGAACAAATTATTTAAAAAGATCAAAACATCCAGGAGGAATTATCTTGGCTGCCCTTTAAAAATCTTTCTTCCTCATCTTCTCCTTTCTTATTTTTTCTCATTCCTCTTCTGTAAAATGAAGCTCTCTTTTTTTTTCTTTTTTTTTTTTTTTGGCAGAAACAGTGGCAGATCCAAAATGTATGAGCTGAGAACAGGATATTGGACCCTTGGCAGGAGAGAGATGGAACTTGCTGCCCATGTCCGTGTCTCTCTACCATGTTGAGCAGGGCAGTGACCACAGTGGAGCCTGAAATTTAGCACACTGCTGTTGCTGTTAGATTTTATTGTTGTTGTTACACTTGCTGTCTCAGGGAAGCAGGGCTGTATAGAGAAGGTGGAACAGAAAATGCTGCAGATGGAAGGAAATGAAAAAAAATATTTTGCGGATTAATTTGAGGACTAGGAATGGTCCACTAGGCAGGGTATCAAACCACAGCGAGCTGGAGAGCTTAAGGCAATTTGCTGAAGTATAGTTTATAGTTCCTGTGGCTTTTCCAAGTTGAGATTTTGCCCAAAAGATAAGAGCTTTCTTAATATACCTGCAGGTAAATTGAGGACATCTCAGAATTGTGAAAAGAGGGAAGCAGGAAGCAGCATAAAATTGCAATATGCTGGATTTCAGGCATGACCCTGGAACTTGTTGTGAATTCAGCATCCAGTACTAGCTGGTGTTCTGTGCCTAAGAAGATTTGAGTCTGAGAATCTACTAGAAAACAAGTTTCCTCCAGCACAGCTGGTCTCTGGCATGCTGCTCAGGATGAGATAGAGACTTTAGATATACCCAGGGTGGCTCACTGTAGGAATAGGTGGATATAATGACTTCCAGATCCGGATATGGAAATGCTGGAAATAGATTGTCCCCACCAAGGAATCTGACCCAAGGGGGGCTGGAGCAGCAAGCTGTTTGTTTAACCATGTTGCTGTAACACACCAGAAGGTCACTGCCTGTTGGTTGTAAGTGGATAGCATGGGATTGTAGCTGCCCTCTCTCTTGATATTGCTAAATAGATTGGAAAGGGACTCTGTCTAGTGAGGTGTTTTTTTCTCTGAAAGATGAAAAACTTTTTGACTCCTATCTCTTTTGTCCTGGGACAAAGTCTGTTTGGTCAGATTTTTATTCTGATGGGTGCAGTGTATCAGAATGTAACAGGTACAGAATAAGCAGCTTGGTAGCTCCTTGTCTGGCAAGGCAACCATTCATCAGTTGTTTCATCTCTCTTGACCTCAGCTTCACTGTCTGTAGAATGTCAATAACGGTATCAGCTGCTTTTATAAAAAGATGGAAGACAAGGACTGATAAAATTTATCTGATAATAATCCTTCAATTATTATTATGAATTGCTCCCCTGCTTCATTTGCTTCTATGCTATTTTAAACCTTGTCAGTGATTTCTCTCTTGGTTTGTTGGGGCTGTGTATGAAGGAAATGTGTTGGAATTAATCCAAACCACGTCTTCATCCTGTCTTATCAAAGTGAAATCACTCTGTAAGATGATGGTTCAGCAAGGCCTATTTGGTTTTGGAATTAAGGCAAATAAGGTAGAATGTGGAGGAGTGGGAGGAGGTCTCCTTTCTCTGTGCTGTAATTCAGCACTGTGGTGGGTTGAGGAATCCCACCCTCAATTCATCCTGTGACTCTTTCAGAGAATTTCCAGTGGTTATCTGTGAGAGGAATCTCTTCCTTCCCAGCTCTGTGTCATGTGCCATCACTGTAAATTCCCAGAAAATATTATTATAACGAATTTAACTTAAGTTAGATTGCATTACCTGGATTTGACTTTTCAAGGCAAAAACTATTCCTCAACAATTTTTTGAAGGCCTAGCTTTGTTCCCCACTGCTTGCATAATGGACCTATCCTGAATTAAATCCAGCTGAAAGTCTGCCTTCGAAAGACTTGAGGCACATCAGCATTCAGAGATTCTCAAGGTACAGAGATTTGGCAGCATCTGTGCATGCCTTCACACTCCAGTGTTGTCCCTTGAAGGGGGAAGGCCTGCCAGTTATTGAGTGTTATTCTACAATTAACCCTGTTGGGAGAAATGTCCGTGCCATCACGGATTGTAACTGCAAAGTTTGTAACAAATCATCACAATGCAATCAACCCTAACAGCGCTGAAAACCTTTCCTTTTCTCTCTGGGGTGTTTAAAATGTGATTTGTTATGCACATTTTTTCCTTGATATGTTTTATTATTAATAATAATGCAATAATGATGAAAAGATCTTCGAAGAAGCCTCAGGAAAGGAATTTTATAAACATTACCGTGGAATAAAATAAGCGCATTCCATTTTATCAGGACATTTTCCATTATAAATGGCCAGCTTTCTCATCACTCTGCCAACAGCTATGCCTGCCATCTGTTCACTGATGTCATGCTATAAAGTTCACTCACAAAACTGCTTGTTGGGAAGTCCAGGGTTGTGCTAGAGAAATTTTGTTTATGAATAAATATGCTGGCATCTCCTGAGTTTTTGGAGTTGCTTTAAGGAATAAATTGCATTTGTTTTAGAGTTCAGATTGCTGTCTTCGCTATGCAAAGATAATGCTTTCTGAAATTATTGGAGATTTTAACTCTGTGTTTTGGAGGAATGTAATTGATGGAGCAACTGTTGGACATCTTGAGAGAGGGAATCCAAGAACTAGGTTTTACTAAAATGCAGTACATTTGTCTTCTAGAAAATAGCCTCAGTTCAGCATGCTAAATTGAGCATCTTAAATTATTAATTTATGCCTAAGAAAATACAGGTCAGACCTGGTTAGGAAAGGAAAAGGGAGGGGAAAGAGTTATATCAGTGAAAGAACATAATTTTATTTGGAAGAAATGAGAGAGAAAAGAAAGAAGAGAAAGAAAGTCAAGGAAGCAAGCAAGCAGATATTGCCCACACCATCTGCCCCCCCTCCCCCTCCAACCCCGCCTTTCAATTTTTAGAAAAACACACTAAAATTCCAGGTGGGAAACGAAAATGTTATGGTTTCAACACTTCCTCTCTCCCAGGAAAAAGACAATTGTACTTGGAAATGGCAACAAAAGCATAATGGAAAATTGATGTCAGGGTAATGTTCTGTCCAAGCCCAGCCTTGGCCAGAGCACACTTTCCATCATGTATCATCACCAGTGTCTGGTCTTTCTGAACCCAGAGGAGCCCACACCTTTCCTTCCCCACTGTTGTCACAGCAGCACCAAGGATCATTAATACATCCCCCTGCTGCTCTGGCCACCCTGCTGCTCCCCAGGTGCTCCCAGTGAACCTGCTCCTTCTACCTGGGATGTGGGCACTGCCTAGTCTGAAAATCAGGTGGGCTGCACTGGTGGGAATTGGGATGTAGCCTGGGCCAGGAGTGGTGAGGACACAAATGCAGCCAGAGAAACAAAGTCCTGGACTTTGAGATGGTGTCAGGTTTGGGGTGGTAGTACAGGAGCAGGTGTCCAGGGTGGGGAAGGAAGATGTGGATATGTCATGAAACAATCTGACTCCTGACCCACCCCTGTGTGTGTCTGTAGAGAGGGTGTCCCATGGGATTCCCTTGCTCAGGAGGACATGCTTGGTAAGATGAGCACTCCTGGTCTGCACCATGGAGCTTTGGAAGAAATGTTAGCCCAGAAAAGCATGTGTTGACAGCCATTCTGTGGTGTAGACCACAAAACACTGGGCACAGACAGAAGCTCCTTCTGCGCTTCTCCCCTAGGACTCTCTGCCAGATCATCCGTGGTCCCTCAGCCTTGCTGCTGTGGTCTGTTTCTGTTTCATGACCAGACTTGCAGCCTGTTTCTTTACACACAGAACACTGATGTTATCACAGGAATAAAAGAAGAGTTTGGGAAGAAAAAGAGCATTGGAGACCCTGTTTCTTAAGTGAAGAGAGGGAATTTTGCTTGCTTTTTTTTTTTTTTTTCTTTTGGGAAAACAAGGGTCAAGAAAGTTTCCGTGGCTATGCTGAGGTTGGAGAAAGTAAGATGCCAGAAGGGGAAGAGCTATTTAAGCTGAAGTAAAAATGTTTCATACCAGAAGGCAAAAAGATAAATGTGGCCAGGAATAAACTAAAACTGGAAAGGAGAGAATTTCTGACCATTTGAGGAGTAAACTTCTGGCCTCACCAGGAGAGGGGTAGGGATGAAGAATCCAACTTGCCCTCTGGGGGAGCTTTCCCCTGTATGAGGAGAGGACAACATGCTTATTAGAAGAAGACATGTGGTCCCAGGAGGACTGCAAGGGACATGATGTCCCCATGTTTTCAGTTCTTCTGCCCCACAAAGCCCAAGTGCTTGGCCCTGGTTTCTGAAGCATCTCCCTGCTGAATCCAACATCATTGCCTATCTAATTTGGAACACCACATTTGTAATTAAGTCTAGGGTAAGATCTTTATTCAGTAAATGGCCCTAAAAAGCATATTTTTTTTTTTTTGTCCTTGGCCAAATCCCACATCACTGAAGAAAGCAGTGCAGAAGCTAAAAATTAGTCAATTTAATAGAAAATGGGAAATTTTCCTGTGTCAAGTGTGCATCTGTGCCTCTTTATATATCCTAGTCTAAATATAGGTGTTCTGAGGGCTTGCTACAGATAACTGGAAAAATGAAGGTGAAAAGAAAGATGCCACTAAATTTCCTCTTGCCCTTCCTCCAGCCTTCACAGTGTTTGCAACCCCCACCCCATCTGTGCCAGTTTAACCCCTTGAAAACTCTGCATAGTGAAGCCATAAACCTGGGAGTATTGGAGGAAATCCCACCTGCAAAGTCAAGTGGCAAGGAAATGCTTTTATTTTTAATTGCTGTGTTTAATTCTGCCTTTTCTAAACACTGTCGGAGGCTGGAGTTCATAATTTATTTTCTTAAATTACCATAAATTGGAATTTATGGGCCAGGTGATTACCATTGAAAAGGGTCCTTGTGCACTGGAGAGGGGAGGGTGGGGTCAACCTGTCAGCAGGGAGCTTTTGGACTTCTCCAAAAGCAATTCTTTGTTTTTCTCTCTTCGCATCGATGTTCCCCCACAGAAAAAAAAATAAATAAGCATTCAACCTTCTTTTAACAGCTGCCCACAAAGGTTCTTTTCTTAACTCTTTTTTCCCCTCCTTTTTTATTGGGCCTTCTGTTTTCTTGGCACAGAGGAGGACTAAGAGAACTCTAGAGACAGCAGGATCCTTTTAGAGACACCTTGCTTTCAGTGCCTCTTTTTTTTTAATGTAAGACATTTTGGGGGCAAGTAGGTGGGCATTTTCCCTGAAGGAAGACTTCAGGGAATATCTCAAGGATGTCTTGGGAGTTTCAATTTACCCCTTTTTACCATTAAGCACTTACCTTGTTTTTGCTGAGGAGGAGAAGGATATTGTTTTATGTTCCCAACAGTACAAATTTCCTTGAGTTAAGCACTCTGAGCTTCTCTACATTGCATACTGTATGCTTTTTAGTGAGGTTTATGCTAACATGTTTTACCTTGTGCTGCCTGGGGCTATGAAAGGGAATAAATTGCTTTCTGGGTCTCCTATGGATTGGACAAGGCATAATGGGATTAAATTGCACTGAGAAAGATTCAGGTTAGACATCAGGAAACACTTTTTCACAGTCAGAATAGTTAAATGCTGGAATACATTGCCTAGGGAAGGGGTGGAATCTGTGTTAATAGAAATTTTTAAGAAGAAGTTAGAAAAATATTTGGCAGAAATGTTTTAATATAGCTGAATTCTGCCTTAGGACAGGGGATTGGATTCAACTGGTGCTCCTCAGCCCTTGCTTCTCCTCCACCAATTCATCCAAGGATGACTTCACCTTTCTGATCTGGGAGGAACTGCAGTTCACCTAGTGCAATGTTTCTCCAGCAGATTGCACTTCCAGCCTGTTCAAACCCTGAACTGTGTTCTGCTGCCATCCCTCCCCCCCAGCCCCACCTCGGTCCCTCGCCTGCTCCCACGCGTGGAAATGAGTGTACATACTGGAAATTGAGTTGTTCCAAAGTTTCCTGGCTACTGCCTGATGCCTACCAGAGCATGGGCCACAGACTGAAGAGTGCTGGCTCTAGTGAGCTCCTGAGGTCCATTCCAGCCCCAGTTGCCCTGCTGCTAGCAGCACTCATGCAATTCATCACCGTGGCTCTATTGACGCATGATTATTCCAGCCTGGGTAATAATTATGCTCCTGAGCCCTGGGAGAAAAAGGACTGTACATTGGTGAGATTGGCAGCCTGGAAACAGGACAAACAGCTTCAAAACCATGGCCCTTGGTCAACCTGCTGTTAGGAAGTCCATTAGATCCAGACCTTAAGATAGAGCCTCATTTGAAATCAGATAGCCTGCCTTTCCTGCCTCCATGTGTGCCAATTCTGCCCATGAACAACAGAGATATCTGAAAAATCACGTCAGCAGAAATTACTTGCAGAGGCATTGGCTGAAAATTGAAAAAGCCAAAGATAAAATTGGCATACCTGTCTTTTATGCTTACTTATTCACATATCTTGGCAGATTCTTTGAAGGTTTTAGGTATGATGTAGTACTTCTCCTGGTTTGATTGAACATCCAGGAGAATAAAAATCATAATATTATGTGCCATTCAAACTTTCATAGTTTCTCTATAGAAAGACCTGCCAAATAGTTTTTAAGAAGTGTTTGGCCTTCTTGGGACCTAACTCACCCCCACAGAGTAATGGGTCTAGTTCTTCCAGTTTCTGACTCCAGAAGAACCTGAGAGAGACCTTTGCATTTTCTTGAGAGCTGGCTCAACATTTATCATCTGAAATATGCTCAACACTGGATATGTAGCTGGTTACCCTAAGAGGTGGTACAGCCCACACAGTCCTTCAATAGATATTGATTTTTTAATGCCAATCCCTCCATCATCCACCCTGAGGGAACCTGCTGTGTGCAAATCAATGCTGGATGAAGTGTGGCTCTTCCTCCAAAGCCCTGGAGGTTCCAATTCACCTGCCCACACCTGCTCTGCCTTTGTGCTGTGCCCCTTGGTCACCTGGGTGTAATGGTTTCTGGATGTTCCCTGAGAGACAGGAGCAGTACAGCACAACAGACCTAACTCCAGGAGTCTGAATCAAATATAGTAAATCAAACAAGATTCTCATGCACTAGAAATGGTTAGTCCATACAAGTGGCACAGAGAACTGATTCTTTCCTCCTGCCCTGGGTTAGGGACACTTTAGATACAGGCTTGGCACTGGGATATGTCTGAAGTCTGTCTGCTCCTTTTTTCCCCCACATAAAATCTTTCAGCTTTAATGCCACAATTCCTGTCTCAGACATTTGTGCTCCTTCCTTGTGTACAGCACCACTGGACAATTTCCAATAATTTCTGGAAGAATCACATGCTTGCTGTTCTTCTGACCCAAATCCAAGGTGACAAGAAGTGTAATTCCCCTGCAAGTTCCCAGCAGCTAGAGACCTGCAAGGTCTTTGCATCCAGCAACTCATTTCTCCCTTGTCTTTGGGATGTATTTTCCCTTCACTCTGCATGGGAAATCTGGAAGTTTCCCAAGGACAAGAGAAATGAGACATGGGTGAATGTTTGCAGGCTGGAGAGTGAGCAGTGTCCAAACAGGGATGTCAGATCACACACTCATGAGAAAGCTGACTGAGCAGCTGATGAAGGCCTGTGGCTTCAGGTCTGAACTAGATTAAGGATTATAATTTTAATAAGCATTTTTTCCTAATGAAGCCAGGCTTCTGGGCAATGCAAAGGCTAATGGAATATCCAGGAAAGTGATTTGCTGGCCTACATAGAAGAAGGATGATTCTGTAGGGTCAGCATTTGGTTGGGATGCTTGGGACTCCCCTCAAGTTTTGCCACAAATGCAAATCGCTTAGGCCAAGACTTTCAAGAGAAACTAGTGAAGAAGGAAGGAAGTGGCTCAAAATGGCAATGTCCACACCCATTGAAAATGGGAGCTGGCTTGCTCTGGGGACAGATGATGGAAAGGGTTTGCAAAGAAACCCAAAGGCAACAAGGTATGAAAAGACTTTCTAAATAAAGTCTTCACACTTTTGCTGGGGAAGTGTGATGGACTGGCATGACAGAAGGCTTGAAACCATCTCAGTGGCCTTTAAAGAGAGAGGGTCCTTTGATGAACCTTTGGCAAGGTTTATTTTTTAATACTTTTTATCTGACGCTTGTTTTCCATAACAGCTAAGTAATGACAGGCTGCCAAGCCCCTTGCTAGATACCAGGAAATACACATGGTGAAGAAGTCATGACTCATAATATAATCTCTTTTGAAAATTTGAGTGCTGTTTGTGCAAGTGACTTTTCTGATGCCTAATACAGTGTTGCACTTACATATCTTAGAATTGACTAAGTACCTCTTCTCTAATGGGTCACCTATTTGTCTTCAGCTCGGAGTGTTTTGAGACCTCTGCTAACCAGTTTTAGTTGCTCAGTTTCTCTAGTAATTGACTCAAGGAGACATCACTCAATCGTGTAAGTCTTGTCTCCTTAGCAAAATGAGGTAAATATTTATGTATGTATTTGATTGCTTTTAGTCATTGGGATCTGAAAAGAAGTAAGGCATCCACTAAGACCTTCAGGAGACCAAAGTCAGTGCCTCAAAAAGGTCAAACTCAAGAGTTCCTGTTACATGTCAGAGCCCTGCAAGTATGGTCTGGGTACTCACATCAGTGGTATGAGCCATTGAAGAAAGGGGGAAGAAGAGAGCTTAGCAAGAGAGGCCCTTTCTCATCCCCCTGCATTACCTGTCCTTAAAGCAGTAGTCTGAAGACTGCTGCATGATTTAGAGATTACCTGCACAGCCCAGTCTCTGATTTCCTTCCCAAGTGTGAAGCACAGTGGCAAAAAGCACCCCAAATTCACTCTGCAGCAATGAGGGACACATGGGGTTCTGAGTTCCTCCTCTGCCTTTACACCTGCTGCCTTCTCAACCCTCATTTTGTATAAGATTCCCTGGTGGGTGGGATACTCTTTGCTGGGAAGAGGCAGGAATGAGAAAATCCAGCAACTATCTTTCAAGCTTTATTTGCATTACATTGCTGGCCTGGATACCCAGGGAGTTTTCAAATGTGACTGCAGCAGGGCTTTTGTGGTTGATTTCTTATTTTGTTTTCTTCCCTTTTGAGCACTTTGTCTTCTGTGTGTCTGGTTTATTCCCTCTTCATATTTATACAAAGAACAGATTTACTGGGGAATAGAGTATCACCATGAGCCTTTAGGTCTTCCCTGCCAGCCTGGGACTAACCATTTTATCTCTTATGAAAGGGAAAGAGTTCCTTGGGTCATGACATATCTTTGTCCCCATCAGCACTGCACCTGCACTGAACTCTGTATGCTCATCAGCTCTGAACCATGAGAAATACCTCAGGGCCACATGCTCAGGTGCTGTGAGCAGATACAACCCCAGTGGTTTCCAATCAAAGGCCAAATAAGTGAGTCCTCAAGCCCATGAATTTGCTTATAGCTTCTGTAAGTAAAAAACTGATTAAATCCTCTGGAGCATGCCAATGTCTGTGCAGAACTATTCTATAAAGGGGGGGAGGGCTGGGAAGGGAAGGCACTCTGAATCTTTGGGGAAAGAGAATATGTTGTAAATAAAGCTACATGCCATTAATTAACTTAACATAATCACCCTGTAATTACACCGATAATCATTTATCTTGGGCTCAGACCAAAAACCCTAATGGGGAAAATCCATCATATCCAATTTTTGTCCAGATGCTTAATTCCTCTACTAAACTAATCCTAACGGCTCTGTCAGCTTCATTATGGTGCCATTAGAGATAGAAACTAGAAAGTGCTCTGAGCATCTGCCTCCCTGCCATGCTTGTCCTAAACCATGGGGACAAAGTGTGGGCAGGAACTGGAAAACTTGGGCTGCCATATTTCTAATGGATATCATGAGCAGTTGTGCAAAAAATTGTGGGCAATATTTTGAAAGCAGATCACAAGTAGGGAACTAATTGTTCATTCTGGCACTGAATAAGGAAATCTAGACAGGATGTTAACCCCAGGTGAAAGGCTGGCATGAGCCAAATGTTGCTTCAGTCCTTTTAAAGTCTTTGCAAAAAGTCAGGTCTGGAAGTATGTAAAATGATAATAAGGCTTTCTGGGATAATGTCTTTTCTATTATTGCAGAATTTGGTCTGAAGTGCCATGACTTAAAAGTAGCACTTTAGGTATGTCTTGGTTTGATCACTTTGCCATTGCAAAAACATTACAGAACAGGATAAAAAAACTGGCTACAGGTACATGAGGAATGGATAACAACATATTTGGACATTCTTCTATCCTCAACTTGAAGCTGTTACAATTATTTGTATAAATTTAAAATGTATAAAAGCACTGCAGGCCCTGAATGATTGAATAATTGATCAAACAAATTATTAACTTAGAATTAAAGGTCTTGAACAAAGTACATTAATTCCTGTGGTTTATACTGTTAGCCTTAAAGATCTTGTCTTGTTATGTGACCAGATGATTTTATAGAAGACTTCCCCATCTTGTTAGATGTTTTTTCTTAGCTTGAAAAAATTGTAATGCAAGTCTGAACCAGGTAGGTTGGTCTCTATTTTGCAATGCTCTTTTTTAAAGGAGACACTGCAGGATGAAGCCCTGGTTTGAAGGTAGAGCTCTCCTTCCATAGAGGAATTTCAGTCCTGGCAGCTTCTGTTTCACTTAGGACCTACATTCTGTTGCTTATTATTTCCTGGTAAGCATTGGTGGAGAGGTCATCTATGCTGGTGAATGCATTCAGCTCTCTGCAGTTAATTATGGCTCCAGCAATGAACCAGCCTTCAAGGTCCTGAAATGCATCACTGCTTTCTTGAAAAACAACACCTACCTCACCTTCAAATGCTTTCATGCTGTGCTCCTAAAATCACTTCTATTCACCTACTCCCTCATACCTTGTTTTTATTTTATTTAAGGAAAAATAATATTTATATTGAGGAAATCCAAACTAAGGAAAGCACTGCTTCATGGTTGCACTGAGATTAAGTTTGTTCTCATCTATGTAAAATCACAGATCTATCTTCCTGAACAGTTTCTTTGTATAAGAAATTGGTTTCCGTCATTGGGAAGGGACATATGGTCCCATGTGCTGTATTTCAAAGTGGTGTAAGAACTGTACTGCACCTCAGAACATGAGTCTGTCATCACCATAGAGCCAGGGCAATAAGGGGAGAGCTGTGCTCACATGTCTGGGGAGGCAACACTGCTGAACACTCTGAGCTGAAAAAACACCAGGTATTCCTAATGGACCTGCAAAGCCTGAACTGAGGGATGCACAAACATGTAGGAGGATGGAAAGTCACACTGGGAAGTGATCTAAGGACTGGTTGAGCCAGAAGTTGTCTTTGAATTTTTCTTCCATTGATCTGTCAACAGAGGTCAGCATTAGCTTCCTCTTCATCCCTGTTTTCTCTTCATCAGCTCTTTATGGTAAAAAGGCTCGGAAAACCCTCGAGCTTGGCCAGGCTGTTTTATTTACCAGAGACCTTGCTGCTGTTCTTGTTCCTGTTGTGGGAAGGAGGCAGACAGCTCCACAGGCAGGTCAGGAGAGTAGCTGTCACTGCTCAGGCCACCTTGTGGAAGAAGGCAAGGCAGAAAGAAGAAAGATTAATGTGTGAATATGTTCAGGAGTATATGGCTTATCATGAGTGACCCCTCTCTCACCTGTTTCAGCTTGCTGGTTGGCTTTGGGCTGCATTTAACTCTGCCACTCCCTGATGCTTAACAAAGTTTTCCTAGAAATTTGCTGGCCTTTCCAGAAGGGCACAAAATCCTCTCACTTTCTTGTCTCCTCAGGCACACGCACAGGACGGAGGTGATCAATGGAGACCTTACTGGTTATTTATTTAACAGGGGAAACAAACCTAAACACAAAGAAGGACGGTTAAAAAAAGAATTTTTAAACAAACTCCAAGAACAGCAGCTGATCCTTCTCTTCTGTAAACAAGGCCTTACTGTAATCTTTTTAACTCTTGCCACAAGCCAGATTTATCTTTGGACATCCTGCCCAGAAATCACTGCACTTTGCAGCAGAATAAACATTCAAGGGACCCAGCCACATGGACTCACACAGAGAAGGAGAGAGAGGGACTTGGAGATCAAGAAGGGCTTGGACATCAAGGTAGAGCAAAAATGTTTAATTATGATGGCAAATAAAAGAGAAAAAAATTCCAGTAAAATCAAGTCCTTGTGTTGATTGTGTGTGGGTGGATAACTCTCTTCCTTCACACTCTCCTTATCCACTGGTGCTGCACACAGCATGCGAGGACTCCAACTCCTGTGCCTCCACGTCATCTACTTAAATCACTGAACTATATACAGAAAAAAAAAGCTTTGAGATAAAGCTGGCACAGGGAAAGACATGCAACTTCCCCAGCAGAGCTGTGGCAGTGTGACAAGCACTTGGATCCCATCCAGTGAGCTGAAGCAACTGAGACTCAGGCCTGAAGCTGAACGGAGCTGTTTGGTCAGAGCCGTGCTGCAGTGACTGCAGAGGGGACAGACCCTCTGCCTGCAGAACATGTGCACTGCTGCACACACACAGCCTTGGGGCCACCCCACTGAGCACCCCCGTGGGACTAGGAAGCACCCAGTACTGCTCCTTTTTATTTTCAAAGTGCAAACTTCTGGGCAGACGCCCAGGCATTCAAAGCTGGGTGCAGAAGTAATAAAAAATTAAAGATCCTTTGTGATACAGTAATGCTGAGATATTTTTTATAACAACAGTAGAATGAAGCTCCAGAGTTGTTCAAAAGGGTTATATTAGATACTATAACAGTTGTCTTAATAAATATTGAAACAATGAGCATGATGGAGGTGAGCAGTTGCATATTGACAGTTGCATTTGATTGATCCGAAAACTCAAAGTATATCCACATTTTGGCAAATTCTAAAATAATCAATTTTGTCTATCTTAGCAGGGCAGGTAGGCTATAGAGCAGCAGTGGTTCAGGTACCTGGTGCTGTGGAGCAGTGGGTATGTCACAGAGGGCTTCTGTGCTCTTACATAAGGGGGTCAGGGCTGTACAGGATTGGTCAGGAAGACAGGTGGCAACATGGGGCTAAACAGGAGAGAGACATGTAAATGAAGCACATTTGCACTGGGCATAAGTTCTTGCTCTCTCCAGCCTGGCCACAGGCCTGGGCAAAGAGATTCCCAGGGCCAACCATCCAGCATGTCATGAATTACTGATAAAATTCATTTGCTGTTGCACTTGTGCCTGGTGCCAGCTTCTGACCAAGGGTGACATCATTTTGTCTGTGATCAACATCAAAGGAAGGGAAGGGAGGCCTAGGAAACCCACATAAATCTGAATGAAAGCAAACAAAGATGTGTCATCAGCTCTGGAGATGGCACCGTCAGGAGCGAAGTTTTATTGCCGCTTGTTTGGGAGGACCTGTGCAGTTTGTTCATGGCTCCTCATGAGTAATGTGGTCTCTGACAGTGGAAAAAGAATAATTATATTGCAGTGTCACATATTTCCCCCCTCTTCAGTGCTAGAGCTAAAAAGCAACAGGAAGCTGCCCAGCTCTGAGAACCGTATTTTTGTCATTCTTTCGTTGGGGAGCCGCTGTTTGTATCGGAGCTCCCAGATTGGTGACATGCCATCCGTGGGGGCTTCCTCTGGTTTTCATTTGCTTCCCTACAGATGCAGAACTTGGGGCGCCTTCACAGGCAAGCTGGAGGAATGAGTCTGCGGTGGAAGGGATGGTGCCTGAGAAATGGTTTCTTAAAATGGAGTCCAAAGACTCAGGCTGTTATCCTTGGGTGACCTGGCAAGGACCGAGCTCCCTCTTGAACACGTGATGTGATTGTTGTTGGGAAAACTGCAGCTGCAGGATAATGGCCTGAAATGTTTTACTCGGGTAGATTTACTTTTAACTCAAAAACTTTCTTACAATTTTTTTTTTTTTTTTTAAATTTTAACTCTGTAGTTTGGCTTTATAGTTTCATACAACAAACCAGATATATTTTTTGACTCTCCAGATCTCTCCAGTGCCTCCAGAGGATGCATGTTGACTCACAGACATTTTTTTCCTCTTTTAAGTTAATTCAGCTTTTTTTCCCCAGCACATACAGCTATAAACAAGCAATGAAGAAATCCTTATTTTAAAAATAGATGGAGACGGTCAGGGCATGTGTTCTGCTACTCATGCAGAAAAGAGGAGCATCTGGTTTGAAGAGAAGGCTTCAGTGGCTCCAGCAGCAATTTATAGTCATGGAGCTGTCAGCTTGCACCTGCCCTACAGGCAGTAAAGGAGACAGGGAAAAGGATTTTTTTTTCAAAATTTCACTCAAAGCTAGCCAATAGAATTCATTCTGGTGGCCCAAAGATTCTTAAAATGGCCAAATTTAAACCTGTCATGACTACACTGAGGTACAGCAGCTAGTGTGTGTTTTTCTGCCATTGCCTTTGACTGATCCTGATAATGGCTGGGCTGGCTTGTAGGCCAGGAATGTGACTTACAGGGGATGAGAAAAAGGAATTTGACTGTGGTGCCTCAATCCCTTTAGCCTCACAAAACATGTCTCAGCTCTGCAGGAGAGAGGATCTGACCTGTCTCTCTCTCCTGCCAGAACTCCTGTGCCTCTCTCCCTCTGTCTGTGCCCACACCTGCACCCTACACCCAATGTTTGAATCCAAGACAGAGTTCCAAAGGTAACAAACAAACAAACAAAACAGTGAAAGACTGAGTTAGTCCTGCAGAAGCATCATTTTCCTTTGGCCTGGGAAGCAAAACCCCCCATATACCATTTCCTCTCTTAACTAAGAGGAACAAGGAATAATCAGCACTTGAAAAAACAATAATTTAAGCAAGTGGAGGGCTTCACCCTCCAATACCATTCCCTTGGATGGATCTCCTGCTAGAGAGAAAAAGGAGCCCAAAATACCAACCCACAGGAGAAAAACCTTATCAGTGTAGCAGGTTTTCCTTTCTGTGAAGAACATGGCTGAAGAGCTTTCCACAATGCCACTGGATGCAATGATGGAACAAAAGGAGCAAACTGGGGTCTGGAGCAGGAGAAAAGTTTTACTTGGGTCCAGGTTCAGAATCAATATCTAACTTTGCAGGTAAAGTTGTCAAGAATGCAATTCTCATCCTGTCAGAATTCCATATAGAATTTAAATCAAGTATCTTAGATTGATGCAAATGATTAAAAACTCAGATGATTTTTGGAATGCAACTTGAATTTCTGGACTTCTGAAATATCAAAGTAACTATGTGGGAATCTTCTATTTTGGTATAGTTCAAACGTAATACAACACATTCTATATAAAGACATAAAAAAGGCTCAAAAATTCATGTTAGTATTATTTAAATGCTTTAGCTGGTAAAAAAAGAGTAGTTCACATAAATTACTAGCTCCATGAACTGCTCCAAGAAAGTCCAAACGAAAGTCTGATTTCAGAATTATTTACTCTCTCTGAAAACATATTCCAGGAAAGCATGTTTCTTTTGATAAAATGGTACTTCATAAAGAAAAAATACTCATATTTCTCACTATTTTATCTTTTCTGCTTGTTGACCTGTTCATTTTTAATCTCAAATCACGAATTCCTCTTTAAGAGAATTTTTCTTCCCTACAGTCCATTGGAGACAAGTGGTAATTAACTTTCTGTAGTAAAATGTAAAATCTCTTGTAAAGTCTCTTTAATCATGTATCTCATGCAAAATGTGACTTGTCAGAAGAGATCTCAAGCAAGAGATAACTCCCATGAAAAAAATGTAGTCATGTGCCAGGAATACAGAGACAGAGTCCCAAAGGTAAAAAAAACCACAAGCAGTGAAAGATTGAGCTATTCCTGCAGAAGCATCATTTTCCTTTGGCCTGGGAAGTAAAACCCCCCAGTATACCATTTCCTCTCTTAACTAAGAGGAGCAAGGAATAATCACTTTAAAAGCACTTTAAAAAGCAATAATTTAAGCAAGTGGAATGCCAGCAATGCTTACTTTTAGGGGAAAGTTTATCATGCCTATACCCTGTCTGCTTTTCTTTAATTAAATGTAAAATGCTTTCAAATAAACTACATTTAGTGAAGTAGAGATACATATCCTCTGGCACCTTTTCCTCCATGCCCTAATCCTGGTTGCTGTATAATTCTGTATTTTTTATGTTGTGCAATTTCAGTGTTTGCTCTCTCCTACTTTGCTCTTGGGGGCTGGATTTCATGTTCAAATAGGGCAGTAACTTTGCTCCTCTGGAAAGGAATAGTGGTGAGATTGAAAAGGTCAAATCTGTATCCCACAGGCTTGTTTTGCTGTAGCTATATCTTTTTTCAAAGTTCACATTGTTCTTCATCAGAGAGCACTAAACCCCATACACTGGATGCCAACACAAAAGTGACGTGTTCATGGTTATGTTCTTTGTCAAAGATAATAATAGAAAATACAAGGGGTTGACCCGCAGTAACTGACTGGAAGTCACACTTCTGTCCTCAAGATTATTTACAGATCTTATTTATTATTTTTGTGTTCAAAAGATACCAGTGTGCTTTTCTGATGGATCCTGGGAAGGCCTTGCACAAGGCAAGGATCCCCCAGCAGTGCAGGGGGCTATCAAGGTGCCTGTCAGTGGTGACAAGACTGTCCTGCCAGGAAACCTCTGGGCCACCGGGGTAGGGAGGGACAAGCCCCAGACTTGTGGGTGCCTTCAGTGACATCAGAGGAAAGGTGTGTGAAGTGCAGGTTGCAGATCTCAGTGAGTCTATCAGGTGCCATCAACTACCCATGTGAATGAAGCCTCTGGCTCTGCTTTATTCCAGAGTCACTTCAGTTTTAAAACCTCATGCCTGTATTCAGCAGTTGGAACCCAAGAGTGGAAATGTTTTGCAATTGGGCAGTGGGGAAAACTTTGTTGGCTTTTTCTTCTTCTTCTCCTTTGCACAACTTGATTAAAATACTGCTTTAAACCACTGGTGACAGCTCATCACTTGAGTACTGAGAAAAGCAGATGGTTTAATGCTCTTGGTAGACACACATTCCTGACAGGCTTGCTCTGTGCCTGCCCCTTTGTGAGTTTGTCTCCTGAGCATGTGATGCACACCCAGATCCACAGTTTCTCAATGTGGTGCTGCCTGCAACAACAGGCACCCTGAAGGGTCCTTCCCAGAGAATTTGACTCCTCCACAGCACCAGAGGAGATTGGTAGTGTGTCCACATTGCTGGAATATGTTAGCTACTGATGAGAACTGGATTGAGTTCTTTGCTAGCATCTTCACATTCACCTAATGGGTAACATGCAGGATCCTATAGGAGTATGCAGCAAAGCCAAAATGTCCTGTGGGCAAAAAGGATGGTTAGAAAGCCAGACTGTCCTTAAACCCTTTATCCAGTTGTCTGTATTATGGGAACTCTTTGTATTTAAAAGAAACAGGGAGGTGAGTCTCTCTTTTGGTATCCTGGAAGCCTTATCATCTCTGTAAGGAGAAAAACCAGAACAGCTTTGAAAGGCAGCAGTTGTTTATTTCATTCTCTTCAGAGAGCTGTTAAATCTCCATGTACAGTGAGGTTAGTCTCTTAGGCTTTCATCTGACTATTTTGATGAATTAGCAAAGTCACTGGCAGATGCTGGCTGTGAGGTAAATGCCAAAACTCGTCCTCTGTCCTGACCTCCCCACTGCTGTGCTGTACTCCCCAGGTGCTCTGCACCTTAAGCCTTTTTTGCACATTTCTCTTCTCAGGTTTGCATCTCTTATATGTGAATATTATGTCAGGTTTTAATAGAAGCTGAGGCTTCAGGTAGAGAGTATCCCCACCCTGATTTACAGTCATCCCAGACCCAAACAATCCAAGAGCTTCTGCAAGAAACTAAGGCAAGAGAGGCCAAGGACATGTGTGGGTTTAGGTTGTGGGGTTTTTTTCCCTCGTGACAGTTTGAATAAGAAGAGGACAGCCACTTGTTGGATGTCTTCAGATAAGTGGCTTAGGATGTCCTTGGAGTGGGCTGAGAAAAGAGATAAAGAAGAAGTCTTGTGAGTCTTTTGCAGAAGTGTAGGAAGTGACTTTTGGTTCATGATGGGTCACATAATCCATCAGTGAGGAAACTGAGGCAAATTCCACACCAGATGAAGAAAGGATGATCTGCCAGTGTTTAAAAAGAAGAGCAGGACAGCAGACAGAAGGTGGGCATGCCAGTCTTTTATCATACACATGCCTTTTCTGGGAAAATGGAGAGCCTTCATTTTGGTGATTCTTCCAGCATAAGACTGATATTTTCTCTGGAGAGATTTAGGCCAGGTAATGTCCAGCTTATTTCCTGCCAGCTCTCTGTGCCTCTGCTGCTGCAGATGGGCACGTAGGGTACATGTCTCTTGCCCTTTAGAAATATGTTGCCCAGAGAAGCCAAAATATAACTAACAAGCAAAAAATGCTCTGCACAATAAAACAGAATGCCATAAAAGTGTCAGCGCTTCCAAACCTTTCCCTGGTGGGTCACAGCAGAAATATCCATCGTTCCTCTGGGGTGTATCTCCTGCCATCTGCTTCTCATTCACTTTCCTCCTCGTGTCACCCCTTGGAAGGATTCTGGAAAGGAGGGCTTGGCACCCACTGCCAGGAGATTTGCATCTTTCATTTTAATTTGAAGGGTTCCCTCCTCTGAGAGAAAAGTTGGCATTATCCAGTGACACAAGTTAAAAAAGGAAAACAAAGGGATACACCCAGTTCTTCTGCAATTCTCATTGATTTCTGAGATTCAGGTGAAAGGCAAGCCAGGGGTTTTCCACTTGATAGCTAAGAAGAGTTTCTCTCCAGGGTCAAGTGGGAAACTTCTGTCTCAGTGGCTCTTTTATTTCAAAGCTGGCTCTGTGCTGGAGCTGGGAGAGATTCTAATGCTTATGAACGTGACCTGGTTCTTCAGGGCAGCTATGGAAGTATGAAGTCTATTTCCAGACTTTTAGGTTAGCCCAGGACTGCAGATTGCAACACTCCAAAACCCTTACTTGTCCCTGTTGGTGGTGCAGTGGCTCCCTCACTGCCTCATGCCAATTTGGTTCACAACAGAGTGGTACCTGCTAAACCCTGGGGTGGGAGAGGATGGGGTGATGCAGCTTTGGCAAACCTGAGCCCCACACTCAGGGGAGGCAAAGAAGGCTTTTAGTGCTGCCTTTGTCCCAGACTAGTCTGGGAGATCTCCTTCTCATTGCTGACAATACTTTTGGCCTGCTGCCCTAGATGCATCCCCTCCTAGCCCTTCAACTGGCCAGAAGGGGGGATTTCCTCCAGAAGAGATCAGTCCAAGAAATCCTACCTTTTCACCACCCCATCCTGTCACTTTTCTGACCCCAGAAGTGATGGGCATTATGTTCCAGCTGGATTCTGCCTTTGCAATTTGCTGCCACATTCTGGGGGCAGAATGTGTGTGTGTGTTTATGTGTGTATGTATGTTTGTGTGTTTGTGTGTGTGTGTGTGAGGATTGATAAATCCCAGCACTGCCTGTAGTTACACAAGTTCTTCTTGTGTTGCTGCCCTCATAACCTTTGTGAGCAGAGAAATGATGAAGACATGCCCTCAATACAGTCAAGTGTCACCAGCCTTGCCATGACTCCTGCACAGTTTATCCATGCATCTGCAGGAGCAGATTTAGATCAGCATGGAGCTCAGCAGTCTCTCTTGTGGAGCCAGGCAGCTATCCTGCCCCCAGAGAGCTCCTCCCAAGCCAACAGCTTCCAGCAGGAAAATGGGAGGGAATGGAGATACAAAGTCTGCCTAGAGCAAGGAGGAAGGAGCACAAAGGAGGAAAAGGGAGGGAACAGATGCCATCCCTGAGCCCCCACAGCTCCTCTCCAGCGTGCTGTGATGAGCCCCCACGGCACATGCTGCACTCCTGCTCTCAAGGGAGCTTGAGAGGGAAGCCAAACTCTCCTGCAGATAGCCTCCATTCTGGCCTTCCCAGAAGCTGGAGATTGGTCTCAAACAGATGTCAACAGGCCAGGCTGGGAAAATAGGACTCCCCCTCTGGTGAAGAAGGACTAATTTTTGCTTTCTGATCCCAGAAGTTCTGAGTTTCCCAAACTGCCTTGTAAGGGAATTAACTCCAACATCTGACAAGTGGTTAATGAAGGCCTTGTGCCTCATTACTGGTCACTCTGGTGAGCATAAGGGTGTTATGCAGCTGAGTAAGTGCCACTCATGTGCACTGAGAAACTGAGGAAATCTTTAACACATCCAGCAGGAAAGATGTGTTTTACAGCTAGCAGGAGGTTATGGCTTCCCCTGCTGCCTGTGAAACACACAAGAACCACTTCCTACACCTGTCTCAGAGGCTTGGGAACAGCTTGGGATGCTTCAAGCACTGCAAATTGCAAGCTGCAGCCCTACCCTGCACCTGAAGTGCAGCTAGCAAAGTTCCTGAAGCATTTTATTCAGCCTTGCTGCAAATAAACCTCCCTCCCCTTCTGAGATTTTCATGTTAGAGCTAGGGAAAAATGCACTGAAGGAGGAGAGAATTCTTGGCGAGGTGTGCAGAATGTGGGCTGCAGTGGGCAGCTTGGAGCAGCCTGTCCCACCCGGGGACAGCGCTCAGCTGGCGAGGCAGGGCAGGCTCACCAGATGATGCCCATTAGCATAGCTCAGCACTGCCCTCCGTGAGTGCCAGGAAATCTGTCCCCTATTGTCTGAGCAACCAAACACACACACACACACACACAGAGACACACACACACACACACACACACACACACACACAGAGTCTTTGGGAGGACTGGTGTTGATGACAGGTTTGAGCGCTCGCTGCAAAAGCTTTGTGCCCAGTGGAACTCTGTGGTGTTTTCTGAGATGCTAATTTATATGTTTGTTTCTTTGCCTCGTTGAAAAAGTTCAAGGATTTTTTACCTTGGGCAAACAAAAAAATATGATCTTATCAGCCCATGTTTGCATCATACTTTTGTGTGGCTGTGTTTCTTTTTGCAAACAAACTGTTTCTAGGTCTGAGTCACCTGCCTTCAGTTTGGATACCACAGTACACAGTGTCTGGACAAATATTTAGTCCTGTAAGGTAAAGATACAGGCCCCAGTATCCTCTTTTGTGCCCAGCCATTGGGCTATCTTTGCTGTCATGAAGCTCCAATCTGTGTAACCAATGCTCAGGTTTTGGATGAAACAGTAATTAATGCATATAGGAATTCAACAGAGAAACTAGTAATTGCATGAAGCCACTGGTGATGCAATTTGCTTTCAAGCAGTAGAGGCTGCTACAAGAGGTTTTATGGGTCAAGATGTGCAGCTGAGATTTCAGAGCTTCTCTCACTAGAGAAGTGAGGAAATGCTTGAATTTGCAATGGGACTTACAGGTGAGAAATTGCTTTTCATTGTGAAGTTGCTGGGGACAGTCACAGTGTATCAAGGTCATGAGCAAAACAGAGACCTGGCCCTCAAAAATAATTATTCTACTCCTAACTCTACTAATGCCTTCATGCACTTCTTCTGACCTCAGTTTCCCCATCTGGAGTATCAGAACCCTGTTCTTCACCTCCTTGTAAAGCACTCTGAGATCTAGCCATGGCAAGTGCTGCAGCTGAACTTAGTACCAGCAATATTTTTACTCCCAAGTGATATATTCAACTCAAATATTTATATAAGTTCAAAAATAATATATTTGAATTTCACAAGCTACGTTTTTCCATGAATGGTAAAAGAAAAAATTTAATTGCACATACTCTACTTCTGCTAAACATTTAACTATATACAAAATATTATAGTAATTTCATCATTAATTACCTGGCTGAAAGTATTGATTCCCTTTAAAACCAGGTATGAGCATCTAGACTTAGCCTGGATTTTGTGGACTTTCAATTTAACAAATGTGAAAATGGTATTAAAATTAGCATTGCTGTTTACAGGGATTTTATGGAGGAAAAGAAAAAATGCCCTTTTTCTTTAAGTTGATACTGAGGATCTGTTTCAGGCTTTTATTATTTTTTTCCCTCTCACCTTCTTCTCTGCACTGTTTTCTTTTGTGCAATATGGCAACATTCAAAATACTGAACATAGTGATTGCTGCTTTGCATAGCATTTGGTCTCTGGGCAAACTGGGAATATTAGAATTTGGTCATCCACTAAAGCCAAGGAACAGAACTTGGGTTAAACTTTTCCTCCTTTTTTTGGCTGAGTCTTGGTGATACTCACGTGCTATTAAAACTATTCTCAAAGGTCTTACAGGAAAAGGAGCAGTTAAAAAGAGCAGACTCTGAGATTTTGAGTAAGTGAATTTCTGTTCTTGTTTGACAGAACAGACCAGTCTGTAACCATAGCTCATGGGAGGAAAAACTTTGAGGGTTAACTTTTATGGAAGTGAAGGGAAAAAGAGAAAAAGAAATTTCTTTTGCTTACTGGGTAAAATTCTTCTTCCTCTTCTCTACTCTGCCCAGTCAGGACAAAATGCAGACTATAATTTCTAATGAAATCAGGAAGGGGGTAATAGTTCCTGGAAGAGGAAGAGAGAGATTGTAAGGAGATCCCTGCCAATGGTGTTCTGTTACTACAGAGAGAGCTCTGAACAGCCCAAGGAAAGCACTTTCTGGGACAGATTCCTTTGGCTTAATCTGATTGGATTTTGTTTTTTTTCATTGGGCGACAAATTTTTTTCACTTTCTTGCTCTGAAACGTGTTTCTACCGTGCATTTTAAAGCTGTTCTGTCACAAACAGAACACTCTGTCCCCTGTTGCACGTCTGTGGAATGAAACTCCATCCTGTCCCCTTTTCTCTCCCTGCTGAGGTGCTCTGTGGGGTATATTGCCAGGAAGCGGCAGCACTTCCTCAGAAATGTTAATGATACTAATCAAAGCCTTGTTTGCAGGCCCCACACTGAGCTCTGGAAATTCTGGGAGTCAAATAATAGAGATGCCACCGCTAAAGATCAGAGGAAGCATCTGGGAGGGGCTGCAGTGAGGACAGCAGCATGATCTACTGTCTCTTTGTAGTCCCTGAGTGCTCTGACTCCCAGCACTTCTAGTAAGTGATGCTGGAGCATTTCACCTTGTCAGCAGATCCACTGACATCCCTACATCACTGCCCACCAGCAGACAGGCTCAACCATTTCTTCTCCACTTTAGTGGCCAGGACCTGTAGCACGATGTGGAAAATTTAGATGCTAGCCCCTGTTGTTAGCTGCAGCCCCATTTATTGCAGTGGCTGGTTTGAATTTGTAGAGTGCCCAGAGGGTGCTCAGCCACGGACCATTGTGTCCCAGATGCTGGAGAAATGCTAGAGGAAAAAAGACAGACCAGGCCTCAAGGGGTTTATGGCTGAAGCAAAAACAGGGTTAAAATGTTCTATAGATAGATGGGGAGTAAGCACAAACCAGAGAGCTACGTGTTGGATATTGCTCAATGTCGTACTTGGGAGGACGTGATGCTCACAAAGATAAAATAAAAGCCATTGGGAGAGCTAAAAGTGGAGTCTGGATACCCTCAGTCCTCCTTTTGCTTTAACTCTAAAGTGCATTTCCTCCCTTTCTTACAACCTGGAATTTCTTTCATCCATAGTGATTAGTTTCTCTGAAGCCATGCAGATTTTCTGTTCAACGGGAGCTGTTTCCCTAGGTCAACATCTTGTGGGGTATTCCATTCCAGTGGCTCCTAGGCTGACAAAACATCCTTTTTCCAAATATTTGCAAGTGATTCCCATGTGCATGAAAACATACAGAGCTCACAAGACACCTCCATGAGCCTGGCTCTCCACTGTGCTGTCTGGTGGCCACAGTCATGAGGGGGGATCCCTCCTTCTGTGTTAGAGCATACTGCAAGATGTAGACAATTCCTGGGACAGCAGGACACTGAATGGTGTGAGAAGGAGCTGAGAAGATGAAAAAGAGCACATTAAATGTAGTGATGAGGATTTGTGGATCTGAGCACTGCCAACAGGCAGGGTTTGAGCCCTGAGCTAACAACACACGACCCAGTGGGGCACAGACCTCAACTGCTGGGGAATTCTGGAGCTAGTGGGGTGACAGTGTGCTGAGCTGCTCAGGGAAGGATTCTGCAGCTGGTGGGTGACAGTGTGCTGAGCTGCTCAGGGAAGGCAGTGTGAAGAGGAGGAAGGCTTCACTCCAACACGTGTGCAGTGCACATGCATACACACACACACATGCAGAGTCACAGTCCGGAGCTTTGAAAAAGGGTTAGAGACACATGGTTGTTCCATTAACTGAAGTACAGGAGAGGGAGGTGTGTGTGCAGGAGCAAGGGCAGGAGAGAGAGCAGAAATAACACAGTGCATTAATAAGATAAGAACTAGACCGGGACAAATAATGTATCGTTATACCCCTGAGACAAAAGGGCAGCTTCCAGAGGGCTGAGGCTTACACTCTAATCATCTTGACTTTGTAATGTTATACAAGTAGAGGCATATTCTGTGGCTTGGGAGACTTTGCTGAGTAAAACCCTGCAAGCCACAGAAAAATGCTTAAGCAGCCTTTTAAAGCCTGGCAATGATCCAGGTCTCTTCCCTTCCCTGTACCCCCCTTCCTCTACCTCCACCCCACTGCTGTAACCCAGCCAGAGAAGCAGGAAAACCCTTGAGACAGGCAATCTTTATTGGTGACGATACAAAAAGCTTTTAGAGACAATGGGAGGATTAAAGCGTTAGGGTCAGTTGCTACATTCTTGTAAGTGATGAGGGCGCAACAAAATATTTAAGCTCCAATGTAGCCAAAGGCTTTGGATTCAGTGAGAAAAAGGGGAGCTGTTGGGAGGGAAGGGCTTCTGACTGCAGGGCTTGACTTGGCTCTGGATGCAGTGGGGCTTGGTCCTGGTGAGGTGGGGGGAGGATGGGGTGAAGGGTCAGGCAGTGATGAGCAGCATTCTGATGGGCTGTGACCTTGCCACTCAAAGGCCATCTCGCAGCAACCCTCGCTCCTAAATGTCACCCCAGTGCTCCCGATCTGAACATGCTGCTCTGGCTGCTGCCGCTATTTCAGGAGATGGCAGCCCCCTCTACATCAGCCTGGAGCCACCAGCCTGTAATTTGAAACAGCAAAATCCATTCTGGTTGAACTTCCCACTTCAGGATAAGGCAGGAACTGTTCTCTCTCAGCTGCACAGTCACTCAGCACTTCTCCAGCTCTTATCTGCAGCTCCCCAGCTCTCAGCTCCTTAGGATAAGTGCAGTACAGGAGCTCCTGACTGTACCAGCAGCTCCCCCTGCCCTGACATCGATTAAAGCCTGCTCAGATCCCAGGGTTGGTGTACACCTCCCTCCTGCTGGCTCTGGCACTGATGGAGGGAACCATTGCCAAGGACAGGCAAGTCTATGAGGTAGATCTGCAAAATTCTGGGGAAAAAAAATCCAGGTATACGCTGAAGTGGGCAGGATATGTGCAGAGCTGGGTGGAGAACACAAAGCAGAAAGCCTGATGTGGCTCTTCATCCTGACTCTGATGCAGAGTGAGTCTGGCAGGACTAAAACAACCCTGGATGGTGGTTGTCCCAGATGAGTTTCCCCATGACTCCTTATACCAGTGCTGCTGCAGGCCAGGATTGTCACAGCTAGCAGAGCTTCCCACGTCTGTGGGAAAGGGTTTTCTGAAAGGTTACTGCTGTTGATGCTCTGAAGATCCTCTTGGCAAATCCATGAGGGGAGAAGAAGACACAGCACAGCTTTGAAATTGTGAATAGGGCTGCAATCAAGGGAAACAGGTCACAGGTATCAGGGACTGGAGTGCTGGACTGTAAATGCACAGAGTGTCTGGATTGTTTTTTATAATGGTAAAAAAGGCTACGAAGTGACAAACACTCCACATACAGAAAAGAAAAAAAAAAAGAGAAAAAGAGAGTTAGAGTCAGAACACACTCAATGTTGTTGAAAATTTGACCAGAATTTTTGAAGACGTGTATTTCTTTGGTCAGGAGAAGAGTAGGTGCTGATTTAATCCTGCACTACTACATTTTCCCTGGTTTCAGGCCCAATGCCCTGTTTTCTTAACACACAAGGATTTCTTGCTCTTGTGGAATACAGACTGATTATAAGGAAGTAAAAACCCTATTTCTCATCTTTGAGTTCCAGCCATCTACTGACAATTTTACTTTTTTATTTATATATTTATTTTGTAGAAGGAGGTAGGCTCCTTTTTTTGCTTTTGGGCTGTGGTTTGTTGTAAATTGTCAAATTTGCCCTTTCTGAGCTTTCATGGCAGTGTCAGTTCTAGGTGCTTAATTTGTACATGAATCTCGTATACCAAACTAGATCTTCATTCTCTACTTCTCTTTTTTTTATTTTATTTTTTTTTTTTAAATTTTATTTGGGGGTTGATATGCCCCAGAGTTTGCTTTCTTTTCTCCCTTCTTTGCACTCTCCCTCCCCATATTCCTGTTGTCAGTTGAGCTAAGAAAACATGTTTCTGTTGTCTTCTCTTTATTCTTATACTCATCGTAAAGTTCATAAATGCTGGCACATTTTCCAGTTATGATTAAGCATTGCAAAGAGCAGAAAGAGGGGTGGGAGTAGTGGAACATCTTAGTTGGGTAGGCTTAAGCAAATATGCAAGCAGTTCTGCATGTTTACACTGCAGGAGGCAAGAAGGAAATCACTTGATGTGCAAAGGACTTGAAGGTGGTGAGGTTTTGGAGGGTTCTCCTGTCCTATGAGGATTTGTTTCAAAGTGTTGGACCCACTCCCGGAAAAAGTTCTGTGTCTCTTCCACATGAAAGTTATCCTTATAGTAGAAAGCTCTGTGGTTCCAGAGAAACAAAGTTGTCAGATATCTTTCATCTTTTGCTGGTAGCGTTGCTATGGCTGTGATGGCAAAAGAAGATCACTGAGACAAGATTTGTCCGGAGAGGGAGAGATTTTCCAACTATAACTAATTCCTGATGCTACATGTCTGACTTCTCAGTCCCAATCCTCCAGGGAGACTTACAAAATACCCTAGAAATCTGTGCTGAAAGCAAGAATCCATAATTCTACTGTATACCAAAAATGGTGACTCCAGAAGAGGTTCTTGGTGTGTCACATAATACTCATGCATAAAATCATATTTTAACATGCACACTGCTAATATTAAGCCTTTAATATCTCAAAGGCAATAACTGTGTGCTAGCAGACACACAAAGAGCAGTGCCAATCTACTAAATGTTCATTTTGCAATCATCATCTTTTCCTCAAGACCTGAAGGTTCCTTTTCCTCGGAGAGGGAAACCTGACTGATGTGGTAAGGGTGCAGAGAACTTGCATGCCCCATTGGTGGTTGAGAAATCACTGGCATTTCTGAGGAGATGGTCAGTTTTTATTCCCAGCTGTTCAGGTCAATGGCTACCTTATACAGTGTTTCCCAAAATGTAATGGCTAGTATATCTCCAAGATTAACATTTTTAGTTTGAAATTTCCAAAACTATGAAGCCTCCATAGGTAAACCTCCACAGGTATATTGCTGTGCAACAATCCATGTGATAAATGGTGCAAGAATGATTAACTAACACCTGGTTGTTTTCTGCCAGCAGTCTGCATCTCCTGAATGAGTATAAAAAAATTAAAATTCTTACTAGTGTTGAGTGCTACATGAAGCTTGCAGTCTGTGTGTCCAAATTGTTTCTAATGAGCTGTTTATTGGTCAGTACAAAGGTCCAGATGTAGAAAATCAACATGGAGGCTGCAAACAGCAGTTATTTCTTGTTTCCTGCCCTCAGCTTAGTCTTGAATTAATTCCTTTTCTGGGATACATTCATCCTCAATTCAGAGATATTGAAATGGTGGGTTTGGGTCTGATTTGGACTGAGATAATTTAGATGAGGGTCTTAAAATTTTTGTTTAAAGAGATTGGCAAGCTATATGTGAAAGAAAGTGGAATGGCAAAATTGTCCTACCTTTTCTCAACTAGAAAGAAGACAGGACAAATGAAGACTAACTCAGTTTTTTGTAACATTCTGAGAGGACAACATCATCCTTTTTGATATGTGAGCTGGGAAGATCAGGACTGAAAACAGAAAAAGGAAATAAATCAAAAGTCATGCAGTATCATTTTTTTTGAGTTACTAATTCTTTTATGGTCATTGGCATGTCTACACTTCTAATCCTGGGTCCATTCAGAAATTTCAGGACAAACATTTCAAGGGGCAAGGAGTACAGAGGCATCTTTTTGGTAAGTGACTCACTTGAGGCTGGGTGATTTATCGTGTGAAGAGCATTGTGACACAAACAGCAAGGAATCAGCAGTGAGGCATTGCATGTGAAGTGTTTCCATATTTTGTTAGGCTACCAAGTGCTTATGTGCTGGGATCATTCTGTTAACCAGGAGTAGCTAGCAGGGTGAAAATGTGTTGCTATTTTTTAATGGTGTTTCAGAACTCGGACATACTGGTGTTGGAGGAATGGTAGTTGCATCAGATCCCTTTGGTAAGGTTAGTCTTGCTATTATTAAGTACTTTATTTTGAGTACCATTTTTTTTTTAATATATCCAGCTCAGTGCCAGAGGTTTTGAGGCTGTGCATGAAAACGCAGCACTATGTATAGTACATCTCCACAGATATGTCCCACACTTTCCTTTCTAAGGTCAGCACTGGCAGTACACAAAGCCACAGTAGCTGGAGATGGAAAAGAAGCTAATTAGCTCATCTATCTCTTTTGAAGGCTAACTCCTTGCCAAATTTTAGGAATTCAGTCCAATCTAACTGAAATGTTCCAAGTATTTAAGATCTCCTCTTATCTCTTGGGAGACCATTTACAGGTCAAATACATATCAAGAAGCACTATGATAATGTTTAAGCCCCAAATTCCACTTCTTAGCTTTACCTTTTCACTAAGAGCTCTGCTTCCCTGGGCTACCCTAAGTAATTCCTTTCTTTCCTTGACCCTTTCCTGCCCTTCACAAGATTAGTGTAGTGTTATTTATAAACTCTTCAAGGCAGACACTGGATTTTCATTTATCTTAGTGCTAAAGAAAAAACATTGAAATTATCACCACAAATGGCTAGAATTAATAGATTTATCTCCCCAGAAATGATGTGATTTTTTTTTTCTCTCCAATAAACTTCTTAATTGAACATTTTATATGAAGGTAATATAAAATTCAGAAATAACCACTAAGTGGGTCAGTGGAAAGAAACATGATTCCAGCTTCCCAGCTGCTGGCTGTGGATCCTTGTTAGTGCTCAAAGTTTCATTTGGCCTGTCATGAACCATCTTTTCAAACTTCTCACTGCATACTAAGGGCAACGGGATCCCGTGGATCTTCAGATCACTTAGCATGACCTGGAAAGTTACTAACAGTCTTTCAGTGACAGTCTGGGAATCAGCTTCCATCTGCAGATTTATTATCTGCTCAGCTCCATCACAGGGTTTTGCTTAAACCTGACCCTTTAGACACAGCACTCCTGTCTAATTTTCCATCTGCTTTCCATGATTTATCTTCTTGATCCAGTTACCTGCTGCAGGTGGATGCACCCTGAAATTTCTTGTTCAACAGATAGTATTTAAAAGGGGAAAATATAGCACTGAGCCTGATGTTTCTTTTTTTTTGTTTGTTTGTTTTGTTTTGTTTTGTTTTCCTGGATGCCCATGTAATGCTAAAGCACTTGGGGCTACAGGCAGCACTACTACCACCTGTTTGTCCAGGAGAAAAGGGAAGATGGATGGATGGATGGATGGATGGATGGAGACAAACCAGGTGACTTACAGTGGAAGAACCCCTCACATGCTTGCAGTTGAAGAATGCACCATGTCCCTCCCAGTTTTCAGTACTACCTGGAGCAAAGACTGCTGGTAGCATGAAATTGAAATATGAGACCTCTGAGGAGAGGAAGGCATTGTCAGTGGGGCTCCTCACAGAGTTATGGCCTCATTTCCATGGCAGAATCATAAGACCACACTTGCAATAGTTACTCTATAAACTGGGTAAGGAATGGACCCTTTCTGGTGTCATTATTAGGGTGACTTTTGATCCACAGCCAAGTTCATCAAATCCAATCCCACTAGATCTGTTGCAATGCTCTTGTGGCACCTGGTTTCTCATTTCAAAGACAGGGTGGTAGCACACAACTCCTTTTACTTTTTTGTTCTGTTTTCTATGTGTAATATATTTAGAGCTCATGCCTAAATGAACTCTAAGAATTAGTCATGGAGCTGGAGGAGTCAGCTTTTTCCAAGTATTCTAATGTTTGGATGCTGGAAATTCCAGGAGGTGATTAGATCTCATATCTATTTCTCCCAGTGCATAACTCACTTTTGAGGTATCAAAAGCAGTTATGGGGAAGTACACAGTCTTACCAGGAATGAGGAATTTTACCTGGGTTTGCCCAAATCAGTCTATTTCTGGTCTCATTTGCTTCCCTTATGGGAGTTCTTTAGGAATCAGGAAGTTCAGTCTTCAGAAAAGCTAACTGAATTGCATTTTTGTAAGGGAAATAAATGCACACAGGGATTAATTAGAGATAACACAGTCATTTGTTTTTGAGTAGCACCTTTTCCAGCACTCCAGAGACAGGGAAACCAGAGTCCATCACCTCCTGCACCAGTGCTGAGTGCATGGACTTCATGAGTAAACTCTAGAGAACCAACACCACGTGAAGACTGCAGATACCATTGCAGGACACACCATTATCACACTGTCCAGCAGTGAGAAAGTGCTTTTCAACAAAATTACTATGGCTTAGCATCAGAGTTGAGCCTGAGACACAAGGACTTCATAGCCTTGTGCTGGGCTCAGCTACAACTGCAGAGACAGAGGCACTGTTGTAATACTTTAAAGCTTTTTATGAATCCAGGAAAAGCTGCTTGGAGAATTTCCTAAAAAGCAATGATTATTATTTTAATTTGTAGATTTATCCAAATTAATAAATTTGGAGGAAAAGAGCTGTTTTCGACTATGCCCTGCATTTGAAAGTGAAAAATACTTTTGGGATTGTGTTGAAATATCTCATTCCAACATTTTCAAAATGAAAAGAAGGTGGGAGGTTTTTTGATTCAAAACTACTCTCTGGCTGAGTTGTTTTTATATATTAAAGAAAAACAAGGTTTAAATTGGAGTAGAACCAACTTCAAAATGTTTCAACTGATTCCATGTGAATACTTCTTAAATAGTAGTATTTTGAACATGAGAATTTTGGCTTTGTCCTTATTTAGAGTGGGAGGAAAAAAATTAGAAATCTTGAGAGTTTTGGGCAAAGAAAATTCCATATGTACTCTGCTCACAGACAGCATAGAAATGAAATGCTTCTAAAACCTATCTTGCAAAATGTTCAGAAAATGATCAAACATTGCTTAAAAAAACACAGACCACCACTGAAGATATACACACTGGATTTTTGTATAGCATTCATCTTTTAAAAGCCTTAGTGTGATGATGAAACAGCTTGCCCAGAAAGCAGACAATACTAAAAGTAGCTATGTTACTGATACTTCATTTACTTTTGTTCAGAACAAAATACTTCATCCGTGTCTGAATAAACATTAGCCATTTATTCAATGACAGAAAACCACTTGCTGCCATTGTTTGTGGGAGTGAGCAATCTGTAAACAACAGGTGAGGGTACAAGGTACTTTGGGTAACTTTTCCACCTCCTCTTCTGTTGGGATCATTGCCCTGGCCAAGCAATGCCTCAATGTCTGAGTACAGCACAGTGCTCTCCAGAGGCCTTCAACTCAATCCTTTTATTCCAAATTATTGAGATTTTATTTTAAAGATTTTATGGCAGCAGTACAGGGAGTCTTAACAATGATAGTGAGGGTTTTAGTGCTGTTCCCAGAACACCCTCCCATTCCCCTGAGGATTCTGTGCAAGGTCATCCCAGAGCTACCCAACATCTGTAGCACTGTGAGTTAATGCAGACTTTTGAAGCAGAGAAGTTGCTCTTTCTAGACTAGCATGGATAGATGGAAGAGCAAGGAAACCTTTGCAAAAGGGAGAGTGCCCTTCCCAGGCTTTTACACTGGGCAATTTTTTCTTTCTCTAATCTATGGGGTGTCTCAGCAGGACAAAAAATCCTTCATATTCTAGATTGGGATGAGACATCACAATAAGAGAATAATCTCTTGCTATGACTTTTCAGAGAGCACACCTGAACAACTGAGCCTTCATGCCTAACCTTGGATCCATTAGCCTATTATGAAATAAAATTGAAAGACATAAACTTTTTTCAGCCATCCTGCCATGAAGAGGCTCTGTTCATCCATTCTTTCTGTTATTTTCTTTTTTCATCTTTCCTCAGAGAGCTCTCTAGAAAGATGTAGGTTTAGTCTGACAATATCCTATCATACTAAATGTTACAAAACTCTTTAAACATAGTATTAGATTGGGAAAACTGCCACACTTTGGGAAAAGTGCATGTCCTGGCTATTCTAACTGAACTGAGGGCTTGGGGTTGAATCACACAATAATTAGAGGAAAGAGAAATTTATCATTAACTCCAAGAGGGAAACCAAAGCCTTGGCCATGGGAAGAAAATATATCTGTCCCCAGGCATTACATCCTGGAAAGTGGTGACTTTCAGAGAAATTATCAGGGATTTGTTACCACCACATCTCTGTTAGGGTCTTTGTGGTCAAATAGCTTAGATTCTGAAGGAGATAAATAAAATATCCAAGGAAAAGGGGGAAATGGTATTATCATAGCAGAATTTATACTGAAACATCAATTTCCTATTTGAGTGTTCAGACTAGACTTTTCCTTAAAGGAAATAAGAAATAAGATTTCATAGCCTATGCAACAGCCATTGGCAATCCTGTGGGGCTGCAGGACACTTGTGAGCAAGATTCTCATCACCTTGTGTTAAAAAGGTAGTGGAGGTGGAGGCTGTGCCAAACTAAACAGTAGGAACTGCATGGTTACATTATTCTGTCAAAGTCAGATGATGCAGCCACCTGTGTTATTTCTATCACTGAAATAAACTGAGGAATGACTTAAGGAGAGACTTTAATAGGCGCACAGGCAAAATTTTCTTATTGAAGAATAAAATTTGCAATGAAGGCATGAACATCAGCAAACAGTATGGAATCAAAGAAATCTCCAGCTCTCCACACAACTCACTCATTTGTTATGTCACTGCATGGATAGGGAAATCCTAGCCTATGCAAACAGGGCAAGATTTTGATTAAAAATAGATACTGAACTTGGTTTTTATAAGAAATGATAAGCCTTTGAGTTCTTCAACTGCCAGGTCATTGTTCTGTGTCACAGTTTTCTTTGGAATCCATTCATTCTTGCTAGCCTGGTGAGATTATAAATTAATTATGTGAGAAAAAGAAAACAGAAGAAAAAGAAAATTTGGACCTGCTGTTTGGTTGATTATGAAACTGGCCTCATCCCACTGAAATGAGTGAATTTACTGGCAATTAGCAAAATGTAAATCTGGCAACTTACACCCCCACGTGTCTCAGCACCCACGGGTTCCTGCATCACAAATACTCATGGGGACAGTGGCAATAAATTAGGAGACTCCAGATGAATTATATATCTTCCTCTGAAAACTCTGAGATTTACTCTGGACAAAGTACAAGTATCAATGATTATCATATCATATCATATCATATCATATCATATCATATCATATCATAATCATATCTCAACCAGTTTTGTTTGCTTTTACTACAATTCTTTTTATGATTTTATAATTAAAAAACATCTGAATACTCAAAGGTTCTAGGCCAAGTTTTCCACTAATGATAACGAACAGCCAAATTGACTCAAGATATCAGAAAACAAGGTGATTTGTTGTTCTGGGAACAGTCTGTGATATTAAAGCAGGGAGATCTCATGACTGAGAGGTGGGTTGGAACAGAGCCCATGTAAGATCTCTCTGAGCTTAAATTGTTCTCTGTTTCTGTGATCCTAAAAATTCAAGTACCATGAACTTTGTAGCTCCTGTGCTGCTATTTCATTACTCTGTTGCTCTTGCTGCAGTCCACCTTGCTCAGAGGCTGATGATGAAAGAGATGCTGAATGTACTTTCTTATTTACCTTGATGTACAAAGAATTGAAGGGTGGGAAAAAAGCCTCTCTGTGATCCTCAAAGTCAGATGCAATTGCAGTAGGAGATACTTGAGCCCAAAAATGTGCAGCTATCAGTATGTAGCTGCTTCCTTGCTGGAACCCCAGGCACCCCAGGGATGGAGCTGAAGGAATAGTTTCTAGCCCTTTCCATTTCAGAGCTGTGTTGCTGCAAGAGTTGATGAATAGCCTTCATTGTGGACGCTCCTTCCCTGCTGTGGCTCCCACCCTTGTCTCAACATTCCCATCTGGATATAAATCTTGCTTTTCCCTGTCCCCTTCCCCCACTCTCGTCATCTTCTCCCCCTGCAGCCCCTCCAGAGCTCTCCCTCCCCCTTATCCTCAGTGGAAAGCTGGAGAGCTGATGGATAAATCATACCTGCCTCGCTGACCAGGGTGATAGTCACCCAATCCATAACTACTACATGATTTCCTTTGCCAAATGCTGGAAAATGAAAAACACACTGTCCTTTGGAACAGATCAGCATCTGTGTACATGTAGAACTGTTATTATGGGACTACCAGCATATCTGTGTTGGGGTCTCTCAATTTTCACCACGTACTGATCCAGGCAAAAGCTTTCATTGAACATGATTTGCAGTTTACTGAGGGACACACTGTTGACTCAGGCCATTACTATTATTTTGTAGATATTCCCTGGCCAAAAGAAAAAAATCTAGGAAAGAAACTTCTTTAATTGAAGTGCATTAACTTTCCCAACTTTGCCACCACACTGAAAACCATTTAAAATATGAGCTTCAGATAGACCAAGTTTTTGTGTTTTTTCACTGAAGACATGGGAGAGGCATTTGAAGAGCAAAGGATGGATTATGGTGTTTAAGTCAAGTTTTTGAACTAACCCTGAAAATTGCATTTACTCTGCATTTTTGATCATATCTATAGCAAGTGAAAAGAACATATCTCTGATATTCTAAGGCAAAGATCAGAGCCAGGTTTTGAAGCTCCAGGCCAGTGTCTAGTGATGTGTGTTAGTTAAACAATTGTAGGGAATTAAAGAAAAAATTAACTTGTGAAGAGCCATGATGTGGAAAAAGTGTAAGCTGGAAAGAGACATTTATGTTGCATCATTTCCTAACTCTGAGAGGTGCCAGGCTGCAGAGCAGTCTCTGGAGATAAGTGGTGTATGAGGTATTGGTTGGGCTATTTTAAAAGATGACTGAACACTACCATGGTGGAAAGAGAGAACATTTCTTCTCACTGATAGATCCTGCTACAGTGAATTACGTGCTCACATACAGCTTATAACAACTCCTGTTCCAGGAAACGGGGTTAGTGTGTACTTAGGAAATGAACAAATTGCAACAATTTGTGATTCCACATCAGTGGTGTGCTGCATCATGTGAGAACCTGGCTTACACAGTCCTGAAATCTGCTTCCACTTGCAGAGAGATAACAGAGGAAAGTACAGCCAAAGGGAATATGCTGGTCTACACGTCTAACTGGAATCTGGCCTTGGGCCTTTCCTCTAATTATGTGACATCCAAATGTAATGAGGCAAAGTGGAACCTTGCTTTTACTCAATGACCCACTGAGGGCAACTTTCACCAATGCCTGTGAGAGGGAGATTGGTAGAGCTGAAGAGATTTCAATTCCAAGGTGACTTGGTCATCCACTGCGTTTGTCTCACTTTTAACCTGCAGAAGGGATATGGGAGAATCACACTCCCAAACTGGGAGCTGAGACAGGTTAAATGAGCATGAGTGAAAATTTTGTGAAAGCTTGTTTTCCAGTGTATTGGCACATCACCTCCATCTGGCCCCAGCTCTCCAGTATGAGCTTTTCTCAACAGTTCTCTGCTCAGCTCTGTGCACAATTTTTTATTTTTTTAAATTTTTTGTTTCAATCAGAATTTATTTAGAAAGACAGAGATGTGGTACAGATACAACATGAGAAGCTGAGTGGATGCACTGAGGCAGTGACTGAGCTTGGCACAGCAGCCCAGGCAGAAATGCCACCGTGCACCACCCTAGGACTGGGTCCAATTTAACAGGACAACATTTCCCTGGATTGGGAGGCAGGGAAGAGGGAATGTGATTTCAGTTTTCATTCCCTGGTGGATGTATGGAAACAGGCTGTACTTTTCTGGAATGTGTGGGATCTTTAGCATGGCGACTTGCAACGTGATCTGCAGCAGGCAGGGCGTGCGTGCCTGCAGGAGCACACACACACACACACACACACAGAGACACGCAGACAGACAGACAGACAGACACACACACACACACACACAGACAGACAGACAGACAGACAGACACACACACACACACACACACACACACACAGACACACACACACACACACAGACAGAGACACACAGACAGACAGACACACACACACACACACACACACACACACAGACACGCAGACAGACAGACAGACAGACACACACACACACAGACAGACACACAGACAGACACACACACACAGAGACACACAGACAGACAGACAGACACACACACACACAGACAGAGACACACACACACACACACACAGACACACAGACAGACAGACACAGACAGACACACACACATACACCCCTCTGCCCACCCAGCACTCCAGGCTGCACACACACACCTCTGGTGAGAGTGGAACACTGTTTACTTTGTTCTGACCAGGTTCTTACAAGAACTCTGCTGTGACAGCTGACAAAGGGAGGGAGAAGGAAATCATTAATAAAAAGTGATGCTTTGAGGTGAAAGTGTCAGGAATGCAGAAGAAAAAAAATTAGTGGATAGAAGCTTAAGGAAATATTATGCCAATGTAATTTCTGTGTCCCTTCCTGGTTGGACTAGATTTTATTTCTGCCCTTAAGGCCCAGGATGTGATCTCAGCTGTGCTCTTACCACTCTGGATGAACCCCTCAGCAGTCAGCAAAGTCACTGGAGTTGCTTGAGATTTATACAGCACCAAAAGACACAGAGATTTATTTCCCAATCTCTTCCCTCATATCCCCTTGGTAGTCACCTGACATCTGTCTTTAACACCTCCACTTGAAGAAAACCAGCTCCTTCCATCAGCTACACTTTCCATCAAACTGGTCCAGCAAGGGAGCTGTACGTGTAGTTATTGGCTCACTTGAATGTGTCCTGCTTCAAAGTGCAGGAGCACACTGGACATTTGAGGTCTGGCCATCCTTCTGGGGCTCTGGGGAAGGGTTACATCTGCTGCTCAGGAAGATGAGGAGGAGCTGGTGTTTGGACACGTGAGGCTGGTCTCAGTGCATTTGCTGACCTGGAGCATAATCTTTAATTCATTCCCTTTTCTGTTTGACTTTGATTTTTTGATGGTTTGTGAGCAGAAAGGTTTTACTCCATGATATGCTAGAACCATTTCAGCTTGGTCCACATCTGTGGGATCTTCAGCACCTCTCCAGACATCAGCTGTGAGAGCAGGCAGTGGAAGGAACAGAGCTACTGATCTCCAAAACCTCACAGGCTTGTGCTGTGTTGAGAGGCAGCTCAGACCTGCTGGCACAGAGGAGCAGAGTCTACAAGCACAAGTTTCTGGGAACTGGAGACTACAGAATGTGAGGACAACTTCCCAACAGCACCATTTGCTGGTTGGCACAATCTTCCAAATGAGGTGCTGGGATCAGTGTTAATAAATTGTACTACTGTCCTTGTGCCTATGATAGATAACATCAGGCATACCTTCACTGCAATCAGAATCAAATGAATACAGAAGCTCAGAATTGAATTTTTTTATCCAATAATATTCTAACAACGCCCCCCCCCCCCAGGTACCCCCAAACAGCTGGGGTCTATATTTGATAGTATCTGGGAACTCATAACAGGTTTGAGTTTCCTGGTTGCCTCCAGAGAACACTTAGACTGGCTAGAACTTACCAGAGCATCACCATGACGGTGAAATTTCCTGCCCAAGGTTGCATTAATGCAATTTCCAGGTCTCCTTCAATCTCCCTACTTTATTGGCATGCCAGCTTCAGGTGTTAGCCTTAGAGATAACTGTTCCTATCCTCTTCATCACCTCTTAGAGGATCAGAACACTCCAGACAGAGCTTCTCATGCTAAGCCAATATCTCCAGAAATAATAACTTGTTGCATGAGCAGCTGAACTATTGAAGCCAGATTTCCTGTGGAATTGTGTCCTCTTTTCCAGATGTTCCTTTCTTCTAGCTCCTCTGTAATAACCTCATGTTTCTTATGTCCTTTCCACCTGGCAAGAGATGATGTGCACTGAGGATAATCCAGTGTGCTTGAGAAAGTCAGAATGATATGATCTCTGCATTCCATTCAGTCTTGGGGAAATGATTGCTCATAAAGCAAATTGCCATGGGAAAAGAAGAGGGCTCTTTCTGTTGAGCTGGTTATAAATGACAACTTGATAACTGCTCTTCCTTGTGCTGTTCCTTTTCATTTTGCTCATATAAAGTGTTAATGTGAGATTTTGGTTATCTGATCATAATCAAACATACTTACATGAATGTACAGATGAATCAAATGGTTCATCTGAAGCACAACTTTTATTTTTATATTCTTGAAATATGTTCTCATTTGCTGGACAGCATACTTTGATTTTATGACAATGAAAATTTCAGTGGTCCCCCGTAGAAATTTTTACTGTGTTCTTTTCACCAGAAATGTCACGATGTTGGCTTTCTGTTCCAATTTGGAATAAAATCTCTTCTCTTGCAAATGCCAGAGTGTCCTAAGGAAAGGAAATTCTGGTTTCTAACTAGCTATAATTATAATCCAAAACCAGAAAATATTTCATCAGAAAAATAATACTATAAACATTGGGTTTCTAGCAGGGAGGAGTGGTAGTTAATAAAAGCAACTGGGAATTGATTGTAAACCAAAAAAAGTAAACTAGTAAAGCCAATCTAACTTCAGTTTTTCTGATAGAACCCTGAGATGAAGACCATGGCAAAGCATCTCACAGAAGCCTGATCTTCATGTTTCCCACCATTTGAAGGCTTGAGAATGGCCACCTGAGGCTGTGTGTTCAGAGACAGCTTCAGCTGCATCCTTCTAATTTGGGGCTCACACGTGAAGTAAGAGAGGTGGTCTTGATGGGAAACCTGCACTCCTTGAGCTTCAGAGCTCTGCAGTGACACTGATGGGTTATGATGGGTTTTTATGGTGTTGGTGATTTTTTATCTTTTCTCTTTCATTGTTTAGTGTAGGCTTTTTATTTTGTTTTGGTACAGCAATGAATTGTAACTTTGATTTAATTTCTGTATTTATTACCAATGTAGTGTGTAAGTATTTGAACTTTAAATGTAGCCAATTAATGTTTTTGAGCAAATCTTCCTGCTTCCTATCTGGAAAGGAAGTTACAAGTTCTGGTTGAAATCACTGACACAGTGGTCTGTAAAACTTCATTTCATGTATTCTTTGCCTGTGTGTTTCTTTCAAGGAAGCATATGAATCCTCCCTAACTTAAAAAAGAAGTTCACTTCTATCCCAAACCTTTCTATGATTCCATGAAAAATATATTTTAAAATACTGAAACTTGATTTTTCACTGGAAAATTTGGAAACTGTCGACCGAAAGAGAAAAAAAATGTTGTGCAGAAATTCTTTTCTTCTTTCCTCTTAAAACTCCCAGAATGTATTCTGAAAAATAATAATAATAATAGTAATAAAGCAGTCCTTGAAACTTGAGTTCAAAAGCTTATTTAAGCTAAAGTAAAAAATGTAAATTCTGAATCTGCTTTCAGCTCACTGAATTATTTCTGTGCTTCAGAAATCCATCATATAATACTGTGGCCTCTTCCATGAGACAGGTTCAGGAGCAATCCAGAAGGTTTATCAGTCAGCAATACAGATGTCCAAATTATTGACAGCATAAAAACAAATTTTGGAGTGGGGCAAGGGATCATACTCTTAATGCTTGAATTAACATGAGCTGAGCTGTTATCATACCTGTGGTTTGACATGGTGTGGGCAAGTGTTGGAAGGAAACCTGTCACTTCATGCTCAGCACAAATGACTATTGTGCATATTTATTGCTTTCAGAGGTTCATCTCTGCAATGTTCCTTATAGCAAATCTTATTTATTTATATACAAAATATCCATCTCAATGCCTCATTGTCCCTGTTTCCTAAAACTAGATTAATTTGAAATTTCCCTACTTTTCTGCAAGAGAATGTAGTGTAGCCCAAACCCCTTTTCAAACTCCGTGTTTTCATATATGACTTCAACAAAAAATCTGTACATAGATGCATCTATGTACTGATGCACAAATTCATATTTCCTTGGAATGATAAAGTGCAGAGCCAGAAGAGACCTTTGTGATTGATTGTATAATCCATGTGGCCTTCAAACAAGTCAAGAGCGTTCTCAACTTTTGTTTGAACTAGAACAAGCATATAATACACATTTTAAAAATCAGTTCAGTCCTGACTTCAAATCTGACTTTCAAAGCAAACCTTCAAAAGGTGAGGAAGTCTTCACCAAGAAATGTTTTTTACAAGGTGTGTCTAGGTACTCATATATGTAGATATAACTGCATATAAATAACACTCACATAAGTGCCTTAAAAACTCTGACAACAGCTCAGTAAACCAGCAGAACTTACTGACACAACACATCTCTTTGGACTCCTAAAATGTTTGTAATCTTGAACTTGTAGCAGCTCTTTGCCAGGTCAATGTATGGAGGAGGCTTTGGATGCAGCCTGAAAGCTTCACTCCATACCCACGTGGTGGCCCTTTCTTTTAATGCCAGATGCTAATACTAACCAAAAAACCCTCCCAAACCAAACCAAACCAAACCAACCCACCAAAAAACTAACACCAACCAATCAAAAAAAATCAACCCCAGAAAAAAAACCTACAAAATCTGCTGAGTGGGATTGAATTTTAATAAGCTCATCCTCCATTTCCAGCACTTGGACAGCAATGGGAAACAGGAAATAGACTTCACACACCCAACACACCATCCATCAATGGAGTGTGAAAGAAATGTCAGGATTACTGCCCTAGCCTTTGGGTGCCAGGCATAATTATCTAGAGATTGCAGAGTTCAGTTTTCACTCTGCTCTGCCTCTATAGTTGAGAGCTTCCCTTCCTCCCCTGTTCCCTCCACAGCACAAAGGTGCTTATGGGGGCAGGAAGGGGGGACAAAAAATCAAATAAAAAGAATACTTCAGCTTTGAAAAGAAAGCAGATGTTTCTGGGATCCTGATCACAGTGCTTTAGCTACGGGTTTTGCCTGGGACTTCCAGAAAAGCAAATACCAGAGCCCCTGTTTATTGGCTGTTTCCTTGCTCACACTGCAATATGGCTTCCAAATGGAACAAGGAACTGAGCCAAAAATCAGCAGAAAATTGGCTCAGAAAAGGGGGATTATTTTCTTTTCAGGGGAGTGAGCAGATTTTTGCTTTCAGAGAAGGAGCCCTCCTACCCCCTATGAACCTGAAAAACAAAGTGAAACCCTTGGCATATCCTGCTCTCTTCTTGTGGGAGGGCTGTGGTGAGGGAGACTGTAATTGATCCACTCAATAAAGATGCACATCATCACTCTTTTTATTAGCATCTAATCACTGCAGCAGTGGAAAGAAAGCAACTCCCACCAATGGCCAGTCCCATGAGCTTGGTGCTTGTCAAAGAAGGAAGAGATATTTGGATTGTAAAGCTGTGAACATCTTACCAGAAGCATTGGGTTTTTTTTTTTTTTCCCTCCAGTTTCCAGTATCAGTTTCCCTTCCACTCTCCCAGTTTTTCAGACAGAGCAACAGCTGTGACATCTTTGGGCTGTGAAGGTTTTGCCTGCTGAACTTCTCCAAGGAGATTTCCACCTGTGCTCTAAAATCAGGACATTTCTGGGCAGCTTAGGGCTTGGCAGACAACAAGACAGAGCCTTCATTTCACCTTTGTTGCTGATGAGGTCACATCAGTGGCTGGTTCTAATGCAGCCACAAAATATGCAATATTTTAGAAACTGAACTTGGTATTCTCAGGGTGAGGCCCTTTATCAATACCTTGTCTCTCCTAGAGGGCATGCAGTTTTTGTCTTGTCACAGCTTTGGCCATAGACAGAGAGTCTATTGGAAAGGTGTGAAGCTGTCAAACCACAATTTTCACAAGACACCATGAAGAGGCAGTGGCTGGATTTAATAAAGCAAATGAAATTAAATGTTTCATTTAAGTAATGTGGAAATACCTTGTTTTGGTTGGAAGCTGTGGCTGTCCACTGCAAATGTCCTTATGGCAGGCTTGCAATGACTGACAAAAGTTGGTATTCTCTATGGAAAGCAAATGATTCCTTCACAATCCAGTTTTCCATTGAGGCAAGCCTTCAATTTTCTCACAGAGGGAACAAGAACAGTTTTGATGGAAGGAATATGAGCAGATCTTACAAGCAGCTCTGCTGTGTGAAGCACAGCTAATTGATCAGTCTGTGTGAAGCTGAAGTAGCAAACAGGGTCCAACCCAGCCTGCATCTCAACACTGACTGCTGCTGAAAGACCCCTGCAGAAAGCTGGGATGGTGGGAGGCTCCTGAGATCTGCTGCTGTTCACTGGGAAAATACAAAATGTGTTTCACTGCTGTTTTATGTGCTCCTTGTGCTGTTTGCACTCAGGAGGAACAAGCCATCAATGGTGAAAAGCTCTTGTGGGCCAGCCTTAAAGACAGATATGATACCAGCCCAGTTTGCCCTAGAGAGCATGGGGGATATTCAACCCTAAAAGGAGCTTCATGTTTGTGTTGTGATCTTGAGACAGGCTGAAAAAAGGCAAAGGAAAACTGAGTTCCTTGTTCTGAGGCTGCAAGACAATTGCTGTGCTGTGCCTGGGTGAGAACAGCAGTTATACACCTCCCAAAGCAGCAGACTCCAGCTTTCTTCATTATAGAGCTCCTCTAGCACCAGAGGAAGAGACCAGAGGTACCAGTGGTACCTCTTGTACAAAACCAAACAATAATCAAGTGATAAACTGCATGGTAAATGGTGTGCAGATGCCAGTTTTGTCCCTTCTGTTACATCACTTGGATGATGACAGTTTTTGTGCTGTTGTGTCATAACTGGGCTACAAGCTCAGGACAGGTTTTCCCAGTTATGTTGTCTTCTAATAGCCAGAAAAATTTGTGGAGGCCTCATGAAAATAAATCTTGAAATGGGTGGAAAACATTACAATTGGACCTCTTTTGTCAGGACCTAATGTACAGGGGGTTATTCAAGCAGAAGACATGATCAGCTGTGCTCTCTGGGATGCATGTCATGACTATGACAGGCTTGTTCCCTTGACTTATGTTTGCTTTAGCATTTTCTTTTTCTTCTGGACAAAATAACTTCTGTGGCAATCTATAGTCTGTTAGGAGGTCTTTGAAAATGTATTATTCAGGTTTCCCAAGGTTGCTTGGTTTCTAGGTCAAAGTAAAGGAAGATTTTGTTTCTATTTGTTTCTTTCTGTCTTACTACCTTTAATTTTGCCTCATATTTCTGCTTTTTTTTTTTTTTTTTTTTTTTTTTTTTAATTAAAATGCAATTAAGAAGACTGCTCACATCTCAGTAGTGAAGGGTCATGGTCTTCTCTCAATTCCCAGAGAAGTTTCTTCAAGGAAAAGATATGAAGTACAACAGTTGTAAAGTGTTCCAAGGATAAAGGCCAAGATACCTAGATATAAATACACTTGAATTAAATTGGAATTACTACTGAGGAATAACTTGCTGCCCCCTGGGTGATCATGAAGAACGTTGGTCAAGTTGATGTGTCACAGGGCATCTTCATGACCTCAGACTGAACCTCAGGCAGACAACTTCATTAATGTCTTCCAGAGTTAGAATTACCACATGAATCTCCTTCCCTGATTTAACCCAAAATTTATTATAGCCCTAGTTACAAACATTGGAATTGCAGAACTGATTGTTCTGTCAGCTTATGTACACAACTTCATAAGAGACAGCTCTGTGGTTTAACCCCAACCAGAAACTTCCTTGTTGCATCTAAAATATTTTTCTTCCCAGAAAATAAATGGGCTTCTGTTTGTAATTGATAACCAGGAATATGTAACAGGAGGCTGCATCCAGAGTTAACTGAAGACAGAGAAGAGAGAGGGAACTGAAGCAGGGAAGAGAGAGATCTGCTGGAGCTTGTCTCTTCTCAGGCATCTGCAATTTCCATTGGACATAGGGATGAGCACAGCTCATCAGACAGGTGTCCCTTGGTGGGTGGGAATGCACACACACACAGACTGCTTGGAGACTTTGTGAATGATATCTGGGAGCAACTTTTCCTCTAATTGTTTCCTAGTTACTTGCTGAATTTCTGATAAATATATTGTATTTAGGATCTTGAAATGCTTGGGAATAAAAAAATATGAAGAAGCAAATTTTTAATTATTTTGGTCTGCTTGTCTGTCTTTTCACCTTTATATACTCACAACAGTATTAAGCCATTAGCCTAGCTGTATAAAATTCATCAGAGGTGGAGATTTCAGAGAAAAATTACATCAATTTTTAGTGAAAATTTGCTGTTGCATATACCCAAGACCATAATAAAAGTTCCTGTTGTGAAAGTAAGTGGCAATACTGTTCAGTAGTGCTGTGTGTATGTGTGTGTTGTTTTCTCCATTTTTTACCTGACTAATCAGTTGGTACATGCCATGGTATATTGATATTTTTCCACCGGTAATAGAAGAGCATGGGATGAAGATGAAGGAACATGGAAGAGTTAACAGAGATAAGGGTGAACTTGTAGATGTGGTAGACTTCAAGGGTGTGACAATTTGAAGGTGTTGTGAGGGCTTGGGATGGGAGGAATGGAATTGTTATCAGGAGAATTTATGGGTAGAGGACATGCACCTGGAAGGAATCAAATATCATTTATCTGAGTTTGGCACCCACCAGCCTATTAGTTTCATTTATTGGGGAACTTCTGTCCTGGAACCTCCAGGTTTTTTTGGCAGCTATTGCTATTGGTACTCTGGCAATGTCAAGTCTCTAGGCAGGAATTCTTCTTCTGCTAATTGTGATATATAGTAAAATCTGAAAGTACCAAAGTCTTTGAGTCAAAACAAAGATAAGACAAATGGATCAGAGCACAGAGTGTGAAAATGGCTTTGCTGAAGTCTTCTGGGGCATGGGATTAACAAAGGAATGTCAAATTCATAGTTGTCCTATTTGAGCCATGTTAAGTATTTGAAGTTGGCCAAATCACATGGAATTGGTTGGTGTTTACTAGAGAGAGGTGCCTGAATTACTTGGCTGGTTTTTTCCTTCAAATCTGTTTGGGCTCTACTTCCTGCCTACTTAAGAGTATTAATTTTACTTACTGAAAAACATTTTATAGGTCAATGAAATTTTGCATAAATATTACAAAATAGCCACTGAGTGAAAATCAGTTATGATTACTGGTGTTTATGTTTGGTGGCTAATACTATGGGCCACACACAAGCACTGCCACAAAACCTATATACTGAGTAATACCAGCTTGGATCTCTAACCTCAAGTACTGATGGTGAGCAGGTTTGATAAAAAAATAATTCCATTATGTGTTGCACAAAATTATATAAGGTGCATAACTAAGACCTTTCCAAAGTTTTCAAGAGACTTACACCATGTTTATACCAGAAAAGTAAAGAATGATTAGAAATACTTTAGGCACTGGAGTGTGGTTGCCCATATTCCTACACTGCTCAGTATAACACATTACATGGTATCCCTGTCAGCATATTGCCCATGCCAGCTAATACTCTCCAAAATTTACTTCCAGGTGTTGTTCAGAGGCTGATCCAGAAACCTTTCACAGAAGGCAGTTTTCAGGTAGCCAGCCTATTTTGGGGGTCTGAGAGAGGCAGCAGTCCAGTGGTTTGGTGCCAGCTGATTTCAGTGCCAGTTATTTCAGTGCCAGGGAACATTCCTGGGCACATGTACATGCTCTATTTGTATCAGTCTCATTGTGCTTTGGGTGTGTCTGGCTCAGATGCTTACAGTTAATCAAATTGCTGGGACTGGGAAGAGAGGTGAATTTTTCCCCAGCTCAAATCTGCTTTTACTCTCCTCTGTAGAAAAGGACAAGATCTATTTTCCAAGTATCATATGACAAACTTCTTTTTTAGAACAGGACTTTTGCAATGTCCTTCATGGCTTTTGTTAGCTGTTGTTGCAGCTTCCTAGCCTTTCCTACAATCTCCACTTTGCTGTGCACTGGGAGAATCCTACAGCCTGTGTGCTGTGTGGGAACATCAGAAGTAAAAGATTTGTAGTCCCCCTAAGTAAAAAGCTATTGAAGAGCTGCTGCAATTGTGGAGACAGGGCTTGGTAACCCAGGCAATCCACCCAAGTTCTCTGTTCCTAACTTCAGTGGGAAAAAAGTAATGATCTGCTTTTCCTCAAGTCACAAAAGTTCAAAAAAGACAGCCTTAATTCTGTTAACAAGTCAACTTGAAACACACACCAAAGTCTCTTTGCTAGCGAGACAAAAGCTCAAGGGAAACAAGAGGTTTTGTGTAACACCATGCTTTGTAACCAGACCAGGTTTATTCCTGTGCACAGTAGACATCCTAATTTCTGAAATGCAGCACTTTGGGAAAAGTTCACTTAACACTTACATTTTGCAGCTGAAAGCAATTAATTAGCATAACTGTTATTTTTGAGACAATAAATACAGGAGCTAATGAAATTAAACTGAGATTTTTCTGAATTACCTGTGATTTGGGATTTCAGTGATTACTCAGTGTCTTAAGATTTGTGTTTAATCCTCTAACCACCATAGCTGCTGATTTGGCTTTTGATATTTGCCATCTGTGAAAACAAAGGCAGGTGTCTGAAGCTGGCTACCTAAAGCTTTAACTAGTGGAACTTCCCTGGTCTCTGCACCAGAATTGAAATGAAGGAACAGTGACTGAAGTAAAAAGGAGTCTCTATGTGCTTTTCAACAACTAATGCACATTTTCTATATTCTTAGCTTATGTTTTTTGTTGGTGATCCCACTTAAAATTGAATCTCTTTTTGTTACCTCTGTGTCAATAGAAAATATGAACAAAGTCTGAGCAGGATCTTTTTGTGAAGAATCTCTTTGAGCACCTAGCCCTCTCCTGCTCCAACTGCCCTAGAGCTGAGCTCTAGCTCAATAGGCTGCACTCAGAAAAGGATGCTGCACTCAAAGCAACTAGGCTGGGTATTTTGCTTTGTTATGTATTTCTTTTTCCTGTTGCACTAAACTGCCCAATCAGTAGAGGAAAAGATCTAAAACTTTAAAGAAATGTGTAAGGGAAGGCTTAAAATCTCCCTCCTAAAGAAGCTGATTTATCTTTCAGGGTTTCAGGGTGTTGTTCCCTCTTCTCCTTCTGCTGTGCCTAAATTTGTCCTCCTAATAACATTTTTATAATATGCCATTACACAAAGAGCACAGTAGGAGCCCATTCAGCTCAAGCCCAGCTGCTTGTAAAGGCTGGATAAGCAAGCTGGCTTTTTTTCCTCTACTCTGCTTAACATGTCTGAATTCAATTCAATACCTTTTTTATTTTTTTTTTTTTTTTTTAAGGGAGGAATGGGGACAGGATTTTCCTTTTCACTTTGTGTGTCAGTCACCTTTAATCATCTCTGCTCCAGAAGTGTGAGGAGCATCTTGAGCTCAGTATCTGGTGATCCATCAGGTCTTTGAGGTATTTTGCAGTCTCTTGTAAATTTGCCAGAGGAATTAATCTGAAGAATGTAATTTCCATCAGTCCTGTTTGTAGCAAGGGGACAAAATGTGTTCATCTTTGACCCAGTCAGATTTACACTAAGAGGAAACTGCCAGAGATCAAAATGTGTGCCTCTATGTAGGCATATAGTACAATTTGCTGCTGGTTTGGGTGGACAGAGAAGAGCAGATAGCAGGAACTTGTCCTCCCCTTAGGCTGAGTCTAGGCACTGCTTTGTGTTTCAGGCAAAAAAGAAACAGGTGACATGGATTTCCTTATTTTCTTGAAGTTGTGTCCAAAAGAAAAAATTCATTTTGAAAGTTAAAAAGTTTCATTTCCACTTACCAAATTAAATCTGTTTTGGTGTTTTTTTTTTTTTTTTTTTTTTTTTTGTTTTTTTTTTTTTTTTTTTACAGCTGAGTCAACTTCAGTCTTCAGAAAACATTAGAAAAAGGTCTTAATTCACAGCAAATGAAATACTCTGTGTTTTCTTCAAGTAGGGCTTTTTGCTCCTGTTGTTACCCTCCACCCTCCCCCCACCTCATTTTGGAAAGCAAAACTGATATTTTTTGTGTTGGAGTGACAAGAAACATCTCTTTTTTTTCTTTATTGACCCCTAAAATAGATTATATTCATGCAGCTGTCCTTGAGAAAAGAGCTGCCTTTATTCCCATGCTATCGAATTTGCTATTAAAGCAAAACAAGGATATAAAAGCAATGGCCTAGAGAAATAGCCATGGAACATTGGAAACCAAAGGGAAAGTTTGCCAATTGCAGTCAGTTTTCAGCCTCAAGGGGAATGATGGGGTGAATATTGTTGTATAGTTTGTAAATTTCTTTGGGTTCCTCCAGGATGAAAGGCATTGAACACAAGTTGTTATTATTAAGACTTCAGAAATGTGAAGATGCTATTAAAGGATGTGGTCAGATTTCCCTAGGCAAGGAGAAATTCCCCCTCCTCTTTTGCTCCCTGCAATTGGATGTTTACAAGGTGCTTGTAGCTGGCTGATACTGTCTTAGTCTTAAATCTCATTTTAGTGGTCATGTTCCTTTTTGTTGGCAGATCGTAATTTAATTTCTCAGAAATTAGTTTTACTGGGCAGTTTCCAGTGCTGCTGGATGTCAGACACTCTGTCTTAATAATTTTCTATTGATGTCTCTTCTGTCATACTTGAGGGTCAGAGATGGACACCTTTTCATGGCTGAAGTTTTGCTGTAAAGGAATATCATTATTTGGGGTGAGACTGACCCTAAGGCAGACCTTTGCCATCATTTTTCCCAGAGATGGGGCAAAGATAGTGGCATCAGCTTGTTCTCATCAGGCTGCAGATACAACAAAGAGATGAATCAGAAGAAAGAAATTCACCTGTTTTTCTTTCTGCAGCTCATTTCTGCCTAGAAGACAAATGCCAATACTCATGATACTCTATTTAGTGTATGGCAACCTTTCTTCTACTTGCCAAGCACTCCCATAGCACCAACCCTTCCTGCCCTTGGCTCCATCCCAGGCTTCAAAGACTGACAGTGAGTCTCTGAGAGCCCTTCTTTGAAAATTACCTCCTGCACAGGAGATAAAGGGCCTGGATTCCCCTGTTTACCTGAAGAGTCACACACTTTGATAGTAAATGCCACAGAGATAATGCTCAGTTTTGCAAGCAAATTCACATAACTTAGTTTGTGGTTTCTGGCAGATGCCCAAAGCTGCTCTCCCAGAGGGTCACAAGATGTGAAGAGAAAGGGAAGAGTTAGAATCCAATTTACAAGCTTGGCTGGGAGGGGAAGGGGATGGATTCAATTTACAGGTGGGACAAGGGAGGACTGCTGCACTTCAGGGAGGTTGAGGAAGAAAAAGCTTTAGAACTCATGTATCACTAGGATCTGCAGGTACTGGAATGGTGAATAGAAGGACTCTTCTGATACTCTTATTAAAGCCTGGTAACTTGCTGGATGCAGCTAGAAATTAGTATGTGTGCTGCCCTAATGAAATCATTCTGCCTGTCTTTGCACTGTCAGTTTTTATAATTTTACAAAGATGAACACATTCAAGAAGCCTCAAATCTCTTTAAAGTGCAAATCACTCAAAATGGAGCAGCGGCCCAGAAGACAATACTGGCCTTTGCACATTTTCCAGTCTGCTAGTAATGACTTCAGTGCATCCCCACACAGATGTGCAGCAGGTCTCTAAAGGAATTGTGCAAAAGGACCAGCAGATCGGGCAGCACACAGGCATCCTTGTTTCAGCAGATGGAGGAGCAAACCTCTTGTCACATCCTGGCCCAGGGTGTGATTTTTTGCCAAATCTGGGGCAGTCCAAAGGCTGCTGAAGCAGAGGGCACAACAAACGACACCGTGTTCCTCTGTGCCTCCACCTCCCTCTTTGACAGTGCCAGCTGTCTGTCCGTGTGATGCTTCCCATGCCTGGCATCCCCTCCCATTCTTCCAGGGTTGAAATGAACCAGCATGAAGGGGAGGGAACTGGATTGGCTCCAGGGTAGAAAGGTGGGTGAAGAATGGGAGAGGGCTATAGAAGAGGCTCATAGTCTTAATTGATTTAAACTGCTGTTTTAGGCTGTTTGAGGTAGGGAATGAACAAGCTCCTACAGTGCTCTTCCCATCTTTGAATGCAAGCATTTTAGACTATTTTAAGCCCGTGTGAAAGGAATAACAGAGCAGCATGTAAAATTTTCTCAGCTGACACTCAGGGGAGGAGAAGTTGCAAGTAAGGAAGAAAAAGCCTTTGAAAATTCCTGCCTTTTCCACATTGAGCCACTTCCAGGCTTAGATTGCATGACCCACAGTGCTCCTTGCATAGCTGTGGAAAGACCCCTGAGGTGCTTCATGGAGACCTGCCAGAGCCAGGCATCCATCTAGAAAGATGGTGCTGTGCACAGAAATTTCCCTGTCAGAAGGGGCAGTGATCACTCACAAACTGCATTTAATTTCTTCACTTACTGCTCCTGAGAATGGTGCAAAAATGGGATTGCAGATCTTGCAGTGCCATTTGCATTTGACATGATACACCTGGATGTCACAATCCTGGATGTATCTCAGCCATCTAATTCCAAGACTTCTTAGGAATCAGAATGGGATGATGCCACCAAGCAACATCTGTTTGCAAGTGTTTATACCACTCTGCCCTGCATTCAGTTCTTAGAAAACAAAGGCATATACTTTCTTTTAGCTCCTTTTACATTTAGGAGATCTTTGTCCATGTTGGAATGACTTAAAATGAACTGTATAATTACAAAAAAACAAAACAAAACAAAGCATCCAACAATAAACAAGTAGATTCTGATTCAGAAAATTGCTTCATTGCCTGTGCAATTTCACCTCAATGATTAGTCCTGTTAAAAAGTTATGTGAGTGCTTAAATATGGAATTAATTCCTCAGCCGTAATATCTCCATGGCTTATTTAATAGCATTCCACTGAATTAGGGCTCAGACTAGTCCCTAATTTCTGGTTCAGCAAGTATAAGATTTCTCAGCCTTCTTAGGTCATAACCCCTTTCTAGAAGTCAATCATTTTTGTGACTCCCCATAAAAGTAAGAGTGAAAAATCTGCTGGTGATAGCACGGTGGAGTCTCTCTAATATGTTTGTACTCAGGTTTTCTGAGATCTTGGCAGGGAGTATTTGACCTTGGAGTTGAAGGTGGTACAGGGAGGAGAATAGCAAGATTTTCTTGGCCTTGGATTGTAATAACATTTCAATGCCTTACAAACACCCCTGATTGCCTTTCTGACCCCTCACTCCCTTCTCCTCCCCTATCTCCCCTGGTTTTGCAATGCACAAGTTGAGAAACATTTGTTACAGAGGCAGCTAACCTCAGTGCAGTGGTTTCAAGGGGTCAGGAACCAACTGCTTTGTAGGTAAAAAATGCTTGACCCTCCCTGATGGAAAAACAAAACAAAACCAGGGCACTTCATCTCTAGATTGGACAAAGCAGGGGAGGGAGGAGGAGGAAGGTGGTGAACATCAGGCTGTGCCTGTGACTAATAACTGAGGTAAGGAGATTTCTGACATTGCCCCTATGCCTCACGTTCTGCCCTGCATCCTACAAGATCAAGCTAAATATGGGAAAACAAACCTGCATTTCTTTCACCTTGAAGCAGATTTTCCAGATTTCAGATCCTTGCTATTCATTGTTAAAATATGGGTACTGAAGATGAATGCTAGATTGCAAAGTCTTCTTAATGCAATGTATTAATCTAATTTGGGTTTCCTAATTCTCATTGGTGTTTCATGGTATAGTGTTGTGCTTTATAAAATGTATGATATGTGTTTATGCTGGCCAGCTACCCTGGGCACTGTTAGGCTCTCTATAAATGGCAATGTAATTGGGAGGACATGTTTACAAACTCTTCACACCTCTCTGACTGGTTCCAGCTCTGCCTCACACTGAAGGTTTCCATTTTGCTGAAACTGCCTGGCAAGGACATTTGTTCACTTAAGAGCCAAGAGTTTTGACTCAGTTTTGGAACAAATGGATTGCCTAAATGTGATGAGATTTCTCTGGTCTCACTGCCTGCCACTCAAGCATCTGTCTACCCTCGACAATGTGTAAAGTACTAAAAGCTTCATTTTTGGCTGTGGCCGCACGTCTTCTCACAAGAACTTGCTAAGACTTGGGAAGTGCTTCAGCAAAACCAGGACCCAAACATGGGTTTCCAAATTCCAAACTCCATCCTAAAAGCAAGGCCACCTTTCCTTTCCTGTCCTTTCTTGGCAGGAGCAGTATTCCCACAGTGACTCTGCATTCAGCCTCACAGCTCACTCATTCCTATTTCATTTCCATGCACAGGAACTGTACTAAGACCCTTCCTCTTTTAGTGTCCAGCTCTGATTTGCAATTAGGTAAACTTATTCAGGCAGCATTTATGTGGCACTGGGGTTTTCCTGTGATATGGTTTCCATGTCTGTGTTCTGCAGGTCACCCAAGGTTTTATGAGCTCATACCTGTAGTGCATTTCTCAGCTGTGACTCAAGAGCAGTTGGCCAGCCTGCTCATTCCCAGAGCACCATTTTACATTTGGAAGCCTCCTTAGCTGTAAATATGTCTGAGGTTTACTGTGGATCTGTCAGTCACTGACCAGTCAGGACAGATGTTCACAATTATTTTCTCAGCAAATATTCTCAAAAAGCTGCAGTAAAAAGTATGAATATTTTCAGTTTATCATCTGGGATAACACAATCAGCAGCATTAGTCTTGGAAACTGCTAGTTAAAGCTTGCTTAGTCATTTGAATATTCATTAAAACCCATAATATTTAAAGAAAATTATTTTTGATGGTTTGTGAGCAAACAAGAAAATATTTGTCACTTCACTTATGCAATAGACTTATAGTCACTGTCACACCTCTGGATTTTCATTGGCATATATCAAAGAATGTTAGAGCTGCAAGGTATGCAATATATTTTGTAAGACCACAGTAAAAGTATTGCAAAAACTTCAAAAAAATCTGCCCCTAGCTGAGTGTGAAGGGCTGATGTCACCATCCTGTAAATCTTAAAGCTGAAAACAACTAATGTGTCTATTCTTTTCACACATAAACACCTTCTTAACAGAGTAAGGTTTCACCAGAGCTGAGTTTGAAATTTCAGGAGGGTATTAAATTAGTTCTTTGGTCCACCCTGACTAATGGTGGAAAGAATATCATAGATACTTCTTTCAAATACCCTCCTCTGTTTTGCTTGAAATTCAATATATTATTTAGTATATTATCAGTGTTACTATTGATATTATTTATTGCTATTTGCTTTATCTCACAGGTTATATTGATAATCAATTTCTTTTCAAGATACAGTCATACAGTGAGTTTCATAAAACATGAATACATTATTCATATATTAAGTTCATACTCTGTTTAACTGTTTTACTTCTGTTTGGGGCAGAGCTTGATTAGTTTATTTTGGATGTTCATCACTGTCAGTGATGAGGGCCCATATGCAATGGACTGTGTGCAAATGTGGTTCTGAGTTTTACTCCTGAGGCTGTTTGGGGAAATGGAGGCAGACAGAAATTCAGTTCTCCACCATCATATGTATAATTATTGCAGAGAGTGGGAAATAGAACCAGAGATCCTGAAAGTTACCCTCTTATGGAAAGGGATCATATAAAATCTAATTTCTTTAAATTCCCTGCTTCAGAAACAATGGGATAAAACACTGAAGTTCACTTTATTTTTGGCATTCTTGGTAGTTGTGGAGCTACTGCTGAAGGCAGATGCTGTGTTTGGTGCTTTCCTGTTTATTTGTGTCCATTGCTTTTTATCCTGGACTCTTTTTACATAAACTCTCTCATCTTTATTTGCACAGAGCAGGGACATTTTGATCCAAGATTAAAGCATGCCAGGAGCTACAACAGTGTGAACAGTTTTGAAGGGCTCACCGTAGTTTCTTTTGCAGCTACACTGCACCTTTCTAATAAGCTGTCCTCTGAATCACTTTTCTGAGCTCTTGAATGTGTTCCAGCCTGCTCCTTATGGGTGTGAAACCTGATCAGTGATGGTGTTCCTGTACAAAGGGATGTAGAGTACTGGTGAAAAGCCCATAAGCTTCTGATGTGCTCTTTCTCATCTGGGCTCTTTGATAGCAGGAGGGGCAGAAGTTTAATTTCGAATTGGACTCACAGAAAGCAAAGCAGGACTTCAGCATCACTTGGTCTTCGGATTGAACACGACCCCTTGAACACCACATCCTGTATTTTTGGGGAAACTCAATCTCAGTGTGCATTTCAGCAAGCAGTTCTGTCCAACCTTCAAAATCTCCTCTGGATCTGACTCTCCTCAAACTTGCCTTCCTTTGGAATTGAAGATGTCAGCCACCTTATTGTAGATCAGTGACAACTGTATTTTTTTTACATGGAGGAGACTTTAAAACCTGATGATGTCTTTCCCCCCAAAAATACAGTACAGCAGTAGGAATCATGCCTGGTTTACTGCAATGGTTAAGCTTTTCCAGAGCCTAGATCCAAGTTACCTTTCACCACACCTACATGCCAGAGTGGCAAATGCCTCAGTGTGGTAGTGGCCATAGGAGCACACAGGGATGGCTGCATTAAGCAGGGGCTGTGGCCCCTGGAAGCTTGAAGTCATGGAATCACAGGGGTTTAGGTTTCTTGTGTTTCAAATAAGAGAGAGCTACAAAGTCTTAGGAGCAGCCAAAGTGTGCTTTTTCAGATTGCAGAGGGTAGGCTCACCAGTCTGTTCAGCTGAAAGGGCTTCTGGGGTCAGTCAAAGTTCAGCTAGAGCAAACCCAGCCGTGTCTGATTTTATGCATGTCCCTAATGTGCTCTTAAGGAAAGCAAATATCACAGCCATTTTCCACCTCAGCCCTCTCATCTTAATTATTTATCCCTCTCTGGAGCTGTTGCTGGTGCAGAAGCTGGAAATCTTGTGCAGGTGGAGACTTATCTATTAAAATGCAAGGTTCATTATTCCTGTATCCCATGTGTTGGCTAACCAGATGTTTCTCCATCCCACTTTTGCCCCTGTTCCTTCATGGTTTTATGAAGGTAAATGAAGTCAGGACAGAACATAGCTGTGCTCCAGGGATTATTCTGGATGAAGGCATATTTAATGTAGCACACTGCAGAAAGCTGAATAGTCACCGAAGAAGAGTAAAAATGCTTATATTTATATAAATAAGTATAAAATACTTATAAATACTTGCTTATAGACAGTCAATTTAGACTAGAATAAATGGGAATGGAGGCTGGGATGTTTTTCTGTAAAGTAAACTGTAAGGTAGCTGTTCAGGCTCCCTGCACATAGGAGAAAGTGGGGAAAAAGAAAAACTGATTCCCTCTAATTTAGCTGATTGTTTGGTAGGGATGAACACTGTCCTTCAGTGTCAGGAAAGGAAATTGTCACTCCTTGTGCACAAGTACAATTTGTACTGCTCTGGAGTTCAAGTCACAGTTAAGGCCATGGCTGAAATGTAAATAAGAACAATAGCTGGTTACAATTTGCAATCTCAGCAAGGAATCTGAAGACTGTCCAAGTGAGGAGACTGAATGGGGAATCTGGAGATTGTCCAAGCAAGAAGTCTGAATGATAAGCTCTGTCTAAAGCAGATGCAGCCAGACAGGCTGGGGGACAGTGGCCATGGGTAATGCCATGAGAGCTTTGTTTTGAGGAAGAAATGGCTTTCTCAGGTATTCAGCCCAGCTCCAAATCCCTTTCAAAAAAATCCAACCTGGATCTCAGAGAGGGAGGAAGAAAGAAGGGCTTAATTCTTAAAGATCCCATGAAAACAATAAATAGAGTTTAACAGTCAATAGGCAGATTAAACTGGCTGTGGATCAAAACACATCAGGAGTAAAGATTTATTGCAGAAAACTAGACATGGAATAAACCCCACTCTGTTGCTGGAGCTCTGACTAACTGGTTCTAGTGAGGAAAGGGAGGGGGAAAGAAAATTACAGGCTTTATAAATAGGCATCAGCAAAGCTGTTCCTGGCATGCTTTCCTGCCCCAGTCCATACCACCCAGTGGGGTAAATATCTCATTCCAGTAATACCACTGATTAAATGGCTGTGGGATAAGGAATTTAATAAATTCCACACAGCATGTGAATGGTAATCAGGCCAGGAGCTTTATGCACTTTGGCTTGTGACATATACCACTGGGATATAGGATAATTAAGGGAATATTCCCTCCTGTCTCCAGATCTCTAGTGACTGTAGGGCATGCTGAGCCCTCTGTTTCAAGGGGTATAAATAGAGCAAATGGGATGAAATGAGGTGGGATACATAGTTCAAATGCCAGTCAAATCTACAAGGCAGGGGCACCATCCTCTGTAGTGTTTCACTCAAGGAACTCTAGATGTCCTGTAAATAACTTCATTCATCCTGCATCCAAGCTGTGTAATATACCTATATACTTGTTTGATGATTCATTCCAACTCCTCAATTAAAGGGTAAAAGCCTTTTAAGTCATATATGCTCTGTGTGCCTGGGGATGAGAGTGAGATGATTTTTTAATCCCCTGCATTGCTGTTAGTCTGTTATAAGGTTTTTTTTTCATCTGAGACACAGTTCTGGGCTGGACTCTGTCTAGTAAGAAGGTACTTCTGCACACTTGATATTTATTGAATGTGTCACATGATGTGAAACCCAAACTTGCACCTCCCATGTTTCTGATCAGAATTCCCAGGCAGAAACGTGGCTCATCCTGCAGCCAGTGCCTGTGGAATGTGCCTGTGTGAGTGCAGGGAGCTCCTGGCAGGGTCTGGTTCCAGTGGAAGCAGCCTGTCCAGCCTGTCCAGCACCCAGTCTCCTGTGCACACTGACTGACCCTTGCTGAGGAGTTCGGAAAATACAAAAGAATTGTCAGCATCCCTTTTATGTGAGCACATGCCAGAAAATGCAGGTCAAATAGAGGGATTGCATCTTCTCCCCAGAGAAACTGCCTTCTCAGGCTGCTCTGAATAAGCTGGGGTAGGCTAAACATTTTGGTATCTCCTTCCAGTGGACTCTAAATTCTGAAACAGTGTCATGATGAAGATAATGCCCTGAAAGGCAAAGGTGCAGAAGAATTCAAGTTGTTTTTTTCTTTTAGGCTGTGTCCTTTCTGTATTTTGGCAACAACTCTTTAAAAGTTGTGAGTTGTTAGGTGTGTCTCAAGGCAGTTTTATCTATCATTAACCAGAACCCGGATGTTTTTTAATTAGCAATCTTGCAATACAGACTTGGTGCATTTAAATGGCTACATGTAGATTTTACATAAAATTAGGGGATTGTTTATATTTTAATAATAACAATAATAATAAAACCAGTAGTTTGTGCAGGGCAACTGCTGGGCTGACTCATATATTCAGAGGGCTGTCTCCTCCCCTACCACATCTTTCCCTTCAGCTGCATGAGTGGTAGGAATGGCTCCACTTCATTTAGCCTCTGGAGAAGGGGCTGACATGCTTTGCCAGTGCATTTCACAAGTCACAAGACAGGAGATCATGTATCTTGGTTCTGTCCCTGGCTGTGAGAGAAGAATCTGGCTTATGGGTCTGATAGGGGGTAATCAAAGCTCAATCAGCCTGAAAGACATTGCAGCTGACTAGTGAAGATATAGACTTACTGTGCTATAGTCCTGCTTTCTGGCCAAGGTGACCTTTGGTAACCTCAGCATTAGTGTTGCTCTGAAATATGGCATCAGCTTGAACTCAACTGTCTTCCATAATTGGGATTTATGGACTTGGTCAGTAATAAGGACAAAGAAATGTGCAATATCAATCACAGCAAGTTATGAGTACGTGAACTAGAGTTAGCTCAGGGAACTGGCTCAGAGGTTACAGGAGTATTGGTGTGAGAGTAACATCCTTTTATTCTTCCCACCTGTCCCTAAAACAATCTTAGTCATTACTGTCATCACTTCTTTATGGTGTGTGTCTTTTCACCCAGGCTAGAAAAGGGGTAAGATTAAAACATGCTGAATATTTTCTATTTGTAATGCTCTTGCTTTCACCAATATTTGGGGATCAGCTTGCAATGTATGGTGGTTTTGAACAGGTCTTTAAAAATTGAGGCAATCTGAATAAAACTTGGGAAAAAACCCTCAGAATTTGTTTTTTTTTTTTTTTTTTTTTTTTTTTTTTTTTAGTTTCTCTAATTTGCTTTTTCGTCAAAGGTACTCTGCTCAGCACTTCCTCTGAGGATGGTGTTTGCCATTTTACAGAAATCTCTGTATGACAGAAGTTTCTGTAAAAGTGAGAATTTCTGAATCAGCCCTAGAATGGAACTCATTATCTCTGTTACCACTGCTTCCCAGTTATTTCCAATAGTTGATAAAATCTGTTCTGTTTTCTGATGATAAATTGTATTCAACCTCAGGAAACTGGTGCACAGCTTTCCAAAACTTCTGGTTATGTTCTCAAAACCTTTGACTGTTTTATATTCACTCTATTTTTTTTTGAGGTGTCTCTTGTTGAATGGAATGATAAACACAGGGTCACTCTGTAGGTGTGGACATTGGTAAGATGTAGCCTCCATAGTGACTAAAGGATTTTTCTAGAATTATGCTGGATTACTTCTAAAACACTAATCTGATACTCATTTTCCAAATAAACCTAATCTTAACTTTGTATTTTAAAATGACACATTTGCAGTGCCATTGAGAAGCATCAGTTCTGCTTTGAAACTATCCTTTGTCATAGTTATTATGGAAAGCACAGTTATTATGGAAAGTTCTTCAGTTTCTGTGTTTTTCTTCTTTTTTTCTTTTTTTTTTCCCTATTTACATTCTTCCCCCTTACTTTTGAGTTGTTTTACATGTAAATGCCTTCACTGTCACAATGGCTTTCATGAGACCAAAGGGAAAAGCAAGCACCTTTCTGCCAGGTGTTTTGAATCTACTCCTCCTCTCTTAATAAAAAGCAGTGCTCCATCTGCTCTTGAACGTGCACATCTCCACTGCCAGTGCTATCCCAGCCTCACACCCCTCCAGCTGTGCACGTGTTTCTTATTACAGGACAAGTCTGTGGAGGGGGATGGCAATTATTGCTTGGTCCCCATCTGAAATAAATTCCCAAGATGAAGGATGGCTTCTCAGATTGAAAGTTCTTGTAAGAATAGTAATGCCTTTCAGGCCCTTAGCAGTTTAGGTTTCCTTCAAGGAGGAACATCTCTCAGTGAAAGATGCCATAGATATCTTGCATGTTTTGTTTAATTTTATTCTTGGCAAATCTGGTTATAGACAAATATGATGCGAGTGGTATTTCTTATGACTTTGGTATGGATGAAGAATGGACCATTTAAAAAAAACAAAATAACTGATATCAGACAGACCTACCTACTATTTGCCCAAATATATATACAAAACAGTCAAACCTGTTTATATATCTATTATGTTTACTATTTTTTTCTGATCACACAGGAGAGGTAGCATTATGACAGCACTAACTTTCTTACGTTATTTATTAATGTGAAAGGGAGAAATCTGGAAAAATAAGTGCATAGTGTAGGTCTTCATATTTCTGTACATCTGTTGGTCCCTCCTGTCAGTGCACTCTGAAGGAGACCTGTCCTGCAGGACACCCACATCTAAACATGAAGGCAGTACAGCAGATTGATGCCACCAGGCATCTTGTTGAATCAAACTTCTTGAGACTGATTGGTCAACTGTATATCCACAAAGTTTCTGATGGATTGGTATGGGAGTAAAGAACTTGTATAATTACACTTGGGGAAACTAATTCAGTTAAAACCTTAAGTATTTGTGCAGTTGCTCAACATACTTTTTCCTGCCTGTGTTGTAAGGTTAGATAAGTTTCCTTATGATGTTGTAATATTGAATGCTTGTCATAAAGAAATGGTTTCCTGTAGCAGGGGATATTGAACCAGGGAATAAAGGTGGTTTCTCTCTGGGTATCATGTGGAGAATGAAATAGTAATATTTAAGTGTATGAGAGTGTTAGTAGGAATGGAATTATCACAGTGGAAAGGAGTGGTGCAGTGAAGAGCTTATATCCCGCAGAGATGGGAAAGGTGTGTTATCAGCTCTGTAAAACACTGGGGAGGCAGATCTGGACACTCCCTCCAGCCACAGATCAAATGAGAAGACCAGAAGAAAGAGCTGGAAGAGATTCCAAATAGTGTCTTGAGTGTAAGTTAGGTACTTACAGACAACCTTGGTGGTCCTGGGAGCCTGGAGTCCTTGAGAGCTCACAGTTATGTGCTTTTGGAAGCTTCCATCTACTTCTCAGATGGGTTTTGCAGCAGCATCTTGCTGCTTGACCTGTGATTCTTGTTATTTATTACCCCCATTTCACTTCTCTTGGCTGGATTGATTCCACTGTGGTCATTCTAATGGGATTCAAGTTTCCTTTCTAAAATAAATGCCTGTCCTCCCTCAACCTTCTTCCTGGTGTCCACCTCAGTTTAGCAAATTACATAGCCACAGAGTATTCCCCTGGTTGCTGCCTTCCACCATCCACCACCTGCTCACGTGGCAATTTTGGGTTGAAAACGTTGCTTCTGTGTCCCAAACTTCTTCCTGCAGTACAAGGTTTTCCTCTCTAACTTTATTTCTTTTATAGAAATGGCCTTTCTGGAGGAAGGTCGTGTTGTTTCTGCTGTTTTAGGAAGGCAGGGAGGGGAGGGTGTTTGCCTTTACCCACAGCAGCCAGAATGCAGTGTGCTGTTTCTATAAATGGGCTGCTACAGTGTTTTGTTATGAAACAGCCTTTGATATAGGATGGCCACAGTCTTAGAGCTTCCAAATATATTTCAGCCATCTATAAAAATGACAAGTATTTCTATGCCCACAGGGTAGGAACACATATGTTTCCAAGAGCTCAGTTGTGCTGTCCTGAAATTAAACTGAGAATTGCCATCTTAATGTTGCTGACCTCATCTCTTTCCCATCTCTTCTGCCTTTGAGCTTTGGAACTGGATGCTCTGGTTTCAGTTGGGATGGAGTTAATTTTCTTCCTGTAGCTGGTACAGTGCTGTCTCTTTGGATTCAGTATGGGAATAATGTTGATAACACACTGATGTTTTAGTTGTTGCTAAGCAGTGCTTACTGTCAGTGCAGGACTTTCCAGTTTCCCAGGCTCTGCCAGTGAGCAGGTGCACAATAAGATAAGAGGAAGTGTGGCCAGGACAGCTGACCTGAGCTGACCTAAGGGATATTCCATACCACAGAATGCCATGCTCAGTATACAAACTGGGGAAAACTGGTCAGGAGGTGCTGGTCACTGCTCAGGGCCTGGCTGGGCCCTGGTGGTGAGCACCTGTACTGTGCATCACTTGCATTTCTTCAGTTTTATTTCCCTCTCATTTTGGTGCCTCCATTTATTATTATATTTTAAATTTATTTAAAGTATTAAAACTGCTATTTTCTCTACCCAAGGGTTTTACCTTCACTCTTTTCCAGTTCTCCTCCCCATCCCACTGGGTGGTGGGGTGAGGTGCACATGGTATTCAGCTGCCAGCTACTGTTAAACCACTGCACTGGACTGGCCAGTTCTGAGGAAAAGGACAAGAAATGGGATCAAAGTTGCCCTGTTTTGTCTCAGATCATTCAGCAGTCTGACACTAAAGAAGGGAAGCTAGGAAGAAAAAGGACTCTGGTCCTTCCAATTTGTGCTATGCAGTATTGGGTCAGTTCAAGGTGTAGATGAGCTCTACCTAATCTTAATCCAAATAGACCTGAAGTTACCAAATTTACAGGACTGCTTCCCAAGTGAAATCCAAGAATGCACCAGTTCCAAAAATGTGGCTGGGATTTATAATGACTCTGGTTTTTGCCTCTTTAATAGACAATGGGTTTTTTTGTTTGTTTGTTTCATTGCTTCCTGTGACCAGCAAGATTAGGCAGGGATGTGGGGAAAAATGAAGACATCAAAGCACCAGGCAGAATGCTGAAAAATTTGTAAAACAGTTTTGTTGGCAGAGGCACTAAAAAATTCTCAAGACTGTACTCACAGAAATGTCCAAGCCTTTAAGGTTTTGCTTTTCAAATTCATTTTTCAGTTTTATGTGGTTTGCTCATCAGTGCCACAGCAATGGGACACGGCATTTCCCAGGGATAATTGAATATTCCCTTAATGTTGCCAGATGACCTGTAGGTCCCACAGTAACATTACTCAGAGAGACAGAAATGGGACCTCAAGACAAAGGCCTTCCTTCAGCTGTATTTTTTCCTGTTTTCAGGAAAGCAACAGGTCATGCAAAACAAGAGACTCATGAGCCAATGAGGAATTTTGACATGAAATGATGGATTCTGGAGAAATTATTCAACCAGTCAGGCTTGCAAACATTTATTCTGCATGATGTGTGTGGTAATTGTATTCCAGATACAAAGCCATATGCCACAAGACTCTAAATGTATACCTAATTTTCTGTTTTCATGATATAAAAATAGAAACAATAATTTGTTTATGGACAATGGCAAGACATTTATTAACTGACCAAAATCATTTCAGAGCATTGGCTCCTCCTGGCCAGGCAAGAAACCTCTGGGAAATATCTCTGCTTCACTGTTACTGCTTCATTATTTACACTAACTATCACAACCATTTGTCTAAATATTTGCTTTTCTGATACTGACACCCTGAAGGAGTTCAGGTCAGGACATTGTTTGCCTATTGTATAGCATTGCAACATGCAAAGATTTAAGTAACTGTGGAAAAGAATAGGAAGCTTAGAAACTGAATGAGGAATGAATAGGTCTGGCTTGGAGCACCTGCTCAGTGCAGTTGTTTTTTATTAAATAATACAACGTGCAGCTCTGCAGGAGGTCAGAGCAGATGATCTAATGGGTCTTCCTGCCCTTGAAATACACAAACTGTGTTGCTGTGCAATTAATGTCAGTGGAGCCAATGAAGTGAGCGTGGGCTTGTCCGTTTAGATTATCGCAAATCCGATATTTGGTGAAATTGTTTCCCTTGGCCTCTCTTATTTCCAATAAAGGCAATGTTGTTATGGGAGGGGAAGGGAGGTATTTGGAGTCACCAAACTGGTCCACATTCCCAAATACAGTGTCAGTGACCAGGCACAGATAGGCATCGAGTGCCCTTTGCTCTTACTGGGTTTCATTTCCTGGATGTTTTCCTTATTAGGCTGAATGATGAGCCAATTGTACAAAAAAATGTGTCCTAAGCATATCAGCACCTTGGAATTTAAGAACTCTTCCACATGTAATGAGCTGAAGAATTACAACACAAAGCACACCTTTCTCTCAAATTGACTGATTAACATAATAAAGTTAGACTCAAAGCAGCTTGTTCTCTTACCTGCATTTAGCCTGAAGTGTTTTTCTTGTATTTCAGACCTGACAAAGGGCTCATGTGCCTGGAAGCACGTGCCTGCTATTTTCCAGGCATATCAGTTGGTCTAATTAAAACCCTTACCTCTTCCTACAAACTTTGCCACAGGAATGAATCTACATGGTTAAGCAGGCTTCTTTTTTTTTTTTTTCCCTTTTTTTCCCTTTTTTTTTTTTCTTTCCTGGTACATTTTAAAACCATTAGAAGCATCTTACATATGAATGGCCTAATTTCTGATGACAGTGACCATTATACCTGTATGTTAAAGCTGGCTTAAGTTTCACATATGGTAAATATGCCTTGCAGGCAGATAATACAGGAGCTAGGTAAATTTACTTTATGACAAAAAGGATTAAGGAGTGACTTAAGCACTGCCAATAAACAGATGTGCAGGCAGAAAAATTGGATGTGTAACTGAGTAGTTGAAGAAATTGCAGGACCCAGTCCCTGACACAGAAGCCAGAAATCTGTGAATATTAAATTGCAGGAGTTCTTTTGGTTGTTGTTGAGCTTTTTTCTTGTTGCTGTAGATTTGGGTTTGGGTTTTTGCTGGTTTTTAATTTTTTTCTGTCCTTAGAAAGTTCAATAAAGTAATTAGTTTTATGCCAAAGATGTAGTAAATCCACATCACTTGTCACCTGCACAGAAAGTTTAGTAACTACCAACCCAGTTTTGAAGTTACTGGGTGTAACAGAAGCAGCAGTGAAAAAGCTGGACAGTCCATGTTCTGCTGTGAGATGCAGTACTTGACTAGAACAGACCTTTAACTCCTATTTAAATAGGCTGGGACAGAGAAACTCTGAGAAGCAGTGAAAGGCAATTTACACATCAAGGTGGCCTGTGCTCCAATAGATGGGTTCAAAGGTGGTGCATGGTCTCCCAAGAAGAGCATCCAGCTGGTTGCCTTAAGTCTTTGGAAAGCAGCAAGGTGCCAAGTTTACCTACTCATTGTGTGAGTCCAACATCAATCCTGAATTCAGACAAGTTTGGATTGGCCTCATAGTGGGTGGGCACATTGAAACCTTTGAGTTTCACTAAATGGTGGAGTGTTTGATTTTGTTTTCTTTTCCACTAGGCTGCTGTCCTTAGCAGGACTGTGTGATGTGAAGAATGGGTGTTCCCAAGAGCCTGCCTAACAGCCTGGTAATTTTTGCAGAAGCAAGGGCTGTTTGTTCATTTCAGTGAGACAAGGGTAGAGCAAAGTCTTGACATGGGATTCCTGGTCAGATGGATGAGGCTGTCAGAGCTGTTTTGCCAGCCCCTGGTTGAAGAGGCTGCTGAACAGATCTCTGCCGTGGTAGAAAGAAAGAATTTAATGACAATCTCTGATTGTCTGGCAGCAGTCCAGAGAAGTCTGAGCTCTGGGGAATGGAAGAGGAGGGAGGAGAAGGCTTTGGCTGTTCAAGGCTGTGATTGATGTCGCTTCTGGTGGTTGCATTCTTTCTCCTGCTCTGACTGAAGATCCTGTTGCTCAGATCCACAGCCTCATGAGTTTGTGAACCCATGCACACTTCCCCTTGCTAGTACATCATAGCTACTTAAATCTAATGGTAATGGGTACTTTTTCTCAGTTTTGTTAATTTCTTAGAAGTTGTCCACTGAACCTATGGGTTGGTTGAAAACTGCTAGAGCCCTGCAAAGCTGCATTTCATTAAATTTTAGTTCTAAGAGCATGAAAGTAACATAAAAACCTCTCCTCCTGTAGAGTTCTGTGCTGTAACTCATGTGGTATGTGCTTGCTAGCTGACAGCTCTTGCCAGCTTTCACTCTTATGCAATAGAACAGGAGACAGTTTCTAAGTTGGCACTTTCTCTGACTGCCAGCAGTCACGTCTTATTATCTTAACACCTGATCAGGGACAAAGCTGAATTTAAGTTACAAACCAGAAGTCTGAATCTCAGCCATAAAGGTTTCTCTGGTGCACTGAAGATCCATGGCTCATGGTACTTGCTAGGCAGAATCAAAAATTATAAATTAATTACTGCCAAAAACAACTTGACAACTGCAAAGCGAGTTTCTGCTATAAATATTTGGTTCTTCTCTAAAAAATGAAAATAGAAAGAGAGTAAAAGAATATTATGAGATTTTAATTTTTTTTATTTTTTTTTTTTTTAGGGCTGAAGCAAATTGCTGAAAGAAAAGATAACAAGAATCACTGACAGGATGATTCTCTTAGGAAGTGCAACTTATTGATGTCTAAACTTAAATTCATAAACCAGTGTTTCTAATTTCTGTGGATCATCCTGAGGTTTATCCCTTAACAAGAGCAAACCATATAATTATTATTTACCTAGATGACTGTAATTAAGAACAGCACCTCACATTCAATTGTTTGTTTTTCCACTTCCAGATGTGAGATGGAGACCTGATCTGACTGACAGATTAAATGACTTTGATCCTTATAGTATTCAGATAAAACAATCATACATAATTGAAAATATCTGTTCTAATCAAGAGTCTTTGAGAACAAATTAGTCTTCCCTTCTTCCTGCTTCTTGCTTGGTGAGTTCACTTTCTAGGTATGATAATAAATGTGCCCAAATTCAATCTTTCTTCTTAACCCTTTCCTGGAAAGGAGTCAAGGAAGAGTTTTTCAAGCCAGGCAGAATTCCAGGACATGAAGCACAGTCTAGTCTCTTAGGATGCTTCTTCACTTCATCCCTTGGCAGCTCTCGTGGAGGCCTCACTGACATCTCCTAGATGGGAAAGGAACCCCTACAAAGACTTCTCAAGCTCAACAGGAGCTAATTTACCCAGGAACATACTGATGCATAGAGATATTATCCTTGACTAGCTGTTTCTCTTTCTCCCTCCACCCCCCTATTAATTAGTACATTTTCACACTTCTTTTGGGAGATTTGGCTGCATATGTTAAATATGCAGAGTTAAATATCACAAATCTTGGGTGAAGAAGACACACTAAGGCACATTATTCTTCAAAGAATCTTGCTTAATTTTGTTGAAATGCTATGTCAAAATTTGACAAGTTAAAATTAATTCAGCACTGCCTCAGTAGAATACAACAATCAAGTAATTTACACAGAAATATGATTGAAAAGCTGATCTTCCCTAGGATCTTGATAAGTAACTGCATTTACAATATGTATGCAGAATAATGTAATTAATTTCTTATTGAGAACATTAAGACTGGTTCATCTGGTTCTTGATTATCTTTTTTTTGTTTGTTTGTTTTCCCACAAATTGCAAGCACTGACTTAACAAACTGCCTCCAGATATCAGGTTTCATTAAAGTGTTTCTCCTTAAAACTGTTCTGGCTAGCATTAGGTACTTAATGTTAGTTGACATGAGCATCTAAAAAGGGTGCTCATATATCTGTGTGAGCCAGGATCTTAGCTTGTTTTTGAAAAAACTTGTTTTTATTGCCTATTACTGAGCTTTTTGCTGTCAATGGCAGATAACATACTGCAGTTTCTGAGTGCTACATAGAGCCTTGGGTTGTTTTTTTTGTTTTTCCAGGAAAGCAGAACAAAGCAGCCCATATGCTCCCAATGTTAAAATTTTTAAAAGAGACACCTGGGTCTTCCAAAAAGAGAAAGGATACAAAGATGATATTGGTCCTTTAATATGGATACTCATCCCTTGTGCATCAGCTAGTTATTCACATTTGTCTACACAATATGAAAAGGGAGGCTTTTCATGATCTTGTGGAGTCATACATGGAGTGCTCACTTTATCCCTGGCATGATGACTACTGGTATTGTCACCTGTATGATATCCAAAATGCTGGAAGTGCAGACAGCCTGTCTCAACAGAGAGCTTCCTTCTCCAAAGACAGCTAGAGAGAAAGCAGAATCTGGGATATGTGGGTGAAAGTTAATTGTTTGGAGATGACACATACTATTTGTTTCTCTGGGAACATTTGGCCACAATGGAGGGATGAGAGGGAGCACCTTGGTTCTTGAGCTCAGGCCTGGAGTGGCAAATTGTCTTTAAGAAATTGATCCCAAACTTGTTAACAAATTCTTCTGCTCTAATCTTCTACATGCCTCAGCACTCAAAACATGCACTAAAAAGTCCTGTTATGACAACATTATATTTACCTCTATTTTGGATAGTTTTTTACATGGGGCTCAGAAGGACTGATTAGAAATTTCTCCTGGTGAATATTCTGACCACAGTACTGGAAGATACATTTATTATTGTGTAAAGCCAAATACAATTAGAAATGTTGCCAAACAGATATGCATAGTATGTAGTGCCCTGTGAAGCTGCTTATACAGATAGCTCAAGAACTGATTGCCCTGAATATAATTCCATTTTTCACAAATTAGGTCAGATGAGAAAACTGTGAGGAAAAAAGTATGTGAGCAGGGAGCAGACTTGTAGGAAAGAAATAAACACCAGCCCACAGAAAGGGGAGGGGGATCTCCTGCTGGCCACAAGCCCTGCATTTCTGTAGGAATCTTCCAGGCCCAAGGACAAGAAAGAGTCAGCCCAGCTTGACAAACTGGGTGTTAGTGGATAGTAGTGACCTACAGGCGAAAGGACTGTAATGCCTCTCTGGCTTGTGAGTATTCCCCATGCCACAGCTCCTGCTTTTGTAATTTGCTCTTGTCAGTTTTATTTATTGCCAATTGTTCATTTGCATGCATCGGCTGCTGTTAGTGACAGGAGAGCTGTGCAGTGAGAATGCTGGATGTGCACTGTGGAAATATGTTTTACCCATTAGTGTCAGAGCAAGACGATGAAGGAAACATTTGTACTAATTTGGAGTGGGTGTTTATGCTCTTAAAAGCCACTCTGTTAAAATGACATGAAGGGGATGCAGGCAGGCACAACCCCCAGTTCTTCTTTCTTCATGATATTAAAGGAAATTTGTTCCATTTACAAGTCAGAGTATGAGTGCTCATAGACTTTGCAGAGAGCTGTGTTTTCAGAGGCACAGATTGAGCTAAGTCTGGTCTGACTCAAGTGTCATTGGCAGGATCAGCACAGTCCAAATCTGCATTCAGATACATGCCAAACTCTGGAGCAGGATAGATCTCTTTTGCTGGTCTCTTATCCCATGGGGCACACAGAGAAAATTAATTTTCCATGTGATTGAAAAGAAAAACTCATCTCTTTCCCATCACTTTTCTTTTTAAACCAAAATTTTGACATAATCTTCAGTCTTAGTTGTTTGTATGTCCCTCCCTAAATATTGATAGCCAATATCCTTAGTCTTATCTCCTGGCCTCTGCTTTGTTCCTTATTCCTTTGCCTCCTGATGAAAGAGAGAAATTGTCCATTTCAGGGAATCAGCTGATTCTTTTAGATGATGCCTGCTGGCCATCTCCCTGCAGGGAAGCTGGGGCAGGTGGTGGCAGAGCTGTGTGGGAGCTCAGAACAGGCACACTTCTGACACAGGTGAGGAACAGACATCCTCAGGGCTGGGAAAATGCTCCCCCAATTCTAAAGGCAACAACAATTACAGTGTTAATGATTGTTCACTACAGCTAATGATTGTTCACTGTATTCTACACCCAGCTGTCATTTCTTACCTCTTCTTTGCCAAGTGCTTTCAAGGGAGCTCCGTCCAAGAGATGACTGCAGCACCCTTGAAAAGGGGCACCTGATAATGTTATCACTGTAGCTGAACAGTCATTTTCCCTTGGCTGGAGAAAAGGTAAATAGGATTTCTAAAGCCTTTAAGTACTGTGGTGGTGATTCCCTCCCAAAGGCTCTGCTGGATGTGAGGAGCTGTAGACCAGGCCAGCTAAGTGCAGCCTGCTTAGAGTTCATCACTTGCAGTGTTGTTGAAACAACTGTCATTTATAAATCATTCTGGGGCAACTCCTACTTGGCCATACAAAGTATTCCACCCAGCTGGCCAAGACCCCAGGGATGGCTTGCAACCACAGACAGCACAGCAAGTGGGTGGGATGTGTTATTTTTCTCTTTAGCATTAACATTTTTTTCTTTACAGTATAGCCCCATTAAGCTATTGAGTGCTTTCTTGACCACAATTGACTTAGGATAATCCTGGTCTAGCAGAAAAGGCATGATGAGATTTAGCAGCTGGAAGTAAATTTGACACGAATTTAGTCTAGACATAAATTTCAGATTACGACTTTTTTAAACAATGGAAGGTGTTTAATCATTCCAACAAACTCTCTGGACTTGTGTTGGGATTTCCCAAACTTGAAATATTTTATGAATATCTTCTTAAAATCTCTGCATTAGTTTCAATAGAGCTTACTGGCTGAATGCTAAAAGCTTTTTTTGAATTATTTGGCTTTTATACACAGGAGATCAGATGAGAGCTCACAGGTGCCCTTCTGATTTTAAAATTCACAATGATTCAGTTCATCTAAGCCCTTGTTGGCTTTAGCTTATGCCTGCTTGCTTATGTTTTCACTCCTGGTATAAAACCTTTATCTATGCTGAATATGAAACTTATTGTTATTTATTTATGAACTCCCCAGGTACCTTCTAGATGAATATCTGTGGGTGAGTATAACTCTAAAGCTATTGCAGTGTTGTCCTTTTTATATTCTGTTCAGGTATCTCAACACTTTCTCAAACTGAGCAAGGTAAATAGAACAAGTTGGAGCAAGTCTCCCACATTTTACCTCTGTCTTTTAGAAAAGAGTGGGTTACATTTGTAGTAAGGAAAGGTTCAGACATGTTGCAGTCAGAAATTAAGGGTCAAAGTTTTTCCCAAATTTGTTTCAGGCAAAGGTGCCTGTTTTTGCCTCTGTACTATACGAGGTTTTTTTTCTCAAAGTATCCTCATCTGTAATAAGCATAACTTTAGGGCTGAGCTTTGCACAGTTTATTTAGGTGCTCCTGAGTGTGTCTAAAGATGGTTTGAAGCACGAAAGAGCTTGAAAAAAAAAAAAGGCTCTGTGATGCCTTCCTGCTGTTCCATGCACAGCTAAGCAACTTCACACTCTGGGAATGAAATGGGAAACAGGGCTGACAAGGACCTAAAAAGATATATAGAATATCTCATTGGTTCATGGCCAGATTTCCACTCCCTAACCTGCTCCTGACAGATATCAGTCTAATTGTCACCTTCCTCCTCATGAACTGCTCCTGGCAATAAGATAACATTTTCCCTAATGTCCAGCCAACCCCTGCCCTCTCCAATTCCTATTCCTTTGTTGTGTCACTGTTGCTCTGCCACCTCTCCTTCCCTGAGCATCATGACTGCTCCTTCAGGACAGCAATCACCTCTTTACATCCTTTTGCTTTCTCCTCAGGGTACCTTGCACACCTGTGTGCTCTCATGAGGACAGTGATACTCTTCTACACATTGCTCTGCAAAACATATTGGAATCTTTTAGCCATTGTGACATCTCATTAAAAGAAATAAAATAATTAAAATGAATAATTCTTCCCGTATCATCAGCTGTAGAGAAAAAGATCCTTTGGGGGATTACTGAGATAAGGGAGCCTGAGAATCAATTTATATCCTTAAAGGCAAGACCATGCTAGTTGTTAACTCAATATGAGGGCTTAAGGCATTAAATATGTCTCTTTAAGCACTTTGCAGTTCTTCATTTCCTTACCACAGGGAATCACTTTTCAGTATCAAGTCTGAATAGTCTGACTTCTCTGGAAAAACACTCGAGTGCATCTTTCCAATTTCAATAAAGTTTGGGAGAGAGAAGAGATGTGAGCAGCTTATTGAACAATGGATGTAAATACAAAAGTTGCCACTTATCCATGGGACTGAAACAACATCACAAATTTATTGACACAGCTCTGCTCACCAATGGAAACGGGCAGGCTGGGGTGTTTGAGAAGGGATTTTGTCAATCTATTAATTATTGCTTTAGATGTAGTTCCTGCTGTGACTATCCTTTGGGATAGTGCTTTTGAATTCTCAGGAAGGAATGAGGAGAAATGGGTTGGTTATTATATTTGTCTGCTTAATTAAAGGTTTGATTTTTTTTTTTCTGTTATTTAGGCTCTTTTTCAAAGAACAGGCACACGTGTGTGTGTGTGTGTGTGTGTGTGTGTGTCTGTGGGTGTATGTGTGTGTGAAATTTGTTTTGCCTGCAGATGTCCCCAACCAATTATGGTTTAACTCAGCACGTGGGTTATCCAGATTATGACAGATTGAATCTCAATATTGGTTCAATGGAGCCATGAGTGTTTGGGATTCATAGAGGTTAAAGTGCAGAATAAAAGGGGACATTGGTGTCAGCAGGATACAGGAATAGGATGTGGGGGCTATAGCTGTAGTGGGGGGTGCTTTGGTTATCTTTGAGGATCTCTCACAAAGCCTTCAACTATACAAATGATAAATACCCATAATCACTGTTCAAGGGAAAAAATAGCCAAAAAACTAGTTTCAAACTAAAGGTGTAGGATTGTAAATGTATCATTGTGTATTTCTGAGTAATCACCATGGCACAAAAGTCCAAATATCATAATAGGTTCCAGACAATTCCTAAAAGTGCTGATGGAAGTGATTTCACCCTAAACAGTCAAAGTGTTACTAACCACAGTGGTTTGTTTGTTTTTTCCTGATTGTCTTGTCTGCTTCTTCCTGACTGTCCCTTTTCCAGGACTCAGTGTTTGTGTCCATAAGACATGAAGATGTTCTTGGGAAAAGTTTCCTTCTGTTTGGCCCTGGCAGTGTGGTACTGGTTACCTGAGAGACACTTTCCCTGTGCTGCAGAAAGACAATGAGTGTTTACAATGAAAGCTGCAAAACTGCACAGTGAGATGTAATATCTCAAAACATGCAAAAACAAGACAATCACAGTACTGCTGTTTGCTTTCTGATATATGTTTTATGTAAGAGAACTCTTCCAAATAGCAGAAGAATTTGTGTCATGGTGTAAATCATCTAGCCTAATGTATTCAAAACAGTTTGTGATATTTCTTCTGGGACAATAACTTGTAAAATACATTGTTGATTTTTTTATAAAAGAAGCCAAATTAAATTATTTTTTCCCTTTCTATTTTTTTTTTTTAATTTGCAGAGTTTATAGATTTGCTGTTTCAATGCTTTTTTAAAGACTGATTGATTTTAAACAGTCCTTTTTTTCTAAAGGACAACTGCATAAACCTTTGCTTTTGAGCTGAGAAGTATAATTTAAATGAAAAATTGATCTGCAGAAGGCCTCCAAGACTTGCAGCACTGATTTTATCAAGGATGTTTCTCCTACTTTCATTCTGATGATGCTGCCAGGAGCTGACTGCTGCCCTGTCTGACAAGTGCTCCTCAGCCCTTGCTGACCCACCACAGCAGCTCTGGGCAGGTAACAAGCTGAGGGTCACACACAGTGTAGTCTCTGTCAGATGGGACAGCAAGGACAAGGCATCAAATGCTCCTGATAATCCTGTGAAGGTTTTGAATGAGTCAGGGACTATTTTCCATTGCTCAGATGCTCCCTCTGTGTTGGGGTGAATCAAGGATGAAGGGGGATTTTGTATGCTGCCTGGCAGAAAACATATAGTTATCTGAACTGGACTTTGGAAAACAGAGAGAAAATCAAGAGGGGGAGAACAAATCTATAATTGTTTATAGGAATATGGAGCTTATATGGAGCATGAGACTCTGAACTGGACTTTGGAAAACAGAGAGAAAATCAAGAGGGGGAGAACAAATCTATAATTGTTTATAGGAATATGGAGCTTATATGGAGCATGAGACTGGAAAGGACAGCTTTACTTCTCCTGAAAACCTTGAGACATGCATGGTATCAGGGAGGCTGTGAGCCCCCAGAGGGATTTCCTGCTCCACCTCTGCCTTAGAAAAAATGCAAATAGTTGGATGCAAATGTCAGGAAAGCAACATGAAATTCTAACAGCCACTCTTATTGGAGTGGTTTTAACTGTTATTGGAGGAAGAAATTGAGTTGCCTCCATATTCCTGGTTGGGGATATGGGACTCTGTCAAGTAGTGAGGAATGTTCTTATGGCTGAAGCACTGACTGTAAACAAATAGGAATTGAGCACTACACTCACTGCAGTGGCAGACCCTCTGTGAGACAAGCACAGGATCTGTTGTGCAAGGGGCTTTGAGATTATGCACAGATCTACATGACTGAAACTAAAACACACACCCTTTGCTGTGCATGAAGCATATCTGTTGTATTTTTCAGTGCAGCCACTGCTGGAATCTTTTGCTCTTCAATTTTTGGGACAGATCCTCAGAAAATGTACATTTTTGGACTTTGGTGTCAGAAAGAATTCCTTTTCACCACATGATCTCCCTGCTGTGTAGTCTGCAGCAGCCAGCAGGGAAGGAAGCCCAGCATCACAGCATGTTCTGTGCATTCTCTGGAGCTAAACAGGAAGCCATTTCAATGGCACTTACGTGGCTTCACACAACCAGTGCATCTGGGCCCTCTAATGAAACCTCTGCATTAAACAACAACAGGCCCTAGATTTTTGCCAGCAGGGAAAAGGAATTATAATTGAGTCAGGTACATTCTTCCCAGCAGGCTCCTTTAGGACTTAATGGAGGGTGATGAAAAAGAGCTTGATGGTGGAGATGTAATATACAGGGACATGCAAAACGTTCTCTGCCTGTGGCAATGAAAGGCTGTCCCTGGCCTTGAGGCTCTCTATTTCCTTGCAGGATTGATAGGAATCACCTGTGGTTTCGCTGGAGGCCTTCCAGAGCTGCAAGGGCTCTGGGGAGTGTCTGGGCACTGCAGTGGGTCAGACATGCTCCCATCCCTGCAGGAACAGGCTGTTCCTGGCACAGCTGGGCTGCTGTGGCCAGGCTGTGTCCAAAGCATCGCTGGTGGGGCTGTGGGTATGCAGCATGTTCTGACAGATGGTGGGTGGGGAGAGCTGCAAAGGGAGGGAAACCACTAATGAGAGGAAGGACAGCAGGTGGGGAGCTGGGCAACATCCTTTGCCATGGCAAGCCCGATAAGGTGGGTGTTTATTCTGTGGGAAGGAACAGCTTTCCAAATAAAAGATTAACTGCTAAATGATCTCATGGTAACAGCCCTGAGCCATTGCTAATTCAGCCACTCTTTGTAAAACCAAGCAGTGAGGAAAGAAGGGTCATATTCCAGTCCCAGCCACCCCTAGCTGATATCAGTGTGTGATCCTTGCATCTCCACAGAGCTCAGTGCACTCATCATTGTTTTTGCTTAGGCTGATCCTCCTTGCTGGAGACTGACAAAGGGCCAGCCAGCTTAAAGCAGAGTGGACTTTTTTTCCCAGCTATGTTGGTTGGCTTCAAAAAAGAGATTGCCTCTCTTTGAAAGTCTTGCTGCACTGGGTAAACAGCCAGAGGAGAAAAGGCAGAAGAAGCATAAGCTGGTTTTCCTTCCCTAGTAGCTGTGCATGGGGCATTCAAACATCTCCAGGGCATGAGAGTCAGTCTTGTGTTGCAGATATTGACCAGCTGATTTCTCTCAAGCAACTGGGGCATTTGTTTATATTTCCCCATGACCTGACACAAAACTGTCTGAATCTGACAGCTATTTAATTGTGTTAAATAGTCACTTTTAATTGTATTAATTGTTAGCATTCACTTACACCCATGCTAGATCCAGCATGGCAGTCACCAACAGCATCAATGAAAGGTCCACCCATGTCCACAGCCATGAGACTCTTGTCTCCAAGGACTGTGTAAATCCTGATACTGCTGGTCACCAGGTCCAAAGCATTATGGATTTCTCCTTGGACTGTGTAGCAGCCTGGGAAACAAAAGCAGCTTGTGGACCAGCAGTCCTAAGAGACCTTTTGTGGAGAACATCCAAGAAAATCTCTTCATGTTTATTCCAGCTCCCATCTGAGGAGATATCAATATGGACTTTGGAAAAGAGAATCCCAATGTCAGCAGCAACAGCTCAGAGAACCACTTTCAGCCTCAGCTGCTTTTAGAAGTTATTTATAAAGTTCTTTGCAGTTGCAGGAATGGTTGGTGATTTTCACCATCATTCCCTTTCTCATCATGTACACTCTGTTTTTTGGCTTTTAATCACAGTTCTTGCAGTTTGTCAAAGGGTACTTCAAAATATCTGTCTACAGAGGATATAGAATAAAATTCCTCCCTGGGTTGTCTGTGTTTGTTAAGGAATAGCTGTGATGACTGAATCAACTCTCATCTTGAGTTCCTTGGTCCTGAATTGTCAAAACCACCAGTGCCTGGAAAGCTCGGCTGGCTTTCTCCTGTGGTCCTTTCTGCTTCTTTCTTCAGGCTGTGATGGGTTTGGAAGACAGCCCTGGAAAATACAGGTTTCTTGGGTCGGGGGAAGGGAATGGATCCTCTCTTTCCCAGCTGAAGCCTGCCCATTCCTAAAACCTAAGACTCGAGTCCTTCACTTGAATTTTGCTGGGCAAGATCTCATGATCTGGGGAATTCCCTGGGGATTTTTTCCCCCAGTAGGAGCAGAGACTCTGGGCTCTCAGTGAGCAGTGTGGTGAGTGCTGATTGCAAACCACAAGGGTTAAGTGGCTTGTCAGATCAGGGGCGGCGAGAAACTGCCGCGTGTGTGTGGTCTGTCCTGCTCACACTCAAGTGTTTTACCAAACAAAACCCCAACAAACAACACAAAAACACTTCTTGTAAACCTTGAATCCCAGGTAATGGCTTGACCTGCACCTCATGTGAAATCACAGTGATGCTTGGAGACAGTGCCTTTCACATCCCTGGGATTTTGTGCAAAATACTGTGAATGCAAAATAACCTGGGGCCACCTGTGGGTTTTCTTAAACTAAACATCCCACAAGTGTGAGCAAGTGCATTCTGACAATAGCCTAAACCAACAACACAGCTCAAGGCAGAGAGAGGGAAAGCCTTTTTGGGGAGAGTGACATCTACAGACTTCTTTATAAGATATAATCCCCTCTTGCCTTAAGACTGGCCTGGGCTGGAAACCAGTCCAGAATTGGACTTTGAGGGATTTATAATGGGTGTTAACATGATTTAAATCACAGACTTCCTCCTGAGCTCCAACTAGAAGAATAGCAATATTTTTTTTCTCTGTTGTGCAAATTTATTGAAAGAGTCAGGCCTATTCCAGACCTTGCAATGAACAGGAGAAGGGAAGTTGTCTTAGGCCCTGTATTAGCAAAGCGTACTGGGAAAAGCTAAGTGGCTTGCTCGTGGTCATGCAAGATTTTTTGGCACATCAGCAAGATGAACCCAGCCTTCTTTATGTCCCAGTCTAACACTTTAAGCACAGAAACACAATTTTTCCAGAAGGAACATCTGACAGATTAAAAAGCAAACTTTTTTGTTTTGCTTTTATTCTCTTTTTCCTCTTTTCTTCCCACATTTGATGTACAGGAAAGAACAAATTAGCTCATTTAAAACCAACTGGAATTTTCACCCCAACTTGAGCATATTTTTCCAGATTCAAAGCCATTTGTTCAATATTTTTGTTTCTTAATCTTATTTTCTATGAACATGAGACTCTCTTCCTCCCAGAACCGTGTGTGCCTACAGGGGCCAAACCACCACTTGAAAGGCTATTCCTGAAGTATCCGGGGCATGTCCAGAACTGGGGAACACTGAAAAACTTGCAGAAAACCTTGGCCTCTCTCCCTTTGTTTGCATATCAAGTCAATCTGCAGAAAACATGCTCCAGAAAAAAGTTTTAGATTGCAGAGGGGTGATAGAGAGACCTCTGAATAACCTCAGGACTTTGGTGGCTTCAAGAAAATGGAAGCTGATTCCAAACCCATTTCTGGTGTGGGGTTTGGTTTGGCAAAAACAAAGTCTGACTGATGAGGTTTGGCCAAAGTGAGCCTTCAGTTTTCTAGCCAATCTCTGGTTCAGGAGATTGTCAGTTCTTGGGTGTGCTTCCACGCATTTGAATTTCCTTACTGCTTGGAGCCTCCAGGAAAAATAGAAATAGCCAGAAGTTCCTTTTGCTAGCACATTGAGTCAAAATACAAATTCAGGAGTGGTGCAGCCTTTTCTAGATACGTACAGCCATGGCATCAGACCAATGAATGCTTTACCAAACAAAGTACTTGCTCTTATTTCTTAATAGCAGTGAAAGTCTTTATATCCTGGACTTTCTAAGACACTCTTGCCTTTTGCAGGTTGTGTAAGTGTTGGGCAGGATGGTGCTGATGGGGAAAAAAAAAACTGCATTGTGTCTTCTTGGAAAAGTATGGTCTGGCCCTGATCCCCAAGGATATGCATCACATCCCAGAGCCATGCAGACAGGCATCTGCAGTTTCAGTCCCTGGCCTATTCACCTTGTGCTGGGATTGGTAGCTGAGGTGTCAGTTGTGCTGACAAACTGTTGTCAATGGAGAAAACACGTGGCTTTTTCTGGCCCTCCTGGAGGATGTGTTGGTTGTAACCCCCACAAATCATTGTGCTGGATAAGATATTCATGCCTCAGACAACTCATCCTAAAATACTGAAATAGCTCAAACTGTAAAAATGGCTCTGACACATCCCGGATCTGGTGCGTGGATGTTTCTTCTGGAGTCAACATTGCCAACAAGGGCTGTGAGAAGACTTCAGAGGTCTACATTGCAGCCAGGCAAGATAGAGTGGAAGAGTCCATGTATTTTGCAGGAGTTTCCTTCATTGTCCTTACTGTCCTGCTGGTGAACCACAGGAATATCTTTACACCTCTGGAGTCAGAGCAGTCTCCAGCAATTCCAGTGTTTTAGGGCACCTAACAGGTGCCAATGGTCTGCATCTCAATTTATCTTTTTCTTTTCTTATCTTGAAGCTCATCTGTTGGGGCTCTCTGTCCCATTAGTAGCCTTTGGTTTTCCTGTTATTGAAACCTGCACTTTTGCAGAACCCCGCCTTGCTACTGGAGTTATAGGTCTCTGTTTTGCCTTTCTGTTGGAGAGAGCCTTTCTGATCTGCAAATACCAGCCTTGTAGAAATCTGTTGAACATAATTTCAGAACTGAACTTCCAAGATTTCATAATTTCAGAACAGAGCTTTACTTCCAGAGACCATCAAATGTTTAACAATTCTGTAAGAATGAACTTCCTGACCAGTATCTTTCCTTGCACCTCCTCACCCACTCAAGGTCTCCCTCCAGGTTTTTATCTGTTGTTAGTCTTCTGTGCTTTCTTTTCCGGGCTTGGCTTTTCTCACAGATAGTCCAGGTTCTCCATGACAAAATAATGCTGCCTTCCACTTCTTCCTTCTGACGTGGCTCTCTCTGAAGTTCCTTCTTCCTTTACTGCCACGGGCACATTACCTATAACCTGACCCCTTTCACTAGTTCCATTGCTCCCAAATTTCTCCTTCAACTAAGTAAAAAATCAGGCTCTTCTGGTTGTAATCACCTCCTTAGCATGTTCATTGCCATCATTAAATTCAAATGCTCCTTGTTGCTCCCAGATTGAAGGAATGAGGTTAATAAACACCAAAAAAAGAAGCATTCACAGCACAGCAGTAACACTTGTGTAGTAACTTCACAAACACAACTGGAATCTGTGAGAATGAACTGGTTTTCTGGAGGAGGAGAGCCTGGCATAAAAACTCTCTGATGCTCATGGGCAGGAGGCTTTGGGCACATTGAGCCAGCATGTGCTCCAGCCACAGCCAGGGGCTTCAGGCACTTGGAGAATTTGATTTTGGGTTCTCCCTGCCCTGGGCTGGAATCCTAACTGGATTCCTCACTCCATTCAGTTCCCTCAGAGCACGTTCACTTCAGCTCTACCCTCCCAGATCCTGTCTTGGCTCTGCAATCCTTGTTTTGTCTGTTAATTGACCACTGACCACCTCACTGCCTGCCTCTCTCTGGAGCACCACTGTTCATTTTTAAATGGGAATCTCTTTCTCCCCAACTCATGGCTATTCTTCATCTGCTTAGACAGTCTCCACAAGAAGCAGGCCTGTTTCCACCTTCAGTTTTGAACACTATGAGATAAAATGAGATTTTTTTTTCATTTTCTGCACATAAGCTTTATAATAAATGTGCAAGTGAGGACTGAAAATTACTGAAAAAAGATCACATTTAAAAAAAGGGATCAGTGAATTCCCAAATTGCAGTGAGATAAGCAGACACTGCTTTAAACAGAGACAATACTCTTGTGTTTGTGGTTCCAGCCCTGAAAGTAGCAGCCCAGGTCCAAGACAGACTTCACAGGTGCTTCTTTTGTCAGACTCTGTTGTTTCTCTCTGCCTAAGTTCTAAAGTTTTCAGAAAAGTATTGTTTGAAGTTTTCCTTTTGCCAACCCATCTGCAGCCAGAAAGTCAGTGGGAGACAGAGAGACCCATAAAAGGTAATAGCTAAAGAAGTAACACAGAAATTCCTCACACTCACCTCTGTGCTGGCAAGGGAAGATGCAGCTGACACGGATTAGCTGAGCATGAGTTTAAGCTAAAAGTTTTGGAGATAATTAACATAAACCCCCAAACTAATTCAGTTGATCTATTCCTTTGTGTTTTCTTGACTTGCAAGTGAGGACCTGTTGCTGTTCCTTTTTTTTTTCTGTTCCCAGGAGAAAATTACTAAAAGTAACTAATAACACCAAAAATCTTGTTGCCTCATGGGGCTTCTCTCTGCACCATTATGTCACTCATTGCAGTGTGCAGGAAACAGAAAAAGGTTATCTTTATTTCTGCATATTCTCTGCCTCTGGGCTGGGTGAAACTGATGTCACAGAGACCTGCAGAGCAAAAGAAAGGGATGGGGTGAAAAATATTCTCCTGCTCTCTTCACTTTCCCTTTGCAGCAGAGGAAGAAAACATTTTGTTTCCGTGTGGAATATTTTTCAGATATTTCTTTGTCGAGAGTGAATTTGAGCTTAGGAAAAGCTTAGTTCACTTCCCCAGATCAGCTGCAATTCTCCAGTGCACCTTTGTCCACTTAAGCCTGGGTTAAGTCATCTCTTCCCTCTTCTATCCTGTACATAGTTCAAGCCCTGTCCTCTCTAGGTAGAATGGAATAATTTAAGTTATTAAATTCATACACTCCAGGATCCAGCAAATTCCTCTGTCTTTTCCAATTCCTGTACATCTTCCAGAACCAAGTGCTGTTTTAACCCTTGCTAGCAGCCTGGGCTGCACCTGCCAGCAGCAGAGATCTTGAGTCCATAAAATCCCTCTCCATATGCAGACAGCTCTGCTTGAGTGGTTATCTTTATTGCAAGCAATGGATGAAGAATAGAGTTGTTCTCTCTGCTCTGCTGAATGTAGGAGTCTTTCTGTCATATTGCCAAGCCTGGAGGGAAAAAAAAAAAAAAAAGCTAAGTTCTGCAACTCAAGGGGACAAATTATATTTAGCTGGAAATTCTGGGTTCCCTGGGGCAAATAATCTCTTCTTTCTCATTTCACCCAGCTCCAAAATGGGAATAACATACCTTATCCATGTAGAATGGAGATGTCTGGTTCCACAGCAGAGAGGAGAGGTTGTGCCTGCCAACTGTATAAATATGTAGATTCAAAACTATTTCTGGATACTCTAAGGAACCTTTCTGAGGATGTACAACAGATCATGGACTAATCAAACTTGTTTTGAGGATTCTGTTTTTGGAAAGGGACACTCTCATGCAGCCACCCATGCTGTAGGCTTATGAAGTGTCTGAAAAGCCAATGAGTCAGGTGTCCTAGTGAGGGCCCAGACATTCACATGGAGTGGAAGCTGACCCATCTTTCACACTGAGAAACCTCCCAGGGCTCCAGCTGGTCCACACAGAAAAAACCCAAACAACTTTTACAGTCTAAAACTCTAGGCTTTATATTTTCTATGGTTTAGAAATATTATAAGTGAGTCACAGCCCAATGCTGCAGCATATAAAGCATGTATAATGGTCTGGCAAAAAAATTCTTTTCTACAGTTAACATTGCACTGAGAGGCTTATCCTTTTTCTTGAATCATCCAGCCACTCTTAAAACAAAGCTATCAAGAGAGAGAGGTTGTCAGAATTTCCTGGTGTAGCAATTTCTATGTCCACCTTGGAGTGCAGGAATCTGAAGCATCAAAGTGTCGATCTTAATATATTCCAGGAAGATTTGGAGCTGAATTCTAAAAAGCAATTACATGATTTGCAAGCTTCCAAGAATTATCTCATGATAATTTCCCCACACATATAGACTGCTCTCTGTTTACATGACAAAATAGGTTAAAATAATGCATCTTGTCCTATGTCTATTCATGTTGGGTCTTTCAGTCTATGGAGGACCCACAAGACCAGCCAAACTGCAGCCCACAAGAATTTCTCTCAGCCTTGTTTACTCTTTCTTTGTGCTGATAAATGGATCAGTGTCACTGCAGTTAGTTATGGTCCCTTAGTTTGTCTGATTAAAACTGCCAGCAGTTTGAGGTGATGCTCACAGGGGCTGGAAACAGCTACAAAACAAAAGCTTAATTTGTCACTGAACAACGTGTGTTAAGCAAGAGTTGTTTGCTGAAAGTTCAGATTGACACAGTACTGGTTCTTGCCTCTTCCCTCATTCCAATTTGGACTTTGCTGTCTTTGAGCAAGGATAACTGCTTGACCATTCTCATGGGCATTTTAACCCACTGGAGGTGACGATTTTTGGGTAAAGTGACATTCTTCCTAGCAAACCCATGAAGGACATAAAAGATCAAACCAGCTGCTCTGAGAAAATATGAGCTGTCTGTGATACATATATTTTGTGGAGAAAACAGTCTGACTAGAGCCTGTTATCTGTGGGTTTGTGTAGGTAGTGGGGCTGCCCCACTTCTACAATAACACCATCACTAATGAAGTAAGCAAGGAGAGATTTGAAGGGAGAGATGACAAGCCTGGTTAGAGCAACTGATAAGAAGCAAAGACCAGGCATTTCTTGGGCCTGAAACTGAAGAAGCAACATTCCAGCTAACAAAGATGGGCAAAATTTGCTTTGCAGCTTGGGCTGAATTGTGATTATCAGTTTGATGTCTGGTGAAACAAGGGTATATTGTACCTATGAAAATGAAAGAGATGTTAACAGAAGTGTCAAGTTGTTAATTTCTGTGTCACAGAGACAGATGGAAATTGCTTTAACTCTAGCATGGAAAAATCATGACAAAAAATCAGCATCTCCATTGCACTGCAATTTTGAGAGTTGAGCAGAGTTAGGAATTTGACATCCAAAGCTCATCTTTTGAAGGTGTATTGTGGAATGCCTTTGAAGATCAAGACTAAGGAGTCAAACAGAGCGTGGTTGCATTGTGAGAAATGCTCCCCACCGGCTGTTTCTGCCTTTCCCTGAGTGTCTGCATGAAAATGCTCTGCTGCAGTGGTTGATGGGTTTCCCCACATACTTTCCACAAGGGCATTTGGTGCTTTGGATAGAACAGATCACGTTCTGGAATGACTACATGTAGGATGCAAGGCTTTGATGGTTTCTTTTGGATGGGAATGGGGCTCTTATTCTATGGGGTATGTACATGTGTCAGCAAGTTTTAAATCTATTGCTTTGGCATGGCCCAGCTCTGCTTGGGATATGTTTGCCATGAGAAATTTTGCTTCTAATAAAGTATTTTGTGAGGCAAGGGCAATTTGGAAAGTTCAAAGGAAAAGTTTGAGGACAATTTCTCTCAAATGATCATCAGCTAGCAAAAGCTGTAGTTTCAGGATATTCTGGACAGACTTCAATCTAGTTTGAAATGTGATAACAAAGTGTGCTGTTAATAGGGTTTTTCTTTATTATATTGTAGTGCATTTTGCATATGTTCTTTGGGAGGCTCATTTACATTTGTGATCTCTGTTTATGGAGGAGTTACCTTGCTTGCTGTGTTTAGGGGCTGGTACTATGGTTATCAAGAGTATTCTCTTCACTGCCAATCTGATAGTGTCTGGAGGTTTGGCTGAATATTACACATCTCAGGGAATGTTTTGGGTGGTTGCTATGTTTCTGAAGTCAGGTCTGCTAGTCCTTGTTTTTTTTTCAATCTATAAGTTTATTTTTAGGCTGCCATTTTCAAGGTGGATTTGGTGTCTGGGAATCATCCAGAGAAAATCAGATGTTTTTTGACCTGTGAGTGAGAGCTGGGAATGGCAGAAGTGCAGCCCTGACAGAAGGGTACTGTTGAACATCTGCAAACCAGCTCTCTCATGGGGCTGCAAGTCAAAGCCCATGATACCAGCTTTGCCCCTCATGTAACAAAAATCTCTCCCCCCTGAAAGGTTTCAGTCACCAGTTTCTCTGTCCACAAGGCTGCACTTGTGCAACAACATGAGAAAAACACCTTCAAATGAATTCATTGAGGAGTCATGAACTCAGTGGTAAATCAGTTCTGGTAAGAAAACCACCCTGTGTTGAATGCACCTGTCGTGGTCTAGTCCTGTCATATTCATTCAGCCAAATATCTCCCTCTGTAAGCTGTGGTCCCAAGACATATCCTAAATATCAGTCAGGTAAAGGCTGTGTGGAAAATGCAGCTGTGGACAGCTCCAGGGAAGCTGGATCAATAGCACAGCTGGTCAAAAAAGGGTGGAGAGGATGGAAAAACTGACAAATATCTGCCTTCAATTTAGTTTCTGTCTGAGACTGTGAATTTATGTTTGTCAAAACAGTCTGACTGCCTCTGGGCAATAGCTCCCACTGTTTCTCTTTCATGCAATGTGTGGTTAGAAAGTCACAGTTATCTCAATAATAAATGCCCATCACTTCATCCATGGGGAGAGAGCAAATGCAGTGATGTGAGTGTGGTGTGGAACTGACAGACAAGGTAGAAACTGCAAACCACTGCTCTGAAACTTCTGTTCTGCATTGAAGGCATTGAAATGATCTATTGTGCTAAATGACAGATTTGTCTTCTTTTGTGTTCTTGAACATAACATTTAGGAGCGCAGCAGGTTCTGCCAGAATCACGAGTCTGTATCTAAATCTTTCTTAAATGAACTCAAATCACTTCCAGAAGTTTACCCTCAAGAAATCAGTGATGTGAATTGACAGCATCATACCCAAAAATTGAAGGGGAACCATTTAAGCAGATTTAACACCTTTCTAGTGACTGTCATTTCATTTCTCTTGGTGACTGCACTCATAGCCAGCTCACATTTGGAACATAGTGACTGGTACCAGACAACGGTAACAAACATCTCTAGTTTTACTTTTCTCTCCTGTTTTATTCTACAACTAGTTCTAGAGCTTAGACCTGACACTGGAATCCAGAGGACACTTGTACCAAATAAAATTATTCCCAATTGATTTATATTTTTCCCCTACTAAAAGGGAATTTGGATTGCTCTTGATGCTTTGGGGGCTGTGATGCTGGGAGCGCATGCTATTTCTATGAAGAGCACTAAAATTGAAATAACCATATGGGTGAGCTTGGTTGGAGCTAAAAGCTATGAGTTTTGTGAATGAGATTAAGAAGGACACTCAGGATGAACATACTGCACTGAAAAATCCTTTCCTGTTTTAGTAACAACTCTGGAAAAGCAATAAGGAAGCAATTTAAAGCAATTATTGCGTTTGTATTAGCTTTTCACAAAATGGATTTTCTCTTGTATATCTTACCTGCACTAGAGGTTTAAAATAGAGCACTTTATATGGTACATTTCCTTCCTGATTTGCAGGTCAGGATAATTTTCTGGCTGTTGTTCTGATTACTTTAAATTATAAACATTGAAGCTTTTATTCTTTGTCTCAGAACAATGCATTCCATAGAAAATAGAGCTCTGACAGTTTCAAACATAAAAAAAAAAAAAATCAATGCAGCATCACCCCAAAATAGTAATAATGTTAATATTAAAAATAGTAATAGTAAAGATTATTCTCTTTAGATACATTCTGAATTTTGAATCTTAAAGCTTCCCTGAGGCCACAGAGTTGCAAGAGCTGCTGTGATAGTCAAAATATACACCTAGTTCCTTTTGCTTCTGTTTCTCTTTTAATTGATTGTTCCCAGGAACAAGTGACTACAATTCATGAATTACTTTGCATGCAATATATGAATATATGAATATATTAATATATTATTATCTCACTCTTATCAGTGTAAATAGTATTTTTGGGAGTTCTAGTCTGGCATTTTCCATTTGTCTTCAGAAAGCCAGCATGAGAAACATCTTTCCTTGTGGATACCACATACTACCTGACTTTAGCAATAAATCTTTTTGTTTCTTTGTTTGAGGGTTATGTTTTTTGGTGTTTTGGGTTTTTTTTCAGAAAATGTTCAAATTCTATTTTTTATCGAAAATATATCTAAGGTGTCAGAAATAATCTGAAATCATATCTGTAATAATAAGCTTGGGAATGGTAAACTTCAGTATATACCATCATCAAATGGGCTGTACACTGGATTTATTGGATTGCTATCCAGAAAAACCTCCTTCACCTTGCAGGAAGAAAGAAATGATGGTACATGGTCCCAAGAGTGGCTATTTTTGGGGTTCTTCTCTAGATGGAAGAGGTTATTCTTCCCTTGATCCCTGAACTCCTGCTCACTCTCTTCCTTTTCCAGCTGGATGAAGACTTTCCTCCCTATGCTTTCCACTGGCAGCTTCTTCTGCCATTGGTGGGAAAAGACATGTCCAACTACATGCTTGAATCCTTCTGAACTGACTCAAAAAACTCAGCACAAATGTGAAAAACCTTTATCCACAGTCTGATGTAACTTGAGAGAATAAAGCTGCTATGGTCAATTCACCATAATTTTTCAGCTCTAGTTCTTTTGCCACTTCTCATCTTAAGGGCAATAAATCAAAACAGAAACATGAATCCAGGGATCTTTCTCCTTGACAGAAGGACATAGGAAACCCAAGGAAGTGTGGTCTGTACACTCACATGAGGATGCTGGAAGCTGCTTCCTGGATGTGATATACAGACAGATCACAGGAAAAGAATGACTGTGGCATCTTGTGGTTACAGACTTGATACAGGAACTGCCTCAAACCTCATTTCTGGAGATTTTTACAAGGATATGAAATGATCATTAAAAAGAAGGCTTGGATGGCCAGGCTATCTAATCCACACAGTGCAGTGAGTACATTGTGATGCCTGAGGAAATTCCTGACGCGGATACAACTGTGCAGGCACGCAGAAAGAAAATTTCCTGTGAGTGCAGGTGAAGATATCCACAAAAATGGTTCACTTTTATTCAGTGCAGAGGTGGGTGTGCAATTTGCAGACAGACCCACTCGTGTCCTAAAGCTCTCAGAATGTGGATGAGTGCTCCTCCAATGTGAACAAGAGAATGAGACTTTGCATCTCCATGAGAAACAGCCTCTAACCCGATGGCTCCATCACTGACCTCTCACTCAGAAATGGTGCTCCACCATGGGAAGAAAGAGACACTGAGGTGATTTCTTTGCTGTCTGTTGTGGGCAGGGCTCTCAGGTGAATGGCCACTGCAGTTGCAGGACAGGAAAGAGCAGGAGGAGATGGCAGCTGGCTTCACAAGTGCAGGGAAGGCTTGCATGTAGAGAGATGCTGTGGCAGCAGTGGCTGTGGCACAGGAACATGCACTGCTGAAGTTGGCAGGTTTATTTATCACACAGTTTATTTGGGAGGAGATAATAAAGTGCCATTCTATTCCCAGAAGTAAAACAGCAGGAAAGGTCTGCAAGACTCCAGAGGTAAAGCCTCACCTTGCTAATCCTAAGCACTGAGAATGTGTCTTAGAATGGACATCTGTAAATGTTGAATTGTTCTAAGAGGAGTTTTTCTTGGTTTTGTCAGAAATTTTAGCCAATCCTATGTCCCCTATTGTTTTCACAGCACTGTAGATCATATGCAGTTGCTTCTACATCTTTATGTAATTACATGTAATCTGCTGGGGAAAAAATGTTGCATGTAATTCGTTAATAATATTATATACAGATTATATTCTGATAATGTTATCATTCACTTGTTGCTACACAGGTATAAAATAAGACACCAAGATGTACCTAGAACAGATCATCACCACCCTTAATGCTTTCTACTGGGATCATCCACTGACCAACTCACTGTCCAAACTTTTCTCTTTATGCCCAAAAGGCATCTCTGAAAACTGCTTTACAATCCTTCTTACAGAGCAAAATTAATGCCCAGTGCTAAGGATACTTGATTTCCCCCAATCTCTCACAAGAAAAGTGTTTAATTAGCAATCCTGTATTATCTTTTGCCCTTAATTTCTGTGAGTTATTTTCCCCAAGCTGGAGATCTGGGGAAAAACAAGCTCTTTGTTGGTGAAGCAGCACCATTGATCCCTGGACTGCTTAGGCATCCCTGAATAATGTGTCAAAGAAAGGTTACTTTTCTGTCCCAAAATCCACATTAATCAGATAGATGGAGAGACAAAGGGGAGAGGAAAGCTCTTTTTGAAGAGCTAGATGAAATAATACTGCAAAAGTATTTTAGATTTTTTTTCCCTGATGTGTCAGATTCTTATTTATTGCTGGGGAAAGAACATATACAGGTAACTAACTGTATGCTGCACTTGGATGAACCCCAATCCCAAAGCACCAGAAACCATTATCAACTCTAGGTCCATGAGCTCATTCTACCCTTTTACCTTCAAACTGCTCTGTCTCCTTCCTGCCACTTGTTTGTTTCTAAACCAGCAACCAAGAGATTGCAAACAAATGGTATGCAAAACGTGACCTTTGGAAATGAAGAAACTTTACAAAATTAATGCCTCCTGTTCTCTTCTGACAAGGCATCTACCCTCCAATTTGTTTACAGACTGTATTGTTACTCTCTAGCACAGAATTTGACAGCAGTGGTGAGGAGCATTCCTTGGGGTCATGCACTTTGCAACAGCAAATACTTCATGCCTGCAGCAAAACCAAAATAAATCCTAAAGCCACCTCTTGTACATTTATTCCTGCAACCTCATGAAGGGAAGCAGAAGCTTGGGAGAGAGCAGCCTGGCTGGAACTGTAGCATCCTATAACAGTGGCTGCACTCTGAGTCTCCTAAAATCAGTGGGGGATGATTTTTAAGGTCAGTGCCTTTGAAGATGTGAAAGGAGCAATCTCAAGTCTTTCTTCTACAGTCTCTGGGTAATTAGAGGTTAGTCAGCTAATCTGAGTGTGAGGTTCATGTATTGCTCAACTCTTCAGTAAGGAAAATGTCTCGATTCTACTTGTGATATTGTGTAAACTCTGGTGATCAGTTACCTCTTCAGCTCAGCTCATCGTTGTGGTTACCTCAGTCCCAGAAAGAACTGCAGAAAATATAATTCAAGTTTGTTTAATCTTTTTTGCAAAGAAATTCACTGCTCTGTCATTCTCTGCTCCTTCTCCGTGAGATGGTCAGAAAGAGCTTTGTAGTGGTCATAAATACAATGTATTGCTTCTAGAGGCAGAGTTGCTCCTCTTCATTCTCTGTGAAAGAGATCCATCCCTTGATGAAAATCAGATAAATCAGCCCATAATTCTTGCTTAATCTTTCCTCCCCAGTGTCCAGAGAGATGCAAAATGAGCAAGAGGATGATTTTTTAATGCTTGGGACTTACAGGTCCTAAAAAGTCAGGACACACATTGAAGAAATGCCTACTCATGCAGTAAGTTCAGATAAAGTACACCTAAAGGCACAGTATTTTATTTCACCAATAATCCCTTTCCAAGCAGCACCAAAGAATGAAAAGGTATATTTCATAATCATTATTTGTTGCAAAAAAAGTAACAAAAACAGAGATAACTGATCTTCAGGTTTTGGGGTTTTTTTCTGTCAGAAAGAAGATGTGTCTTCAAGCTGATTCCAAACAAAATACTGCATTTGTGCTCTGAAAAAACAAAATTCTTAAACAACTGCATGTTGCCTCAGCCAGCTGTTGTGCTGAGGGAACTGAGTAGCAGGCATTTGGGACTGTTCTGCTTCAATCAGAAAAAAGAACATCTGACACTCAGAAAACATGTCTGGTTTGCTTGGGCATTTGAAACATGTTTGCTGAAAGAGAAGAAAAGAGCCATTGGGTGAAAAACAGGCTAATACTGCAGATTTGAAAGGAGCTGATCCCTGTATTGATTTGGAGTTGGTTCTTTGGGGTGTAAAAACTCCATGTAGAGCCTTCAACATCCACTCCTAACTTGGCCCACACCGTAATGACCTGAAGTTACCACTTGATGGCTCCTTGTCAGTTTAGATGGGTGAGATGAGTTAATGGGTCTCCACCAGCCCCTCTCAGCACATGCAGGAGCTCTGCACACTCAGCCCCAGCAAAAGCACTGCAAAGCTGTGAGAAAAGAGACACTCAAAAGACTCCTCTTCTTCACTGGACCAGAACACCGTGATGCAATCCATCACTGCTTTCACTGTCCAATCTGTGGATTTCCCCTTCTGGAGCTGTCTGCCCCAAACCTTTTTGGTATTGAAACCAGATGTGAACAAAACCAGCAACAGCAGCAGCAGTTTGATAGCTTCCTTGACTTTTGTACATCAAATTCCAGAGATGGGGGAGGAGTGAGAGGGAAAAAAAACCCCACTGGAAATAAATACCCCTATGAAGAAATTACAACATCAAAATGCAATTCCCTCCTCATGTTTTTCTTAGAAAGCAGTTCAGTTCCATCTGGCTGTGGGCCTGCAGCCAACTCTTGCTACAGAAGAACTGAGACATTCAAATATAAATAAATAAATAAATAAATAAATAAATAAATAAATAAATAAATAAATAAGGAATAATATACCAAGTGGCTTCTGCACCCATCTCTAGAGCAAGGCTCTCAAAGAGGATATTGTTCTGAGCCAGCTTTGCACCCCCATGCAAACATTAATCTTGCTTAGGCTGACAGAGTTGCAAATAAAGCCACGTTACACATGCATTCAAGAGAGAGGGAGGCAAAAGGAGAGGATCAGTCAGATGACACAGAACAACTAAGGTTTTGTTCTCAGCGATGAGTGAGTGGAGCAGCATACATGGGGAGATACATACTTGTTGTGGTGACTATTATTTATTTATTTCCATCACTAACAAGCTCTAAACAATGGTGTACTCTTCCATTGCAGGCTGGGAAAATGCAAAGAGGCACTGGAAAGAAGTATTTAGACATTGGCAAAATCTCCAAATATTATTTCCTCTCTAAAAGGTGAAGAAGAAAAAATAATTTAAAAAAATTTTTAAAGGATGGATTCATTTATTTTTAGCAGCTGTAGCAATATTCCAAGTTGCCAAAAGAACATGAAGCTCATGCAAAGTCAGTCACTGTTTCTGCATCCTAGATGTGTGCTCTGGCCATGGCTGTCAAAAAACTCTAGGGATTTTAATCGTCTCTGGTTGAAGAATCCTGACACAAAACTCCTTAAGATTTCTTGCTACACATGCTGCACTGAGATGTGGGGTTTTGCTTCATGCTGTGGAGGAGAAAACCAAAAATGCAAGTTTTTTGAACCACCTTCCCAAAAGAACTTGGCCTTTTGTCCTGAAATTTTCTGAGCAAAGAATTAAACTCAAAACTCTCTCCTCATTCCTATTTTAGTCAGGCTTATAGGGGAACTCTCTCTGTTGTGAGTGTAGAATCATGGCCAAATCAAAAGCTGACACACAGCTTAGCAGGACACCCTAATGGTCTGTAGCTCCTGGCAATAATCCTGGGGATATCCATGGGGTAACATTTATATGACACAATAAGAATGCCATAGTGAAGTGCTTTCTCTGCTGAGGAGGTTCCTACCACCCTGCTTGAGTCCTTCCAAAAGTTGGCACGAGAGAAACAGTTGGAAAAAATGGCAGAGATGAGAGCCAGAGCAGGCAGGGGAGATATATCCTACACTGTTCCTTCTGGCTAATGCACAGAAGCAGTTGGGTGTTGAGAAAGGAGTCCATCCCATTTCTGCCTACCTGAAGTAAGGACTAGGAGCTCATTTTCATCTTGGTTTGAGAGATCAGAGAAGAGGGTGAAGTGGGAAATGAGAGAACAGATCTGATATGACACTGCTATGGTATCAACCCTTAATCTTTGGCCAAATTGTTTGGACAGCAAATCTGGCTTCTTGCAAGTAGAACCTGCAGCCAAATACAACCCAAAGTTAGTTTACTCTCTTCAAGGACTTGGAAAAACAAAAATAAATCAGAGCAATATAGGATTATGTCATATTTAAAACAACATCTAAAGGTAAACATCTATCTAAAAGTTAGATGGATGAATGCATGTTTTCATATACCTCTGGGAAATTAATGTCTAAGAGTAAGGGTAAATTGAAAATTTGGGCATTGACTCTGCTTCAGATGAAAATCAACCTTATTTAACATCTTCCTCTTAACACTCACAATGTGATATGTCAGCATCAGCTAGTTAAGGGATTTGTGAGTGTGTACTTCACCAATTTTATTTCTTGGGGTCAGCTGAGTGAGAGGATGTGCAGCACCACCACAGCTCTAGCTGCCAAAGCCATGAAGTAACCCCACCAACCCCTGCTGGGTCTGTCAGTGATAAAGATACTGGAGAAGCTGTCCTGAATGCAGTCAGAAAAGTGCAGAATCAGGCAGGGATAGGAAGGAAGGGCTGGATCCCAAACTGTCCCCAGCCATCAGAGCAGCAGGTCCAGGCCAGCACCAGCTCTGCAGCTGCCCCCAACATCAGGATGCCCTTGTGCCTTTGAGCATGTCCCTGCTGACAGCCAAACCTTTCCTGCACTCACTGGGAGGAGAGGAAAACTGCAGCCACCCTGGAACAGACAGGGGATGAGCTCTCAAAGTGGCTGAGCTCTGACCTTTTCTCCTCCAAGGAAGCTCTTTTGTTTGTTTTCTGAAGCTGTCAGGGGAGGAAGAAATTTGGAGAGGTTTTATGGGGAAAAAAAGGTCTCGGAGTTGGGATTTCTGACAGGTTTCCAACAAGATAAAAACATGACAGATTTTCACCATCTCTAGATACAGCCCATGGTGAATGTTCCATAGGGAGATGGGGGAGGGAGGAAGATGGAGAATGAAATAAAACCTGTTATTTCCATCTGAAAATAATTTTTAAAAGGATATTTATTCCACTGGGTAGAAACTAACTAAAGCAATGTGCCTGGCCAGTGAGGTACTGTTAAGAGGGAAAGAAGATCACTCCAGGAGGCAAAACACAGGCTGAAAAGGTTCAAAAGGGCTTCTATAAGCAGCCTGCTAGATGTGATGTATGTATTTACTCTGGGGACAAAAAACCTGCGTATTTTAATTTGGACAGATTCTTGACAAAGAGACAGCCAGAAGATATGGGAAAAGAAACTGAATGGTTTAGAAGCTGCCTGCAACCTGGGCATTGAAAAGTATTTGCTTTATGGCACCATCATTTAGTCTTTCAGAGAACTAGTCATTTTTTGTGAGAATTTCACTTAAGCCTGAGTGGAAAAGAACATGAGGAAAATGACAGATATAAGACCAACAGCATATTGACTGCTGCAGAAACAATTCTTCATGGACTGTGACAGGAAGGAGTCCCTTTCACTTCAGAACTGTTTGTCCCTTTTTCTGTGGTGGAATGGCATTGTGTGTTCTGTGGCCAGGGAGCAGCTCCCTCAGCTTTGTTAATACAGTGCTGAGCACAAGAAGTCAAGAGCTGGGGCTGGTAGATGTTACCACAGTTGACACTATGTAGAAACAGAGGAAAAAGGCATTTTCTATAACTTAGACTTTGTTAAGTGTTTCCAGAGATAAAGTGCTCCCTTTCCACTTGATGTGTCCCCTGGGTTTCCCCAAGAACTCCTCTGTACAGTCTTTCTCCAGAAGCCCCAGAGACCTGACAGAGTTTGCCCTGCCTTTTGTTGATGTACCCACCTGGGACATCTCAGACTCCCTGGGTGAAGATGCAGACAAAAGGGACCACGGGCAGAGTTCTGGAGGAACTGTTGGAGAGTGAGGGTGGAGGTGGTTTGGGGCTCTTCTTGAGGGTGAAGCATTTTCTCCATAAGTGGTAGGGCTGTGTGAGAGAGTTGAGAGTAGAGCTCCATTGGAATGCAGTCAAATATTCCTGTCCACTTGCTCCTAAATCCCTAGATCCCAGAGAAATAGGTAACTCTTATTTTATTTATTGGAAAAAAAACCCCATGTTATATCTTCTCATAAATTGCAATGAGTCTTTGTCTTTAACAAAGAAATAACCTATACTTTTTCATGCACAGACCTTGAGCTCCTCACAAAGCACTTCTTCAGCACACAGGAAAGTCAGAACTGGTAATGTTCATTTGGATGAAAGCTGTGAGATTTGCAAATGAGCACGAGCATTACCCCAGAACATGCAGGGAAAAATCCTTCCACACAAGATAGAAGATTTCTCTATTCAGGCTTTGGATCAGCCACAAGCCAACCAGAGCTCTATACCTGCCCTCTCAGGAGGTTATATTGCATCTGGTCTAAAGCCAATCCACAGCTCCTACTCCAAGCTCAGCCAAAATGAACTTGTGTCTGTCTGCAAAGTACCATGTAGCCATACCCATGATAACAGGCTTTGGAATATAAAACCTGAGCACTGATCTGCAATGCTTTGAAGAAATGGCTTTGAATGCCAGGACCACTCTTGCTTAACAGATTTCAGCCTAATCTGATTTATTTATTGTTTAACCTGCCATGTGCCTGCAAACCAGCTGGAAGCACAGCCGGCTAATTACTGGGCTGTGCCAGCATAGGCTGCCTTTGATTGCTTGAGACAAGATGCCTGTAAGATGGACAAGATTTAAGGCACACAGTTATTGTCTATGACCCTCTTTTAGATCCTAATGAGCTCTGAGAGGCTGAAATGTTGTGTTGGAGAGGCAGCAGGGATCTGGCTGCATCAGGGCAAGAGCTGCATCTGGAAGTTATTTTACCTTTAGCTTTCCTGGTCTTTTTCCCCATTCTCTCTTTTGTGCATCTGTGAGGTGGAATGTGTTTAAAGCACAACCCTGATAATCCCTCCAGACCTTCTTCTCCCCTATTTGCATCTTTCTGGGGGCATCTGTGTTAACATGTTTCCCACTTTTGCTCTAGACAAATGAGACATCACTGCTTTCCTCAAGACTGTGCAAAATAGCAGAGATTTTATCTTACCCTGCACATGTCCACATGCTGAAATTCCCTTTTGTAAAAAGGACTTAACTCCAGGAAGCAAGCTGATCCTGAGCAGGAACAAAGTGTATTGAGGATTACCCTAGCCCCTGTCTTTCATGCTTAATTTAGAAGTGGAACTGCAAAGTGAAATCACTCTCAATTCTGCCCCATTCATGGACTGGTCCTTCCAGTTACTGCTTATATTCCCTTTCTGAACTGAAGAAGCAAGGACATCACAAGACATAATAAAAATAAGTAATTTAATAAGTTAGAGGGCAAACTTTTTTATAGGCCAGTGTTTGAACTTTAACCCTTAGCAGGTGGGAGGTTAAATATTGCTAAATATATATTGCTTCATTAAATATACCTTGCTGTAAGATCTCTTCCTGGCCCCAAGTGTTTAAACTTCACTGGTTCATGTTACATTGATACTATTGAGGAGATGAAGGTCTGGGCTAGAAAGAGAAAGTAGTCAGTAATGGACCAGATTAAAATAACAAATCAGAACAGAACCGAATAAGAAAAAGATGATCTAAATAACTTAAAGTCCTTTTATTGGCCTGGAAAGGGTGGAGGAAGCAGGAGGATGGGAAGGGCAGGAAGTGATCCCTTTATTCCACAAGGGTTCTGGGAATCTGGCTGCCTTTGGGAGACTGGGAGAAATGGGAAAATAAAATAAAAACATGTTCAAAATGCCAAAAAATGATAGGAAATGGTTATCAGCTTGAAAAGTTCCTCTAAGAGTTATTAATAGCTAGCAGCAAGGAAATAATGACTCACTGGGAAGATAAGTATATCCCAGCCCCTAAAATGTGAACTGGTTCAAAGTTGCTTAACCCTGACTATCCTATCACAGCACAGGGAAGGTCTATCACTGAAGTATCACCACATGTACATAACTCATCTCTATCTTCCAAAGCACTTAAATGTGTGCATAAACCCTGATACTTTTTATGAGCTATAAACACATAAAAGTGTGCTAAATCTGGACAAAATTCAATGTTGGATTTTGACTGCATTGCTAAAAGAATCAGGATATTTGCTCTATTCAAACAGTTAGAATATTTTGCATATAAATGTTGTACAGGTTGTGGTTCTGTCTTAGACCATGAAATAAGGAATTATTCTATGATTTCACTTGCTACCTGAATTATAGGCATTCTTATTTTCTGGCATGTGTAGAGAAACTGAGGCACAAAGACATTGTGGTACATTTTTTTCCAACTCTGGTTGCAGAGATGTAGGTGCACATAGTTCCACAGCAGTCCATTTCCAGCATCCACAAAGGCATATTTTCTCAAAAGGATAAAGGTAAGTTTAACTACTATGTGTAGAACACATGAGTAGCAGATTTGTAACTCAAATTCTTAAAAAGCACCCTGGAAGTCTGGGCACTGGACTAGAGCAGTGGTCAGATGGAGAGCTCTTCTGCAGTGGAGTGTGAGAACAGCCTGTGAGATCTACAGCCCTGCTGGCCACTGAGGCATGTTAGCAGAGCAATGAAAAATCCTGGTGCTGATAGTTAAACAAGGGAGAGGTTGAGGGGGAGGTCAACAGTGAAACTGCAATTTAAAGACCAAGTAAGCAAGCAAACAGGGAGTAAACTGGTGGAGTGGGCCAAGATTACCTGAATTTTGGCCAAATGCATAAGTCTTACAATTATCCTCTGGGTCGGAGCCCTTATTTCCTTTCATATCCAGCAGCTTTTCTGCATCATGTCTAGATTCAAAAGAGTATGTAGGATGCCTGTCCAGAAACCATGGCTGTAAAAATGGCTTTCTGCATATTACGCTGCCTAAGGTATTCTCTTGACATAGAAATTATTATATTTATATAATCATGTAATCACTGAATGGGCCAGAGGGAAATGTGGCTTCAGTGATATCACACTCCATTCCCTTGTATCCTTTCCTCTGATAGGTGTTTTCCTCTCTGGTATGTGAAACCTCCAGCAAAAGGGGTGCCCCAAACCCCTGGGTAGTCTCTCTGTGAGGTTTGACATCCTTCCCATTTTAAGTTTCCTAATGTCCAGCTCTGTGGGAAGGTGAGCTCCTGACTTCTCCAGTCACCAGTGTATACAGAGAACATGTTCCTGCCTTCCTGTGGTGCCACTTCTCTGTGTCTGAAGCTGGTCCTCCTCTTTCCCCTTTGTTGTGAAGCGCCACATGCAAAACAACACAGGGAATTTTTTCAGTGTCACATACAATGGGAAGTCATCCTGATCAGGCTGCTAGGAAAGAGAAGAAAGGGAAGCTAATAAATCTTTTCCGTCTCTATGGTTTGCTATTTTTGCACTGGAATGGAACATAATATTCTAAGTCCTTGGGCATAACAATATGTCAGGCAATTTTAACAATACATTGGACTTTTGGGTGGGCGATGCTCTTTTGTGGCATCTGTGTGAAGGATGATTTTCATCAAACAGCTTTATGGCTTCAATGAAATATTTGTAAAGTGGCTTCTGCAAGTGTGACTGATTGTCTAGCTTTATTCCATATTCTGTGTGCATTGGTTTATGTAAATCACTGAGTATTATGTATACTCCTCATTTGATCATTTCAAACCCGTAATTGAAAAATTTGTGTACTGGAGTAAATTTATGGCTTCTGTGAAATCCTTGTTTACTATAAATAAGAACTTGTTTACCCATATGTCAATTAATGAGAACATAAAAGGTGTTAGAAATAAACAAGTTGTTTTCTTTATTTCTTTCACAAATACACAAAATTATTTATTACATGCACTCTGATTAAGCAAAGGGAAAAGTTTGATTCATTTTTTCAACTGCCATGTATTTAATGAAATGTATTACACAGACATTTAGAATATAACAGACAATATGGAACATATTACAGCCTATAGCAGCTGTCATGATATTTCAAATATATTACATGGAATGACATAAAATATTTTCAACATATTCTTATAATTTTAATGTATATCGTGTGGTGTCCCATATTTTAAGCAGCAGAACAATAGGCCAATTCTATTTTTTCTTCTTCTTTTAAAAATTGCATGTTATATATTGTCAGATATATTTTTACCATGTGTGCAATAAATTATATGAAACACATAACACACATATGGAAAAGGTATGACTTTTTTGAGGGGGGAAGGTTGTGGATTGCTTAGCAAGGAACTTAAATCCTTTGTGCATTGTTTAAGCAATGGTCAGTATCTCTGGTTTGGTCTGCAAGTAGAGAGGTTTGTGAAACTAATATTTTGAATTCCAGCAACTGAGATACTTTCTGCTGATGTTAAGGTGGTAGCACAGAGTCAGTCACAAAAATCTGTCACTCAATGACATGTCACCCAAAACTGCCAGTCTAAGCTAGGGGATAACAAACCCAGTGGAAGGGTTATCTACACCACAAACACAGCCCAGATTCTGGGGAAGAATCCTTGCCTTCTCTCTGGAGATGGTGGGACACAAAGTAATTTATAGAATTAGCCTTAGAAAAGGCAATGTCTGTCTAGAGACAGTTGTCAGAGTTTTATCTGTTCATTTCAATGCACTGGGAGCTGTAGTGTGAAAAAAATCTCAGAAATCTTATAAAAACAGATTCAAGTGAATCACAAACACAATTCTTCTGTCCTAATGGATTTCAGATGCCTATTGGTCACATTTTCAAGAAACATGTTAAAATCTGGACTAGTCTGAAGCTGGTTTGGTCAAATTAGCTGTTCTGGTCTGCATTTTGTCCTGGGCAGTTCTGTGCTACTCTTGAATGAGCCCCTTCTCCTCCATGCAGATTTTGGTGCTCTCTGTTCTGTAGCTGCTCAGATTTGAACACTCTCCAGATATGAACGAGATCCAGGTCTTAAATTCTAGCTTAGATGATACTTTCAGTGGCTCTGGGAGGGGAGCTGAATCCAGCTGGACCATTTCACCAACTGGACTATTCCATCTTTCCTACATGCAGCGGATGGTGGGTGGCAAGATCCCCCTCTCACCACTAGAGCTGCAGAGGGCTCAAAACATGCACCATTGAGGGAGGTTTTAGAAAAGGGAAATAATCCAGTTCAGGGTTCCAGTAGTGAATCTGGATTTTGTAAATATAAATCAGTGCTCTGAAAGAGTTACCCAAGTTTTCAATAACTTCTTAATTCATCCACTAGGACTACATTTTTTATTTCTAGTAAGCCTAGAAGAGCTAAGGTTTTACTACTTGAGGTAAGCAGAAACTAGAACCAGGGGGATTGTCTTTTAGACTTTGTGTTTAGACAAATGACAGTCCTCATTCTTGTCATACCAGCTATAGTGAGGAGTATTTAAACTTCTTCATTTGACAGGAGAGAATAGCCTTCTTTAGTCCTTACAGATACAGTCTTTTATAGTACAATGGTTGCCTTCTTTTGCACCATGCTTCTATGCAGAGAGCAGATCCATACAGAACCTTTTATTTTCCTTTTTTACTTTATCATTCATTACTGACTGCATGCCATCCAAACCCTCTCTTACTTGCTTCGTGGTCTTTCCCTGAACAGATGAATTTGAGTGGTCATTTTCCAGGAATGTCTCTCTTAGTCTGTGCTCCCTGTGAGCACAGCCCATGTACAGTTCAGCTATGGATGGGGAGGGTATGGAAGGGAGGTGAAACATACTGATTTATGGGGATGGAATGTAAAAAGCACAGTCATTCTAAATAGTGAGACATCAGAGCTCAGGGAATATGGGCTTTGGAGATTTTGGATAGCAAAATCTAAGAAATCTTGACAGAGCACTGATAAACTCCAGGTGTCTTGTTAAAATAATGTGACAAATTTGAGTGGATATTCACAGTTATAAAAAATGACACGAGTGCTGGCTGACACACAGTCATCTCTAGTTCTACACACCAAAAGCCTGATGGGTAGCACAGCAAATGAGGCCTTTCAAAAGAACAATTGCCATTTTGTCTTTGACACTAAAGTTCTCAGAGGTAGAGTGTTACTTATCAGCACCTTCCCATCATTAGTTATTGCCAGTGGTGCCTTTAATCCTTGCAAGGGAGACTCTTGGAATAGCTTAGTCTAAGTCATGTAACTTAGAAGAAAAGACACATTACAATCAATGCTGTGAATCAAAGCATGTATCCCATCAAGTCTTGCAAGGTAAGTAAGATATTTTGGCCAACACATACACACAAATATATGCATTCATAAGCATACATAGAAATGTACACACCCATACAGGTACACATTTATGCAGATTTATATAGGCAATAAGCTTGAGACAAGACATCCATTTGCAACTGCAACCTCAGTGATGAAAATCTGGCAAAGCTGCAAGCAGATTTCCACAGTGGGAATTGTTGAACAACCTTCCTGATGTCCACAGTTCTCTTCAGGATCAGTAACACAGACAGACAGTCAGAGACTTGTCATGGCTTACTCCTCACTGAATCACCTTGACCACATTTCCTCCATGCTGAATTCACATCCCAAATAACCTTTGCTTCCTCATGCCTGTGTGGTTTCCAGGCTGGTGCTGCTGGGGAGAGCCAAGGTATGTGTCAGAAACGTGGTATTAATTCTCCTCCCTGGGAGAAGTGCAAGGAGGCAGACTCTGCCCAAGGAAGCAGGTCTGTGAATGCCTCTGTGTGGAGGGGCACATGTGCACATCAAACAGTAAGGTGACAAAAACTCAGAGAACAGTGGTGACTGTGCCCCTTAGGGAGGCCTCATAGGTTAAGCAACTCTGAATCAGGTTCTATCAGGCAGATTAAAGTGTTGTAGAAGCAGGAGAGGAGACAATGGCTCCAGCTTGTCTCAATTTCCTGACAGGATTAAGACAAAGGAGGGGAAATATAGAAATTTATATCCTTATGAGCTAGAAATGTTTGGGCCTTTTCCTTCTTTTTGTTTGCTTTCTGGCTTTTGAGCATGCACCATACATTTGGATCAGATAAAATAATAACTTTTCCCTTTTTTTCCTCATGTCTTTAGAAGTATCAGCCTTTCATTTGCATGATATCATCCCTTTCCTGCCCCTGAGTCGTATTTTTGGGTGGACTGCTGGAAGCAGAAAAGCCTGTATATCTTCTCATCATATGAATTTTCCATTCTGAATTGTAACACACCTATGGCCAAGAGAGCACAGGAAGCACAGAGAAAAGGATTTCCTCCCAAAAATTGCATTAAAGGAGAGCAGCTCAGTGAAGGGCTGACTGTGTGGCCTCTGGTTCTCTGTCTGGCTGCTCAGAGCAACGTGAGCCAGGTCATGATTATTATGTACTCCCTCTGTTTATGGGTTAGATACACTAGCCCTAAGGTTTTTAGTGTTGTCAATGGTTAAGCAAATGGGTGTTATTGTGGCCATGACTTTTAAATTGTTATACTTGTACTCTCGTGTCATTATCTACATGTTATTTAATAGATATTGTTGAGTTCTCTGAGTTAATCCTCATTTGTACTAAACAACAAGGAAGAAAAGAAATGAGAGAGAGGAAGAAAGAAAGAAAGAAAGAAAGAAAGAAAGAAAGAAAGAAAGAAAGAAAGAAAGAAAGAAAGAAAGAAAGAAAGAAAGAAAGAAAGAAAGAAAGAAAGAAAGAAAGAAAGAAAGAAAGAAAGAAAGAAAGAAAGAAAGAAAGAAAGAAAGAAAGAAAGAAAGAAAGAAAGAAAGAAAGAAAGAAAGAAAGAAAGAAAGAAAGAAAGAAAGAAAGAAAGAAAAGGAGTCCATTCTTGATGATCTTTTTCCCACAGATGGACATGACACCACAGTTTTTAGCCATCATAAGTCAATGAGAGGCCATGAAGAAAAATGTGAGTGCTATATTAGACTGTATAGAGAGGATTATTATCTACAAATGTGTGGAATAAAAGTTCTGTTCTACTTAATTGGTAAAGCCACACAGAGGTCTTTGTCTCTTCTCTTAGGCATCACACTTTCTTTTTAAAAAGCGAATTACGTTTATACAGTACAGAGATAAAAACTGAGGGTTGCCAGAGTCTTCTAAAACCAGAGTTATAGGAAAAAGGAGGAGAAAATTTTGTGAGCTTTTGCCCTAGATAAGAGAAGTCTGAGGAAAGGGTGAATAACTGTCTTTAAACCATGATTTCTTGTTTTGCCTCAACGAACAAATAGCACAGATTATTTCTTTCTTCACTGCAGTTGCCTTTTATGTATAAATATTGTAACATGATCAATGCAAGGTTTTTAAGAGCAGATTATGCAGCATCTGTCAGAAGTGACATGACTGTTGATCTCACTGTGAGCAGGGAACAGATGAGGATGCATTTGAAGGATAGTGCCACCCCTTCAATGGGATTCTGGAAGGCTCTTGATGTGTTAATCTTAATTATTTCCTTCTGAGGAATGTTTTCCAATGTAACTAATCAAGCAGATCTATCATTAATCCTCTGCAAATTGTCTATATGCTGCCTGAATCCTTCATGCTGGATATGAACACTGTCCTTCAGCAGTGGTCACGCCAATGGCAAAGGCAGTTGCAGATTGCCTCTTCTGTTCCTCCCTTGTGTGTCTTCTTCCAGAAATCACATTTTCTCTTCCTTGGCGCAGAGGCCCTCAAATAATTATCTAAACTGGAGCTGGCATTTGTGGAGTCCTTTATCCTATACATAAACTCCATCACCCTTTTGCCTGGATGGATGGCTACAGCTGGATGCATTTATCCTGTGTTGTATTGTGTTTTCTTGCTCTACACTTGCTGGCTGACCCAAGGCAATCAGTACCAAGGAGCAGCCTTCACTATTTACTGCATTTTGTTTCCCCATCCCATTTCTTTTCTTATTGAGACTTTAGACACTGTAAAAACTCTCTAGGTATTGGCATTACAGTTCCTTGAGGAAGGAGCCTACAGGTTCCTTGAGGAGCAATGGGACAGGAATGGATGCCAGCTGGGCCTTTCCATAAATGCTTTTGCTTCATAAGAGTTCTCTCTTTTACAGCTTGAGTCCCACAAGTCAGCCATTTCTGAGCTGTTGAATGAAAGCCAAATGAATTCTGTGTCTTTTTAGTTTCTTTATTAAAACATGCTGCAGTTCAAAGTCAGATGTCTTACAGAAGTCTGTTACATCAACAAGATTATCTTTAGACACCGAACTGGTAATTTTATCAAATGAAGATATCAAGTCTGTTTGACAGGATCTGTTTCCCATAAAACCCTGTTGATTTGACTAATTTATATTTCCTAATGTAATTGTTTATTAGCTGAACCCGTGTCATGTCATGATTTCTCTCGGGATGTATGTCAAACTGTCAGACTCACAGCTATAATGGCAAAACACAGAATCACGAAATTTTGTTTGGAAGGAGCCTCTAGAAGTCATTTTCTCCAATACCCACAACTCAAAGGAGGCCCAACTACTCAGGCCCTTTTCCAGTTCAATTTTGAGGCTTTATGAGGGCAGAGATTCCACAACCTTTCTGGGAAGCGCTCCCAGTGCTTTAATACAGACATTGTACAAATTTTGTCCTTGATTGGCAAGATGAATTTCCCAAGAGGTGAACTGGGTCCATTGCTTCTCATCCTTTTCCTATGAACCTCTGAGAGTTTTCTAGATCCATCTTCTCTGTAAGACTCCATTAGACAGCTGAAGACAGAAATATGTTCCCCTTTGCCTTCCCCGCTCCAGGATGAAGAAATCCATCTTGATCTGCTTCCCTCTGTGCATTGTGTACTCCAGCCCCCTGAAAACTCACTGAAGCACCAAACTCACTGAAAATTGCAACACTAAAAATTGTTGTGGATTATGTTACATACCTTGATATTTTAATAGCACATTCACTGCCTCTACATGTATGAACACATAAGCACACACGCACACAAGCACGTGCTCCCCATTTTACTGTAGACCTTGAGAGTTCAGCATAACCAGCCACACTCAGCCTGTTATCAGGTATTCTTCTCACCTAATTGTGACCTTCCAGTACCTGAAGGGAGCCTACAAGAAAGATGGAGATGGACTTTTAAAAAGAGCATGTAGTGAGAAGTCAAGGGGGAATGATTTTAAACTGATAGGGCATAGGTTTAAATTAGATATTAGGAAGAAATTCTTTACTGAGAGGATGGTGAGGCACAGGTACAGGCTGCACACAGAAGTTGTGGGTGCCCCATTCCCAGAATTGTTTAAGGTCAGGTTGGATGGAGCTCTGAGTAAGATGGTCTTGTGGAAGGTGTCCCTGTACATGGCAGGTGGGTGAGAACTAGATGAACATTAGGGTCCCTTCCAACTTCAAGGCATTCTATGATTCTGTGGTTCTGTGATCTCTTTCCCACTGAGCATTACAGAAAAGAAAGAAAACTGAAGCCTTCCTGGAGTCACAAGTTAAGAATCCTTGGGGCTTATAATGGTTCCACCCTATTTTAAAAACTATGAATTTTATTATTCCCATGGTAACCAAAATATCGGACTCATTCTTAAGTGTGTTGCCCAAGTTAAATACAGCTATGATTGTGCATAAAATGAAGTTAAATCACATAAATATGTGTTTATCCTCTACAATATACTACAGATAGAGCAGTCCGATACAGGAAAATAGAACTCTAAATGATATTTTCATAGAAGACACGTTTTTTTTATTTGGGACATTTAATTTTGTTCAGTGCTTAAAGACTATATCAGGGGGTATTTGAGAAGGGTTTTCCTTCCCTTTTAAACAGTATAGCTACTCAGAGAAACTCCTCTGTTCATTCAGGTGAAAGAACAAATTGTCATAAGGAAGGAGGCACTGAGTTTCCTCATGCATTCTCTATATTTTCATAATGTCTCCTTTTAGCTGTCTTACCTTGCAAAGTGATCAGCTCTGAAGATTTAATGCTATTCATTAATATTGGTTATTATGCATTTCATGATCTTTTTGGGAGAAAAAATGAAATTATGTCATCTTTCTGTGCTCCCCACTACAAATTCCACGACACTGTGCTTTCAGGAATATGACCATCTTCTTTGTGAGATCAGCATAGATTATACCACAATGTGAAATGGTCCAAAGGAGGTGGGATGTGTGAAACAGCTGTTTTCCATTTAGCTGGTTTGGGGCTGTTTCCTCCAGCTGAGAAGTTAAGGCACTGTATTTTGTTACTGCTGAGTCTAATACCTTATTGACCTGCACCACCATGGGATGGAGTTCCCCCAGTTTTCATAGGGATCTGTAAAATCCTTTTTGAAATTCTGCTTTTTTTTTTTTTTTTTTTTTTTTTTTTTAATGCACTGAAGGTCTCCTAAGCGTTGCACACAAATCTCTGTAACATACAGAGATGTAAAATATTGTTTACAGATGGAAAGACTGTGGAATGGGGGGAAAGGAAAGAGCAATAGAATCACAGCCAGACTAATGTAAATATCTTCCTTCCAGGAGTTGTTCATAGACAATTAAACTCCCCACCCTTCCCAGTTGTGGTATTTCTCTGAGACAGACCCTGAAAAGGCTAGAGAATTTTGACAGTAAAAAACCCCAGTTTATTCAGATGGGCTGTTGGTAGAGCATGGTCCACATCATGATATTTTGGACCTTGGTCAAATCCATCCCAAAATGTTGGCTTTCCTTTTGAGTTCTTTCCTCTGAGCAGAGCCACAAAATGATTGCCAGATTGGCCTCTTTTGTGTTGCTGCCCTGTGTTTTTCTTCTTTTTCGGGGGTATGGAGACAGTCACCAGTGGTGTTAGTCAGTGACGTGGGTTGGTTTCACCAGTGCTAACATCTGCCCAGAAATCTGTTCAGTTAGAGCTGAATAAAATAACATGATTTTTTTTTTTTTTTTTTAAAGCTCTCTTATGCTTTCTAAGAATTTTCTCTGGGTCTGTTCCATCTTCGAGATGTTCTTTTTCTGTATCTCACATTGGCCTTTGTGGTTTTGTTTTTTTGGTTTTTTTCTGGGAGTTGGGCTGAGAGACAAGGAGGATGAAGAAGAAGGGTTTGATACTCTTGCTGTTGAGAATTTGTGATTAAAGCCTTGAGAACAGATTAAGCTGAAATTGCAGTTTGGGAAATTTAATCTGATAAAATAGCACAGGCTTCACTCCCCTCCATGGGAGTCAAAACTAGCAGCTATTTCTGATGCAGGACAAGCTGAGGTTTCCCTCTCTCAGCCCCTATGTTTTCAGCTGCCTTTGTTGTTCTGTATTGTGCATGTTCCTTGCACATCTCAGGCTTTAAGTGTCTCCCCTGCTAAAAAGTAGTCTTTGCTGAAATTAGGGAAGCTGCATGAAAATGAAAATAAAAATAAAAATGTGTGAGATCAGAGGGGAAAATCTTATCAGAACCCAAAACTTAAGTGTCCTAAACCCTGTCCTTCCACTTGGATTTTTACTGCTGACGGTTGGGATATAGGAAGCAATTTTTGTTTGTTTATTTGTTTTCACTACAGGCAGATGAAACACTTGGAGGGAAAAACCAACAAGATGTTGGGAGGACACATTTAGATGTTATTTCCTCTTGGCCTCAGTGCCTGCCTGCATCTCCACAAGTCAAGATGCTGACTGGGAGACTGGACAGCAGATTTCCTCTGGAAAGGCTCTGATCAGAGCAGAATAAAACCGCATTGTTCCTGTCTTCTCCTGCTTCAGAGCCCAACCAGTCTGGTACTGACTTCCAGACCTGACCTGGGCTACAGATTTTCTGCATTTCTGAAAATAAAGCCCTGAATATGTGCAGTGAGGACATCTATTTGCTATCCTAGAGAATTTGCAGTTGAGGGGAGACTTTCTAGGACCCTGCTAATATTCACAGGAGAAACCTCATAGCACAGCAACCACTTTTCCAACACTCCCACAAGAGGATGACAGGACCCATTTTACATGCAGCATCTGGCTAGACCATTTACTTCTATTTACATTAATTAGAAAAGATGATGTGGCTCTTTTTCTTATGAAAGTTCTGTTGCCCACTACATAAAGAAAAGGACTTGATATTGTCTGTTACAGGAGCAAACATTTTTTGTGGGTTTGTGTTGTGAGAGCTAGTGACATACAAGAGGTTGCCAGAATGGCAGAACTCCTAGGACCCAGCCAGCAGAGGCAAGATGATGAACTCATTTATGTCTTGCCCAGATTTAAAACTGCCCAGGGCACTTGAGCTGTTACAGTCTAATTGCTCATCCCACCTGCACAGTGTGGTTTACCAGGACTATGACACTGCCATTTCACAGGAAAGGGCTGCTGAGGGCAAAGCCTTCCTGAAAACTGAACTGAGAATATGGAACTTGCTGCTACTCAGCTGAGGCTGGGAACCTCACTATGCCAGCAGAGAAAACTACAGTGTGTGACTTGTCTTGCCCCTAACTTGCTGTTCACCCACACAAAGACACGGGCAAACAGGTCAGGTCATTCTCCTGAACCATGAAAAGGCAGATGGAGTGGCTGCTAGCACTGCTTCTCCTTGGGAACCCTTGGGAGGCATGAAAGTATTATGTTATTGGGGGGTCTACTTAGAGCACAAGTGAGAAAGGAGTTAGGACTGCTGAAATATATCTGCAAAAGGTTTTTTTCCTTTTTTTTGAGGCTGCGGGACACGCACATGGAGTACATGGTTCAGTCTGACTGCAGTATCTACCAATGATCACCCCTAACTCCAACTGCACCAGGAAAGGTTTTTGTGGACACCACAACACAGAGTTTTATTTCAAAAGAAACTTCTCTGAATGCTCAGTCTGCCTCTGTCTGAGTCTAGGGCTTGGGATCTGGGTCAGGTCTTGTTTTATCTCTGTGGATTTTACCTAATCCTCACTGAGTGCTGCCAGAACTCCTTTAACCTCATTTTTTGACTTTGGATCCTTCTGATAACACCATCTACCATGGTTACTTAGATGTGTTTAGGTTCTTTTCCCTAAAATAATAGGTATATGAGAGGAAAGATGCCAAATACAAACCATCCCTACGCCCTGAAAAAAGGCAAGAGGGTGATGAGGGGGAAGACTGAGGAATGTTAAAAAGAGAAACTCCTGCTTTTAATGGGTGTATTTTCCAAGGAAAATAGAAGAAAATATAACAGACACCAAGAATAACATCCGATTTTCTGTTGCCAGCCCTTTTTATGACTTTAGAAACCAGTCAGTTTTATTCAGCATAGTTTCTGGGAAGGGAAAAAAAAATAAAGGCTGGGGGGAAGCATCCACACACTTCTAATCATATTCAAGTAGGCACTGTACAAAACCTGCTGGAAGCCAGCAGTGGTGATGACTGGCTCATTACCATTATATAAATAGTATTTAAAGTGCAGCTGGGCCCTCACATGAGCAGAGACCTAATTGATGCCGAAATATGTTCATTTCAAGTCCTGTGACTTCATGTGGAAAATATTACACTGGCTAATTAATGGCAATGAGAAGAGATGATGCATTGCCTTATAAAACAAGCAACAGAAATGTTGAGCCTCCATTCAAAAGGAAAAAGGGGAGGGGGGAAGAACTCTGGAAGTTTAGAGCATTAAAAGCCCCAACAAAATAAAATGCATGCTCAGAGACTCGCAATGACACACACACACATAATCAAGAATTAGAGACATTCAGGAGGAAATGACTTGCTATTTATCTAACAGCTTTCAAGCCAAATCTGAGTTTATTGTATGCCCTTGACAGAAAGATAGCACCAAGCTCAGTGTTTATACAGAAGAGTACATGAAAATATAAATGCCTTAATTCTGGCAATTCTGAACGCCATCTACCTAATATCCTTTTCAGACACTTAGCAACATTGCATTGACCATGTCATTATTTAATACATACAAAGAAGAGTTGGCTCAAGCTGGGAATGCAGGCTTGAATAAATGGGAGAAATTAATTGAACTCTGCTGTACAGCACACCAGACAGATTATTTACATGGCCTCCTCCAGCCATAAGTTGTACAAATGTGTGAATTGAAACTTTAATGAAAGCTTTTAGTTCCATGCATGGTTCATTATATAAGGTGTAGAGACAAAGGTGTAGCCAAAAAATTAGAAATGTCAACAAGTCATTTTTAAATAAGACCAACAGGACTAGATCTGTCACAGGTTAATTACATGAGTGCAAATACCAATGTGTCCCTTCTATGTCCCTATCACATCTTCATATGATCCTTCTTTACTCTAGAATGAAATGAGAAGGAAATATCTGCTGCAGTTTGTTCAAAGATTGAGATGGGGGATCAAACCCATCAAATATGAAGTCACAGGAACTGAAAAACCAGCAATGGATATCTGGCAGATTTCTTGCCTTCAGAAGACTGTTTGGCACATAGATATTATCCATGCTTTTTCTCAGGATGGGGTCTGACAGACCTAAATCCTGGGTTTGCCAAAGCACCCCTTGAAGACTTTATGACAGTGCCACTGGTCTCACTGTAAGGAAAAAAACTGGCTCCAAACTTCTACTTTGTTAATGTTTTCTTACATTATTCATAGCAAATCTCTTCCCACTTTCTGAAGTCTGGATGATTATCTCTCCTCCCTGCTTACTCCATGCCTGGTTTTCAGGTTTTTTCTTTTTCCTTTTTTTTTTTCCATCTTCAGATCTTTATCCTTTCTGCATATATCATGTGTTCCAGTTCTTTCATCATTTAAAGATGTTTTCTTTGAATTTCATGATCTTGTCATTGCCTTCCTTCCAAGAATCAAATGAATTGTTCTGGGTTTTGATCTTTCTAGATTTTGTGGTTCAGAGACTTGATCCCTTCATGCAATTCCCACTGACCTGTCTTGTTGCCAGTTTATACCCCCCAAAATTGTGCCATAAACCCTATGCTCTTTTTTTCCTTTATCTGCCTCCTATAACATACTTTTCCATAAATTCTTTGTGCAGTTTTCTTTTATTATGGCACCAATGAATACAATTAGACTCCAACCTTCCTTTATGCTATTTACTCCCAAATTATGCTCCCCAAATTGCCCTTCTTCTACTTTTCTGCTGGAGTTGTTTTCCAATCCTCCCAAATTATTGCTGTTTGTAAATTTCATCAAGCGCCTGATTATTTCCATTTCCAGAGATTAACGAAGATGTTAAATGAGACTCTTGGAGAATCCAAGTAGGCACATCTGTCTCCATGAAACAATGTTTACAGTTAAGCCAGCCACACTGATTTTTGGAGTACAATCTCAGGAAATAATTTTGGAAAACCCAAAAATGTATCATCCACTCAGATTTATTTCTTAGTGAAACAGCACTGGCGAGTTTACTGCTGTTGCTGTAGAGTGTCAAAGGCCACAGCTAGGATGGTTTCTCTTCTCCTGCTTCAGTTTTGTGCCATACAATTAGGTGCTGGTTTGTGAATAGCTTAAAGAACCACTTACAGCCAGAACACCACACAAGGCAATACAGCCCCAAGGGTAGATTGCATTAGAAATTAGCAATTCTCTTTGATTAAATTATTTGGGTTCTGTCTATCCACCCTTCCTTCATGATGGCTACTTGTGACTTAAGCTGTCCAAACAACCAGGCTGAGAGAGGGTTGGACAACCCTTCTCCCACCTCCCCAAAAAACAAACTCAGAGCAAAACAGACCAACCCCAAACACAGAGTTCTTCCCTATGTGCATCTCCCCTGGGGAATAAGAGAAGGCACAAACAACACTAGGCAGATGGCAGCTGAGTTGTTTTCTGCCCTCCTGGCAAGGGCTCAAAAACAATGGCTCTGAAAATGCGTAAGATACAAGACAGAATGAAATCAAAAGGTTTCTCATAATTTCCTTCCCAACAGCTCAAAGCTTCATTTCAGCAAATGAGAATGTCATCATGATGGCCACAGTCATAAAAATTCAGAGTATCTCTTTCTGAAACAAGCTCTCCCAGAAAGACTTGCCTATAGCTATCTGTGAGCATGAGCATTGTGTGCACATTTATCTTTACTCTTGCAGCAAGTGGGGCTAGTATGGGACACCTGAGAGCTACAGGGGAAAGTGAACTTTATCCAGAACTCCCTTCATATTATCTTCAAGCCTCCCTTGTACTTGTTGTCATGCAGTTGCACTTCCCAAATTCATGCCAGCAGTTCCTTTAATCACACCCACACATGTTTGTGTTTGTTTATTAAGTGCTGACTGCATGGCCTGGGGCAGGTAAAGCAATTGAGACTTGCCACATTTCAAACTCACACCTGCATCTGGGGTGTAAGTGTGCTCTTCCAAGTGTGGTGTATCTTGGTACAGACTGTTCAATAAACAATAATGGAGGGGAAGGGGCTGGGTCTAGCCCACCTCATGTAGGTATTTATCTGAAACTCCACACTTGTCTGTGTCCAGTGACTGTCTGGCAGTCTTGGGGTCCCGTGGCACTCCTCTGTTCAATAGATACACTATTTGCAGCCACCTGAGCTTGCCATAATCCTTGTGGTGTAGAGGCTGGATAGAGTCCAAAGAGTTCTGCCTGAGGTTGTGAGGAGGATCACCAAAGAAAGCTGGGATTTGAAGCATTATCTCCCAAATCCTAATTAATTTCCCTACTGGCAGGGACCTTTCTCTCTCCCCTTGTGGTTTAATTTGCACACCTGAAATAAGGAATGGAAATAGAGCAGGAGTGAGAGAAGCATTGGCCTGGTGCAGCCCTGGGAGGGGAGCTCGAGTGTGGAGCCTGGCTTGCTGGCTGGAGGGGACTTTTCCAAATTCAGCTGCACCTAGGAGCCCAGACCACAAGTCTTCTCAGACCTCAAGGGCCTGAGATCTGCTCAAGAGATCATGTCCCCTTGCCCCCTTTTTGGCAAGCAGGAAGGATTCCATTCAGTGTCTGCAGATGAGCAGCCCGTGCCGCAGCTGCCCGCACACGCCGGTTTCATGACACACAAGAAACACAAACCCTTTGGGGACTCTGTAAAGGCTGGGACAGGGGGATGACAGAAGACTTCAGGAATGGCCCTCTAAGTTGAAAGTGTTCAATAACACAGGCAATTATGCAAAGTTTGTGGTGACCAGGGAACAGTTTTCTTGCAGGATAGAGCCTGGCAAGGATTAAATCTTTCTCCTGTCTCTCTTGCTCCTTGTGTCTGTTTAAGCACTGGCACAGATGCCCTTCAAGTCTTATCTGTCACTGTTATGAAAAGTGTTCTCCAACAATTTCTGGTTTCACATTGCCTTTTGTTGTACTAACAAATAAAAACTCAGCCAAAGCAGCAGATTCTCATGGTCTACCATTTTGGTGAGCTGGACAAAACCCAAATTTTTTAACAAAAGTGTAGTACACAAAGAGTAAAGTACAGTTCAACAAGGGTTTTTACAGCCCCATCTGTTGGTTTTCCTCCTATTTTTTTATATATTATTTGGATTAATATTTTTTAAAATGATTGCTGATTAGGGATGTTTCAGACCTGAACTGTATCCTGTAAAATGCTTTGACCTGGAGGATTCCAGAAAAGAGAAAAAGTGGCTGAAACCACCAGCAATCTCCAGCTGCATCTATGGCTTTGGACAAGTTTGATCCAAACCCAAATGCTGACAGATCAGGGCCTGTGCTGTGAAATTTTTCATTTGATACTCTCCAGCTTTGATTTCTGGGGAGGGGAAAGGAAAGGGTGGGTAGGGGATCAAAGGCAGCAGCTACATCCACACCCTCATGTTAAATCCAAACCCACTTGCTTTAGGATGTTAAGGAAGACATAGAGGAAAAATAGAAAAATAAAGAAGGAAAAGTAAAAGAAAAAAAGTTTGCAGAGAGAGAGGGAAAAGAGGGGATTTGAAGGTCATATTCCATTGAAAGTTCAGCAGTGCAAATGTAAACCTTATAGAAAAACTTTTTTTTTTTTTTTTTTTTTTTTTCCCAGTTCTGGCATATACGCCTCTGGTTGTGCTGCTGTCCAAAATGAAACAGGAAGATTGGTTTTACCCAGTCCCTCTTGCTCTGCTCTGGCAGAGTCATAGTGGATCATTTTGTCAGCATGATGCCTTCTCAGTTGGCAAAGAGCAGACACAAAACAGAGGAGCATCACAAGATGTGACTGGAAGAAGAGAAGTTGCACGAGCACTTTCCTCAGGGAGATGAAGCCAAGGAGTGGGCTGAGTTCTGGTGCTCTCCTCTGATACATGTCTAGATATCCATCCTCTGGCTGATAGATAGCCTGTGACTGCAGGAGCGTAGTCTGGGCTTACCCAGCCCACAAATCCCATCTGCCTCTGGGCACATGAACTCAAGCCTCTTCTAAAGTGGATTCTGGGGTGGGCATGTTTGTCCAACACTGGTTGCCAAAAGAGCAGCTGGGAAATGCGGAGGCAGCTGGGCCGGGCATGGTGAATGTCCTTAAAGATTGATGTAGTAGAAGAGTGTAGCTCCAGACAGGAATCCAGACTGGAGGGATTTCAGGCCATTTGGTTGGCGTCAGGGTGGTTGTCTGACCTGGAGGGCATAGCTGGGAGATGTGCCATGAGAATAGGCTCAAATAAGCCAGTACCCAAAAGTGTGGGACTGGCTGAGGGAGAAGGGCTGGAGAACAGCCTGTGAACCCTGAGAAGTTGTATCTAGATCAGCAAGAAATATCTGATGCATCAGAGCTTTGTCAAACAAAATTAATTTCCTTTGCAGCAGCCACTCATTGGGGCATAAGGAATTTTTTATGAGGACAGAAAGCATTTATGGGATGAGTGACAGTTTGGAATAATGGTATATATTTATATATTTGTATGTGTATATTAAGGATCACAGACCACTCTGTTATAATGTGGGCGAGTATGTGGCTATTGTAAAGGGCTTTGAGACACTTTTTGCCACTAAACTTGGATTTGTCTTATCCAGACATTTCTGCAACAGCTGTTACTGGGGACCATCCTGCCTTTAATGGAAGGGAGCCAGGAGATGGTCTGGCCAAGAGGGAGGCAGTTGGGGGTCTCCATCCCTGTGTCAGGAGGAGTAGAAAATGAAGCAGGTGGTGTGCCATGCTCCAAAGCTCTGAAAGAGCAACCAAAGCACTTTGGAAAGGACCTCTAAGTGTGCTGAAGTTAACCTGGTAGTGATGAACAATCATGAAGAAATTTTGCAAACATTCTTCAAGGGTCTGATTTCATGAGCTACACTATTGCCTCTTTTCTATGTAGCTGTAAGTGCTGCCTGCAAATGAACTACCAACAGAATAGCACCTGCCTTGAGAAACCAAATATTCTTTGGTGAAGCCTTTCCAGCAAAAGCTGGCCAACCCAGATTCCTTTTTAGAAAAAGGCAAGTTCTGCTGAGACAGAAAGAGCACCAATTTCCTGAAAACTTTGGCTCCTTGAAAGACACATCTTAAGAGAAACTGGTGCTGGACAGATTTCCTGCAAGGAGAGAGGATGTTCTTAAGACATGATTCAAATTCTGCCCAAGAATTTCTTTCCCATTGCTGTACTTTGTGATATCACTTAATCAGCCATCTTATTTCACTGGATTGTCCTCTGGAGGATCACGTTCACAATGCCCCCAGCAGGAGCCCTCCCTTCTGCAGTCAAAGATACAGAAGCAAAACTGGTCCAGACTCCTTCCCTGGTGTGCTATCAATAGTTACACTTCATAAGAACTTAGTCTAGCAAGCCCCTTTCCACTATCAGTCATTGTCCAATGTTAAATTGGATAGGTTATAGAGAGTAATTTCTGGCAGAGCCTTCCTTAAGAAGTTCTCCCAGTAGGAAGGTGGAACGATTGGTATTTTTTTATCTGTCTTAATATTTGATGTTGTCGATGCTGGCATGGGGCCTGGAGGGTGCTGTTTGTCCTCATAGCTACAACAGCAACCTAGTGAAACACACACACACACACACACACACACACACACACACACACACACACACAGCCACTTACAAATGTACTTCTGCTCCAGCCTGGAGTTCATTCTGAATGGCACTGTTCATTCTTTGATCTCAGTGATAAGTGCCAGCAAAGGAGGCCCCACTAGGAAAGCTACTGCAAAACACTTATCTGATTGCATTTATTAATAAACCAGGCTGGATTTGAGTGATTCATCTAGGAGGGAATGCATCCCACTGCATAATCCACAGACCAAGACATGCAACTCTAGCTTTCATGAGGCGAACTGTTCCAAAAGGTGTAGGAGAAACAGCATGGAGAAGGGAGGATGGAGTTTGGAAACAATACACTAGCTGATGTGTAGCATTCAAGCATAACTGATAAGAGAGTAACAGCTGCTAAAATACCAGCAAGCACAGCAAAGGATAACCTATCTCATACAGAGCCATGAGACACTGCTCGGAGGAAAGCCTGGAACCAAGACATGACTGCCTGGCATTAAGGCACTGGCACAGAGCCATTGGGTGTTAAGACCATGTGGGTTTAAAAGAACTTGCCCAGATGGCTTCTGCCCTATAACCAGTACAGTCATAAACAACATGTGCTATTTCCTCATCATCTATCACAGAGGCTTCCCTTGGCCAGAGAGAGCACAAGGCTGATTATTTTTGGCTCATCTTTTCTTGCTGGACAGGAGCTCCCTGGTTCACGTTCAGATTTAGTAGAATTGGTCTTGTTACTCCCAGATTACTAGCTTAACTGCTCCATTAGGGGAACATCCAGGAACAGATGGGAAGAGGTTCCAAAACTTGAGACTGAAAGCTCTGAGTGCAATTCTCTCTCTCTATTTTTTTTTTTTTTTTTTTTTTTTTTTTTGGTCTCAGTAAAAGTTTGAACCATATTTGATGCAATGTCAGCTTCACAAGGTCATTGGCTCCAAAGTCCAATTCCCAAACCAAAGGTTCCTTTGGTAATGTGAAGCATTGTGCATTGCCTCTTCCATTTGTTTTGCTGTTTGCACCTCTAATGAAAAGCAGCAAGTTAAAGAAAAACACACAGAAAAATGAAGCTTGTTCAGTTGGGGAACAGCTGTTCCTTGAGTTGTCAACATTGGGAATATGTGAGACTTCCAAAGCCAAAATCTCGCATCGACCTTGATAATTACATCAACAGCAGGGAAGCACCTCCAGCAATAAAGGAGATCACGTTCTTGATTGCTGGAATTCTAATCATTTGTTTTTAATTTTGTAGGTATTTAAGCAGATAAAAAGAAACAAAGATTCTCTGCTGGATCTTTGCCTTGTAACAACTATTTGTCTCGCTCTGTTTACCTGAGGCTACAAGGTTCCTTTCTTCACGTCTGTCTAGGTGGTATCTCTAAAGACAGAGCTCCTTGAACCAGTACAAGTGAGCAAAAGGACTTAATTCAAAATCTCATGCAGGCAAGGATTATGTATGTGTGGATTTCCAGATGCTGTCTGTTAGATCATAAACAAGGGCTGCTTTACAGTTTCAATAGTGCAGTGCTGCTCATCTTTGCTTGCAAAAGCAGGGGACCCAAAAAATCCTCAGAGGTTTTGCCTCTCCAGAAAGTGTTAAATAGACACACGTGTCCCCACAACATCTTTATAATGTGACTGAAAAAAATACATTCTACTGCACCAAATTTTTATTTATTCTTTGAGTAGTCAAAGCCACATTTGTTCAAAAACATTTCTTTAATGGTCAGAGCAAGAAATGGAACCTGATTTGGAATGACCATTTCAAACCTAATTTCAAGTGCAAATAACAAAGCTACTGCCACACTACATTCAGGCTAGTTATATGATTAAAGAACACTTACAATTGCATAGGTTTGAAGTAGAAGCAGTGTTAGACATTTAAAACTGGGATACATTTGATATCATTTCATTGACAGATTTGAACCTGACAAAATGATCTATCTGCGTATTTTTCCACTGGTGGCTACCTTCCAGAATAGATAATGGATAGGAAACATCGAGCCAGAAGTTGATGCTACAGTAAGCTGTAAGCAAAAGGGAGTTCTAATTGAAAGCATTTCCATACCGTGGGCACTGCTGAGTGGCTGCCATGTTAATTACATGATCCCTTCTTCTAAAGCAATCTTCCACTTGGATACCAAGTTTAACTCCTGCCAAGAGGTCTCTGAAATGTCATCAACAATTGTGTTTTCTGACAAAAATATAAAGTTAACTAATTGTAAGCACCCTTTGCTGAGGAACTTTAAAAAAACCCCACTGGTTTCTCTTCCTGGAGAGACAGAAAATAACGTGGGTCATGTGCATTAATATTTTTGCACTGACATAACTTTGGCACAGGTCTTGGGTTCTTGCCAAGGTGCCACCTGGAGCCAACAGCATACATTGAACACAACACAGAGCAACAGTCATATAAAATTAAATCACAATCCAGCCTAGAGCCTTACCTCTGGGAAAGGGACATAGGGCATATCTGTGGGAGAAGTATAGAAGACAAGGCAGATACAGCAGGATCCTCCTCTCAACAATCCTGCCATGGCACCTGTGTGATTTAAACTCATCCAGTGCTAAAGGTCCCATCCCCTTGTGCCTTGCTTTGCATTTATCAAATTTATTTGTGAAATTGAAGTCCCCTGATTGAGGTTTCATTAGTAACACAGCAGAGAAGCAGTTTATCTGGTAACAGAGAGCCACTTTAACCACAGCCAGGATTGTTGTCACCCAAACAGATTAGTGGTTAATAATAGATTGATATACCAATCTACAACTTCATTTCACAGGTATGACTAAAGTAATTTTTCACCTCTGCTTTCATTTGAATCAGGTATTTATTTGCCAGGCATGTGGTAGCATAACGTAGATGTTTTATGATTGAACCAAAGCCAATTTCACATCCAGATGGCAGCAGCAGTGCTCTGGAAATGTGGGCAGTCTCCTCACAAAAAGCAAAGGGTTGAAATTGCCAGGAGAATCTGTCTTTCATTTTTTTCCCAGCAGCAATGGACATCTCCCAGTTTATAAAGCTGAGCAGGTCTTTGCAATTGTCAATACATCTTTAGCCTCTTTCCTTTATTTTGCCTCTTTTAAACATGCAGCCACATTCATGAAATCACCAGTTCTAAACTAGACCACTGACTGTGTGCCTGCAGAGCATTCCTCTAAAGGAGTAGGTATTAAAACAAGTACAAACTGTTCTGCTTACCCTCTGTAGAATTGCTTCCTCATACAGACATACTTTCTACAGACACTGAAATTCTTCATAAGGCACTGCCCCATTTGGTGTTGGTTTGCACAAGCACTTGATTTTAAAATATGAGGAAAGGATGTTTTACAGGATAATGTTACAGCTGTCATGAAAAGAGCTAGCCTAGTGTATTTTTGGAGAAGGGATAAAATAAATAAGGGGCAGTTGCATTACTTTTCTGTGATAGCAATGCCCCTGCCATTATGTTTATCAACTTTTAGCCTTTCCCCACAGAATGTTAAATTACTTATAGCTACAAGAATGTTTTTTCCCCACTAATCTTGCCTCATTTTCAGAAACTTCAGTAATGATTCAGGTCTAGAGATGGCTAATATGACACTGTGCCATCCTGGTTAGCTCAGCCCTCAAAAGCTGCATTTTATTCCTATCTCTGCCACCAGGCTGGTGATAGCTGGTCTAGCTATTTCCTCCTCTGGAAAAGAAATGAAATTATTTTGGAATCTCCTTTGCAATTTTGTTGTAAGATCTGCTGACACAACACACTGTATAAGAGCTGGATAATATTATGATTCTTGTTACTCTTAACAATGTTTGAGACCTGATTTGCAATCCCTCTACCTTTCCCTTTTCCTTTTAATGGAGAAGACAGAAATCAGTAGGAAATGGGATCTGCAGGATTTATTTTTTATCATTGACCCTTTTCAAAACCTCAGCAATTTTTTTGTTTCCCTTTCTAAAATGCACATGAGGACAAATCAAAATCTTCGGCACTATTTTTGAATGGGTTTCTATATTTATTTTTATTTTATTCCTTTTACTGTCTTTCTACCACCTCCTTAACAAAGACAGAAATGAATGGAATTCCATTTTGGAAAGGCATGAGAAACAGATGCAAACATGTGTGCATTAGGCAAGGCATTCTCTGAAACCTCTTCTATTGGAAGAGCAGATTTAAGAAGATATTTGATGCTGGTAGCCTGGTGAATTGCTACCAAAGGCACTGCAGGATCACTGTCCATCCAGCTATATGAATAAGTAAATAAGCATCACGCAAATTAATATATACATATAAAAGTGTGTCCATGTGCATTCCTCAGAGCAGAAAAACTGGAATTAGAATAAGCAGTTTGTGTATGTCCCCTTTTCAGCTATATTTCCTGATTTAATAAGTTTGATACTATTTGTGGAGTTTTGTTAGAATAGCTTTCTGGTTCTCACACCTCCTTTCCCTGCATTTTAGTAGGATCTCAGTCCAGACTTAGATAAGGCTAGTGTAGGACTTCAGTTAAGCCTGTAGAACTCATGAGACTGGTGAGATTCCTGGAGGAATTCCTGTTCTCTGGTTTCCAAATATCAGCAAGAAATTCACAGCAGTGCTGCCTACTCATAGAGTTGTTCTAGCATCTGAAGGCAGCTCACATTGTACCCTTTTCCCTCAAGTCCATCCTCTGGGAAGACATATATGTGGGGTCCATCTATATCTTCATCTCTTCCACCGCTGGCCCCAACAGGCAGAGATGTTCTTCACAAGGGGAGTCACAGAGCTGCTGTCTCCATGGTCTTCCCCAGCTCTGCAATGCCTTGTCAGTACCAAAGTGAAGGCATCATCCTCTATCTGCTTTGGAGTGAGGAGAAACAGCTTGAACAGCTCTCATCACCCTCAGCTCAGCTTCTACAATGCCTGCACAAGCTGTGAGGAGCTGCAGAGTCAGTCCTTTACTCTGCCTCAATTTCCTCACCTCAAGACCTTGTATCTCTCCCAGACCTATTGGAACAAAATTATATAACTGTGGTAATTTTCTGTGATGTGACTGACTCTATTAGAAAAGTTCTAATTTTCAGCTGAGGTCTATTTTCTAAGCTCCAAAGCGAGGTTGTGGTGTAGCGTTAGTTTTCTTACCTTGCTTAAATGATTTATATTAGGAACATATCATTAAAAAGCATGATTCTGGTACAGAAGGACAGCACAGATTTTGCATTTAAACCTGACCTTCAGCCATATGTGGGAAATGTTATATTTTCCAATAGGCAGTATCATAACCTTCAGTCCCTTCCCTGGTACCTTTTCCTGCCTGAATTTAACTTTATAGTGGCTAGCAATATCCACCAGGAGACGCTAAAGTAATCTGAGATGCTGGGGCACGTGGAAGCCCTGATCACACCCTCTGTGCCCTAATCCTGCCCCTCCTTGCAGCTGCAGGCAGGCAGGTGGCCAAGAGGAGACCCTGAACCATGAGAGATGCTGGGGTGTCCCTGCCTGCAGAGATGCTGGGGTGTCCCTGCCTGCAGAGATGCTGGGGTGTCCCTGTCTGCAGAGATGCTGGGGTGTCCCTGCCTGCAGAGATGCTGGGGTGTCCCTTCCTGCAGAGATGCTGGGGTGTCCTTGCTTGCAGAGATGCTGGGGTGTCCCTGTCTGCAGAGATGCTGGGGTGTTCCTTCCTGCAGAGATGCTGAGCTGTCCCTGCCTGCATAGATGCTGGCTCAATTTTTGTTCCAGAGTAATGCAGCTCTCCCTGCCAGCTCCAACACAAGGTACAGGTAGTGACAATGATGTTAGTGCCACTGCTGTTTGTGACAGTGGTGTCAGTGTCACTCCTTTGCCTGTGTGGTCAGAGGGCTGTGATGAGGAGCAGAATGTGTCTGGCACACTGGAGAGGGAGGGAGCTCTCCCTCTGGCAGTGGATGGTGAAATCATTAGCCCAGGATTACAGTGAGGGATGGGGCCTGAGCCACCAGAGCAGCATCTGCATCCAAAGCTCAGGGGTGGTGGGGCTGGGCTTGGGCCCATCTCATATTCAAACTCCAGTGCAGAATTCACACACTAGGCCCAAGGGAGAAAAAACAACTTATTCACACACTCAAATTAGCTGTGGAGGGGGATGCAGAGAAATACCTGCCAAGTACACTGTTTAAATATTAATGATATCCTCTTCTCCTCTAATTTTAATTTTTTTTTTTTAATTTTTTTTCCCCAGTGGGAAAGCCCCTTCCCACTTTTATACCAGATCTGATCCCTTTATTTCCTTTTCAATGAGATATTCCATCCCTCCCCAGCACATTGAGCACCACATCTCTGCCATGCAATAATCACAGTGACCCAGTAGTCCCATCCCTCCCTTGGAGAGCAAATGTCCAGCCTGTCTTAGAAAGGACAAACTCTCTGGCCAGGCAAAGGAAGCTGCAGGCTGATTCAGAGCTAGGACACCCAAATTCAGCCTCCACTGGGGAAAAAAAAAAAAAAAAAAAGAAAAAAGAAAAGTAAAAATAAAGGTCACCTTTAGATTTCGATCAAGATTAGAATTTCCCAGGTTCACACTTGTTTTAATAAGGGGGTGAACCAGTCTGCTAAGCTGAAACTTCCTTTGGCTTTGGAATAAAATTATGCTAAAGACCCTACAGGTTTGAATTCTTTTCCAGCTATAACTCAATTTTTCTGTTTGAACAAACAGTGAAGGTTGTGGCTGGTTAATACTGTGACTGATTCTGTGTTTTGTGACCGTGTCGCTTGCAGTGTTTAGGGAAGAAGATTTAGAAGACTGGGTAGTCAAGGGTGAGGCTTGAACTAGTGCAGCTCTGCCAAAACATGAAAAACAAGAACTGCTCTGTCTTGCCTCATTTGTTGAAGATTAATTTTAATTTTAATTTTATGCTTGCTAGCTAAGATGCTCCTTGGTTTATGCATTTGCAGAGATTGTTTCAAGGGTCAAAGTTTATGGTAGACAGAATCTACTGAAAACCATCTATGAGACATGCCCACTTGTAGTACTTTGATATTTTCAATCATTCTCCTGGACAGAAGTCTACCCTCCTGAGGACAAAAATGTGAAAATAGGAGCTTTTTTCCTGGGCTGCTACAAAGATGCTACAGATTTTACCACTTTGATTTTTACCTAGTGGTTATAAACTGGTGGAGCATTTGTGCCTTGGAGACCTAGGACTGCTATTGTTGATGTTTTGATTTCTCAAGGGAATAAACTGCACAGTTATTGTCACAAGTGTCCCCATCCTGGAGAAGAGCATGACAGAAGGCAATCCTGTAGAGGTCTTTATTCTTGCAGCTCCAAGCCACATTGATTACTTTGTGTGTGATGTCTTTCCATTGATTTCTCCTCATGAGCTGATCCAATCACTTGATGAATGTGGTGCCTGAGGCTGGGCACAGCTCAGTTACCTGTTGTGAGGGAAGCCACCTTAAAGCATGCTGTGATGCTTTAATTTTTTTAGTAAATAAATTGATCCAGCCCAGATTTTGACCTTTTACAGAGTTAAAATGCAAGCCAGCACCCAGAGAACCTAGAAAGGGTGAAAGATATGGGAAGATGTCTTTGCAAAATACAGAGATTTTTTTTTTTTCTGACTAAGCAACTAAGCTTTAAGGTTTTGTGGACTATATGGCAACACTAATTGGCAAGCACTAATTGGCAAATTTAGAAACTAATCCTGCAATGCAGAAGTAAAATAGCCATTCAGTAATAATCCCTCTTGGAACAAAGACAGGAAATTCAATATCTTTGTAGATTCCAAAGTTAGACAGGGGCCATGGGTTTCATGAACTTCTCCAGGGACTGCATTTGTAAACCATAAACAGATTAAGAAAACCCACTCCTGCAAAATAGCCTCATCACAGTGAATTTTCCCCTTACTTAAATCCTATCTGCCTTTGTGCTGTAAAATCTCCAAAAGTCGTGATAGGATTGGAATATTCTTGCAATGCAATGTTTTGCTTGATCAAGCAAAGAAAGGAGAAGAAAAAGAAAGAAGCTAAACAGAGATATTTCCTGATAAACAAATAAATGGCAATATTTGGTTTGGGTTTGGTTGGGCCTTTTCTCACCAAAACCACTTCTACACATTTCTACAGTTCTGGAAGATATGGATTGTTTCCATATTCTTCTCTGCTGTCAAACATTTCTCCCCAGCCACACTAATAGAAAACAAAAATATACTTGTAACAGACAAGCAAGTGATTAGAAACCTAGAGGAAGCAGAAGAAAGAAAAACAAAGAACTTGTAGCTGTGTTTCTCACCTGGGACTGGTTGCTAGCCAGGAGAATGGCAGGTAGAGCAAGAATAATCTGTAACACACAAGCTGCAGATTCACTAGTTGCTTTTGTGTCCATGTCTTTCAAACACATAAAGATCTGAACTATGTGAATGTGCCTTATGAAGGTGAAAGATGTAGGACTGGGGAAAATTGCTATACCTGTATTACTGAAAACAATGCCTTTAAAGGGAAACTACAACTGCAAGAAGAAAAAAGATAAGAAGGGAAAAAAATAAGAAAATTAGAAGAAAAGGAAAAAAGAGAATAAAAGTAAAAAAAAAAAGAAAAAAGAAGAACAGTCAACAGAGTTAGGGCTAAATGATACAGAGTCACAAATGTTTATGTTAAAGGTTTATGTAGAAGATTATACACATTATAGATATGAGAAAAAAGATCTATTGTAAAGAAGAATATAACCCTTATGTTGGTTCAGGAGTCCATACAAATTGCTTGCAGCAGATCACCTTTGTGAATGCTCTTCTCCCCAAAGAGATGCTTTGATCACCAAGAAGACTAAAAGGAGGCTTGACAGGAATGTTTACTGTTAGTTTTAACCAAATGGAGAAAACACTGCTAAAAAACTATAGTCTCTGTATTTTTCATAGAGGGTGAACAACTTGCAGTTGCCTAAAATGAGAGAAAAATCATGGAAGGTCAGACTTGAACTTGCTGTAAGTTTAGAGGTGAAAAATTTGTAGCCTGTTGTCACTATCAAAAAGCAAGCAAAAAGAAAAAATAATTAAAAAAAAAAAAAAAAAGAGAGAGAGAAAAATCCTATTCCAGGTCAATTTCTAACTGCCCTTAAGGTAATTTTATCATAATGGTGCTTCTTCTAACGTGGACACCTGCTCAGTGAAAACTCTGCTGAGCTCACTAATTCATTTCACAGCATCACTGGTAGGAAGTTATGTGTAACAAAGTCCAGGCCATGTGTATGCAGATTTTTTAGTTTCAGCCATTGTTCTGAAAAGACTTTTGGCTTGTATTTTTCTTTTTTTTTTTTTTTTTTTAAAGCAGTAGTTGCAGTATGAGTACCTGGTTCATAAACTGCCTGGTTTAGCAGGGGTATGCAGAAACCATACACATGATGACCCAGATTTTTTGAGATATATTTAGGTAGTCAAGTTGTATTAATTTCAGAGGGAGTGAGACCTCCTGAACCCTCTAAGCACTATGTCATTTTCCCATTATCTTACTCAGCTAACATCTTACTGAGGTTTTTACTCAGCTAACATCTCTTTAGTATCCTCCTTGGTTCCTTACTCCTAAGATTTACTCACTGCATTCTAACTCTGTGGTGCCATGCCTTTCACTTGAGTTTCTTGCTTTTTTATATCTATGTTCCATCATTCTGTCACATATACTGGAACTTTATTCTGTCCCTAGTGTCAAAAGGTCCTTTTATACATTTCTGATGTGGTTCCATTGCCTGAATACAGAGAATTTGTCTGACTTGTTTCTCTTTTAGAGAAATAAACTTTAGTCTTTTTTTGTTGGCTTTTTTTGATAGTCTGTGTATCTGGCAACAAAGCAAGAAAATGTCAAGGAAGTGTTATCATGCCCATTTTAGGAAACTGAGGCAGAGCAAGGGAAAGAATGAGAGAGCAATTGTCTACATGAGTCACGTGAAGACCACAGAGCATCAAGCTCTGATCTGTGAAGTCACAGGATGCACTGAACCTAAACACTGAGATTTGCTTCTATTCAGGAAATCACTAATGACTTGTCTGGTGCTCCCTTATGCTAAGGTAACTTTTGGCGTGATGATTGAGACTCCTTACCTTATTTTAGCCTTTTGCCTTCTGCAGGTTTTTTTCTCATAGCTTTAAAATATTGTACCTATGTGCAAATTTTGAGGTGAAACACGTGAAACATGGTGTATGAAGATACACATACAGAGATGCCTTTCATGATCCAAGAGGCTTCATCAGAATTCTGCTTCAAGTATCAGATCAGCCTTTTGCATGTATCTGAAAAAAAAGATTTGATGGTTGTGTGACAAAGGAGGACTGAATATCCACCAAAACCAGAGTAATTTTCCTCTGGACAGATATAGGATGCTAGTGGTAAATCAAAATCAAGGCCAGTGTTAAAGTCCTTGGACCCTGTGGCCCCCACTGCACCAGGGACTCTTTCCATTGCCACAAGCTCACCTAAAACATGAACTGACCACATATGAAGCTGGCACCAGGCTACCTAGAAGGCATCTGGTTTCCTTTTATCTTTCCTTGCATTAGTCACCTGCGAGCCACTGCAGCTCCACAGTTCCCGCGTGCGGGGAGCCAAGAGTTCAGGTATTAGTTACACAAAAAAGCAACGACACCAACAGAAAATAGACTAAATTCTTGTTCCCATCTCCCCTTTCTCCTCTCATCTACCTGCAGGTGCTTCTGAAATAGAAATCTTTTGGATGCATCCCATGGGAGTCAGCAGGGTGACTCCTGTGAGATTCAGGCGCCAGGTCTTTGGGGATGTTCAGATCGTATGTCTAGACAAGATAACATCCTCCTCTGAACCCAGCAGCTAACCCCTGGGGAAACCATTATTCATGTATAAAACACCAAGAGAAACTTTCACTGCATGCAGCTTCCTTTTTTCCCCTCCTCCCCGTGGGAATTTGCTTAGTTTAACCCTTTCATCCCTACGGAGCAGCAACTTCCCTGCTTGAAGCCATTACCCTTTACCCTTCCACGCTTCAGGGCTCAGCTCTCTGCACCTGCAAAAACACAATGTCTGACTGAACAATGCCAGGTGAGCCTTCAGCAGCAGCTTTAATGTGAAGTCCAAACCCAGAGAAACCTCCTCCTTTCCCCATGGAGAATAACAGCTCTTGGACTAAACCTCCAGCTCTGACTGCAGGGCCCAGGTTGCACAAAACACCTGGCAGTTTGCCCCAAAAAAGCACCTGGAGTTGCTCCTGAGACAGAAGAGTACCCTGAGCATCCGAGAGTAATAGGGATATGCAAGACACTGAAGGAATACAAGACATTTTATTCTGATCTACTTTCAGAATCAGAAAGATGGAGACTTTGAAGATGAAGTAGAAAGTGTTATGATCTAGTGTGACTCTGTAAAGGTTGATGAATGGTTTGTATTCTGGGTGACAGTAACTGGGAGTAAAGCATTTCCCAAGACTAAAGAATGTGTGAAGTCATTGAATGCTGTTCTGGACATGCACTTTTCCCTGTATGGGCAGGCCAAAGGGTTACACACACCTTCTTTATATTTGATATGGCCATGATGCTACTGATTTTACATGAACTAGTCTGACTGTGCAAATTTATCAGCAGATCACTTTTAATCTGGTCACATGATTTTATTTAGTCTCCATCACGAATTGTTACACCATCAGATTTTTCCAAAGCTCTCAACACATGGAGGCCAGTTTAGTGTCTCTACTTTTTGGTTTTCCTCAGCACATTTTCCTTTTTTTTTTTTTCTAAGGTTTTTGGTTTGGATTATAATGGCCAGAGAGGAAAACACAAATAAACACAGAACAGTCTCTGTGAGAAGATTTGCTTTGATCTGTATCTTGCAACATGGCAAGAGACATCTGTCCACAAAAACATTTGTCCCAGCAGCTCAGTTGTTGAAAGATGGAAGGGAGTTGCATGTCTTTATGAGGTCAAGTTGGCAGAAGAGAGAAGAAATTTGGTCCCTACAGTAACCACTATATCCAGAAATTATCTGGATCTTGGATGAGACTGATCATGTGTATCTATTTATAAAAAGCACTTGCAGGGAGCAGTAGTACCATATTGCTCTCTGTTATTACATCTTGGCAGAGTAGAAAAAGTCCCTTTTAGGCAGGTGGCATGTTTACACTGTGTGGATCCAACAGCTCTCTCCATTTAAGAAAGAATGAGTGGCAATGGAGATAAGAAAATGGGATCCAGAAGATGTAAATTATGCTTATTGAACAAAACAGCAACTATTTTTTTTTCTTTTCCTGTGCATTGAAAACTGCAGAGATTTCACAATATCACATCTGATTCATCACAGTGATAGAGGTCCATGGCTAGATTGGAGTAGTAAAATTCTTGTGATCAACAATGTGGAAAAATCAAACATTTTATAAATGTTTCTACATTTAGAAAGAAGTGGGATGCTGCACTCTTACAACACAAGAATAGTGATCTCAGATCCCAGTCCATTAGCAACTAAGTATGGTTTTAAACAAGTTCAGTAAGGGATAAACATTTTGAAATCAGTAGGCCTGGATAACGTGCACCCAAGAGCCCTAAAAAGGTTGTCTGAAGATCTCTCTAGCCAACTTATTTTAATTTTGAATAAATCTTGGCCTGCCCAGTAAATTCCAGTGGATCATAGAAGCTAATTTTGTGCCAATATGCAAAAGGCCAAGAGAGATGACCCAAAAAATAGTAAGCCAGTCAGCTTGACATCAGTCTTAGGCCCAAAAACCCCAAACCAAACCAATAAACAAACAAACAAACAAACAAACAAAAAACGAAAGAAAAAAGCCCAAACCACAAAAACAGGAGTCAAATAATTGGAGTCGAATAACTAAGAATTAGAGAACAGTTGTACTTACTGTCAGTCAATATGGTTTAATAGCAATGAGCCATGAAGAACCAAGACAATTTCATTCTCTGATGAGATCATTGATTTTGTTAGCAAATGCCATGGTAGAAAGATAACAGACTTTAAAGGATTTTGTCTTTCCCAATTTCAAAAGCAAGTTGCTTTGTCTCATTCCCATAAATTCTGCACTAAATTTGAGTTGATTGAACTGCTGTATAAAAAACCATGTGATTTAGGGCACTTTTACAAATGAGGGTTTTCTGTAGAAGTTAGATGACAAGATGAGGAAATCAAATTTTTTCCCAGTGTTATCCAATAGCTTGATCAAATAAAACTGCAAGAACTAGTAGGAGTATTCACTTTTATTTTTATTTTTATTTTTTAAAAGCTCAGAACAATCTTCCCACACACTAACATTCCTGCCAGGCAAGGAAGCAATGGAAAAGAATTTAAAAATCTGAATCTTAGCCTAATTTTAACTTGATTGAGAGCAAAACAAATATTTCAGCCTCTCATAGGTTACTGCAACCAAAATTTTTCTCTCTCTAAACTGAAGAGAGACATTGATTAAAAAGCTCAAGATGCCTGATAAACCAAGCCTGTTTAAATGAAGCACATACATGGGAACAAACAGATAATTTTGGAGATACCTTCAATAAAAGGGACTGTTTTCTGAAAAGTGGTGGCTCTGAAAGGGTCATAGTGAGCAAGTGATTGAACATGTGGGAAAATTGCACTGAGAGTTGTTATCAATGGTTCACTGACAAAATGGAAGGATATTGGAATAAAGTTCTACAGGGATTTGTAGCTGTTTCCTGTGCTATTCCATATTTTCATTAATGACTGAATGATGGACTTTTGCCATTAAAATTGCAGATGACACCAACCAGGAAGTAACTGGAGATGCTGAAAGGCAGGAGAGCATGTGTTAAGTATGATTATAGCAAATTGGAGAAATTATCTGAAAAAGATAAGGTGATCTTCAGTAGGAATGATTGTAAATACTCATTCCTTAGGCAGCAACACTAATTTTCCCAGATAAGGGATGAACAGTGCTCCATGGGTAGTGAGGATCTTGGATTGCACTAGAACATGATCTGAACGTGAGTCAACAGTGTCTTGATATTGCAAAAAAGACAAACAGTGTGGGGGATGCATAAACACAAATGTCGCCTGCAAAACACATGCAGTAATCCTTCCCTGGAGTTCAATGTTGATAAAGCCCAAGTTGGAGGCTCTTCCAAAGTCCTGAGGGCAAATTCAGACCTCTGATGCCAAACAAGATGCAAATCAACTGGAGGAAGTCGAGAGGTGAGTGGTAAGGTCGGAGGGCTCGAAAGGGAGATGTTGTTTATCTTAGGCTGTAGGTGTGTAAAAGGATGCTGCAGAGAGGAAACAGATGCTCTGTTTCTCCATGTTTATGGCAAGCCAAAGTCATGGATTCAATGACAGGAGAGGATGCCAGACAGGAGTGAGGGTAAGAAGCTTTATAAGTAGAAGGCAATGAATCACTCCAGGGCACTGCCTGGGGTGTTGTTCCCCTGAGAGGATTGCTGGAGGTCTTTAAGAACAAATTAGAGAAACATCTGTAGGTATAAAACAGCTGGAATTGATTCTGATTTTGGTAGGGAGGTAGGCTGGAAAGAAATCTTAAAGTCACTCTAATTTATGAACATTTTAGTGGAAGAAACAATTCAATAGATGTCAGTACAGGAAGGAGAGCTAATTAGGAGTTGTGACTTATACAGGGATCAGCTTTGTATTCAGTGCCACTGCTCTTGCTTTCTTCAGCAGAATGATGTAAATTGTAATGCAGAAAACATTTCATTGAGGTTTAAAGTTTACAGGGACAATGTAAAATATATGTAAATTTGGTTTTCCTTTAGGCAATAGCTTCAGTCAAAGGAAGTGGGAATATTATTTATATTAATGAAAAAAATTTGGTTTGATATTATCAAATAAATATACTTTATTTCTTACTTTGAAATTATATTTTATATTAAAGTTGATATTTTTAAAGATAAGTTTCACAGAAGATTTTAAAAGTGTTGAATTACCCCAAAATGAAGCCTAATAATTTTCTTTGAACCAAAATTAATTTTGTGATTTTTTTCTCAAAAACAACATCTCAGTACAAAATAAAGTTGGTTTTCCTTCAGCAATATCTTGTTTGGTGATGGAACAGAAAAGGTTTGTTATTCTCTGCTTGTATTTGTCAAACCTTTTGAGACCTGGGGGAGCCCCATTTCAACTCCTTCTCTCAGCAGAGTGCTAAGAACACTGTCTCTCCATTGGACTGCAGACTTTCTCTCTCATTCAGTAATTTGCAGCAGCCAGGGAAGAAGTTATTTTATACCACTACACTGAATATCATATAAGACATGACAATTTGTCCAAAAAATTGAGATAAGGACATTGATGGCCTAATAAAAGAAGTGGCAAACAAAAGATAGTGGCCTTTGGTAGCTAGGAAGCATGTCAGTAATTCCTAAATCAAAAAATTCTCTGAACCTCCTAAGCAAAGCAAGCTAAGTAAATCTGTAAAGCTGAAATTCCTCCTCCATTGCTTATTGGACATTGCTTCCCCTCTACAGACAGTGAAAATGAAAACAGTAATTTGTATTTAAACTACTCTGCAGGTGTAATTTAATTATTTAGCCTGTTCATTCCTACCCCAACTCATTTTAGTCCCAGCATGTTATGGAAAAGACACAGTTTTGAAGGCTTTTCACAAGCCCCTTTGAGGTTCAGCCCAGGGAGCTTTCAAGAGATAAGTGATTCCTCCAGGTTCAGGGCATGGAATTATTCTGTTCTGATGGGCAATGGGGATGCAGATGATGCTCCTCTCCAAATATATGCAAGGACCCATAATCCCAGCGACTTTTTGCCCTTCATCCCCTCTCCTGATTTCTTCTTGATGCATCTATTTCCACTGAGTGGGTTTTTTTTTGCTCCTGATTAATATACTGGTCTCCCTTCCAAACTGCAACAGTGAGCAAATACCTTTGACAGTCCAGAGCAGAAGGGGGTAGTATCAGATCATCAAGGTTATTTCCTGCTGTCAGCCCTCTCTTCTAGAAGATGTGTCCCACTCTCAACCACAGAGAATATGGACAATTTCGGGCCAGTGGAGGAGCACTTCAATCCCCTGTCCTCCATCACCTTGTTGAATAGTCAAAGGACTTTACAGGAAAACTGACAATGAGGTAGGACTCTGCTTGAGTAAAGTGGGACAAAAATTGTCCTTCAGAAGAGCTTCAAGAGAAAAGAACTAACTCACCCATGAATCTGACACCATCCAGGGTATTTATTTCAATATGAAGTCCATATGAAAACAGTAAGTAGCATGGAATATTTCTCCTCAATATAATTAGTATCCTCTATGATATGTTATTCTCTTCCATCTCCCTCTGAATTTAAAAAATCAAGTAATTCAACCCACCTGAGAGCAAAAACAAGGTGCAAGGAATCTCTATCTTCAAATAGGACGAGTGAGTGCTAATGTGAGTGTGTTACAAAGAAAAACTTTCACTTCTGAAAAGGGTTTTGTGTTTCCCTGAAGCAAGGAGTAGCTGCATCTGTACCAGCTCCATAGCCTGTCTGATATTGATATGTCTTGAGTGGTCTTTGAAAGCCTGATTTTTTTTCTTCTAATAGATAAATATAACCCCAGATTATTTTCACCCATCTGAAAGAGAAATCATTATGAAATTAACCAGTGATCAACCAAACCACACGGGGAGCTCAGAAAGAGTTTTTAGGCTTTTTCAAATGGCTGGCTGTTCTCTCTCCATCTGGTTGTGTTTAGCTCTGAAATATAATTTTTGGTGCTGATCACTGCTGGGTAGACCATACAATTAAGGTATTTGAAAAACAAACATTTCTAAACCACTGATCACTGGGGAGATGGCTTAGAAACGACAGCCCATTTTCCAAGAAGATGGTTAGGAAAGGGAACCTGAAAGCTTAAGATAACATTGAAAAGGAAACAGAAGAAGTCCAGGGAGGGAAAAAAAAACAAAAGAAGAAAAAGGAAACCAACCAAATAAACCCACCCTCACAAGGATTTTAACTGCTTCTCTAGTTCTTTCAGACTTATATTACTTGAATGTTTTAAGGAATCTGTTCTAGTTTCTGTGGATTTCTGTGGCTTCAGGCCTCTACACAATAGATATATACTGAAAAGTGGAATCTGTGACAGTTAGAAAACAGGAAATATTTGCAGTGATATGAGGAATTTCAGCTCTGTAGGTATTTTATGGACTTTGCAATATCAAATTTCAAGCAGGAACGAGTGCAGGACTGAAGGCCCAGAAACAAATTTGGACGTGCCTCTCTTTACTGGTACCCTGCTGATTATTTTTTTTCCCACCTAAACTCAGCTCACTTTGGCTCCCCTCCCATTATCCTCGGGCAGCTTCATTTTTCTTCTTAAACAATTCCAAAACTGTTCTTTGCTGAAGATAAGTGCCTGGCTCATTCTCACATGAAAGATGATTTAAAGCCAGGAAGTTTTTTACAGTTCAATTTTGACTATTTTATCAGTTAACTAAGAAGATAGAGACAGGAAAAAAATAAAGACTGTGTGATTTGGTGGCTGGAGCAGGAACACAAGTGTTCAGAAGCAAGCCAGAAATTAACAGTTCTGAACTCTTGCAGGGTTCAGGTATAAGTGTTGAGGCACTACTATGTAATCAATTTAAATAAAAAAATCAGGATCTCTATCAGGGGAAGGCTCAACCCAGTCCTCAGATGCAGAAGTAAAGCCCATCTCTAGTAATAGTACTGCTATTGCAGTCAACAATGTTGTAAAAATATTTGGTTAAGGATAGGACATTTCGGGATTTCCTTGAAGTCCATGGCTGCCTTTGACTGAGGAGAGAAAAGGTTTTGGATCCTGCACAGGAAAGTGATGCAGAGGCCAGTGCAGAAGCCTCCAGAATCTCAGATAAGCTTTGACTAAGCTTTTTAATACTTGGATGCTTAAGCAAAGATAACCTCCGAGGTTTTGGCAGCCTTGCCCACAACTAGCTGAAACACAGAAGGACCAGGTAATTACCTAATGTGGTAAGAGCAGTTATGGGAAGTGTGTAAAAGGTAAGGCAAATTCTACCTGAGACCAAGCTTGCTCTCACATCTGAGATTTTCATACCCAACTCAAGTTCTTTCTCTTAATTTTGCTGAGGTGCATCTGCTGTTGAGGTGAGTCTTGGCACTGCTTTGCTTCTTTCCTAGTCAACACCCCAGAAATCTTGAGTGTTGAGGACTTGGGGACAATAGGGAGTGGAGTCCTAGGTCCTTCTTCCAGACTGTTACTGGGATGGAGAGCTGTAAGAATTCTCAATTTTGTGTTTTTTGAACAGTTGTTACTCAAAACGCAGCCAAATCTACCCAGTTAGACCTCCCCAGACTTTGTGCAGACTGCATCCCAGCATGTCAGCACTGTGCAGGAGCTGCTGAATCCCTGGAAAGCACCTAGGGAGCTTCCATAAACAACTTTTAAAATGATAATGATAGTTAATGACCTAATTTCCTAGCCAGCCAAAATACCTGCGGAATCAAAGTCCCATATCTGAATTAATCTAAACTCCTGGGAGGTTTTGTTCTGGACTTAATATTCACAATTACTCCTTTATGTCTGGCATTTTTGGGGCCAAAACAAGACCCCAGTTTAGATATCCAAATAGTTGGATATAATTACTTATTTTCTGCAAAATACCAGATTGCAGCTTTGTGTAACAGCAAGAGGTCTCAAGGAAAATGCAATTTTACCACCTTTCAATAAGGCAGATGTATGTGCAGAATATACTACATAAACAGCAGTCAAGCCTCAAAAAGCTACAGAAAAAGTGAACATATATCCTTCAAAATTTCTTGATCCCATTACAGTTATGTTCCTTATTTCTAACCCAAATTTTCATTGGTGTAAATAGGAAATTTTCCCCTTCATGCTTTACTTGATTGCTGGAGGAAAAGAGTCACAACAACGTCTTTATAACAACTTGCCGTATATTGAAAGACAGTTTATCAGTTCTCTCTCCACCTTAATTATTTTCCTTTGTTCTTTAAACTGGCAGGTAATTTAACATGCAGTGAGTTCTGGATTCTACCTACAACTTCTGCCTGTTCTAGAAAGAATCTGAACTGCATTGCCATCAGTTCAGAGTGAGACCTACCTACATGGGACTCACTAGGCAAATCTATGCAAACTGAAAAATCAGCATATTCTGCCTGCTTTTGCAAGACAGGCTTTTGTGGTGAGTTCCTTATAATTATCAGTTAATTGTTGCGGATCTCGTGCTGCCAAAACTTTTGAGATGTGAAGATTGGATGCTGGTACAATTTGCAGCAGGGTACTTAACTATTCCAACAAAGATTTCAGCACCTTTCTACAGCATATGCCCACAAGCCTGTGCTCTGGTACAAATGACAATTGGTTTTCTGACTTGTGATACCATCTCCCCTTCCTGGTAAGACTGGATAGAGTTGGTTTGATTTAACCTTCCTTTTCCTGGTAATCTTCTTTTGCAGCAACATATGTGTAGTTAAAAAGTACCTAAAAGTACATGAAATGTTCTTGAATAGCCTGAGTCATGGAATGAAAGTCCTAATCCTAACCCATTAGAGAAAACTTGTTTTCCCCTTCCCTAGACTTCAGTTTTCTGCAGCCAGCAGAAAAATAACTGCCCTGCCATATATGACAGGTCTCCTTTGTGCAGGTTATTCTGGTTTTGCTGGTGAGTTTTTCCCACCTAGCACTTAGATACTTTGGGTGAGAAGATGAGGCTTTGGGGCCAGCTCTGGGCAGTAACCTTAGGAGGACTTGCATGCCATGTACCAGAGAACAGGTCACCCATCTAAAAATTTTGGTGGTGAGATTAATGAATATGGTATGAACATCCCCAAACCTCACTCAGTGGAAACACATATTATACAGAAACGGGCAATATCCTGTTGTGCATCCTTCATAGGAGCAAATCCATTTCCCTTGAGCCCTCACTGAATTCTGTCTTCACACCCAGAGAGGCACAACTTCATTGCACCCAGAAAACCAATAAGGAAACAAAGATGATCCATAGGCTGTTAATTTTTCATGGGGAGCAAAATAGATTGCTGTAGCCATGTGGAATTTATGAGCTCAAATATATCACACCATGGATTATACTTTATGCAACTGTATTTACATTTATTTAGCAACATTAAAAACTAGGAAGGGAGCCAATCACATTTCTAGACCATTTGGACTTTAAAAAAGAGTCAGCTTGGACAACCAAGGCCAGGACTTGGTTAGCTGTCTGCTTTGGTACATGTGAAATAGATTTTTTTCACTCACTCTACCATTGTACTTTTTCTTTTATTCAGTACAGCTCAGTTTTCCTGGTCTTGATCACAGAGAATCCCTAGGAACTCAAACACTTAGTCAGCATATATGCTACTTTATCTGCACTGCTTTATGAGTTTGCCTGTGCCAGAACAAAGTTCAGAAGTTTCTAATCTTCAATTTCACAAATATATATATATATATATATATACACATACATATATACACACACACACACATATATATATAGATGAGGAGTGTTCCGTAGCCCAATAGAATTATCACTTAGGATGAAGACTTTTAATTTATACAAATTTATACAAGTTTTCTGAGTCTTTCTAAAAGAACAGCAATTCAATCTGTGTACTGCATGAACTGCAGTAAGGTAGTATTAGTGATATTTAAATAATTTACTGTTAAGTTGGATTCTGAATTTCTTCCTCAAGCCAAATTATTATTGGCTTATATGTGAGTTTTGTCTAAATGAAGACATCAAATTTTAGTCCTTGTATAACTCCAGGTTTCGTGTAAATCATTGCAAAATATTTTAAGAACCAGTGATGTCTAGCTAGTAGACATGCAATTACAGGTGAAATGCCATGATGAGTGGGATGAGCTACAAGTCATTTCAAAGACTGCATAGCAACATTTCCCTGTGAGACATGACAAGAAATGAATAACATTACACCTTCAGTGAAAGTTTGGGTAAAAAGAATCAAGTTGCCTTGTCAGAAAGAAAATTCAGTGAAGGGTTTAGTATTATTTCACCATGACACTAAAAGCACACAGCTTTACAAAATAAGTTGATCAGAGCATGCCACTGATGGAGAGAGAAGGTTCAGTGTGAGCCTGGAAATAAGTTCATCACAGAATAGAGTTCAGCTTTGTAGCATTCTACAGAGACAGGGTGGAAACTCCAGTGACTCAGTATTGATCACTGCCCTGAACTGGTCAGACAGTTGAACCAGATGATTGTTGTGCATCTCTTCCAACTGCAGTATTCTGTTCTCTTCTCTCACATTATATTACATTACATGTAAGGAGCTTAGAGAACCCATCCACACACTCTTTACAAGACTCTTTCTTGACACCTAAACACTCACCCTCGTTTTCCCTTAGTATTCATCTTTGTTGCTGTGTGAGTGCAAGACATACCAAACAGGAAAAAGCACCCTGCAGTAGCCAATTCAAATAGAGAGCTCTGGCTAGGGCTGTGGGGTGGGATGTAGTTGTTATCTCAATATCCTGAGAATGGTTTCTCATATTCAACTGTGTGCAACTGGCATGAAGAACCCACTCTGCAGGAGAAATCACATTCTGGTATTCCCTGCTTCAGTAAAAAATTGGCTTAATAAAGGTGTAAATTAATAAATTATTAAAAAAAAAATTGTAAGTAGTTTTGTAGAAGAAAAAAAGTAATGAGACAGACCCCTATTACCACTGCCAAAGATTTCAGTGTAGCTTTCAGGGAAATACCAATCATTTGGGTTGTGACTGGCTTGCTGAGCACCTCCCTTGTCATATAATTGCCCATGAAATTGCAGCCCATACGGTTAAAATATTAAGCAGGATAACATTACAGTTTTTAATCCACAGCTGAGACAAAGCAGAGATCAGGAATAATCCTGTTCAACAGCACCACGTTTACTGTCTGATGTGGGAGGTGTTGATTAGTTTTTAAGTAGAAACATATTTTTTGAAGTTACATAATCTGATGCTCAGATTTCCCCCTCCCCCTTGAAAAGAATTAACCTAAATATTATGAGAGATTAAAAATTTCTCCAGGCCTTTGGTTTTGGGGGAAAGGGGGTGCACCTGCAGCTGGAGTTTTCCTTTCTCCTCCTCCCAAACCCATTACTCAGTGAAGAATATTTGTGCAGTGCATCGTGCATAGGATCATACATTCAAGTCATCAGAACCTGACTCAGCTGTTACTCAATACTTCCTTGGATAAAACCAATGGAAATTTGCCTGAAGAAAGCCTAGGGATTGAATGAAAATGGCAGGAGATATTAGGAACAGAGAAACTGGAAGGACAAAGGATCTATTTCCATGTTCATGATCCATGATGACCTGTCCCAGCAGCCTCATGCCTTGGGACACCCCTTGCAGGGCACCAGGAAACTTCCTGCTGTTTTTCTGGCCTTGGTGTGGCCCCTCTTCTGTAGAGCTGGTTATGGACACAATTCTTAGACCTCCACTAGGTGAATTTAGTTGCCTGTTTCTGCTGTGCAGGTACTGGAAGACACAGCACGAGTCCTTCTGTAAGGGGTTTCTGGTTCTGCTTGCTACCTGCTGTCCTGTATGCAGAGTGTGCTGGCAATTCACCTTGGGTACCCAAAGGAGGTAAGATTTGAGAGGACAAAGTTCCTGGTTCCTGGCAATATTTCTGCTGGAGTGCAACGAGGAAGGTCCTGGTGCAAAATGTTTCAGCTGTGGCCCTGAAGGCAACATGCAGAAATCAACAGAGTAAGTCTATACCAAAAAAAAATTAGAAATGTTCTTAATTTGGCATAGTCACCTCAGTTAGCCAACATAATTTAGAGAACTAGTGGAGCCAAAACAATTCCCAGTGCTCTGGGTTAGTCCAATAAAAAAAGTCCTAAACTTAAATTTGAACCTCGGCTATAAGTCAAACAAAGTTAAGAAGAGTGCTTATTTTCCACTTTCTTCCTCTCTCTATTTTTCCCTTTCTTTGAAGTGTAGACATCCCTGCCAACAGGCACCTAAATAAAATTGGAGGGATTTTTCAGAAGTGCTGAGCACAAACAAATCTAATCAAAATCAGAAAAACCTGTGGGTGTTCAGAAATTTTAGGTGCCCAAACAGGGATTTGGCTTCACAGAGTTAGACGCCCTTGTTTGAGAACTTTTGGCTCAAAAATATAGTACCCAACCCATTGTATGAGTGTAATGTTCAGTGAAATGTCAAGCTCAGTTTAAACCTCTGGGAAACTAATAAAGTCCATGTACTGCATTCACCTGGGAAATTGGCCCTTTTTTGTTTCTTGCAATTACTTAGGAAACAAGACTCAGTACAAGAATCATAATGTTGTTTTTTGTACATTTTTTTCCTCTCTTGCCGCCTCTTTTTAAAAAGTCTTTTTTTCTTTTTTTTCTTTGGTTTTTTTTTTTTGGTTTTGTTTTGTTTTGTTTTGTTTTTATTATTATTTCTAACACACACATCTATTTCTTTTCCTTATTTTCATCATTTTGGAATTTCAAGCACATAAAAAATGCCAGAGTAATAGCTTGGAAAGCAATTTTCCAGGTTGAACTTGGAGGTGAAAGATGACATCACTCAGCAAGCCTGGGCTCTGGGGCCAGCTCGATCACCATTATGAAGAGTCATCTGAGGGCCTGCATCAGCCTCTCTTCTAAAATTGCTTCATGTAGTGGGCACAGCTGGCTGCTGCAAGCTGGATAGACATGAGCATGAACCAGGGGACACAAAAAAGACCCTTATTTTACACTGATTTTAGACATTCAGTTCCTTAGAGTGCAGCAACATTGAGCTCAAGGTGCTCTAAATGCGAGTGGGTGCTTCTCAGTGCAGGAGGAAATACTGCTCAGAACAGAGGGGTTTTACACCTCTGCAAGACCTCAGTATGTGAGGACCAAGGGCAAGAGGTTGCTGGGTTGTTGGTGGGTTTTGCTTGTGTCAAGAAGAAAGTGGACTGGAAATGGAGGGGAAGAAAGAAAAGCTGAGTATCAGACTCTGTCAAAACATCCAAGCAGCTGGAAACAGGGTTGGCCAAAGGAAAAAGGACAAACATCAATCAATACAGATGTTATTTCCAAGCTTCTGAGAGGGTATTGCAATCCAGATTTCTGGGATTCAGAAAGGAGTCAGACCCTTGCCCAGTAGCAGCTGTTTTATGCACCCAATCTCCCCTTAACATTTTCCATTTTAGCCAAGTCTCACCATACTTCCACTCTTGCTTTCTGAAATTCAGACGAAACAGCTGCAGGATGCACCATGCCAGGCAACTCCCTCTTTAATTTTCTCTCTCCCAGCAATAATAAAAAAAAAAATAAACCAGTTGACACTGCATAAATGCTAAGGTTAATCAAAACCAGGCTCTGCTGGTGGCCCAGTTCCAGTTGAGCTCAGATGGGTGGCAGGGGCACAGCCAGCTTCAGGCAAACATCTGAATAAAGATGCAGGTGGTTGGAGAGGGCCTGGTATATATGGGACTTTGCTGAGACATCCTTTGTGTTGTAAGCTTCACCAAGAATGACCTCTGATCTCGGTGCTCAGCCTTCTGCTTGGGACATCTCAGACATCCTGTCCTTTCCCTCCAGCCTAGAGTGATTCCCCATTTGAAAACCACACACTTTTTGCTGCACTTAAGTATGAGCAAGCATTCTGAGAAACAGCCATCACAGGTCATAGGTAACATATGTATCTATTTATTTTCCATTAGTATTAATTACATTTTTAAACTAGCTCTTTATTTCCCCTCTTCAGTTGGAGCTAGCAGAGGCAGGTCCTGTTCTGGGAAACACAGTTATTTCTGGGAGTGTAAGCACTGACAGATGCATGTGTTCAGAGGAGAAAGTCCCTATGAACTGGAAAGCCTATGAAGTAGATGACCAAACATTCCCAGTCTGTACCAATAAGCTCTGCATTAAATTAAAATAATAAAATCATCAATATAGTAAACACATTAAAATAATAAAGAATTCCTTTTCCTTACAGAAACTCACTGGAAGAAGCCTTTAAGAATTTTGTTTTGAGAGGTGAGAGGCATCTACCTACTCATGTGAAATCAAGAAAAACTGTAGATACTTAAAGCATCCAACTCACAGACCCATAAGCCAGGCTTCAGTCACTAAACATTAGGCATCAAACTGAAATGTGTAAATCAGGTGTGTGATAGCTGAAGGCTTCCTCTGTAAAGCATACTGGCACAGAGGAGTTCAGAGTTTTAATCTTCCAAATGCCTTTTTGGTTTGTATATGGATGGAACTTACTCCTTCTTAGCACTGCAGTCAGAAGAGTATGTCCAAGGTCTCAAGGTCTTGATTATTCTACTTGTTCCTGCTCTAAATTCCTGATCCCTATTCTTGAACTGGAAATGGTTATACAAAGGTGCATCCTGATATGCCTTTGTATGGATCCTAAAACAGTTGCAAAAATTACTAAAAATTATAACTAATTAGAGCATGGGAGAGAGTGGGACACTCTTTCCCTTTAATCTGACATTTTGCATGAGGGTCAGAGGGTTAAAACAGTTCTAAAAAAATATGTAACTTACACATTGCACTGCTGAATATGAAGGATGAGAGCTGAAACAATGAGACTGATACATCCCAAAGGCTGATAATACAATAAAAATCCATCAGCTCAGCTTTCAAGCCCCAGTAGAGACCATTTGATCAAAAAACAACAAAGCACAACAAAAACCAAACCAAAATGATGTATTCATCTGGAATCCATCGAGGGTTACTCCATAAAAAAGGATTAGAAGGAAATTGGACCTAATTGTATGCATATGATCCAGCAGTAAGGTGTCCTCCAGCAGAACCATTCAAAGGCTGCTCTGTAGGCACAGTTCATGAATAGTTAAGAAAAACTAAAATTTTTTTACAGATCCTTCTGTAAGCTTTCACTCAACATATGTGCCCAGCAGCAGGCTCATCTGCTCAGTCAGGACCTTGGCAGCTGCTCTTGCTAGCTCAAGTCTCCTGTAAAGAGGCCTTGAACAATATTAATGTTTTCTGTACTTACCCTCTGTCAGCCTCTAGATTCATCATTAAATTGGTGCATTTCCCAGCTCCTCTGGCCAGGCTCTCTGGCAACAGTAAAATCTCCTGACCTAGTTATTCCTAATCCTTGTACCTGGTACACTGGCAAAAAAAGTAGCCCTTCTGTCCTGAAGATATCTCCAACTTTTCTGAAGCCTTTTACCCATCTAGTGCCCTCCTTCCTGTTGAGCCAGGAAAAAAAGGGAATTTCAACATATTTTGTGCAATTCACAGTACCTGAAGAGTTGTCGACATGTCACCATCTACTGAGGTAAAGGACATTTCATGTGGTTTTGGCAAAAGACTGGCAATGGAAACCTCCATAATACCTACTGCTACCCAGTGGATGTGCTTGTTTTTCATTTGAAAATATTTTGTTGAGTAAAATCCAGGCTAGGAAAACTGCCTGTCTATCCCATTTATATTATTTTTCAGAGCAGACAGAAATGTTATGTTCCTGCAGCATGGCACAACTGCAGAGCCTGTCTTTGCCCATTTCCTCATTAATTCCCTTAACAACTGGGCAGATCACAACATTTCCATACTGAAGCCCTTTAGAAGGGGTTTAACTAAGTGGGTATCCTTTTCTCAAGAGAACTCATCTTCAGGTTAATCAGAAGTCATTTGGTGATATCTGGGTGACAGGCTCAGCTCCCTCTTCTGTGAGGATGATTTCTCTGTCCCTCCAGACTCCATTTACAGCCTGAGAGTGAACATGACTTTGTGGAGGAATTCTGAAAGGAAGTTCATGGGGACTGAGGGAGGTACTAAGGGATCAGAAACACACCCATGTAGTTTGTTATAATTAGTAGTATTAAAGAAAGAGAGAGAAAGAAAGAGCCAGAAACAAATCCTTGGTGGTTGCTCTGAATTTTCTTCTTCAGAAAAATGAGTTTGTGTGTTTGCACATTGACATTAAAAGTCTATATGTAGGTGCCTACAAGTGTTCATACCTACAAGTGTTTAGTGTACCCCTACTGATGAGTTTACATTTGCAGATCAAAGGTTAGAAGTTATCATGTGTAATTGAGGCAAAATTATTTGGCACTCATTACCCATCCTAGGACAATTTTCTGCTTTGTGTCTTAGTGGGATATTTCTAAAAGAAAAATACTCCCTAAAAGCAGAGCTACTCCTTGAACTCTATCAAAGTAAAAGCTGATAATATTGATTCTCCACCTATAAGTTGTTGATACCAATCCAGCATGGGTGAGTGAATATCAAAGGAGATTGTTACTGGAACATGATTTTAAAGATAATTTCAAATTTAGAATTCAAAACAAAAGGAAAATTCCACATCTTCATACCAGTTTAATATGGAAACAAAAGCTCAGATTTTCTTTTTCTCTCACTCTCCTATATCCACTTTATAAATTACAGATTTCTAGATATTCATTTGAAAATAATGTTGAAAAGAAGGTAAACGTTTTCCTTCCATTTGGATTTCAGAAGCAGTAAAAGATAATTTCAGACTGAGAGTGTAGAGACTAGACTGTTAAAATTTCCCAGAAAAATGCTAGTTTAAAGAAAGTCAATATAATGTTGAGTCTTGACCCAGACTTGCTTTTAAACTTGGTCACAGAAAGAATATCCTTGAAGAAAATCTCTTCCTTCTTCTCCCCTAAATCCTGTACAGCCAGAGTCAGAGGAATATACCATGCTCTCTTTTTTCAGTCATGGGAAGTGGTAAGGCATCCCATTTCACCACAGTGCTTGCTGTGAGAGTCACCTTGTGCTGTTTGATCACATTGTGTTGGTTGGTGAGTGCAATGAGGTAGAAAGGTTCACGTTCTTCGTGTTGTGCCCAGCACAGTGCAAATGCTTTACCTTAGTTTAAAAGTAAAGCATACAAACAAGGCACACAGCAAAAATCCCAAGCCTGTGCCAGTGTCAGCCTCACACTCGATTTCTTTCCCTGTGAGTTACCTAGCACCCACCAGTTCCAGTGAAACTATCTGGTTTTATCAGTTCCCATTTGGTGGAATTTCAAGCATTTCACATGAGCCATCTGTTCAGTAAAAGGTTTTTGCTAAAAAACCTGCTTTCCAGAATGACAAAGCCATGGAGAGAAGTTTCTGAAATTTCTCTGGCTAAGTTCCTGCTGGAGTCAGACAACTAATGCTCCTGGAATTTCCGAACAATGAATGAATTAATTGTGCCGTACACTTAATTAACTGATGTGAGACATTTGGAAAGGTATATGCTGCATATATACATATTTATAGATACACATATACATGTATATAAACACACATATATCTCTTTGTATATCTAAGTAAACATCAGCCTGCATTCCGGGGAAGTTCAGGGCTGAAGAAGCTGTTTATGCATTAGTGGCCCTGAAACTCAACCACAGAACACTAGGGAGAGTGTTAAATCATGGCAGGGAAACCTGGAGCTGAGGGGATTTACCACTGGGAATGATACATTCTGTGAGTCAGAATGAGCTGCTTCAGCAGAACTGGCTTCAGGAAAAAGTGCTTACCACTCCACTAGACCTGTTCTTTAAAAATCTTCATGCTCTCTCATTTTCACAAGTGTCACTCAATAATTTTTTTCAATGATCTTGATGTCCCAAGGCCAAATAATAAAAAGGCTATCACCCTATGAAAAGGAGTGGAACAGAAGCTGAAATGTGATAGCAATTTCATTTTTGGTGTATCTCTGGGAAAAGGCCGAATACATTCCAGCCCGAATGGAGCCACTCACCTTTGTCTTCAGTAAATTGCTATTGTATGTCATTTAGCCTTTTGTGCTAGATCTTATTGAAACACTCCTTTCTAAGCCTCCAGAATTATTCCAGTGCATGCCATCCAGCTTTCAGATAATTAATATGTAATAATGCATTCTACTATCAGTACAAATACCAGTTCAAACATGAACATAAACATGGCCTTTCTGTGCCACGTGTTGCTTTTTCCATTAAATGAAATAATTAGCCTTAACTCAGTATTTTTATTCTCCCTTCACAGATGGTTCAGTGGAGAAAGAAATAGATTTGTATTTGGTTCAAAGCCACAAAATTAATCAAATGTCAGGCTTCCTTTGTGTTTTTCTTTGTATGTATTGGGTCATTTTCTCCTTTGCACCTTCATCACTTGCATCACTATTTCTGGGCTGAGTTTTCTGTCCAAGTGGGACACAGAAAGTGCCACAGGGAGGTGGCTGCAGGTGAGGGGAAGTGTAGGATAATTTTGCCCTCTGAAGAAGTAAGAGCTCTGAGCAAGTTTGGAACAGTTATCTGCTAAGCTGGCATTATTGTGGTTTCCAGATACAGGCACCAAGATTAGTCAGAGAGGGTGGCTGTTGGCAGACACTGGAGTTGTAACATGGTGTGGTGACCCTTGTGCTGTGATTTTAGGCCCTAAAGCCTGGAGTGAGCCCAGCCTTGGACCTCCAATGTCAGAAGAGAGCTGCTTGCAGAAAATCACTGTGGAGAATCATGTCAGAACAGGGATTGAGCATGAATACTGTACTTTCTCCAGGAGAAAAACAAAGCAGGGGCCAGCACAGACAGGTGTGTGAGCCTGGCTGGAGAATGAAGTGCACTCCAGGGACAGAGTGCAGTTGAAGGAGGACTTGCCTTGCTTTAGACCTGGGCTCTGCATTGTGTCTGTCTCCTGCTGCCAATTCAGAAAAGCTCCATCATGCCTGTGATCTGTGTTTAGTCCCTGCTGTTTGTAAGAACCAGTAGTAATAGATTTCCAAAATAGGCCTAAGCAATATTGGCCCCACAGCAGAGAGCTGTGGTCAGAGCAAGTGGGAGGGAGGGGAAGCCTAGAGTTGGGAAGGATTAGGGTTGCACCAGTATATCTGGTCATCATCTTGCTGCTTTCCTTTGATGTGGTTCTCTAGAAAAGACTGCAAGAACAGGTTTTGCAGCTTTTGCTAGACATGAACTTCTGAATTAGGAGGCAAAATGCAGAGGAAGGACTAAGAAAAACCCAACATTCTGTCTCTTAGAGCTCTTTTGTGCATCTGGCTCCTATTTAGATTTGTAAAAGTCCTGGTACTACTGTTTCTCCTGAAAACAGACCTTGCATGGCATAGCTAGCAAAGGCAAGGTTTGAAATGCTCATCATCAGTCCAGTGATGGAGCTGCTGATATGTCTCAGCTAGGATTGTTTTTATGGCACTCTGTTTTATTGACATGCACATCCATGTGTCTGCATATGCAATGTATATGTTAAGGGTACTTTCATGCATATAAAAGAAACAGTCTCTAGGTGTATGTCTAGATGGATTTTTTTGTAATTTGTACTTTGTGAAATGTAGCTTAATACTCATCTGCAACAGAGGCTGCTGGAGAGCATCCTCAGGAGCAAACATTGCAAGAAAAAGCCTAAGCAGGCTGTCTGCAGGCTCTGTGCAAGGCACCTGAGCAGCCAGAAGCAAGACAGAGCATGCCATGCTCAGTCATTCATTAACAATGCAGCAGGCATAGGCCCAGAGTGGACCAACCTATTCAAAGGTTTGGGCTAATTTCAAGCCACCTACGTAGACTGGCAGAATTGGCAGGATGGGGCAAGGTGCCCAAGGCTGTCTGCTTGGGAGCAGGACACCTCCCTGTGGAAAGGAAGCATTTCTTTCCCCAACTGACCTACCACAGGGATGGCAGGATGTGCTGCAGAGGACTGATTCATGGAAGCAGGAGATGGGAGAGGCAGCATCCCTTTCCATCCCCTCTGGGGCTAACACCCTGCTCCTCTGCCCTGCAGAGAGATCACAGCTGTTGTGGACAGGGCTGTCTGTCTGCTCCTTCTCTTGGCATGGTCAGGGACCTCCTTGGAACACAATCTTAGCCTCCTCTGCAGGATGAGCACCTGGGGAAGTACCTGGAGTCAGGTCATGACTAGCTGGACCATTCTGACCACAGCCAAGGAGTTACTGTCTATTTAGATCAGGAGACAGATTGCATATTTCCTGCACCATTTTAGAGAAAGGGAACATAGCTATAGATTATGAGAGGCATTTAGACACTGAAGTCTCAGTGGGACCAGCAGCACTTACCCTGGGACCCTGGAGCAGAAAACAAGTTTGAATCAGTTTGCAAGCTCTACCCTAGACCCATCTTGTCCAATAGGTGCTGCACTTACCTCAGTGCTCCCAGTTTTCCAAGCACCTGAAAAGACAACAGCTGTTCTCAGTGCTGGGAGCATCCCCTTTTAATTCCCTTGTTACAGCTGTTAACTCATTTGCCCCCTGTGAGAAGGAAAATGAATCACGGCTGCCTTTTGTTTGCTAAATGTTAACAGCCCTGTGGAAAAACCCTCATAAAATATTCATCCTATCCTGCTCCTCTAAATTAGACAGTTACAGTTCCAACAAGCCCCAGAGAAGACTTCTTCGTTCTCTCAGTCAAAGGTACAGTCAAACATTTCTGCAGGCTTCTCTGTACTCTGCATTACCTTCAGCCAAAATTTCTGCTCCCCCAAGCTCTTTGCTGCTTTTATTCTTGCATATCTTTGTGCATCTGGCACAACAATAAGAGAAGTAAAGGTTTCCAAATGCATTCATCCACGTTCCTGCTTTAATGGTAAAGGAAGGGAATATATTTGCTATTCCAAATGCAAGGAATGAGGGGGGTTTGTGTGTGTATGTGTGTGTGTGTTTGCAGGTGTCACTGAGTGAGTACTTCCCACCTGGGTAGGGGGAGAAAGAGGTCTAAGACATTTTCAAACCAGAAGGTAATGGTAAGACCTTGGAAATTACACCATCCATTGCATTCTTAGTTGAAGTGAAATAATCTTACTCTAGTGAGCGCTCACCTTCTATCTCTTTTTTGTTAGAAAGGCAGAGCAGAGATGCTTTCACAGTCCCTGTCTCCTCAGGTGCCTTCAGGCTTTCTCTGCCCAACTGGGTGCATGTTTCTACAAGGATGAGGATGGGCACAGCTGAATGGGATCAGCTCTTTGCTCTCTGTTTCCTGCCTACCTTTCCTTGTGGCTCCACCATGCCTTGTTCCTGAGTGGATTTTTGATGATTTGCACCAGGAGGGAAAAAATACTCAGATACTCTTTGTTGCTTGAAAGCACCAAGGAGTGAAAGAAAAAGAGAATGGGAAAGATTTAGACTAGAGGAGGGGGTAAATTATGCCAATTCCAGCTCCCTTTCTGAATAATCATTATGGGTAATGACTTGCAGATTTTCAGTGTAGCCTGTGTTACTTCAGGCTGATTTGTTCCACACCATGACCTGAGCAAGCCTGTGAGACACAAGACGTGCTTTCCTGTGCTTCAGGTTCTTCTTGGAGTCTAAAGCAAGAAGCTTCTCTGAGCAAGTGATGATGATTCCCTGGCTGCACTGTGAGCTCCTGCCTGCTGATCAAAAGGCTTCTTGGTGAGCAAGGGTAAAATACCATGCATGAGGTCCTGTTGATAACAAGGGGAGCTATTTTGGCCCATGGTCTTCCTTTTTGCCACTGCTCAGAAACAAGGATGGCTTTCCCAACCATGTGCAGGCTGCCCTGCATCCCTCACCCTCTCCATGGTCACAGCCAGGGGAGGAGAGGAAAGCTCAGACTAGATTGGGCAGCAGGAGGGGTTTCAGAGGGTAATTCACTCAGGGAGCTTCCTGTTCCAGAAAAGTGATCAAAGTAGATGTGTTTACAGAAGAAAGCTTTTAGAGAGGATGGTGTCACCTCCTGGAGTAGGAGCAAATGCTTGGTCTCTGCTGCAAACCACAAGTTCCACAGTCCACTGGGAGAGCCACAGAGGCAGAGAGGGGCTGCAGAAACAACAGGAAAGATTAGGGAGTCAGTCTTGGGGAACAGTTTGTTTCTGAGATATCAAGGCAAACTTCTTGGTTCATAAATGGATAAAAGTAAATTCTTTTAATTTTTACTGATAGGATTTGCTCTGATTTGGGAAAACACACAAGCTGATGGAAAAGATGGAGCAAGCTGGGCTTCAAAGAAAAGAAAATAAGGCTCTCCCATTAGTGAGCCACTAGTTCTGGTGTGTGCCTTTGTCAGCAAGTGACTTTCCAGTCTGGATAGAGACCTGCACTGAAATTAGACAACAATCCCACTGAACTTTGCAGGAGTGTTTTCAGACATGCCAGAGCTTGAGAAATAAATACCCTTCATGCATACCCTTAAATCCTCTAGGAAAAAAATCTCACAACAACTCTGGTTTCACATGGCATAAAGTGCTCTTGTTTTCCCAGCACATAGTCTATAAGTGGAATGAAAAAAAAAAAAATAAATGAAATTACAGCTAATAAATTTGTTAAGTGCAGAAAGGTTTCATCTTTACATATAGCGGTGCTCAGTAGCACCACTAAAGTTAAAGGTCTGTCAACATTTTTGTTAATAAACCCCCAATTTTCATGAGTTTATTACTCAGTAATAAAAGCCTTTTTTTGAGTTCAGCTTGCCATATGAATCCTCAGGTTCTGTCCGACTCCAATCTGAAGCCTGGGAGTACACAGACGTGATTCAGATCTGTACTCCACCCTTAAAAACATTTATTTGCCTCTCAAATAAATAGAAAAGTGGAAGCACAAGTCTTTATGTTTATACCACAGAGGAACAGCATTAGAATTAGATAACTTTTTAACAATACAATGGAATTATTTTGGCTTTATTTAGGGCTGCAGGAATGTAAAATGGAACAGGAAGCAGACTTTCAGGATAGGGTTTCCATTATGCAGTCTGACTTCATACAGGAGCTGTGTAGGAGAGAGAAGGGGAAAGGGATTCAGTCTGACATTTAGGTGTCTAATGCTCTATTACTGCCCCTGCCTGGGGTGGTATTAGCTGCCCTTGAACCTCAAAGGTAAGGATTGCTAAGGGACCTGACTGATCTTGAAAGAACCTTGAGAACCTTGAGACACTTCTGACTAAAAATACCCAGAAAACACAAAACAACAAATTAGCAACCAAACCCCATGAATATTTGTTCAGTCCTCCTAGTCCAGTGATCACAGGTATGTGAAGACAAGGCTTTTTCTCCAGCTCCCTTAAGGGATGAGGAGGGCAAGGATACATGGACAATAAAAGCAGTATCAGTTTTTCAGAGTCAAAACTATCAGTTTGAGTAGTCACAGCACCAAACCTGCCAGAGTTCAAGAAGTGTTTGGACAACATCTTCAGGCATATGACGTGTTTCTTTGGGCTGTCTACAGGGTCACAAATTGGACTTCAATGATCTTTGTGGGTCCCTTCCAACCCAGAATACTCTGGGATTCTGTGAGTAGGAATAGGATCTAATTTCTCTGCATCCCAGCCCAGTGTTCTAACCAGAGTTGCTTTGTGATTTGAAATCTTCCAGCTTTTAAAATATGCTTTACTTGCCTTTCAGGGAGAGCAAGAGACCAGACACCAGTATCAGGTCAAAAGAGCCTCGATCTTGGAATTTTTATGCATCCACCTTAGTAAGTCTGATTCAGCAATCCCAGTTTTACTCTAGAAAAGTTTACATTTGAAATATTTTATGCAGCCACTTGATCTCACCTGTTGTAGGAAATTTGGCATCTGACCAGGTGCAAAGAAAATGCCTTGTCCTATTTGGGGAGTACAGCCATGAAAGGCTCTTTGTACTAGGAGCCATAATATCTTATTTCCACAAAAATCAATAGTATTTTCTCTAGGATACTCACTGAAAGAATCAAAAGTGTTAATTCAACTACTACTTCTTAGAAAGTATCTTGTATCCACATGTCCTAGGAGATGTTCCATATCATTAGATTTTAAGTGTTGGGGTACTCTGTTACTTCAGTGTTCTTACCTGTCTTCAACACAGTTGCAGAGCAATCAGATAACCAGATATTCTTCAGAATTCGTATTCAGATTGTTCAGCATCATGGGAATAGATTTTTCAAGCCAATAATCATTAGTCTGAATCCTAATGAGTATCAGAGATATCTAGGAATGATAGATCAGCTTCCCTATAGAGGACTGAGAAACACATCCCATTGGACAGCCAATGTCCTGGTTTAGACCAGGGCACCAACTTTCTGTTTTTAGAAAATACATATTCACATTTCTTTAAGTGTAAGGAACCTGGGCATTTGCTCTCATCATGGATTCAGACAATGGAAAATTCCTCTCTAGGCTTCTGGCCACAGCATGGAAACCTCTCTGAAATCTAACCAAGTTAGAGGAAGATATGTATGGGACTGTGAGACCAGGAGGGACAAGTACCTGGTGTTGCTTTAGGGTTAAATTTATCAGTAGGATTTCTTGGTGTTACTTTGTACCATTTATCTCTTCCAGGCTTACCCACTATTCTGTGCTCTCTTTCTTTGGCAACAGGCTGCAGACACACAAAAAGGTGACTATTCATGGCCTGGCAGGTGGAAGATTAATCCTGACAGAGGAAGAATTTCTTGATGAAGTGACTTCAAAGGCAGAATGTTGTGTGGAGGGAGGGGGAAGCAGGCAACACTTGTGTGAAGGAAGAAGAGGGAGGCTGTGCCAGTTGGCATCAAACACAGAAGGATAACCTCCATCCTCAGGGCTGACACCAGCAGCTCAGGTTAGTGCACTGGCAGCTTTGCTTCTGCTGCAATTTCAGCTCCCCCAGCCCCTGGATGATTCTCAGAGGGCACCTGGCCCCTGTCCAGTGCCTGCACCAGGCAGAGCACAGAAAGCTTTGAAAGAAATGGTGGAAATATGTAAAAAAATCACTTCTGGAAGAACTGAGCTCATTATCCCTCCTTCCTGCCCAGCCTGTTGTAGTAGAGCTGACAGAATCCCCAGTGGTCTTGAGGCCTTTGTGTAAAGTTTCTCTCACCTTGCCACAGTCTGTAGCAGGCCACGAATTTTCTAATTTTTATGGGATTAATAATAATTATTGGTTTTGTTATTATTAATTAAAATCCTGTCACGTGGTCTTCCTCAGGCACATGATGGAGCTGAGAGCTGATCCACCCACCTTGGTGGGCATGACTGAAAAAGGTCTGACTGACTCCTTTCTTCCTTTCTGGATTGCCATCAAGTGGAAATTTCTCTCACAAGGCAGATGTCTCATGCTGAGGATGGTGGCATTTGAAATAGAGGGAAATACCAGAAATGCCAGAAACAAATCCCTGCACTTAGGAGCCACTATCTCACCTAAGACCAGCTCTTCTACAAGCCACACAGCAAAATGAGCAGGCTGTGGGAGCAGAACAGGAATGAGCCATGGTCCTTTGCAACTTCTGCACCAAAGCACTCTTACTGTCTTCCAAACCACGCTGTCTGTGTCCTGAGTGTGGGTGAAGTATGTCAGATATGAAGTTCTGTTGAGGTAGCTGCAACTTCATCCTAAAACATATTTTCTGTAAGGATCATACAGTTGCTGTGGGAAGCAATACCTCTTGTGAAGCAGAGATAAACACTCATCATACTGCAGAGCAGGAAGTGAAGCAGAATATTCTGTCAAGATCAACCTATGTGGGAAATTGAAGGGCACAGAAGGTACCACTTTAGCAAACTAGCCAGGGCTTTAAAGAACATCTTCAGCCCTTGTGGCAAATATGCTTTAGTTTCCTAATATATTTAAAATGTACTACACAAACACAAAGGCTGTTCAGAAACCTCAGCATAATTCTTTGCATAAGTCTTTCATTATGCAAGCCAAGGTCAATGAAGACTCATCAGTCAAAGAAATCTTGGTCTCAGGTGATTTGTTAGCATCACTTCACCTGACTATTTTTCCCCTCTTTTTTTACTCCTCTTGAAAGAAAGTGACTGACTGGTTTAGACAGTGTAAAGCCACACAACATACTTTGAAATAATGCAGCCTCACAAACTTGACATGTAGGTTTTTATACTTACTAAACCCAGAAACTGGGGTTGCTTCAGAAAACAGGTTCCAGAAATGACAAATTTCTCTGAGCTGGATTGAACTTGGGGAATTATCAAGGAAAATCAATACTGAAGATTTTTATTGCATACCAGCAGGGATTATGTACACAGTCATGGAGAGCCTTTTCATCAACTTCTACCACCAGACCAGGAACAACTTCATTTGGCCTTGTGGATTAGAAAGATGTTTAACTAGATTGGTCTTTTGGTTAAAGCCATTGGAGCAATCCCAGATGTTTTGTGTCTGATAATGTCCATGGCCATATAAATAGTCAAGAAAAGCTCTGATGGCTGTGAGAAATTATTATTATCCTGGGACAATAAAATATGGATTCTACATCTCGTCCCCAGCTTTTACAGCTGACTTCAGTAGAGTTTATTTAACTGCAAATGCAAGATGAAGTAGGAGGCAAAGTGGGGTTCAGAGGTTATCAGCAGCCAATCCTGCAGTTTGATAAGAGGTGGTATTGGATACATGAGCTGTAAGAACCTCTGTGGCAGCACACAACCCTGGTGGCTCAGTCCAGCCTCTGGACCACAGCACATTGCTCCTGTGTCTCACAGGCACTGTTGTTGAGGCCCATTCTCTGAGCCCTTTGTCTTCCTCTTTAGGATGTATTTCTTTCCTGTCATGGAGAAGGACAAGGGGAGTGAACAGCTGGGATTGAGGGGGTGGAGGACACAGATTTAGTGGAATGGTGCTTGGAAACAACTCTGAGATGCAAAGCAGAGAATGTTGCTTCTAACTTCTTCCACCCTTCACAGATGTTAGCCAGGGAGTCTATCTACCACACCCTTTCTAATCTGCCTTAGTGGCAGATCTGAAGCAATTGTAGCTCAAAGGAACTTGCTGTACTCCTATAGCAACCTCTGTAAACACAATGTCACAGAAGTGGGACCAGCAGCCAAATTACCAGCTCACCGTCAGGAAAGCAACAGCCAACACCTCTTGTTCTACAAAAATGTCACAAACTCCCCACTGACTCCTGTTGCTTCCTTCAGCCTGAATGATTTCTTCCATTCCTTGACATGTGATCTTAAATTCCAAATCTAGCAACAGCCCAAGCTGGGGTAGGAATGATCCTCAAATGTCAGCACAATTCCTTCTTCCTCCATGCAGACAGAAAATAACCCAACAGTACAAGATGTTCTACAGACTCATGTTCAGGCATTCTAATATGGCTTTCTTCAAAGGATAGCAACTCATTATAGGTATGGAGGTTAATACCAATTTTCACCAAAAATCAAGTGTTTTAAGGGCTGTAGATTAGTTGTCACTTCTTGCAATAGAAGCCAGCAAGAATTGCAGATGTCTAATGAGCAATGGCTACTCCTGGAAGTCTGCAGAGTTTTCTCCTGCTTATCATGTAAAAGAAGAAGAAGAAGAAGGAGAAAAAAATGAAGAAATAGAGTTCCTACAGCATTATTTAGCAGTGATACATAGTAAAGGCAGTTGCAGGATATGGAAAGAATGTAATCCTGATTCCAGGCAAGTTGAACAGATTGCCAGTTCCATAAAGTATCAGAGCATTACTGTCAGTGAAAGGAAAGGCAAATATGTTTTTTAGACAACAAACTAAACAAAACAATTCCTAAAACATTTGAAGGCTGTTACTATCAAAACTTAAGGAAAAAATACCATTCACGTGTGGACCACAGTTCAGTGTCTTATCTCACTGAACAGGAATCAAGAGATGAGATGCCAAAACAGGAAGGGATGCATCCTGGATGGGTTGCTGGGGACTGCATTAGACCATCAATGAAAAGTTTCAGTGTTTTAAACCTTTTCTTCTATGCTGTTAACACCCCCACCTCCTGTTCCCTCTGTACTCTCACAGTCTCCTTTCCATCCTTCTCTGGGTATATTGTCACCAGTTTTGCCCAAGCTCAAACCCCAAGGGAAAGGGGCTATCCTGTGACTCCTGCCCTTCTAAGGGAAAACCCATCTCCCAAAATCCTCAGTGAGTACAGAACCCAAGCCTGCCTTTCTCCTCAAGACAGTCTCTCTTCTGCTAAGTGAGGAACTAAAAACCCATAACCAAACCAAACCAAAACAAACCTCTAAAATTTGAAAGAGATGTGACAGTTTAAAAGGAACTGAGTAAATAGTTTACCCACAAGGACAAACAATATTTTTGTTTCTCTAAATAAGTTTTCTTGGGCATGTAAAATTACTGAAAACCCACAGGAATCTCATGTCTGAGATGAGAGATCCTTTGAGACTGGACTCCCAAAGGGGAATTTTTTTCAATCCATGACCCTCTGGAAGCCAGCTTACAGATGTAAATGTATAAAGTCCTGGGCTTACAGTTCAACTTAAATCTGTAACCACAGGATATGTTTTAGTGCTCAGAAGAAGAAAGAGTAATGCATTCATAACTGGAGGTTTTACAGTACAGATTTATGCAGCACCTGCCAGGACTGATTTAAACTTTTCTGATCCTACCATATGGGAAAAGATGCACTAGAGGACACCCCCTGAGTCCTGCTGGTTGCTTTGGATAAAGTGCTGGGTAGGATTGAGCTTGCTCTCAGTGTCTTGTCACCACTGGGGCTGGAGGAGACATCCCTCCACTTGGTGACTGTAATAGATGCTCTGCTGCCAGGAGCAGCACATATTTCTGTTTCTTGGTTAGTGATTGTCCACAGTTTATGCCACTTGAACCACCAGCTCAGGTGAGATTGACAAAGACTTGCTGAAGTCCAAGACTCCAGTAATGAGGAACTGAAAAATTGCCCCAAATTACTATCTTCAGCATTGCTCTTCACTACACCCTCCCTTTTAATCTGCTGTGTTTTATTGCTTGTTTGTGGTACAGTTACAGCCTCCTTATTCTGTGATTCCCTTCCCTGAACATTTAAATTCCTTACGTGAACTTAACCTGAGTTCCAGGTTAGCTTAATTTTTCTATATACAAACATATATTTACAGAACATCTTTTAAAAGTATTTGTGTGGGATTTAAGATAACATTGAAATTCCTTTTGCTGATGATTTATAAAGCTATTTTCCCCCTGTCTAGACGCTTTCAATATTTGCAATTAGCTGATGGAAAAATAAACGGTGGAGTATTCTTTCCAAACCTCCATTGGAGAGGAAAAAAGGTCTCCATCATGTAAAGTAAATACTCTTCTGTCAAGTCAGCCAGGAAGAAGCTTCTAAAAGGCAAAGGACATGGAGGATGAGTCCTGCTAGTGCTGTATTAAGGTGTAGAACTTGGATAGGAAGGGGTACAGAGATTTTATAGCTCCAGGGAAAAGAAGGAGAAAACAAGATACTCTGCCAGAGACATTTTTCTTGGGTTGATTGCAAAATTAGCTGGAGCTGAAGCTAATTGATTGTGTAGGCAGATGAAACAAATTTGAGATGACTATAAATAGCAACAGTCTTTCCGTGCAGCTGTAAATCTGAGCTGGAGAGCTGTCTTCAATTCATTGTGAGCATTTACAAACATGGGAGAGAGAATAGAGTAAAATAAAATAAAGTAGAACAAAGCTTGGTCACATAAAGAAACCACAAAGAGAGTCCAGCACAAAAAGAAATTGTCAGGGTCAGCCTTTACAAGGCAGATGAGAGCTGGAATTTAATCTCACTGATGCTGTGGCCTGATGCATTTTACCTGTCTCGCCCCCTCAGCCACAGCCTGGGAGAGGCAGAATTCAGCTCTTTCTTTTGTCTTTACAGGATTTGACGTCAGACAGTGTTGCTGCCTCTTCATGGAGGAAGAGGGTGGGGGAAGCAAGGATCTAGGTCTGTTTGTCTGGATACCAGCAGAGAAAAATGGCACATCCCATCAATCACTGGAAATGGGAAAGACACTGTGTGCTCTATGAAAACTGTGAATACATGTAGGCAGACCCTTGCCATGCTTTTTCCCCCCACTCTTTAAGGTGGGGGAGTTGTTTTTTTTTTTCTTCAGGATTAAACTACATGTTTAAACTCTGCTCTACCATCTGTGATGAGATGAGGGAAAGCTATGGCTGCAACCCAGAGGAGAGATGGATGTCAGGATTAGGGTCTCCTTTGCATGTGGCCACTGGCAGCTTTCAGCAGCTGTACCTGTATCCCCATCCTGGGTGGTCTCCAGAGAAGATGATCTCCCTGTGGAGTAAATGGATGCAGCCTTTCTTGCACCACTCCCTGGAGAGCTGGTGAGGGACCAAACCTTAGAGCTTGGCCATATATCTACCCATCTGCAGGAGGGGAATCACCCTCTAAGTACAACATAATTCTCACAGTTTAAGGCCCAAAGTGTTTAATTTAATTCCACTATATGAAATTGCAGAGTAATCTGAAGAATTGCATGACAGGAATACAATTAAGATGAAAGATGTGGTGCTTGGACTTTTTCTAAGGGGTCATCAGGCTTTTACCACCAGCATCACTGTTCTGGTAATACCTACACTCTGCTCTGTTGTGTTGGGATCTGTGTTAGCAGGAGAGACTTCCCACACTGAGGAGTTATGGTTTACAGATACAAGCCAGACAAAAGGGTAGAAAGAGAAAAGACAAACACAAAGGTTTACCCAGCCACTGGTTGGAGGCTGCCTGCTTCCCACATCTCACAAGGTGAGTGGAGTGACTGTCTTACAAGTGGGGCGAGCAAGGAGTGTTCACATGGCCAAACTGGGTGTGGAGGATGAGCAGCAGCTGTTCCAGCCTGAGTAACTCCCTCAGTTGACCATGCTTCTGCTGGGTGATGACAAGGCAGTTCAGGTGCCAGCAAAGGCTGTGCAGAAAGGAAGGACAAGCTGGGGCACTGTGTCAGGGCACTCCATTCCACTGTGTGCTCTGCTAGCCGTGGCTCTTCCCTGTGATGTGAGCCACCACCCTGGGGAGAAGGTTCCCTGGCTTGGCTGAAGCTCAGCAAAGAGCTTCTGTAGTGTTCTTTTGCTAAATACAGTGTACTTACATGAATTTTAAAACTGTTCACCTCGCAGCCATAGGGAATGAGCCTCTCTGCCTACACTCATACCAAGCCCACAAGGTTGTGATGTGACCATGATTCCTCTCTCTGATCCATTAAATCATACCCAAGGTCTGGGATCTCTCCAAGGCAGAAGGAGACTGGATGTTTCTAAAATGAGTGTTGGATAAGCAGAGTTAATTCTTTTGGGCTCATTCATGTGCTTGGGTTTGGCCCAGCCTGCCAGGCAAAATCTGCTTGGTATGTTTCAGGGCCTGCTGTATCAAAAGCAGGAGCTGTGGTGAGTAAACCAAGGCAGTGGTTTGACTGCTGAACCATCTAGGGGAAAACCCTCTTGGACTGTATTTCTCATGTCCTTTTTTTCTTTCTGATAAGAAAATGCCATTCCAAGACTAACACCCGCCCACTCTCAGAATCATGCATGCAATCTCCACCTGACCTGCCACCTCCCTTCTGACATTTGAAAGCATCTGTGTTTATCTTCTTTTTTACTGGGTTTCAAACGACAATGCTAAGCTCTCATGAAGGATTTTTTTATCAGCTTCAAGGCCAGGAACCTAAAAGGAGTTAACCTGGAGGTCACTTTCTAACAATTTCACTACTCAGTCCAAAAAATCACCTTGGAGATTTCATGTTTAATCAAGACATTTTTACAGCTTTTCTGCTAAAGAGAGAGGTACACTTTGATTGAAGATAAAATCCATCAAATGATGCAATTCATTTCATCTGGCGTCGCAGAGTCTCTGTCCACTTGAGAAAAAGACTCTGCATCGTGGAGAGAAAGGCTTATTTTGGGGGATGGGAGAAGGATGATTGTTGGGCCTGTTCTTCAAGTCCAGTTTTAACATCATTCTCCTGCTGAACCCTACCTGACTGCTCTGGGAAGACAAACAAGGCAAATAGCTCCGACTGAATATACTCTGCCCAGGTCTGTGCATCAGATTTGGTCTTTGGTTTCACCAACTTCTGTAAGTGTAACTTCCACTTAGAAGAGTCTTGCCCTTTGGTATGACACTATCATTTCATGACATGTGGAAATAAATTATATAAATCAACATTTGCTTGCCTACATATCTGCTAGGGTGGTATATAATTCATGTTCTACTGGCAAAAAGCCTTCTCACACTTTTCCTGGTCACAGAGGTGATTTGGACAATTTGGGTCTGCCAGCCAGCCATGATCAGGGACCCTTCCCTTTGCTTCTGCAATAGGAAGTATTCTACCAAGTTTCTACACCATATGGATCCAGCTCCAATATGGGCCAACACACATTTGTCTGAATGGGAATCAGGTATATCCAAAACTCAGGGCCCCTACCAGGATAAGGGGAGAGTTGCAAAATCCCTGCAATACCTGTATTGACACATTTAAACCAGCTGTGTAGCAAGCAATGAGGAAAGGCTTGTTTCATGCCTCTTACCCACTCACACCTCTTTCATGTTTTGCCCAGTTGGACATCTGGCATGTTTTTTACTACACACCCAATGCTGAGCTTTCATTTCGGGAGACCCATCCTGATTCTATCAGAACTGACTTCTGCCCTTATAAATGCATGAAACTCAAGGCTTGTCTTGAGGCAGAGCCAAGCACTAGGAACGTTGCTCAGCAATGGGTCAACCTCAAAGGGTTTGAAGCATCTGCTCTTTTGTGCTCCCAGGGATTCACATGCTGATGCCCACAACTGTTGGTCTCTGAGTGAGGCAGATGGTATTGTCCTGGGTGTCTGACCTAGCTGATTCCATCACTGTAGGATTCTTCTGCAGTTCATCTTACATCTGTTTCCCACTGGAACCATGCAAGAAGAGACTTGCTGCTGGCATTATGGTAATGGAAGCCGAATGTGTGCACCTGGTACATCCTCTTGTACTCAAAAGGCAGCCCAGCTGAGATTGCACAGGGATCTAAAATAACCAAATGCTGAAAGGTCTTGAAGAAAGAAATTGGAGGAGGATCTTATTTGGCCCAACAGAAGGGAGAACATTGTTTCAAGACATGAGAAGAACGATTCATTAGTCTGGGAGGAGGATGACCATACACCAAAATAATGAGACAGTTTAGCCTCCTATATGAGAGTGGTTGACAGAAACTTCCCAAAGCAAGGCACTCTTTTAATTGTAGCCAACACTGATAGAATTGGCTTCTCTTCAAGTCATTGGTACTTTAACTCTCCAGTTGTGACAGTCACAGTCCAGTGTGAACTCCAGGCATGCTAGTTCTGTCCAGCTCTGTCTGTGACATCATTACACATGGTCAGCAGTATCATATTCCCTAAAGGACATAAAAATATGGTCTTAAATATGAATTCAGCTGTGTTCATCTCACACCCTACTGTCTCATCTCTTTTAAGAACAAAACTTAGTGAACTTCTAAATTGTGAGTAAGAAAGAAGCCACCAGAGATGTCGGTAGAATGAGTTGGGTCTCAGGCCTGGAAAGAGAGGATCAGAGATCTTCATTCAAGGCAGACACAAGGGCTTCTGAAGAGAGTATAGGGGTGTGTGGGAGCTGCAAGACAAGCCAGTAGACTGGGTGTGGTGGAGGACAGCTGGGAAAGGGGTGATGAAGTAAAAATGGAAAAAGTTGCTGGGTGGATCAAAGTCTAAACAAGGATTTATGGGAGGCATACAAGAAATCTGTAGGGTAAATACCATGAGCAGTGACACGATCCAACCATATTTTGAAGGTTTTTGGAGTGGAGGATTAGACAGATTTCCCAGGAGAAGACTGCCTTCCCTTCTCAAGAGCTCTAAGTTGTCCCTGCACCAGAACCTCCATCTTCACTTTATTTTGCAGCCTTTTGCCTATCAGTGCCCTAGGCAAGTTCTCTCCCTCTTGTTCATTATTTGTTTGCTCACAATCATCTGGCTGAGAGCCCAATGCCCTGAATTCCAAGAGCTCCTTTTTTTGTGCATCTTTTCTCTACTTGGGAAATTAAATGATTCTGTGGGCTCTCCATCCTGAAACATATCAGTGTTGGAAGTGGAGTGGCATTTCTGTCATGTCTAAATCTCCATCATATTCATGTGATTCTCCTGTTACTGAACAGCACTGGGTAGAATGACAAAGATTAAAAAATCACCAGAATCTTAGAAAATCTTGAGTACACGTTAGTCATTTCTGCTAAACACAAAGTTCCTGCAACTTCAGGGTGCAAGGAATTCACTCTGCTAGTGCTTCTGAAATCACTCTTCACACCATCCCTTGTCCTCAGCAGGCTTGGAAGGCATAAGCTGTCTAATTGAAGTGAAAGCAATTAACGGAGACATTTTTACTACCCTTATTAAAGGGAGAAGGAGGCTTTGATATAGCACAATATCCACCAGATGATGCAATTAATTTATTTTGGCTGGTTAGTGCTCTTGCCTGGGTCTGTATGTTATTAGAGGGTGGTGCAATGGTTGTTCTTCCCACTGCTTGCAGGCCCTAGGGTCAGGTTCTGCTCCACCAATAATATGACTCATCTCTGCATACAACAATTCCTCAAGTGATACCAAAGTGACCACAACATCAGTCAGCTTCCAATCATCTGAGTCCAGTAATGATGGCTACTTCCCCAGAATCCTCTTTAGAGCAGCTCACACACTTGTTCCTAACCACAGAATGAAAGTCAGCAGGGAACATGCTGGTTTTCACAAAATAACATGTGAGAAAGGCCCTAGGGTAGATATCATTTACATTTCTGTCCTCATTAATGTGCCACTTCATTAATGAATTAAGTTGAATGCCCTTTTAGAAAAACATACTTGTCTTAATGCAAAGGTTTCCAGTGTGACAGGAGACAACCCACCCAACTCTGGCTACACAATATAATTAAACACCTTTGAGTTTAAAACAGAGAAATGGTCATCTGACAGCCCTGATTACAGCTTGAGTTTGGGTAGCTCAGAGTGCAGCTATCAGCTATAAAAAGTATCAAAGCTAAACTTAGATAAACAGATAGAAAAAAAAATTGATTATAAAACCTTTCTGCTCCCCATGCTTCCATTCTTTCTTTGCTAGCTTCTCCTAAATAAGTGTCTTTTAAGTCAAATGTGCAACAGAGCTAATTACAGAAGGTGGATGTGTTAAGACAACCACACTTCATCTTGGAACCCTGGAAGAAATAAAGCAACATTCGCTGTCAATTTTCCACAAAGTTATTAAGAAGCAAGGAGACCTCAGCCAACCCCACCCCAGGTAATGTGGTGCTGCTGTGGGGTCATCCCCACTGTGTTTGTCTTGGTTAATGGATGCTAGGGAAGGGAAAACAATGGGATGGAGAATTTGCATCCTCTGGGTTGAAGAAAGCTCTTTGGAGCAAGTAATGCAACTTGATTTTTTAATTAAATCTTTATGGTCTGCATAATTAGAACTACTACTTATGCAGTAGTTCCAAAAGTTGTTCAGGAAAACCAGGTTCTTTATGGCAAGGCAAATGGACTTTAAAGAGAAATTCTGTTTTCAGAGGGTCATAAAGAAACTGAGGGCTAAAGAAATGGGTGTTTATTTCATAATATATCCTATACCCATATTATTTTTCCTCTCTGTGATGAAGATAATCCATAAGGATCTATGTATACATCCTAATACTTTCCCTCCATTTGACACTTATTATGATCTTTCTCCTGTGTCAGGATATAACTGTATCACTTACAGAAATTAGGAGCAATGCTCCTCTTTAGGTAAAATCCTGGACCTGATTTGCTCATGAGGGCTGATGTTATCCCTAGGGAATAAAACCTCAGCCACGATACTGGGCAGAAATCTTGACAGTTCTTAGAAATCATTCCTCTTTTCTGGAGGCTTGGAACAGGATTTCCTGGTTATCAGAGCAACAGATTAACTTGGGAAAGCACATTTAGGATTTCATTGGATTTGACATTATTTTACATCAGGCAGATGAATGTGTTCTGACAATAGCATCTGCAGGACAGAGGCATATTTTTTGCCAGAAAACATTCAGTACTTTCAAATATTTGATATTTTTAGGTTTTTTCATTTTCAAGTATTTGTTAATAGCTATTCCACATGGGTGACAGATCTGAAAAAGCCACAATATTCATGAAGATTCATTCTCTTCATATGCCATGGGCATTTTAAGGTCTTGATCATTCAGGAACAGTTCTGCTCTGCTGGGAGTTACCATTTATTTATTTCACTGGGAACTGAACTGAAATCCTACCAAAATTACAGCACATTTGCTGTAAAAAGAAAAAAAATAAAATAATGTCCTGGAATGTTTTCTGTTGAATAGGTACACGTTAATCCCTTTGCAGTAGCAGGGTATTATATTTTGGACTCTCTGAAAATCAGTGCCAAATTCACTGTGAACACACAAAATGTTTTGTAGTACCCCTGTCATGGTTCAGAACTGATGCCAGAGAAAAAAAAAAAAAAAAAGATCTCCTGCCCAAATTCTTCCTTATAATGAGTATGTGTGAGACTATGATCTCATGGAAATCTCTATTTTGTGGTCATAAGATATTATTTACATGTCATCAAACTGGCTGTGTTGCCTGCTCTGTCCCCTACAACTCACCTCCAGCAAAATCGTTGCTGTATCAAAGAAGGAATCTGCTGGAAACTCCTCACACAACCAGTTGTACCTTAACCTCTTGTTTACTGGTGTTTAACTCATAAAAGTTCAGCTGCAAATGAAATAAAAGTACAGACATACAATCAGCATCTTCCAAAATAGGGCCAATGCTCACTTCACACAGATTGTGCAGCATTATGCTGCCAGAAAAGGAGTAGTTATCTGCTCAGAGCCCGTGGGAATAGTGGGAGTATGAGATTATTCCTACTGCTATTGTTACCCTGCTACCACGCAGGGTATATAGGGTGATAGAAAGATCTAGACACTACCCACTCATCTCTTTGCTAAAAGCTCATATTCCATGGCTGACAATGTTCAAAGAGTGGGGAAGATCAGAACAGTATTTTCCTGAGTTGCTGCCGTGGATTTTCCCCAGGTTTTGCCTCAGCAGGTAATGATACATCTCTTAGCAGGGCTGTCTTGCACTCTGTGGCAAAAGATGCAATCAGTTGACTGCTGTCATCCAGTGTGTGTGGCCATAATTTGACAAATACAGTAAGAATGAGTTTGATGCAGGTCTACTGTTTCAAGATACATGTAACACATGACTGGCTTTTCACCGTGGGTTTTAGGATTGTATTGTACTACTGAGAAAATACACACCAGCTGCAGTTCTGTGCCCCTCAGCCAGCTGACACCTGTACACTCTGGGGAGTCTCCAGGAGGCACAAATGCTTCTGCTCCTCCCATTCATCTCCAGGCTCCTAACAAAGGTGCAAAATTAAGGGGAAAGCCTATTAAAACTCCCTCCACAGTCAGCTGAGGAAGGCTCATTCCAGCTGAGACCTCAAGCATTCTTTGGAGGACTTTGTGTGTGGCCAGCAGGACTGAGGCAGTGATGTTCTGCATTTGGCACTGATGAGGCCATACCTAAATCCTGTGTTCAGTCTGGGGCCTCTCATTGTGGCAAAAACATCATGGGGCTCAAGTGGGTGCAGAGAAGGGCAATGAGGCTGGTGAAGGGTCTGGAGCACAAATCCTGTGAGGAATGGCTGAGGCAGATGGGGGTGTTTATCTTGGAGGAGGCTCAGGGAGGACCTTATCACTCTGTACAACCACATGAAAGGAGGATGTAGCCAGGTGGGCATGAGTCTGTTCTCACAAGATGTGATAGGACAGGAGAAAACATCCTCAAGTTACATGAGGGGAGGTTTAGATTGGATATAGGGAAAAAAAATGCTTCATCAAAAGCATTGTCAAGCACTGGAACAGGTTGCCCAAGGAAGTGATGCAGCCAGCATCCCTGGAGGTATTGAAAAGATGTGTAGATGTGGCACTTGGGGTGTGGTTTAGTGATGGACTTGGTAGTTTTGGGTTAATGACTGGACTTAATGATCTTAAAGGTCTTTTCAACTTAAACAATTCTGTTCCTATTATTCTACTCATAGACTACAGAGGCAGGGTTCTGAGTGCTTAAAATTAGATAGGATGAATCTGGGTGTTAAAGCAGAAGTTCAAAGCAGAGTGGAGAGCTCTTGCACAAGAGGCTTACCTGAATTTTAAGGTCTGTAACACAGCAGTAGCCCATTTAAGAGTCTTCCCCTGCAGTAAGGGCATCTTCTCTGGTGTATTATCCTTACTAGTTTGCACTGTTCTGCTGATTCCCTGAAGGAATTATATCAGTCCATAGGGAGAAGACCTTGCAGACAGTGGCAGCTTTTATTAGGCAATACTCAGAGTGAAAGCACACTGAGTGCTCCAAATTTCAAGGCAATAATTTATGAACTCTGAGGAGAGATATTACCAAGACTTTGCTTTTGATACCTTCATGCTAAGGTAATCACGTTGTCTTCTCACTGAAGATCATGAAAACAAGGAAGGTAGACCTGAGCAGAAAAAGTGGTGATGACACAAAGAGAAAACTGCACGAACCCTAAGACTAGAACTTTCAATCCCAGATTGGAGTTCTTGTGTTACTGCAACCTTCCTATGTGGTGGTGGGCATCCTCCTTAGAAGTAGATACACATATATTTAGATGTAGCAGCCATCTAGTAGGACTTACCTCATCCCAGGTTCCCCTTAGAAGTAGGTAGGCTCTAGCAGAATAACAAACTAGATTAACAAATTGCCTTAATTTCCTACTGGAAATGCCAAGACAAGATGTGACTCAGAACTCTGCCTCCTGCTCTGAGCATCAAGAAAATACCAGGATCACCAACTTTCCCTTGCTTTCAAGATGTGCCATTTTAAAATAAATTTTTAAATAAAAAACTCAATGGAAAACTAGTCTTTGCAGATATATTGCTATACTACAATGGTAGGTGAATCAGTGGAAAATCCATATACACAAGAAAAAAAAAAAAAAAAAAAAAAAAAAAAGAAGAAAAAACCCCTGCTGACCTGAGACAGAAGGTTTCATTTCTGAATTGGCTCAAAATATTTTGAGTCAGATGAGTTCAAGTCAATAATTAATTACTTTCCAGTTACAGTGCAGGGTTACAGTTCATGACGTTTTCTCTGTAGATGGGACACTCTTTGTTATCCTATAATGCAATGCAGATGTTTCTCTCTTTGCCCTTGCAAGGATGATTATCTATATGGGTTTTCAGAATTTTCACACAATCCAGACATGGAGCCTGCAAAGAGCAAACTTCCAAACTACATGTCCCAGAAGGCTGTAACACATGGGAAAAGCTCAGAAGGGACCTAAAATAGAGCATTTTGGGGTCATTTTGACATACCACAAGAAAACATTTTGATTGCAGGAATGGTGAAATATTTTGTTTTGCTTGAAAATGTCAGGCAAAATGCTGTGACTTTGCCAGAAAAAGAAAAATGTTTTTCAGGGTTTTTTGTTTGGTTTTTTTTTTCCCCCAAAATTTCCACCCAGAGAAAAAGTCTTGACATTTCAGCTCTTTGTTCCAATGTGGGATGAAAACAAACATTGAAATGTCAGGATTTGCTGCAGGATGAATTTTGCCAAATTTTTGGTGTAATGCCTTGGCCCCAGAATTTACATCTTACTTTGAAGTATGGGTGGATGCTTAGAGGGTGGAAGGGATTTTGTAAAAGAGTATCATATGTTCATAAGAACCTAGACACCTATGTGTTCCAGTTCCTGTGGTGTTTTAGACCAATAAAGATTGCAGTTAACAGGTAGTGGATGCAAATAAACTGGAAGATAGCACAAATCAACATAGAAATTTTCATCTATTTACTTAGTTTTCATTCCTTCTATAAGTGGGGAAACTGCCTTAGGTCTGTGTCTGATTTTAGCTTGATTAATGAAAATCAGGAACAAGGGGAAGCTCTTGTCTTGAGGTCATTGGGAGTGATGCCTGAGTGAGGAAGGAGGAAGAAAACAACAAAAATACAAATCAACCTTGGCCCAGTGCAAGGTTTGGAGATATCTCAGCAAGTATGGCAAACATGGGCATATGCCCTATTGGCTGAAAGTAATTTAGGGGAATAGATCTGGACTACTGTCACAATTCACTCTGTTCAAGTATCCTTAGAGGGATTTGGTTCTTCCAGCATTGAACAGTACATTGGTGGGAATCAGCTGCAACAGGATTATGTGTGGATATTGCTTTATGTGGGATAGGAAGATGGACAGAATTATTTATACTTTTACTGCCTTCATGGATTTCTTAGAACATCACCCTTTACATGGACAAACACAAACTTGCAAACTAAAAAGTTAAAGAAATACAGAAGAATTGGAAAAGGCTTTCTGCTATCTCTGGATAATCCAATCATTCCAGCAGAACATCAATAGCTGTTTTGGAATGCATGGACACATGAACACCTAGAGGTGGTAGAACATGTCACAACTCCAAAGGCCAGGCTGTGTTTAGTAGCAGAGAAGCACAAGGTTGGAGTATAAAAGAGCATTTTTTCAGTCAGCCCTACCTACAAGAGGACTAAGGTAAATATTAGCTCAGGACTCCAGGAAATGTAGCATGTACAGAGAAATTCTTCCCTGTTTCCTCTGGACATCCAGTCATCAGCAGTAGGAAGCCCTGATGAGATTATTCCTCTTGGAAGCCACCAGTGGACCTGTCCTGAGGAGTTATCCTCATCCTTTTGGCCACAGGGGCTGCTGGACTTCACACACTTCCTGGCAGCCACAGTCCATCCCAACCCACAAAAGGTGGGATACTGCATATTGTCATCTCTGCAACAGGGAACTGGCCAAGACACACTCACTTGAACTTCCCAAAATTAAGAAATCCCTTTGTACCATCAGATAAATAAAGTTGCTTTACCTTTCCATTTTACAGGATTCTTTGAATCAGCAGATTCATGGTCCAGTGCCTTGGAGAGATGTTAAATTTTACTGAACCAGAAGGCAAAGTTCTCACCTCCTATTCTAAATTTATGATGTCACTGGATTAACAGATCTGAAAAGATTGAACAACCTAATCTAGGAGTTTCTACTATGGGCAATCAAAAATGGTCAGAGAGATAGAGACATTACAGGCAGTCCACAAAAAAGGAATTGTCAAAATCCCACATGGATTTTTTTTATACAAATGTTCAAACAGTGAACTGCCAGAGGAGATCACTTTGAGTGCACAGGGAACATTCAGTTATTTGAATAATTTGTGCAGAGTGTATTTCACAGTGCAATGAAGATGCTAGACAAGGTATCAGTGTTAAAAATCATGTCAAGGCTGCTGGAATTACACCTTTATTATTTATTTCACAATCTCTGAGATATGGGATGACCTGAGTTAAATGCATTACCTTTGCACTAAGAACACTATTTTTTTCACAAAAAGATTTTTGTATTCGTGTAACGCACAAAATTTTGCAACGAGACACTTTCTATCAAGAAATAGGTGCTTTATCTCAGCTGGGCATGGAAAAAGGCCAACATTCCTTCACCTCCACAGTACTGTGCTTTTTTGCCAAAAGATACCAGCAGCTTAGACCAAAAGGTTGTTCTGGCTTCAGGTGTCTTGTGAAGAAAGAAACGAGGAGAGTTTTCCAGCTAGAAGATCATGGCCCATTTGCACTCAAGGAAAAAGATGAAGGTGAGTGGGACTTCCAGAAACAGAGGAACCTGTCTTTTCCTCCACATTGAGTTCACTGGGAAGCTTTTAAAGATGGTCCCTCAACTGCAGCAATTTAACAGTTTGTGGTCTGGACTGCTATTTTGTAAAAGCTATCACGTTTCTCAAGAACGGCCTGACAAGCAAACTCTCTGTCAAGAGACATTCTACAAGTTTTTTTATTACTTTGCATGATTGCTACTTGCACCCTGGGACAAAACCATCACCTTTCCAGCCTCTCAGCCCCTGAGAGAGAAAGTGGCCACAGTGCTTGTTGTGCCCTGAGCCCTGGCTGGCTCACAGTGCCTCCAGCCTGCCTGCAGATGCCTCCATGGGCAGGCAGAGTCCTGTTCCATCCAGCTGGCAGGCAATCCTCCCTGGAAGGATGCTCTCCAGCTATGCAAGAGGCCATGGCCAAAGCCTTAGCATGTGGGCAGGAGGCAAGCACAGTCTTGAGGCCACTGTTAGCAGATAGTAAAGACATGTCCAGAAATTCAAGTAAAAAGCTCAAGGAATGACAGCTCTGAAGATGTTGACCCAAGGTAGGAGGCCATCTCAGTATGGCAGACAAAAATAGCATGTGCTACCCAGCCTGAACAGCCCCTTTCCAATAGTCTAAGAAAAATTCTTGGTGAAACGTGGCTGAGCCTTGCATACAAAGAGAATCTGTCTTATATCCAAGATGCCAGTCCTTTGCCTAATAAAAAAAGTTACACTCCCCTTTCCCTTCTGGAACACAAATGACTTCCAAGGATGCAAAATTGTTTTTAACAATTTTCATATCTCATTACTAAGGCAACAATTAGAAGTCTGGATTAGACTTTACCCTTCTATTTTCCTAAGAGCTGTCCATTCTGACTCTGAAGGAGTTTGCTCTCCTGGACATCTCTTGGCACAATGCTGCATAACACCCACCACGATATTTTGCATCTCCCAATGAGCCTTGTGTAGCTCCAGTGCCAGACTGCCCTGCAAGATGTGAGCACCATCAGAACAAACCTGTTGCTGCAATGGCTGAGGGTCCATGGCATTGAGAGAGATGGATTGCAAACTGATGCTGATGAAGAGCAGACAACCAATTTTCCACTAGAAAAGTAAACACTGGACAACTCAACGTCAGCAGAACTAACCAGCCTGAGGCAAAACAAAACAACAAAAGGAAGAAAAAGAAAAAAAAATCCATGCTGTTCCCACTGCTTTTTTTTTTTTTTTTTTTTTTTTTTTTTTTTCTCTTCTCAGCTAGAATAACTGAATGTTCCCAGTTTCCTCACAAGGGGAATGATTTTATGTGCTAATGTTAGAGGAGAGGTTTGGAGGCTGCCTCAGTAAATGGAGTCATGCAAGGTAGCATGGAAAAAAATAAAGGAAAACAGTGGTAAAAAAACAGTGATAATAAAACATATCATGAAAAACAGAGAACTAACAAGAGGTGTTGGGAGCTGAGATGCTTTCAAGGGGGAACTGTTGCCCCTTTTTGCCTTAAGTCAACCACAAGGCATTTGGATGGAGTGGAGAGGGGCAAGGTGCTGTGTTCAGACTCCACTGGGCAGGGCTCTACTCCTGACTTAACCCTGACACAGTGTGTAACCCTAGGCAAGTTCCTCCCTTTCCCTGGGACTCATCTTTCTCCTATAGTTTGCCTGTCTTCTCCAGTGTACCTGTGACCTCTGGGGCAGGGAGGAAGACAATGTTCCAAAGCTGAGAACATTTTGGGAGTGTTTTACTTGAACAGAAGGGCTCTGAGCAGCCAGGAGCCTTGCTGCTGGAAACACTCCTGTCTCCCTGGCCTCATCAATATTTTGCCAGGAAGCAGCTGAGTTCTTGGCAGCTCTGATGCTCCAGGCATCCTCAGTGGCACCAGGAAACAGCTTTGAAGGGGGGGATTTTCCTAAATGGCAGGGATTCCCCATGTTTTCCCAATCCAAGATCCAAGACAGTAGCCCTGGAATTTCCAGAATTCAGAGCAGTTGGCTGATTTTTTTTTTTCATTTTTCTTGGTCTTTTTTTTTTTCTTTCTTTTTTTCTTCAAAAAATAGTTAGACAAAAGTATTTTCATTCCTTCTGTCCTACCCTCTAAGAAAAAAAAAAGTCAAACAGTAGGCTCTACTACATTCAAAGTTATGTCTACCCTCTTCCTACAAAATCAGAGAAGAAACCCATTTTTTAATACGTTGGAATTGATCAGGAAGTCATTCCTGCTGAGAGCTATGGGACAGAATCCTTATGTCCCTCCTTAACCTTCCAGATATGAGCAAAGGAACACCAGTGTCTGGGTCAGACCACAAGTTCAGCTGTGCTGGAATCCATAACCAGCAGATTTCAAGGGACATTAAGGGCACCACAAACAGGTTTTGAGCCTTCCTCAGAGCCCCTGCCTGACTCAAGTCCTCTCTGACTCTTGCTGAGTCAGAGGTGGTGTTTCAGAAAAAGTATTTTCTGCTTAAAATCTTTCTAGTGAGGGTTTGAAGCCAGGTAAGCAACCTGTGGCAGTGAAGTTGGCTTAGCTAAGCATGGTGAAGAAATATCTATTTTCATCAGTGCTGAACAACCTGGCTTCACTGGCACTGCCTTTAAAGGCTGATTGTAGGATTCTAGACTCCATTTATTGTCTATAGAAATAGATATGTACCCTCAGGGAGCAATTAATCTCATCTTGGTGTATGTGTCTCAGACACAGCTGAAAGGCTGAAGACACCCATTTCTGTCCCCACCTTTCACCTCCTCCCTGAAAAGGTAGTCTAGGGTGTCTAACTCAGCTTTAGAAAACTAAATTTTACATATTCAGACTGAGGTGAATTTTCCCTACAAGTACCAAGTATCTGTGACAGACATCACAGGATCATAGGGAACAGCACAGACCAAGAATGTACCATGTTTTTACAACTGTGCTGTTACTCCCCTGGCTGATGGAAGAGATATCTGTGGAAAACAAGTGGTGTAGTCAATAATCTCAAGATGCAGCCCAGGAAATCCCTGAACTCCTTAAGAGGAGATCCCAAGGAACAGATCACTCAGACTTTCTCACTCTCTTTTCCTTCTACTCTCTGAGGCAGGATGCAGGGTCAGGCAGTGAAGGCTGTTTGAAGGTCTGACTCTGTGATAGTTACCTCTTCATTTCTTCTTGTAATAGCTCACTTAAAAGCTAATGAGATATAAATATGTATTAACAATGATAGGCATGGAGAAGCAGAAATATTCACCCATGAGGGAAATATCCCATTGGAGTCCTTACCACTATCAGACACTGAAGAGAGAGAATTGCATAGAAAACAAGTGTCTCAATCCCCATCTTGGGGATTTAAATCACTTCTATTTTTACCACTAGGAAGAAAATGGAGACTTTTTGACTTCTCTGCTTTTAGCCACCACGGGTCCTACATCTCTCAGGTCAATAAAGGTTGCATCATGCTAGGAGCATTGCAGATGAGAGTCTTCACAGTGCAGGTATGTCCAGCAGCAGTTGATACATGGATTTGCATCTTAATAACTTAATAACACCTTGAATAACCAGCTCTTGGTTCAAAGAGGTTCAGCCATACATACAACATAATACACTGCTTTTCTCCCTCTCTCCTGCTTTACTGTATCTAAATGCTATCTTCTCCTAGGAGTCCAGTTTTTGGAAGGCAACTGGTCACTGACACAGGAGAAAAGCTCTGAGCATTTAATAAATTAAAAAGACTTGATGAAATGGAAACATTCATGACAAAACCCCCTTATTTTCTGCATTAAAATTCTCACAAATAATGAGCTTTTTACAACACTCTAGAGATGAGGTTTGGAACTTTCACAGCCAGCAACAAGAGGATTATGTACCAGGGTCCAAAATCAACTAGAGGCTTTATGTCAGAATTATCTCCTTTCCCTTCTCCTCAGCAGCTGCTTAAACTGCCACTTCACTGTTTTAGAAAGACTCAGTCCTGGAGATGGACCTCAAATTCACCCTTTTGGACCTTCCCCCCTCTCCATTGCTAACCAAGCCCTCACTTCATAAGCACACAGCCCTTAATTTGATTTCCACCCCTTGGGATTTGCATCTTTGATGTAATTCTGTTAACGTCAAAGACATTATGGCAAGGGCTCATCTGGGATCTTGTGCACAGCAGTTGTGTTCCAGGCTGGAGGAATTCACATTCCTGCACCACACCCAAATCTGCCCTGGGTTATCAATACTCTGATAAGCAACTCAAATGACTTCAGACTGGTTAAGGAATTTATCTACTCATATTTTCTTCCTTTATTTTCACTGGGCTCCCTCCCCTTTGATTTTTCACTTTTCAGGCCATGACATTCCTGCTGATTCCTAGATCTCTGGATTCCTACCTCCTCCTTCTGTTGTTGCTAACACACAACTCTGTCTGGAGCCAGATTTAATTAGACCACAAGAAAAATGAACCACAATGAAGTTACATCAAGGGTGTGATTTCAAGACACAAGAGCACAAAGAGCACAAGAGCCAGGAAACACAGAAGACTAAAAAAAAAAAAAAAAAAAAAACAAAAAACAAAAAACCCGAAAAGAAGTGGAAAAATTTACAACAAACTTTGTCCTAACCCTGTAGTGTCCCACCTCTAGCACAGCTATTATGTTCAAACACAGTTTACACAATAAGCAGTTGATGAGGAAAAGCTTTGGAAGGAGAAATAAAGGCCTGGAGAGGATCTGCTGGAACACTTTGGCCCTATAGCTTTATTGTGTGTGGTTTTGGTGCTGTGCCAAGTTTTATGACACTCACATCAAGGTTGCTCTCTGCAGTGATGCACCATTGAAGCTAAATCACCTACCCATCATGGAATTTACAATGATTTCACTGTGCTTTGCTTGAGAACACGTTATCATTGCCTTCCCTTTTTTATTACCCCAAATGCCTTTCCAGCTCACAGCATACAGTGCTCCAGGAACTTCTCTGCTGCCATGATTGTATGTCATTGTGTAAATTCAGCAAGGAATACAATAGAGACCTGGTCTACCCCAAGGCCTCCAGGCACTGATGTAATAGGAATAATAAAGCATAATCATAAGGAAGAAAATGGCTTGTAGCTCTGCCGTGTGGAGCATGGAAATGGATGTGGGTGACTGACACTGACGTAATTCACTCCTACCAAATGGAGCAAATGGCCCAGAAAAAGGATCCTGCTGCACACCACCAGCAGAGTTATGCCAGTTTCAATAAACCCTTCTTTGGTGCAAGGAGCCATCCTAGTTATTGTGATGTGGTAGAGTTTGAGGCTGCTCCTTCTTAGGTTTGGGGTTTAGTTTTTCTCTTCCATTGATGACTTGTAAAAAATGTTTTATTTAACCTAAAGGAAAACAAATAGAGGAAAGAACATTGTCTGATAACTTATATGCTGGGTAATACATTAGTAGAGATTTGTTATTAGCTCTATTTCTCCCCTCTTCATCCTTCAGCTTCCCCTTTCATGAATTAAAATGGGGTAGAAAAGTTTACAAGCTCTGCACCTCTGCTGGGAATTCTAAGCTTAAAAGGATGTAGCCAGTTTGGAATAGTAAATACTCAAGTGTTCAGTTAGAATTTGTGCTGTGCAAACTGCAGAGCACTAGTTAAATTTCTATTGATTTATAATGGAGCTTTTCACTTTGGTTCTCAGATAGAATTGGATCTCTGTGCCGTGAATTACTCCACTGAGAGCTGGAACATGTAGTCATTGATCATGTCTCATTACACCTAGGACAGAGGGTTTCTCCCACTTGGGAAAGTGCTGCTAAGCCAAACCTCATGCTCATAGTTTCCCAGGACAAGCAGTTCTGTAGCTGGAAGGACATTTGGTTGAAGGTTCAGTATTGTGATTCGGTAAGATGGAAACTGGAGATAGGGAACTTCTCTCTGTAATAAACTTTTTAGTGGACTTTCCTGGTTAATTATATCCCAGGTGATTTAAATGGCAGGCTGTTTAAAACCAGAAAACAGGGAGGTGAAGGAGATGAGGCTAGGCAACTGGGGAATCTCTAAAAGCAGGCAAAGCTAGAAAGCAAGCCTTGCTTTCAGCTGGGCTCATCTGGCAGCTGGCTGGAGTTAGCAGGAGATGAGAGAAGCTTTGTTAGTGGCATGTACCACCTACTTTTAGATACAGCTCAGTGGGGAGCTTTCTTTGTTGGGTATGGGAGGGGTTTGGCTTCAGCTAGTGCTCTCCTCACAGATGGAGTCAGGCTCTTCAAAGAACAAATTTAGTCTCCATATTATCTAGCCCTGGGCATTTCTGAATGGCTCACTGGTGCACTCAGCTGAATAGAGAACAGTTATCAAGTCAACCACAGGATTTTGCAAAGCACCTGAGCATCGTTGTAGGTATCTCAGTTGAACACACCTACCTTCCTGCAGGTATAAGGGAGGAAAATGCTAAAAACAAATAAGTGAACTCCGGTGGCTCTACTTGCTGTCCTGTGCAGTTAATCAAGGAAAAACCATTGAATCACATAATGGTTTGGGTTGGAAGGGACCTTAAAGATCATCTAGTTCCAACCCTCCTGCCACTGAAGCTGAGCAATATGCTGCTAATATGCCTCCTCTCATGTTTTGAAAGACAGAGACTGGAAAAAGATGGCAATATGATCTGATCTGGAAGATCTGTTTGTGAGGAGAAACTGAAAAAAGTGGGAAATTGAATGTGCTGCTTGTTCCTTGACTCTGTTGACAGATGTACACACACAAGCAGCTTTTACAGCAATCAGGAGTAAGTGATGAGTTTTCTGCCATTAGATATTTTTTGCCAAGCACAACAAGCTTTTGAGAAAGCATGAATCTTTCAGCAAGTAACAGAAACATTTACAGTTAGGAATATGCATTGGGGAAAAATGAGATATTATGGAAGAGATGACCTCTGAGATAAATCACACTGAGAATCAAGGAAGCAAGTTGCTTTTCCTACTCTTTCCCTGACCTCCTGGAGGGCTCTGCATAAGACTTTTTCCTTCTGAACTTGTTTGCCATTTGGTTCTAACTTAGAGTAGAAGGACAATACCTTGTATCCAGTGCTCATAAAAAGTGGCCTTTTGATTTTCACTGATTTAGTCTCTGAAAGCCCCCAAAGCAAAAGAAAATCCTTGTGTTCTCCCTTTTGCTTTGGACTGGAAATAAATTTCTCTCCTAGGTAAGTTGTGGGCATCTACCTCTAAAGCATCTATTCCAACTACTGACCCTTCTGTCTCCTTCAGTACAAACAAGACTAGGTCTGTCCTCAGAGAAAGCAAAAGAGCTACAGACCAGGGAAAACCATACAGTTTCAGGAGCAGAAGACATTTGAGGAGGAAGGGTCCCTGAAAGACAACCCTTAGAGTGCTCCAGGAGAGTACCTGACACACAGTGAGAGCTGCCAGCTGTGCTTCAGCTGGAGGCAGGCAGAAGAGGAGGCAGGAATCACTGCAGATCACTGGGCACTTCCACCCCTTGAGCCTCCTGGTGCCACTACTCCTGGACTTCTCTCCCTGTACACCTTGGTATCAGAAGAGCCAGTTGGTCAGATCCAAATCTTGAGCCACCAAGATACCCAGGTTTCTGTGCACCTCTGTGAGACACCAGATTATTACCTACTAGGGTAAGTGCTACCTTTTTCTGTCCTGCTGTCCTAAGCAGTTGTCCTCATCCAGAGAAAATTTGTCTGGGCTGAGGAGAAATTCCAAAAGCAATAGTGGGCAGAAAAAAACAAGAAGTTTCAGAAGTGGTGGTGCCAAAGCCTGGACTCTAAAGATGTATCTGCAGGGCTGGAGGACACAACTGAGCCTGTGGATTTACTGATCATGCACATTGCACAGCAAAAGACCCAGGAAAAGAAAGCTCAAACTCAGGCTCATTGGGCCAATGTGAGTCCTGTAATGAGCAGTGCAAGCAGTGTGCTACTGCTCTGTGTGGCAGGAGATGGGCAGAGCCCTGGTGCAGCCTGCAAGGGGCACAGAGCAGCCCAGCAAGCACTGTGACAATGGCCCAGCAATGGCAGAACAGGCCTGCATTTGCAGACTGCCTCTCCTGCTGCTTCTGGAAACGGTGCCTCAGCAGAAACAACTGGGAGAGGTTCTGTGAATGACGGATTGGGCTGGTTTCCGTTTCCCATGCTACACATTTTTGGTGGCCTTAAAATACCTTTTGAAAGTGCAGGATATGGGTATGCAGTCAGAACATTTTTCTGCTTCTGGAAATGTTGTTCCTGCACTGAGCTGCCCTCATTCTCCACTCTCTTCTCCCCTTGGAGATGGAAATGCACGAGTAAGCGTATGTATTATTTGCAGACTTGCACAGAGGCCAGATCTTCTCGTGGTTGAATTACTAGCCAGCCACTCATCCTGCCTCAAAGAAATGCTTTCTCTCGTGAAACTTTCCAAGCTGGTTTAATCCACCTTGGGTGGCAAACTCCATGAGCTCTTCGCCTGCTGGCACACACTTTGCATTCACCAGAGCTTAAATTAGCTCTGGGTAATTCCAGCAATGTCTCAGTCTGTGGAAAGGATTCTCCAGCTGGATGCATCATGCTGCATGCTCTCCTCCCTCTACCTGGGTAGTCCCTTAAGTTCAAGGGTTGGGGAGCAAAGGGCCAAGAAGGAAAGGGGGAATGAGCCAGTTATCTGGAAATATTAGCATATCCTCTCTTTCCAAGGCTGAGACTGGAAGAGATGCCTCAACAGCCTTTCACAGGAGGCCACCACAGCTGGGGATTCTTGGCAGGATCAAATGGATCTGTGCTTTCCTTCTAGACAGGGGTGTCTCCACTTTTCTATGTCCCCCCTATCTCCAAAGTGTCAGCTACACTTATGGCCGTGTTCAGGGATGGTTTGCAGCAATATCCTATTTCCCATCTATAGGGACAGGGATACTCTTGTGACAGGATTCACCAGAGGGTGCTGTTACACATAGCCTTTTACATTTTTTCCTAGCCTGGAATAATAATGTAGCCTTTTAAGGGGACATTGAAATGTTGCCAGTTTTAATATGTCAGCTCTTTTTCTGAGTGGGAAGCTGCAAAAAGTAACAGGTTTTTCCTCTTCTTCCTCTCTGTTTCTTTGAGGGTTTAATTTGTGGGGGGTTATTTGGTTTTGGACTTTTTTTCTCTTTTCTCCAACTGTCAACAGGAAATTATTCTTGTTCAGTTTTTCTCCTTGTAAGAAGGAGTTTACTGACTGCTTCTGTTCTGCTGTGAAAGCATCATTAATTGGTTTTACACTCCTAACCTGCCTGCCACGGGCTGGGTTTCTCCTGTGGTAGGAAGCATTTACATTTGCTATGGCTCCAGAGAAAGAAGGATGCCCCAGTTTTCCTTCACCACCACCATGAAGACCCTGAAGTCTTACTTGATCCCAGAGGACCAGCTTCATTCCTATCTGGAAGGGAGGGAGTTGGGGACAGGCTGCAAGAACTGTCCTTTCTGCAATATAGGGACAAGCAGTCCACAGCAGGACACATTTATCAGTTCTGCCTTCCCTGAGAAGAAGAGGATGGCAAGGATCAGGTCAAGGGATTGCTGTTTCTGGGCAATTTGACAGCCACAGAACATGTTGCAAACAGCTTTCAGGCTTGCAACAGAGACCTGTTTGTTTGCCCTGTTTAATTTGGGAACCATGCATCCAAGCAAACTTTGTATGTCTCCATGTATAAGCCTGTAGTACAGCCTATTGATTTGCTTCACCCTTGGCAAGAATATCACGGAGGATTTTGGCTTTGCCTGTAATCTCTTGAGAGGATGAAACTAGAAATTTAATGAGAGCTTAACTTGCTGATTGCCTGCACTGCCTACATGATGGCTGCTCCTTTGGATCTGGTTTGGAGCTGTCTGTTTGGATGAGAAAATTGGGTAGAGGGCAGGAAGGGCTGGCTCCCATCTGTGCTCTGCCCCAGCAGACACTGAGATGAAACTGGTTCCAGGGGCCTGGCTCTGCAAACCGGATCCAGAACATGAGGAGCCCTGGGAGGCTGCTCAGGTACAGGTCTGTTGTTTTTGACATGTCTGGTTTTAATCTTGAAGCAAGGCCTGGATGCAGTCCCCTGGCTCACCAACAGTGTGCTGTGTGTTGCCTTGTGGTCCAAGCACAAGATACTGAATCCATTTCTTCCCCTCCCTGTGCAAGAAGCAGCCGGAGGAAATAGGAGTTTATGGTGAGAAGCTAACATCTTATTTCTGGGGTGGTCTTTTTATCACCATATGGCTTTAGTGGGAGCAGTGACCACCCATGCAGTAGAAGGTTTAGTGATCCAGACTACAGCTTTCACAGTTTCATCACACAACTTTGCTTGCAACGTGGTTTCCTCTATGACTTTCAAGTCAGAAGTTGCGTGACTCATCTTGAATTTTCCTTCCCTGACTAAAACTAACTGTGACAAATGAAAATATAATCAAATAATACATTTGCATAAAGGTAAGAGGTCTTCTTCTAGTGAGCAAATATGAAGGTACCAATAAATTCCAGTCCACTTTGCTAATCAGAACAGCTTTTTCCAAACTACTTTATAGCTTGAAAGACAGCAGAAAACATGGCCCTGAGCCATTGGTAAGAGAAGGTAAGCAATAAACTTAGCAGTGGTGGGATGAGTATCAGTTTCTATGTGATTTTATTTATTTCTTAGAAAAACAATGAGGCTAAAAGCAAGATTCCCAATAAGAATCCCACGAGACAAATACCTTTCTAGCTCATTCCAGCTGGGAAGTGATGTTCTCTTTGATTATTGACAAATATTCTCTTCTCCACTTTGATTTGCCTCCAAAATGAGTCCTGAGTTAATCCTTTCTGTATTCGTGAATTTTAAATAATCTTTCTATTTATGCCAAGGGTTTACAAGAAATGTAAACTACTCCATCAATTGCACAGTGCTTAAGGGCACAGAAACACTTGCCAGGATGTTGGCTTGATTTTACTGAATGGAGAGCTGGTGCTGCAGCAGTCAGTGCTTGAGGACCTGAATCATCACTGCCAGAGACAGGTGGGGCAGAAGGAAGTTTTCCTCTTCCATGTGATTCATCATGTGATGCTCTCAGGCACTGAAGTGAAATCCTGACAGTAACACATCTGTCCAGGAAATGGGTTAGAAAAAGCCCATTTCACTGCTTTCAGTGAAATTTGTTAAATTCCCATTTGCCTACACTCTGGCCCTGTAAACGTGTTTAGGAACTTGGGGAATTATGTTCTTGAAGGGATTACAGTGTTTTATTTTAAAAATATTTAAGTGAGCACCTTTGTCTATAGCCTCCTAAGGAGTTTGAAAGGTTTCATTCAGTGGTGCTTATTGCATGCTACACAGAAAATTGAACTGGCCTCAGAGAGGCAAAACATCTTAATTTGTTCCATTGATACCCACGTGGGATAGGGAGAAACACAAGCAAAACCTGGATGCCCCAACTGTTTTGGAGGAGGAGAAGTGAGTTTTCCAAAAGTTCTTGAGATGTGACAATGATTGAATTTGCTGCCCTTAAGAACTACTTTAATGGAGGGCCCAAAGCTAGTATCAGGTCTAATTTCTGGTTTAAGAAGTCAGAATAGTCAGCATGGATTTACCATACACAAACAAGTTTCAACCAACCTAACTGTCCTTTCTGATGAAATGACTGTGTGAGCAAGGGGAGAGCAGTGGATATAGTATTGATTTATTAAGGCTTTGGAGACAGTCTGACATAGCATTCATGTTATGAAGCTCATGAAATACGAGGTAGTTGGTCAAGCTGTTAGGATAAAACATATCTGGAGTGCTGAGTTCAAAGAAGAACATTAAATGACTTGGTGTCCTCCAATTTTGGCTGGTAACTAAAGCAGCATCCCTGGAGTCAGTGCTGTGGTCAATATTTTCAATTGCATGATAATACAGAATGTATCCCTATCACATTTGCAGATCATACTGAATTAGGGGGAGTGGCTGATGTTCCATATCAGAGAACTTTTGGATGAGAGGGAGAAATTTGAGGGCTCAACTGACAGAAACCTTACAAGACTAGGAAAGGAGAAGTACCCATAAAGCAGAGTAACCTCACACATTCATGCTATCTGGAAAGCAACTGGCTGAGCAGCACCCTTCCCCAAAATGACTTTGGGGGTTGGGATGGGTACTAGGTTGAGGGTGTGCCAGCAATGCACTGTCACTGCAAACAAGGGCAATTGCCTGCTCAGCTGCATTAGAGGGAGGGTGCCAGAAGCTTGGAGGACACTGGGGGTGTCTGTGCATTGCTACAGGGCTGTAGCAGCCTACAGCAGCTTGCTTTTCATTCTCTGCTTCAGCCCACCTTACACACCCAGCCATCTATCACCTGATACCAATATCACTTTGTTCATCAAGGGACTTAAGGCAGAAAGATCAAAGCTCCCTTGGGTACCACTCTGTAGGTTCCAGTTACACCTATGGTTGAAGAGGAGACATATTTACACCTTGATTTGCTTCTGGGAGATCCCTCCTCTTCCTCTCTCACTCCTCCCCCGCACCTCCCAGCTTCCACTCAACCTCAGCTGCATATCAAAAGACATCAGAAATGTGAGACAGCTGTCCAGATGCTCAGAGAAATGACCTGAGAAGAAAGAGTCAGGTGATGCATCCCAGGAAATGGATCCTGTCCTAAGCGGAAAATGCATTCATCATTCAAATAACTTCTGCCACAGAAAAGCCATCTGGATAAACAAGGACAGAGTTACACAACCATTGTGCAGATCCTCATTCCTTCCTGGCCAGTTGTAAAAAGGCAGATGTGTAACACAGGGTTTCATCTGTAGGTAGAGAGAGAAGGAGACCATGAGGGAAGGCTGGAATTTCTGAGGCCAGTAGCAAAGAGAGAATGTTTTACCTCCTTCATCAGGTCCTTTGAATCTTGAATAAATCTTCACAAGACTTATAACTGGGAGTTGGTGAGTGGAGGACTCAGACCAATACAGTTATGCTACCAAGAGACATAAAACAAAGAGAAAAGGGGAAATAGCATTCTATTTGTGGACTTCCACTTTCTCCAGCTTTGTCACTGCCAAACAACCCAACATGAGCTATCACTGCAGGACGCCCCTCTTACCTACAGCTCAACCCTGCTGCTGCTCAGCTAAGAGCTGCTTTTGATCTGCTGGAATTATTGGCTGACCACCTTGCATGACTGTCCTCACACAGCAGCCCTGTGTCCCCACATCTCCCCTTAACCTGCACCCCAGCCCTCCTGCAGGAGTTCTTCATGTCCTGTCCCTCCCACGGGGAAGGAAGTAGTCTGAGGTGTTTGTTGGCTCAAGGAAGCAAAGGAAGAATTCGATGGAAGAGTGAGAAACTGAAGTTCAATAGAAGTAATTGGATCGTTGTGATGATTTTCCACAAAGCCAGCATGGAAGAGGAATAAATTCTAGCTTAAGTTCACAGGCTGACTGAAGTCTGCATTTTCTGCAGTGTTCCCATTTATAACCCCAAATAATAAGAGAAACATTAACAAAAGAAAGTCAAATGTTACCTGTCTCCAGTGGAGGAGCAGACCTCTGAGGAAAAGTCATGTTCAGTGCTGATTTCTCAGTTTGGAAAGGGTCAACACTGACATCTGACATCCTCAAAAAAGTGTATGAATCCTACACACCCCGAAAATCAAGTAAGGCCCAAATACTGTATGAATATCACACCCCTTTGCTCAAGAGGGAAGGCTGTAGGAAGGCTGAGAAGTCATAGCAAGGCATATGAATTCAGATTGGCCCTCACAAATAGTGGAATATTGTCCAGAAGAAAGGCTGTTATGAGAACAGGCTTGGAAGCTGGCTGGAATATGGCAAATCTATCAAGCAGCTGAGATAACAAGAACACACGCAGGAGAGTTAAGGGCAGAAGGAAATGGGTGTACAGTGTGTGTCATAAATTACAAAAAGAGAGTAAGCAGGGTGTGCATGGGAGACTGAATGCCATGAGCAAAGGTCAAAACCAGACACTAAAATGAAGAGGTACATGTGTGATGCAGCAGAAGCTGTAACTTAACCAGCTTATGGGAAAATCCACAAAGAGATGGGAAAGGAAATATTTTTTTATTTACTTTTTCCCCCCCTTTGCCAAATACTGCGGGTCATTAGCTGGGACAAGCTCTGTGGATAACAGAAGGGACTCTCCAGAGACTGAGTTCTTCTATCCCTGCTCTGAGTCTGCCAACTAAAGCTGAGGCACCTCAGACAGACACAGCTTCTACAGAAACCAGCATTCCCTATAGGACAGGCCTGGGATGTCTGACTACAGTTCCTGCTTCTGTGAGAGTAGGTGGTTAAAAAAATAAAGGCAGCAGGGTGCAAGTGAGAGGAGATACTGGGGCTGGTCTAAGTGATGCATACATTCCCTCCTAGCATGAAGGGAGATGCTCTAGGTTATCCCACACTCTTAATTTCCTCCCACTTTCCTCTGGAGAGCTGAGCATTTCTGGAAAGAAATTTTAAGTCCTGCTCTTGACTCTGCTATGTTCACACTGCAAAAGCTGGGGTCTTGACTCAGGGATGTCACTCCTGTGTCAGTGCCATTCCTGCAGGCTCTTCATGCCCTGTAAAGAGGAACAGCTGTGCTGTATTTAGAGCAGTATCTTACACCACAGAAAATGTGGGCTATGGTCTTTATTTTTACTGTTCAAATCCTCTGTGTCCTGTGACATGGCTCCTCATCAATAAACAGTGAAAAATGTCACTTCCTTGTTCTGGAGAAGATGTACAGCAAGTATTATGGATGCTCCAATTGAACTGTGGAAACCATGGAGTACTTCAGCTGTGAAATATTGCCATGCTCACACACAAAATATATTCATACAATGTTACTTGCACAAGGGATGTGAGGATTCTCACATCAGGATTCTCATATTCCCTGGCTGAGCATCTGACATTTAAAAGTGTGCATTTTTAAAAGAAAAGCCTGAGTTATCTTCCCAGCCTTCCTGACAGAAGAAAGAAAGTTGTGAGCAATGATTGTATATGACTGCTCCTCAAACTGGAAAGCAAATAAAAAGGAGCTTCAAATCTTACTTTTTTCCCCTTAAACACTTTGTCCTGCAATTTACTGTTTTCTGGCTTTTATGCTTTGTGGGTTTTGTGCTTTTCCAAAGTGTTTCCCTGAAGTACAATCTCTGTTTCAGAACTGCAAACAAGGGGGAAAAGCAGCATGTTTTCAGAAGGCATTGTGATGAATGCAGCTGCTGGGTGAACCTAGCCCACTCCCCTCCTCACTGCCACCCTGCTCGATGGATTTAAAATCTCCAAAGATCTTCCTTTAAGATATCAGGGCTTCCCATTGTGCTGGCTTTTATTGGATTTCAGGTGCCATTCAGTCAGCCCCCTCAGCTGCTTAAATTCTTGAAATGCTAGGATCATATTTCACCTGATCTGGCACTGAACCTTGTTCGCTATCTCACCCCAAAATTAATTAAACCATAAATTTTCGGAATAAACATGCAGCATCCACTATCACTGAAACAGTCTGGGCTTTGTTGAGCAAACTGCTGCAAGAACAAAGCCGCCTCTTTTTCTTTCTTCCCACCCTGCACTTCTCTTCTCTTGATGTGTATCAGCAAATACAGTAAATACAGCACTCTCCCTCCCTCTTACAGAGAGATAATTCTTGTTCTGCCGTTGTCACATTTCATAGACTCAGGAGAAACTGCAACAGCTCACAGGGTGAAATCTTACAGGAGAGCAATAACTCTACTGAGAAGAGGAGCTGCTCTCCAAAATTAATTCATATATTTTCCTTTTTTCAGGCAGCCCTTGAAAATACTACTTTAATTTGCCCCTCACCTCAATTTCTCTGTTTCTCAGTTTTTCTGTCTGACACTGATGCTGGGCAGTTAAAATTCATTAATGAAGGAGAGATCATTAACTAATTCACCCAAGGAGATTATTTAGAAATGCACAAAATTGTTAGTGATAATTTTGTAGCTGCCTCAGAACTAATAATCTCTACCTCTGAATCCTCCCTATCCCATAACTGTGAAGCTGAACTATTATAATAATTTTTGAAGCTAACTCTCACAAAACGCTCTATTCAAAACCACTGATCAGAAAATAACTAAAACAGGGATTTCCATTTCCTAGTCTGAACTTTTAACTAGTCTGAAAGCTGCAGAACCTCTCTCAGATCTGAAGAAAGCCTTATCCCTGAAACATGTTTTATTTTATTTTCTGGATAGCCTGGTTGTTTCAGACAGGGTTTAGGCCAAAGAACTCTGCCACTTCACCAACATGACTCAGGCAAGACCTTTACCCTTATCCTCAGATCTTCCAATCCTGTCAGAGCCCATGCAGAATACTGGATGGCTACTTGGGTGGGAGACCTAGGGAGCATTGCCTGGTTGCTATAGGCAGTGTAACCAAAGGTGGCATTTTTAATCCTTGAATCAACTGTCAGCCAACACCCTTGCCTGGTATTCAAGGCTGTTGTGGGTTGATAGATATAAATCTGAGCTCCTGACCAGCTCTGGTCTTTAGAAATTCTCTGGTAATTTGATTGCAGCTCTGGTGCAAATGCCAGTGTCCTGGCTCTGCCCCAGCTCTGCTGATTTACACCCTTCTGATTCAAACTCACTTCTGTTCCAGTAGGATGCTGTGCTCTTCTTCAGTTCTTCAGCTTCTGTCTAGAGCAGATAAACATTGTTCCTCCCTAGCCAAAATGCAGTGAGTCTTACACTCATTCCAGGGTGGTTTTGATGCACGGTGCCACAGAAAGATGAACGTGGTGTTTGTTCCTTCTGGGTCCTCACTTCTCTCATGCTGTCTGAGCTCCTACAGGATCATGACTGTGGACTGAGATCTCCAGGGTGCAGAGCCTCAGGTGTACAGGTGCTGCTGCAGGATGCTCCACCAATGGGCTCAAATGCAGAGCAGGTGTCTGGGTCAAAGTGGTGTCTGATGAGTTACAATACAATTACCAGCTGCAGGCTTGGCTCTGCTCAGTCCTGAGCTCTGCATGCAGAGTCTCCCAGCTCTGGTAGCAAATGAGGAATGGGATGCCTCTGTGAAAAACACTGGATAAATCTCTTCTCTAAAGAAGCTTTCTTTCTGTTTCTGTTCTCAAGCTGGGACCTAAAAAACAAGACCAGAGGGAAGGGAATACAGAAGAGTGTTTGCACATTACTGCTTGAAACTTTGGAATTAGTGATTAATTCAAAGTTTGGGTTTTCCTTGAAGGATCCTAGAGTCTGTTGTCTATTGCCTTTTTGCACCTGTTGCCATGGACAGACTGGTGAATAACTGAGCACTGTGAAACAAGAGAGCAGACCCTTGGTTCCTAAGGCATTAATCAGCCCTAGTTCAGACAAGAGCATTTCCCTTCACTTCAGTTTTTCCTCCCTGCAACATCTCCTGCCAGGATGTCCCGCTGCCTGCTGGAATTAATGTGGCTTAAATATCCCTCAGGATTCTCCTTGAGGTCAGGAACTCAGCCTCTGGATCCTCTTCAGCTCTCTTTCCTAGCCCCTGAAATTGGATGTTGCCAAGTGAATTTTGCTTGCCCATCCCATTCTTCATATTTTCCAAAGTCACCTCTCACTGGCAAGGAAAGACTTGGAGAGGAGAGACAGAGAGGAGAGTCCAGGCCAGGATTGCCTCTTTCCCTCTGTAATTTCAGTCTCCCCCTCATCCCAAGTTCATTTTCTCAGTACACTATGCTGTGCTACATCCCAAGCTGTTGGCACTCCCCAGACCAGTGTGCTGAGCTGTCCTCAAGCTTTTCTTTTCTTCATAAACAATTTTTTTTTTTTTTTTTTTTTTTTAGTTTTTTAGGGAGGAGCACTTAAAACCAAGGAACTCTTCCTCTGTATTATTTTTCCTTTCAGATTTCTTTTTCTCAACTGAACCTGCTTTACCCTTACAGCTTTCTGTCATATTCTCATCCAAAATTCAGAAGTATCTCCCAAAGAGACACATCCAGACCAAACTGTATTGCATTTCCATGCTTTCCACTGCCAATCAATTTGTCCGTGTATCTCACAAACTTTCTCAGGAAAACGGCCCTCATGAGAATAACTTTTTACTTATATTTCTCCTCACTGAAATCCACTCCAGCTCTTGCCGATCTGGAACTATCTGGTGAGTATGGGAGGTTTTTTCCATCCTCATTCATGAGGGTTTTTATTGCTTCCTCCCTTTCCTCATCGTATTGTGCCCAGTGAGTTTTAAAGGCAGATCAGCATCTCATTGTTTGTCAGAAAAACAGTTGGCTTGTACTTGACATTTTTTGTATTTGAGCTGTTAATCAGGTTATTCCTGGTCTGACTGAAGCCTTCTTTGGGTCCTCAAACTCATGTTTGCTTTGCCTTGTGCATTGTTTTACCAGCCTGAAGATATGGGATATCCAGGACACCTCATCCTTATGCATCCACCCACCACCCACTGTGGCTATTTCCAAATGAAGACCTTAACCTTCCCAATGGTGTCCAGTAAAAAGATCTAAGGTTTCAGCAAAAAACTTATATAGGAAAAATGGTTCAGCATTAGATGAACCTCCAGGTGTATTAAGCTCCTGTTGAGGTACATATAGGACAACTGGATGGGGTGGGTGATGAGTGTATCCTGCAAGAGGCTGTGGCTTAGACCACTTCTCTTCATGGGGCTGTCTTGTGTGCCTGAACACTTCTTTTTGAGGCTTCTATCCAGCTACTGGCCAGGCTTCCTCCTAAGAAGTGTTGCTTTTTCTTCACTCATTCACAGAGCACTCTGTAATCATGCATCACCCCTTTCCCAGACTTATACCACAGAGCTGTGTATCATTGACCAGATGTGGTCTTAATATGACTCTTCTACCCTCAAACTGCTGAAATACTTAGGCTGGCACTGAGTAATTCAACAGGTTGTTTCTAACATTGTAGGGTGAACAGTTGATCTTAAGACAGCCAGTTTCTTTGAGCAAGAAATTAAAGTGTTACTACATTTTGCATTTCCTTAGAGACACAGGGGAAATGATAGAGTTTCTCTGCTGATTCATCAGCAGATGAATACAGTTTTGGGTGTTATGTTTATTTTCCCAAAGTGCTTTTTTTCTTTCCCAGACTCTCACAGGTCCCAAGGTCGGAGCTGATGTCTGCACTCCGAGTGCATCCTGTTTGTCATAGAATCATTTAATTGCCATTTAAGAGAACTTATGCAACTGACCTTTAACATGACAGAGTCTCCCTGTTGCACTTTATTCCTTACGCTGACATATGAAAAGAAAGGAAAAAAAAAACATCTTTTGGCTAATGTGAAAGTCTTTTCACGGGGAAGATGAAAAAGCAGGTGGGGTGAAGGAGCTGATGGAGCTCAGAGTGGTTGTAGTTACACAGACTTGATTTGGATGTTGCTTGTCTCCAGGGAAAACTGTAGTACTAATTGTTCTGCAGTGAGGGGGAGGAATTTTTATAAACTGGAGTAAATTAATGAAGTTATGAGCAAATGTATTTTATTTCTAGATCACATCAGAACAGTTCCATAAATCCCCTTCTGCAATTTCAGAACTCAGAATGTTTTCTGTCTGTGTTGCTTTCAACACGATTTTTATGAATAATGACCTGGCAACGTCTGACTGACAGTCTGGCAGGGGATTGGCTATGATGCCAATCCAGACACAGAGCTATGGGATGTTGCAACCCCTTCCTGCCTGGTCAGCCACAATTTTCAAAAGTAAAGAATATGTGGAAAGGAATAACAAATGCAATATATCACACTCTCCAAATAAACAATGGATTAAATGACATGAGGAGAGTTCTAAACACCTGACACTCATGCTCTTCCTTGTGAATTGGCTCTGAAATTAATCTCATTTTGCCATGAGGCAAATAGCAATATAGAAAATCTTATAGGGCATCAAAAGCTTAGCTCGAAATTTTCAGCAGTAATCAGGTAATATTCCATTTTACTGCACCTTTTCTATGTCACAGACACAGGAGCTGCTGAAGTCTCTGTGCTGTGCTGAGGACATTGTGTCTTCATGTCTTTCCTCTGAAGTTTGGAGATACCAACTGCAAATAGGAGCCAGAGCTAGTGGGTGGGGTAAAGAACAAATAGAGGTAAATTGAGTTCAGCTATTCTTCATAAATGTACGAGGCAGGGAGATAACTCACTAGGCAGAGAAAAAAACAAACCAACAACCAAACCTGAAAAAAAACCCCAGCATTTCTTCCTTCCGTACATCTACTGAATGATATGAAGCACAACACACTGATACCAGTGTCCCTTGCCATGACCTGGACCCCCTATAAGCACTTGGGTTACTTCTCCCCAAAACTGGCCTCCCCTCAGACATTTTTGTCTTATAACACAGAGGCCTTACCTCTGTATAGGTAAGTATGTATAGAGTTTGGGGAGAAAGAAGCACACCTCTTATTAATTAAAAAAACAACAGACTTTCTCCTGAGAGTGCTGAAGTCAGGAATTTATGCAGTGATATTTAGTTCATTTGTGATGTGGCTTCTTACCCCCTCTGACAGCAGGAGCCATGGCCCATTCATCATCGCTCCCAAACAAACAATGTGTATTTTTAGCTGCTTCTTTCAGGGAAGATAAAAAAATAGTCTGAGCTAGCATGACATGACTTAGGTGGGGACACTTTTATGTTTTTTAATTTGTTTAGATAATTGGGTCACAGGAAAGCACTCCTGTGAGAACCACTCTCATTCCCAGAGATCCAGAGAGGTGAAGGGGTGGGAGAGAGTTGAGATTATTGCTAAAATAAAACATCCTGTGCAAAAGGGCCATTGTCTACGTAGCACTAATCTTAAGGTAGTTTAGAAAGATGACAAAAAAGTTCAGCCTTAGCTCTGCCCTTTTTCATCATGTGTTTGTATCTTTAAATAAATATCTAAAGAGCCTGGCTTCATCTAAATATATATGTAAGAATAGTGTGCTCTAGACTTGTTACATCTAGAGTTCATGAAGCAATTTCCCACCACGCATTTGTGCACTGTCCAAATGGTCAACATTTCACCACTACTATTTAGATTGAATTTTTACTGTATTTATTTTTACCTTTTCCAAATTTCAGCTTTTATTTGGTTCTCACGGTTCAGTATAATCCCTTTTAATCTGTAATCTAATTACATGTACTGTGTTTCCGTGCACAGTTTGTGCTTTTTGAGCTAGAAGCTTTAGACTCTTGCAGCCAAGGAGAAATTAATAAAAAAAACTCAGCAGCCATTTTGTAATTATACATGATTTAATTAGGAATCAATTCACTTATTGAAAAAACACCCCTCTTCTATTGTTCTTTGAACCTGGTGGTGGGAGCTCTCTGTGTGTGACAGCAACCTCAAATAATTAGCCTGGTACCAAGAGAAGTCTGTTTAACCTCCTCCACCCCAAGCATCTGACTGGATGTACAGAGAGGATGTTTTAGCAGTAATTTTTGCCCTGACATGTTGCAAAAATAGCTTCTGAAAACCAATGTTAAGGCAAATGTGTCTGAGTTTGAGCAGCATATCCCAACAGCCTGCCCAGAACAAGTCCTTCTGCAGTGTGGTCCCTCTGCCCTGCTCCATACACTGCAGAGTTACAGGACCAGGGACATGATCCAGTTACCAGCTCTGTTTGTACACATGAGAATGTTTATGGATTTGTATTGTTCTCCTGCTTTGGAAAAATGCCATTGAAGAAATGCCACCTCCCACTTCCCCCTCCTTCTACGCATATAATTCGAGAGGTTTGAGAGAAATGCCCATCCAGATCCTGCACAGCCACCACATCCAACCAGGCTCTTCCTGGTGTCAGAACTCAGCTTCAGAGGGCTCTTTCCACTGCTCGTGTCATGGGCATGAGACAAACAGCTTCATTGGCTGTTCCTCTCCCATCTGTTCAAGGTTATCCTTCCCAGCTTCTTTCATCTTCTCCTCCTCATCCACGCTCTGTTGCCACACATCTGGCGTTGAGCATGGACCCACTTCTTGGAACTGATCCCTAGCAGCTGTCTGCTGCCAGCACTTTCCCACAGAGGGTAGGGATGGGATCCAAAAGGCAAGGGGAAATGGAGGACAAGCTGGGAACATCCACAGCAGGTGAAGGTTAAGATAACCAAATCTCTACAGGAATAATGTCCTTATTCCTTCTTTCCACTCAGCTTTGTGAGCATCTCATTCTTCAGCATGTCTTTCCTATCCTCTTCTTCATTATTTCTGAAAATGTAGACAGCCTTTTCTTCCTCCTTTACCTCTGAATAAGCTCTTTCTGGACACAGACTTACAGCAGGTTGTGTTACCCACAGGGATCTCTGGGAGCACATCCCAATAGACACAGCAGAAAAGGTGCACAGGGGAAAAAATTGCACATTCTGCTAAACTGTCAGGGTTGAGACATTTATTTCATTTGTCCAGTAGCAGATGCCAACAAGATGCAGCTTAAGAATTCAGTCTGTGCAGCTCCTCCTCCACGCCTAAGCAGGATTTTGTCAGGGGCTGTGTAGTGTAAACAGCACTGACTGAGGGCTGAAAAAGAGGGAACATAGAAACTGGAAATGTGCTCTCTGTGTTATGGAGTAGCAACAGGTCACCTTCAGTCTCCAGGCTGTTGGAAGAAACCTCTCAATGTCATTAAGGAACCTGGATTGCCTTCAAAAGCATCCTATGCCAAAGCTTTCCTTTTGTGCTGGAGTAAGAGGGAAAGGCAAGAGAAAACAGGTTTGACCAAAATCCACCTGAAAACTTGGGACTCCTCCTGATGCCTTCCACAGCTTTGGATCCTTTTGTAGGCTTGGTCTCATGGTAAATCCCAGAGCCAGAGAGCTCTGAGCAGGGACAGATTAACATCTTCTTTTCAGAAGTCTAAGAATGGGTATATGGATATGCTTTTTTGCAGATGCCAATTGCTAATGTATTTATTGTGTTCAACATACACAGTGCTCTGAAGCTTCTGCTTAAAGAGGACAGATATTTTATCTGGCTTATTATCAGCCTACATGCACTGCAGAATGATCCTGGGCTTTTAGTTCACCCCTGCTCTCAGTTTTATTTCAGCACATTGTCCTATTAATGATCAAGCACTATTTGAGCTGCATTTTATTGAGTTGCCTGAAGGCCTTCTGGCATCAGCAAAGTAAATATACTTGTGGTGATATTATTATTATTATTATTATTATTATTATTATTATTATTATTATTATTATTATTAGATTCATGCTAATAAAAGGTTAACAGCCCAGCAGAAGGTCTTTAATCAGTCTATGCTATGAAGCCAAACCCTAAGCTTTTTATTGGGATTTTTTTCCTCTAGCCACATAGGGTCCTGTCCATGTGAGCAGAGAAAAAAAAAATCATCAGTTGAGTGATTAATTTACATGGCTTTGTTTCTTTGATGAATTTTACTCCTTTTCTCTGCTACATAATTGGTTTGGAATTTCCTTCCCCTTACTCAGAATTTCACAGAATGAACCACTAACATCCAGTAATAAACCCTTCACTGCATCAGTAACTTGCAGCAACCCATTGAAGTAGGATCCCAGTTCTTGGTTAGTGCAAGCTGAAGGAGATGGTCTGATGGATCAAAGTAAAACCAGGGCCAGCCAGAAACCAACATCATGTTGAAAACACGTGTGGGTAGTGACAAAGGAAATTCCCCAGGGTAATTAATGAATCTACTCAATGCTTTGTTTGTCTGTAAAAACACAACAAATGCTTCCCTACTTCATTGGGGCATTGTGAGGATAACTTCCAGTAAAATGCAGGAAGCCAAGCACTCCTAGGAGAGTGGTGACACATGAACTCCTCTGTAGAACAGCTCCATCCACTCCCTATTTCTCACCACCTCCTCTGTGCCTTGGTGGATTCAATTGCAACCATTTCCTTTGCAAATGAACCTCAAAACTGTAACTCTGAAATGGAGCTGTAAAGGGAAACTTCAGCACCTACAGCATTCACACAGTCTTGTTCAGCCTTTCAGTCACTGCCAAACTGGGTCTGCAACTCTTGTTCTGGTACAGTCACAACACCTCCAGGGCTTGTGCATGTTTGCCTCCTTTTTGGATCCATCACTCCACACCTTTGCTGTGGTTTTGCTCAAGACCCTCAAGAGTGACAGCAAAGACATTCACTTTCTCTAGTTGTTCTTTTGCTCTGGGAAACATTCTTGGCTGATCCTGCACTTCAGACACACTTGCAGGCACACACACAGCTTGCCTTTTATAAATCAAAACCCCTTGTCTCCATTTTCTTTCTGTCTTCTTTTTTTTTTTTTTTTCCTTTTTCAATTATTACTATTATTACTTTGTTTGCACAGCTATTTGCTGGGGAAACTGGTGGCTTTCACTGCTCACTTAAGGAGAATTAATTTTGGTTCTCACTGATTTCCAGTCTCCCACCTTGATTTTGTAACCTCTATTAGAAAAAATTAATTCTGTGATTGTGAGCAGCTCAGTGCTCCCTAAAACTGTCCTGATCTTGAAACTAAGCTTGAATATCTCTCTGCAACTTATTACTGTTTTAAACCTAATGGTTATGCTGACTCTGTTCTCAGCTCCATAGGTTGTATTTTTTCCTGGCAGTCCCAAGGCACAGCTGTTGGCAGGTATTTCCCCTGGTTCCCTGTGGACTCTTCATTCTGCTATCTCTGCCCTGAAATTACTGCCCGTGGCCTCCTGGTAAATTCAGGTAGGGAGTGGTGTGTTGATGATTCACACTCCTGTCTCCTATCAGGGTTCAGAGGATGCTCTACAAGGAGGCCTGAAACCTCTGCAGTGTGGATGTGACTGGTTCAAGACTTTAACTCAGGCACTAAAGTGCTTCTGCAGGGTTTTGCTACAGGGTGCTGTAGAGGATGGTGTGAGAAGGCAGCATGGAGTAAAACTGGAGCTGAACCATATCCTTAGATCTGAGGAGCCTGTGGAACAGGCCTCTTGAAGGACATTTTCAAGGGCATAGTGATTGTGTTTACACTCAGGTGTAGGAGAGATCCCGAGGTCAAATATGCAGTTTGTCCACATTACTTGTCTGGGGGAAGACCTTGGATCTAATCTAGGTGCAATCTAGCTGATACTCCCAGTACAGCAGTGTGAACACCCTCAGCTTATCCCCTACAGAAATCTGGAGGTGCAGCCAAATTATCTGGCAAAAAAACTAGGCAGTAATAACAGTCCCTGCTAAAGACAGCCAGTCACTGCAGCAGCAGAACCCAGGGGGAATTGCATTCTCACTGTGCAGCTGACCTAATCCTGCCCCAGAACTGAACAGCACAAAGTCATTCCTCTCCCTAGGCCAGACCCTGACAGGCCAGGAGCCCTGGAAAGCTGCAATAGCATCCACAAGTACAAACCCACAAAATTAGAGCAGGCATGCAGGAGCTGGAACAAACAAATGGATCTTAACTTTGGTATCTTTAGAAAGAGCTCCAGAAAGTATGGCTCCTGGGAAAGGCATAAGGAGTATAATCTGAGTGCTGAAGGGAATAACTGGGTGATTATTCAATTTCCAGTCAATTTGCTGTCTATCTGTGTGAAACAAAAGAAAAGTTTAACAGTAAAAGGAACTTGCAAGACTCTTTATTGACTTTCCTTTCCTTTCCTTTCCTTTCCTTTCCTTTCCTTTCCTTTCCTTTCCTTTCCTTTCCTTTCCTTTCCTTTCTTTCCTTTCCTTTCCTTTCCTTTCCTTTCCTTTCCTTTCCTTTCCTTTCCTTTCCTTTCCTTTCCTTCCCTTCCCTTCCTTCCCTTCCCTTCCCTTCCCTTCCCTTCCCTTCCCTTCCCTTCCTTCCCTTCCCTTCCTTCCCTTCCCTTCCCTTCCCTTCCCTTCCCTTCCCTTCCCTTCCCTTCCCTTCCCTTCCCTTCCCTTCCCTTCCCTTCCCTTCCCTTCCCTTCCCTTCCTTCCCTTCCCTTCCCTTCCCTTCCCTTCCCTTCCCTTCCCTTCCCTTCCCTTCCCTTCCCTTCCCTTCCCTTCCCTTCCCTTCCCTTCCCTTCCCTTCCCTTCCCTTCCCTTCCCTTCCCTTCCCTTCCCTTCCCTTCCCTTCCCTTCCCTTCCCTTCCCTTCCCTTCCCTTCCTTCCCTTCCCTTCCCTTCCCTTCCCTTCCCTTCCCTTCCCTTCCCTTCCCTTCCCTTCCCTCACATCATCCTTAAAAGATTAGAAAAGAAGTTCACTTCATTTCTCAATTGATATTAGTGAAAAGGTGAGCCTAGGTGAACAATTAATATGATATTGAAGAATGAAAAGTCTCCAATTCACTCTCCCCACCTCAGCCTCTGTCTTCCCATCCTCATATTTTTTGACCTTTTCTGTGATGTCCTTTCATAGCCTGTCTCCTATTCTGTCAGAAAGCCAGAGATATTCTAGAATTGCTGCTTTTTTTTTTTTTTTCCAAATTACATTTTAAAGATATTTTATTTCTATTTCTTAAGAATATTTAGGTATTCTATAGCCAGGGAAAAAATCCTTTAATTGTTATGTTCCATCTCACAGGCTAGAAAAACTCACTCAGTAATTCCCACTTTTATACTTGTAATTTTGTGGTTGAACCAGCATGCAAATTTTAAGGCAACTCCCTGCCTTGATTTCACCAAGTGTTTAGTGAATCTCTTGCAGTGGTTAATTATCTTCATGCTAAAAGTCAGATTTGCAGCTCATTTTCAAGTTTACCTTCTGACTTCACCTTGCAACCACTGGATCTCCTGCCTTGCTGACTAGCTTAGAAAAGTCTCCCCCACAAACACATTCTCCCACTGTGAGTTTTAAGGCAGCTGTAGGATCTGGAGTACATTGGGCTTGTGCCAAAGATACCAGACAGGACTGGTTCTTGCAACCCAGAGGAGAGGGGAAGGAAAATGAATAAAAATTGAAATGTATTTTAAAAAAGTGATGTATAATAAGTCTTTCACTTTACTGCAGATCTTCTCCTACCTGTACTCTGCCTTTCCAGGCAGGGCTTAGGATGAAGGAGAGAATATTCAGAATCAAACTCTGAGCCCAAACCTCATTGCCTCATCTCCAGTAAGTGAGGGGTTAAACTCAGTTCTGTCTCTGCTACCCATTAAAGTCAATCTGTCTACCCAATTTAGAAACTGAATTTATTCCCTGGAGCTGAGGTAACTTGGAAGACTGAATCAGGTCTCAAGGTAAGCCTGGAGTGCCTGGATGCTTTGTAAAATAGGAGTAGAACTTTAAATAAAGTGTTGGTAAAAAACTGCCTCTTGGCCATTGCTGCCTCCCTCTGCAGCTGTGGCTTGATGTGACAAAGGGAAGTAGGAATATTCACGGGGAGGTGAAAGACAGAGGGAAATTTTAAGCTTCTCCTGCACCAGAAGGTTGTCACAGACTGAGTAGCACCTTTCTTTCCAGATGTGAAATCCTTGTTACACTCTGCCATTGCTCCCTCCCAACTGAAAATCAGCAATGTGCTCCTTTTTGGAGTGGTAGGCTAGTACGAGTCTCCTGGAGGAAATAAAAGACATGTACTGTTAAGTATCTGAAAAAGACTCAGGGCAACCAATTCACCTGAAATGTGTGTATACATACATGCCCTTCCTTCCCTCATCTTTTAGCTGGAATTAGGGCATGGAAGAAAATGGCATGGAAGGACATGGAAGGAAATGGCAGCTGAATGAACACTGAGGGCAGTAGGTCCAGTTAGCTGGGAACAACTGGCAAAACTCAGGTCACAGGAGAAGATGAACAAAGAAGGGATATTACAGATGAGGCAAGACATGTCTTGGCAAAGCTGCTTGGTTTCCTGCAGTGGGACTGAACAGAACAGTGGTGAAACTGTCCATGACATGACAGCTCCAGGCAGGGAGACAAGCAGATTGTCACTGCACACCATTCCCAGTGCTGGGCTGCCCTTGCTGCACGGAGGCACAGCTCCACATCCAACAGTGCAGCTCACAGCTCAGAGCAGTGACTTTCCTGCCTCCCCAGCCTCTCCCAGATCAGGGCCACCTTGTTGTGGTGGTGGGCCTGGGTTTGTTTTGACTCCAGCCTGCTGTTGCTAGCGTGACCTGGAGGCTTACTGACCATTTCCTCTTGAACTCAAAGTTTCCCAATTAAGCTGGACAGCAGGTAAACAGGAGGAAGAAATCTTTAACAGAGAGCCTTGTCAAAGCTGTGCTGGATCATCCAGTGAGCACTGGAGAACTTGGCAGGAGAAGAGTCAAAGAGTTGGATCAGGGCTTCTCATTTTTTTGCTAACTGCTCCTGACATTTCTCACAGATTCACAGCATTCTAAGGTTTTGCCAGAGGTTCCTCTATGCAGGTTCATGTCTCACTCTTTGGCTGTTCATTGACACAAGCCTTGAAAGGGAAAAAAATTAACTTAATTGCTCTAGGGCGGAGGAGGAGAGAAAATACAATAATATTAAAAACATAACTGCAACCCACAGGATCTACAGGAGATGTGGAATAGGGAAGGGTGTGCTTGAGCAAATGCTAGGATGTCATTTGGCCAGACATTTATACCTCCAAGGTCACCCAAGAGTTTTGACTGAATAATAAATTTTTTTGTATCTTATCCTGAAACCTGGGAGGACTGGGAAACAGCAGGGGTGGAGGAGTAATAGAGAGGGAGGGAAAAGGGGGGTTGTGGGAAAGCAACTCAGTCCTTACTGCTCTAAACCCTGTGGAGCCTGATCACACAAATATTTGCAGACCCTGGCAGTAGTCTGTGTAGCACAGAGTATGTGAGCATCTTAAGATTGATCCCACATTTATTTTTCTTTAATTGCTGGATGTTGCAGCCTGTTGTCCTAGCTCCTGCAGTGGCGAGAAATAAGAAGCTGGAATCATGAGTGTTGCACTCTATGCCCCCAAAGAGTTTGCTGCTGAATTCTCAGCTTGGAAGAGAAAATGGTCTAGGGAAGGAGAAGGAATTGTAAGGGGAAAATTTCCCACTAAGGACATTGTTCTTTCCCAGTGAGATTATGAGAAACTGTTCAGTAAGGGACTAGACTTCTGATACTGGTATCCTAAAGAGAAAGAACCAAGTCTACATTCTTCCAAAATATCATTTCTCCTAAAAATGAAAACAACACCCTCTCCAAAAAGTACTTCCCAACACTGTATGTGAGCAGAAAGTGGCATCAGGCCACCCTTGTGTGCTGCCTCATAAAGATAGGCAGCAATTCCTATGATATAAATGAGAGTAATTCATCTTCCCTTTGACATGATAAACACCCCAGATTCAGAGGCTTTTTTTAACTCTCTGGTCCTACAGTATCTCATGAAAAATGTCATATACACTTTGCTTCTCTAATCAAGGAGGAAAAAGCTGTTTGATTAAACTTGGTCTGCTGAATCCAAGTTGAAAACCCAAGTGAATCATGCTGATAGCAACAGAACAAAAGCCTACAGGGAGCTCAGAGGTTAAACCCTGCAGCATTGAGCAGAAGTGCAGTGGCTTTATCATTTCTGCAGATCTGTCCTGTGTCAGCTGCCTACTCTAACACTCCAGCTCACACTTCCCACCAAATAAATATGTGGGTCTACTATTCAGTGGTCCTGTAGTACAAACTGCAAAAAGGATGTGTGGTGCCACAGAAAGCTTTGGTAAAGGAATTGCTGGCTCTAGTCTGTGCCTTTGGTGTTGTACAATGGCTTTTAATGCAGAAAAGACTGTGCTTGTAAGAAAAAAAGAGGAAGAGACAGATAAGGGGCTTGGGATGTCAAAGATCCTGTTGTAAATGAAAGCAATTCAGTAAATGAAAGCAAGCAGTAAACAGTTTACTTTTGTGGAAAAGAGGGCAGGAATGAATGAGGGCTTTTTACTCTTAATGGAATGGGTGCTTTCTCTATAAATACAGTCTCTGAAATATATTATTATTTACAAATTTATCTTTTGATATATTTAATTTACATTTCTTTCTGAGATCCCATGAATCATGCAATCAAGAGCAGGAACTATCATCCAGAAGTTCCCCAAAAGACAATGCCTTTCCTTTTATCATCACTGCATTACAAACAGATAGATCACATCAGCAAAGGGAGTTATACTGAGGATTGTGTCAGTGGATTCTGATGATTAGCACAGGCCCACTGCTGCCTGTGAGATCTGCTGCTGTCTACATGTAAGACAGTGCCTGAGGTGTCACATCTCAGCTGAGACTGAAATTTGCACCAATGGACTTGGACCAAGCTCAAGTGGAAGGCTTTGTAGGTGTGATCCAAATCTGTTTGAGTCTGCAAAAAGTTTCCAAAGCTGAATGGAGTCAGACAGCAGAATCCTTTGTGTAGGTCTGGGCTGTAATGACAGTGAAGAATTCTGCTCAAGTGTAAAACCTCAACGTTGCCTCAGCTAGTAAGAAAAGCTAGTGCAGGCTTCCAGATTCAGCCTAATGGCCTTGAACCAGACTCTAACGCCTTTGGATTGTCCCATTTTTCCTGGGAAATGGATACAGATCTGGGCAGTGTCATCAGTTCTTTGTGGCTCCTTGGGCAATGGCCATAATCCCACCTTGACTGCAAAGAGAAGCCTTCTGAATTGAAAAGAAATTGTTCATCACTCTAGTGGTCATTCCCCTAGGAGCTGGAGAAATGGAGGCACTCACCAATTTTCTGCTACATTTGTGCAAACTGTAGCTGCTCACCTGTTTGGTCTGAGTAAAAACCAGGTTGCTATTCACTGCAGCCAGGTGTTAGCACAAAACTTGAGGTACATGGGCCCACAATGAGTTCCAGAGGCTGGGGACCCAGCTATAGCAGTAATTAACAGCTACACAGTGCCAGGTAGTAGAGGGACTGAATAAGAGTAAGGATAAATATTGCCTGCTGCTCCTACTCAAACTGGTCATCAGAAACAATTACTCAGAGGAACATGAGGATCACCCCACAGATTTCAAATAAGCTTGTGGTTTGATCTTTTTGCATGCAAACACCACCAGCTATGGCAAACCTTCTGGAAATAATAACAGCTTCAAGAGAAATTCTATTCCATGGTGTGTAGGACTACCTTTTCTCCTCGTCTTCCACAGCAAACAAGCACATAAAATGGCATATTCAAATCAGAAGGCAGTGGGAAAAATTAAAAACCAGGATAGTAAGATGAGTAACACAGTTCCAAATATGAGTTAGCATCAGTAACCACTTCCTTAGAAGGTGGGTGTCCTCACTAGAGAGTCTAGAGAAGCCTGAATCTTCAGAAGCAATCATAGCATTAATACTTATATTAAAAATACTTTGCAAAGAACCACCTTCCTTGGGTGCTGATGGGTAATTATTTGTTCTTAATGATTGTTCTGGTGAAGCAGAAAGGGTGAGGAATTCCTTTCCTTCATGCTCTTTGTCAGCCTTCTACTTCTTCTTCAAGGACTTCTATTGACTCCTTGTCCTGCTGGACAAAATGAGACTTTAATTTAATCTGTCCAGTTCAATAACATCAGGATTAGGTGGTGGGTTTGGAAGAGGAGCTGTCATTTCCTGCACCCTTTTAAAGACCAGGCACCATCTGAAGGTGTCCTTTAAAAGTTCCTACAAAACTATACTGCTGTTAGTTTGAACTCCAGGCCACTGCAGAGTACTCCTCTAGCTTTCTCTCCCTGCTTCATTCTGGAGTCTGGTTCATCTACCACATGCAGTTTTTGCACAGCCTGAACTTGCTTGCTAGAGGTCAAACACTGATGCTTTTATTTCTGCCTCACCCCTCCCGGCTGAAGAAAGAATAAATATTTGCTTAAAATTAAGCCCATTTTGGTCTGGAACTTCAGCAACAAAACAGTTTGGACGCTCTGCAAAAGAGGAAAGCATCCAGCATGCTTTGCCTTCTCCCTCCCCATCGCCCTGGGATTCCAAAAAGACTCAAAGTATTTTGCACAATATTTGAAAATAAATATTGCTCATCTTTGAGCTGATAGTTTGGAGCCCAGAAGGGTTCAGGATTTATAATGGAAAGAGTGATGCAAGCTTAACGCTATGTGATCCATGTGTTGCTACCATCCAACAACCAGCTCCTGACCAGTCTCCTTGCATGAACAGCCTTTTTCTTCTAAAAAATCCCAAGGTTCCAATACACTGTTTTGATTAACTCCTTCCTGAAGAGTTTGGACCCTAACTGTGGTCAATTATTCTCCCTGGAAGGACCAGTCAGTAACAGATAATATTTTATTATCATTTTTTCCTTAGATTCCCTCTTCTCAGAAAAAAACTTGCCTTTTTTTTTTTTTTCCTATTGCAAATACACTTTCTTGAGATCTAGCTAAGACTGGGAAAAGGATCCAGGGAGACAAATTATGGTGTACCGTTATTAATTTGGAGGTGGAGGAAGACGGAGAAGAGTCATCCATCACTCCCAGCCCTTTCTAAAGAGAGCCATCATGGCTTGCCCACAGGCCTAATAATCTTCATCATTCTGAAAGGAAAACATCCCTCAAGGAAAAGTCAGGGAAGCTGGAGCTATTGAACAAGCTGATCTATAAAGATAATTCGTTCCACGTTTCTTCAGTCCTGACTTGCTCAAATGGTTTGACTCATGAGAGCAGAATAATGCCAAGGTGTTATGGACTGGAAGTGCAGCTCCCTGCAGATAGGGTCTTGGCTGGAGCCTGAGCAATTACCTAAGAGGAGCATCCTGCAACTGAACACAAAGCTTCCCACAGAACCCTGCTCCAGTGATCAGATCCATCTGAGACTCTCCCTGCCCCTGGCCCCACAAAAGACACACGAACCACACGAGGGCAGAGAGAGCAGGGTGAGAGATGCCCCAGTGCAAGCCTCTCCTTGCTCCCCTCTCTACCCTATACCACCCCACTCTGAGCTGGACCACAGCAAAGCTGAGTGTGAAGACTGGGGAGAACAAAGGGAAGAAGGGGGAAGACAAGCCCAGTTCCAGGGAGCAGGTGGAGCCTGGTGTCATGTGCACATGGCCGTGCTGATGTGTGCATTACCCTTTATAAATAGCTGCAAGCAGATGTTCAGCCAGCAAGTGGCTGTGCTGGTTGAGGCCATTACAGCTTGCAGATGCTTGGCACAGCCCTCCAGCCAAAGATTACCTCTCCTGGAGCTCTGCTGGCAGCCAGCTCTGCTGAAGCAGAAGTCATCTGGATTAGCTCACACCACCTGGATCAGCTGCTTGAGCAGTGCAGGCTCACTCTGCACCAGGGCAGATTAGGGAGTGCTCACATCATCCTCTGGGTTGGTAGCAGCCAGGGGCTCAACATGGGCCAGGTCACACAACAAGATCTGGAGGAGAGTCTTGCCTTGGTGTGACCCCCATGTGCCCTTGGAAAGGCATGTTCCTTTTTGTTTGTTCAGAAAGAAGATTGTGTGATAAAAAGCTACAACATGTGGCCAGGAGCTTTTGTTCAGCTAATCAACTTTCTGATGATTTCAGAGCTCCTCTAACATTATTTCTTCCCTCTACCTTTTTTAGTCTGGCTGATAATTCTTGTGCAGGATTTGCCCTTTGTTATGACTTGTGCAGCTTCTAACACAATGGAAGATCACCTGTATATCTAAAACTGACCACTTAAAAGAGAGGTGAGCAGGCACTTTTGCAGGGAGGTAATTTTGAGTTAACCTTTATCTTGTGCAAGTAGAACAGTGCCACTGCTGGGCCAAGCCTTATTCAGCATCTTTAACTGTTTCCATGGTATACCAGAAGAGAGTAGCTTGGACAAACTCCCCCATTTCTCTTCTGTGTCTTACACTTCCAGTGTTGCATCCACATGCACATAAAGAAACAGCAGAAATGATGTGAACATATGCTGTGCTGGCACGTGTATGGTAAGATACACAGATGTGGGAAAACATATGCTGATTTAAATAAACCCTGCAAAGTGCCAAAGCACAGGGAGAATCCCCCAAAAAATTAAACAGACAAGTTAGGAAAACTGCAAGATGGGAGATATCTTGTGTTTTCCCTCCCTTCTTGTTTTTTGGCCTTTTGATCCTACAGCAAAGTTGGTATCATTTACCCTCTGGCTGGACTCAGATAACAACAACATAACTCCTGATTCCCAGCCTCAGCATTACCATTTTTGCTTTTTTTAAACCTGGAATCCAAATTTAATTAGCACAAAAAATAAAATGAAAATAAACCTGGAGACAACTGAACTCTGGGTCACAAAAGCAGGAAGCTGATTGACAGCTGAAGAGGATGAGGAGTTAAATGATGCAATTAGCTTCCTGCTGATTCCTCCATTCACCTACAGGGGGTTGGTTTATAAAAAATCAAGTATGATATCAGTATGGAGGCTCAGGCCAAAGCAAAATATAAACTTGCAGACACATAGGAGAGAGATCCTGATGAATTCCCTGGGAGAGAGCTTGGGAGCTGTAGCCAAGCCTCACAAAGCAGTGAGCTCCTGACATGTATCCAAGAGATTCAAGGATATTGACTTGCCCAGCACTGCATTTGCAAGCTGGAGCTCTTCTCTGAGATATCAGTTGCTACCTCAAAGCCTTGAGAAAACCTCAAGTGACTCCAACTGTCCTTGAAGATGAATATATGTGTAGAATAATTGCTCCACTTTGACACATGAAACAGCATTTTGTCAAGGCATGTTACAGAGTAAGGACTGCGATGCTAAGAAAGAAGGAAAGAAATGGGTTTTAATAGATCCCATGAGCCAGCACATGTTGGCTCACTTACATGGCTTCTCTCCCCATGGGGGACTCTGCAAAGTCACACTTCTGTTTGACCCACAGACTAAAGGAACAGGAAACACCACTGTGTCAGATAGGTGGGTTTTCTTGCCATGAGCATTGTCCCCTGGCTCACAGATGCTTCCCTGCTGCCACAGCTGCATGAAGCATGAGGCTGCTCGGGGCACCCTTGTGTGCACACAGGAACCCTCCTGCTCAGTGTGCCTTCCACACGCAGCATACTCCACCAGAACTAAAACAACTGCACAGACACTCTGCTGCCAGTTTGTGATCTCAGATGATCCTTGCTCCTGAAAGCTCTTCCATTGCTGGAAATCTAATAAATAAATAGAAATCCAGGATTACTATGAAACCACCTCTTAAGGACATCAAGTTAGCATTTCAAGTCTTGATGGGAAACCTTTCCATTCAACCTTGAAAGGGGAGAAGGACTGGGATTAGCAGTCCAGTGAAGTGAAGAGGAAGAAACAAAGCAATTAGCAGCAGAGCACTTTTCCTGATGCACTTCCCAGGGACCTGCATCCATTGCACTTTTTAAGTATCTCCTTGGAGGAGAAAAGGTGTCCAGGCTGTGGACACATATTCTCTATTTTGAATCACACAGCAGAAGAGCTGCTTGTGTGAACGTTCTCCAACTTCTTTGCAGTTTGACAGAAACAAAATTGCAAAGATCTCATAATTTAATTAGCTTCCAATCCAGCTCCTTGTGGCTGAAATGAGTGAGGGAACATGCAGAGGGAGATGCTGTTAGCAGGAGAGGTGTGACAAGTACAAGGGGAAGTGATTTCTCCCATCGGCCCAGCTGCTGGCAGAGGGGACATCTGTCTGTACCATTAATCCCTGCTGGGATTGCCAGTGGGATGTTGTGGGGAGGAAGCAGCTCACTCTGAAAACCAGCAGATTATCTAGTGTGGCTTGCAGCACTAGACAAGGCATAGCTTTTAGCCTGGAATGCTCTCAGAGAGCATATTTATGTCTCCTTCAGAAGAGAACACAAAAGAATTTAGTGACCTACGGTTGAATTGGGGACAAGCTTTCAAGATAGTCTTAACTTTGTGGAGTCTGCCCTCCAGGAACTGGATTTAAAGTAGAATTCAGCAGATATAAAACCCTGTCCCCCAGCCCCTGGCTGAGCCCTGCTGGTGACAGCTGCAGGAGAGGGGACCTTTCTGAGCCATGGCACGTAGCATTGACGTCCTGTCCCAGCCCAGCCTGCCAGCTCGGAGGAGAGCTGAGTTTGTGGTGAGCATGGGCATCTGCTGACTCTCTACACGAGTGCTGGAGCCTGGCCCTGGGGATCCGCCAGTGCCTCCCCCTGTAGCTGCTCTTCTGAGAATGAAAGGAAGCTGCTGGAGCTATCAGCCTGGTTCCTTTCATGAGCAATAAATTCACAGTGAAAGCAGCAGAAATAAAGCTCTTCTAAATCTGTCCTGCTTGTCAACCTAAAGAAGAGAAAAGGAGGGTTAGCTTAAGGATTTCTTCTGGACCTTCTCTGTAATGGCAGGAAAATGCTCTTAAAGCACAATTCCTAGAGATGCAGAGCTTGGATCCACAGAAAGGCTGCAGACCCAAAGAATAGCCAATTATACAATCATATGAGCTGTTAATGGCACTCACTCACATTTCTTTTAGCTGGAAGATCCTCATAGCAGAAGACCTTCAGGGGTTTGTCTCCTATCACCCTCCTTGCCTCTGTATGGGAGAGGAGACTGGAGTAGTGGACACATGCTGGAAATGGACACAGCTGGGCTGTGGGGTTTTTTTACAAATAGTAAATAGGTTGCTCCAGATCTGGAGCAGGGCTCAGGTTTCTTGAACTCCAGATGACAACACAACCCACAGCTTCTCCCCCAGCTGATGTGAGTGCAGAAGTCCAGCTGCAGTCGTGCAGTGCTTCTGTTCTGGAGGAACAATGGGGTTTTGCACTGTCAGGCACACGAATCCAGCCCTGCCACTTTGAGACCAGGCAGCCTGTCCCCTGGTACTGCTTGCTGCTCTGTGAACTTACTGCCTTAATTAGGACTTGTTCAGAGATCTCTGGCTTGCCTTTGGTTGCTGGGTGGAGACATGCCGTGAGCAAGGGCTTTTTTTGGGTTTGAGTTTTTCCCCTCTTTCGTTCCAGCAAAATTACAACAATGACTGTTTCATGTTGTTCCATGGGGCTTCCCTTTGTAAAGAAAACTCACCAGCTTTGCTAATATCATCACTCAGTGATGCCATGTCAAAATGTGATTAAATGAATAACCACAGTCTTTTCAACACATCTCTCTGTGCAAACAGATGTTTAGAAAGAATGCAATATGCTGCAGGAGAAAAAAAAGTCAGCAAGCAATAATGTCTTAGCAGTTGGGGCCTGGAGTGTCATGCTAGGGGTATGGCCACTGCAGCTGATGGGGATAAATGGAGATAAAATTTCTTCCTGAAAATTCCAAGTTGTCAGCATCATTAACTCTCAGATGCTGACCAATTTCCATCTCACTGTCACCTCCCCACCCCTCCTACAGTAGTGACGTCCCTTTCAGTTTGTGGGTTATTTTATGGTTTTTCCAGCAAAGGCACTGATTATTAGAAATGTCCAAGAGAAGCTGGTCAGAGGTGAACTATTTTACTGCAGTCATGATTCATGCTCCTCTTAGGAGAAATCCACAGAACCATGCCTGGAAATCACGTACCTGTAGTTGCTGTAGGGGTACCAGGCTTCAGAGCTTCTGTGGACCCTCAGTGCTGGTGGCAAAATAGCCATGATCCACTCCAGAGGAAGGACTGGAGTATTTCACACAGGAATTTCACTGTTTGGGTATAAAGAATTTAAGTCACAAGACCAACAGAAAAAGAAAAAAAGAAAAAATAACCAGGAAATTAACTACAATTCAGTCCATCTAATACAGCTACTTCTACGGCCTTGGTGTTGGAAGTATGTAAGAATTTCAGAATGTTTGTAGGATATTTTTCCTCTTGATCCTCATTGCTGTTATTGTCCATTTTACAGAGGACAGGTAAGGTACAGCTCTCAGGTATCAGTGTTTCTTCCTACCCTAATTTTAGATGTCTACAAGGGAGATATGAAGTCCAAGATATCAGAGGTATCGAAGATACTGGGTATCCAAACTTGTTTGCAAGGACTGAAGTCAATATTAGAAGGTGATTCCCTTGTCTACCCATAGGTGTTTAACCATTCCCTTGGGCATTCCCTCATTGGCCCTGTCACTATTTTTACATCTTCTTGTTAATGCATCTTCCTGTTCAAGAGCTGATATTTGCTAAATGAGATGTGGGACTCCTCTGCTATAGCACTTGCTGCTCCTAGTTTAAAAGCAAATTAATACTCTTAAGGACATAAGTATCCTTTGGGATGCCTGACATTCTAGACATATAAAATAATGGTGAAAATGATTACTAATGAAACCAAAGAAGTTCTAGGAAAGAAAGTTATGACAAAAGGGTGTTTGTTTATTCCCAGCTGAGTTCCCACAGGGTCAAAGTATCACACCCATGAATCCCTGGTGTGTTCACTTGTCTCTATGTTAATGTAGAAAAAAGATAAGCTGGTGCCAATATTTCCATTACACCGCTTCATTTGCAGTTTTAAAAGTCAGCCATAAATGAAAGCACGCTGGAAGACATTTTGGCAGATGGCATCCTGACTCGTGAGTGACTCCAGTTGATTTTGATTTATATTTATATTTTCTTTTTTTTTTTCTTGAAAAGAAAACAAGAAAATTGCTTCAGATAAACACAAGACCCAAAACACTATGACACAAAAGCATTACTATGGGCTACAAGACCTCTTAGCAGGAGAGAAAAATAATGATGTGCAAATATCTGAAGATCATCCAAGAAGAAAGATCAGTCATTCAGGGAGGTCCAGGGTGGAGGGGGGCTAACGCAAGACATAGAGAATTAGGAGCAGTGGGTTAAGGCTTAGCAAAGGAAAAATTAGCTTGAGGAAAACTTTCCTAAAAGTCGAGTGGTCTCCCAAGGCAGGAGATGGAAACCTGATTGTTTGAGTCACGCAGCCCTGCACTGGCCCTGTCTGCAGGACTGCTGTGCTGGGCTATTCTACATGGGCAGGGAGAAACCTTGGAGATTTCTGTTCCCCACTTGGATGACTCACTTCAAAGTGCAGGATGAATTTTAAGCTGATGGGTTAAACTGAGCTGGCCAGGATGCATGCCTCTGCTAGGAGGGGAAGACTTCATTGCTTAGATAGTGCTGAAGTTTCACCTGCTCCAAAAGCATACCAGAATTCATCAGTTAAGCCATCTTCACATCAGCACAAAAGAAGCACAGAAAACATTATCTTCCCTTTCTGCAATCCTGGCAGCTGATGAATGTTTATGGTCTAGAAGAGATTGTTTGTTTGAAGACATTAAATGCATAGGAATGGAGGAGAGGAAGATGGTTCAGTGCTGGGATGACTGGGTTGCAACTTTTCACAGTCCTATACAGCAGTGTCAGCATTTCAAAAAGCTTCTCTGTTCAGGAAACTGAGTCACACCTGCAGCTCTCCCTTTCTTTCTCCTTGGAGTTGCCTTTTGTGTTGTTCTAGAGAGGAATCCTCTCCAGCTCAGGTGACTCCTGTCTTCTCATTGACCCTTAAGTTGGTAGCTCACAGAGCTGCTCTTGTCTATTTGATCCAAGCCTGATTCTACTCCTGGCTTGAGACATTTTCCTGGTGCAAAGCAGAGTCTCCTTTTCTTTGAAGGCTCTGCTATAACTCAGCCACTATGAAAATGGATCTCAGTACAGGACCTTCACTTTCACCTTTCCTTTTCATTAACAGCTTTTTGGAGGGCATCTCCCCAGCTGCTTCCTCCTCTGCTGCTGGTAACCAATGAAAACAATTGCTCATGCTTGCACTGAGTGGACACTCTTATTAATTCCAGCTCTAAACACAGAAATTGCACATTCTTTAGGAAAATGGGACTGATTCCAATTACACATCTCAGTTACCCTTCCATACCAGAATGACGCTTCGGGGTCTGACTGAGATCAGTGTCCACTTACATTGCAACATGCTCCACTTTACACCAGAGCTTAGGGCCCTGGCATGGCACTGGACACCTTTTTAGGCCAGTGGGCATCTCCAGAGAATCTGCCACAGGCAGGGAGTCAGGCCAGGGCAGGCTGGGAGGCTGGGATCCCAAACACCCTATCCTTGAGCAGAAACCAAAGTGGGAATTTGGGGTATTCCACATGGGAGCTGAGTCGAAGGGTGACACTGCTCAGAGAGGGTGATCCAGACCCTGAAATCTGACACAAACTTGGCCTGTTTGTTTCCATGAGGAGAGCATCTGCAGCCTTTCTGCAAATCTCCCAGCAACAATGATATAAATAAAACCCTAGACTACAGGGCTGTCCCAACAACTTGTCCTGCCCTTTCTTACAAGGGGGGCTTATTCCATGAAAGACTACAATCTACACTAAATTTTTGTGTGTCTTTTTTTTTTTTTTTTTTTTTTTTTTTTTTTTTTTTTAATCTTGGAAAGGAATTCAGGAAAAGCTCTACCAAGGTAATGATTAATGCAAGGAATCACATCCTCACATATTGAATAAATAAATATAAGCTAATATAAATAGAAAAAAACTCTTGGAATTTGTCAGTCCATGGTCTTATTATCTTGAGCTCCAAAGCCAAAATTGCAGACTATGGTTTACAGATGCTTTTCCCCTCTTTCCCTCTCCTCCTCTTCCTCCTTTTTCTTTTTTTGCTCATTTTTTATTTCCCCCCCCAAGGCAGCTCAAAGGAGGTTGTGGCTCCCTTGCTAGGAATTGCTCCTCTGACAGAAACTTTGCTTCCCTTTTCAAATGAGTTTGGCAAATGTTAGTGAAAAGGTTGCTAGTAAATATTCTTTGAAAACATTTATAGGTTTCTGAGGGTGCATGAAAACTGTTCAGGCTGTAGTTCACAGAACTTTTTCCTTACCAGAGACCTGGGAAATTCTTCACTGTTTTTTGTCCCAAATACTCCTCCGTTCACAGGATGCTTGAAAAGTCTTGCACACAAAAAGAGAAAGGGAAAAGGAGGATAAAAATAATCTAAAAGGGACACATGTTTTTATCCTTTTTTTTTTTTCTTCCCCTGGTGATCTGAGCTTAGAGGAAATTACAACCAGTCTTCTGAGATATTTAGGTCCATAGCTCTTAGGGTCAAGGAAAGGAGAGGTTTTGTTTGGGATCCTTGACAAATGGTTTCAAGAAGACCTTTCCACATGATACACTTTTTTTTTTTTTTTTTTTTTTTTTTTGTAGCCCCAAATCAGATCTTTAATTTCTTTGAATTATCTTTTCTGTAAGTTTCAAATGGCACCAATCTTTTTCGGGAGAATTTGGTCTACTCAGAATCTTCACCAAGACCTTAGACCTGAAGAAACAGGGGATAAGTGGGGATATTTTTCATTCCACAGAGGTTCTCTTGGTCAGTGCTGTAGAAACAAGTCTCTGTGGCAGTCATCAGTAGTGAAAAAATTAATTTTCAACTCTCAGATCTATAGTCTTTTTTTATTTACTCCAGGAAGGGAGAGCTGGTGAACCTGTTCCTGCTTTAGGAATTCATGAGGCTGAATTTGCGTGGCAAAATTCATGTGTTTTTTATTATTGGTAAATTTTCCTCCAGATAATATTCGTTCTCCATAATCAGTCATTAATGAAATAAAAATAGTTCCCACAAACAACTGATACTTCAGCAATGAAATATTAACCAAAAGCTCTTCTATATCAAATGTTTTCATTGCATTCCTCTCCCTTCTTTGCTCCTTTGTGAGTTGCACTTTGGATAGAAAGACCTTTGGTTGTCAGTCCCTCCAGGATCTCCCATGAAATGAGCATGATAGGTGTCAGCCCCTCCTCAGCTCCCTCCTTTCTGGGCCAATTGTCAGGGTCATAGAAAACTCCCAGGGCACTTGGCAATCTCCAGCTGGACATCTCATCTGGGAAGACATGAGAACCACTGGCCAAAGCTGAAAAAAAAAAAAAAAAAAAAAAAAAAAAAAAAAAAATTGAGCCCGTTTCAAAGTTCGAAGGGGAAGCAAAACAAAAAAACCCCTGTGCTAATTCCCAATGTTTCTGATGACTCAGCATCCAGACAACTGGAAATTTCTCCTTGACTTGGAGGGATGTGTCCAAACAGAAAGCCTGGACCCGGCCACCCTTCTGTGTTTAAAAAAGTTTGTAACCAGACCTCCACTCTATGGTTGGCCCGAAGCCAGTATTCACAAAGTGGAATGAAACCTCTCTTTGATTAACACAGCCCAGAATCTAGAGCAAAGCTGATCACAGCCATGGATTTGGATGGGAATATTAGGGGACAAAGAGTACAGCCCACATCGGGCAATAATACAACAAATAACCTTGCAGGGTCATAATTATCCACATTCCCAAGGTTCTGCTTCAACCAGGAACTTATCTTGCTGCTCTTCACAAATCAATCAGGCTGTCCAAGCAAGAAGCAAGTCTCCCCAAATCTGGTGTGAATGCTGTGGATTCAGCAGAACTGGGCTCAGTCTTCAAGCTCCAGGAGATTTCCATGTCAGTAGTTTTGCTAATTCAGTCCTTTTTCTACACTTTCCTCCCAGCCCTCTCCCATAAGTACTTCATCTGCTGGAGTTGGCCACATAATCAATTTACCATCCCCAGGCTTGGCTGACTTTGATAAAGAGGATTTAGGGGGTTAATTTGAGCCCTCATATTTCTGAGGGGACGCTATACTTAGGAAACTTTCTGCGGTGCACTTCAGCACGGATTAGTTGTTCTACTTCCCATAAAACCTTATGTCTGCCAGCTTGCCTAGGATTAGAACTAAAATGGAGTGTGTAGATCCCATTGCCACAAATAGAGCTTCTGCACTAGGGCTGCTTTGCTTGGGATATGAGCCAAAGTTATAAATATTGAGGGCCTGATTTTTCAGTCCATCACAGTTGCAGTGTATATATATATATATATATATATGTATGTGTGTGTGTACATATATATATACATACATAGATACGTGCCTATGTGTGTGACACTTCACACCCCTGGCCACTCTGAATGCACACAAGCAAACTTTTCATGCTGCCCTTGAAATCTTCATATGGCAGGACAAAGTCATACTACTATTAGTGACGTTTTGGAACACAAATTAAATTAGAACTTTTGTCCCCAGTGAGACAGGTTTGATGTTTTTAACTCTCAAAGGACACATGTCTCTGTGGTGGCTTTGTGTGACATTCAAAAGGTGGCTTTGTGTGATTCTTTTCCCAGAGACCTGCACCAAAAGGGAGGCTCTTCTATTTTATAGTTTCAAATGATACTTCTAACAGTCCATAACTGTGCTGTCTGCTTTCCCTGGGGGGCAGCTGTTCCTTGGGAATACAGAAGGAAAATGTCAGACTAGTCAGCTTGTTATGTGAAGCCTGTTGCCTCGTCCTCTGGCTTGTTTGTAGACCTTGATTAAATCTTGAAAGAAGCATGGCTGTTCCTGGTACTAACTGCCAACCTCATCTTTAAATGAGCAAAATTAATTCTCCGTGTTGGTTATGTTACCACTCATGAGAGATGGTGGATGGGCTGTTTGCCAGCAAAGGTCCACAGGCAATGAAGGCTGCTGGTGCAAACACTCAGCAGCATGCCTTGAAGAAGTGAGGGAAAAGAGCCATCAGAGCCTCGTGGTGCTGCTGGCCACGGGCTGGCTGTGATCTGGATACCTGAGCTGGAAAATGCTCCTGAGGGAACCACTGTGGAAGGCAGGAAAGGGAGGACTGGCAGAGAGAGGTTCAAAACCTCCATTTCTGACACTCTCTAACCCTCTCCTACTCCTAATGATTGCAGGAGCTGCACTGACACATGCGTGCTGCTGAGAACAGAATTCCATCCCCATCTCTCTGAATTCCCACTGTCCTCAAGAAGATCATGATGAAAAAGCATCTTCACCCTCCTGCTTTTGCAGGCTTGAAAGAAATGAAATGGAGACAAGACATGGGAAGGAGCACCCAAAAAGGAAACCTCAAAAGCTGCTACAGGCAGAGGCAGAAAATCCTCTCCTTGTGCAGCTCATCTTGCCTTCTCTTACAGACTATGGTAGTTCAAAGCCCTCCTACCCCAGAATCCCAGGCATAGATGGAAGGGCACTAAGATAATTTTTTTTCCCTTTATAGATCTATGGTGGCAGCATCTAAAAATCCCAGCCCAATCTCAGAAGCTCCCTATGAGGGTATCCTGTGGATAGCTAAAAGGAAAAACAGCTATGACACTAAAAGTTTTTGAATTTGAGAAAATATCCCATGCATCTGTATTAAATCTGCCCACTTCTTGCTGTGTGGGTCATCCTCATGCCAAGTTTTCCTTGTAATTCGGGAGCAAAAAATATACTCCAGGCTTGGTGCCATGTAGTGAAAACACATGTCTTGTCTGTATATAATTGTACAGAAACTGGAGCCTTTTATTTTTCATGAGGACAGGCCCATGACTATCCTGTCTTTCTGAGACACTTATCTGGCATCTTGTCACATAGTTTCTGTGGATTTCATAAGTCTGATTTAACTATCCCCAAACTCCTGCAAGGGTGGGAGGTACTGTTGGCTTTCTGAACCGAGGAATTTTTCCCCACATATATATATTTATTAATTTCCTTCAAAAATAGCTATTAATTTCAACTGACAATCATTCATGTTGAATTTCATAGATTAAGAACTAAATTGGTCTGACATCTCAAAAACTATTCATGTTTTTGTTTCGAAACATTACATAGATGTATTTATAGTTAACTTTTTAAAAATAGAGATAATACTTTTCTCCCATTTTTTTGAGCCATAAAAATTAAACAAAAAGGCTTTTTTTGGAGTAGTTCAGAGCATTTGTATTGAGGTCCCAATAAAACAAACAGCTTTTTGTTGTTGATGCTTTACTGGAAATGTTTCAGATGAACCCCAGTCTACATATTTTCACTGTATCTTGGCTTTTAAATCAAAACATTTTTTTCATCCTGTTATCACCTATTATATCAACTAAGCTTGTGGCATAGGTGATTTAAATTCCTTACTGAAGGTCACACAGGGCACTGGTGACAGAGAGCTCCACGGAGTTCTCCCAGTCCTGGGGTACTGCTGAACAGTGCATGAACTGGGACTTGCCTTCATTTCAAAGCTTTCTCCAAAGATCTTTTCACTCTGAAAAGCAAGTGAAATTCATTTCAGAATCTATCCAATGAAACTGGACTGTCAGAATTGGTGCCAAGGATTTTTCACTTCTGAGATACTCTATTTTTATTTTTTTTTTCCCTTTTCTGGGAAATTATCTTTCACACATGCTTTCTCTCTCTTTCCCCTCCCCCACATATTTTCTGTTTCTGCTTTTTTTCAGTGTATATCTGGAAGATTTCTCATTTGAAGAGCATATTCTCTCTTCTGTTAGGAATGGGTAGTGGTCTGGCAAGCTTGGCCTTGCCATCTGCCTGTCAGTGGAAACTCTTGTTCTCCCAGCTTAAGCCACAGAGGTGACATTCTGCCACCCTCTCCTTCCTTTGGTATGAGACTTGGGGGTTGCTGCTGCACATAAAGCAGGCAGGCCTGGCCGCAGGTCTGCTAGGACTGGATTCATGCTGGGGAAACCCATAGAAGTTGGGAAGCCCATAGAAGCCAGGAACCCAAGTGCTCCCCATGACCCCAAATTCCTCTCTGTGACTGGACCCGGTGCAGCTGGGGACCCTGCCTCCACATCATAGCTGCTCTGCTGCAGTGTCCTGAGCAACCAACCCCCTGCTGAATTTTCCCACCGTGTGGAGGGAAATTAAATTCTGTGTCAGGGCTGGGAAATCCCCAGAATGGCCCTTAGCATGTTGTTGAGTTGACATTTGCAGCGCGCTCCGTTCATGCCCGTGCGTGCTCACGCACCGAGCGCTTCGCTGCTCGCTCCTCCCAGGGGAGCCTGCAGACTTTATTCTACAGTAACTCTCACACTGGTGGTTAAAAAATGGCTCTCACAGGCCCTCTCAGCCTTCAGATCCTCCTTCTGGGCTCATGCCAGCATCCTCCAAAAGCTGCAAGAGATACTGATTTCCTTGGTCGAAAACCTTCCCTCGGTGTCACCTTCCACCCAGTTTACTCATTGCACCTCCCAGCTGGACATTCCAGGTTAGCTGGGAAGACCAGGAACATAAGTCACCTCCTCTCCTAGATATTTCAGGGAAGATTTGCATGCTTTGGTCAGAAAGTGATGATTCCAAGTGGTCTGCCCTCTGGACTCAGTGGGACACCCCCACCAGGTACTCCAGGGCTTTGGAAGACAGAGGGGTTTGGGAAAATTCACAGGTGACTCTGGTTCCTCAGCAGTGTGCAGCTGGGTTGCAAGGTGACCCAACCCCTCAGGTGGGCTCCCTGGCTTTGCTTCCAGCTCTCAGGAAGGGCTGAAGGCTGCTCTGCTCCTCTCAAACACTGAGGTGTCTGAGGGGCACTAAATCACCTGGCTGGGCTGACAAACAGGTGGCTTCCATGTGGGCCTTCAAGACACATGACTGTGCTTTGAAGTTTTCTGCAGAAATTCGGGAACCAGGACCCTGTGCACCAGTGGTTTTGACTGGCAAAAGTATTTCAGATGCGCTGAAAAGAAGTTTGAGTCTTCACAAAATACCATTGCCCATACATTCTGGCCTTCTCTAATTTGCTACAGGCTTTCCCTGTACCAGTCATCTTGCAGAACTCCACTGATTTTCTTCTGGTTGTATGTTCTGAGAAAAGGATTTGGTTGTAAATGGGATTGATTAGAAGGGAGGCAATGTAGTGGGGAGAGGGTCAGTGTTTTAGCAGATACATGGGACAAATCTTCCCCCATTGAAGGGCAGGCTGGGAAGCAGTGCTGTATGCACCCTCAAGGTGAATGGAAGTGCTTTCCCAGCTGTGCTCACCTGGATGTTGCCTAAAGATCCAGTTGAGGCGAGAGCCAAGTTTAATGAGAAGAGCACACGGGCTGCCAGCTGGGTGAGGAGCTGTTCCCATGGTCACACGGAGTTTACAGGACAAAGAGACTCACATTTGCTGCAAATGTCTGAGAGCAGGAAACGAGTTGAACTGGGAAGGAGGAGGGGGAGAAAGAAATGGCAAAAAGGAGGCTTGGCTTCAGGCTGAGATACCACAACCTCCAAGAGCAAGGTGGTGAACTGAGGCTTGTGTGGGTCTGAACAGGTAGGACCATGTTTCCCTCTCCAGGCTGGAGGTGGGAGAAATGACATGATGGTGCCTATGAGGCTGATGTTGGGGGTATTCAAACTCGCTATGGGGGCAGGTGGAAGCCCTTGGTACCAAGTCTGAAGGAGGCTCTTCCATGACACACCAAGTGCTGGCACGGAACGCTGCTGTTCCTGTGATGGGGATACAGGAGCTCAGAGTAGAGAGCAGTGTTCTGTTTTGTCCAAAGCCATGCAGGAAGCAGACCTTCCATAGGAATTGGCTATTTTTCTGAATGCCTCACCAAAAAGCCCCACTTTAACAAGAAGGCTGTGCACTCCTGAGCCTACACTGTCCTGGTTCACGTCACCAAGCTCATCAGATGCATGTACTGATGCATCCTGGTTTTTTGCTTCCCTCTGGAGTCCTGCCTTCCACGGGGATTTCTCCTGTGTCCGCAGCAAAGTTTCAAGGACTCACTTGCCCTCTGGCCCCAAGGTTTGGACACCTGCCTGCAGTGCTGAGAGCGCTGGCCGGGATTTCCCCAGCGCCGTCAGGTGCCCAGGCTGCCCACAAGGGAGGAGTGCCCCAGCTCCCCAGGCTCCCTTCAAACCCTCCCTGGAGAAGCCAAGGGCTGCCCAGACCAGGTGTGCTGCTGCTTCCAGAACCACCAAATCCAACTCCCTGTGGCCCGAGGGAATGCAGAAGCCGTTGCTGCTGCTGGCAGCCAGCTGGAAACTGCTGATGTCCCCAGCCTGTCTGCAGATGTGCCTTCCTCTCACTCCCGGCCCTTTCCAGACTGGTTGAGTTTGTTGGGTTTTGGTGTGGTTTACACAGATTATTTGGGAAAGTTTCTCACACCGACTTGCCCCTCAAGTTCTCATTAAAAAAAAAAAAAAAAATCCTGGCATAACACTTGCCAGAAAAATTTAGCTAAAGTAGAAGACAGTAGCTGGTGCTTTTTTTTTTTTTTTTTTTTTTTTTTTTTAAGTGGTTGTTTTAATTTAAAAAGATAAATATATTTAAAGGCACCAGCTCAGGCACTGGTTTTAATTTTTGGGAGAAGAAAAAAAGAATCTGAAATCACTACCCGTGTTTTTTTCTTTCCTGAGACTTGTAACATAAAGTGACCAAAATGACTGCATTTTTTGACAATGAGCAGCACAATATCCTCCAGGTGTTCAGAAGAAGAACCTTTCTGAACCATCCTCAACTAAGATTCCTGCTGGCAGCTGGGATTTTGGTGCTAAGAAATATCTAATGAGTAGATTACACTTTCTCCACTGCCAGCCACTGCCATATTGTTATTTTTATATGAGCTTTACACTGAAAATAGGTAGAAATGAGTTCTGGACAAAGACACAGAAATCCTCTTGAGAGTCAGTATTTGAGCTTTGAAGGGGAAGAGACTCATAAAGAAACTCTTTGGATCCCTCTCTAATATTAAATAGCAGCAACTGCTGACACATAAGTAAGACTTTACATCCCAAACTTTTGGCCCAGAATGTTTTCTTTTTCTGTTTAATTGTAATTTTTCTATTTCACCATTTTAAAGTTGTTTGCAGCTGATGCATCTCTGCCAGTAAGTGAGCACAGACTGAGTCACTTTTTTATATAGATCTGTCCATAAAGTCATGGAACTGATTTCTGAAGTTTCTTGCCAAAGAGAAGGAAAGTTCAGGGAAGGGTAGGAGGAGCTGACAAAGGAAAGGGCAGAGGACTCCACAATCTTCCTGACCCCTTTGCTGAAACTTTGTGCTGACAATCTGATTTTTAGTAGATTGACTGGATGGTTGATTGTGTGGAGGTTTTGTGAGGACTGTTCCTGACAGGGCTGTAAGAAATAGAGGTTCACAATTGGCCATGCTGGGTGAAGTATCAGAAGGAAAGCTCCAGTCAGTTTTGCCAGTGTGGGATAGAGAGGGCTGGATTCTGTAGGTATACAGCCAAGTGTCTGTCCTTTGCCTGCTTGTGGTACTCCAGCTCCAGATGCAGCCACTGAAGAAACTGCACCATGCCTAATGATGAGCAAGTGTCAAGCTGCTCTTTAAATCAGGACTCTCAGAAACTGAGGGATTTCCTGGAATTTCACAGCAAGGAATGAAGCAGATGTATTTCTGGGCTTGGTAGCTCTGGCCACCTGCAACTCTTGGGCTTTGCCACTTTTTGGCTCAGAGAGGAGGAGAGCCTGCTAAGGAACACAGAATTCCACCCAAGTTTGGCCCCAATGTGGGAGTTATCCAGCTCCCACAGCAAAATTTAGGTCCCTTTCAGAGGAAGGCTTCTTCAATTGCAATATAGCATGTGTTTGACTGGCTGGGTTGAAGTCCATGAAGAGAAAAAGTGAGGCAGAAATGCCAGCAATTCTGACTTTGCCAGAGATTCATTGTGGCCTCAAAAGTCTAAATCTACACCTGATCAGACAGTTTTGATAAGGGCACATCTTTACAGGAGTTGCAATGTTACAATGCCTTCGAGACATATTTTTTCCTGATCTTTGTAAGGTGTGTTTATGGCATCAAGAGAAATTTTAGCAGGCTGCTGGTCCTGTGGGCAGGACCCCCTCTTGCCCCATTTTCTGAATTATTCTGTAAGTTTGGGTGAGGATGTTGTAGTAGGACTCAGAACATGATCTCATGTTCTGATAACACAGCTTCCAATTTTTTGAAGACTGAAGCATTCTTTCAGATTTAATGCATTTAGGAAAAAGAGCAATAGAGTTGCTGGGGAAATTCCCTCAAGACTGAGTCTCTGCTGTGACTCTAACCTAGGTAAAAGGGCTGCAGGTACAATTTGGTGAGATGCAGAGTTTTTATTTTTCTGCTGCCTGGCTGATGACCCCTGTGAGGAGGCAGGGAGTACTCCCCGCTGCCCAGCAATGCTGCTCCAGGGCTTCAGAGGCTATAGACCCTTCCATCTGCCTGCCACTGGAAGGGTCTGTTTCCAGCTGGAAGGAGGCACCCAGCAAATGCTTTTGGTGGGTATCAGTATGTGATGTGTGTGCTCTAAGAATTGGGAAATGTGTGGGCTTGCATGCTGCTAGCCCTTGATGGTTTCAGGAGGATGCAGGTAGAGATACACACAGTTGAGCTGGTTTCCCTGAAAGCCATAACACTCAGTGACAGACCTGCCACATGCTCTGGGCCTTTTCTTGTCCTTGTCCTCCCGTGTTCCCCACTGCTTCTTGTTTGCAAAGCCCTTCAGGAGACAGAGGAGGTGGAAATACACCCAAACCTAAACCTATCTTCCTGTCCTGAAAAGAGAGGGAAGCTTTGCTTTTGTGTTACCAAAGTAACCAAGAAAGCAACCTCCTGACACTGCTGTGTGAGTCCTCAGCTGGTTTTATAGCCTTTTGGCAAGGTCCTTCCAACCAAATGATATTACCAGAGACTGTGAGCAGGAGCCACTCTAATGAGGAAAACTCCTGCTTTCTGCAACTGCTAATGTAATAAGTGGCAATTTTATGGCTAAATCAGAAGACAAAAAACAAGGGGAGAGAGGGAGAAGAAGAAAACCTCTCTATTTTAAAATGCAGCCAAAACCTGCAGGAATCTACTGCTGCCAATTATTTTAACAGCTCCAACCTGTTTCCCCAGCAGAAGGAAAAAAATAAAAATACCCCCTCCAGCCCCTCCTTCCCTGTCCTTTGGGAAGAGAGGGGTTTGGATTAGCTCTTCAGAATGAAAACAAACACATTGAAGCTTTTATAGAGCCAAGCTGTTCCTGCATCTTGAGAGCGGAGCGAGAAAAGATCTAACAGGTGCTGCATGATTTTATATGGCAGCATCACGAGAGGTGCTGGTTCTCTCTGGTGAAAGGAGGCTTTCTTTGCCCTTTGGCTGGTGCCCTCCTCCTTCCCCAGAGCCACTGGCTTTGGTTTAACAGCCTGGGGCGGTTATTTAAGCTCCAGCAGTGCCAGAAGTCTGAGCTTGTGTCTGTCACGTTCCTTCCCCCCTGCCAAATGTGGGTCTCGGGGTGAGGGACTCCCTCGGTGGCTGGTGGGACTCCTGCTCCACCCCATGCCTCACCATGGGTGCTCCTTGGGGAACATGGGTACACCAGGGGCAGGGCTGGAAAATTTGATTTCCAAAAATCCCAATCCTTGTCAAGCCCCCGAGCTCAGGCCCTGCAGCCCAGCCCTCCTCCAAGTCCTGGGAGTGAGCTGCTTTCCATCTTATTACACAGAGCCATGCATCCTGCAGTAGAAAACAATTCTTAAACCCCCATGAACTCTGAGAAACCCTGGGACAACAGCTTTCCTGTAGATGGGGAAGATCCTGGATAGTCAGGGACCAACCAACAGCAAAGCTGAAAAGTTTTGAAAATCCAGTGACATATAAATGTAAGCACTGACGACATTTCCAGAGAGTCCCCAAGTGAACCCTGCAGGCCTTGGCCCTGCCTTGTGATTTGCTAAGCAAGGAGCCACAGCAGCCTCCACATCCTCTGGAGGAGAGATGAAGTGTGTGATCACATCCCCGTGACAGCCACCAGGCAGAGGGGACACAGTGGGGTGGAGGAGTTCAGATCACGACTCTTTTACAGGGTCTGCTGAAATAAACACTTAACTGAGCTGCAGTTGAGGCTGACCTTTTATTGTCTTGCTGCTCTCACCATAAAAATAACCTCCAAATTAGCCCCAGCTGTTAGCAGGTTTCATCATTAAAATTTTGTTTGGTATTTGAGAGGAAGGAAATCAGCCACTTAAAGAACAATATTGCAATTTTTTCTCTCTTTTCTCCCTCTCCTTCAGCCTCCACCCCCACATACACAGTGATGTCTAGACCTAGTTTTCTCCATTGGTGAGTAGTGAGCTACTGTCAGATAAGACAGAAGACACCATTCCACAAACTTTAAAATTTATTTTAGGAAGCACCCCCTTCCCCCTTGACACGCACTTGCATGCAGACAAGAAGAGGAACAAATGTACCGAGGAAAAATTCAAGCTATAAACAAACCTTCAAAGTTTTAGCTGCATTTTTACTTGTCTGGAAATGTGGCAATACCACGCAAGGCAGGCTGCTGTACACATCCACTGAGCAGACTAATGCAGAGCAGATCATCATCTGCATGGTGTGCAAGCCACTCTGCTATGCACCAGATGGGCATGGGAAGCCTTTAGCACCTGGCTCTCCAGCAGCCCCGGTCCCAGCTTTGGCCACACCATACTTGGAAGGATAGAAAAGCTGTCAGCAAAGACAGGAACATGCCTCTCTGATTAGGCTGGAAATCTGCCATGTTCAGCTTTTCCCTTGTGCCTTTTGACACCAGGAAGGGAGGGTGGGGAGGCATGGACTATCTGCTGCTGCAACTTTGTTCCCTGAAAAAAAAAAAAAAAAAAAAAAAAAAGCCAAACATTTTGAGCACCATCTCAAGGATTTCAAGAGGAAACAGGAGGTGCTATGGGCTGATAGGGGCACCCAAGCCTCAGAGCAACTCAGCTGGAAATTTCATGCCACTGGCTCAAAGAAGTCTCACCCCTCCTGCCAAAGGGAAACTGTGTTGGATAGTTGCTCCTCTAATCTGTCCTGGTATGCAAGAAATAAGCTGTTTTACTTGCTATGCCCCACAGTCCAATGAATTTCTGATCAGAAGAGCTTTAAAAGTGTGTAGGAAAGGAGCAAGCTGAATCTATGTTGGTACTCTGCAGTCCAGGAGAAAGCTGGGGAATTCAGTGAGAGGCAGGATCTGTTGAGGGCATTCACTGCTGCTTGACAGTGTTTAAAACTTCCCAGCTTCATTCCACATTGCAGTGAAACCTTGCTTCTGAAACCTCAGCACTTCTTTGTGAAATTACATTCTTGGTCTGCAGCCAGCCCAAAAAAGACAGTCTCTGAGGTTATCAGTTCAGCTTCAGCCCAGGAATAATCAGGGAGAGGAAAAAAAAACAAAGCACATTACTGCTTGACAGCTGTATTTGACTCTGTGTAGAACTGGTTGGTGGGCTAAGGCCAACTGGAGCAAAGTAAAGTGCTTTTCTGGTTGTTTTTTTAAAATTCCCAACTGATAATAGTTGGCAAAATTCAAAGCCTGAGAAGAGCTCAAAAGAGCCTGTATCACCCCAGAAAAACCTATTTGAAAAGTACATCTATCCCCAGGTACAAGCCACATGCCACCCCAATACACCCCCCTGGTATTGGATGGAAGTCTGGCTGTTAATGTAGTCAAAGAAAGAATTTTTTAGCGAGCTACGAGAAGCATTTGGGTCACTGAAGTTTGGTTCCCTGCTATTCCTAGTCACTACTGCATATCATCACTTTCACAGCTGGGTCTTAGCTGCAGCAGCTATAGATTCTCAAATATCACAGCAATGCTCCCATGGGAGTACCAAGACAACAAAACCCTGAGGAAGGCCATGTTCACTTGGGGTGTTTGCCTAACCCTACATACAGCTATTTGCAGGAAGTTAAGAGCTTTTCCTGACTTTCCAGTTTCAACTTGGCTACCTCCTGGTTTGAATCAAGGTTCTTTACATGGTAAAAAAGATGACGTATTTTACTTTTCATCCTCACTTTTCTCCAAATTTCATGTGAGATCAGCCAACTCTGCCAGGACACGCCTCCTGCAATATGACCCATAGTGTGTGTGTAAAAGGAGAGCTTAAAGGTGACAAATAAGGTAGCATTTCCCCATCATATCCTCTCTGCAATTCTTTGTCAAGGACCCTTTTATGCTGGAGGCTGGATTTACCAATGGAAGACTTGTTCTCCTGAAAAATAACTGGGTTTTAATCCACTTCTGCCTTTGATTTCCAAAGTAATATGTGTCTGTGAGTCCTACAATATTCATCTTAAACATCTGTTTAGACAAATCCAGAAGCTTGGAAACAAAGAAATACATTTCATTGATGGTGCCCAGTGCTTATAAACAATCAAGTATTTGCACCTCTAGTGGTCTTACTTATCTCCTAAGCAACAAGAGTTTACATGAACCCAAGCTATGGACTGGGACCCAGAAAGAGAATTAATGCTCAGTTCTAGGATCCAGGATTTAGCAATTTTTTGTATCCCATAAAGACCAAAAGCAGCTACAAAACTGAGCTTCAGATGCAAACTTGTGAACTTTCTGAGACTCATGCTACTGGGGTTTAGTAGATCTCAAAATCCACTTTAAGGTTTTCAGTGCTGCTTTTCTCCCATTCTGTTCCTACCTGCTTCTGTAACTTTTGCACTTGAGCACAGTACAATAATAAATATAATAGCAGAAAGAGAATGGCTTATAAACCCATACATATTTATATTTCTTCCCAACAAATAAATAAATAAATAAATAAATAAATAAATAAAAGGCAGTCACCTGCTAAACTCCAAAGCCCTTTTTTGTGAAATGAGTCAGAAATCTCCAAGCCTAAGGTGGCTGCTAGATCTACAGGAAGTTCTGGGAGGACTGAGGAAGGTAGTATTTGGTCACTTTAAATTCACCATGAGAATTATTTTTTATTAGACCATCCTTCTCCTTCTTCTGTTGATGTTCCCTGGTCCTGATACATAGTCTATGCCACTGAGCCTGATGAAAATAGGTCAATAGGTTTCAACTCTGGAAAACATCTATGCTTCAAACTGTCACCTTTTACATTTTTCACTGTTTTTTTCAACCTTTTCTGGCCTCTGAGTGGGATGTGAGTGAGCCCTGAAGAAGACAGCAGCCCCATCCAATAGCTCTTGTCAGACAGCTTGGAGTGACAAGCTGATATTGAAAATCCACATATGGAAGACCTTAATGTGTGGAGATTTATGGAGTTGCCTCCAAAAAAAGGTAAGAAATACATCTCTCTCACCCACCTCCTCTTTTCAGCATTTTCCTTCTTGCATGGTCTGAAGGACTGATCCAGCCAGGAGACAAGATCTTGGGAGGAAAAATAACTGGGAGAGACTTGGCCCCTGCAGCACTCTCAGCACTTGCCAGGATGTGCTCACAGCCTCTTCCTAAGTCAGGGAATGATCCATTTCATGGGCCAACTTTGAGATACTTTTTGTTTCCATGGGAAGTGTTTCACTTGCTTTTTTCTCATCTATGCCTCCAATGAAAAGAGAAGCAATTAATGAAGTATAATTAATGGAAGACAGAGAAGTATGAGACAAATGTAGAAAATTGTAGGAATTGAAGGCTTTCAATATAAATCATGAAGGACTAACTTCCCTGACCTTCCAAGCCAACACTAAACACACAACTAAAACACTCACACATGCAGGAGCCTCAATGCATGCACAGCTTGGACCAGAAAGCTGAAGACTGGAGAGCATCAGTGATGGTGACACTGGGCAAACATGGCCAGAAATCCACAGGGATGCACCATTCCTTGGAGGAGCAAGGCATGGACACAGAGAGATAAGGTTTTGTGAGCCAGGAGCAGCAGCACATTGCCCTTGTTGGTTGGAGGATCCTCTTACACAACAGGACCTGCACAAGCCACACCATGGGAACGTTATTCCCCTAGGAGCTGCTCAGATATGTGTGTCCTGGAAAAAAGTTTCTCTTCCTCTTTTCTACCTTAACATACACATTCCATACAGCCTTGATTAGAGGGAGTTTAACTTCCCTGTCCCATTTAGGTACCAGGAGGCATCCTCTTAAATTTCTACAGTAGCTTCTTTCTTTTAAAAAAAGAAAGAAAAAACCATATCAAGAAGACAGAGCATTTGGTTTCTATCTTTTCAGGTCTCCAGCTGCAAGAAAAGGCACCTCAGCCTTTAACTTTCTCCTTTTCTTTTTGTTTTTTGGGGTTTTTTTTAAGAGCATTGGTATGTAATACTTTTGCTTTTGGTGCAGAGCAGCTCTAATTCTCTAAGGACTCTAATAGTGAAGGAGACAAGCAGGCATTTCAGTTGTATTGCTTTGCATTTCTGCTCTCATATTCTGCTCTCATGTTTTGCAGTTCCTTTTGGGAGTGGGATTATTGACTTTTTATTCATTCAAAATCAAACCTATTCAGGTTGAAATTTTCTCCTATGTTTACAAAAATAAAGAAAGGAAGCATTTACGTCCTGCTATTAAAACAGAAAGCCTGCTCACTATACATGTTGGAATGCTTTATAATTTGAGCATTTGGTATTTTTTCCTGAAATATGATGTTTTTGTCTCAGCCAACAACATCCCTGCCTCAAAGTTTTCCTCCTTCAGAAGCCTTGAGTATTTCAGCCTTTCCTGTTTTTACCCTTGCAGTCTGAACTGAACACTTTCCACTGATTGCCCATAGTGATTAAGGCTAAATTTCAGCTGATTTACACCCCAGGATGTGCCACATAATAATCCTGAGCTCTTTCAAAGTTCAGCCATCACCTCCATGCAGTCCAACTGGGATATGAAGCTTGGAGGCCCTTTGTAGATGTTTTTAGTTTGCAACAAAACTAAAGAAATCTGAAAAAACTACAGGAAAACAAACTGGGCTGAAGCACCATCCTACCTGTCAGGTTTAACTGTGCAGAAGTCTATAAACTTCTATTTCTTCTATGTGTTTATCTTCTTTCTCCATCCCCTCACTAGGTTTGTGCTAGTCAGAATTAACTCCACCTGTCTCCAGGGGATGAATGAATTTCCAGCACACTCACTCAGCACTCCACACTTTCCACTTTAAAAGACATTGAAACTTAGTGACAGAACAGTCAACAACACCATTAAAACATATAAAATATCTGTAAAACATCTCCCTCCTAGAAGTTAACCACGTGAGTTCTCCTCATCTTACTCTATCTGAGGCCATGTTGTGATACCACATTAACCTGGGAAAATCAGTGTTTTTATGCACTTGAAGCTGAATTTCTGACCTGTCTGGGCTCAGGTACACCCTGAGATATATTTATCTACATTGACATCCTGGGCTGGGGCTAATACTCAACACAACTGGGAAATGTGTTCACTCCTTAGCTTCAGGATTTTGTTGGTCACAATGAGCCAAGTTGTCAGCACTTTGAGATATTTAATGCATTTTCTTGCACATTAACGCCCTTGGGTGGGAAAATTATAGGCAGCTCTATATGTCTGGTGCTGGAAGCAAGACCCTTTCCTGGATGGGTCTTTGGTTTTTCATTGATCCTGAGGGTGTGAGCTCACAGTGGTGGCAGGTGAGGTCAAAGGAGGCTCTGGACACTGAGTGAGCAGTGGGATATTTGGATGGGTCTGGCATGTGGGACTGCAGCCTCTTCTTTTCTTCCCATCCCACCAAGGCAGTGACACATTCCTAGCATCACTTTTCCAATGGCTCCAGTTGCTGCAGGCACAAGGACAGAGGAGAGCTAATTCTGGGTGCTGAGGAATGAAAAGATAAATAAGCACTGGATAACAGTGCCTCTTTTAAGAGGAGACCTATAGGTGACAGGGAAACTTGAGTATGGCAAGAGATACTGGAACACACTGGTGTATCTCCTTTGATTTCTTTATATAACTTACACCAGGACAGGATCATGGCACAGACTTGGGGCAGAGAGAGGCGTGACTGAACCCATATTTGTGGCTGAGAGGCAGAAGTGGAGCCCCAGGCTCTTGGTCATGACAGCCCCCCACTGCCTTCCCTTGAATTATTGCCCTGATTAGCACGATGCCTTGCCCCCAGCAACCATGTGGCATTGAGTCTATGGAGGAAAATATATGAGTGTTGAGAATAATTGGTTCTTTGATATTAGATTGTGCAAAGGTCAAAGTTTACTGGGGAGAGCAAGACAGCTGAAAAGTCACATTCCCTGCAGGCGCTGTGGCATTGACCTCTTGTGCCTGCAAAAACTGGGAATCACAGAAAATCTGCTGAAATGCTGTGGCTTCTTGTGCTGGGGCACTGTGAGATCTCAGTGCAAACACTGTGGTTTCTCAGCTGACAACACTGGAGCTCTTTGTAGCACCAGGTCAGGTTCTGTACAGGGGTAGTTAGATAAGGTTTTCATGTTATGTGATCTGTCTTGTTGCATTATTCTAACAAATTAGACACTACAAAGCCACTCTACTGTCTGTCTGTCTATCTGTCTGCACCACCATGACATTTCTCTCTTCCCCTGAACTATATCAGATGTAATTTACTTGGTATCCATGAAGGATCTTACTGTTTATGTTTGTGGGCTCTGCAAAAACCTTGTGGTTTTGTGCCCCTTGTTCATGTCCCCACCAGCCATGACAGAATTTCTTTAAAAGCTGAAGACCTTTTCAAAATGCTGACCCAATCATCTCACCATGGAGCTTCATCAAAGATGAGTGGGTTTGCATCCACAATTTCTCTCATTTTGTAGCACCTGCCATCCTCAGAAAGTCTCAGATTTTCAAGGTAGGGCCTCTTTTCAGGAGGGTTCTACAGAAGACATCACAGAAACAAAACTCAGATTTCAGATTCTTGTCCAGAAGACCTGGAATTTACATGAAAAGTGGGCAGCAAAGATGAGCAGAATCCATCCAAAAGAAGGTGGTACAACATATAGTATCTGACAAAATGCAGCCAGTAGTTAATAACATGTACCTGAGTTTCTTTCTATTCAGAGGACCTTTTGGCAAAAGCCTTATTCCACTCTGTAGGTAGATTCTGCTTTACTTTGACACATCTCAGGGAGCTCTTCTTTTATACATTGAGTAGGTCATTTAGTTTGTTAATGTGTTTGCCCCATTTGTGCTGTGGTGATGGTGAAATGGAAGCTGGATGGTGAAGATGCATTGCTTCTGCATCAAAAGGACTGAGGGAATTCATGTTCAAGCATAGCAATCCTACAGAATCATGGCTAAAATGTAGCCAGGTTTTCTAGAGTGAGAGAGAACCTCTTCAGTACTCCTCCTCTTGTGCAGACCTGTTGTGTCCCAAAGCCTCTGTGCAATTATTGAAGACATTTCCTTCACAGACAGGTTTAGAGATCATGGATTTACAGCATTGTTTCACAAAGCTTGTCCATTGTCTTTGGCTCATTGGCCTCAGATTTGAGATGTTAACCTGCAGTGCCAGCCAGACAGGATCTCAAAGCAGAGGGGGAGACTGAAGAATGTTTTGACAATTCCTAACCTATCCCATCCTATCTAATCCTATCCTATGCTCATTCCTTTATCATGATGTCTCCCACACAAATCAATGTTTAGGTGTACAGATAACATTCATGGCAAACTGGGTTAAAGCCAAGGTCTCCAGTGAGAGTGTCCTTATTTCCTTCACCTGTTCCTTGACTCTCCTCTTGCCCTTCTGGAGTACTAACCCCATTTCTTCTCTTCTTGATGTACTGCGGGATGGTTTTCATAGTGTTTTAACTGAAGCTGAAATTTTCCAAATAATTGTATAGGGAAAAGCCTGAGGTTTGAAAGGGAAGCACTTTTCACTGTAAGAGAAACCCTTAACCTGGCAGCACCAAGCCATGGGGCTCAGGCTTTCACTCCCTTTCTCCCAGTCACCATGGGGTGTTTTGAGGAGGTATCAGGGTTACAGCTTTGGCAGTAGTTATTTCTCCAGAAAAATTAAAGGATCTATAGAAGAAAGCAAAGGCATGCTGGCTGTTTGGCTGCTTCCTCAGTGCCACAGAGCATCCCCAGGGATGTTGCCTTGCAAGGCTTGCTTCCCAAGGCCATGAGTTGGTTGATGGCTGAATGAGAAGTGCCATTTCTTCCTGCTGCAGTCATCTCTGTTCAGGCCTGCTGGCCACTGGTGTGTTACAGTCAAGACCGTGCAAAACTTCTTCCAGCATAGTGTGAAACTTGCTCCAAAAGAGCAGAAACATCTGGTTAGTACCAGGAAGTGGTTGCTGGCTGCATTTGGCAACAGGGGACCGTGTAGTTAATACACTCTTACCTCATCAGTAGGTGTCACTGCAGCAAAAGACAGGGTCCAGTGGAAAGTTTCAGAGGGGAATAGAGAGGGGTGCTCCATCCAGCCAACCAGATGCAGTCAGTTCAGAGCTTCCTGGCTGCAGCCAGGGAACGGCCATGGATCTGGCTTTATGAATTGCTTGTAATAAGGCTATAGGAAATGGGAGATTAAGGAAATGAGTCATTAAGTGATTACAAAGACATGTGGAGCACACACAGTTGTGGCCGCCAGTAACAGAGCGTTGAGCAACCGTAAATTTCTTCTACGGGGGTTTTGGGAATGTTCCTGCTGAACTTGTGAGCAGCAGTGAGTTACGGTTCGGTGCATGGAGCTGAAATGAACCAGTAGCAAGTTTCAGTCACTTTTAGCACAAAACCCACAAAAGAGATTTCTGAGGCTCAAAAATCACCCTTTTGATGCCAGGCCTGGTGACTTGCCCCAGGAGAAATTTTTCAACAGGTAAGAAACAGCCATCCTCTGACAGAGTAGGATTTAGGTCTGGACTATAGTATGAATAAGGGAGCTTTAACCAAGGCTCAGTTTGTACCTCTTTGTTGGGGCCAAATTCTGAAAGCTGACCCTATTCTGGAAAAAAGTAGCCCCTCTGAAAGTAGCTCTATGCTAGAAACAGATTCTGACTCAGTTTCCACATCACTTGAAGACCCACCAGCAGCTGCTCTTCCTCTGTCAAGGTGTTTCCCTAATGTGCTGAGAATGGCATTCAGCAATAGCAGTGTGGATAACCAGGTCTTGGGTCTGCAGAAAGTGGGGTGGAGAGGGCAGCAGTGAGGTTATGCTTGTTTGGCAGGTGCACCACTATTCAGTCACAGAAATCATAAAAATGGACACTGTGTGGTTTGGCAGCAAAACCCCCAAGTATTTAATCCTGTTTTCTGGGAAACACAGTCAAGAAAAAAAGAACTGAAATACAGAGCAGGTCAGCCCTGCTGCCTGCTCTCAAACCCAGGCTCTCCTGCTCTGCACAACCTTCTTCCTCCAGGTTCTTCCTCCAAAACATGTTATGCAGCATGTCCAGCAATCACGTTGCCAAGCAGTCATGCAAGGCAACGAGGCAGACAGGTATCTCTGATGCTATCCTAATGGAATTACTAAAGACATACATAAAGCCCTGGTGGCCCAGATAGAGAATAAAATTAAAGAATATGAGACAGGTTCTCTGAGTCCTTTCTGAGACTTTTTTCCACAGTATTTTGCCTCCAGAGGGTGTTGATTTTGTCTCAGCAGCTCTGTAAGTGCTAACTTTCAAACTGGTTCAATGCTCTGTGTCTTGTTTGCTGCTGGTTCCTTCTCCAATATACCTAATTCCCCAACCTACTCTCTAGGCAGGAAGATAGTTACAGATGCAGGGAGGAAAAGGTTCATTTGATCCCCCTTTTACCTGGTAACAATCTGACATGGAATGAGGCCTCTCAAAATAGGCATCCTGGTTTAAAAACCCCAAAAGCCATGTTTTCACTCCCTTTCTCTCAGTTTTATTTTATATTTACATTCAGACTCCTCAATCCTTGCTGGTCTTCCAAGCAAACAGTATTTTGGGTGTACACTACTTTGCCTCACACAGAAGTTAATCACAGCTGAGCAAAGAATGGCTGCAGTGCTTATAGTCACAGCTCAGTTTCACCCACTCCCCAGACTAACCACTCGGGCTTTGCACAGAGAATACAAACAAAAATAATTTCCTTATTGGCTTTTTTTCCTCCTTTTCCCTTCTCTCATGGAGCGAACTGTCTTAGGAGGCTGAGATGCTTCAGAAATCTCTGTAGTGGGCTGATAGATGGGGGAGGATGGAGCAGAAAATCACCATTCATGCTGTTGGAGCAGGAGCAGCAGCACAAGCATTGCTGTGTACATAAGAGTCTCCATATATGAGAGTTCCTGACCCTGTGACTTTAAATCTGACTAGATAAGAGAGCCAAAGAGTGGGAGGTGAAACAGAAGCCCAGAGAGCTGAAAAGATTTGTCATAGCAGATCTGGGACTGGTGCCCAAGCCTTCTAAGCACAGCTGGGTGATGATATTATGGTTATTATTAATAATAATAATAGTTAGTGTGCCAAAAGCTGTTGTTAGAGTAGGACTAAAAGAGATCACCAAACTAAGCAGAGTGTGGTGAATATTTTTGGCCAAAGAATATATCAGTGTTGACATATTTCAAAATCTCTCAGGTATTTTCAAAATAAATTTTATAATTAAAAATAGGCATTGCACTTACAAGCAAGGGGGGAAAAGTTTCTAAATTATCTAAGTAACTAATAGTGTAAAAGCCTTTAAATTTCAGCCCAATGAAACATTTTCTTTAGATCCAAAATCAACCTTTTTCTTTCATCCAAAACCTCAAAAGATTATAGTGTTGGTTGAGCCTTTTCTTCCTCTCTGATTTTCCATTTTGGTGATCAGACCAAAATACATAGCACTCACCAAGCTCCACTCATAAATCCTAAGGAAAAAAAAAAACGTGTCCCATGGACTACATTAAACTTTATTATGTAGACTTTTCAACAATGAAAATCTCTCTCCCAGGCATTTTAACTACATCACCACAGTAACTATCCTACCATGCTACAACTTCTACTACAATATTTCTTTGTTGCACAGATAACTGTGACCAAGCCCTTGCTAACGTAATTCATGAGAGGGAGCAGCATGATTGAAACAATACTCACGCTTCAGGGTTGACCTCTAAACCTGTCATAAGTCACAAGTGTCAAAATCAAGCAAGGTTATACAGGGGAGGTTATGAAATTTCATCACTTATACAGATGTTGGATTTTCTGTGCCGTAATGACAGGCAACTTACTCAATTGTGTATGTTCTGATGAAAAGAACAAATTTACTTTATTTTGACTGTTTTTCATTTTTAGATGATTCTCACCTTTTCTACAGCAGCTTGTTTTCTGTACTGTCTTTAGAAAAGTTTCTTTATGTTTGGTTTGTTATTATTTCTCTGTGTGAGACAAAGCACCAACTCCTTTCATTCTGAGCAAATTCAGCCAAGAGCTGTATTGCAGAGATATTTGCTACCTGATGAAATGTAGAGATTAGTGGAAGTAGCTGTTTCACAGGCACAGTGTTTGCAAAAGCTCAGGAAAGGAAAAACAAAAGAAGTGTGCCTGCAGCTGAAAGTGAAAGCAGAAAGTGAAAGCAGCAAAGCAACTGATTAACCAGAATGCTACCCAGACATTGGACATTTCTTCTTGCAGAAAATGCCAAATGATCTGAAATGACCAGGAGTAAATGAGCTGTGGTTATGGCTGGTCAGAAAAGCTCCCTCAGTGCCCTCTGCAGAGCCTCCCCACCTGCCATGGGGAAACTTTCTGTTCTCATAAACACATCGGGATCCACAGGCAGGACAGCTGAACACCCTGCTCTGTTTGATGTTGGCTGAAAGAAAATAGTCCCCACTAATGACTAAGTCTCCTGTATTGCTTCATCCTTGCTGTCCAAATGCTCCTTGTATTCAGATTCCCAACTCTGTAGAGACAAGAGGCAGGCACAAATTTTAGGATGTATCCAAACACAGAGTAGTAGAACACACCAACAAAGTTCTCTGGCTCCTTGGATTTTCCTGAAGTCACCTAATTGCTTCAAGGGTTTCTCAGAAATACCTGGAGTTTACCAGACAGACTGGCCTTTGAGAAGCTGCATTGTGGCTCCAACACAAGCCCAGTAATTCCACCCTGTATGAAGTCATGTTGTCCAGAGAGTGATAACATGCTGAAGAGATAAACCTGTTCAGCAAAGCCTTGCCTCCAACTTGCACACACACCAGTGCAGTAATGCTGGAAGCCCTCAAAAAAACACGTCTATATTGAAGACAGGATTTTCTTTTTCCTGTTTCTTTTTCCTCCAGGGGAAACAAAATGAACTGTGATAAACTTGGGTGTCAGAACACAGGAGAAAGCAATAATCCTAAAAACACAGCATCAGCAGGAGACACATGTATGGCTCAGGAGACCTAGCAGAGGAATAAAAATCAAGAGTTATATCCAGACTGTCCATGATAGCTGCCCTGATATGCAGGAGCAGCCATTTCACTGATAGCAGAAGGAACCAGAGCCTGACAGGCCAGCCCTGCATCTCACTAAACATGATCCCAAACTCATTGATGACTAGGATGCCTGCTAAGTTTGCCATCTGAGAGGGACACTGGTATATTTGAGATGGATGGTCAGTCTTACAGGGTGTTATCTTGAGGTGCCAGTAGGATCTCTGAAGATGGACTGTCCTTGGAAGTGCATACCGTTCCCATCAGGATGGAATGGGATCACACTGGGGCAGCAGGGGAAGGGAATCAGGACTCCCCAGTTTAATTGGAACAAAACACCCCACAAAGCACTTGATTTCCCATCTCCTGGTTGTTTTTCTGGAACAAAATATTCAATAGATATGTAATAAACTGTAGTTTGAAGGCCTGTGTTTGTACAGGAGGTGAAACCTGATATTCAGATGTCCTCTTCTGGCTTTACAAATCTGGGTGAACTGTAGAAGATTTTTGTGCAGAAGGCTGGCACTTTATCAAATGCCAGAACTATTCTGTGCTCTACACAGAGAAATGTCACACAGTAGTCAGCAGATGATGTGCTAGTCCTCTTTCTTCACCCCTGGCTCTGTGTACAGCACATGTCCCATCTCTGGCTTTATTGTTTGGGTCTACCCCTCCCTACCTAAACATTGGTACTTTTCTGAATTTGGTAGCACAGCCAATAATAATGACATTTCAAGGTAACTCTGAAATGGTAAATAAAATTAACAACCATGGTTGGGATTTTCAGCCTCTGAAGGAAGGCTTCAGGTGAAATATTTTTTTACTTCCCTTTTAATATCTGTTCCAAGGCTCTCTGTGGGCATTCCAGTGATATTTAACCCTATCTGTACTGAACAGTGGTTATTGCAACTGATGATTATGTTTTCTTAGATTCAAGAAGCAACATCTGAAATCAGAGGTCAATTATGCATATGTGAAATAGCCCTTGGTTTGGAAGAACACCAGGTTATATCATGAGGCCTTCCAGGAACAACTAAACACAGCACTTCTGGTGCCAGCCATAAGCTGGGGAATGCCTACACTCCTCAGACAGAAACAGCCTCAGCAACACTCAGCAAAGAAGGGACAGTGTGGGCAGAGAAAACAAGGAAGAAAAGTAACTCTACCACACCCTTGTAATGGCTGCATCAAAAAAGCAGGTTGAAAGATGTTGAAGGGCATGTGGAATGTCCCTACCCAAAGTCAAAATCAGATCAACCCAACAGATATGCTCAAAATTACCTGGTACTGAAGGCTCTATGTCCTCTTTGCACAAATCTATCCCAGAGTTTCACTGCTCTTACTGCTTAGAACATCTTTCCCTTTTCCAATCTTTGGATACTCTATCATGGTCATGGACAAGAGGTGATCCCACACCACTCTAACTCTCCTCCCAGTATTGGAAGACCTCTGCAATCCAAAGAAATTCCACCAAATCCAGAAATTTGCTTTGAAAGTTACTAACTTTGGTACACTGAAAATAAAAATAAGCAAGTAACCCCATCATGGAAACAAGCAGCTGTGTTTAGAGGCATTCATGCAAGAGGAGACAGGGTGAGTGGCCAGGGGTGTGGAGGAACAAAGAAGCTTCTTTGGCCATTGCCAGTATTAATGAAAGACCAATGCTAGGAGTTTGCTCCAGCAGTTTTAGAAACAATAATAACAGTCCTCCCCCTCCCAACACACTAAATCTGATCCTTGCTAATGTGAATTAATACCAGGTTTCAGTGCAGCCACTGGGGTAATGTGATACTCTGGAGTGCTGTAATCCTAAACAGAGCATTAGGAGAGCAGCTCACACCACAGCTGTGGCTCCTTGCAGGTGTTTATTCCCCCAGCAGCCCCTTCAGCAGCAATTTCTGACTGCACGAGAGGCATGGGGGAAACTCTGTCATGGTCAGACAAGAAGTTTCTCTGGAATAAACGTGCTGGTCCAGTGCTGGCAGTACCAGGAGGGCTGGGGAGGGGGAAGGCTGAAGTGCAATGGTTTTCTGTTTGCTGTGCACAAAAGGAGGGAGAGGAGGTGAATGAGTGAAATAGATACCTCTGAGTGACCCCCTTCCCCTGGGGACTGGGCACACAGTGCCTGTGCACACATGTGCTCTTTGTTCCTGTGAGTGCTGCTCCTACTGCCCCTGTCCCTGCCCCACCACTTCCTCTTATCCTTTCCTGCAACCAGCCTAGCTCACACATTTAGTCAACAATCCCCACTATTCACTCTCAGGGGCACCAAAGGGGAACAGAACTCTCCCAAGCAAAGTTCTGCCTGCTCTAGGGCTCCCCTGCCTTCCCTCCCCACATCCCTCAGCACCCTCCTCCCCAGGCTCACTCAGTGCCTGTCTGCAGCCACCACTCGCTGTATTGGGTTTCAGCAGCCTCCAGCTGACCCGTCTCCTCCTGGGCAAACACCCCCTGTGCTGCTCATCCTCCCCTCTCCTGCCTCCCAACAGGTGGGGCTGCCAGCTAAAGGGGAGCAGGATGGCAGAGCTGCCTTTTAGCTGCATGCCCTCCCTTAGTGAAACAATAAACCCCCTTTGTCTGCTCCCCCAGACAAGTCCCCACGGTCCTGGGGTTTTCAGAAAAGAGCTTTGTGTAAGTTCGTTTTTTTAGGTTCAAAACCACTGGAGTCAATGGACAGACAGGAGCAGCACTTGCCTAGCTGAATTGCCAGCACAACCTTTCTCTTTAGATGCAGGCCTCCATCAAATTCCCAGCTGGATTATGTGATCCTCTCATCACTGCAGGAACAGGTCGGAAATTTAATTAGTCCCTACAAATTCAGTGCTTCCTGATTGTCTCTTGGGCCAAGAAGTGCCCTTTCTGGCTGTTGGCTCTTGAACTTTCAGTCTTGGTTGCTCTCAGAGAATAGAGAAAGAGGATGGAAACAACTACATAATATCAAAATATCTTGAGTTCCAGATACTTCTATGTAATTCAGAGTAGTGGGTCAAACTTTAAGTTTGGAACGTGGGTGTGTTTAAGATATAGATCTTAACTCATTGGCTTGTTTCACTTCTGCAGTGATATAACCCAGGGAGTATTGTTTGAGAGTGCAAAAGTGTTTCCTTTTACTCTTGATAGCTACTTTACATTTCCTCATGAATCAGGGAGTCATGGACCACTTGGTGGCCAAGATTTGTCCAGGTAAATGAGGAAATCCATGAACAGTTTCTACACAAAACAGGAGGGATTTAACTGCACAAGCCCATAGATGTTCTCAAAGAAACAAGAATGGAGAAGCTCCAGGGATGGAAAATGGCCACAGTCTCTCTAAGGGCAGTTAACAGCTGAAGAGTTAATCTTAGAGTTAAATTGGAGGACAGCTGAAGAAAAAACTAGATATAAAACTAGAGAATCTTTTTCTAAGCCCTCTTCTCATCCATCAAAGCAAAAGGCTTTAAAAGAAAATATACGTACAAGGTAAGTGAATGTTTGAGAGGAAGGTATTCACCATCAACCTGCAAATCTCTAATCCACATCTAGAGTTGGAAAGAGAATCTGTATATCAGATTATATCCTGAATTTTCTTTGTTGCCTTTCACATACTCCTATTTCCTAATGTATTATTCCAGATGAAACTTATTCAGCATAGAAATGCTATATTCCTAAAATGACTAGGTACTTGACTGGTGATTTCCTGGCTCCTTTGTAGTCTGTGCTGTATCTGATAAATGAGATTAAAGACACCTTGGATGGAGACATTGAGAGGTCGATTTTTTTCATACTTCCTTGCAAAGCTGTAATGAGGAAATTTTTAAGGGTGCTTCCACCCAACAGGGGAAAGATATTGATTGGTATTGACTTTGTCACCTATAAGGCAGAGCAATCCTCAAAGGTAAGTGATGTAGCAAGACTGAAGGGGAGCACCCAGAATGAAGCAGAGGTTTGGAGTGTTTTTTTCATAACAGGACATTTTCTGCGCCCTCATCAAACAACCTAAGTACTAACATTTCTACTTTTTAGTTAATAATATTCTCTGTCATCCCTTCTGCATTTTGCACTATTTCACAATGAAAACCACCAAAATTAATCACCTAGTTCTCATTTTTCTCTTCCAGCAGTTCTACATTGCAAACATGGTCAATGGGAATTAATGTATTTTTCAACAAACACAGAGTTGCTGATGAAGTCTGAAATATAATTCTAAGTCGTCTCTGCATAGGGATAGTTGCAGACTCTTTTGGAAGAAGAAACTACATTCTTGTCTTATACTCATTCCTGTTTTCATCAGTGCCCTTTAAGTTATTGTTCCTCACCTAAAAAAAATCCTGCAAATTATAAAAGGACAATGATTTGTCTGTCTTTCATTTCCATAGTGCCAAAGTGAAGCACAAAAGACTGATATATTATACTGTGTGATATTTGTTTCTATTTCACACACAGAAGAACATTATGTCTCTTTATTCTTCTATGTCTCTCTTGCCTGTATTTCTTGGAAAAGGGAATTGGAGTTGTTGCTGAGAATTTAATAGCTGTTGTGTTTAAAATGGACCCATTTTCACAAAATTTCATCAGTCCAAAGTGGCCTAAGCAGTTGAAAATAAATGTATTTTCCCTTTTCCAGTAGTCATCACCTTTTTCCAGACCTTCATTCTCATTTTTGAGAGGAAAGTAGACTGGAAAGACCCACTGAGTCCATTTCTCCAAATACTATAGAGATCCCAACAATGCCAAACCCCGTGTTGTTTTCCCTTTGTAGATCAGTTCAGAAGAGTAAATTGCTGTATTTGAACTGGAAATATCATCATTATGAGTACTTTGAAATCATAGCACAGGTGACATGATCTACTGTGTTTGTTCTTGCTGGGCCTGCTTGGTACAAGGTTCCTAAAAGCCTCTGGAGATGAATTTGTTCTGCAGGGGTCTTCCATTTACTTTGATTTATTGTGATCATTCAGTGTGTATTCTCATTGGCATGGTCAGGGATTTACACACATAACTTCCATTAACACTAAAGGGTGATACCATTAAGACAAATGTACAGTTAATCTCTGGCACTGTGGAGATAAAAATATCCCTCAGACAGTGCTCTGGGCTGGGAGCATTCATTATCTGAGTTGCAATTCACAGCATGAAGCACCTTTAAAGGCTGCTTTATCATTTTACTGCCTCTATCCTGTATGTTTTAGGGGAAAGAGAGAAAACAGGGACCTATCCATGGGCGAGATGAAGGAAAATGAGGTTGCTTCCTTCAAACCCCAGTGTACAGACAGTGTTTCCCATGAATAGCAGAGAGGATCAGAGGATTTTTGATCTCTTTCCTGGATCATCACCATAATTTCAGGATTGCCTCAGAACACCAGGGCACTTGTTGCTTTTATTTTAGTAGTATCACAGTAGCCCTTGGAGAGGGAGTTTCCTAATCTTTCCTTGAGTCATGCCAACTAATAGACATATGAAACAAGAGATGTTCCATGCTCAGAAGACCCTACAACAGACAAAGGAGTAGAGTCTGGTGGGAATCCAAATCTTAAGAGGACAGAAGAATCTTTCCATTGTTGCTCATCTACCTACAGTTCAGCACGGTTTGACATCACTGGTGTTGAGTACTGCAGTGTTTTTGTCCCAGGTAAATGTAGATAGATTTCACCACTATAAAGCAAAAGTATGCCCAGCCTTCTCCAGCAAGTCATGGTCAGGGAAGTGTACAGAACCCAAGGGTCTGTCTCACAGTTCTTTTCCCAAGTCTTAAAATGAGCCTCTGGATGGCACAGTTCTTTCCTAACTGAAGAGATGTTATTTCTGATCTGCAAACCACCTTTCTGCAGAGCCCCCAAAGCATGCCCAAAATGCCCAAAGGGATTGGTGAGGTGGACTCATCCTGTTAGACCATCACAAGGACCAAGAAGCTGAGGTAGTACAATGCAGGTACTTCATCTTCTTCTTACATCTTCTACTTCTTACATCTTTTTCTTTTTCCCCTCACAATTTCTCTGTCTTTTTACAGACAATATAATTCATTGAAGCAAACCAGAGGAAAACAACTTGGATGTGTCTGCATTACAGGCTGGCACTAATTTTTTGCTCAATTGCTTAATGAAGCCATTTTTATCACCAGCATAGGCCCAGACACACTTTGCTTTGGGCAGGAATTGTACCTCTGGGTTTATTCTGTCCACAATTTTATTATTGCATTGGACATCATGACACATTTTAAGTAGTTCCCTGTCTTCAGCTGTAACTGAATATTGTGTTTAGATAGCCCATTAGGCTCTCTTTCTGTGGCAATATGGATTCTATATTTCAAACACCACTAAACAGTTTTTCTTTCAGGCAGGTGATTCCAAGTTTGTAAATGCAAAATAGCATTCAACAAATAATACATGACCCCAGAAAATACAGAAAAGAAAATGTTCCATGCAAACAGCAATTGAAAGTAGGGAGAAGGAGGAGGAGGCAGGGAATGAATGCAGTTGTCATTTAATTGCTTTTAAAGCTTTTTGTCATCTTTTTCTCATATCCCCCCACCCTGCCCAAGACCAGAATATCATGCATGTAACAGAATCTGTTCCGATTAGAAGGTTTTGTTACAGCTGTAATAAGCTTTCACACAGGAAAAGTCCCCTGAGACCTATATTTCATCTCAACTTTCCCTACTGCATAAAACAGAGGGTTTGATTCTGGAAAGCAGAGACTGAAATTCTCTCCTCCCGCACTCAACACTGAAAAGGAATGAGAATTGACAATTCCAAGGCTTGCTGTGAAACTAGCATGGTCTGGACAGAAACTGCCTCTGTGATAACAGGTTTGGGAATGTTTACACTTTTATCTGTTTATTTATTATTCTTATTTTTTTTTCTTAGGTTTGTGATTTAGGGGAGAGAGGGTGGGATGAGGAAAAAAAAGGAAGAAAAAAGGGAGTTGGTAGCTTGGCAGCACACAGCCTAAATCTAAACACCACACACACTCACTATACCCTGGAAAGACCTGGATCCTATACAACAATTTCTGTAACACCATCACTTGGACAAAGCAGCAACTTACTTGGAAAGAGCCTTTGCTTTCCTAGAATTCATGTAACTAAGAGATAAAATGACCTTGAGAGATGGCAGCTTTCCTTGTAAAATACATTAACTCCATCAGAGCAAATCCACCTTTGTGCATCCTATGGCAAATCAGACAGGAAAATAGGTCTGGCAAAATCCTGCCAGTGGGTCTTCCTGCACTAACACCATCACATTTCATCTCTGGCCTCACCTCTAATGGCTGAAAAGAGAGACTAAAAATCATCTGTGGCACTGACAAACAATGGAAACTTGACTTGACCCATCTTTAGTCCTCCTCATTCAAATGATGACTTTGTCCCACTCTGCTGCCCTTTGAAATGAACTGGCAGTCCAGTTACCATGAGGTCTGTCCCAAAGTGGTAGTCCCTTGGGTAGTTGTCTTGAGTTATTTCTGTTCTCATGGTCCTGCAACAGTGATTTTTAAGAGGAAAATGAGGATTGAGAGAATCAGGCAGCAGCCAGACAAATCTGCTGTGAAACTGCCTCAGAAACTACAGTTGTGTGAAGAGCAGAAATTACTGAGCATGGATTCCGAGGCATAATGTTATTTGGCTGGAGTTTCTGATGTTTAAAAATAATGTTTTCCCTGCTGTAATTTTTCCCTTCAGAAGGTTTCTTTTCCCTCTACCCCAGTTGCCTCTTTTCCCAATAATAGTAGGAACACAATACTTCTTTCCACCCCCTGTCAATTCTGATCAGTGCATAGATTCAATATTATTAGTGGGTGACTGACAAATGGAGTGCATGGTAAATCCTGCTTGCTTGAAAAAGAGTACATAAGAAAATTCAAAGTGGTCATGGAAGAACCTCTCTGGGACTCATTTTGAGAGGAGAGATAAAAGGGGCCACTTGGGAGGGAAAAGCAGCAGGAGCTGAGGTTTGGCTACTTTTTACTGGTTACTCAACACCCAGATGTTGTGCCTGTAAGGAAAATTGTTTCATATTTCAGCATATTTTTACAAATAGACATTCTGACAGCTTCCACTTTTTTCTCATTTTTAGATGATGCTCTAAGACCAGGTGCTGCAAACCTTCTGGAATTAACTCCATGGAGACTCCTTTCCCAAAGCAGAAGCATTCCAGCTGTGATAAGACAACACTGACATTCACCTTCACCACTCAATTTGTCACCACTTCTGCTCAGAAATGAGGAACTTTCATCCCTCCCTTGTACACAGTCCTGGGTTTCACCCAGAGTTGACTGTATTTCACTGCCAGCTAGCTGACCTAGAGGGATGAATGCTTCCTTCTGCTTCATCAAGAAAAAGGAGCTTAAACCATCAGAACTTGCTGAGAAAATTCTCCATCTTTTTTGTGTATTTCTCAGCTGTCATTGCTCTGCAAAAGACCATTTAGCCAAGCTTCAGCAAGAAGAAATAACAGCAGGGAAGGGTCTCCTGATGAGCCCTTGTCCCTGCTGAGCCTGTAGCTGTTCAGGAACAGCTGCCCCAGAGCTGCTGCAACTTTGTGCATTTCTTTGGAAAGAGGGAGCAGTGTTAAAATCAGGGCTGGGGGTGGAAAAGCAGCAAACAGCTTGAGTTGCAGGGAAGGGGGAAGAGATGTAGCTTCCAATCACCTATTCTGTGTTAGGGGTTTGCATGTCTGGGAAATGCAGAGACAGATGGTTTGTAAACCCCTTTCCCCACCAGAAGAGTCCAAGGAGAAAGGTGAAAGAAAGAGGTCTGCAAAGCAGCAAGATTGTGATTTAGCAAGGCCAGAAACTTGTGCAGCAACTCTGAAGGGCTCATGCAAACACACACACCTTTGGCTGCTGGAACCTGTTTGGCTGCCAGAGTGGACATGAGCCAGAAGACCAGGTCACCCAAAAAAGCCAAAAAGATAATAAAGAACCCCAAACCAACAACAACAAAAAGCAAGAAATAGCACACAGTACTCCTCCAAAATAACAACAGGATCAGCCCTATGACAGACATTGAAGATAAAGGAGCCCCCACCAGGGATGTATTTGCCCTGGTGTAATTAATTCACTTTTGGAGGAGTTGCCAGCAGGGATCTCAGATTAAAATCTCTCTCCTGCAGTAGGAAGCACCTCCAGGAGCTCAGCATCTCCCCTCCCTTCCCCACAGTGTGAAGCACCATTCCAAGTCCCAGTGTGAGACTTGAACCTGCAGTGACCTCCTGAGCCCTGCAGTGAAGGATGCAAGAGCCAGTGAGTCATGTTGACTCTGGCTTGGATCTGAAAGGGCCTCTTCTGTCATACCAGAGAAACCACTCACACAGCCACCAAAGCTCCCTGTATCAGGTAACCCTCCTGCAGCAGCTGGGTGGTGCTTGTTGCTGTCATCCTTGCCAGGAGGGAAGGGGTGAGCAATGGGGTGGGGATGTCAAAACCCAGTTAATCCAGAAGTTACATCCTCTCTGTAATTTAGGGGGCAGGAGAAATTGTCATCCAATTTGAACAGCAGAGGCTAAACTAGCCCTCTGGTTAATGAAAATGATGACTTCTCTTTCTCTGTGGGTGGTCTCTTATTTGTAGGGAGAGAGCAAGGGGTTGTTGTTCAATACATCTTTTGAGAGGTCACTTTTTACTCTCCTATCCTGTGCACAACCAAGTCACCTTCCAGGGTTTCTTTGTGACATCACGAAGGTACCTTTGGGCCTTAAAAATTCCAAATGCCTCATACTGTGGGCTAGATAGCAAAGTTGGTGGCTACTCCTGGGCACCTTCTCCATGTTCCTTACACATCTCCAGCTGCAGACCTCCACATCCCCTCTGCTGGCATTGCCTGAGTGAAGCTAAAGAAAAGTGCAATCAGAGAATCAAGGTAAGCTCCCACAGAAATCCTAGAAGTGAGAGGAGGAGTTTATGACCAAGCTGGCAACATTCTTGGACCTTGTCTGGGAGACAGCAACTTTCAGATGAGAGCAAGTGAGCCTCCCAGTCACAGATGCTGTGAGAGGGCCTGTGACTCACCAAGCAAGTAGAGGGAATAGTTATTTCCTGGCTGGATGCCACCTTGACATTATATAGAAGTGATTTTTACCCACTACTGAAAAGCAGGCTACTCTCAGCTGGAAGGAGCAGCTGGTCAGCAGGACACTTAATCACACTTCACTTGAGGTGCTCAGGTGGTGGAGAGTGTAATGCAAGATAACACTCCATGTCTGGGTAGAGCATTCTGTATCCAGTTGTAAATACAGACTGATGAACTCCAGTTACTCATGCTGATATTTGCCAGGACACTGACCATTTGAAACAGAGGTTATCCTCTGCCTGATTCTCTTTATCTGTCTGATAACCAGCAGGATATTTGTGCTAGAATATTTTGCTTTTGCCTGCCTGCTTGTCTTTCTTTTGCAGCTGAACAAAGAAAGCATTGTTTTCATGATATCAAAACTGATTTCACATTGATGGGCTTAAGTTACCAGCTATACATCAAGGGAAATATATATCAGCCAGACCAAAACCTACTTTCTCAACTCCTGTACCCACCCATTTCCTGCCTCCCAGAAATATGTCAGCATCTATTCTCAAGCCCTCTTGAAATTCTGAACCCTGCCTGATGCTCTGTGTTACCTATTGACATCCTTAATGGTCTGCAAGGGAATGCAAGTTGGTATTGATAGGAAACCTGAGAAAGCAACAGAGAGATTTGCCTGTCATGAAAACACTAGTTTTTCGTTTCCTTATTCATATTGTGGTTCATTGGGCTGTCATGTAATGCAAATAACATTCATGGCATTAGCTTGTACTTAAAATAAATGCTTCCTGTGGTTCTTACATATCTCCATTTCATCATATAGCACCTGAAAGGAAAAAAAAAAAAAAAGAAAAAAAAAAGGAAGGCAAAACCTTCATTGCCTCTTGTATTCCACTGATGCACATGTTTGTCCTGCAGACATGAGTGCGTGGGCTGCACAGCTGTAATTCTGGTTTCTGTGTACTGTGTCTTTAAGTATGAGTAGGCAGCCTGCCTGTAGGGCTGGGATGGTGCAAATCTGGAAAGGCATTTAAGAGAAAGGAGAAGGAGGCATCTTTTGCAATGTCATTCCTGTAGGAAAGCACAAGATAGAACAAATTCAATGGAAAGCAAAGCCCTTCAAGTGAAACCCAGGTTCAGTGTTTATCCAGAGGAGGGAAAAAAAATCAGATAAATTTCCGCAGCCAGGGCTATTCTCTGAGGAAACTTCTGCTCCAAGAGCTGGCTCAGGATGACCCTGCCTGAGGCTGGCTGTTTCTGTGGCCAGCAGCCCCACGGCAGAGCAGGGTGGTGACACTTTGCACAGATCCTCTGACCACTGGCAGCCCATCTGGTGGGTGTCCAGCCCATATTGCAGTCCTGTTCTCCATGCTGACCTGCAGAGTACCAGGCTGGGTGGGGTTCCCTGCCTGCCCCCCCAAGCACACACTCCTCCCTCGTGCTCTGCAAATTCTACAACCCATCACTGCGAGGGAGCTCCCTGCAGATGTTCTGAGACAAGTCTCTAAGGAACTTAGTCCACACCAGGGCAAAGAGCAGTTTGAGAACAGAATCAAGCACCCCATAGCTTACAGCTCCATCTCACTGTTGGCTGCAGCTCAAGCTTAAAACGCCTGTGCTTGGGTGTAGAACAGGCCAAACTTGGAATAACTCTTGATGGGATGGACTGTAGCCTAAGGCATCATCTACAATTCCCACTTGTGCAGATGCACGTGGACAAGGCTTGGGCTCAGTTTAGGGCAGTGAGTGAGTTCCTTCCCTGGCAGCCGGCCCGTGTCTGTGCCCACGCAGGGCCAGGCCCCTGCAAACACACCACAGTGCTTCCACAGGCACTAGTCTCTATCACTTACACTCAGCTCCTCTTACTTTATAGGATTTCCAAACTCTCCATACCCATGCTATTATTTTCCTTTTTCCTTTTCTTTCCAAATGGAGAAGAAGGACTTGTCCAGAATCCAACAGCAAGCCAACACCAGAACTGGGAGAGCAACCCAGCCCTTCTGACTCCAATGCCGCAGGCTTCGTCTGCTAGACAGGAGTGCTGGTCATGTTTGAATAATGACATTATCTCTGCTAGACTAGTCAAAGCCCAAAAGTGAGTCATTTTGTTCCATCATCTACTCCGTGAGTTTCAATGGGTTGCTGCATATGTCTCCAGATGACTGGAGAAGTCACTTATAACATGATATTTTCTGTTCCAGTTATTGGTGCTTGGGGTAGGTTTATTTTGAAACTACAATTTAGGAAAAAAAGGAAGAAGAAAAGAATTTATCAGATCCCTTGGGGCAGGTCTGCAAACATATTGCTGTCACTGCTACGTGATTATTTGTTGCATGCACGCATGGTGGTTTCAAAGAAACTTTAGGTAAAGCATATAGATCAAATGCAAACGGGTTAGAAATGGATTGCTGTGGTGCTGTGCTCTACATAAACCAGGAATGACATCAAAAGATTGCCTGGTCATGTTTGTTATATGAGATTTGGGCATATATTTGGAATCAGTGCTCCTACAGAGGTCAGCGAGGGACAGAAGACGCTAGCTGGTTTTGATTACTCAAAAAATAATGGCTTATTAATATGATTTAGGCGTATCCACAGGAGAAGACACAGATGTACTAGATTATTTAGTTGACTCAGTCAAATATTTAGTTGACTCTGTCAAAGAAGTAGCCACAGTGTAAATCTCTCTGCTCCTTTCATCTCACACAGCAGGAATCAGAGTTGTGTGTTTGTCAACAGGGGACTGAAGCCATGAGTCAGCATTCAGAAAATGCTTCCAGTCCTCTACAAACAGTTACTTTACCACTTGGCAGTTTTAGATAACCTTGATGGAGTCAGAGAAATGCCAAATAATTTTATCTTGGAGCTTAAGGCTCCAGGAGTACTGGTGGACATAAGTTTTTGCTGCTACAATAGCAGCATTTTATAGCCTGTCCTCTTCAGATGAACCTGTCCTGCCACTGGGACACAAGGAGAAGTTGTATCCCTGTTGTGCTCCTCAGCAGGCTCCTGAGCTGCCCAGAGGCAGACAAAATTGCACTGGAATATCTGTCTCCAGGACATCCATCTCAGCCATTGCAAAGTACCCAAATACAGGTGTGATTCCAGCTGTGTTTGTCAAACCTTGTGACTTTGCAGAAGCTGCACCATGTTGGTTCCAGAACTCTTAGAGAGTGAAAAGCTCAGAAATCTCACTGCCACTACATCACACATGGAGACTGAGCCTCTTTTTGCACTTTCATGGCTCTATGACTCTGATTTCTATTGTCTGTGGTCATAAACAGAGGACCACACTTGGTCCCTTGACAGTGCTCAAATCCAATATTCAGCTCATGACTTAGGGATGGGTGAGGGTTTTTACATTTCTCTTTCACAGGTAACAATCACCTGTAGATTCCCTTAGACACCTTTCTAAAGAAGTATACTCCACATGTCTACCTTTGCTTCCCTACTGAGAGGGTTCAAAGGCCTGCACATTTCAGAAATTATAAGAGCTCTGTTCAATGCTTGTGCTCATGAATTCCCTCTCTTCAGCCAAATTTCCCAACTCCCTTGTTTATTTATTATAATTCCCCCTGATTCAACAATGAAGTTGGATCTTGCAGTAGGTCTTGCACAGCTTGAAAAGAAATTTTGAAAGGTTTGTTATTTTATGCACTGCAGAGAAAGCAGATCAAGACCTCTGTAGGTGCCTGGAGTCAAATTTTCCTTGTGCCAAGAGAAAGAAGAAAACACATTTAAAATTCTGCACTGTATGGCACCTGCTCTGAAAGGGAACATTACTTATAAAAGCAGTCCCAAAATTTGTGCCAATGGTTTTTCAAGTACCTGAAAAGACATTTGCTATACTACTATGGTGAGTGATGGATCAGGGAGATATAAAACAGAGAAATGACACATTAGTTTTGCTTGTTTTCACAGACAAGAATCTTGTGGATAAAACAATTTGTCCTGAGGATAAATCTTGGAAACAGAGAAAGCTCCTAGATAGCATTTTTTGATAGTTCACCCTCAAATGAGGAGGCAGTGTAAGAACATGGCACTCTCAGACTTGTTTTGAATCTGATGTGGCAGCTCCTCTGGCACAGCATGACCTTGGTCTCTCGTGGGGCTGCACCTCAAGGTGACCTTTATGGGTGGGACTGTGAAGAGAGGAGGAATGGGTTTTGGAGAGCTTTGCTTCAGAAACTGCCAGGCTAAATCCAGTTTGTACCTAGAGGTGCTGAAAGTGATTAGCATCTGCTCAGCAAATCACTGGTCTCCAGTTCCCTTCCTTTGAGATGACTGTACAAAAAACCACCTTTGCTGCTGGCACTAATTCAGATCTTTTCTGCCAGGGTTAGGCCTGGGCTGCATGACCTGTTGTGCCAGTAAAAGCTGCCTTCTGTCAGCACAGCCTGTGTCCACATACAATCCTGAGGCCTGGAAGGGGGTAAAACTCTGTCTTTTTCTTAAGTACCACCTAAAAACCCAACCCTTTCTTGGCACCATGCCACTGGTGCAGATGGTGGACGCTACATTTTCCCTGCCAGTGAAAACAATGCCAGAGCAAGTCTCCCATAATCCCATCGAGTCCTAACCATTTTCAAGGTCTGATCACATCTTTAAATATCCCTGCTTGGAGCAAATGAGAGCCTAGGCACAAAGCTCTCATCCATGCAGAGCCTGATCCCAGGTCCTGCTGTGCACTAACGTGTCTGTGCTTCCTCAGCTAGGGAAGCACTTAGCACAATACAGGGGAGACTGGGTCCCAGTACAATGTTTGCATCACAGACAGAGTCTTACAGACCTGGCATGACCCAGTGTGAGAGCAGAAATAAAAGCCTTCAAAGGGGCTGAGGCTGATCAGGTGATGGAGCCAGAACTCCAGGTCTGTGCAGGTGGAAAGGGGGAATTGTGAATGACCATGCTGTGTAAGCCTGAGGAAGAAAGACAAGCCTTGCTTCTTTGGCACACCTGGTAACCTATTGACAGAGATGCTCACCGACACTGAAGTTTAGAAACTATTTGCAAGATTTCACAAATACCTTGGACAAACTCCCCTGTTGAGTTCACAGAAGACAATTGTTCTTGCTGCTTGTGGAACCTCAACCTTCTGCCTGTGCTAGAAGCCGAGGAAAAAATACACATATTGATGGTCCTTCATTACTTCATTCCTCACCTTGAGTGAAATAATTACAGGTGGACAGGGAAAAACCAGTCTGACAAATCTTCTGGTGTGGGGCTCCCAGATCAGTGGGAAACACTACAATGGGAAGAATGGAAATCCACTTCCAGAGATACTGAAAACATGACTGGGCAATGCACAAGAGTAGGAACAAGCATTCATTAGGGTGAAACAGCTTAACATAAGCTTTGGGAGTGATATGTCTTAACATGAGCTTTGGGTTTCATCAGGTATTTTTCCCCTTGAAGGTATGATATCTAAATAAGCAAGGATGAAACTCCTTTACTACCAGATGTCCAAGGCTGACTCCAACACAAAAAGCCAATTTAGCAAGCTAGAACTGAGCTCTGAGTTGGATGTCCCAGAAGCATTAGAATGCAGGTATTGACACATTTTGAAAGCACCAGCCTTTCCTCTTAAAACTTATTCACATCCTGATGCAATCCTAAAAGTCTAAAAGCCCAGGTAAAGAAAGGTATTTTAAAAATATAACAATTCTTCCTTCTGCCCTTCCCACTGGAAGGAGTTTTCTCTTGTAGAGCACTTGCCATATCAGAGGATGGGAACTTGTGCATGCGCAGGTAGGGTGGGACATTTCTTGGCAGATTTTTGTATTTCCAACAGGCTTCCAAATGACAGCAGATAGTTTTTCTACTGTTTTGACTTTTCTCTAATACTGTTACCCCGTTTTGTATCTATAAGTTGTACATAGGCAAACAAAATGAGGAAGAAAAAATGTCTGTGAAATGTTCTGATTTCTGGTTTAAAAGCAATTTTTCTCATCTGTGTCATGTTTTCTCTTCTGCCTGGATCTGTCAAGAGCTTCCTCCAAGGTCTCAGCAGGATACCAAACTTGCTCAAACACATGTATGAGGTGAATCCTTTACTGCATGTGCATGTGTATAAGTGAATGTTTGCAAGAGAGGCCACAAAGTGAGCACCATTTCAAAAGCCCCTGTTTGTCTTGGCATCTCTCTCCTCTCCATTTTTGTTAATTAGTTGACGAACTCTTGCTTGTGCCTGATGTCCTTCCAAATGAGAGGAGCCTTCAGCCAACTGTGCACCATTATTCAAACCTTCAGTTATTGCTCTGCAAAAGCCTCTTCAAAGCCCGGCCTGCTGCCCCTGTTTCTGTTTATCAAACAGCTGTGTTGAGGTTGGCTGCCTTCGGTCAAGTTCAAGGAGAGGAGCTGCCAAAATTGTGAGAGGGAGCAGGGGAAAGTGAAAATGCCTCTCACCTCACAGGGAGTGAGAAAAGGGAAAATGGCAGACGCTGGTCCAGGATGCTATAAATAACCAGTTTGGCACCACTGCACAAGAAACAGCTTGGCTAGCCCTCTCTTCTCTTCTGCTTCCCCACTGGGTTTATTATGTATTTAACCCTCTGCAGCATTTACTTAGGGAGGAGGCTGTGTCAGCCAGAAGACCTCTCTCCAGGTAACCCTTTGCACACCACATGAATCTCCACCACAAAAAAACAAGGGACCTAGTCTGGGTCAAGGCTCCTTGGCTTTCAGGTGTTTACTGATGCAACAAGCCCCCAAGCAGGATCACATCTAGTGTAAAATTAAGTAGAGGTTGAAAAGTGTGTTTCAGACCCTTGATTATAATAAACCCATTGAGATAAGTGAGTGGAGATAAGGAAAAACTAGCAGTTTTTTTACCAAAGGAGATGTGTATTGATCAAGATGATGGGCAGACCTTATTGCATGACACAAGAAGGTATTCCTTCAGCTTAGTTTCTGCAGGAACTGTGCAAAACCCCCAAGAGTCTTTCTCTAGAAGTGTGGACAATAGGAAGGGGCAGTGGCTCAGAGATATCCAAGTAGAGGAATGGAATTAACAATTAGAAGGATGCTGGGAAAGGGCCCGGGAAAACTTTTCAAGCTCTCTGGAGGTTTTGGATATTTTGCCTGTTTTAAGATGCTCCAGTGTTTTCTCCAGTCTGCAGAGTGTTTCTTAGTTTTGAAAAAATGCACTCACCTCCTCCACAGTGTAAAGAACTTTAAATCAAAAGAGATTAGTGTCATATCCAACAGTCCCTCCGAGCACAGATGAATGTGTTGTGTTTATCTGCCTTTGGCACCAAGCTGGCCCAGGCAGAGTGATTAATATCCACCTGAGGCTGAGGGATAAGCCTGTCCTCCAGTCTTTGCCTCAGTGTGTTGGGGAACAGAACCACAGAATGTGTGAAAGTAGAGACACAGCTGGTTTGCAGGGAGCTTCTCAGGCAGAATACACTTTGTAGCAGTCTGGGAGAGAGAAACATTACATAGCAGATATTCCTAAAAGGCAAGATTTTCAAGGAGCCCTTCTGGCAAAACCATTTGTTTCCTTAGTTTTTTCAATAAACCTCATTCGGTTTCCCCTCAGAACAAGTTTTCTTCCATCTCTTCGAGTAAGTTGGACATATCTGGATCCTTCCTTCAGGTCCAAGGCAAGGCTCCCAGCAGTGTTTCCACTTACTGGCCTCTCTCTCTCCTTGTCAGCACTTTTAAGGGGTCTTCCCTAGGTCCCTTTGTTCCAGGTCTCCCTGACCTTGGCTGCCTCTTAACAGAGTCCTTGGATCATCAGTCTCACACTCTCTTTCTTACTCGATTTGGCCAGCCCTCTTGTTTTCCATTTCCCCTGTATCCTTGTCAGTCTCCTAGATAGCACTTTGCCCCCCTCCATTTGTCTGCCTCCAAAGCCTCTTGTGATACCTCTTTTCTAATCTTTTCCAAATCCCTATCCCTGTATTATTCTCTTTTGCACAAAATCTAAAGCAACCACTGGAAATAATCATCTGCTCAGTTTACACTTGCCTTGTTCCTAAAATGGCTCTGTGCAAGTGACTGTATTTATTATCAGCAGCAAAAAAAATGGTCCAAAATTTCAGGCACCTTCCTGGGTTCAAGGTGGAGGATATATGTTTCAGGGAACACCTATGTAAAAACATGTTAACTTGAAATACTCTGAATGTAGCCCTAGATCTTTCTCTGCTGTATTCAGCAAGAACTTATTACTCATAAAAAACACAACAATGGCCAAGCCAAAGATACCAGAACCCTAAATCCCATCTTTGGAGTTGGTCATAAGCTGAGGTTTACCAAAGGAGTAAGAGAAAGAGAGGCCACATGGAGTGTGTATGTCTTTGGATGAGCCTCTCAGCCACTGGTAGCACAGGGGCTGGTTAAATAGCATTGAGTCCCCTTCAGTGGAGAAGGCATGGAAAGCAACCAGCCACTAAAAATGCTCTCTTAAATTAACAACTTACAGAGAACTTCTTCTCTTTTGGCATCTTTTGGTTGTAGTTCTTGAAGATAAATTTATCTCAAGAAGTGCTTGATTGAAAAGAGGTTGTGTGTCTCTACGTGGGAGAGTTGGAGTTGGCATATGCACCTGACATAGAAATGAGATATTCAAGCCAGCTCAGGTGCCTGACAGCAGGAGTGGAGGCTATTATACCAACTTTCTTAGAGCCCCTGCAATAATTCTACCAGGACCTGGTCAGGTTTTCTTCAAAATATCTTGTTTGACTCAGAGGCAGACATGATGAGAGCTGATCACTTGGGCACATAAACTTACAGTTCCAGAATAATGTCTAAAGGACCCTCTTTCTTAACTAAGCCATTTTATCTTTTAAAGTTTTTCATATGCCTTAGCTGCATGAAGACAACTGCTAAATACAGTAATTTGACATTGAAATTTTCCCCTGAGCAGAAAATCAGAAGGTGGCCATGCAAGGGGAAATTTTTTCTGCACTGCCTTGCCTGAGCATCCACTATTTTCTTTTGGAGATACTCCCTGATTTTCTGGTTTCATCGGGAGTTTTTGGTATCAAATAAATTGCCTTAATTCAGATGCTTGTGGAATTGAACAGCAGAAAGAAAAATGCCAGGGCTCAGACCTTTTGCTTGAGAAAAGCGAAACTTCCTTTTGATATATTTCTCCTCAAAACGTGGTATTTATTTAACAGGCTCCCCGACTGACTCTGGAAACCTGCTATTTTGACTCAAGAATTTTTCTCAGTGAATTATATTAGATAAATATAACCAAAGTGTGTGATTATTCTGGGTCGATTAACTCCTGATGTCAAAACCAAACCATTTCTTTGGCTCTGTTTGCTCCAGCAATTTGTCACTGGTTTATGTTAAAAAAGCCCCTCCCTATGCCTGAGTGATGGAAACTTTGAAAACCCATTAAATCTTTCATCTGCAGTTAATTGTTCCTGATGTTGCACACTGCACCTATTCACAATCAGACCTTTTCCCTCTCCAGACAAAGTGCTCTCTGCAAGAGCTGCAGCTAGTGCAGCACTGCCCTTCTCTCAGTGCCTTTCCTGCCATGCTAGAACATGTATTACAAATTACAATTTCAATCCCCTTCACTTTGCTGGAAGAGCCTGAGCTAAATTCTGCAATGTGCTGACTATCTTCAGCTCCTGCTGTCAGCAGGAGATCTCAGAGGAAGAGAGTGTGTGTGAATCATGCCTTTTCCTGTATTTTACAAGTTTCAAACTGTGGTATTTAAACTCGGTTTCAGACATCTTATATGCCACCCCTGTCTTGTTTGCTCTTCTGTGAGATTAAAATAGCATTTCTGTCTCTCTTTTCCCTTTAATTTCCCCAGCATGTCTAGTAAGACAACTTGTGCATAGTGAATGGTTTCTTACTCTGAATGCATTCTAGTGCCACAGTGGGATAGTCCTCCTAGAGAGTCATGGTCATACCAAGCTGCCTACAAGCACTGATAAGTGCTACTACTTCCAAACCTCTGTAAATTGGCAAATATCATCACAAATGCTAAACTACATTTCATATCTGTTTTTTATATATGGAATTTTATATTTCATATTTGAAGAAGGAAAAATGAAATTCTGTGCTTTTAATATTTTTTTAACTATAGAGTTTTGATACTTGCAACAAGGAAAATGCATGTGGGGCTGGGAAGGGTGAGAAAGCCATTTGACCCAGCATTGCAGCAACTCAAAAAGAATTCCAAAGAATGGCAACATGGATTAGTAATCTCCCTGGTTCTGTTTATTTCTAACCATTAATTTGCTCTGATTCTTATACTTTAGGTTTGATTGTAGAAGTCCACCTCAGCAAAAGTTAATTTTAATTAAGAAAATTTCCTAGAGTATGAGTAGGCCTTGGGTTAGCTCTTGGAACTTTTCCAGGCATGACCCAGCCTACCTGCATTGTTTGTAGGCATTTTATCCTGCCTGACAATATTTGCATTGAGGAATAGAGACAAGACAGCAGCAACACAAGATTGTGCCCAAAACCAGAAGAATTAAATGGATTTGTGTGAACCAAATGCTCATCCAAATTCCAAAGTCTCCTCACAGGGTGCCATCAGCAGACAGCAACACCTTTGGACAAAAGGTTAAAGATGTTTGCAGACAGAGTCACTTTCTGCCACTGGCTGGCAGAGGCAGAGAAAGGAGAAGTGGCAGAAGGAAGTGAGAAAGAAATTATACTTTGTCTCAGTCCTTTGACCTCAGAGATTTCCATGTAATTAAACCAGGAATATGGTTCCCAGGGATTTTGGGAAATGAATGGTTGCCAAAGCAAATACCACCCCTGTGACACCCTCCCTCCCTCCCTCCTTGTAAACAGTCTGTAATGGCTTCATAATAGGCTGCACCGATGGGAAATGGTGATTAATACTGTTTACCACTGAGAAACTCCTGTTGCTTTTTAACCAAGGAGTCATTAGAGCCAGGTTATGCTATGGATGTTGGGCTGCCTTCCTTAGGAATCCCAGCTCAGGGAGTGTACTGCCTTCAGGTACCACTCTGTGGTGGGATGAAGGAGAATGAAGAGGGGAGGAGGAGGAGGAGGTTTCCTGCTCTCTGTGGCACTTCCCTCCATGGCTCCACAATCTCCTTAGAGATGAGTGAACATTTGCAGGAGCAGAGGTGTGGGGCAGACACAGCTCTTTCATTTGTTCAGTGCTCACCAGCGAAGATTCCATCTCTTCTGGTGTCTCTTGGAAACAATGACACAGAACACTTCTTAATTGACATTGTAAACCGGGGAACTGGAACTAAAAGCCAACTTCTTCAGTAAAATATTTGAGTTAAAGAATGTAATAGATACAAAGGAGTTTTTCATTTCTGTGGCAGGATTAAGCCCAGGTTAACTGGGCAATTTAGAAGCTGTGACTTGAGCCTTGTGGAACATAATCTTGGTGCTCTGAACAGACAGAAGGCAAATTTGCTCAAAGATCCCTTATAGTGTCAGTGCTCCTCCAGGCAAGTGAACTCCTGTTTCTATGTGTCATATCAGCCCTTAGGAAACACTCCCAAGCTGAGCTGCTTGCTCTGTCTCATTTTTCCAAATCAGTAGGGTTCAGGCTGAGCTCATGGAGAGAACCAAACAAATATGCTGTTGGAAACACCATCACAGACTCAGACAGGTTCCAGTCTGAGGCAGGAACCAGGAGCCCAGTCTTGATTTGTGCCCAAGCAACTGTGATGCCAATGGAAAGTATCCATCTGCTGGGACATTAATTGTATTTACTTGCTCAGTGAAACTCCTGGGACGGTGTCTTGTGAGAATGCTGAAATGTCTTTAAAGCTCTCAGGGGCCATTAGAACTCATAGGGTCTTACTTCCTGCATAACACTAAACCACAAAATTTCATGGGGAAATCCCCTCTTCAGGTCCATAACTTCTCAGTGAGAGTTAATAAATCTAATGATGGCAGCATTTCACCCTTGCAGTAACACATCTGAGGGAAAATGGCTCACATGGTATCATGTGCCATCTCCTCCTTCTCTCTCTTTCTTTTCTTTTTAAAAAATCTTTTTATTACTCTGTGTGTGTGTGTTTGTGTGTGTGTGTGTGTGGTGAGCAGGGAACAAAAATGGTCCCACACATCTTTTTTTTCCCCCACACCTTCTGTAGCACTTTTCTGAAATGACGCAATTGACTGGAGCCACAATAGGAGAGCAGCAGTGTGCAACGTGAAGAAATGCGAGATCAAAGCTGAGGTGGTTCCGAGCCAGAGACTGGGAATGTGGGTCTGAGCTTTCCCAGAGTCTGCAGGAGCTGGTGCAGCCCATTGTGAAAGTTCTGGGTAGATTCCAGGTGCACATTTTCCTAAAATGTGGAGATATTTAGATCATTATCTCTCATTTGAACTTATTACAATGAAACATCTTCTCTGTTCACTACTTCTATAGCTGGTTTCATGATTTTATTATACTTTTTCAAGAGACTTTTATGGCAGTGTGGTATTTGCTTGAATGTGAATGGGAACATCATGTTTAAAGATTGATGATGCATAACACAAGGTGAAAAGGGGTTCATAACCTTACATGGGATCTTACTCCTTTCTGGCAGTTCCAAACAACGCAGCAGTGTCTGCCCAGCAGATAACATTTCTTCCAGCAGCTGCTATGAGAGAGTGAATTCCTAAGGGGCAGTAAGCCAAATCCACCTCTGTGAATAACAACCCCTACCCATTCATTAATGCATTATGTAATTAACATCGAGAATAACATTATGGGAATTAAAGCTTTCATAACGGTCTCCAGTGGAAGTTCTTCTCTTCAAGGATTTATAGCTTTGTCAAATTTTAATTATTTGAACTGAAACTTTCCATGTTCATGCTCTGCCTCAGGCTGGCATTTTTTTGGTTTGTTTTTTGGTTTTTTTTTTTAGTGGGGGGATTTTTTTGGTGGGGTTTTTTTTGGTAATTAATGTTTTAACAGTCTAGCCATTTCTGAAAAAGGAGATGGAGGAAAATAAATTACTCTTCTAAACCAGACATTTTTTCCCTAACTGTTTTTCTTGAAACTGTGCAAAATCTTAAGGCTTTCAGAAGGAAACCTGAGAGGGAATGAACTGGGAAAGAGGGAGGTGCTGTTATATTGGGTTTAAGCCCGTGGACAGGGCAATGTGCATGTGGTCCAGAGACCAAAGTCTCTGCACTTCTGAAAAGTGCCAGTCTCTACTATAAACTTTTTACATGGCAGGCAGATGAATTGAAATCCTAAACAGCAGGGCATAACCACAAAAAAAACCCCAGCAGTATAGGTGGTCACAGCACTGTTTGTTCTTGGAGCTATAGAAAAGTGCAATGAGCTGCCAACCTCATGGAAGGTCATGGTTGTTAGTCTCAACTCCTCAGTTTTTCAGTTTTCCATTTAAGTCAGCCCAATATCATTGCCCGTGGAGACAGATAGAGACCATTTATACATTTAAAAATAAGATTGTGGAAAGATTTTCTAAAAGATGTGTACAAAGTTAGGATCCCTTTTAAGATAATATGTCCTTTAGAAATATTGCACACTAAGTCTAAGTGATTGATTCTGTTGAGTGTACTTGCTTAAGCCACATTACCTCTCAGAATCAGGAAGAGGAGCCAGGATTTTGAATATCCATATATTTTTTCTGGCTATCAGAGACATGTATGTATCAAATCTCCCTTTAACCATCTGTTCTTGTACAATAACAACACACTACTGCCAGTTGCTCTTTCAGTTCCCATGGCAGATAGCAATGTGCATCCAAAGATAGTGGAATTTGGCTGATGCACGAAGATCATGCCCACCTCCCCATCCCACCTTTTCCCTTACTAGTGTGAATTTACCTGGAGTAATTAAAGACTCAAGTTTGCTGTGGGGTTGGCTCCAGCTTGTCAAGTTTGCCAGGCAGCATGAAAGAGGACTCTGAAATGCTCTCAGATCCATCCTGGGTTACTTCCTCAGCATGTTATCCATGGGCTACTCTTTCAAGCTGCTGGTTACCCACAGACACTGTCTGAAAACCATGAGGAAGCCACTCCCTATACAGGCTTGTTCCCTCTAGTGTGTTTTCTTATAGGAATACTTGTAATAGGAGAGAGAAGAGGATAATCCAGACTACTTCAAGAGTGCTTTTGTTAAGATTCTTATTTTAGAAATATTTCTTCTCTTGAACATCCTAAATTCCTCAAATTTTACTCTCAGATAAAGCAAATGTTTGCAGTAGCTGGAAACAGCTCTATGCCAAATTAGAAGGCTGGGACTAGAAAGGATCAGCCTTGATTCTTGCCATGATTTCCTGCTGCACTCCCCAGTCGGTGGAGCTGAAACATCACGAGAGCCCTTTCTGCAGATCTGCAGTGACAAATGACAGTGCAGCTCTGGAGAGATGATGGCACAATCAACATGTTTGCAGTCCCCATGAAATCAACCTTATACCAGCCAGGATGCTGTAGTCTCTAACCTGCAGATTCTGCTTCCAAATTCTGCTGCAGCAAAACAGGTGCAGCTTCTTCTTTTTTTTTTTTTTTTCCAAATTGATTACCTCCATTATTCACTTTACTGTATGAAACCTAAGGAAAAGATGGAGTGCATTAGCTTCTGGGCACCTGGCAGTTTCAGCTCAACCATTCAAAATTAGAAATTGATGCTAGTTTCTTTGTACAGTTCCATGGGAAGATTTATGTTTTTATGTAGCCAGTGCTGATGGAATAAATTAAACTGGGCGTGTAAAAGGAATAAAGTTTTACTCAGCATTTGAAAGCTGGCTTCAATGCCTCATGGAAGAGTGTGGCACATATTCCATAGACATGCAAAGGAAGCCTGAGTAACTTGTCCTCAAAGCTGCCACATTTCATCCCAGTGCCCTCTCATTCCCAGAAAAGTCTTCTAAGCTGCTGGGGAAAGATTTTCCCAATGCAGAAAAAAAACATACTGGGCTTCACAGAGACCATAAGATTTTAGAAATGAACATACAATAAGACTCAGCCTCTATCCCATCCTTCTTTCAGGATGAACTATGTGGCTCCAGCCAAGCAGAAACTGGTTTTCATTTGCTCCACAGTTTGCTTTCATGGGAGAAAAGTGTTTGGTCGAAATCTAAATGGGAAGGTTTTGGGTCCATAGGGCCAGAGACTGTAGGAGGAGCATGCAGGCAGTGTATGCTGTTGGAAAACTGCTGTAGCTTTCCTTGCAGACTCTCTGGCAGAGTCACCTCGATTGCACTGTGCTTACGCCATGCAGGGCTTTTCAGTAAACATATTGGCACACTGGTATTATTTTAATTTTAATTTTGAACAAGGGACTGCTCAAGGAAAGAGACTAGACTTAAACAGATCATCTTTCCTCCAAGCTTGCTGCCAGCAGGAAGAGAAGTTGGTTTTCATTCATGCCCATTTGGCTGGCCAGGTCTGTGACTTAGCCTAGATTATGTGTTCAGAGCTCTGTACAGGATTTTACTCATTCTTCTTGCACTGCTTGTACAGCATTGGTCACTTTTGCCCAGACATTCCCCAAGACATGGAAAGGACATCCATTTTGCAAAACTGTCAACATTCCAAAAAAGTCACCAGACACATCAGGGAAAGGAGGAATTTAATATCCATGTCTTGCTCAAAAAATATAAAACAGCTGAAGGTATGGCAGGTTTTTTTCTGAATTTTACATTAAGGGTCCATTCAGAAGCTTTGGTCCCATGTAAAACTTGAATCTGAAACATGCTGCCTCATGCAAGAGTTTTGCTATTTGAGACTCCCTGTTGCAAATACATTTCTTAGTCAATGATTCATAGCAGGTTCCTTCTTGGATGACTTGCATTTCATTTTTTGCTTTCAAATGTATATATTGTGTGAGTCCAGCTGTGAAGTCATTGAAATAAATAGTCCTTTTCCCTTCTCTGTTCATGGGCAATTTGTTGCTGGGATTTATATCTGTTCTGATTGGCCACATGATTAATTTTAAACTCACTCTTTGTAAGGTTCTCTCTGAACTTAATAGTTTCCTGCCTGAAACTGATTTCATCCTTTTAACAGGTATAAGAATGCCCAAACTTGTAGAATTGGATAAGCATAGGACTGAACACAAAGTCATTTGCTGGAACATTTAATGAGGAGCAAAGAGAAAAGAAGTGAATCGAAGGGAAATTGCTGATTAATACCAAAGTGTGTGCATAAAAATACATGTGTATGACTCATCCACAAGAGAAAGAGAGACTCCAGATAAATCCAACTTGCTCTCTAAAAAGTGAAAAGTAGGACTCTCTTGGAAAATAAACTAACAATCACTTGGATGCATTCAGATCAATCTGACTCCCACTATCTGCTGAGGCTTTGTGGGAAATGCATTGAATTCTCCTTCCTTCTACCTTAATTTTACAACCTTCCTGCTCATAATGCTGCTTCTTAGATATGTCAAAAGAACACAATCTGTGCTTAAGAACCAGGACCTGCCAATGCCCAGATCATCCATTCAGTGTCCTTGCTGAAGAAATAATAGGGACAAGGCAACCTGAGGCAGAATTTAGTCCCACTAAGGGAGTTATCACAAACTTTTGAAGACCACAAGAACTTTAGAGATAAAAGCAGAGGCTACAACATGGGTACATTGAAGAGTGTTGAGTTCTAAGACTAATATGAACTTGTCATTTACAAGCTTGCCCCACTAATAATAAAAAAGTCTACTGGAAGAACAGATAGAAGAACAGATCTACTAGCTGGACTCTGCTTTCAAGCCCATTTAAGTAGCAAAAGTGATAAAAGACAGCTACTGAAAAAAATCTTAATAACCTGGTAATTTCTTATGACAATTCTTAGTGAATCTGAGGAGGAGGACAGCCAGGTTTGTTGATTCTTAGACTGCCCAATGAATTTGGAAATTTTGATCCAAATGGGCATTCTCAGCCTTGTCCTGTCAGTTATCTCACAATTCAGGTATCACTGGAGAGTGACATCAAAGCTAAAGGGACAGGGAGAGGAAGAAATGAGGGAGAGGACATGGCATAACATGACATAAAGGAGAAAACTGTCCTGTCTTTTACACTTTAGAATCTGCATTTTAGAGAATATGTAGGTCTTGTCTGAGGACTGTAATACATCTACTACCTGGCAGTGAAAACAGGCAAACTACTTCCATGGAAAAGTCATGTTCAAAGAAGAAGTCGTGCTCACAATATCTTCTTCTACCTCTTCTCCAACAACTCGGATGGAAATTTTCATCAAACCTAGAGATATCACCCTCCAGTGATATAATTTCTTCGGACTGCACATATTATAGGAGGTAAGAGACTAGTAAAGGTTTGCTTTTTGGCCAGCACAGGCTCTCAAGCTCTATTCTGAGGTGAAGAAATATAAAAGGTAATGCAAAAGTCAAGACACAGGGTCATGGTCTTGTTTACATGAGAAGCAAATACCAAATGTGATGATGGAGTGTCCATGACAGAACCTTTCTCATAAAGTCATCTTACTGACTGTAAGTGCTCAGTGAGCCTCCAGAACTGCAATGGGTATTTGAATACTGAGTGAGTATTTGATTAGAACATTTACATGGAGGCTTAATCTCCTTTTATGTCAGAATATGAAGTTAGTCATCTCAGAACAAATTGAAGGAATGCATAACATATATGGCAAAGGGCACATTCTAATGTTTGTCCCAAGAAAAAGCCTCACAAAACTACCAAGTGTCACTTTTCCTGCAGTTTGCTTTGTTTTAATATTATTCTATTTTCCCTTGAGCCATCCTTGAGCTGACATTAACGGGATGCACTCCATTAACCTCCATGAAGCCAAGGCCTTCAAAGCTCTTAATCTGACAGTGTTTTACTTTACTACGGGGTGTAAATCAGCTTTAATGCCAGGACTGGAGGCACTGTAATCTAAGCCTGGAAAAGTTAAAAGGGTGTTGCAATGCATGTAAAATCTATATGAAATAGAAGGATGCTTTTTTCCCCTGAAGGAAAGAAAATGCTTTATTGGTTAAGCACTCTGATGTTCCCTTGGAAAGGCTGGTGGTGGTTTTTCCCCTTTTTTAAAAAGGGAAAAAAACAAGTACAAATTACTTCTGCTAGGAAATACCAGCCAATAATTGGTAGATGTAATTCTGCAAAGTGTTAGTGGCGAAATCTTTCTGCAAGATGCATCAGGCCAGTTCCTTCCGGGTAACCCAACCAAATCCCACAGCACAAACCATCCAGCCTGCCTCCTGCCTCCTGCCTTTCACAGGAAAGGGTTTCACTTCTCTCACCCGCCTCGGAAATTCAGCTCCTGCCACTAAATGGCCAAAATGGTTTGGAGATATTCTGTTAAGGCCCAGAGCCACTGACCTCAGTGCTACTGAATTTCAGGAAAGATGTCCCTTCTGGTTTCACTTCTCTCGAGCAGTCTGAGCTCAGAGGCTCTAATTGTGGGTTGCAGGCACAGAAACAGTGAGCACAGGAGCAGATCCTTGCAGAAAGGAGGCTTTGAATTTGATAGGAAGGAAAATGTCTGGATTTAACTTGATTTTAATTTTTATAGCTGGCACCCAAAGGATATTTGGATTCTTTTTATTCTCTTATAAAGACTCCATTTGTCCACTGAGTGGGGGGGAGGAAGAGAGATAATGAGTGACTTGGAACATCAGCATTAGAAGTTGGAAAGAAATGGTGTCCAGCCCCATTTTAGAATGGCTGTTCTAAAGAAATGCTGCAAAGGATTAGCTTTGATATTTTAGACTTCCAGGGAGGAAACCAAATTAGCATCAGAAAGGAAGACGTGTGGGTTGCTTCAAGTACAACTGATGAGTTTAATGTTAACATTATGAGAGTCATGCCAGAAATTTTCACTGCCACAGAAACCCAGTAGAGGGAAGAGGTAAGGTACCCAGGAAAATGGCACTGAGAATATGAACTAGAGTCCAGATGGCTCTTCCAAAAGAGAGGCTGGGAAATCATCCTGCAAAAAACAATCCCTGTCTTTGCTGCCTCTTTACAGACAGGGCTACAGCTGAAAATTAATGCAATTAGCTGGATGACCTAGAAAAAGGCAGAGAGAGCCTCTCTTTTCAGAGAGTTTCTTGTGGTTGGACCAAAGTCCCATTCAGGAGAAGCATCCAGCAAGAATTTCACAGCTTACTGAAAAGTGGTTCAATGCAATGTGGTTGAATTGAATGCAATGTTTCACATTAGTCCTGTGCTCAATCTGAGCCAATCACTTTCCACCCAGTGACTCCAGGGAGTCCCTAACTTAACGAGGTAGTGAATCTTGATTGGGATTCCAAGGGATGGGAGCCACACAGCACAAAGTAACACTCACAGTGCTGAATTTTTAAAAATCCGTGTCGTGAATGTTAATGACACAATATGACAGAATAACCTTCCACTACCTGTGGTCTCAGACAGAGACAAGACCCACAGTTAGGAGAAATGTTTCCAATTATGACAGCACCCACAGGGTTAAGATGCCAGTCATCCCAGAGTTATTTGTAGCTCTGAATCTTTTCCCTCATTTTTTTATTCTTTCCCTTTCATAGTCTGGCAAAAAAAGCCCAGCATCTAGACCCCAACCTTTGCTATCCAAAAAACCCTAATTCCTTGCCCTTGTTTTCCTTCATGGTCTCATCAACTCATTCTTTTTTGACCAGCCAAGAAGGCACACACAAATGACACATAAGGGGGCCCACTGTAACAAGACCCATGAATCTCCTTTCCCTACAGAGCTTTAAAGCCATTTTCCCTCCTCCAGGGACTCAAATGCAGCATCTCCCAAAAGCACTTAGCCTCTGCCAGCCTAGGTCCTGGGAACTTGAGTTTTTCACAAACTCACATGTTCCAGTTGACAGCATTAAGCAGTGGCTGCCAAGCTAACAGGCCAGTGAGTGAATGCTTTTTATTAAAAATAAATAACATTTTTTAAGCAAAACTTGGTGAACTATATCTTCACCTTTGAAATAGGATGGATATCAGATCTCTGGGTTGGAATTCACTCTTTACCTGTTGGACCTTCCAAAATTGACACAAATCACCCCTCTGCTTTAATGTCTTTGATGGTTTTTTTTATTTTTCTCTTCTAATGGGTATGGAAGAGAAAACTTTTTTCTGTTTTTACATAAACTCCACAGAATTGTTTTTCAGTACAGCAATGCAGACAGGTTTCTAAGATACGTGCTTCAAATGCACGTTAATGTTCTTATTTGAACGCCTACAAAGTTGGCCTGATATATAAAGATACAAGATGTACTGATACATGTGCCAGTTGTGTTTGATACAAATCTAGAAATCAAGCTGCAAGCATTTTGTTTTGAATCTATGGGCCAAAATGTAAAGACCTTATACCTAGGTGCAAATGAAGCCTGTTTCCATTCAAGTCTGGTTTTAGTACTTTTTTTAATTAAGTCATTAAGAGTATTCTTAAGACAATAAAAAATATTAATTTACCTAAATAGGGATTTGCAGTGGTAATTTAAGAACCTGTTCCAAATTTCACAACAAGAATAGGAGAAAGAATGGGTTTTACTTGAATGAAGGATTTTGGTTAGTCTTACACTGAAAATTTAAATTAAAAGGTAAGCATTATTTCTAAAAAATAAATCCTTATCAATTATCTTTTTCTTTAAATTTTTGAAATATATTTTGAGGGTAGTTTCTGGTCATTCAAAGCATTTTACTTTAAGAACATCTAAAATACTTTTTTTTACTTGGTACCAAGCAGGTACCTGCTGAGAAGGCTGTTTGTCTGTCCCCACTGCATCCAAAGGAGCTGTTTTTTCCCTTTCTGTGAGATTCTAGCCCAGGCTTTCCTGAACCAGAGAGGGTGAATAGCCAAGGAAAAGGGGTTCCTAGTAATGAAGAGAGGAAACAAAAAGCTTTTTAAAAAAGTTTCTGCAATCTTGTCTTGCTGACTGTTTATAACTTGTTATAGAGTTTTTAATGGGTCTTTAAGGAGTCATTCAACCAGGTTTGCTGTGTCACTTTTTGAGTTTTTCAGAAATGTCTGAGAGCAGCTGAGTAAAATATAGGACTGAGCTTTGAAGGACATGTAATGCATCACAAGAAGGAAATATCTTTGCTATCCAGTTCTGAACTCATAATTTAGCTAATCTCACCCTGTTTGGAAGTTTCCAGATGAGGTGTGACCATAGCTGAATTTCACCTGCAGCCCCCTTTGTACCAGCACAAAATTGACTCTTGCACATCCAGCATGCTGGCAAACCTCCCAGGGGTTTCAGAATAAGTATTACAGATGAGAAAACAGATCCTTGTACATCAAACTGTTATTCTGAGGTGATCTGGTAAAATTGTGGCAGAGCTGAAGACTGATGTAGGATTTCTGCAATCTTATTGGTGCTGGAGAAGATGTGCTTGAACTGATGTTGTCAAGATCAAATCAGAGCTCTGCAGTTTAACTTGCAATCAAATGTTACTGAATGTATTGTGTGGGGGTGTATGTAACTGTATGAATGTAATGCATATTCATAAATATGATGGATTTCTAATTACTTACTAACTTCCTACTTTCCTAAGCAGTATAGGACCATTCACTGTGAGGAGGAAGGACAGGGTTTGAAGACAAATTAGGCTTTCTTCATATAATATTACTGTGTAAGGTTTTCTACCTGCAGAGCTGGGCTAAGAGTTGTCCAAACCCTGCTGGATCAAATACAGAGGCCTTCCTGAAAGTAAGAAAAATACCAAGCAAGGAAAAATAATCTGTACAGTCATCAAGTGTTAAACACTTAGCTGATGGCTTTTTATTAATGTGTATCATGAACATCATTGCAGAATTGAAAATCCTTCCCTCCAGTGTTTGTTGCTGTTTCAGGGGTGGGGTTGAGGGGAAGAGGCATTATATTTATGTCAAATAGAGCCATTTGAAGGCATTGTGGAAGGGATTGGTTTCTCTCCTGTTCTTTCCGTTCCTCTTCTCTTGATTCATTCATCCATATTCAGTCCCTTCCTCTGTGACTAAGACTCTATTTATCCATCAGTGAACATAAAATCATAGAATCATAGAGGATGCTGAGTTGGAAGGGACCCATCAGGATCATCAAGTCCAATTCCTGGTGCCCAGACATCCTCTGGGTGAAAAGCCTTTCCCTGGTATTGAACCTAATCCTCTCCTGACTCAGCTTCATGCTGTGTCCTCCAGCCCTGTCACTGGGCACAAGAGTGAAGGGATCAGCTCCTATCCCTCCACTTTGCTTTGTGAGGATGTTGAAGCTTGATGTCTTTATTATATTGTGGTGCCCAAAACTGCTCACAGTACTCATATTGTCCTGTACTGGCCCCACTGCTGTAACCAGAAAGAGATACAATCCCAGGGACCCTGTGAAAGTCCTTATAAGAGTCCTTGGAGAGAGATAGTGAACTGATCAATGTCCTTGCTGATAAGCAGAGAATCTGAAAGTCTCTTGCCAGAGAGGAGCTAGAGAACTAGAGCAGCTTTCAGCTATGTGAGGTCAGGCAGCTCAAGTCTGAATATCTTCAGATATGCCTTGGCTTTCCAACTAAATACCATCTAGTCTCTGCAGCTTCTGAGGATTGTTAACTCAGAGTCTGACCTTAGGCTAGGTTCTTTTCAGTCCTGATCCAAAATAACTCTGCTGATTTCAGTAAAGTGGCTCTGGATTTGTGCCACTCAGTGCAAAATTGGAATTTGTCCTCTTAGAGACTAGCTGTCCCAGCAGAGCTTATGTGTGGTGCTCATTCAATCACTGAGAATAAAGCACAGCAAGCTGGGGGTGCTGTGACCTTCTTACTGCCTCCCTTGTGCCACCCAAAGCAAAAGAGGTCCTGCAAAGTCAGCCATCCAAAGCACAGAGCTGGCTATAAACAATCCAGGGGACCCTGTTTTCCCAATGCAAGGGAAATAACTTCTTGAGCAGCTCTGAGATGTATGGATTGTGTTTAGTCTACATGCTTAAAAATAATAATAATAAAAATATTGTTCAGTCCAGAAGGAATTTACAGGCTTAGAACATCATGGAAAGCAGCTACCTTAGTCTGCAGAGTAAAAATACTCCAGAGAAATCCAAATAAGCTTCTCCTCATCCTATTAATTCATCAAACTTGGCCATGCATCGTTGTCTAGCACAGCACCCTTTCCCTGGCAATAACCTTCCTCTTCATGGTCAGTCATGAGCTGTGAGATTCCTCCCAGCCTGTGTGAACTCGGCTGGCATGGGACATCAGCCAAACAGCCAAATTTTCCTCATGAGATTTCAGTTCTCAGATAGCAAAGACCCTCTTCCAGCAGCATTAGTCATAGGGTGCTGCACTGTTATTTGTACAAGGCTCAGCTCCTCAGTTCCCCTTTCCTGGGGAAGGGGATATGTCTGGAATCACACCCTTAGGAGGATCAGGTCACTCTGGACCTAGGCATGCTGGCCTCAAGATAATTAGGCCAGACACATTTCAATGGCAAATCATATTTTTCACAGTCCGAGCAGCCAGACATGTTTACCTCAATTCCCAGGACAAGCAGCAGTTAGAACACTGAGATACTCACCATCATTCAGCTTAGAGGCTTAAGCTCTTTGCTGGGAGCTAATTTGGGAACACTAGGCAGCATATCAAGGCTGTCTCAGCACCACCATGTGCAGCTGCAAAAAGCCATTCAGAACTGCAGCTGGACGCCTTTTGCCTCATCTTAACAGCTGCCATAAATATTCCCATCTGATTTCCTTCATGTTGGGACAGGAGGCTAAAGATTTAACAACACTGATGGCAAGATCTAGGCCGGAATATTGGATAATCTTTGTAAGAGTGATAACTTTGATTCTCTAGTATTTATCTATTGAATCTTGTGTCTATTTGCAAAAGGAAATTCCTGGATGGAAACCCCTATTTGTGATTCTAGATAATCCAACCATTCCACACCACCTGTCACAATTATTGCTAGACAGACAGCATTAAGTTCTGGACATGTCTTTGAAACTTCTAGATGATAGGATCTAATTATTTATTCTGAAAAGAAAAATGCACCGACTCCTGTAAATTCACTTTGTGAATGCTCATTTGTGAACAAGGGTTTGTACCTCTACATGCATAGAAAGACAAACTCACTGCTGAAGCAAATGGGAAAAACACCACTGAGATCAGTGGCTCCACCTGATTCTGGAGCCTGGCTGCAGATGTGCAAACCAAGTGTCAATCATTCTCCTTTTAGAAACCTACACCCCTTCCATAGCCAAAAAGTATAAAGTAAGTCAGCCAAAGGAAATCCTGCCCCTCCTTGAGTGTGGGTGAAGTGACTTTGCCAAAGAGACAAGCACAGCTTGCAAAACAAAGGCCATGATTTGCACTGAACACAGAGCTTCTGTTTAAATGGATGCATGTTCATTAAAGACTGCCCTACAGTTTTCTGAGGCACATAGAATTGGAACAAAACCCCTTTAAATTAGGGGTTTGTTGTGATCTCATTGTTCACACATTGTCTGGAGCCACCACTGGGCACATGCTCTACAGCTGGGCTGTTCAGTGCCAAGGGGTTTCCTGCTGCTCTGTCCTGGGTAGACCTCCAGACTCCCCAGAGCAGAAGGGAGAAGCAGCATTCCTCTGGGGAACATGTTCACTGCATTAGTCATTGATGTTCTGCCTGAAGATCAGAGTGGCTGACACTCAGCAGAGAAGAGAGCAATGCAAGCAAATAAATTATAACATTCACCAACAATCATACATAAAAAAATAAATTGTAACATTCAGTGGGTAGGGAAGCAAGGTAAGATCCTGGGTTTCTCCTTCACTCGTAGCTCAGCTTTATTGATTATTCCAGAATCATAGCTATGACCAGTGAACAGGACAGGGATTGTTTTCAGATTTTATCATGTTGAGTATTTTACTCAGGAACCAACTGAGAAGTTGTTCCTGAGCTCTTTAGATCTGCTGCATAAGCCTGGGCTAAGCAAGTCATGGTTCATTTACATAAGAGCTAGAGTCACTGGCATTTTCTATGTAAATGTGGATCTGGTTTTAACTCCTTTTGGGATATGAGTTCAGAACACTAAATCTGATGATTGATAGCCTCATAGAATATGCAACCAGAGTATGCACTTGCTTGGATGATTTGTTTCATGCTCACCAAAAAGCCCAACACTTCTATGGGGGTCAAAGATTCGTGGTGCTGGAGCTTTCAACCAGCAGTGTGATGTGCAGGGAGGCATTAGAAATGTGTTCACCTGGAAAAATCTGTGTTCAATGTAACACTGGAGACAGAAAATGCTTCAATTTTACTCTTAATCTTTCATCTGACTAACTCTAGTCTCTTATGCTGGGGTAAAAGTAATCCCAACCACAAACAAAGCCAGTCTTCTCCCAAAAAACCTATCTCATCTTGTCCCAGAGCTGCTCCTCTGGAACTGAAACCCAAGATAATTTCCAAGGAAGGTGTGGGCATGGTTGTAGGTGTCTGAGTGTGGAGGGAGGCAGCCACAACTCAGAGCTGTAATCTTAGCAACCAAGATACTGATTTTTGTCTACCATGGGTCCTTGCATGTACGTATCAGAACCAGCTCAAGCACCTTCACTTCAGTACACAGAGCTGCCAGGAGACATGCTGTGACTAAATGCAGAAAACTGTACTCTAAGGACTTCTTTAGACCTTGGAATGATGGCAGAAGATTATTTTGACCTCTTCATTTGTCCCAGCCTTGGTGCTGTAGAGCATAAGATAATACTTTGCTACAGATTACAGTTTCAGACTATTTGATAAATAGGAGTCTATTTTTAGGCAATAGAATTGCCTAGGGCACTTGTGAAATCTTCATCTCTGAATGGTTTTAATAGCAGGTTAGTCAAATTGTTTCAGCCAAGGCAATCTTGCCATGAGGCAGGCAGATTCCCTCATCTCTGTTTTATGTGACTCAGTACACTATAAAGAGAGAGGAAGAAAAGAAACTTAAGCATAAATTGGCAATACTTGCATCTATTTTGCAGCAGGCAAACAGTACTGTTTGGGGACAGATGGAGATAAAGGAAACAGGAGAGGAGCTGAAGAAATGATCCACCAGAGAAAAAGAACTGACAAAGAAAAAATAGGTGGAAATTATATTCCAGAAAAAAATCTGGAAGCAAATCAGTGGTGCCTCTCCCCCATTTGAGAGATTCAGCATTGGAAGGATCTAATAAATACTGAATTTTAACACAATGATTCAAGAAACATATTAGATCCCCCTCCCTCGAACCAGCCACCTTCATGGAAAAGTGAGTGAGCAGTTAATGCAGTGTTGACACATGCAGTGCACTTTTAACTTGTAATCCATATACATATTGAGCATTTATGGTCTCTCATCCATTCCCTGTTCAGCTCATTTTTACTTTTTCTTGATGCTGAATATCAGCAAAACCACAGCTACAAAACTAGCAATGTTCTCCTATTACTGTATAGACCTGTTTGCTATACAGGTCTTGCTTATAATATTTTGTTCTTGGGATATGACATGGGATTTTTTGGATCTGAGCTTGTGCAACCCTTGGGACAAATGGGAGGAGAGATCAGAAAATGGCTGATCATGATGTGGATGTGATCATGCAAGCAGGTACAACTCTTTTTGCAGGAAATATTCACCTTGATTTTCAGCTCTTTATAAGACTCTATTTTGTCCTGATCTGGGGAGACACACTTTCCAGGTCAAGGGTGGAGCAAAAAGGGCAGTAAGGTTTGGAGACAGGTTCTGTAGTCTGCTCTGATCGTGCTGTGGGGTGGGGAGATGGGGTTGTTTGAGCTGCTTCACTTTCCTCCATGTTGGCTGCACTGTCTGAGCTCTCTTTGGTGAGGCTTTACCAGCAGTCTCCTGCTCTGTCCCACTGCATTGACAGACCCTGCTGCAGTTAATTAAGAGCTAGACACTGCAGACAGCAGCATAGCAGTCCCCAGCAGCATTACAAAGGAGCACATGTGTAAGGGAAAAGAGAGCATTTCCCATGCAAACCAGGGTTTGCATGCTCTGCCAGGTCAATTACAAGCTTTTTCAGCCACAGAAGAAACAGCTCTTTCTCCCTTTTATTAAAATGGCTGCTCCATCCCATTGTGGATTGAAAGAGCTACTTGGCTGCCCTTGCATCCCAGCTGACCTCCAACCACAAGCCTAGGTCTTTACCAGAAAGGAGGGGGAACCATCAGTGGCTAAATGAAGACATTGTCCTGCTGATTATCTCTTTGTTGCCAGTGTTGTGTGAGGTTATAGAAAGGAATAGAGCAGTTCAGGATGGCTGTGTGTGAAGCAGGGCATCCCAGCCTGGATGAGCATTTTCTTCTGGCTCTGCTCTGCTCTGCTCTGCTCTGTCAGGAAGAGCTGTACCTGTACATGAGGCATGAATTTTCTGGAAAGGACTGTTCTCCCCATCTTCTCCTGCCAACAGCACTTAGTGTAGCACACTGCTCCAGCCCGTGTGTCCCAACACCCCGTTGTGTCTGGGAGCCTCTACCAGTTGATTTCCTTATCTGGGTGCAGATTAACCCGGCCCTATACACCTAGAGAATCAGTTTGGGGAAGGTTTTGACCAATATGTGCAGGGAACAGGTATCAGTGACTGGGGTTCACTGAAGTCAGGAGAAAATAGGACATTCAGAGGTATCAGGGTCAGGAGTCAGGATAGTGAAGGTGTCCCTGTAGGAAAGAAGGCATAGACTACAGGGCTTGGTCTTCTGCTGGTTGCCTGCAATGACAAAAAAGTTTGGTGGATTAGTTTGCAGGGGAGGGCTTCAGGTTGGAGACCAGGAGGATCTGCCAGGAGCAAGGTTCAGATCAACAGCAAGACTGGAAGTCTTGCACCAATGAATTCTATGGCAAAGCTCCAGCTGGTCTCACTGAGAGCTGGGCAGTATTTTTGGTCTTTCCTTGACCCTGAAAAAAAGGGTCTAATTTGTCTAGTGAAGACATATTCTCATCATCATCTACTGACTTACCTACCAGCTGGGAATTCAGTGATAAATTTTTAGAGAACCAGTTCATCTGAGAGAAGTACCCTTTACTTGGTTGGAACTCTTGACCCTGGTGTACAGAATTTCTGTCTGTGAGGGCCAGAGGGTGGGGGGGTTATTTTGCCCTTGGCAGCAGTTGTTTCTTCTTGTGTGCATATTTTAATTTTCCTTCCTATCTCCATGCCATTCCTCCTGACTTTGGTGTCTTCATTGCAGCATTTAGATTGGCATTCTCTTAAATGGATAGTACACTCATCTATCTTCAGGCTGGGAGGGTCTGCTCTTTGTGGGATGCAGAATGTTCTCTGTGGCTCATTGGTCCCTGAGTTAGCAAATCACCTCATCCTCATGGAAGTGTACTGCAATGTTGGACTATTCCACTTTTTCTGAAGATGTAGCATACAAAGAGGGTTTTCTATTTCTGTCACTTCTGACCTTCCTGAATTTGAGAATACTTGGGGGAAGATACCGTGGGTTCAAATTACTTTTTGCTGTCAATTTGCATACCTTCTGCCAACACATACTATCACTCACTGTCCAAGCACAGTGAATCATACCCTGCAAAATGCCCCTTCAGTTTCTAATTAGCACATTCTGGCTGAGCAGCCTCAACATTTTCAATTTATCTTGTAGGAAACAGGTTAATGTCAGTAAGACAGACACTGTATCTGGGGAACAGAGCTGCAAGAAAGGGCCTCCAGTTTGCCAGCTGCTGAGTAACATGACTTAAGAGGGAAATAAATTGTTGTTATACTTTCAGTGATGATTTGGTTGTTTTGGGCTAACCAAAGTGTAATTTATTACACGAAGTATAATTTATAGTTTTACTTTGATGTGATGCTTCTTGTTCCTTCCCTACAGAATTTCACTGTGCTGTTCAGGCCATCTTCTCCCCACTAGGTGTTTCCTAGAATTCATTCCACTGTCATGCATGTTTTGCTATTGTCAGCAATGTTTCCCTACAGCTTCAAAACATGGGCTTGGCTTTTAGGACTTTGGTCTGAGCCCATTATTCTAAGGAGTCCTTTTTCCCCTCCACTATCCCAGGCCCAAGATGAAATGGAATTTGCACTGGAGGACAATATCTGTAGTAAACATTCCCCACTGAGTATTTTCAAAGAAGCTTGCATGTACTCCTTGAAAGACAGCAGTGGTTGCTCCAGGGCTTTCCAGTCTGTCCTCTGGAACTGATCTACACACACAACAACATGGTCCAGAAACATGGGATTAATTGAATGTGTTGGTTTCCATATGCCCACAACACAGAGGGACCCAGTGTCTGTTGTATGCATGATGCTCCATGCATTAAGCTCCTGTCATTACAGACACAAGCTATTTACTCCAGTGTCACTCTGAGGCTCCAGCAGCTGCTCAGTTTCCTTTTGGGCAGGCCTGTATTGCTTTCCAGGGCTATTTCATCTGCAGTGCTGCCCCTGGAGGGATGAGTAAGTGATGGGGAGGAGGTGGGCAGGATGGCTCTGGCAGAGGCGTGTTTGTGCTGGACTTTGGTGCTGTTCCTCTGTATCCAGTGGAGAGCAGTCCATCTCCCCTGCACAGTGAGAGCTGCATAAAGCATCTCTGTGTGTTGGGAGGGAAAGGCTGAGTTGTGCTGATATTCCAACTGGTTCATCATGTGCAATTGGGAGGCTCTGATGTGCTCATTCCTTTCTACCACCCTCACTGACTCAGATCTCCTGCCTGCCTGTGATGGGATTGAGCAGTCTTGGCTCAGCTCTGATGAAGAAACCCATATGCAGGCCTGAATCTTCTCCTTTTGTTAGTACTTCAGCACCTCCAAGGTATTGTCCATGTTATGACAGAGCACTGGCTTCAAATCTGAAGAAATTCCCCAGTATATTTATGTCCTCTCAGCATGGCTAGGAAAGTTGCTTCTTGTGGCACCCACTGGGATCCAAGAAGGGAAAAAAGAGTGGTGCTGACACCCACTTTCCCAGATACACAAAGAAGGATTAAAACGCTCTGTTCCCAACTTTTTCATGTTTTTAAACTGTGGAAATGTAATTTTTTTTTCCCCAGAGAAAATTTTTCACATGGGATTTTTTTGCAAGTTTACACATTTCTTTTTGGCTTTGCCACACTGTTCATTTGTGGTTGTTCTGTATTAATGAAAAATCTACAAAGATAAAAATTAGCATTCTTTGAAACATTTGGATTCTCCTGTTCAAAAAAGCTCTTCATTTTGAATTTTCTGTCCTGTCTTATGCTTTAAAGTACTCAAGAGTGACACAAGTTGATCTATTTCAGAAGAGATAAAATATTTCATTGATACAAAGTGTGTTTACCCATGTTTTTCACAGAAAATGGCATGTGGATCTTCTTCTTCTTTCCTCTATTGTTTTTTCCCTTTGTGTCAGAATCTCCAGGAAATAAGAAAATCCCCAGAGTACTCCAGAGCCTTTGCTGCTGACACACACATGTTTACTAGATTGCAGTGCATTTCAAGATCCTATTGAAAACTCTCTTTCCTGAACACTAAGTGGATGCACTCCAGCCCACATCATGGCTTCTTACCCATCTCTCCCACCCCAAATTGCCATTATCTGGCCTCTCTTTTGCTGCTGTTGCTGCTCTGAGAGGGAGCTGCCCAAATGACAGGGTTTCTGTCCCTTCTCCACGTTGCTTTGCTTGGAGCTCTGTTCCAGCAGGGCAGCCACTGGAAAGAGTCCCTTTGGTTCCTTGTCTTTGCCCACAAAGGAGGCTGGAAAGTATCCTGTATTATGTTCAGCAGAGTGTGGGGGAATAAAGGGAAGAAACCAGTCACTTCTGGTCACAGGGGATAGTCTGCTTTGCCAAAAACAACCAGCTTAGACGGGATTCCCATTCCACGAGGGATGTGATGATTCAGAAAATGGAGCAGATAATGAGCTGCTTGTGATCAGATCCTGTTTGTTGACTTTGCTGCAGAGCTGTGAATGGCCTGTTCATGAGAAGTGTACTGGGCTCTGACCTTGTAGAGGGAACCTAGCTGAGATGAGCAGAGCAGAACCCAAACCTCCACCTCTGCAAAGGAAAAAGCTGTTTTCCTGCAAAGGCCACCTGAGAGTTGCCCATCCCACGAGGCCACACAGAGGACACTTGGCTGCATGGCACTCAAATGAGCCCCTGCTCATTAGTTAGAACACTGCATGGAATATCCCCAAGCCCTAACACAGCAACTGCCCCAGCACTGATTTTGATGAAAGGCAGAGCATATATTTTCCTTTAAACCAGATTTCTAGCTGGAGTGAAAGAAAAATAACATGTTTTCCCTTTCCTCCTCTGTGCTGGCCTCTATCCAGACAGCAGCCAATGAAAGCTGAAAGTCATGATGCTGTTTTGGGGAACTGAAATACTTCCTACATGAGAAGTTGAAAGGGGCTACTCTGTTCTAACACAGCCTTTAAGAGTCTTCTCATCTAATTCCAGTTTGCAATACTTTTTCTTCAAGCAAATATCCAGCCTTGAATTAAACCTTCCACATGATGTAGATACCCTCTCTTTTAAATTATTCTCTATTTTCTCCTTATTATACTTTGTTTTGCTTGTGGCAACTTGACTTTAAAACCTTCCACTGCAATGTTAGCATGTGGAGTTTATTGACACAGAACATGAGAAAGGACAAGCACTTAGCAGGATTCAACCATGGGAAATACAGCATGTCTTCCCAAATTTCTTTGTGTCCAATGGTACATTCCAGGGAGTTCTTCCATGGAGAGAGATAGTTCATTTCCTTCAAAAGTTCAGGGTAGTTTTTCAGAGGCTAATTCTACAAAATGAATGTGTTACATTGCTTGAAAGAAGAGAAAAGGAATTGCCTTTTACAAAATGAAAATGAAATTTGGCAGATCTCAGAGTTTTGGCATTGTGAGACTCTGGAGAAATATTTAGGGAATTTTGCTCTTTTCTTGGGATATTGAGGAAAATAGGGAGGAGAAAGGAACCAGCAGTAAAAGATAGGAAAAAGAAAAAAGAAGAATTCTGAAGGAAATTCAAGTGGGGGTGGTTTGGTGGCAAAGCAAGGAGTTTCTGGGAAGCAAGGCAAGACTGAATGTTCTGTTTTACACTTGTGAGAGCTGATGCAACAGGCTCCATTCCTAAGAGATTCTAGCACTGATTAATAAACTTACACATTTAAAGAGTGAATTTACAATATTTTTTTTATTATTTATCATGTTCACAGGTGGTACTTAAGTGTACACCTACAACTGCTTGCAGACAATAATTTTTATAGTAACTTGGGGGGTGGGCAAGGTTTATGCTGTAAGACTGAGAAGGAGTGACTTGAGAGCTGCTGAGCAGGAAGAAACTTGTGGTGCTGGTAGACAGCTGGCTGGATATGAACAAACTGTTCCAGGTGGCCAAGAAAGCCAAAGGCATCAGCAGGAATAGAACAGGGATTGTCCCCCTGTACCCAGCCCTGGTGAGTTCACACCTTGAGTGCTGTGATCAGTTCTGGGCCCCTCAGTGAAGATGTTGAGGTGCTGGAGCACATTCAGAGAAGGGCAGTGGAGCTGGTGAAGGGTCAGAAGTGCTACAAGGAGCAGCTGGGGGAGCCTGGGGTGTATAGCCTGGAGAAGAGTCTCAAAGGGAATTCCATTGCTCTCTACAACTCCTGAAAGGAGGTTGGAGCCAGATGGGGTTTGATCTCTTCTGTCATGTCTCAAGCAAAACAGTGAGAAGAAATGGCCCTAATTTGCACCAGGGAAGGTTCAGATTAAATATTAGAAGAAAAAAATTCACTGAAAGAATGGTCAGGCATTGGAATAAGCTGCCCAGGGAGGTGATGAAGTCACCATCTCTGGGCAGGGTGAGGAGGTGTCTGATTGTGGCATCTGAGCATATGGTTTGGATGATTATGGTGGTGCTGGGCTGGTGGTTGCAGTAAATCATCTTGAAGGTCTCTTTCAAGCCTGATGATTCTGTGACTATATATAAAAAATATACAAATGGGCATGTTTTGGTTGCACGGGCTAGGTAGAGAATATATAAACTTAGTGGGTGTTTTGCTATTTGATTTTGCATGTGGCACTCCAGGCTCTCCTCAGTATACCAGGCACTACACCAAGCACTCCAATCATTCAGGAATTGCAGCAAAACTTCAGGCAAGACGTATTCTCCCCAAACAACCGATAGCTGGTATTTTAAACTTGTTAAATTTTGTTCTTTTGTCATGATAGGCATACTCTTTTCCTATGCTTTTCCTCTGAATAATCGTTAAGATCATACATTTGTGGATGCTGCCTTGTATAACATGGAATTGGAGGACATCAGTCTATGTTAAAATATAGAATATGCATTGACTGCTGCTCACAATGGAATATTCCATGGTTTTGTCAACCCTGCTTTTGTAAATTAATTGATAGGTCCTTGGAGATGGATCAAAGCCAAACAACTTGGTTATTGGCTCGAACCCACCAAGATGCAGACCTGAGATATTTGTTTGTTCAATTCCAAAGCAGTTTGAGCACTAACAGCAGGACAGGGTGTAGGTTCTAGTGTCTGTAGGTAATGAATCACATCCACATACACACAGACAGTGCTATGGGAACAAAACGTGGCAGCCATGACAACAAAAACACAAGCCTTTGTTACATGAGCTAAAACAGAAACTCTGTTATCTGTGTATAGAAGGACTTTTTTTTTTTTTTTCTCCAAGGCTAGCTATAAGAGGAGAAAACAGAGTTATAAGGCAAATTAAGGCAGCACGAAAACATCTCCAGAACAAAAAAGTTTGGAGTTTTCCTAGTATGTGATAAGGTGGTGAGGATGATAGGCTAGCAATAAAAACAAGAGAAGAATGGTGAGTTCACTAGATGAAAACCTCTACCATAGAAAGCATTGTTACAAAAGATATTCCAAGAACTTGGGTAAAGCAAGACCTTCTCTACCTGGTCCATGGCTATTTAGAGGAACAAAACCAGTTGTAGGAAAGGTAGAAAATTAATTATTTAATTCTTTACATTTCAAGCCCTCTACCTTTCAGGAAGAAATAATTTAAATTGACTGAAAACTGGGTAACTTTTTTTCATGTAGGAAATGCAGAAAGCTAGTATGGACAGTTCCTAGTCAGCAGGAAATAAAACTTCAGCATGAAGGACTCTAAGAACAAATGCAAAAACTACTTTTAAGTTTTGCATTCCAGTAATATCTACAGGTTTATACTGGCACTGGCACCAGCATGCTAAATGAAATATAAACACAAATCAAGACTTAATCTTTGTACCAAAGCAGGTACCACTTCTGGCTTTGGCAGGACAGCCTGGTTCATGTGGTACCAGGATCTTTCTTAATGCTTTGCCCCAATCTGATCCAAATTCCTGTCCTGGCTGCTTTTCATCAAAGACAAATATCTTACTATGGGTCACTGGCATGATGGATCAGTTATGTCAACATCCCCCTGGCAAAGTTCAAAGCATCCAAAGGAGGGACACAAGGATGGTGAAGGGCCTGGGGGGAATGTTGTTTGAGAAGCAGCTGAGGTCACTTGGTCCATTTATCCTGAGGAGACTGAGGGGACACTTCATTCAGCCTGAACTTTCTCATGAGGGGAAGAGGAGGGGCAAGTACAGCACTCTTCTCTCTCATGACCATTGACAGGACATGAGGAAACAGCATGAGGCTGAGTTGGGGGAGATTTAAGTTGAATATCAGGGAAGTGTTTTTCAGAAGGTGGTTTGGGCATGGGAGCAGGTTCCCCTGGGAGGTGGCCACTGCCTGCCTGGTGAGGAATAGAGACACTGCAATCCATAGAAAAAAATCTGTTAGGAGCTTTAGACTCTCCAGACCCACCCAAAATAGAACACAAAGCATGGATCAATAACCAGCTCTGGAATAACAAGTTCGCTTGACTCCTCTCATTTAAACTGCATGTCAGGACAGAAGGCACAGCCTGATCTCTTGTGCAGTGCAGCTGCATGGAGAACTGAGTAGCTGCTACAACTCAGGACTAGCTGATGTGAATTCCCTTTATGGTCTCATTATCCCCAGCCCCAGATGCTCCCTGGTGGAGGTGCCCTGCTCACCAGAGAAGACAAATATCTTACAGCACAGAGCCAACCTCGGGGATGTTGGCTAGGATGCGTGCTAGCCAGCTTTCAAGGCACAGCTGAGGCAGAAAGTACAAAGCAGGACTCATGCACGGCTTTGTGGTCTCAAAGGAAGTCACGAAACAGGATCAGCACAGAAAGTCCTCCGGGCGTTCACACATGTCCCCCTGCTTTGTGTGAGAAGCCCATGCTCTGTGCTAGCCATCTGGGACAGCATCACCCACATTCATGCTCTGACATTTGAGAGTGATTAAATATATTCCACAAAAGTCAAAACCAAAAGAGAAGCCAGTGAAACAGCAGAGATAAATAGATACATTTCTAATCTTACCCTGCAATGCATCCATAAACTATTGCCCTTCTAATTTTTGTTCTGACTTTTTCACCCGCTGTTCCTTCTCACTAGGACTCCTTTTAAATCCGCTGTAGAAGGAATTATGTTCCAATAATGCCAAAATCAGTGGGATTTAAGCTAACATAGTGCTGAGTGTCAAAAGTTTTAGAATCCTATTTCCCAACAGAAATGCTTCATAGATATGAGCCTGCCAAGCCTGAAGATGGGGTGTGGGTTTCAAGTCACCCAAATACAATTTGGAAATGCTACTTTCCAATGCAGTGGGGATTTGCCATCATTGTAGGCAACTGCCAAAATCATTTCCCAAGTGCTGGCCCAGCAGGATTCTTCCACAAACAATTTCATACCTGCAGCATGCCCAAGGATTATAGGAATTGCTCCAGTGCAAATCCCAGCTGCATCCTGGGTCCAGAGCAGTGCAGCTGCAGAGCTGACTGGCCATGCTCTTTGAAAGCCACTGTGTCTCTGCATTGTACCCTGCATCTGCTCCCTGCCTCAGAGCAGCAGGAAAAACACGACCTAAGCTCAAGCACCAGTGCCTTGAACACAAAGCACTGTAAATCTTGGTGAGGCCTTGACCTTAATTTTCTTACATAAGCTCAGCTTGGCTGCTGTCTCCTGCACCTCTCCCTTCAACCCTGGGTGCACTTGGAGCTCACTGTGGTGCCCTGTATTGGGAAAGGCCATGGCTCTGGCTGCTGGCAGCACACAGAGAAGATCACTGAAAACAAACAGAGAGCAAGCAGCTTGGTTTTCATAACCTCGGTTAAACACAGGGGGTGAAGGATCCGAAGCAGCAGAGTCATGTGAATTCAGGGAAGGAGGAGGGTAACCTCTGAGGGGCTCTTTTCTTTGGCAGCACAAGGGAGAATGGTGCACAGAGAATAGGAAAAAGGAAAAATTATGGAAATTTTTGGCCTTCTGTGCACAGCAGTTCTGTCTTTTTCTCCTTCTGGGGCTGTAATAGCAGAACTGACATTCATTACTGACAGTGACAAAAACAGTTTCCTGGACTCATGTGACAAAATGGTGCATCACAGCTGCCCCCTGCCCACACAGCAGAGAAAATTAAAACTGAACTCATTCCATGGACTGGCTGACTTCTGCCTGCCTTCAGAGACCTGGAACCATCCTTCTGCCTCGCTTCACCTGAAGCACAACTTGGCTCATTTCTATTTGGAGTGGCAGGGAGGGATTTCTGCCCCCATGGTGGGATGCAGGAGGCCTTTCCTCCTCCACTGCCTGTGGCAGGGCTGGCACAGCTGGGCACTGCAGCCTGTGGCACAGGGGCTCTGGGGCTGGTACATTGCTGAGGCACAGGCAGGACATGGCTGGCTCTTCTGTGCTGCCAGGGAAACAAAGAGTCTCAATAAATCACAGCAGTAAGCTGCCCCACTCATCCCATCCCAAGTTTTTGGGTATGGGAGCAAGGACCAGACTCAGATGGGGTCAAAGAACATGTTTGCAGACCTAGAGCTTCCCATAACTTAGGAAACAAGACAGTAACTAACCCCACACCTCTCAGCAAGGAGCAGCCTCCACATCCCAGCAGCCCTGAAAGGTCTCCAGCATGCCTTCAAATGGTTCTACACAACATATATCATACAGTGCAATACAGCAACAGAGATTGCTTCCATAGAATAAATCAAATAAATGCCCAGATTTTAGTAATTCCTCTCCAGCTCCTAATTTTTTTACCCAAAGGTGAATGCAGGCTACCACAAGCATGGGCAATGCTGACAACCTGTGCACCTTTCAGGGTCCTGTCCATAGCCTAGTGACACTTCCAGTGTTAGCAAGAATATGATTGGAACCTGTGGTCTCTGGTCTCTCCCAAGACTCAGGAAATGCAGTTTTCTGTACACAAACAAATGGGTGTTTAAGTTTGTACCCTTATTCTCACTAGAACATACTATCATGAAAATGTAGTAAATGTTTTCAAATATCAATAGAAATCCAGATTGTGTTGAGGCATTTGGATTATGGTCCAGATTCTTATTGCTTTGCTGAATGTCTCATGTATCCAAGGGTAGAAGGGAGCATTTTGGCCACTTGTATATGAATTTGTGTGTGCACTAAGTTTGGAGACCTGAAGAGATGCCTCAGTTTGTTGTTGTGACTATGACATTTGATGGTACAGAAGGGCAAAAACAACAGCCTGAATTACCCATTACTCCTATGAAATTCCATACTATTGTGGTTATTATATCTCAGCAAGAACTTGTCACAGTTGTTTGTAGACAGTGCACAAAGCAGAACTGCAAGTGACTTTCTTCAGTGCCATCAACTCTGTCTGCCTGCCACAGACAAAACCTGTCCTCCCTCTGTCATTCCTGAGACATGCTATGTCCCAGCTGTCTCTAAAAATCTCCCATGAAGTCCAAATCTCAGGCTATTTCAGGCCTTCATTCATCTTTCCTATTGCATTTTTTTTTTCATGAAATCTAACCTTAATGTCCCTTGTTATACTTTAACCCTTCTTCTCTGCACCCTGGACATAAAGAAGAAAATGTTCTTTTCCTCCTCATGTATTTAAAGACTGTTATCATATCCCTTCCCAGGCTGATCTTCTCCAGACTAAATAACCCCCATATTTCAATCTCTCCTCCTTTGTCATGTTCTCTTGACTTCTAATCATTCTTGTTGGTCTCTTCTGGACATTGTTCAACCAGTTCCATCCTTCTTGAACAACAGTGACCAAAATTGGAGACAAGAGTGCAGCAGAAAAATTACACCCCATGTCATGCAGATGGTACTCTGGTTTATATATCCCAGTATGGTGTTTGGTTTTCTCATGGCAATCTTAATTCTGATTTCTCTTCAGCTTGCAATTCACAGTTACTCCAGATCTTTCTCTACTGGTTATTTCACATCCCTTGTTTGCACGTCAGATTGTTCTTGCTTAAGTATAGAACTCTGCATCTTGCATTTCTCTTTATTCAATTTCATCTTGCTCCTTCACAAACACCCGGATTATTCTTCCACTTATAATTGGTAATTCTGAAGTACAAGACTGTCCTCTTTTGTTATCTTTTCAAATTTATGTTCCCTGCTACTTTTAATAACATATTTTCTTTTCATTCAATCCAGGTAAATAATAAAAATCATTAATAGTAACAGGTTCAAAGAATATCACTGCAGAAGCTTATCAAATGTGTTCCTGCAATATGATGATGATCTGAATCCAGCTGGTTGATATTTGAATTTGAACATGAACCTAAAGCTACACACTGATTCAGCATCTGAAGTTCTTCCTGACATCAGTGTGACCCAAAGAAAACTCAAAAGTGCCAAAGATCAAGAAATACAATTGCCCATCAAGATATATGTGCTCTATATTCACGGATCAATGAGTTTACACCGTGTCACTGTATTTCATCTTTGGAACACAGCAATGCAACAGAGGACAGATTGCACACTGCTGCAGTAGAAATACCTAAACTAAAATACCATAAGCAAACCCTGATGAAAGCAAAGTAGCATTGAGTTTTGGGGAGGACATAGGCCAATTCTTAATGTCTAAAGAATTTGTTTAGTATGTCCTCCTGAGTTCAGCCCTTGTTTTCTTCTCCTGTAGCTGGGCCAATTTCAGTAAACATACCCTTTGCTCACAAGTATTTCCTGAATTGTTTTGAAATTTGTCTGTGTGTTCCTATTGCTCTTCCTCTCTGCACACCATTCTCCTTGCCTGTACATTTCTTCCTCCCCATTTGCATCTGATCAGAAGCCATTTCTGCACCATTTGGGACATGAAGAGTCCAAAAATCAGACTTCCCAAAGTAAACTTTATGCTCATTACTGATCATGATAACTGTGTGATCTTCTGATGTATCATATCATCTGTAAGTGCTCATGTCTTGTCTAAGGACAGGCCTGAACACATGTTCCACCTGTTAAATAGGAAAACAAGAGAAAAACAGGAAAAAAAAGAAGATCAGCCTGGGAAAAGAAGTCACTCAGAGAGATCCCCCTTGGCAGCATGGCCCCTGTGTGTTTCTATGTAGAGCAGCTTTTTGCTAAGCCCTGGAGAGACCCAAGACCCATTTGTGTAAACACAGATGGAGAAAGCTGAGATGCCTGGGAAATGGAGTCCTTTCAAATTCAAGTTAATCTTGATGAACCGCTGCTTTGTGGGCTTTGACCAGTAAATTCTGAGTCATAGGCAGGGTAAGACATCACCTTCCTTTTGTGACTGCAAGTCCAGCAATCAACAGTCTCTGTAGCTCAGTCCCCAAGGCCAAAAGTCTTGCAATCTGCTTCAATTTAATTTTTTTTTGCTTTTCCTCCCACAGCTCCTCCTTCTTAAAGTCACTTATCATTACCTCGGGATTGTTGCCAGATTCTCTTCTGGCATCACTTCTCCATCTTTTCTGCAATCTTTGCCTATAAGGTACTTTAATCACTTCCCATGTCAACTACTGCAAAGCTCTTTTTTATAGCTCTCATAAATACTTACAGGCTTTATGTATATTTCCTCTCCAAACTTCAGGGATGCACATCATTGCTTAGCACTGAAGAGATGGAAAAGAGGGCAGCCTGCTTCAGATTTCCACATGTCCCAGGCATGGCAAATTTTCCTGCAAACTTAGATGAGATTGACTCTTGCATTAGAATAAAAAAAAAAAGGTGGTTTGCAGCCTTGGCTCTCTGTTACTTCCCCACTCCCAGATATCTCATTCTGCTTAAATGATTGCTCCTTCCCAAGCTTAAAGTCATCAGGTTACACAGAAATCTGGCTTTTTTTCTTTCTTTCTTTTTTTTTTTTTTTTTTTTTTTAATAAGTTTGAACACACTGGTGATAATTTTGTTGCTCACTAAAGCATATTTTTTTTTTTTCTGTAAAGTACTTTCAATCCTCCCAGCAATCTGATGATTTGTCTTCGTTTTTTTCTTCAGCCTCCTAAAAGAGGCAATGCACAGATCCCACGGGTCCGGGCATTACAGGTGAGAAACAACCAAATACATTTCTTAGTGACCTTGTCTGCAATTTTTCTTTCTATATGGGATATAGCTTAAAGTCTCAGGCTAATGGGAGATTAATTTCTTTTTCTCCTGGTTACAAAAGAAAAACTATGTTGCTTTCTTTTTCCATCTTAGGGCTTCATATCAGCTGTCTGTTTGGTGTTTCAAAAGTAATTTTCTTGTCTCTGCATAGTAAACTCACAAGCAAATTCCCATAGTGCTGGCAATACAAAGCAGTCAGACCAGCCAAGATATTTGTGCTTCAGCATTTCAAATGCACTCTTGACTGCCTTCAAGCAATAATTTTATAGGGTTTTCCTTCCTGAAAAATTGTTCAGTGATGACCTAGAAGTGAAAAGTTCTGTCTCATTACCATTTCCATCCAATTCCACATTAAATTTACTGAAATAGCTGGCTTTGACTAAGCCAAGAGTCAAATATAAGAGTTACAAGGCCCTGATTAAGAAAGCACTTAATCACTTTCTGTGCTTTCAGTTGGACAGATGCTCTCCCCTGTCAAGGACCATATCAGTAGCTGGGGGAGGATTGGGGAAAAGAGCTTGGCTCAAAGCCTATGAGAATTCACAACCCAGAGATACAGCTGCAGGACCTGACTAAAATTACTGGTATTCTAGGACTATCAGCTGTCTCTCATTTTGCTCAGGACTTTCCAGGATACTTGCTCAATAAAACTTGGGTTGCATCTGAAAACAGAAGCCACAGAAAGCCCTGGGAACCATCCCAGGAGCACCTACCTTTCATGGAAAACAGAGAGAGGCCCAGAACAACTTCTGCCTAGATTAGATTGCCCTTACTAAAAATAGGAAGCCCTTTAGTCCTCCATCTCTCTTGATAAAGCTTTATTTTTAAGTGTATGTTTTGTTTGACCTTGGGGTTTTTCTAAAAAATGGAACGAACGAAGAAAAAATAGGGAGGAAAAAAGCCTCCTTGATACAATTCCAAGTAACACTGAAGATAAAACTGTGCTGTGGTTATTTAGGATTCAGTGAGTGACAGGTTTTATACGGCCTCAGAATGTCCCAATTGCATTGTTCTAGTCAATATTTTTTGGCTCCAAAGCAATGTTGAGCAACACTTCATCCAGAATGTGTCTAGTTCTGGTTCACAAGGTATCCCTGTGCCTTCCTCTGGCTTCTTAAGAAAATTTCCCTGTTTATATAAACCCCCACAACTACAGCCAAGAAAAGACAACAGTGAGAATGGTATCAGCACCTTAGGATCATAGTCATTTGATTGACTGACTCTAGCACCATCCTAATCAGGCATTACTGTGAATTACCTTGAAAAAACTTGCTCTCTCAATAGTCCAGCCAAAGCAACCCTAAAGGTAAAAGTCCAGTATCTTTTGCAGTGACAAAAAACAAATCTTCTTTCTTAACCTTAAAAGAAGACATTTTGGAGCATAGCACATTGTTAACTGGAAACTCATATTGTCATTTTCAAAGTGTGAATTTTATTTCAGGTGTGAAGAAGCCTTCTGAGACAAAATCTGTGATAGAGCCTGAAGAAGCTGTTGTGGGTAGCTTTTATCTAGAAAAATCACATAGGCAGCACCAGACATACCCAAAAGAGAACAACCCAAGCAGAAAATACATTTCTAGCAGTGCAAACAGCTCCCCTTCAGTACTGACAGTTGCTTATTAAACAACTGGGAATGTGCACAGCCAGAGAGGCACAGGGCTGGTGCAGTTTCAGGACCAGCAGCCAAGGAGGATGTGGGTGAACCTTGCACGACCCTGTGCACAACGAGCTGCCTGGTGGCTCTGGGGCTGCAGCTCGTGCTGCTGGTCCGTGTGGAGCTGGTGTGAGCCACACAGCCCCACTTGCCCTCCATCCCAGGAGGATGCCAGCATTCCCAGCCCCCAGCTGGGTCCCCACTGCTCCACATCCAGGGAACCCGTGCAGATGTTTCCATGGACAGAGCAAAAGCCCTCTCTGCCTGCCAAGACTCACACTGGGCTTCTCACAGGAGCAAAGGGATCTGTCGCTTCTGAAGCACTGTGGGTTTGGAGCAGCTCTAATTTCATCTGAAGTTGAGAAATAAAATCCTTGTGACCTAGTTGTTGTATTCTCCTTGCTCTAAACAATTCTGACAGTAAAATTGCTATTGTTTGTCTCCAAACTTGGAATTTCCACCTGAAGCAACCACCTCTATAGGACATTTCACACCTGAATACGGTTTTGAAAGTTATTGTTGTTTTTTTTTTTTTTCAAACCAGAAATTCACATACTCTTGTCATTGTTATTAAATATTTCAACTCTCAGGCTACTTATAGTTCAAAATACATAATTTCAGATTTCCAGACTTGTTGGCTGAAAGCCTTTTGCCACAAACACTCATCCTGGGGCTTTGAATTTCCAACTCTGAACCACAACCAGTGGAATTTGATAGCCAAACGGAGATTAGGGTGCCATGCATTGAGGGGCATATGGGGTCCTTAAAGGGAAATGTTGTTGGAGGTTTTTAGAGATGATGAAGGTTTTGTAGTGTGGATTTGTACATTCTGACAGGTTTCTGTCAGATCTGTGCCACGTGTAGGATCTTTGAGTGAAATCCATGAGCCTCTGAATGGCTCTTTTTAACACTCCACTGCAAATCACCTTAACAAGCAATGAAAGGGGTTTTCTATGCAGAAGGGTTTTCTTAATGTGAAAGGCTAATACAGCACATCCCAAAATAATACCTACTTTCTGGTTATTGGCAGTCACCAGGGAAGATGGGAAAAGCAGACCAAGCCCTCCCACACCCACCTGGGAGCATCAGGTTTTGTTTGGAAAGTGACAATTTTTATAATCAATATTACTAGGAAGAGTCAGCAAGTTTTATTTCTGTGTTAAGCTCCAAATTTTGGTGACCAGTCCTCGAAATATACATTTTGAAATTTTCAGACAATCTTACTTGCTGAATGCCTGAAGGCTGCAGAAATTAAAATTTAAAGCAACAAAACCAAATTTTTGAAACCAAGAGGCACCATCTTATATTGCAAAATTGTTTGTCTTTGGAGCCCTAGGTACAACCTAAGTACAAGTAATTCTTCATTCTGTTTCTTTCAGAATTAAATGTCAATATGAGATGGTGCATCTGTAAGCTGAATATTTGTTAATAATTTTTAAAAAGAAGAATGATTCCCCCTTTTTCAGTTAAAAATTGTCTTCCAGAGTCACATGGAGATTCTCCAACCTCAGAAACCAATCTGCAATTCTGACTTTCATTTTTCCCTTGTCAGTGGTCATGCTTCTGCTTTTCTTGGTGCAGATTTGTTCAGACCCATCACAGAGACAAGCCCTGTGCAGAGAGTTCTACTCTATGATTTCTCATAGAGAGAGCAGAATCAGATCAGATGCTATATTTGGGGCCACTGTTATTGATGGAGATGCCAAAATGGTGAACTCACTGAAATTCACCATCACAAGCTCCTGCATCATGGTGATGTGTATCAAGCATACCTATCAACAGATAGAAGAAGGTTCTTTTAGTGTATCCTTTTCCACATCCTATCCTGGGCCACACCTCAGTATTCCAGCTCTGCCAGCTGGAATAGCCAGACTTTGGCTAATGTGGTGGGTCCTTCCTTCTGCCTTATGAATTGCCAGACAGCAGAAAAGAAAGGGTTAAACAATATCCTTATGAGCAAAGTTAGGAATACTGTGCAGCCATGTAGAAAACACCTGACTGATAATTTACTGTGTATTTATAGCTCAGTTATGACAGAATCAACTCCTGTAACAGCTTTTATTTTAAAGAGAGTCTGCACTTTGCAAACGGCTCATTGAACAGATCATCTTAGCTATTCATTATGGAATGTGCCATCCTTACAAGAAAGGAATTTACTGGGCTTGGCAACAGGCTAGTCTGAGTGTTCAGTCCTCTACAAGCCTATTTGCCAAATTATGAGGAAGAGAATTCTGCAGCATCACCTCTATAGCTCATACCTCTTGACTATTGAGAGATCAAACCTTTATTTAGCTTCCAAAACCAAGTTACCTCCTTTCTTGGGCATCTCTGAACTACCTGGATTTGTCCAACAGAGCAATGGAAGAATTTGAATCAGCCTGTGACTTGAACCTGAACTTTCCCAAAGATGAGCAGGCCTTGGATTATTTAGGATTTGTTATGAAGAGAAGCCCAATGCGTTGTTCTAGTCTCCATTGCAGTTCCTAGAACAGTTTTATTCCTGTTTTGTGGGACACTGCAAATACTGTTTCACTATAGCAGTAAAGCAGTGTGAGATCCAGGATAGCAGATTCTCTTTGGAGGTGTGTGAAGCAGGATACCAAATCCAATATGAAAACACATCTGGGCCTGAGCTGCTGCTCACAAAGCTGGCACAGGGTAGCTGAGAAGCAGAGAAAAGTTTTTTTTCTGGTGGGGTCTTCAGGAAAGATACTCATCACTTGGCTACACAGGAAAAGACCCAAACCAAACAAACAGCAGGCAACAACAAAAAACAGGCTAAATTGCTCTGAAGGAGCAGATAGAAATTTGGAAACTGAATTATTTGCACATTTCTGAGAGAAACTGCCTTTCTTTCCTCCCTGGCTTTTTGGAGGTGGTGGGAGTGTCATCCATCACTTCAAACCCTTCTCTCATTTTAAAAAAACCTGTCACTAAGATGAGATTTGGCAAGTAGAAACATAGGTAGTAAAAAAGATCAAGCCTTTGACCTTCACTGTAAAGGCTGAATACTACAGACAGCTTTACAAGATGCTTCCATCAACCTCATTCCACTGGTTCCCTCTTCTCTCTGTTTTATTTACCAGGATAAAATTTTACTTTTTTCTGCTTCCATTTTTACTCCAGAGAAGAACTCTTCTTTTCAAGGACTGGAAAACCTATAGGGGTTTTGCCTATCCATTCCTCTTCTGTTTCAGTGGAATGTGCTCCTGCAGTAGCCTGGGGATCCTCAATCCTTCCTCCAGCACCAAGGCCAATTTTATCTCCTACAGAGCAGAGACAGCACCTGCTCTAAACAAACAGCATCACCTTGCACAATAGAAGGACTATCTGAGAAATTCTTGACCTCTTGCACCCAGGTTTTTAGTCCAGATGTTAATCTAAATGGACACAAGGTAGAGACAAATACTTTAGAAACTGAGATATGTACATCATGTGCTTGGTGGCCCCACTCCACATCTTCTGAGAGTTCCAGTTCCAGCACTGCAAGTACATCTGGATTTGAAAAAGGTTTAAAATGCCCAAAACCACAGAAAGGGACAAACTTTGGAGAGATGAGCTTATTGCACTCCTGGCAGTTTGGCCCATTGCCTTTGGGGAGCCACAGGTGTGGCTTGGTTTCAAACCAGGTGTGTTTGGTTCAAACCAAAACAGGCTTTGTCTTTCTTTCTTTCTTTCTTTCTTTCTTTCTTTCTTTCTTTCTTTCTTTCTTTCTTTCTTTCTTTCTTTCTTTCTTTCTTTCTTTCTTTCTTTCTTTCTTTCTTTCTTTCTTTCTTTCTTTCTTTCTTTCTTTCTTTCTTTCTTTCTTTCTTTCTTTCTTTCTTTCTTTCTTTCTTTCTTTCTTTCTTTCTTTCTTTCTTTCTTTCTTTCTTTCTTTCTTTCTTTCTTTCTTTCTTTCTTCTTCTTTCTTTCTTTCTTTCTTTTCTTTCTTCTTTCTTCTTTCTTTCTTTCTCTTTCTTTCTTTCTTTCTTTCTTTCTTTCTTTCTTTCTTTCTTTCTTTCTTTCTTTCTTTCTTTCTTTCTTTCTTTCTTTCTTTCTTTCTTTCCTTCTTTCTTTCTCTCTTTCTCTCTTTCTCTCTTTCTCACTTTTCCTTTTAAAGTACTGGCAGAACTCTTAACCTGAGAAGCAAGAGGGAGCCATCCCCACTGTAGTGTGGGGGGTGTTGTGTTGTTTCTTTTTGCTTATGTCCCAACTAGAGCTGGGAAAAGAGAGAGGCACAGAGAAGGTAAGAAAATGAACTGAAACTCCAACTTCATTACTGCAAAAGAAAGCAAATGAGGTTAAATTCTAAACTTGGAAACATGTTTACACTTCTTTTGTTCAAAACACTCTGTGATTCACTGAGTGCCTGCTGGGTACCCCTGGGGACAGGTTTGTGCATATGGCTGTGTGCTGGTGAACTTCATTGTACCATCTTGTTGAACCTGTTCCCGAAAATGTGCAGCTATGTAAGAAGTTGGTATTCAACTGCCCAGTAAAGGTGAAAAAAAAATGACTGTCAGGCAATTATTGAAGCTCAAGGGCAAGATTAATTTTTCAGACCAAGCTTTAAAGCACTCTTGTAAAGTGGCAGTTGTGACACCAAAAAGCAGTCACCCATAAGAGGTACCTAAGGGTGGCATCCAGGGGGCCATCTGGCCTGTATCTGGTCTGCATCAAGCCTCAGCCACTGTGACACTGCAGGAGGATACTTTGGAAAGAGTTAAGTGAGGCAGGAAATGTGGAAGATTTAGGGTGGGAAAAGAATTACAAAAAGATTAATTACAAGTTCTCCCCATGCTTTGGACCCAGCCCAACTGCTTGCTTCTTCCTCAGAACACTTGGTCCAGAATCTGGGGCAAAAAAATGTGTGCTCATGTCTTTGTGGATGACCTTTCACTGTTCCAGGCTACAGTGACTCCTTATTGGCAGTCTGAACCAAGTTTTGGCTCTATTATTACTCGCCTCCTTGCAAAACTTGATGTCGCCTAAAGTCTTTGGCAGAAGATATGAAAGATACTTCACAAAATAAAGCAGGAGGGGGTTCCCACTGCTACTAGAGAGAGATTCTTGCTAGCTCAGCATTTGCTTTTGTAATGTGCTTTACATAAGGTATGTTACTCTTCTGGCAACACCTCCAGGCCTAAATTTTCTCCTTTGTGCTCATGTGGATCTGGGGTAAGGGTTCCTCAGGGATAGGTTCTCACACTTTCTTGCAGAATAGCTGCTTCCATATCATATCCCCCATGTATACTTTTGGGATCAGCCCTGAGTAAGCCTGTACTTCCACGTCTGAAAACCTGTCCTGCATGGGTGTCACCTGAAATTATCTTTTCTCTATGCTGCTCCTGAATTATTCCATTGAACCATGACTCTGATTTTTAATGCATTGGTTCAGGCTGCTTCTGTACTTTTTTTACAGTATCAAGAGAAAGACACTAAATGGGTGAGTGTGAGCCATCACCTCCTGTGGGGCAGGAATGCTTGGCACACAGGTCTCAGACTGTGATACAGCATAGGGGTATTCATCACCATCATACCTGAAGCACCAAGAGAGAGTGCCAACATGTGAGTACTTCAAAAGGATAACCAAAACATTGATCTTTAGTGCCTTTTCTGAAGAACAGAAAGTGCTTAAAAAAGCAGAGTAAAGATTTTAAGGTACTGATTCTTGCCTTACACCTGGCTTCCAGTCTCTGAGGTATCACACTACATTTTCCCTCCACCTATGAAAAATGGCAATACCTACAGGTACACTGATTTAGCCCAGATCATCAGCCTCCTTTACATCACCAGCCAGTACCCCTCACAAGAATTTCTAAAATACAGTCCAAACATTTTGATTAGACCAGCTGTTCCAGATGTTAAAATCACTGGGGGCTCTAGGAAGAAAACACAACCTAAAAGTTTTTCTGGAGCTCTGTGATAGCAGTGAGCAGATGAAGTGGGCTATGAAATAAAGACTCTACTTGAGATCTCTCCCTTATGCCAAAATGGCAAAACCCTCCTGAGGTGCTGCCAGAAGAAATTAGGGGAAAACTGCCATCATTTGTTTCAAGTTTGGGAATTGCTGCAACCCTAAGCAAAGATTTCCCACTTGCCACTTTCCTTTTTTCTTTTCACTTCCTTGATCTTTTCCTTCTCTACAGCCAAGGATCAACCTCCTTGTCTCAGAGTCTCGAGTTCCCATATATTTCCCTATCAAAATCCTCTGGGACTAGCACAGGCTCTGTGGCATTGGCACAAACTGATGACAAACTCCCAGCAGAGCCCAACACAGACAATAAAATGCCAGGCTACAGCATAAATCCTTCCACTCCTAAAGCAGATTTTACTTCTGATCTTCTCTGAGCTCGTTGTCATTTGCTCTCCAATTTTTAAAATGGAATCTGAGGTCAGGAACTGCATTGTGTCTTTTGGATCACATTACACATGCTCAACTTATACTAATAAAACCCAGCAACCTAGTTAATGCCCTGAACTCTATGGACCTGAGGGCAGTAGAAGATCCCATTTTCTTTGGTCAGCAACATGATGCAACAAATAATTTTAACACTCTATCAAGATTATATTTTTTTATTATGCAGCAGGATGATTTAAGGCTTTGTTTCAGAGTTACACAGTTTCATGAGGTAAGTACTGGACAGAGTATGAATAGTTGGTGCATTCACATAGATATGGGTCACCAAGTTCCTCAAGTTTATGAACAGTGTCTCTGTAGTATTTTGATGACTGGTCTTATGTCACAAGCTTGGACAATTGGAAGCATGTACACCCCATTTGCACCACAGCCTGTCTCCCACCTCCTCCCATGTCCAGTCAATGTTTCTGGTTACCTTTCCTGACTAACCCTTCCTATGTTCACAAAACTCCATATGGAAGAGGTAGTGGGTTAGAATTATCTTCTTCCCTGAAGGTTTCCAATGGTGGCTCTCAAGAGATTTTTCGAATCTTGCATTTACATGAGCCAAGTCCCTCAAATGTCTTGGAACTGTTTTCACTGTTTTCTTGCCCACACAAAATCAAGCTGGAAAGACACTGAAACCAGCTGATGAAGTGAAAAAAACCAAAGGTTTCCAGATTACATTGCTAGATTCTACTGTTTTCAAGTTATTTTCTCAGATATGATAACATTACATGTCCTTGATCAGACAAATAAAGTTTTTGAAGAGTCTTTGCAGAAAAGCCTTGGACTGCATGAGATGCAGATGAATCTGTGATACTCAAGATGCATTTTCTTGTGTGGAAAGCAGATCTGTAGTGCCTGCCTCCACTCTTTTACAACAGTAAAGAAATTGGTAAATTTTATATTGGTAAACTGTCTCAAAATGGGATCCTTAGGACTAAATCAAAAGGACCTTTCCCTCATTTTTGTTGATATGCACTTTGGCAGAAAAAATGACATGAGATTTCTAAGCAATCTGCATCAAATTCTCCATGGGATTCAGTGCATTTGGGGTGGCATTCTTTGGATTATTTCATTCTGTACCTTGCCAACCTCTCTCTCTGCTGGAAAAAAAGTCTGTAAAAGCTACTGCTTCTTTTCCATCAGGCCAAGTCTTGAAGTGTTAAAGCACAACTCCTAGTAACATGGATTACAATAAAATCTGGGTTTCTTTGGTTCACTTTCACTGCTAGTTTATAGCACAAATGACCCAAAAGGTTGTTTTGCAATATTAAAGAGGACCAAGTGTCCTGTAAACTTTTTAATACCATGTGAAATTTGAAAGCCTTAACAGCAGAGGCTTAGTAGTAGTGTCTCACAATGCGTGGGCATTTAATGAGTTGCATTTTATGAGTCTGTTTTTCTTGTGGGCAATAAAAGGATATATGAAAGGGTCAAAGTCAGGAGACTGTAGGACAATGTGTCTTGCCAGGGTTACATACAACCTACCTAGCAGTTTCCCAAGGGAAGGATGGCTTAGGTCTGCAGCCATGGAATATTCTGTGTGATTTTTAAAGGTCTTCAAATAAAAGAGAGTACTGCAGATCTTCTTTTATGAAATGGAGGTGAAGGGGAAGCAGAGACTGACATTGGCAGGCATCTGCAACCTGTACAGTTCAATGCACAAGTGTAATCCCCAGGCAAGCTGCAAATGCCAGGCTCTAGTGGTGAGGTCCACACTCCTTTTGTCTCATGACTTTTGTTTTCCATTTTCCCATCAAGGGTAAATGTGTGTCATAAGATCAAAACTTGTACAGCTATTCTCCAGGCTGTCCTTGAACTTGAACTTCCAATTAGCTAATTTTTGGCTGTTATTAGTACTGTTGCAGTTATCACAGAAATATCTCTGTTCTGGAGACCTTTTTTATGGGCAGCTGAAGTGTCCCAGAAATCCCAGACAGGCAGCTGCTTTCCTAAGTCAGTTTCCATCAGTTCTTACTGAACGTAAATTCTTTAAAAATCCATTTTCTTTGTATCTATGAACTCTTACCCAAAGCTTTCTCAATACTAAATTTCCTCAGAAAGATGTCTCCAAAATGTATTTGGGAATTACAAGTGAGAAACACAATAACAGCTTGTGAAAAGCAACATCCTACTCATGTACCTCTTGCCCGTTGAATATACTTGTGTAATACCTGAGGAGTTTTTAATCCCTTTTTGTTGTCCTTCACTTTTGGAAAGGGGCTCTCTTTGTGTATTTTTAAAGTAAATCCAAGGTGCTTTCAATGTCTTTTGTTTGCTATTAAAACTGAAGCTCTTGGAAATACCTGGGCTGTGGAGCTATGGCAGGCCATGCAGAGAGCAGGTGTGGGCTGTCATTGCAGATATCTTTTTCCTCCTGTCAGGTCCCACACCTTTTGCACAGCCACATACTGCACTGTGCATGCTATGGTGTCTCTGTGGGGCTGGGGAGCAGTGAAAGAATACAGCAACACCACTCCTCTTCCAAACAGCAAGAAGGAGCAATTCATTGAAAACCATGGCATTTATATAAGGGAGATTGTGAAAAACAAAGCAGAAAAGACTCATTGGTCAAAGAAGGCAACATCTTTTCCAAAACACGCTCTCTGTAAAATATCACCAGACACTCACACAGCTCGGTGGTCAACAGCAGGTGTCTCTATATGTGTTTTTTTTATACCTTTCCTTATTTTGTCTCTGAGAAGGATTTCCAGCCTGGGAAAGATCCTGGCTGGAGCTAAGAAGAGTCAACAATCTGGGAAAAAACCCGATTAGGTTCCCCAGGAGCTTTCAGCAGTGTCCACACTATAGCCATGCCCAATGTGGGGATGAATAAACTCTGTGACAGCACCAGGCTGACTCCTGGCAGCCCCACGGCTTGTGGGGAGTGGGAATGCACAGCTGGATGGGGCAGTTGGCTCTTCAGGGAGCAGTGCTGAGCAGCAGATGCTGTGAGAGCCTGCAGCCCCCAGCAGGTGGGCTGTGACTAGCTGGACCATCTCCCCCCTGGCCGGTGAGGAGCCCCCTGTGCTGGGCTCCTGCCCCGGCTGAGCGCAGCCGGACCCTCCAAACCCCAGATTCGTGTGGCTTGGCACCCTCTGCTCAGCAGGAGCAGCAGCTCCATCCAGCACACTCTGCTGTGCACAAGGCAGGCAGAGCCCCAGCGCTGGGACAGGAGCTGGCCCACACTCCTCTCTAGCTTGGGGAGGTGGGTTAGTAGCTACAGGGACAGGGAATGCAGCGTGCTGGGAGAGACAGCCCAAGCACTTGCCTGAAAAGGAAGGGAGACAGCAGGAGTTTTACAAGCTGTGAGGGAGGTAGGGAAGAGGCCAACAGAATGAATATGATGTATTTTAAATACTCGTTTCTACCGAAATATGTCACCTCCCCCTTTCCCTGTTTGCAGCCTTGGTTTTCAAGGCTTCAGTGATAACCTCTGTGCCTGCTACTAAAGGAGACAGTGCACAGCTTTTTCTTCAGCCCTCAGCATGACCCGTAAGCAAGTGTGCATGGGAACAGAGGGAGAGGGCTGGGAGAGGACAGACAGCTGCCTGAATTGTCCTTCTAAGCCACTCCTGCCAAGATGTGGTGCAACATCTTATTTTTCTTGTCACTGCTGCCATCTATTACAGGAAATCTGCTCATTAAACGTCTGCAGTGAAGCCTAAGGATGTAAGGGATGGTAATACCAGGCAGATGTCCCCAAGGACTGAGCCACAGCATGGGCCTAGCAGCTTCCAGGGATCCTTCAGCCCCTTTGGGAACCACAAACCCTGCAAACACCATGTGGCTGAGGCTAGGGTGGGGAAGTGTCAGCTCTGAGGGAAGGAGGTAGGGTTGGGAAGAAGTGAGTTGCAGCATTCACACACCCCTAGAAGCTGGAGATTTCTCAGCAGCAAAAGGAGCCAGCCTCTGCCTCCACCCCAGCCCAGCCAGGCTGTGGGAAGCACAGTGAGCTTGTTTCCTGTAAACAGGCTCTTTTTCCCAAAGCCATGGCAGTAAAACAAGCCACTGAAGCACAAGTGAGTCCAAGACTGGGACAGGTGCCACTGCTGGTGAGGGGTTGAAAGGCTCCACTTCTCTCCATCATTCCCCAGCATCCTTCTTTTCCCATGCTGTCACCACCTTTGCCCTCCACATTAGCTGTTCTCCTTTCTTTTCCCTTCCCACATACATCCTTCCCAGTTCTCAGCACGGGAGGGATCTCTGCAGCTGAAACTTTATGGTAAAATCACAGTCTGCGCCTGGCTGACTGACATCCAGGACCTCTGTGCTGCAATAGCTAAACCTGAGTTGGTCTTTTCTTAGTCCCTCTCCATTTTTGGAATGAGGTGGAGGGTTATGTGGCTGTACATATTTCATGCCATGCTAAAACTTGACAGATAAATTTGCTTCTGAGGAATATTTTTAAGAAAGAGCTAACATAGAACTACACAGGGCCAAGCAAACCCCTGTCCATGCACGTTCTCTCAAGCTTTTCCCAGCTTTAGTCTGACAGTGTGCTCAGGCTGTCATTGGAGGGAAGGAGGGATGATGCCAAAGATCCCTCTAGCCCCACATGCAGCTCCCAGCTCAGTATCAATGACTGATTTGGGACCACTGGCTGATATCAGTTCTACCATTTTTCATACCTTTTTAAGTCAATCTCAGCTGGAACAGGAACCATGTGAATTGGCCTTAGACACCAGTTGTGACCCACAGTTTAGACATTTCTGTTTTAAAGGACATGCAGGTTGTCAATTCCTGTGGGAGCTGCTGTTTTCCTTCAATCCTCAGTCCCTGAGCTCCTCACTGTTACCAGAGTTTCTGTTTTCTTTTCATTACAAACTAGGCATGCACACAAACATCAAAACTTTTGTCAAAAGCCTGATGACGTTAACAAAAAGTATTCAAATATCAAAGTGTGAGCAAACATATCTTGTATAAGCTTCTTTCCAAAATGTTTCTTTTTCTGTTGTATCTTGTGGCGTTTTTTTCTCGTCTGTCTCATGGCAATTAATCACTTACTACTTGGCAACATTAGGAAGATGATGAGCTGGCAGGAATACTGGTGAATTCCCCAATAGAATGACATAGAGCCTTTGTTTCCCACTAAAACTTAAATTCAGGATATGTGGTAACATGACATCCTGTAACTTTGCAATACTGGACAAGGTGTTTGACTCCAGCCAGTGTCTGGGTGTTAGAAAAAATAAAATAGGCTCATCCTCTAGTCTGTCTGCAAGGGAGGTGGATTGATTTTTTTTTTTTTTTTTTTTTTTTGAGGGGATCTGGTTTAAAATTCACTGATTATTGAATTTTAACCTTGTTCTGTGCATACATGGTTGGTGAAGAAATAGGCAGGTCTTCATTTCTTGCTTAGAAACCAGAATACAGGTGGGAAATAACCCCACACACAAAAAAACCTCAACCAACTACAAAGGATTTTATTGTATTGATTAAAACTCTTTTTTTTTTTTTTTTTTTTTTTTGGCAAATCTAAATCATTCTCTTGGAAGTCAGTAGCTAGCAATTTCTGAATTATGCTTTCTCTCTCTGGACTAAGTGGGCTTCCAAACTCATGAAGAAGTATGTGTCATTTCTCAGGCCCCTGGGTCCATACTTTCCTTCTCTGGCCAGTAAGTGCCCTAATTTCCATTGCTTAGGAGAATTAAGAAGAGCTATATCACCATGGAAATGCAGAGTTGTACCTGCTTTTGGAAAATACATGAGCACCTCATACTAAACCTTTCCAAGTCAGAGCTTGTCATGATACCCTCAGCTCTCTCCCCTTGTTGACAGATATTGGGTGTGAAATGCATTTTAATATGACTAGAGCACAAGAAGAAATGATCAGAGCGTGGTCAAAAGGCCCTCCTGGGGGCAAACTGAACAGTGATCAGTAAGGAGCAACCAAAACACACCCAGGCTCAGGAGAGGCTAAGAAACCCAACCCTTAGATGTGGGTGAATCACTGCAAGGTGAAGTTATTTTAAGATCAAGCCCAAAACCATCAGAGGTGGAAAACGCAACCCTTGAAGAATGAGGTCAGTGGGAAAACCCAGAGGTCCCCAGCCAGCCTGATGTCAGGGGCTGATGACCAATGGGGTGCTAAGTCTTCCCTGAGAGCTGCAGATCAGCACTCCTGGAAAGGAAACAGTGAGGAAAGAGATGCAGAAACACCTGGAAGCCTTCATAAAACACCCTAAGTAAAATAAAACATTGTGGGAGAGCTACACATCTTGTTCTAATGGAGAAAGAATATAGACAGGCTGAGTTTCTTCCCCATCCTATACTGTGGCTTCCTTTAAAAGGACCTCTTGAGCAAGAAAATTTTCTTTCCTATCCTATCATCTGGCATGGATCTGGGGTCTTCCCTTAGCTAACTTTTGAGGGGACATCTCATATTCAGTGTCTTAGAGGTCCCCCAGGAACCTCTTTGCTTTGCCTTTCATCAGGGACACAGAACTTCATAGTTTGATCTGGGTCAGCACTGGACACATTAAATTGTGAGTGTCCCTTAATGTGTTTTCCTCCAATGAGGAAACTGGGGCTTTCTGCCTGGGAGGATTTCAGGGCTTTCACTGAATGAGGAACTCAGCATCTTAACATACATGTCTGCAACATTACATTTACTTCACACTCATCTAGAACACCAGGCTTCTGCATTGCCTGTTTCTGTGAAATTTTGAGAAGTTAATGATGATGGGGTTTTTTGGTAGTGGTTTTTGTGGTTCTTTTTTCTTGTACCCTTAAGAGCAGATGACTCTTTGCAGGAAGGATGACAATTTTGTTTGTTTGTTTGTTTTATTTTAATTTTGAATGTCACAGTCTACTATTGGAAATTCTGGATGGTAAAATAACCCTCCCTATGCTCTCACACTATGAATCCAAAACCAAAACCCATGACTGGGAAACTCCACATGTGATATGGGCCTCTGAGACTGAAAATAAGCAGTCAGTGCTGACTGGAAGAAGCCCTCCCTCCTGTCTTGCATCCCTGAGTCACTAAGCCAGATGGGGCTGGCTTAATGCACAGAAGCTGCAGATTATCAAACCAGGGCTGTCAAGGTGGGTTGTGAAAAGCAGGACAAAGTCTGTTTGTGTGCCTCCTTTTTAAGTACTTGGAGTTCCTTTCATACCTGTGCTGCTTTCTGCCATGAGATAGAGCAGATCCCTTTTGAAGATGCTCTACAGCCAGCTAGCACATAATGAAAATTGTTACCAGCTTTGCAGCAGCACTGTATAAACTGATCCCATAAACAAATAACTCAAACTCATCCCAGCACCACCTCTGAAAAGCACAGCAAAGTAACTCCATCAAGAACACCATGACAGCTGTAATGGTCAGGCCGTGAGAAAACACGTGTCTGGACCATAACAATTAAAACCCTGGATAAGAGCTGAAAGACTTGGCCTTTGAAAGGCATACTGGCTCTGGTTTGGAATGGCTTCATCTCTAAATAAGAATTGTCCATGCCTGGCAGTATGTAGAAATATACTGTTCTGACTCAGGAGGCAGGGAAATAGCAGGAAATTACTCTGTTTGAAAATTGGACCATAAATTCAGATATTGCTGTTGTGATCCTGGCAATGATTTGTTACAAGTAAATCAAAGTATTTTTGGCAGAGATCATGAAACAAACAAACAAAAAGAAAGAGCAAGAGGGAGAGAAAAGTAGAGAGTAGAAATAAGAGTTTTATATAGGAAACTAAACAGGGAGATGCCAGTTTGTGTTAACTGTATCATAGATATCAGGTGACTCCAGCCTATTGACAGCTGCCTTCAGGCACATTCAGCACAATCAGGTAGAAGGAGCTGAGCACAGAGGCTCTAGAGACTTGAATCCCGGTTTTGCATCTGGTTAGAATTGTCATTTTGCAGCTGTCCTCACCCTTGGCACTTTTCCTACCTTACCTCTACTTAAAGGGCAGTATTTGGGGAAATCTGGGGAAGGGGCAAAGCTACCTCCAAGACCAAAAAGCTGCATGTGCAGAACAGGCTGTGCCTCTGATGCTGCAGCTCAGGGAAGCGATGCCTGGTGCAAGCACAGCAGTGCAAAGGGAGTGAAAGTCAGTGGGACCTGGAAAAGGGGTCAGGAGATAAGCAGCAGGCCTAGGATTTGTGTGTGCATGAGCAACCAGGTGTGAAGCACCCATAACTAAGGGCCTGGTGCCCTAACCAGAAAAAAACCCCAAAAACTGTAAAATCCCAGTACCAAAGGAATAAGGATATCCAGACAAACAGTGCCAGTGCTCTGCTCACTGCTCCCATCCTAAAGCCCCATCACCAGCTGAGCAGTTATGTCTCACCAGGAAACAGCACTGTGGCAGCTCAGTACTGGGTGGGTATGTTATGACAGCTGGATAGGAGCTTCCTGCAAGCCCCGTTTTGCTGGACATAACTGGACAGGCTGGGATTAGGAAATCCCCATTTATAGTCCCTGCACCTCCAGGCTGAATCCCACAACAGGAAAGCAAAGTACCACTTAAGAAAATATCCTAAATCTGGGAGGGGACTTGGCAGAGTAAATGTTTCTGAAGAATTGATTCCAGAAATATGTTTAAAGTCCTAGAAAAAATATCCAGTTCTGCTCATGTGCATCATGAAAAAGTGGCTTGTGTCACCCAGAGGGGTGGGGAAGGCAAAGGAAAAGCCTAGAACATGATTCATTTGGCACTATCCTAGTTTTCTCTGTTGGAGCCCCACAAAAACCTGTGCAGCAGGCAGTGCTCTGTGCCTGCCTCTGGTCCCATCACCACTGACCTTCAGGGGCAGTGCAATCCCTGACCTGCTGCAATACAGCCTGCAGGGGATGATGGTGGAGCTGCCCTGAAACACAGCAAGGAAATGCCTACACCAGCAACTGCTCAAAAGGGCAGAGTCCAGTTTCTAAGAAATGAATTACAGAGAAAAGTAAAGAAGCAGTAAAATTCCTGGGGAAATCTAGGTAGGCAGACTATTTTCTCTCTTTTTGTTTGATGGAAATAGTGGTTTAGACTGTGAAAGCAGAGCATTTCTAGCAGCCACATGCAGATAGGTCTTTGCTTTTCTGTACTCTCTGCTTACCAGTGCAGTCCCATGTAGCTATTTGTAAAAAAAGCCTGAAAATCCAGATTAGACCCATAAAAAGATACTTAGATTGCCTTTAGGCATTTAGGCCTGCATAATGCAAACAGCACCAAATGAGCAATAATATTTGTAACACAAGCATTTTTCAGGCAAGTGCCAAGAATTACAGCAGTGGAAAGAGCTTCACAATCCTATTGTAGAAAGAAGGAAAGCATTTTACCCTCTTAGAGAGCCTGTCTTTCCTCATTGATGGTCACGTCATACCCATCTTAAATAGACCCAGCAATGCTAGAGGAAAATAAGGAAGAAACATAGCATCAGAGCTGAGGTCAACATCTGGATGGACTTAGGCTTCACAAAGGAATTCACTGACTCATTGGCACATGTGAGGACTGTCATCTCCTCTGCAGCATTTAGTCTTTAATCATGACAACCCATTGGAGTAGAGCTTGGCTTTCAGGAATATTAATGGAGTAATAATGTTATGAAAAGTGAAAAAAACAAGGCAAGAAAATGAGTGGTTCTGAAAAACATTGGTATTACTCCCTCCCCACACAACACATACTTAAACACACAGGGATGGAGCAGCCAAAAGACCAAAAGTGAAAACTCACACTCACCTGCTGGGCGTTTGGACAGGGACGGGATAGGAGCCCCATCTGTGCTCTGACCCTGCCTGACCCTCAGGGATTCCACCAGAGGTGCAAAAGGTTTGTGGAGTGGCTGGTGTGACCTTGGTGGGGCACAGCATGAGCTGTCCTGACAGGATATCCTGTCCATGAGCATGTTCCCACTGCTCTCAGGCAGTGGTGCCAGTGCAGGGAGAGGAAGGGAAGGAGCAATCAGGTGAGAGATGATGGGCAGGGCTTTCCTGCTGCCATTGTTGGAAGAGCATGGGCCACAGTGTCACTTCTGGACAAAATGTAGCTCAAATGTGCAGTGGGCACAATGCCTTCCCTCACACAGCCAGCACACATCATCAGAGAAGGCCCATGGGTAACCCAGAGCAACAGATCCATTCCAAGGCAAGTGACTCAGTGTGGCACTAACCTGGGCCATGTCCTTGCCTGGTCACACCCTGGAGACCTTTGTCTGAATATGCAGCCCCACTGGCCAAGGATGCAGAGAAAGGTGCCCCCAGAGCTGATGGGCCACCCTGTGTGCCCACAGTCCTGCTCTTCTGCAGGTTATGAATGAACTTCTGAACCTCCTGAGGTGGATAGATCACAGGTGATGAGAGGAAGTGGTGAGGAATTCACTTGCTCATGACTCCTCAGCTGCTGTAAGGTAAACAAGTGTTTTATTAATTCACTCCTTGTGACCAGGAGGATTTGGAAATGCCTGGCGTGCTTGCTCTATTTCAGGTGACCTCATGATTCACAAGGCCCCAGACTGTGTTCCTCAGAGAGAGAAGGAATTTCTATTGGCAGTTCCTGTGAAGCAGAGAGGATGAGATCTGCTCATGTATCCCCTGTTCTGTATGAGGAAGGCCTGAATAGAGGAGGAAATTTAGATTTTTACTTGATTTTGAGTAATCAGTTCCACCATCCCCTTCTGGCATCCTGCATCCCCCAGCAGTGGTTTCAATTTATGGAGAAGGTAAATCACTATCTAGCTCCAATCTTTCTAGTCTGCTCCAATCTATCACCACCCTGCTCCAATCACATGTTGTTAGATGAACTTGAGAGCCATTCTCTCAGCAGCAAAAGGTGGCCTTTCCTGGATAATGACAATTAAAGGCATGCATACTATTCACAATAATGAGCAATGGATTAACAGCTGATGATTTCCAGAGATTTACAGGGCAGTTTTACAGACTAAGATTGGACTGCTACTCTAAGACAAATCTTAACCATTTACTTCCCTTGTTCTAATAAATCCTCCCAATCCTGGACAACCCAGAACACATCTCTGTGCACCAAGTAGGTCTCTGACACCTCATTTCAAGAATATAACAAAAAACAAGGAACAGAATCTGTGAACTTAGGCTTAAGGCTAAAAATTTACCTCTGGGAAGTCATTTCAATGTTTTCACTGTGTTAGGGTGAGACCAAAGCCCGTGAAACCAAGATCTGTGATCTCCAGAACAGAAGCTCAACAGTCCAAAGCCCACCCATGTAATGCTATAAAGCCTGTCTCTTATAATCAGCTCTGACATGACATGACAATAAAAGGGGAAAAAAAGAAAGGAATAGGGAAGTTTGTCAAGGATAGGAAGTACAGACTCATAACTGTTTTCTATTAATGATTTTGCTTTCAGTCCAAAAATCTCACCCATTAAAGCACTGATGCCTGCCATGTAAGAATTAAATGTCAGAAAAACCAAACCACCCTGTAACTACAAGAGTATTTTTTTTGCTCTCTTGTTGAAGTGACATGTGAATACTGTGAGGTTACTCCTATTGTGCAACTGACACATTGTTATACCACATAGCAGGATGGAGCTGACCCTAGAAACTCCCAACACACAATAAATTGAGATCCTCTTTTGGAACTGACGCTAGCAGTATGCATCTCAGTAATGATAGCCTTTGGGCCTTGTTCTGGAGTCACAGGGAGTTTATGAGATGTTATATTCTCCCATTTCCTCCCTGCTGAAACTTTCCTGGGAAGGTCTTCCAGCATCAGGATGTGTCACTTTCAAAAGGATGTTTGGGCAGACTCCATAATTCAGACTGCTATCTGGAGCTAGGTAGGCAGGACAATGCAGTACAGAGCTGCAGCTGTTCCCTGTGCCACCCATCTGATTTCCAGAACTGGATGTGCAAAACCTCGAGCCACAGAAACAGATTCCAATATGTTAGTCACATTGGTTGGCCTTTATACATAGAATGCCAATATAATGCAATCACATGGTTTTGCATCATAAAACATCATCCATATTGCACTTAGGTCTCAATATGGCCAGGAAATATCAAAGTAAGTACTAAAAAAAAAAAAAAGAAACTTCAACATTTCAAAGCCCCAAGCATCTGATATTTAAAGTCAAATATGTAGAAGGCATAGCTTGTTCCAACCCACAGTATTACACCAGGGTATGGATACCATAATGATGACTTAAAACTGTAGATAAAGAAAAATGCTTTGCTTTTATCTCATAACCAGAAAATCTCAAAGGCACAGTGACTTAATTAATATGTCTTTTTAATAATTTCATGACAGATATATGATGTGCTTGATGCAGGTTACTGTTTTCAATAATGCAGCCAACATGAGGTGAAATTGTTTATAATTGCATCTACAGTATTGGATTGTAAATGTAACAGCCAGTCCCATGTCATAGGAACATCACAGAATCAGACCACAGCCTTTCAGTACAGCACAGTCACCTCAGTGTGCTGAAGGTCTGCTGGTACATTGGATCAGTCTACCTATCACCTGTTCCAAAGAAGAGTAAAGAGGAATGTGAAAGTAAAGAGGAATGTGAAGAGTAAAGAGGAACTAACTGCTCTGCAAATAAGCCAGAGACAGACTTATTTGGAAGAGCAAAGCAGCTTCATCAAGCTACAGAGTATTTACAAATCCTTCCCTTTTTTTGCTAGTGAAAATTTGAGAGACTGTTAGTTCTCCCAGGTGCACTTGATCTTTTACAGAAAGAGCCACTACCTTAAAACAAGAACAGAAATTTACTTTTTGGTAGGCAAGAAGTGGTTTGTCCCTGCCTTTCATACTCCTGTTTAATTTTCAAGGCTACACAAAAAAAAACCCCATGCATGATTAAGTACAACTCTGTGACCACAACTGAGGAGGTAAAACAGAACTCTGTGAACTGGAAACACTTCCTGGATGTTTGCAGATGGCAGGCAGAAAATGGATAAGAGTTGATTATGAACTGTGCAAGAAAATAAAGTATTTTCAGCTGCAAACACCAGGGATGCCAACATTACATACCTGTATGAATCAATTTGATAAACACTAGGACAATGACCTATCAAAAACAAATAGATATCATTTCTCCCAAAGTAGTCTGACCAGTGGGGTATGATTGGCACAGAAACAGGGCAAGACCAACATGGAAATCCTACTGTCCTCAGTATCACAGATCCCTTGCCAGAAGAAAAAACAGACCAAAACAACAACAGCAGCAACAAAAAACCCACAAACCCCAAAACAAAACAAACAAACTAAACTAAAACCCCAACAATTAGTTCTTCCAGAAAAGGGCAGGGGTGGTCAGTATGTCTCTCCTTAGGGGCTGGCATGAGTAGAAATGCACTCTCTGGTCTTTCAAAAGCACCCTCCTCAGTGTACCACCACAACCAGGACTAGCCCTATTTCTTGGCTTTATCCATGGCCTTAACACTACTTCTTAGCCCTAAAGAATTGTTTTCTATTTAGATACATCCTTCTAGAAAGAGGGCCTTCAGAGGGGGCCATATGTTTTATTCTGTTAATAATGCAGCTTTCTGGAGTCCCTGGTTGATTATGCCTGTTTACCTTTTGATAGTTGTGTTTCTTGGCTGGCTGCCATGTGTTTTTCCTTTCTAGTTAATCTTATGGCAATGATCATGACCTTCAACAGATATAGTGTTTATCCTTCTGGAGTTCAATAGGATTCTAAAACAAACATTTTTTCCTGTGTTTCTGGGTACAGCAGCATTTAGAAGCCAAACTCCTTTATGAGTAGCAGTGACATCCAACACAAAACATTTCCAAATCTCTTCAGAGACATGAATTTTCAGAGACCTGAATTCATTCTCCCTCTGCCTTGTAAGGCAACAAAACTTACAAATGGCTCCCCACACTTCTGGGGCAGAAAGCTGAGAAATTAAGAGCTCCAGGTTGCAGAAGCACAAACTAATATAAACAGATAATCAAACAGAAACAGATAACCATCTAAAAGGCACCCAAGGAACCTTTCTGGCAGAGCTAACATTTTGTAGCAGGAAACCCTTGCTTTGCAGTGGAGCAGGAAGGTTTGATCCTTTGTTTGCATATGTCTTTCCTCAAGGTGCATGTTCCTCCCCTGGGAAGCCCTCTGACATTTTTTAGCTCTGGAGCCAAATCACCTTTTACTTTTGGTTTCTTTCTCTTTTGTTTGGTTGTTTTTCTGTTTGTTTTGGGGTTTTTGTTTGGTTGGGGTTTTTGTGTCACGCTGTTTTGCAGGTTCAGTTTGTGTATCTCAATGAAGCCTCTAAGTTTTCTGCAGCTCCCTGAGTTCCACAGAGTGCTCTAAGAATGCTGTTAACTGAGTAAGACTTTTCCCTGACATCAACACTCAGCAATGTTGAGCTGAGAAAGCAACAGACCGTGGCATCTTATTGTATTTGTCTGAGATAGGATTCAATATGAAGAATCAGCACATTGTTTCAATGTCTGCACACCAGTTAACTATTAATGAATCCACTGTCAATAAAATATACTTTCTGGGTACTATCTGGTCAACAGTTAACCTAGTAGTTATGTTTGGAAAGGAGTTTATGAACAATCCCCTGTTGCCATAACATTAAAAGTTCTGGAAAAATCCCTTGTTAGCCTGAAACCTGCCAGAAATTTTAGGGTGGCAAAATCAAATCCTACGTGAGCAAAAGGAAGAATACAGCTTTCCAAAAATTCTACTTCAATATTTTTGAGCCAGTACTAAAATTCATACACATCAGTTTGGGATTAAAGTTTGCCAGGACAGGTTTTTTGCACAAATAATAACTGTCCTGCTTGAGGAAAGAAAATTGATGGATATGCCAAAATTAGGAACACTGAAAAAAGAGCCATTCTGAGGATATAATTTTTTATTCTCTTTTTTGTACATGTACAGCTATTGGATCACTTCTGGAAGAAATTTTATGTCCATGATTCTCAGGACTGCTTTGTCAGACTCCACTATTCCCAAGTTTTATTTGCATGACTGCACTGCAAGTCTTCAAAATTGATTGCCTGGGTATCTCACTGGGACCTTAAAAAGAATATAACTAGATAGAGCTATAAACCAATTTCAGTTATCGACTTTACATGCACCCACATATATAGATATAGCATTACACAGTCACATGCAGTCTTCAAACACTTAAAATGTTAATAATCCTGCAGTGGTTGGCATCACACTTCATGTCTAAATGCCTTAAAGATGCTCAAAAACCAGACAGCCAAACCAATAAAACCCCCACAGTTCCTAGCTTAGTAGTTTTAAAATGACTCATATTTCAGCAAAGGACTCAAAACCATCTAAAGCTGAAATTGAAGTGCTCAGAATCTGGTCCATTTTAGCCCTGGTGCTGCCTTTCCATGTCCAGCTCTGTTACCAGAACTCATGTACACAGGGGAGGTGGCACAGGAGTGGGGACAAAGCAGTTTAATGGGTTGGCTGGAAAGCTGTGCTAAGGAGGAGGTATAAACAGAGTTTCTCCTGTGTTGAGGCTTTCTCTACACTAATATAGAGTGACTTGATTTTGTTTATGGTGTGGGACCTGGATTGCCCACAAAGTTCTTTTTCATGGGATGAATTTTCTCAGTCCCCCCTCATTAAAGTAAATCTGATTACATTTCAGTTTCATTTTTTTAAAGAGAGGGGAGCTAGCAGGGGGAGCTGGAGCCACACACTTAGATAATTTCCATTCAAATCCAGCACAGTAGTCCTCTCAGCCAAGTCACACTTAGGGGAAGGAGACAGAGAGGAAAATGTTGTACTATTCTTTGATGGGCTTCATTGGGTGGATGAAGCATGATCAATCATCCATAACCTGACAAGGCTTCAGAAAAGGCAGAATCATGGCTACGTCATGTACACTTCTAACACCAGAACAATAGGGGATACTGTTTTGGGTTGCAGGGGTGGAAAGGGAGAGCATTTAAAGCAGTAGTAACAAAGAACAATGATTATCTCGTGGGTGGTGGTAGGTAAGGGGGGTCTGGAAGAGGACATCAGAAGAAGCTGGGAGGGATGAGGTATCCCATTCCCTCCCTGCTTCAGTCTGCATCCTGAGACATTTCAACTTTAGTTATCCTAGCAGCAAACTCTTTTCTGTCATGGGGAAGAAAGAAATCAATTGTGTTTTTTAAAGCTACTTGGAGTACACAAAAGGTGCATTGTTTCAAAATGGGTTGAGGGGGCTGGGTGCTTTGGGGGGAAAGAGTTGAACTTATACCATCATTTTGTCTAATTACGCCTGATGTTATTCCTGTTGTCATGTGGGTTACTACAAAGCCAACTGCCAGCCTGTGTCCCTGAGAGCAAAGACTAAACTGTTACGCTTACAAGGACACAGGGCTTCTTTCCCTCTCCCTCCTCCCCCTCCCACACTACTGCAGGCACTGGCTCCTCCTTGGGAGACCCACACGTTTGGAAGAGATGTTGGGAAACATGGGGGCAGAAACTGCCTGGGAGGTACCAGCCATTTCTGCCAGGGAGGAGACAACCACTGGGCTGAGCCTGCAAAGCCCCAGGCAGATGAGACATGTCTAGATGTCCTACAGGACACCTCGACAGTGCCCTTTGCTCTTCTGCTTGGACAATGCACTTGCCAGATCCACTTCCCAGTCCAGGCATTGGAATTCATCACAAAGCAAACCATTCTGTCATCTCAGCCAGCTTTCCTCTCAGCCAGGTGTCTTGGACAGCAGGGAAGAGGGAGGCCACCAGGGTGTGGCATATTGCTGGCAAGGAAAGGCACAGCCCCCACAGAATAGATCCCAAAATGAGAGCAGCTATGGCTATCCCAGTGTAAAACCTCAGTGGATCCAGCTCCTCATCTCAAGGCCAGACCCAGTGACCCAATTGTGCCTTGCTTGCACCAGCCTTCATCTCATCAAGTTTGGGAGTCTTGCTGGCTTCCCAGGACACCCTCTGGCCATGTTTGGAAACCAAGCAGAGCCTGGGCTGTCCCTGGTCTCAGATGTGCATCCATAAATGCTGTCTCCTGGCTCAGCTTGGCCCAGGAAGGGTGTATCCCAAAGGGTGCTTGGGGTGAGGGAAGGCCTCCAGCTCTGCCCCTGGGTTTACAATAGCCACAGCCAAAATAAACGTGGCCAGAACCTGATCCTTTGGCAGACCCTGCCAATTCAGGCAGGGTCACACCTCAGAGCTGGGAATGGGTGAAAGGCTAACATGCTGTTCGAAGGAGCTTAGCAAACCTTTTGTTTGCTTTAATTTTAATTTTCTAGGCTGCACTCCCTGCCCTCTGCTGTCATCTTAGCCTAACATGACACACCATTTCATCATTGACTTGGACTGGACATTCAAAACAGAGCCTAAGTGTTTCCTCAGTACTGGGGAAAAATCTCTGTCTTGAAGCACTGTGGTGCACTGTATGTGCCAAAGGCTCCCAAAGACCCACAGGTCCAAGGAGATTTTTACAATGTTATTCTCCTGTTAGGGCATACCTACTGAAAAAAGAAAGAGAAAGAAAAAGAAAGGAAGAAAGGAAGGAAGAAAGGAAGGAAGAAAGAGAGAAAGAAAGAGAAAGAAAAAAAGAAAGAAAGAGAGAGAGAAAGAGAGAGAGAGAAAGAAAGAAAGAAAGAAAGAAAAAAAAAGAAAGAAAGAAAGAAAGAAAGAAAGAAAGAAAGAAAGAAAGAAAGAAAGAAAGAAAGAAAGAAAGAAAGAAAGAAAGAAAGAAAGAAAGAAAGAAAGAAAGAAACCCACCAAAAAAAAGCCCACACTAAAAAAAAACCACACAAACCCCCCCAAAAAAATAAAAAAAAGGAAAAAAAAAAAGAAACAAAAAAACCAAGCCAACAAAAATGAAACAAAACAAAACTAAACCAACTAAGAAGCCCAAACAAAAATAAAAAAAAAAAAAAATAAAAAAAAAGGAAATCAACAACAAACACAAAACCAAAAAAGCCACACACACAAAAGCAAAGAACATAAAGAACATCTTTCAAGTCACTATTCTTCCACATTCAAACAGTGTTCTGATTTGGTTAGTTTTTAATACTCAGGGACACACATTCCCATACCCCTACAGGAGAGATGGCAAAGTCAAAAACCAGATGCTGAACTCTACAAGCTGTCCTTGTTTTACACTCCCCAACCTCAAATCCTCCTTGCCATCCCCTTACCCTTTCTTCATTACAGTGAATTAAGGGGAAGGACTTGGAAGTGGCTCTCGAGCAGATTGGAAGCTCTGACCTGGTTTCTGTGGGTCAGACGTGCTGACCCTTGGAGCCAGACTGTAAAGCTCACCTTTACAAAGCAGCCTGCCCTTCCCAGTCCTGCAAATGACTGCTGGGGCAGACATGCTGGAAGCTGTAACAATGGCTGCATTGATGGAAGGGAAGATTTTATTGTAAGTTAGATTTTGGAATGAGTAATTATGCAAACAAGCAATTAACTAAAATAAATACGAATGTCTTCCTCTTTCAGGGCATGCTTTTACTCTGAGTTGCAGCAAGGCAGATTTCTCAAAGCTGAATCAAGCCTTTAAAACAAAGATAAAGGGGACACTGGGAATGAGGAAATAAATACTGCTCCATCTCTCCTCTGCAGCATTAAGGGCATATATGTGCTGCAACAGGGCAGCTGTAACTCACAGAATCAGGAAATACATTAAAATACCAAAGATTTGAGGCTGAGTAAGGCCTGCTTTATTGACCTACCATCTGTGGAGCAGCATCATTCTATTATTCCCATAAATGTCACTCCTGCAAGGAAGGATATTTATTTTTTTCTCTTGGTGCTGGCTGTTTTCTGATTTTTCTCCCCCCCGAGCAGGTTGGCTTCAGGCTGCTTGCAAGGCAGCTGAATACAGTGGCACTGCTCTCTGCCCCATGGCTTCAGCTTCATTAGGCCAGACACCTTGGAAATCCAAATATTTCAAGGTCAGCCTCCTCCTCCTGTAGTGCATCACCACCTTGTTTACAAGGCTTGTTCTGCCCCATGCTCCTGCATGGATGAAAGGCAGCTGGGATGAGAAAGCAGTGCCAGATTCCAGGAAGAAGGACAGATCTTCCAGAGAGAAAAGACAGCCCTGTGAGTTTCTGAGTGGAGAGGAAGTAGTGACAGATCATGTGCATCATCTTTCCCAGCTCAGGCACATTTTAGCAAAAAGGATCTAGACTTCCCTTTGGGAATATCATGCAATGAGCCTGCAGGAAAGAATTTGCTGGAGATTCAAGAGTAGAAATCATTGAAGTAATCAATCCAACTTGAGAACCAAAGGGAAAAATGCCCACCAGCCCTCCACGCTTCCACCTAGGCACCCCCATCCCAAGATTCAGTTTTTACATTTTGGAAACAGAATGTGTATAAAATATGCTCCTATATACCTTTAGTTTTGTATTCTCAAATAATTGTTTTCATTTTGAAATCCCCCTGTCTTTTTGTTAATTAGCATTAAAAAAAAAAAATCAAATAAGCCAATAAATCAACCCCAAATCAAAATGGCTTATTCCATTTCAGGTTGGAGGAATAAAAACAGAAACAGTTCTCTTCCCTGATATTTAGGTCAGCTGTAAAATGAACCATTTGCCATTTAGAAATCCTTTTGTTATCAGCTGAGGTCTAGAGCCCCATCTCCTGGAGTCAGGTGATTATGTTGGAAGTTTGGTTTGATTGCTTTTGACATTTCTTGCCCTTGTGATTTGGAAGGAGATCTTGAAAACGTGTTTTAAGCATAATGAACAGTGTGACATCTGCCTGAGTCTCCACACATCCGGAAACAAAAGTTTAATGTGGAGCAATCTGTTCCAAGTTTATCAAGACATGTTTAACTCCAAGGCTCACTTAGGAGGTTATGCCAGCATCACTCATGGAGAGCTTGCACAGGACTGGATGCTTTTATTCAGAAAGATTTAGCCTATTCCCTCAGCTGATCCACATCAGGAAGAAAAACCTATTCAACCTGAGCAAGCCTGTTCCTCTGTGCTGTGGGGTACCAAGACCATTCACTGCTCAACATTCAATCTCAGTGCTGCTGTAGCATTGTGAAAAAAGAGCCTTTTGCTGCTCCCTTCAAGGATTTGCATTGAAGCTTCTGCTCACAGGCAATGGCAGCACACATTGATTACAGCTCAGAACCTGAGGAAATGACACTGAACAAGGGCTCTCATATTTCCTGTGGCTCCAGTGGTGGTGAGGTGGAGCTCAGCCTGTGCTGCAGCTACAGCCAGGCAGTGGGCTCGTTTTCAGTGAGCCATCTGCAGTGATAAAAACAAAAGAGAGCCTTAGCCTGAGCCAGGACCTGAGCCAGGGCCAAACCATTTTCTCTGTAGCCTTGGTATTTACGCCCTTCAGCAATCTGGAGGTTTATTAAGGCTTTGCCACTGCCTCAACCAACTTACCAGCTATTCATGAAGCTGTGGCAACTTGATTGTCACTCTGAGCTCTTCACTGTCACTTGGCCAAGCCAGGCAGGCTTCACTTTCTCAATTGCAGCTCAGAAACTAAGCTAGCTCAGCCACTTCTCATCATTTTGGTCATTCTTCCTCTGAACTGCCTCCACTCTGTGTCTCTCTTTTCCTGGCAGTGACCTGAAACCAAGTTGACTTCTTACCACTTTTTCACAACAAAACACCAGTTGGAAAGAGGTCTCTTCCAATCACAGAGGTCTGAGAGGCTGTTGAGGATTTCTGAGCTCCATGTTGTTCAGTTACCTGGTTTCCCACAGACTCACTGCCTGGCTTTTAAAATCAAAATCCATCTCTGATTCCTTGGTCCAACTGTCAAAGGGCAAGACCAGTCCTTTTTTCTAATTTGTAGGGCAGGTAAAATATTTAATTCGCACCAAACTGAGCTCCTAACCAGAACAACACACACACCAGCACACAAAAAAAAATCAAAACAAAGCAAAAAAGACAACTAAACAAACAACCAAAAAAAGCCATTGTTTTATTTGCTTGCCATTAAAACCTTCTAAATAGAGCAGCCTGTCACAATTTGGAGATGAAGGGGTCCTGTCCATCTGTTCTTCTGTCCCCTCAAACTCTTCTCTAGCACTCACCACAGATCTGTTGTAACCAGGGCTGCAGAGCTTCCTTGCTGCTCATCTGGGCTCCCAAACCTTTCCATGGCAGGTCTCATCAGGACTCTGCCCCTCTTTGATTGAGTTTTTTATCCCTGCCCTGAATGTTCAGCTCTTCCTAATTTGTCTCTACTTTTCAGTCCATTTCTCTTCTCCCTACAAGTCCTATGATCCCCTGCAGAGTATTTCATGAAAAGCATTGTGTTCACACACTTTCTGCACAGCACCTTGCTCAGTTCACATGGGGAGTTAATGATTTCCCAGGGCAGAGCCGTGGGTCTCCCCATCCCCTCTGCTGACAAAGCCTCCCCAGACTCCCCTAAGAGAACCTGAACTTCTCCCTTTGAGGGAAGATGGGTCAGAAACCTCTCTGCTGGAGGGTCTTTCTGAGGTTTGCCACCTCCGGGCGTTCGGGGGGACGCCAGGAGAAATGAAAGCCAAGAGAGCCAAGAAAGCCAGAGCAGCTGCAGAGGCTGCTGCTGAACAAGGAGACAGTGGCTTGGCACACCCAGAGAGCTCACCAGAGGCAAAGCTAGAAGGCAGAAAGGCATTGGGGGTGGAAGAAGAGAGAAGCAGGATATTTAAAGGAGAGGGCGAGGGCAGACGGGGTGAGAGATGATGGAAGCAGGGGAAATGTCGAGGTAGAAAGTGCTGGTTAAAAGGAGGAAAGAAAGGCAGAGAGGGCACAGGAGGGTAAAAGGACTATCTTCCCACTAGCTGCACCTGGATCAGGAATTATAAACTCATCTGCCTACTTCCCTCATGCCCCTGCCTCTGAAAAAATGAATAGGGCACTGCAAGTATTTTACATTCTGTCGAGAAACAGCACTCGAGGGTTGCTCAGAAAAGCCCAAATACCCTTGGGATGGGCACCTTCTGCTGAGGATTCCTGAAACTGTGACACAAACTGTCTCCCAGCCAGCTCCTCAGCAGTAAGGAGGAGGCAAAGTCTGTAAGGAAAAGAAATATTTTAAATTAAAACAGGCCCTATGTGACTTCATCACTGCAAAATTCTTGCTGCCTCTGCCCCACAGAGCTTATAGCTGGAGCCAGGCAGACCATCTGCTGGGGGTGAGCAAAGGAGAGTGCAGCCCCAGCTCGCCAATTTTATGCAAAATGTAGATGGTTTGACTCCTGGACTGTAACATCAGTGAAAGTGCAAGTGAATCTGGTTACTGGAAAGCCAGGACACCATCCTTACATTTCTGATGTTTTGGGGGATGATGCTGTTTCAGAGATGATAGGATTGCATGCCAGCTGCTGGCCTTCCAGCACTTGGAAAGGAGCAGGGGACAAAGTTCCTGTTTATGCACAAGTGACTGAGTAACCAGTAATTTGGGGGAAGGAGCATTACACACTCCCAAGGAGCAGCCTTCCACTGGGAGCTTTTCAGTCTGTGGTCAGTTGTTGCAGTGTGAGACTCACGAGCTGCCATCCAATGTGCCTCAGGCTGTGGTCATGGCTGAGCAGCTCAGAGAAAGTCCCCCAGAAACAGCAGGGAATGTGATTCCAGGCAAATGGGAAGCAGATTTGGGACAGGGGTGTGACACGTACAAGGAGTTACACTACAGATGCACATACAAGATGCAGGAGTCCAATGGCACCACCCAGAAGGGCACACCAAGGGGGACACGCCACCAGAGAGGACAGTGAGAGGGAGCAGCACTCTACCATGAACTCTGCCTGCACATCTGGACCCCATCCAGTTACACCCATAACATTGCACTTTCTCTGCCTTCCCCATGGCTACAAAATCTGGTAATTTCTCCCAGTTTGCTGTTGTGGCATCAGTGTCCACCACAGGAGCTGAGAGAAGCAGGGTTGGCCCATGCTCTCGAGTGAAAAGAGAAATCATAACCTCACATTCCTTTCTCTGAGGATCTGCAGTCTCAGCTAGTCAGATGGGCTGTTGGGTGAATCTGGGGTCCAGAGCTGAAAGTTCTGCTGCATCAGCAGGTGATGGTATCTAAGGCAAAACTGAAAATTCCCCTTGGAGTCTTGATTTTCAAAAATCCCAGCTTACAAGCCTCCTTTAATGTTATTTTTGTTTAATTAATTACATTAAAAAATAAATCATCCAGAAACCCCAGCACGGGCACTGATTCAAAGGGTAGAGTTGCAAGAAGGTCTGGCTAAGGATGAACAGGAACCAGACAATTCTTCATAGGGCTTCACAGTGCTCAGGTACTAGGAATTCTGAGTGGGAACCCAAGCCAAGCCGAGGTGGGAACCCAAGACCAGTCTCTTAGAAGAGATAGTTGCCGGTACAGTAGTCACTTGAAGTCTAAATATCTGAGAAAAAAAAATGAATTCCTCTCTCCATGCAGCAAATATCTCACCAGATATATCTAACTCTACCAGTTTACAGCTTTCCTACATTTGCCCTGGAATTTTGCCAAACAGTGTACACTGAATTTAATATACACTGCAGGTTTGTGACTGTTTTTCTTTCTTTTTCAAGATCCAGAGTCAGAGACAGGACTTTTTGCCCTTCATACTAATTTTTCCCAAAGGGCAGAGACAAAGCTATTCCTTACATGAAGAAGCTGAGATCTCAGAAAGTTTTTTGCCTTCACATGCATGGCTTTACATGTCCCCCTCCTTGGCTCTGAGGAGGGTTCTGCTTTATAAGAATAACATGGCGTGCAGATGCCTATAAATGGAAGATGAAATTGTTACTATAAAGCCCAGGCCCTGCCAAGGCAAACAAGTGCAGGGCAAACTGTGTGTGCAAAGTAAGGGAGCTGAGAAAACTTCAAGTCAGCTGAATCATAACTTCACTTTAATTTTAACATCACTTAAACTACATAAACACAGCCATCTTATTAATAACAAAGCAAGCTCCTCAGTAGAGCTGTTGTTTGGAAAGCCAAGCCTGTGCACATGAGTGCAATGGGAAGAATGTTGCAGCAGAGACATGCCTTCCAAAGCTGTGTTTAAAATTTAAAATAGTTGGGATGTCTGAGATGCAACAACTTTGCAGGAGCCTTGAATAGTATTTGATGTCTCTGCTGCAGTTCTAGATTGCATCTAGTCCAGCTCTTTGCCCTGTTTGCTGTTTACTGAAATGGAGAAAAGACCACTTTGGTAATTAGGAGGTGAAAGTGATACAGGAGCATCTGCAGGAGTTTTGAGCCACAGGACAGTGGAGCAGAGCAGAGCAAAGCATTTTTACTGTTGTCTTGCAAGAGTGATTTGGTGCCTGTGGTGATCTGATAATCTCAGGGTGAGGAGTGAAAATACACTGGTACAAGGCTTGTGCTTTATTACTCCTGACATTTTGTAAAGGCAGACTGGCTCAGCAACTCCTCTAAAATATAGCCCCTAAAGCAGCAGTGCAATTCCTGACACATTCCTGATGAAACTCCCCTGACTCCCATGGCCTTGTGTTAAGGCTAGATTTGGCCCTGTCAGTAAAGTGCATTTAGACTTACAAACTGAAAACTGCCTCTGGATTCCAGAGGGACTTGAAAAACTCCCAGAGCACTGGAGTGCAGCAGTGAGATTTATGCTTTTCCCTGACTTTTCACTACTCAGTAATACATTTGCATGGCCAAAATAAAGCCAGATCTGGCATTCTCCCCTCCTGATTTCTCTAATACCCAGGGAACTAAATGACAGTGTAGACTGGAACAGTAATGCTCTAAGCCCCAGAAGAGCTTTTTGGGGGTATTTTCACAGCCTGTGGAAAGAATGCATATATGGGTATTTGAAATAGCAGGATTTGACACTTTATCTCACCCCAGTCTGGAGAGCTGCTGGTGACACAGGTTCCTGTGCAGAGGCACAGACGAAGCCAAAATAAGCTCCTAGTGATATTTATTTGTAGAAAGTAGCACCTCTAGTCTCCAAGTGGATGAAGGACTTGGTTGTTTTTGGGCACTCTTTTTACCCTCTGCTTTTTCCCAGCTTCAGAAGAGGATGACTGCTAAACAGACAATAGGACAAGCAGATGGAAGGGGGAAAGAGGCATAAGGAAGGTCACAGAGATCCCAGAAAGGGCTCAAGGCTTCTCAGCAGCATGGGAAAATTGGCTGTTGTTGCCACAGTCCTAAGGCAGCAGCAGGGCTGGGACTGGGAGCCAGGGGCAAGCTCAGCACTCCTTCTGATGCTGGGTTGAGAGGAGGTGGAGGCTGCATTTCACTCACATTTCAAGCCTCCCTCTTTGTCTAGTGCTAGAAGAAATCACCAAGTCTGGGTCCCACTGTCAGCAGCAGCCATATTTCCACAACCTCTCATTAGTGTATGGAGAGTGAGGGATGCTTCAGCTGCTTATGACTTTGGGGCAGAGGTTTGCAGGAGAGCAATAGTTCTCACCCAATTAAGCACTGTCACATTGAAGGGCTGTGAAATGACTGCAAATTATTAATTGTAATATTTCATGTTCTCATTTGCAAACATATGGCCAAAATTGGAAAAATATTATGAGGATCGTGCCAGGGACAGTCCTTGCTTTAGTAATCTATGAATTAGAAGTGTTGTGGCCACACTGATAAAATAATCTCTGGCTTTTCTCTTTTCTGAGTGATTGTCATATTACCAAAGGTTAAAAAACCCCAAAATGAGCAGCTCACCAGAGGCCTTCCACAGCACCATTTCTATTACTCTATAATCTGAAAATTACTTGCTTTTTCTTTTTCTTTTTTTCACTTTTGTATTGCTCTTTTCTGTCTATTCCCATTGTCTAAATGCATTCATGGGCAGCCTGTACCCAGCTGTTCCTGTGCCAATATTGTGCTTGAGTTAAATAGCTCTATTTCCTCCCCAACATTTAGGCCCCTGATGTTTCTGTGGCAGCCAATCCTACCCTTTTCAGCTTTCATTTCATTAAACTCAACAAGCTCAAGCTGGGGTCTTCCTGTCATCTGCAATATCAATGTGCTCTTCTCCAGCCTGTTGCAGGACTCTACCTCTACACCTCCTCTTTCTTTAATGTTGGAGGGATTATACCAAGATTAGCTGTCCAGAAACTATTGTCTAAGGGAATGTTACCCAGTTGAATTTGGATGCAAGGAGATGTGGGAGTTGGTGGGAAGTGGAACATCACTGTAACAGCATTTTCTAACAGAAGAACTGGCCATATATAAAAGGGATATTATTGATGTCCTTCTTTACTTTGCATTGTGATTCAATAATTTGGATAGATAATCAAGGTCCTGACTTCAAAGTGGATGACAGCATCCTACTCTACCAAGCAGACAGTATGAACCTGCTTCCCTTGGGTTTCACATGCTCTCCAGAGATCTATTCTGAGGCCCAATCATAGTTTCCACTTCCTCTTTAGGTGTGTCCTGGCACTATCTGGTGAGGCACACACCTTTCTCTCTGAGGGCATTATCCCTTGTGAGACCAAAAGCTGTAATCCTCTCTGAGGTGCCAAAGAAGAGTCAGAATATGAAGAAGGATTTGCTTTGCACTGGGTCCAGAGCAGTAAAGCTTTATGGAGGTGAGGTAAGGATGCAACACTGCTTGTAGGGCACAGAGAGCAAACACCTTGCTCCTACCCATCTGGGGAACAGCAGAGCAGGGAGGAAGAATAAGAGTAGCAGGTCTTGAAAGGTCACCACTCCTAAAAAAGTACAGCTGCTTTTAAAGAGAAAGGGGAGTCTGGCACTCCCGGAAGGATTTTATTGTTTGCATTTGTAAGACACAAGGCATTTTTAATGATGTGTTAATGGCCATATTCTATTCAGATGGGATTCATCACACCATCCCTTCTCTGCTTAAAAATCCAGCATCTACTCCTAGCTGGCTATTCAGGATCTCCCTGTGCTGAAGGGCAGATCTGTCTCTACAAGAGCACTGTCTGTGACAGAGAGGATGCACTGCCATCCAGAGCTGTCAGCTTTTTTCCACATGCTGTCCCAGCGCATCCACTCTCCATCCCAGCTGTGCCTCTCACATTGTCCCTTAAGCAGCAGCCACCGTCTCCTGCCATGGCCAGGGACTTGAAAAAATAACTTGAGCTGCTGCAGAAGCAACGTCAAAATGAGATGACATGAATGCCATTGTTAAGGCTGGTGAACAATAGATACAGACAGACACACGGGATCAGAAGCACAGCCACAGTATTGTCCCTTACTGTCCCTTATTGTTCTCCCTGCCCTGTCACATTCTTGTATTTGCAACCAACGTCAGTCTCAGGGAAAGATTTGGATTCAGAACTTTTTAGCCCAGTAAATTGCCATCCTCCAAAAAGTGCTGCTGAGAGTGTTCCACCCTCTGCTGCTGCTGTGAGCCAGAAAGGGCTGACAGAGGGCAAATGCCTGTGGGCATCAGTTGATGGGGGAACCAAGACTTTCTAAAGAGCCTGCTGATGCATCCACCTCAATGCTGCATCTTATGTGAAATCACACATTTTTTATTCTCTGTTACACTGGGCTGTCAAAACTGGGAACCTTCCAAATCCTGAGTGATTGTTGAAGATGGAAGTTGTTGTTTTAAATACTTTGGGGAGGGACTGAAAGCACTGACTGCTATGACTATTGCCTCTATTTTTGGTTCTTCAGCCCTCAATAAACAATACTATAGAAAGGCAGAGCTAAATCAAGAGGCCTGGCCTGCCTTTGAAGCCATTTGTGTCATTCATTGACTGATGCAGACCATCTTAAAACCTGATACCAGTTTTGACAAGTGCTCTATCCATAGTTGACATGTTTCAGATCTCTTCTCCTCAGCTGCTTAGAAACCCTTTTCTAATTTCTAGTTTCTAAGTTAATTCATGACTATATCTGAGGATTTTTTTTTTTTTCTAAATTCCATATAAATAACCCCGGCAGCCTGGACAGTTTCTTATCAGGGCTGTAAGTTGTCCCCTACTAAAGGCTTTCAGAATCCCAAATTTCAGCAATGCATGGCATTTGCTGCTTTTCATGGGAAAGGAGAATGCATTTTTGTGGTTCTGATGTTGCTGTGACCCAAGTGTTGTGTTGGAAGACACGTTTTTGCATAACAGCCGTTTTATCTGCAATATTAGTCAGAGATGAATTTCTCTGTCCTTTGTCCCAGGGCTCTGGTTTTTGGCACCACCTGATACTTGACTCAAGAATTGGTCAGTATTTCCATAATGATTAACCCACTGACTATCAGCATTAGCATATTGGTGTTAAATATGGGAATAATTTGATTGCACAGATGCCAAGGGACCATTGCTAATCAAATAAAAATGTGTCTGGAGAGCCACCCTCCAGGGCACCCTTCATGCTCCTGGCATCCTCAGAGGATGAGCAGAAGGGCTCTTGCTTTTTGCTGTGCTACACAAAGCTCCAATGTGGAAATTACAGTTCAGAGGAAAAAAATGCATGATTGGACTCATCAGCAATTTCAAGGAAAGAGTTAAAATAAAATAAATTTTTTTAAAAGAGAAACTTTGGTGCTGAAGAAATCTGAAGGAAATGTCATTTTCAAGGAAATCTATTTTCTTGAAATACAAAGTTTTGTTCAAGTTTATGCCATTTTCTGTCCCTTCTAAAGGGAATTTGCTTCTCCAGAAAAAGCCAACAGTTTTCATTTTTAGCTCTTATGAAAGGCTTGGGCATTTTTTTTTTATCTTCTAAATGTTTACAAAAGGAAATATGGAGCCAGAAAATTATTTCAAAACAAAGAAAGAAATAAGAAAATATCAAAGTGCCTGATTATAAAATTAAACACTTCAGGTCTTCTTCTGCCACCCCCGTCCCCCCTCGTCCAAATAAAAATTTTAACAAAATTTGAGATTTATCTCTCTCTGTGTTTTTTCATTAGAGAAACTTCCATGTGGAAGTGTTTCTGGGAGATAATCAGAGGTCCTGTAAAGATTACAGGTGCAGCAGGGCAGATTGAAAGACAGTGAGCTGGGAAATTTCTTTCTTTAATTAATTAGTGTCTTTTCCTTTGCACTCAGACAGACAGTGGAGGTTTAATGCCAGGAAAAGCCAAATACTTTAACATGAGAACTGATAAGTGCAGGAGTATACCTTCTTATCTTTAAGTCCTGGCATCCTGCAAACAGGGAAACCAGCTCTTCTCTTCCATAATTGTTTGTTTTTGATGTTAAGTGAGTCACTACATTAAATATGATGCACAAAAACTTTCCTCCTAAGTCATGGAGACAATCTGGGAAGAGGATGCAGTGATAACCAATTCAACCACAAGAGGAAAAAATACAGGCTCAGAGCGTTCAAGACAGGAAGAGTCTGCTGGACAAGAGAAAAAAAAAAAAAAAAACAAACCAACAGGTCAGAATATGGATCTGCCACTCCAGTGATGCAACTCTGACCTGGAATAACCGCATATATGGGTCCAGGAGATCACGGGATGTTTGTAAAATAGATCTTCTCTCTTGTGTAAGCAAGAGGATAAAATTATCCTGGCAGCAGCTGTTGTTTCCCAGAATGAGGATCAAGGCTGGCTGTATTTAAATATTCCTACAGTATTCAAGACATCAGGCTTTTCTATCCCCACGATCCTGTGGTTGCTGTCCTGTGCAAACACGCAGACAATACACATTTCTGCCTGTCACAGTACCCATGCTAGTGTGGCATAAGGTTCCTTTTAGTGTCTCACACCAGGCAAATCTGCTTCCTTACTCATTTCTGCATCATAAAAAGCAATAGCAGAAAGAGTAAGGAATCCAGAGAAAAGAAAGGAAGATAGAAAAGAAACAACAGAATAAAGCAAGTGACTGAGAACCATAGAATATGCTGGGTTGGAAGGGACCCATGAGGATCATCAAGTCCAACTCCCTGCCCTGTACAGGACACCCCAAGAATCACACCATGTGCCCAAGAGCATTGTCCTAAAGCTTCTTGAACTCTGCCAGGCTTGGTGCTTTGACCACTTCCCTGGGGAGCCTGTTCCAGTGCCCAGCCACCCTCTGGGTGAATTTTTTTCCTGATATCCAACCTAAGGCTCCCTAAACTCATGCTCATGCCATTTCTTTGGGTTCTGTCATTGGTCATGAGGGTGAGGAGATCAGTACCTGCCCCTTCACTTCCCCTTGGAGGGAGGATATTGAAGATCACAATGAGGTCTTTGGCACTGTGATGCCATCCTGCAGCATGGCCAGGACCTGAGCAGCAGACAAGGCTGAAGCCCATTTAGAGCTAGAGCTCCATTTCCAGTTTTCAAAAAGGACAAGAGCATTTCTGAAGGCTGTAACTCATCATCACTAGCACAGTGCAGACACATCCCACTGGCTAGGGGGGTACATGGATATTCCCATAGACAAGAGAGGAAGGAGGGTGGCTGGAGGAACAGATTTCTTGCCACATGACACTCTACAACCTGGCAGCAACAGGGGAACAAGAGAGCTGAAGCCACACAGGGTTCCCTGTTTAGCAGGTTGTGGGTTTTTGAGGCTGCCCTCCTTCCCTCACAACCTGTTCAACCTCATGTTGGCAGGTCAGGTGGGAGCTCAGCAAAGATAAACCTTTCCACCAGTCCATGAAACCATGACACTCCCTCTTCCCTTCCAAAGGGAGCTTGATTTTTTTACTTTCCTGGGCAAAGAGGAATGTGAATAATAGATTAGCTACTGGCAGGGCTCACCACTGAAGAGTGGGTCTGCATCTGCTGCAGAGATAAATCAAAGGAGATGGCAGGGTGGTCGGGTGAGCATCTGACCAGAGCTTTAACCATGCATTTAATTTACAAGCAGGGTGAAGGTTTAATATATCGTCCCTCTGTAAATACACTCCTGTGGCATCCCCCCACCTGTCTCCTGGGCAATCAGGCTAGCTACACAGGCTGGGAAACTGAGCCCAGTCTGATTTTACAGGCACTGCAGACAAATGTGGCTGTGAGCAGAAGAATTAAGCACTATAATATAGTACTAAATGCCTCAGTTGCAATGGCTAAGGAGCAAAAAAACACCTGGCTAGCTGGGTTGCATTTATTGTAATGTAACAGTTTGCTTTGATTGTAAGGAGATGTGCAGCCAAATTCTGGCTATTGCAGGTAGATGCAGCACGCTCTCAGGTTTGGTGTCTCCATCAGGATGTGCCTCCTGCAGCGTGCCATCTCTGCCATCCAAATCCAGGGTATCATTTCTGTATCCCATCCTCAGTGTGTTCTCCTGCCCTCACACTCACAGCACCTCCTGATCCATAACCCTGGCAGAGTTTCCCTCCATGAGCCTCAAGAAGAAGGGCATCACTTCCACCCTGTCCATAATGTCCCTCTGTAGGGCTGTGTGGGTTTCTCCAGCACCCAGGCAGTGTGTCTGGAGCCATGGTCACTGCAGGTGGGAGCAGGACAGACAGCCAGGGTGTCTGTCTGTCCGTGGTGGGAAAGCTCTGCTCCCTCTCCCTGCACTGCCTGCTGGGCAGATGGGAGTAGTGCCCCGAGTACAGCAAGGCTGGCCTGGTTATCAGAGATCTTCTGCTGAGATCTTTTCACACGGTGCAAAGTGCCAGCCACTGAACAGCTAACCTGATAGTGCAGGACACATTGCCTCACAGCCTCTGAAATGGCTTTGTTTTAAAGGTTCTGTCTTTTGTCTGTAATTCTTCAACTTTCCATCTCTTTTTACCTTCTCTGGGGCCACTCTCTGCTTCCCTCTCTAAGCCCCTGTTCTTCCTCTCCTGGTCAGGCTGGTTCCCTCTCTGTGACAGGACTATCAGCTCGTGGCTTCAGATCACTGAAACTAAATTGTAGGCACCTGTACTAAACTGTACTGTGGCTAATGGATGCATGTCTGCCCCTGTCATTGTTATGTCTGTGTTAGACTGGCAGAAAACCTCTCCCAGAGTTGTCAGTATCTCTCCAGCAGCTACAGAGCCAGTTTAATTTATGTAAACCACGCACGTTTTAGAGCATGGTGAGATGATTCCTGCTCCTGTCTTCAGAGAAGCTAAAGGGGAATTTTCTCCCATATCTTTCTGGTGACCTTTTAAAATAAGCATAAGAACTCAGGAAGCTTTGGAGGTTTTTAATTTTTAAAAATGAGAGGCTGAAATTACTGGGTTGTTTGTTTGATGCCAATATCAAAGTAGTGCTTTCTACCTATGATTGCCATCAAACTATTGTTCAGTTCACCTATATTTAATGAGTGTGAACTGCCACCAGTACACTGACAGCTGGTCTCTTGCTTTGTTCACAGGGCTGGACCAGAGTTTTGCAGACTAAAAGCCATGAATTTGCACTCCTTCCCCCAAAAAACAGCCTCCCTCCACCACTTTGGGCCCTCAACACAGCAAGGAGTCTTGCACAAGGTCTCATCAGAAAATGAGACTTGCACACCTCATTGTCAAAAGCCCTTGAAGGCTTTTAAAATGCAGCATGCACAGGAATCACTTCTTCTTGAGGGACCTCAATAAAAAACCCCACAGCAGGATGGGATTCTTGTTTCTGGTACAGAAACATGCCTGCATGGTCTCTGGGTTGGATGAGGATGGTTCTGTTCATCTGGGCCCAAAGGTGTTTCCATTACAGATTGGATAATGTTTTTAACATCACTCAGGAGAATCACATAAACCTATCAGGAAGGAAAGCAAGAGTGCTGCTTCCAGTTTAAGCCAGTATGAAATCTGCATTTCTAAGATCAATTGTTCAAAAGCATTTCTGCTGCAGAAATCAGTAATTAAAATTTAAGTAAAAAACATTATTTAACGTGAAAAAGTATGAAAGGAATAGTGTTTAACTTCAAGTTTTTTAGTATAATGAATATAACTTTCTAACTGTATGGGCAAATTTCAAAAGTTAAGGAGCTCATTATTTAGCTAAGCCAAAGATGATATGTGATCATCTGATTCCAAGAACAGGCCTTTTTGGAAAAAAACAGGCACAGTTTGTCAGGGTATGGTGAGTGGTAATTTTAATGTAGAAATTGGATGAAAGGATGCAATTTTTCCATTCTCCCCTTCCCCCCAGAACAAACCTGGAGGTAGAAATGTGAACAGAGATCAATTTAAATCATGGCTTCAGGCTCTGGGATTTTGGCCCGCTCGCTTCCTACTGTTAATATCAAAGCATTAAGAGTTTTACATGCAGAGCAGTATTTTTTTACCCAGCTAACGCCCTTTTCCTCTGACTGCAGCTAGAAGAGCTGCTGAGATGTGACAGAGCTGGGTGGAGAGCTGGCCATTCCTGGACCCTTGTCTTGTCTCCTCCTCAGCACCACTGCTGAATTTCTCTGTAAAACAGCCAGCATAGGCAGCTCTGCAGTTGCCTCCAAGCAGAGCTCCCTCAGAATAGCCCAGGCTGATATCTGGAACTGTTAACAAGCAGTTGAGTTGGTGGGTTGGGAAGGGAATCGAGGGAACAAGGATGAACAGCTGGAGAATAATAACTTTCTGAGGGGATTGGCTGCCACTTGAACAGCGCATCTGATCACAGATTTGTTGCCAAGCATCTGTTTTCTTCCTACCTCCTGACGTGGTTCAGCTTCTTTGCTTTGACTTTGCTCCCTCCTTCATCTTCTGAGATTGTGTTTCTCAAATTCTTATGTATCCTCTGGGTTACACAAAGGACTTAGCAATCTGCAGGCCCTGCCAGTGTATTTGAGAATAGCCCCTGTCCCTTTGTGTGCTGTTCTGCCTAAAAATATCATGCCAAGCAGGCTTAATCAAGCTCCCCAAACTAGTCAGATCTCCAGGGAGTCCAAATTTGTATATTTTCTTAGGCAGAGTACTATCACACACAGTACAGAACGACAGTTAAAAACCACATCTGGATCTTGCTCTATTATAATACATCCATAGCCCTGAGGGGAAGCCGTGTGGTTTGGTGATTCATGAAACCTGCATTTTATTCCCAGCTCCTCCACTGCCTCCTTGGGTGACCTTAACTAAGTTATTTTGCTGCCCTGTTTTTGCCATCTGTGAGGATGGGTGGGGTGATGCTGCCTCTTGCCCAAAGCCCTTTGGTAGCTCTGAAGGCAAGAGCTGAGCACTGTTGTGAGCCTGATGTGACACTTCCATGTGGGATTTGATGCAGGTGTGCCCACACCTTCCCTCCGTAGATCAGTGCACCTCTGCAGAGCCACGAGGCATCTCTGTGTCACCACTGCACTTGGGAGATGTGACCCTGCTCCTGCTGCACCACACCATGAGCAGGACCCTTGCCAGAGCATGGAGCAGCATTTGGGACCGTGCCATTCTGCATGTCCTGCTAGGAAACACCGTGCTCAGTGGCAGCTCTGTCATTTCTCCTGCTGTGACAGGCACGCATTTAATGACCTGCCGTGGCAATTTACAGCTGTCAGCAGAGACAGAAGCACAGAGGTTTGTGCAGGCTGAAAGTCACAAATTCCCTTTTCTCTTGGGGAAAAAAAGAAGAGCATCTGGGACAAGAGGACTGTGTCCTGCAGGGAAGGGATGAACACACCCAGCCCCTTTGCAGGTGAGTATGACACAGTCACTGTTCCTCTGAGTGTTACATGGCTTATTCAGCTGGGGCCTGCTGTGGCACAATTAAGCCCCTGAAGACCACCAAGTGACAAGCCCTGCTTTTCCTTTGAGATATATTCCCATATTCCACAGGTTACAATCCACTAGATAACAACCTTGAGTTGAATGTTATCATGGCTCAGATTTCCTGCTGCAGCAACATACAGGATACTTTTTTGGTTTATTAACCACTCCAGAAAAAAAGAAAAAATAAATAAATAAAAGAAAAAAGAGAAAAAAGCATACAGCTAAATAAAGTGAAGGTTCACAGCTCTGACAAAGCCTTTCAGTGGGAATCTGGGACGCTTTTCAAGTGTTACCGACTGCTTTATTTTCCCATGGCTCTTTCCAAGATAATAATTGCTCCGCAGATGTTTCCCTCAGGACAGTGAGATGTTCAGGTACCGGGGCAAAAGCTGAGGCTTTGGGCTATCGTTCACAAGGCTACTGTTACTGATGTGTTCTTGCAGAGTGCAGCCTTTTCCCATCACAGAATTTCTTAGGTGTCTGGTTTATCAGAAACACTGTAAATTTGAGCCCTCTGGCTAATTGTGCCTGATTTATGTGAATGACACATTTGTGTCTGTTTGCAACATGAATAAGAGAAGGTGAGGTGGTTTGTTTCTGCCACACACGATAACTCGCACATGCCCAAATGTACAACTCCAAAATATGTTGCTCAGCACTTTGGGAAAACATCTGAGAAGATTTCAGCTTCCAGCTTTTCACACATTACCAGCTTTTTTACAAGTTCTGCAAGTCAAAAGTGCAATGGCTTGTGTTTAGTCTTCCACTGTCCATGTGTTCTCTGTTCTTACACTGGCAGCAGCAAAGTGGACTCTCCTCTTCTTGAGGATGGAAGAAGAGATTTTGCTTAATGCCCCCAGTGTCACAGCAAAGGGGGTAGTTACCTTCCTTCCCAGTAGCACTGCCACTTCTGTCTCCTTAATTTAAAAATAGGGCCCATTAAGCAAATTACTTGGGCCTTGAGAACATCAATCCTCTCGTGTGATAATTTGAGCTCTGTAAAAATCAGCCCTAGGGGCACTGACTGAATCACATATCCTCGTGGACAGTGTGACTGCTTGTGATGGTTATGGTTATACATCTGCATACACAACTGCAGGAGCAGCTCACCTTTGTAGAACCAGTACTGGGCATGGGACAGCTTGGCTTTGTCTTGGTGGGAGAATCTTGGAGAAAAGCAGCACAGCTCTGCTCAGAGATCTATGGGCTAAACCTTGCTCCAAGGAGCAGAAATGGCAGGTTTGGGTCCAAAGTCAAACCCAAAAGCAGGGAAGCCACACTGGAAGTGGGTTGGAGAGAAGCCCAAAGCATATCAAAGGAAGTGCTGCTTCATGGCACATTTATAACTCACAAGACAGAAAAATCACCCTATTAAAGGAACTGATGGCACAAGGCTATTTCCTTCTTGCTCCCAACCCAGCTCACAAAACACTGGCTTTGTGTAATTAGAAAAGACCTGGCCCAGAGGTGAAATTTCCATGACTCCTCTGTAGGAGTAGAGAAGGAGACTTCCCACCACCCACCCTCTCCAGAAATGATGACCACCCAACAACTCCTCAAGACCTGACCAGAGGTCATTCTGATAATCAAAAACTCTTCCCACACAGTAGCTCATATGCAGGACCTCTGAAATTACAAGGAACAGCTTGTTCTCTTTCCTCTGCCCCCTGCAGAACCAGCCAACCTGTGTCACACGCTTCCAGACACAACAGAGGTTCTCTTTTCTCTGCTAGCACAAGGGAGAGAAGGGAGTGGGAAATGCTGAATGCAGCTGCAAAACTTGGCTGTGACTTGGCTGGGCAGAACGTTGAGTACTGTGAAGGTCTAGCCAGGCAGGGGTTTGTACAGAGCTGAAAGAATATTATACCCTGCTAATATTCACACTGCTCTTTTAAACTGGTGTTTCTTTGCTTCTCTCCCACATAACAATGGAGGGATATTTTCTGCCTAGTCACATTCACACATACACGCACACAAACCAGCCTGGACAAGAAGCCAGATATATCACTTGGGACCCTATCCAACAATCCCCTAGGAATAGAAAGCCAACAAGAGAAAACACTTGGTCACTGCCAGGCTGCAGTACCTCTGTCTGAGTTGAGCCCCATGGAGTCAAAGCGGTCACTGTAATGTCAGGGCATTGGATTTCATCAAATCTGGGTTCCTTGCAGGGAGCTCTGCTTGGGGAAGGCAGCCAGCCCCACAGCCCATCCAAGGGAGTGATCTTTGATCTGCAAAGTTTCCTGAGGTGGTGCCAAATGTACCACCACTGTGTCGCTGAGTGGCAATGCTCTTGCGTCACAGAAACGAGCAGTGGCTGTTTCCCATGCAAACCTCTGTCCCCAGAAACTCAGAACTCTGGTTGATACTGCTGGCTGCAGCCTGAGGACACAGGGGGTGGGCACATCTGGTTTTGGCAGCAGTCCTTTTTCAAGAGGACAAACACACCAAAAAAAAATCCAATAGCCATACCTTTGTCCCCCGATGCAACTTGTAGCAGCAGTTCAAGGGATCTCTTTAAATCTCAGCACAAATCCACACTCCTGGAGAAGCTGCCCAAATTTGCCATGCTGAACTAAATCCACATCTATTTTAGATGCGGCATCTATTTTATGAGCAAGCATAAAATCCTCCTTTCTTCCCATTGCACAATCTTGGAGGAGAAGGAAAAGGCAAGGGGCACACCTTTCCCCAAACAATCAGCTAATTAATTATCACATGCCTGGGTGCAGTGCTTTCAGCAAAGCCTTGTCTATGTGCTAATTAGTATCATTATCTGGTGCCCCAAGGAATGAGCTTTGATTACCCTTCTCTTACTGATTATACAGGAACAGCTAGGCAAATGCTTTCACAGGTCATAAAATTATCTCAGCTCTTCTTGAAGCCCATCTACAGCCCCGAGCTCTCTGACCTGCTGTGCTGATGAGTCATCCATGCATTGACTGGAAATTATCTTTCTTCCCAGTCGGCACTGCCACCAAATGACCTGGCATGAAGGCATAGAAAAATTGTAGCCTTTTATGATGTTAAGCTACTTCTGTAGATTTACATGTTGTTTTAGTAGTAGATGTGGTCTAATGGAGCAGGCATATTTACCTGTGCCATCTTCTAGAGAATCAGCTCCTGGCCCAGATTGTTCGGTGACCCCTGACCAGGCTGTGTAAGAAGAATTTAGCTTTCTACATATTGTTCTAGTTTCTGTGGACATGCTTGATCAGGACTCCATAGATCTCACTTCCAACAGCCAACATAACCCTGGACTCATAGGTCCTCCAGGCTCCACGGAGTAAGGAAAGAACATGGCATCTCCTGGAAAATATTCCATGATCTCTCAGCTCTCCCTCCGTGCTGGGACGTGTCCGAGCGGATCTGCCTCTTCCACTTCTTCCCTGGATTATTAAGGTAATAAACACAAAAAACCTGTTGACTGCTCACAGAGTCTTCCTGCGATGTGATTTTTACTAGCAGAAGTCACATTTCATACCCATGTGCCCAAACATTTTGCAGAACCAAACATTATCTGTAAGAATTATGACACCGGTGCTTTATATGCTCACTCCACTTCAGACTGGAGCTTGGCGCTTGTGAAAACAAGTATAATTAGCTGTGTCACTCAACTCAAGATAAAACTTGATAAAACCTACTTTCAAACAAGGTGCCAATCAAACAAATGCAAAATAACAGTGAGCCATCCTTTCTTCACAGCTAGTTTAATAGCATGAATTAATAACCACAAAGCACTTAGTTCAAGGGAGCACTTCTGTGTTAATTAAGGACACCAAGACCCATGAGCAACACTTTCACCTCTCTGTGGGCAGCTGCCTTTTCTGCTGCATCATGGAGGGTGGTGGAGGGAGGAAAAAGGACTTGCAAGCACAAGAAACAAACATTGTCATAGAAAGAAAGAGAAGGGAAAAGGGCAGGGTCAAGGGCGCAGCACTGTCTCACATCCGACAGAAATATGAGTCTGTGGTCAGTAGCTGGTGCCCTTTTGCCTGCAAGATAGAACTAAAATAGCTGATAGTAAAAGCAAAAGAAAATTAAGTGCAAGCAGGCATGTTTTCAGTTCTCTGAGATAAGGCCTACCATATGCATCTCAGAGTTTGGTGGGGACAAGACCAGAGCAGGGAAGACTCTGTAAAATCCTAGAAGTGCTTTTCAACCCACAGAAACAGGAACATTGTCCAAAGAGCTGAAAAAACAATAGACCAGCATATTGCCAAACTGCGCAAAATGGCTGACTCATGCAATTATCAGGGCCACTATCACCAAGCAGAACAATATGCCCAAATTGAAAAGGAATGTCAGAAAGACATGGGAAGACTCAACTGAGCCAGTCACATGCCAGTTTCAAAATCAGGGCTGGAAGGAAGCCGGGTCGTACGAGATTGTACATTGTAAAAGACAAAAATTTGCAAATGTTCTCATTCATCTTCCTGTCAAGCTGAGTGGGCACCCAGAGCCAAGGCCCAGCTGCCAGGGAGGAGCTCTGCAGGCTGACCAGCCACCCTGCCCAGTCTGACACACAGGAGGTGAAGGCTGGCGTGTCATCTTATGGAGTTTCTCAAGAGTAGGAGTCAGGATCCAGGGCTGAGGAAACTGCCTGGCCCTCTCACAGAGCCCATCACCCAAGACAAAACAATGAAGAACATCAGCCAGTGCTGAGCAGTCAATGAAAAGACATTTCACATGCTCTACCTTCATGCTTTGTCTAGGAATGGCTTCCAGGTCACGTTCCACTGGAAATAATGAAACTATCAGGCACCAGGTGAATTTCCTAATTTTAATAAATTAAATTCTACTAAATTAAATTTTAAAATTGCTAACACACTCGCACAGAAACAGGAAAAATCCAACAAAATTGTTCGGTCAGTCATTCTTAAATTTCTTCTTATGATCTTGATAGTCTACACAGCGACTAATCTTAATTTACAGTTTTGGATACACCTATACCCATAATCTGTTAGAGTCTGGAAAGAAAAAGGTGTAACATGGAAAAACAAGTCTCTGACTAAGAATCAAAATCTCAGCTTTGGACTACTGCACCTTCCCCAGTCAGGATCCAGTCAGCTCCTCAAGATAAATTGTGTGTCCAAGGAGGAAGAAACATTGGAGGGAAACATAAATCCTGGTTTGTGCAGCAGGCTGGTTAATGGCCATGGACTTCACTGCTGGCAAACACCAAGAATCAGGTGAGAGCAGAATCTACAACCTCAGTAGAAGGAACTGAAAGGCAGACACTGGGTGTAGACCCTGCTGATTGTGCTCATTCTTATTAAACCACTCCTGGACACTTCTGGAGAACAGGTTTTTGTCTAGGCATCATCTTTTCTTCTCAGTAACTGTGAGGACATATGCCAGAACACACCTCACCCATCAAACAGTGAACAGATTCATGTGGTCACAAGACAGATGCTCATTAATCTCCAGCCCACCTGTGTAGTGTTAAAATGGGAAGAGGAGCCTCCTAAATCCTGCCTCCTATCCTGCCTGCACAAGTTAACACTCTCTCTTCCTCTCTGAGCTAAATTGTAGTTTTGTAGAATTTAAGATGACTGTTAATGTATTAACTACATGGGCAAAACATGGTATATAAGATACAGTTTGCTATGTCTTATAAACAAAATTATAAGGTTGTTAAAATATATTTTGGTATAAACAAGAGGGAAGGTACAATACTGATGTATAAAGAGTGAAGACCTCTTTACTCCTTGAACCTGCTTTTTGTGGAAGGATGGGTCCCAAATTCAGCAGTGATTTGGTCCTCTCTCTTCCTGTCCTGGGAATAAAAATATCCAGTGCACCTGGCCAAACCTGGTTCTCCTTAGCTGGAAACTTGCTGAGGTCCTGGAGCAGAGCATGGCAATATTACATGAAGTTTCAAACACAATAATGAGCCACAGTCCTTGTCATCACCTGTCCTGGCTGAATAGGTCACGTGGGCTGCCCTGCTTCTGAACAAAAGCTGATTTGTCTGTGATGCAGCTATTTTTAAGAACAAGTACCAACCAAGTGCTCACAAAGCCTTCATTATTTAGTTCTGCAGTGAGGGCTTTGCAGACGTGAAAATGCTTTTATATGTTGCACAGAGACATGAGCCTGTATATTTTCCTTTTTTTTTTTACAGAGCAAAAGTTGGAACAAAGATAGCAGAACTAAACCAAAGCCCCCTTTTCTTGCTGATAATCCTCCTGGACCCAGTCCAACCCTGTGTCATCAAGTAACTCTTTCCTCTCTTGCAAAGTTTGCATCCATTGCCTCATACTCTGCATTTTCTTAAAGAAAATCTGCATACTCTGTAAAAAGCTGATCTGTACAGAGACATCTTGGTTGGCATCACCAACACCTCTTCCTACATCTGGGGCTTTTCTTAAATGATGGGAGTCACATATTTCATAAACCAGTTTGAGCTCCTAGACCAGTGAATATGTCACCATTCTGCTGTAGGGGGAGAAACAGTGCTCATTATTTGAGTACTAAATAATGGTGTTTCCATGGCTACTGAGAAAGGGCATTTTTATCTCTGGTGCTTTAAAGGAAGAAGTGGCATCAGAAAGTTTCTTCTGTAAAAAAATTCTTGTAAACCTATATATTTTTCCTTGTTTTGGAGCAGGACAGCATCAGACAAAAAATTATCTCCTATCAATCAAATTCTTAGGCAAGGGTCTCAAGTATCTTTTCAGGGCAGTTAAAATAGTCAGTTTCTAGGGGGAAAAAGGGTCTTATTTTCTGTGCTTTTGATATTCATCTTATAATGCATATTATAAATTAAAAGCTATATTTTTAAAAAATTGGGCATCTAAAAAGTATTTTCTAACCAGAAAATGTTAGCTTTACCAAAAACTTATCTTGAAATAGATATTGAGCAAAATCCATGTGTGTTTCTGGAGTTTCTCTCTTTCCATACATTTCTATTTTATGAGAGAAAAAAATGTTTTTCCTTGGGAAATTTCCAAAACACTTTTATTCATGATTCTGTCTGTTTGGGTAGCATCTAAGCATCAGTCTCCTAAAATCTAGAGGCAGGTTCTCAAAAAAAGGAGAACAACAAACTAGTGTGCATTTCAAGTCTACAAAAGCATCCCACCCTTTAACTGTGATTTGATTTACTCAACTCCACTGTATTTTACAAACATGAGCTTATGCTGGGTTACAGGGCAGGCAAATGAGAGGCAGTGAATTCCTTGGGCAGACCCAGCAGGTCTCACAGTAGCTCACCTGGGCACTGTGGAGATAATAAACATGCAGCAAGATATTCCTACCTGAGGTTTCCTCCTAAATCCTTTTAGCTCTGCAGCCACTCCTGAGTTTAAGTTTCCCCAGATAATGCCATAAGCCTTCAACAAGGTTGTACCAACCCCAGGCAGGTGTATTTACACAGGCTGAGTCACAGCTCTGACTGCAGTACAGACTTCATCCCAAGGGATTCACTTCTGAATTGAGCCTAACTTGTGACACAGCAGGAGAATGATCAATCTAAGGAACCAGCAAGACGACCTGCACTGCATGTTACAGTCACCAGTTGCCAAACATGGCTAAGCATTTGCTCTACCAGCCAGCAGACCCTGCAGAACCACAGATTTTGATGATGGCCCTGTTCCACAAAGGGTGGATTGTCTTCATCAGAGATGCCAGCACGAGCCCTTGAGGCATCACAGCTGGTCCCTGAGCTGGCCTTCTTCTCAAAAACCCAGGCACTTCATATCCTGCTGAAGCTTGCCAGCCAGAGGACATTTAGACTGATGTCTCAAAAGGAATAAAAAAAACCCTCTTGATTAGACCACTCCCTCTCACCTGTGCTGAACAGATCAGATCTCTTGGTTCTCCTATATTTCACAGAAGCCAAGTTTTTGCTGAGGTTTTTTTTTTTAAAGAACATGCACCAACCAATTGCTCACAAAGCATCCTTTCTTTAGTTCTACAACAGAGGCTTTGCAGAAATGAAAATGCTTTTATATTTTGCACAAAGCCAAGAGACCATATATACCTCTCTTTGTTTTCAGAGGAAAACTTGGAACAAAGAGAGCAGGAGTAAATCAAAGCCCTTTTTTTTTTTTTGGCCAGCACTCTTGGGTCTGGCCCAGGCTCTTCAGTGTCTGTTTCTGTGCTCTCTGGACAGCCATGAAGAGCCATAGGGGTGCACGTGCATTATTCATGGTTCAACTGGTTTTGATGGTTGAGCTACAAATGCAAGAGCCATGTGAGGAAGGATCATGCAGAGACAGAGTCCCTTCTAACAGAGATACCTGCTGCTTCTCCCTGGGGCTGCTGTTCAGCTGGAAAGAAATTATATTGAGAACAAATGGAGGGGAATTGGTTTAAAGACCAGATTGTGTCCATCTTGCAAGTGGGATGACAAAGTCCACGTGGAATCCTGGAATAGTCTAGATGACAAATGTCCACTGATGTAGCCATGTAAACACCACAGGAAATGTGTCAGGAGATAGCACTGCCCAACATTTCGATTTTTAAACATTTCCATTTTTAATTCGAAAAAGATTACAGAGACCATGAATCTTAGACAGTTCTAGCCCCGACCCACAGTGCGTCACTGGTCACAGCAGGGAGAAACAAAATCTCTGCCAGCATGGGGGAGTTCTCTGTTGAATCTGAAACTTCTCTTTCTCCCTTGAAAAAGAAGCTCTTAACTGAAAACTCGGGTGTCTCACAGAGGATTTGCTGCAGACCCAACCACCATGCCCGTTCAGTGACTCATTTGAAAACAGCCATTTTCTGAAAGTCTTTGTTTATGGATATTTGAGCAAATAAATGTCAGCTCCTCCTCTCAGTTATTAATGATTCAGTTGCTCAGCTTTGTCTGCACAAATTCTGCATCCTTATCTGGTGCCTCATCTCAGACACAAACTGAATGGCTGAGATAAGCCGTGTGCATCTCCTGAACTTCAGCATCATCAGCAATAGCTAATCTCCTCTGGGATCACCAGCCCAGCTCTACCTGCAGGGGATCCATGGGGGTGGGTATTATAACAAGAGCTGGCATTTCTTGGTGTCCAATATACCTTCTCCTGAAACTCATGGAAAGGGGGGGGGGGGGAGGACACAGTCCTGTCTAAAAAAACAGGGTTAAGGTACCCTGTGAGGGGTTGGCCTGCTATTCAGCTCAAGAAACTAAGGATTTTCTGGGTCTTCTTTCCCCTCACATCATAATTTTCAAAGGGCTTGGGGTACAGATCACTCAAGATTTTGTGCAATAAGAATATATCAAAGTGGGTTGTATTACATTTTTAATAGAAAAACGCATGTCAAATTAGCCTGTTGAAAAGAAAAAGTTAATGCTATCAAATTTTGCATTGAAAGTCATAATTGCCCAAAGTATGTCCTCTAGGGTTTTTTTAACTGAAAACTGTAGATCAATTTCATTTAAAGGTTAAAATGTAAATAAAGCTTTTCAAAAACCTATTTTATTGATGGGGATTTCTTAGTGGCTTTTTTTCCCATCTAAAGGAATTATTTATTTCATACTAATTTTGAAAATTCAATAGAGGAAAAATTTTAAAAAAATCTCAAAAAGGTCCTTAAGAAAAGAGCTTTTTTGCAGTCTTATATTTGTCTAAGAAAGGCAGAGGAACAGTTTTGACTCTGTCTGATAATTACAACAGTAATGGGAAATAGACTATAGTAACACTGTATCTATTCATATTGTCTCTGTCTCATTTTCAGCCAATTTCGTGGGTTTTTAAAGCATGACTGATGTCTGTAATAACCTAATCTTTCATTTTATTCATGCACTTGTACAAACAAAAATTGAGACCTTCCAATTTTCTGTGATTCATCTGACTTAAAGCACAGCTCCACGTGCATGCATGGTGTAGTGGGGAAAGCCAGGAAACCTGTACCAGCCCTATCCTTTCTCTCCTTTGCACCTTTCACCTCTTATTAGCTGGAATTCAGCCACTCATTCTTCTAATTCTTTCTACACTTGCAGTTCTTGCAGCAAAGAAAAGGGCATGAAAATGATTGCATTGTTTTGGAGCCAGAGACCTGGGTTATCCTGTGTTTCCCAGCTCTCAAGCTAGGAGATGACAGCCTCAACCTTGATTGGTCCCAAAATGCTCATGAAACTTCCTATAGTTCTTGTTTCCAAACAGAATTAGGGACTGTCTTTCGTCTGAGATACTCATACAGACTTATTGCCAAATTTTCTGACTGTCTCACAGTTTTCCCTCTATTTATTTTCCCAGTAAGGCTGGGAAAACACTTGTTTGCTAGCAATCAGACAGATTAAGGCTCTTCCCAAGTCCAGATCTTTATTAGGTACCTGACATTTACCCAAGTGGAAAAATCCCTGATTTCCATGAAAGCAAAGCTGTTAAGTACACTGGGGGCCCACAGATACCCACACATAATTATGGCAGCTTAGCAAGTTGCTCCCTCTTCCTCTGAGGTTTAAGGTAACCCTTTTCACCTCATGGTGAAGAGCAGGTCAAACACCTTTGAGTGCATCAACTGACAGGCAATGACTCCATTCCCTAAGGACATATGAAACTTTAAAAACCTTTTTAATGGGAGGGACATGTAATCATTCAGAAGAAAAAACTAATTTATAGGTCTGGCTCTGTAGTTTTTCTATTTTGCCTTTCACCACAGCTCATTAGAAGTCAGGCAAGACTTCACGTTCTGACTTTTTTTACTCCTATTTTGATTTTTGGCTTGCATGTGGGGGACTGCACATGCAAGTTTGGGAGAAGAGCATTTATTTTGATTCTTTGATTTTAATTCTCAGTCCTTTTGGGACTCAGTTTTTAAAAATTCTTCTAAGTGACTTTGGCAGGGTCACATACCAGCAGGACCCTGATATGCATCAGATTCTGATAGAGGCAATACCAAGAGGAGGACTGAAAGATCTTTCATTCCTCTGATGACTTTCATGCTGTCTTCCCAACAGCTCAAAAAACTATGTCACATTTCCAAAATAATTTGTGATAACTGGTGAAAACATAGAAATAAAAGGAATTCACTGTTGCAAAAACCTTGGGAAAGAGGAAAGTAGACAGCAGTGCCTCAGAGCTGATGGGAGTTTCCTCTCTGGGCTAGCAGCTCATGACTCTCAACCACTTTTCAGATCAATGTTAGTTACTGAAAGGCTTATGGGTCCCAGACACCTCTCTGTTCCCTTCTAAAAAAGCAATGTCCTTTGGCAAAGGAACAGAACGATCCACTGTGGGCAGTAACTCCAAGGTGTACCTGAGGCTGACAAATCTGCCTGATTTAATTAGCTCAGTTCTTGCTCACAGTTTCAGTGTAGACACAGAAAAAGATAAACCCTACGTGTCTATTTTAGTCAGTGACAGGAATTTAATTTTGTCATCTACAAAGGCAGACAAGTATTAGATAGAAATAGATAGATAGATAGATAGATAGATAGATAGATAGATAGATAGATAGATAGATAGATAGACAGATGGATGGAACAGGCTGAAGCTATTCTAATGATAAATCTATTTATTTAACTGTATTTATATAGAATAATCTTCTTGGCTGAAAAATGCCCTCAAAAAAAGTCCCTGCGGCGTCAGCTTGCACAAACAAAGACAAAGCAGAAACAAACAAATAACTGCATCTCACATGCTGCATGGGACATGAAACACATGGCAAGCACTTTGCCCCTGGAATGTTTCCAGAAAATTTTACCAGAGGCAGTTTTGAAGGTGATGCTCCCTTCTTCTTAGGGGATCTACATGTTGTCATTCTAAGGGGAAAAGAAAGGCATTTGTTAAACTGCACCACAGAACAGCAAAGAAGTTGCTGTAAGTTCTGTTGTGGAGTCGTGTGTTTAGATTGATTTATTTGCTATATTTGGGTAACTATCTAATTTAATTTTTTAGTATGTTTACTTGGATGGGAATAGTTGTAGAGGGTAGAGAAATTCTAAGCTCTGTTTCTGGGGAATCTACTTCAATGTATTTATACAGAACAGCCTTTGTGGGATGAAAAAATTTTTGGAAATAGTGCCAACAGAACATTAGGGGCAAAGGAAGGGTCACACTTTCCTGAATCATCCATTATCACTGGAGACAAGATACTGCTAGAGATGAAACTTGGCAAGTTCTTGTCTGAACTCTAATACTCCTGTCACAAGAGTATTTTAAGTTTCTGGACAGAGATATCTTCTCTAGCTTTTGCCCTCTCTCTGTTATGCAGCAGGACCTGAAACAAGATAGTCAGAAGGGAGACACCAACTTGAAACCCAGGCAGGAGGAAATTGCACGAGCCATTTTAGGCCCTCTAGGGTGTCCTCAGCATCCTCAGGGGCCTGCCAGATACAGGGCAGGACCTGTGCCCCCCTCTCCTCATTCTGCATATCCAGTAGAGGCCAGGTGGACATTCCACTGCTCCTAAAATAACACTGCTGCTTCTGTTTAGGCAGCCTAGTCCCACACATGTGTGCTGTGCTGTCACTGCTACAGACACAGCTTAATGGAAAACCAGGCTGCTCCTAGCACAATGCTCTGGTCATTCCCTGGTCTTTTACTGCTATGCAACTTGCCAACCATCACCTGCATCTAGAAAATACTGGGAGCACCTACTCCTCACCAGCTTGAAGGAGTGTCCCTGGAGATGTCTGTGAATGCAGGACTGTGCACCCCTGCATAAATGTTGCCAGTGTCAGAGGAAAAACACTCATCCAAAGACAGAGGCAGTTTGTTAGAAACCCCCTTCCCATTTCATAGAACAGAATCATAGAAAGGTTGGTTTGGAAAGAGCCTTAAGGCTCATCTCTGGCTCACCCTGCTATGGGTGGGGACATCTTTCACTAGACCAGGTTGCTCAGAGCCCCATCCAGCCTGGCATTGAACATTTTCAAGGATGGGGCAGCCACAGCTTCTCTGGGCAACCTGTTCCAGTGCCTCACCACCCTCACAGTTTAAAAACTCCTTCTTAACATCCAATCTAAATCTATCCCCTTTCAGTTCAAAGTCATTCCTCCTTGGGCTGTCACTACATGCCCTTGTAAAATGTCCCTCTCCAGCCCTCTCACAAGTCCCCCTAGGTACTGAAAGGTGCTGTAAGGTCTCCTCTGAGCCTTTTCTTCTCCAGGCTGAGCAATCCCAGTTCTCTAAGCCTGTGTTCCTGTGAGAGCTGCTCCAGCCCTCAGAGCATCTCCACAGCCTACTCTGGACTGGCTCCAAGGACAGCTCCATGTCCTTCTCCTGCTGGAGCTCCAGAGTTGTAAGAGTGGTGGGCTCCAGGTGGGCTCTCACTTCAGTGGACCTGCTGGCCACACTGGTTTTTTTAGAGCCCATGTTACAGCTGTCTTTCTGGGTTGTGAGTGCACATTGCCAGGCCATGTCGAGCTTTTTGCCAACCAAAAACCCCAACACCTCCTCAGGACTGCTCTCAGCCCGTTCTCTGCCCAGACTGTTTGTACTTGGGATTGCCCAGACCCGGGTGCAGGACTTTGCACTTGGCCTTGATGAACTCCATAAGGTTCAGAAGCCTGTCAAGGTCCATATGGAGAGCATTCCCTCTCTCCAGTGTGTCAACCCCTCCACACAGCTTGGTGTCATCAGGAAACCCTCTGAGCCTGCACTCAATCCACTGTCTGTGTTTCATATTTCACTGCTCTCCCCAAGGCACAGGTTCAGAGCTGTCCAGTCCCAGAAAAGAAGAATGAATACTTTGGGCCACCTGGCCTTCAACAGAATCAACTCCTTCATCTATCTTACCATGCAGATAAACTTTCATCACACACTTCATCATCTTGTTTAAACACAAGCTTGGTAAAACCCATCTCCCTTTTAACGCATAATTCATTTTACTCCTTTGCTCATTAAAATTCCTGTTGGGTGTTCAAACACCAGCAGTCAGTGTCATTGTCAAATGTGTCATTAAAGTCCCAATAAATTATGATTAGTGACAGTGTTGTTTGGAAACAAGGCTATTAATAGAGTGCTCCAGTGGAAACCCAGAGAAGCAGCCAAGCAAAGGGTGATGGGTGAGACAGCATCACCCCCTCTTTGTCAAAAGGGACTTCTCTTGTGCCACCCATGATGGCCAGCAGCTCTGCAATCCAACCACAGAGAACATCCCACCTGCCCTACAAGAGCAAATTCCTGCACTGCCCATAGGGCCCTGAGCCTACCAAAGAGGACAGGCTGTGTCACAGGGAAAGATAAAAAATGGACATTTAGTCAGGGCTGGAAGTGATGGTTTACAGCAGCAAGGCAGTGCTGCATCCACTGCCTCTATTAGGAGCTGGCTCCAAGGGGTATTTCAACATCTCATGGCAAATGGAGCCTTCTCTCATCTCCATGTGGGAGTGCTCACTCCCACTGTGCCTCAGTGCTGTGGTGATGAGTCAAGGCAGGGTTGATGGATGGCTGTTTGAATCAGCTGGGTAGCACACGCTGACTAGCAAAGCATGTGGAGACCAAGTGTTTATTTTTCATGTACAGCAGCATAAATCTTGAGCACCCATCCCTTCTACAAAGGGGAGCAGCCTGGCTTTCACAGCATACTGTGACCCTCCACACCACCTGCCCCTCTGTCCAGATTGCTGGATTTGCCATCCAGCCCATGAAGATGGCTGATAGGCCCCATGCATGCAGGGTCTTTTAGGGCAGAAGCAGAGCTGCTGGCTGTAGAGACACAGCAAAGAAGGGAGAGATTGTCAGCAGTCTCAGTCAGCACTCAGGATGCTCAGGGACTGGAAAGCAAAGCTTTGGCTCTGAATTTTAAAAGGTTGCTGCTGCTTTTGCCATAAGATGCTTGGCTCTAGAGAGTAAATCAAAGGGTGAAAATTACCTGGAAATACAGTATCTTCCCTTCCTTCTCTTTTTCTTGTCCCTTCACTAATATAAGGAGATATTTGCAAATCAAGCACGTTTCATGTTCATTGTCCCTTTCTAGGTGAGTTAGAACCACTTTATTGCAAGACACCAGAGAGCCTGGAGTGTTTTAGGCTTTTGTGCCTTTTCTTCCCAAAACACTGTTCTGAGATTACCTGCACTGCAGAGAGTGACCCAAGGGAGACCTAAGGAGTTCCCTTCAGAAGGTGTTTGCTTCTGGAAACATGCAGAAGACCACAAAACACCCTGTGTGCAGTCAGAAGCTGTTCTTGGGTAGCTGGGGAAAGCTGTGATTAGGGCAGTGGTAAATAAACTCCAATCTTCCCCAGGCACACCTCGGGGAATGTGTGTGTGTTTTGGCAGGAGGGAAGAAGGATGGAGGGCAAGTCCCACAGCCACAGGTAGCAACCAAGGTATCCCATCTTGCTCTTCCCCAGATCTATCACTGTAAATAACTTGGCTTGCCTGCACCCCCTCCTTTCTTCTGCTTTCTAAGACTGCAACTCACACAAAAACATCCATCCCTAATTGGCACTGTCACTTCCAGCTGACAGATCTCCCATAAAACACACCCAGCAATAAAAAATGTAATCCCCTTTCCCTCCCCCACACAAAGTTCAATTAAAGTAAGACAAAAAAGACTCCAGTGGATGACTGTAGGCAGACTGCAATTTGCTGGATTTATGAAAAAATGTTGTAATCTTGCCAATACTTTGATGAGGACCACTTTGTGCTAACAAAATGAGATGGTATTTACTCACTGGAAGACATTAAATCCCACTGAACTGATGGATGGGTTTCAAAGCTGCCCTAGGTGCTTCTCCATGAAACCCATTGTGATTTACCAGCAAACAACCAACTCCTTCCCATTCTCCCAAGCCTTGTGTTTTTGACAAGCACTCCTGATGGTTTGCTTTACTTCCCATTTCCATCACTGGCAACTACCTCTGCATTAGGGACTCTACATGCATTTTCTCTCTCCTGTGCAACTTCTTGAAGGTTTGCTGATGTCATCATGGCAAAGCCTGCTCAGATCCAGACTGAGGAGAATCAGGGGATGCAAAAGGAGCTTCCCCTTCCAGCCAGACCCCTCTATCCTTTGGTGTGGGGGATATCTTCAAGCAGTGATTCAGTTTGGAACTCTGTCCCATGTCCTCAGTCCCTCCAACAAGAGCCTCAGGTGGGAGGCAAGAGGAAAAGAGGTTTTCTCATTACCTCTTCACCCCACAATATTTCATCTCTCTCTGGCCAGGAGGCTGTGGTGTGTGAAGGTGGCAGAAGAAAGGGCACCAGTAGTGCAGTGGCCAGGGGGCAGGGAGCAGGCACAGGAGAGGGGCAGCTGGCTGAGGCAGTGGGATGGCAACACAGCCACTGCCTGGAGCCTTCCCAAGGGAAACCACAACCTATTGCTTCCATTGCTGCAGCAGCACTTCGAGGACAGAACTCAGGGGGATCCTTTGGTCCTCGTCTCTGACTCTGACACAGGTGGAGTGAGTGGGCTGGGCTTGCTCAGCAAGTGGAACAGGAGGAGGAAAGAGTTAGACTTATTCTGAAGGTGGGTGGAAGCAAATTTCCCCCTTGACCTCTGAGATGCAAAGTCATGGCCAAGCTGTGACGGGAAAGATAGGGAAAGCATGGGAAGTGTCCCAAATGTTTGGATTTTAATTTTGTCACCAGCTTCACTTGCAAAAGAGATGAGGGCTTGGGTGTTGGCAGAAGTTGTCTGTGGGAAGGCAGGGGTGGTGAATTGTGCCTTTCAATACCCAAAGCCAGGGCTTCAGAAGCAACACAGTAATGCTTTTGACAGCATCAAGAGTGAGACACCCTTCCTTGCTTCTTGGGTGGCTGTTTCCCTGTAGGGAGGAGGGAGTGAAAAGCACTGTGTGACAAGGAGATGAAGGGCAAGTTTGGTGAGGGGCAGAAGAACAAGAGGGGGGAGGTCAGGGGGGAACCCCAATCCTCACCAGCGTGCTGTCCCCGAGTGCCACCTTTGCTCCCCTACCCCAGGGACACATCCCTGCTCCACTCCCTGCAGAGTGCCACCGCAGCCATCCCAGCAGTGGCACTCGGGCAGCTCCAGGGTCCGTGTGCCTGCAGGTGCTCCTTGTGCACAGGCACAGAGAGGGAACAGTGCCAGCTTCTCCCAGGCCCGGCACTGTCCCCAGCAGAGGAGAGCGGCGGGCCGGGCAGGAACGCGGGCTATGAGCGGAGGAGGCGGCTGGGGACAGAGCTGCTGCCTTGTGCTGTGGGTCTTGCTGGGGACAGATCCGTGTGGGATGCCAGAGCGCCTGTGGGGGAAGCTTGTACTGTCTGGCGCTGCTTGGATGTTCTCTCATCTTTGATAGAAACAACTGAACTTGCAAACTTGTTTCCCACAAGAAAGGCCGTCAGTGTTCGCAAGGGAACAGATTAGGGATTGTCCTAAAACCTCACGGTGGCCAGGGAAGCGGGGAAAGCCAAGTACCAGATGATTTCCTTGGAATGCAACAAACCTCACAGAGCGATAAGAGCAACAATAGCTTTCCCTCCAGCCCTCGCTTGGATCTCATACCCAGCACCTCTCAGAATCTTCAGCTCTGGGCAAATGCTTAGCAGCCAGGGAAAAGCAGAAGTCAATCCTAAAGAACTCTGGGTTTCATAAATCCAGAGTGAGGGCTGAAGGGCAGCAGGCTGAGCAGGAGGTGCCTCTATGCCACCAGTGCTCCACTTGCACATCGCTCTTCTCTAGGCATGGTGAGACATGGTGAGGTCAGCTCTAGGCACTGGGGAAATCTCCAAGCAAAATACTGAGCTCTCTCTGCTTTAAACATTCAGGAAAAAAAAATACTAGACACCCTGCTCAGCCCCAGTGCATGAATTTGGATGTCACATTCCTCTTAGGCATCTGTTGAGGTAACACTGATCGCAGATACAAGAATGGCTTGGTGAATCTTCCTTTCTTCTTCCTGCATGATTTTTATATTTCCATCAACTCTGCCCTTGAGAATGGTCAGTGATGTCTCCAGGGTGTGTAGACCCACCACCACACTGACATTCAAAGGTGAGTGCAAAGTGTAGCCCTGTAACTGATAGCTGCAGGCTGCCTGCACACTGAAGAGAAATATCCTACCACAACATTCAGTTCCCTGTTTAGAACATAGGTCTTGACCCATAAGAGCTAGAAGCATAACTTCAAAAAATGCAATTTTAATATGTTTTAAATCTGATCACTATAAGCCCATGCAAGATTAAAATATTTTTTTCTGTCACAGAAGTAACACCCATTACCAGAAGGGCTTCACAAGAAATGGTGGTGCCAAGTGAGTGGAAGAAACTCTTCTTTCCTAATTATTACTCTGCAAATGAGTCAGAAAGGCCTGAGGGGTAGTTTTTGTTAGAGGAACAGCCTGAACTCCTGAACAGCCTGCTAAGGAAAGGGATGATTTCCCTTACCACAAGACATTCAGAGAGCTATTCTCCTTGTGGCCTTAGCCCTTACAACCCAGACGGTCTCATGTTTACATCATCAACCATGATGAGGATTATTAATCCTCATCACGGCATAAAACAACATGAGAAACTTAACAGTGTAAGGCAAAAGGCTCCCAAAGGCCACAGGCAGATGCAGCAGCACGAAGTAGCCATGGCCAATGCAATGGTCACCTTTGAGCTCTGCTGGTGCCCTGCAGAGCTCGTGACCCACTCCAGAAGTGTTTCAGCTGGAAGAGTTGCCTATGAAACCACTAAACCTGGGGGTGAAACACCCACTGGCCATCCCACAGCTCCTCCAGCCCATGACTCCTGATAGCAGCCATGGTGGGGTTTAGATTAATTCCCCGTCATTTCATCATTTACACTAAATGCCGTGGTTCTCTGATAAACATTTCAGGCCTTTTTCCAAACAATTTTTCCATTCGGAGCTGATGAAAACAGGCTGTCAGCACTCCTGGTAGAAACACCCTGCTCGTGGCAGCAGTGGCTGCCTGCCCTAGTGGTCTCCCTGGAGAAAGTCCAAGTAGCAAGGCAGTCTCAAGGCTCCACTCCTGGAGCTAATTGGGGCTGGGAGGAAGGCGACCACTGTGTCAAGAAAATCATGATACTCTTTCCCTCTGAGGGACTTAGGGGTTAACAAAGAGCAGATTTTGTCAATCCAGAAGCAGGACCAGAAAGATTCAACCCAAAAATGAAGAGGAGAGTTACAGCAGCCCTCAGTACTGGATACAGGGAACCATTTTTTCAGGACAGCACATGGGTTGTCTTCCAGATGTTGGCATTAAGTGCCTTTCCTTACAGGTCTGCTGACAGCTGGCTGGGGGCTCCCTCCTGGGGAATGTCCTCCAAATAGTCTTACTTCTGCACCCATCACACAGAGGTAAAAGCCTGAGAGAGCTCTGAACCTGGAGCCAAGCACTGCACAACTAGAGTCCACCTCTCTCTGTGGGACATCATCAGTCCTAGAATTATGGTCATATTCTGTTTTTTGACACTGTACCAGGCTAAGGTACATGGACTTGCTGGGTTTATGGTCTACATCACAATTGGAAAAATACCTCTGAGGGATGGGTGCAAGCCTTGTAAGGCATCCCAGCCTGAAGACAAGCACACTTCTGTTGATTCCTGCATGGGTCCTGCCCATAAACAGTCCTTCAGAGTCTCTTAACAGTGACTCCACAGTTTGTCCTTATAGCTGTGGCAATACCAAAAGGCAAACCTTAACTAGATCACAGAGCAGGAGGGAAAGGATGACAGTCTATATGTCGAATTTGAGAACCTGGCAGTTTGTTTTTAGAGCATTTATTAGGATATTGTCCAAAGAGTCCTTCACTGTTTATGACACACCATAAATACCGTCTGTCTGCCCTCACCTCCCGAAACAGTGAGCTGTTCTTTGCTGCAATGCTCCTTTGCAGGTCATCTTGATAACCTGCCCCACAGGAGGAAGTGACAAAAATAGATCTCCCCGCTTAAAAAAAATCTATTTCCACTAAGCACTGATATTTTGCCTCTATTGATGTAATCAAACACCACGTTGACAGCGTGTGAAAAGTCTGAAATAAAGACTCTCTTAATCTGGAAATCAGCACCTGGAAGTGTGCAATCAAGGATAGCTGAAGCAGGGAGAGAGCAGAGCTTGTATCCAGTATACTGAGGCATTGTTCAAGGCATCCAGCTTCGTGGAGGGCCCATGACATTGGCAGAAGATAATTGCTGTACTAGATAGTTGCTATACAGAGAGAGATGTAAATAATAGGGTTTTATGCTGACTACACGCCCTTTTCTCTTCTGGACTTCCATTAAAGGTGGATTTTGAGATCTTTTGTTGGATCCCCGTTGCTCCACACATGCTGATGTAGCTCCATAAATGTCAGAAGCATCTGCAGTGTATGCTTAGATTAATCAGACAGTGTATAAGAAGTTCAGTGTAAACTTTGTCAGGGTGACAATAACAAAAGTCCTGAAATTTCTGCGGAGATATCATGTATGATCATTACACACAAAATAACTGGAACCTGGTAGGGTGTTTTTTTTTTTAAAATATCTGCTACTGTCAGCAGAGTGTGCTTGTCCAGACACAGCTCACAAGCATAACCTTGATTCTAAGTTTTTATTTACACAGACGGGGAAAATTAGCCAGAGAATTCATAGATAACAACAGCTCATTTGCAGAGGTTGAAGAAACAGATAGCCAGGCTAAAAAGAAGGGGCAAATGTTCAGGCAAAAGTATGACTTATCCTTGAAGCACCCAAATTTTAGCTGATGGTACAACCTCCAGCACAGGGAGTATTTTGCTGAGTATGAGGTGTGTTTTCCCAGTTGGTACACTGAAAAAAGGTTGAATTCATGGAAATCCTCAGCTCTCAGTGTCTCAGAACTAAACAATTAGAGCTGTCCCTTCCAACTTCATAACTGGTGAACCCAAGACCCTCAGAGAGCAGCATCTACCTGGGATCACATGGAAGGTCAGCCCTAGACAGCTAAAGTATCCAGTTAAAGGAGATCAGCTCTTTAATGTTAACTAATCCCAGTGGACAGCTGACAAATGAGGCTATTTAAAGAACTATTTACTGTCATTATTCCAAATTGAAGAACAAATTGTTTTGAAAAGTTCAGAATTGCTTCACAGCTGATCAGAGCTGAGGAAAAAGACAGAAAAGGTCAGATGACATATTGTGAAGTAGTTTCCCTTCTTTGCAACTGTCTAATCAACTCGGTTTAATTAAAGAACACAGCCCCCTCCAAGCTGAGACTGACACATAGAAAAATCTGTAGGCAATTTGGATACAACAAAAACATAACATCTCACAGAAATCCCTGATGTCCCCATATTGTTTGCATGGGGACTAAGTTGTTCCATACACACAAGTCCTTGTTTAGATTGTTTGCTGCCATCCTCAAGAGAAGCTATTGCAGTGGAAGGGGAGTATAAGCTAACACACTCTAAACCATTCCTCAGTCTCTTAGCTTCATGTCATGGTAAGTAATGAGTTTGGTACTACATCATGGCAATGTTATGACAGAAAGCAAAGCCCTCCTGACCTCAAATTAATCCTGTCTTCTCTGAGAGCTTTGTTTCAGGCTTCACTGGGGACATGTGTGTGTAACTTTAGATGATATCTGAAGGCATTTCAGATGTTAGCCAAAAATGTGCTTTATATTATATTGGACTTTGCTGCTCCTTTCCATCCAAAATAATTTTGGGGAAGGTGGGTAAATCTCAGGTGGGAAATCCCTTGACATCCCCTGATTCTCAGCGTAACAAACTATGAACCATTATCAAAAACGTCACTACTGCATGACCTGTGTCTGCAGAAATGTAGAGAGCTCTGTTTGGGATTATTGTAGCCACTTAAACCAGGGAAAGAATGTCAAAGACAATCAGATATTGCAGGGATATCTTAGATCAAACAGAGAGGAACAATCCAGTTTATGTCTCTGGATCACAGAAATTAAAAATTAAATTATTCTGTGGGGTATTTAGGCAAAGCACATCTTGTGTTGATATCTACAGAAAAGTATCCATGCTGATTCACAGAAGAAAATGTCCTGTTCCCTGTTGATCTATAATACTTCTTCAGACCATTGTGTCAGACCATCTGTGTCTATCAGCCTTCTCTTCCACCTGTATTGCTTCTGTCCTTCTCAGGATGACTGAGTCCTTTGTCCTTTGTCTATTATTTGGCCAGTTAAGTTGGTTTCTTTTAATTTTTGTTCAATCTAGTTTCAACTTCAAATCAAGATGGAGGAAAGAGAGTGCTTAGGGGAGAGTTTCTTTACATTTTATGGGACAACTTGTGCTCAGTTTTCTAGGATCAGAATCAAAGTAGGAATAGAAACTCCTTGAGTTTCTCCTCCCAATATTCACACACCAGCTGGCAGTGAAGGGAGCTGGGAAACAAGGAGTTAATGCTGAGCAGCAGTGAAGCCACTGGTCTATTCTGGGGTCTCCAGGTGCAGGGCTGTAGCAGCTGAAGTGAGCAGGTAATTACCCCAGGATCCCATAAAAGAGGTGGGCCACAGGGTTATTGTGCTTTTTTATTTGATTGGGGGTGGAGAAATCTTGGTCTTTGGACTTTTGGGGGAGAAAAAAAAAAAAAAGAAATCAACCAAAAAAACCCCTCCCATTTGATTGGGACCAAGCCCAAGCTGAAGAAAACCTTTGAACCTTGAGTGTCATGTAGGAACACTTAAGTGTCTGCTGTGTTTGGTAGTTCTGGTAAAGTTCTGCTCAAGTGCTTCCTCAATGATAGTGAGGGAGCAATGGATGGAAATACAAGGAGCCATAAGACAATAAAAAAGTCATGTTAGTGCTCTTGCACTACAGAACAACACAAGAGAGAGGTTTAAATCCCATGGCAGTAAGTTCAGGGCTAGCAAAATCCACTGAAGCTTCATGAATTGACATTGTCTCTGGGGAACCTCTGCTTTCCATGTTCTTGGCTCTCTCCAGATTCCTTACGTAAGTGTAAGGAGAGAAGCATGGTTTTCAACAAGGGGCAATTGTTTGCCTTTTTCCCTGCTTTTAGTGAGTTTCATGTGTCCTCATCTCTGCTGCTTTCTTGGAACAGCGGAATTCTGGTGAGCTGTTCAAGTGTTGCTCTGTTGGATGGCTTGGCCTGAAGTGTCCTGTCCATGCAATGGTACAGCTCCATCTCACCTCAGGCAGACAAATTGGCATCCTGCTGGCTTTCAGCTCCCTCTGCAGTCAACAAAAAGAGAAACCCTTGGAGAGTTACCCAGGTCACCAAGGCACTGCCAGAAGGTCCTGATCTGGGGCTCATCTTGTCTGTGCCCCTAGCCTAGGCAGCTCAGTTAGCAGCATAATTTAGGGAAATCATGATGAAAGGGGTGTAAATGAGCAGGGGCAGCTGAGAGAGGAAGAGCTTCTGTCAAAGGAATGAGGTGCACTGAGTAGGGACTAGAAAAGTAGAGATGGCTCTGTTAGGGCTCAAGAATAGGGGGAACATTTTCAAATCCCTTGGTTCCCTTGCTGCAAGGCAGAAGGCAGAAAGAGCAGAGAATGTGAGGATAAGTAACAGGGGAGGGTGCTCAGCTTCAGCCTGGTTTGTGGGGCTCTAACTCACCCCAGGAATAGGAACATGAAGGGAAAGCAATGACTGGTGTCCATGTGTTTAACATAAACTGTTGGGGTCTCTGGTGCAGCAAAATTCCCCCTCCCCAGAGGGGCTGTGCACTGAGCAGACAGGCTGCCTCTGCCTCTAACACTGCCTCCCTGCACCTCTGCCCTTGCTCTCACACCCAACAAATGAACAAGTGCTTCAGTGCAGGGCACACAAGGGGCTTCTGGAGTGCCCAAAGGTGCTGTTCTATGAGAGGAAATACAAAATTACTGTCTTGGAACTTGCAGCCATTCACCTATATTTTGGTAAAAAAAAATTTAGTCTTTGTGTTTCCTGGCTCCTGCTTGTGTGCTGCCTTCCTTAACTCCCTCAGCAAATCCTACAGATCGTTTTCCACCCAGAACCAGTTTGTTCTATTGCTGTTTTCCATCAGGTGGCTATTTCAGTAGCAACAGCTCCCTAGAGTCCACAATGAAACTAACAGAAATACTAAGTATTTGTGACTGCTGATGACTTGAAAATGAATGTCTCAGCACAAACCATCTTTTCCTCTAATTTTTGGGCATTTCTCTTGCTTCCTTCACAAGGCTAGGTAAGCAGATCATACAGTGGAATGCAATTTGGCTTTGTTTTTAGGGGGTTTCCCCCATGTTTGTGTTTGAGGTGCAATTTTTACTGTTCAGTGTTCACAAGATGAGTGCACTAATTCCTTTCCACTGTTCTATTTCCATCCCTTCCTCAGGTATCTCCCATGGTTCAAAACAAAGCATGACATGAACCAAGCAGCACTGAAGGAGCTATCCAAAGGAGGGTGAGAAATTATTAGGAGACCTGAAGGTGGCAAATAGGCAAGTTTATGGTGAAACTGAAGAAAAAAAAGTCTTTCTGAGCCAGTAGAGGGCATTTTTCCAGGCTGGGGGACAAGGAATGTCCCAGGGAGGAGAGTTTTGTTCTCCAGCTGCTGGTCTGATTTTTTTTTTTTTTTTTTTAACCTTGTGGTTACAATGGAGGATTTGAATTTGTGGCACTTGTCATCCTTACATCTTCCTTCAGGAATTAAACACTCTAAAAAGTGTTAATTTAATTTCACTGGCACGGCACTGATCCAAGAGCTTTCTGGCAGTCCACCTTGCTGCCTCTGATGTTTCTGTGGTCAAAAGCAGCAATCAACAGCACCCATCAGCAAGCAGATCTCAGTACCCTGGGAGCAGGGTTTCATTAAGGAGTGCCATGGCTCACTGCATGGATGTCTCTCACCTCTTCTTTTACTTGAAGCAGAACAGTCAAGAGAAACAGCCAGCAAGCTAATCACCACCACAGCCTATTGGGAAGATAGGAATAATTATTTAAACCAGTCTTGGATTACACATTGGCATGCATCTAATTAACAAATTCCGATTATTCCTGTAACTATTGTGCAACAATTAGTGGGTGTTAAATTGAGCTCTTCTGCCTGCAATTTCAATGGTGTAATTTTGCCAAGACGTCTTTGTTTTGCCTGCAATGCCTGGTGCCACTGAGAATAGACTGAAGGTGGTCAGAGATTTTTGTCTAAATTTACTTTTGCTGAAAAGTGCCATTCCTTCAAAACCTGAGGCATTTTTGAAGGCAAGACAAAGCAATTTCAAGCAAGATTTTTCTCTGGCCAGATTTCTGATCTCTGAGACCTGCTGGTCACTTCAGACAAGAGAAGAGGAGGAGGAGACATCTGAATCAAAGCATAGAGCTGAAAACAGATGTTCTGACACAAGTATGCCTCACATGAATATTGGGAGTTTTTTTGTTTTGTTTTGTTGTTTAATGCTTATCCGGCTCCAGGCGTTTTTATTAAAAAATAAAAAAAATCAGAACCTTCAAAGATTTCACAAAGCTGAATTGTCTTCCTCTGGCAATGCAAGCACCTGCCCTGGGGTGCAGAAACGTTCCTCAGGCTGGGAGAAGCAGCAAACTGAGACTGCAGGGCTCTGCTTCACACTGCTGCACAGGGAGCCAAAGACATTCCAAGGCTTTGAAGCAGGGCAATCCATAGGGGGAAACAGGTCTCCTTACAAACAGATCCTGAGGGACTGGATTGCTCTAAGACACTGCTCAGTCCCTGCTCTATTCAGTTTTCAGGGGTCATCTTCCTCTTGGATGTGCTTCTGAAGCTGCAAGTAACAGCAGGGTCTTGAACAGCCTCAGCTACCAAAAGGAGGCTGATAGGAGACTTTTTTCTGTATGCTAGGCTTTTGTTGTTCCATTTAAGATTCAGTATCTTAGCTCCTGTTTCCTACAGGGAATCCCAGTGCCAGGTCCCAAACCAAGGACTGAGCTTGGCTGGAGGTATTTCACTCACAGCATCAGGGCTGCTAGAGACTCTATCCATGCCACAGTTCAAGGTGTGGCTCTTCCCCCAGCAGTGAGCTATCTAACATTGGGAGATCAATTAAGTGAATAAATAAGCAAAACAAAACAAAAGACTCAAAGTTCTAGAACCAGCTGGACTTCACACAGATCCCATCAGGATCAAACACTGAGCAGTGTTTGCCAACATGAGGCTGCCACCTTCTCACCCACACATACCCCTGGCTTTGCCAATGGTCAGCTTAGCTTCTTCTGAGAACAAGAACCACCTCCCTCATCATTTTCCCAAGGTGATCCCTCTTAGTCATAAGTTTCCATCTTGGCTAGGTCTGAGCCTAACCTGCTTTACATGAAATCATCCTGTTCCTATATAAATTATCACTAAGAGATCTTGGCTGCTCCCAGGGCCTTATTTTTTCCAGCATGTCCTATGACGTTTGTTAGACATTTAGGACACTTGCTACTTTTCCCTTTGACCATCTTCACTCTCTTCCACTTGCTTTTTATGTCTCTGCTATAAATAAAATCTCCCTGAGATATCCAAAGCATTGCTTAAAAAAGAGGTGGGGGAGCTTTCTGGGGAGAACAGGCCATTATAGAAAAGGCCAGGTGCTTGGCATGTCCCCAGCTTGTGAAGGTGGGAGCTGTCACGAGTCTGAAAAATATCAGTGTGGGAGTTATAAATAAGCTTTAAAGCCAGGGGTTTAGAAAGTCATCTTTAAATGCTGCATAATTTATAGCCTGCTGCAAAGAGAAGAGTGTGTGAGCTCTGGAAGCCAAGCTAACCCATTCTTTGTTCCATCCATAGCTGGACTGTTCGCTCACATGTGGTGAGACGTATGGTGAGCATCCAAAATTCAGGATTTTAATCATCAGTGTCTCCTTCCAAAGGCTTACCTGGGTCAGTGTGGATGGTTTCCTTTCAGCTCCTGGTGTCTTAGTGTGAACCAGAAATAAATACCATTGTTCTCATATTGCAAAAAAAAAAAAAAAAAAAAAGGAGTTGTAGGTAGGGATGCTGCACTCAGGTAGGGTAGTGTTGTGTTGAGAGATAGCAAGAAACTCAGCAATAATGCTCTGTGATTTTCACAAGTGATTTACTTTCTCCTTGACTCAACTCCTCCTCTTTAAAACAGGGATTATCCTAAAAGGTTGAGAAACTCTTTTCAATAGCAGCTACAAAATGTTTTGCTCTTGTCTCACAGAACAAAGCCACAGCAGAAGCAGGGGGTAAGGGCCTGCCCCAAGGAGGGCCAGAAGAGCTGCCAAGCTGGCATTTACAGCCATCATTTCATGCAGCCCTGGACGTGCAGCTACCTCTAGGATGTAACATAGCAGCTGTCCCCTCACCGTCCAACAACAATAAACAACGGGAAGCAGAAAGGCTTTCAAGACAGCTGAGTCTCCTGAGAGGATCTAGCCCACCACATTATCACTGCTCCTCCTTTTGCCCAGCTGGAAACAAGTCTGGAAACCATGAGACCTAAAACAAAATAAAATCAAATAAATGTATGGTGTCAGAGCTTTAGTATTAACAGCAAGTATCTGTGGTGCTGGTGCCTTGTGTGGAAGGTGCTCCAGTGTATTTCCCACTGCCATTTCAGCACCTTGGGCTTCCTTCTGTGCTGCTGCAGAAGGACCAGTGCCACCTCTCTGGTGTGTTTCACCTTGTTTCTCCACAGACATCTGCACCCAAGCCTTGACTTGTTCAGAGTCTGCTGAGCTGGTGAGATTTAACAGGATCTCGCCGCCCAAAGTGCTGTGGCTTGAGGCTATAGATTTAAGCAGAAGCATTAAGCACCCTGCTCTTTAACTCATTTCTAATCCATTTATTTAAACTTCAGAGTGGTTTTAAAGCACAAGAATCAAAGGCGAGAGCAATTTAGAGTTTTCCAGAGCAGCTCTGTGATCTGACCTCTGCACATATCCTGGCTGCCTTTAAAAGTGCACCAGCATAAAAGCACAGTTTGTGACAAAGCATCTGGAAGGATTAAAAACTTTCTGGGATGGAATATGCTTCTGTCAAGGACCTCTTTCCTATCTCAACTCAGTTGCCAAAAAAAGATCTTTCCTCAGGGGGCTTCTAACCCGCCTGAGGGATTTAGAGAAGAATTGCTGAGAAGAGCATATAGCAATTTGATTAAGGGATAAATGTGAAAGGGAGTGGGAGGGGGCCTAGGGGATAGAAGGGAGAAACAGGATTTAAAAGAAAATAGAAGTGAGAAGTAACTGAGCTGTGTAAGGCAAGGTTTGTGGAAATCAGAACTTTGGGGCTGTTTTGTCCCCTAATACACATGACACCCTTCAGCAGTGCAAAAAACTAAAACCAAGAGGGTATCAGGGAAGGTGGGAACAGGAAGGATGGAGCTGCATTTTTTTTTTCCCCTTTGCTTTTCTCTGCATGGAAAAGCAGAGAAAAGCAGAAGGGCAAGGGGATTTTGAAGAAGGATTTCAAGCCCTAGTGTGGGCTGTTCACACTGCCTGCCTGCCTATGCCTCCTCCTCGGACAATGCTTGGGAAATTGTTACCTGATCCCTCCTACCTTGTTTTACAAAGGCAATCTGGGTCAATTAATCCCTGCTTCATTTCTCCTCATTCTGTCTGGATAGTCACCATGAAGTAAGTGGTAACAAATCTCCGTGCCCATGGAGTCAGTCTGTCTTCTTATTTCCTTATTCATTAAAGCAGACACCTTAGAAAGGCTGGAAAATATTAGCAAAGCCCAGGAGACTCGATTTTCAGAATAAGGAACCAGTATTTCAGCCTCAGAGGCGACGTGAGTCTGGGACACAAGGCAGATGAGTATGAAAACAGGCCCTTCAGCTGGGGAGCAAGCAGTCCCTGGACATGCTGCTGTTTTCTTGGTTTGTCTGCGGTTTCTGTTGTTGGGGTTGTGGGATTTTCATTTGTTTCTTTTTTTTTTTTTTTTTTTTCTCTTCACTTTCTGCTCCCTCACCCCTGCACCCTGAGTTGGCCTGACATTAAAAACTGATGTAAAATGAAGAAGCTGCCTGCTAAGATGGTTTCTTCCGTCTTCATGATCCCTTCTGCGTGCCAACTCTCCCACTGTGTTATTACAAGTGTATTTCTGTACACCAGCATGATAGGTGCTGTACAGATTCAAACCAAAAAAGAAAAAAAAGAAAGGAAGAAACACTGGACAAACAAACTACTTTTTCATGTAGTACTACTGATGCCTGGATTCCCACTGATTTGTGTCTGGTGATTAATGAAGATCTCCGTTTGAAACTTTTCCTGTTCTCAGGACTCTAATTTAAACATATGAACTTGTGCTACCACGTATCTCTCTGTATCTCTCTCTGGGTGCTTATTTTTGTTTATATCTCATAAAAATCTCTTAGAACTCTATCACTTGGCCAACAAATTTGACAGTTGTTTGGAGGGGAACACATTGGCACGTACAAATACCGACAATACAATTACTCAAGCTTAGCTTCCTTTAGGAAATTGGGGAAGAAGATCCTTCCCGAGAAGAATGAGTCCTCACAAAGAAATTGTTACCTCACAGCCAAACAAGCTGCAAGATTTTGGTTCTCTTGTGGTCTGAGCTAAGAGACCTGAGTCAATGCAGATGGACAGGCAGGGAAGCTCAGCTGAACAGTCAGATTGAGCTTAGTTCAACCATTACCAAGAGGCACTTGAACTCCTTTTTCTCCTAGAGTTATACTGCTTGCCAGTTATTGAGGCTTGGAAGGCATCTCCCCTACATCTCTGCCAGGGTCAGAAGGTTTTAGGTCAGCTTGTTTAGGCATGAACTGGAATAGGGAGGACATTTCACTCCATTGGATGGATGCCCCAGTTCAGCTTCCTTGTGCTGGTTTGCATTTTGGAGAGGAGATACCCACTGTAGTCTGGTGGTGGTTGTGACTTTGGAAGTCACAGCTCAAGAAGTTTTATTCCTGAGGAAAATGTCAGCAGAATGTGAGGAGTTTCAGTTTGTGGTGACAATGGCTCCACTGACGAGTGTCCCAAAAACATAGGGAAACAATTGTTTGGTGTGTTTGTTTGTCTGTTTTTAGTGTTAATATCACAATGGAGATGAGATCTGGAGTGCAGATCACAAGGCACAGGTTTTTGCTTTCCTCCAAGAAGAGTACAGAGAGATGTCTAATTGGTCTTGATCATCTCATGTTTTTTCTACACTCATGCCTGATTATCACTTTCTAAACAACTGTGGCTGTCACATAGGGCAGTTTGCTTCAAACAATACAGCACTTTTTTTTTTTTTTGTATCACAAGAAGACATGAACAGGCAACAAATGACAGACTGGATCCTTCTATTGCACTGCATCACTGCTGACAGTGGCTAATAGCAGATGCCAAGGGAAAAGTTTATTAACTGGGTAAACAGGGAATGTTTTGTTCTCTCACCAGTCTCAAGATTCAGGACTTCCACAGATGGACATAAAGGTTTTCTATTTAAATAGCTATCACTACTTTTTTTTCTGGCTGCCCCTTTAAGTTCCTGACTTAGCACAGTTTGAAGATTCTGCAGTGATGAACTGTCTTATGAATATTTCCTCGTATTAAAAAATTACCAAGATTTCAGGGCCTCTGGTTGAATCTCATAAGGAAAAAAATTGACTACACAAATCCCTCCCTTTTGCTTATATCCAGCATGTCCATCACTGATGAATTTTGTCATCACCCACCAGGAAACAACAAAAAACCAGAAACTCAGAGGATACTAAAGGTATAATTGTATATTTATGCTTCCTTATGATTTGGCTGCATTCCCACTCTTTTCCCTAATTTATGCTATCAAGGTCATGCTTTGCTTTCTTCTGACATGCTGGGTGGAAAGCCTTTCAGAATGCCTAACATTTTCCTTCCACCTTCTCTTTTGTCAGTCACAAGACTAAGTCCCTTGAGAACAACCTTTCAGGAAACACTTAAAACATTTATTTTAGGGGAAAGACTTAAGGAACACTTTATCAGTTATATCACTCTTGGAATAACTCCTAGGTCTTAGAATCAGCCCTGAGCACATCACAACTTTTGGCAAAGTTTTGTTTCAGGTAACGGGTGATTGTAGGGACCCTTTCATCTTGACACTAAAACTCAACACAATCTGACCTACTTTGATTTCTTTGCTCAATATAGAAACACAGAAGGAGAGAGAGAAGTATTTTCCTTCAGCACCACAAATAATGACCCAAAGGAAGGTCACTATTCACCAATGCTGAGGAAAATGCACCCCAATACAGACCCAGCCCAAGGAGGCTGAAATGACATAGTGCAGGTGTAATTGCAAAGGGCTACAGAACATTTAATCTCTTGTGAAGATTTCCCAGGGCACTGCCTTCATTTGTCAGTTCCCAAGCTTACCTGGAAACCAAGTAAAAAATCCAAGGAAGGATCACTTACTAGTAAAGGCTTCCTCAACATTTCCCCTCTCTCCTTTCCATGGCCAGCTCATTTTCATTTAAGGTTTTCTGACTTAGCCAATTTGTCTCTATTGTCTGTCTGTTGTTTGGCTAATTCACCTATGGAAAATGGAAGGTATCGGATGCTGCTCAACAGAAACTTGAAGCTGGGCATAAGTGAAAGGTGAGTATTGTATCTCTTTGCAATTTACAGACACAAATCCCTGTCCCTTCCCTTCTCTCTTGATCACTCTTCTCCTATTGAGGACTTGCAGTGTTAACTGTTCATGCTCAAGACCTGCTCAGTAATTTAACAACGTATTTCTGGGGCAAGAGAGAGGAGAAAGTCAGAGACAACAGTATCTAAGAGACACCAACTTTACTATGAGTTGTTCTAATATGAAGACAGTCACTATCTCAATCTTCATGCTGGCTTTTGCCAGAACCACCATACACTTGACTTTAAACACAAATATATCGACTTGTCCACTGCTAGTTTTTGTCTGTTCCTGCCTTATGTGATTTAACATTGCTCGGCAATTGCTAATTCAGTCCAAGACTGAACCACACATGATGGGCTTCCCTGACCTCTTCTGGGTCCTAGTCAAATAGTCAGATTGGTCCCAAACAATGTGCAGCTCCCACTCTTAAATTTTTAGGGTTCCTGAAAGAATTCTCTTAATAGAAACCCAGTCCTTGGGATTTCTCAAACCCTGACTGGATAATTCTGGGTTGAAAACTGTTCTTTTTTTAAATTATTATTAATATTATTGTGTTTTTGTTTTCTTTTCCCATGGAAAATATTGAGATTTCACCAAACAATGAGAATCTTTGGCCAGGAGCCCTCCATTTCAGTTCAGCAATGCTCCCCTGTGGGAGCTGTAGCTGGTATGCTTTGTGTCCCCGTTGTTCCCTGTGAGCTGACATTCCTGGCTGGCCCACATCTCTCTTGGTGTGGCATGGTCCCCCTCTTGCTGAGACAATGCCATGCACCATGGAAGCCGTGTCACCATGGTGCTTTGTGAGAAATGCCCTTCACACGGCCAGCCCAGCGCTGGGGCAGAACGGGGTCACCCACGGGCTGACAGCCTCTAGGAGACACTGTCCAAACATTTCCCAGATGAATCTCCAGGCCTCCTGCCACACTCTGAAGCCTTCTTGAGAGATTGGTCATAACTAAACATAAAACAATTTTTTTTTTTTTGAAAGGCGATTTTCCACTGAAAAATATTCTGATGGAAAATTTCAAGCAGCCCCAGAGGATGTTCTTTCCAAAACCCTTTGCATTGTAATTTACCAACTTAATCTCACTTTTGTTGGATTTCTTTTCTGTTGTCTCTGTTTAATCTCTGATAGCAGAGGGAGAGCTCCTTTTCACACAAGTGGGAGATCAGGGGGAGCTGAAGACATACATTACTGATGGTAGATGGAAGAGTTTGTACCTTTCCAAATGGACAGATTTACAAGGTGAGCTCTCATAAGTCCCTAAAGAGAGAAAGATATTTCCCTGTATTTTTTATGTATTAAAAATGAAACAAAAATCCTTTCAGATCTAAATCCAGCAAATAAAGAACCTCTCTTTTTTTATCTTTCTTTCCAAAGGGTTTTGAACCTAAGTACCCCATTCAACTTGTTTGTTTGTTTCTCTCTTTTTAACTCATTTCAGGCTGGTAAAAGGTGCCAAACTGTCTGATCTACAGATCTCATTAGATATATTTTTTGAGGTTTTTTGTTAATGGAGTTTTTTTGTGTGTATGTTTTTTTTAAGCAAAAGAAAAGTCCTATGCTGTATCTAAAGACTCACAACTGACTGGACTTCTCACATGCTTTCAAAAAGTTTACTTTTGCAGTTAACATCTACCTTTCTGTCTCAGTGAGGCAGTTTGCCTGTTCACCTAGGCTAATAAGATATTCCTCCTTCCTAAACTACAAAGGAGCAGCTTCTACTCACACTCCAGTGTTTCTAAGCAAAGTTGGGCTGAAATTAGTGACCCTGAGGTTAAAACCAAGGCATTTAGCAGGGCACTGAGCTACATGGCATCCCACAGATTTTTTTTCTTTCTGTTCTTTTTTCTCTTGTTCTTCCCCAAGTCCCCAACTTGCGTATATTCTTTTGTTTGAAGTGACACTGCAGCAGCTGAATTGCCCAGTGGCTTTTTTTTTTTTTTTTTTTTTTTTTTTGGTGGGTATGCTATCCATCAGCTGCATTTCAGCCTGGAAGGGGAGTAGGGGTATGTTTATATATTTGTGGGTGGGAAAATGCAGTAGACAGCATATTCTGTTCCAGGATAGCTGTATAGTTCATCTCCAGATCCCAGGTTCCCCCATTAAAATCTACCCCCTGCCCCAGGGAACAGCCTGGCAAACTCTTCTGACCCGACAGCACTGGCAGCTGTTTGGCAGCTTCTGAAGTGGATCCAATCTGGTATGAGTTTGCTACACTTTCATTTTGTCTACATCTTCCAAACAAATAACTGAGTCCAGAATCCCAAGCTGTGTTTTGCAATGGAAATGCTTCAACGTCTGGGAATTGCCTCTGCTGCAGGGAAGAGATAGAGTGCTGTTAACTGTTTAAAGGTTCAGTGAAGAAGGGAGGGCAGTCACACATTTATGGGCCAAACACTTGCTTTTGGGGGTTCCTAATGAATGCCATGTGGGAAGGGGACCTGGTGAACCCGAGGGAGCTGCAGTTATCTTTCTCCCTGAGTCAGTGCCCTCAAAATTCTTGGCCCAGCATTTTTCTGTTAATCTACCATCTTTTCCATAAATCTTCTTTTACTGTCAGACCTCTTAATTGGAAACACTATGCCTTTACTGTTCAGTACAGTGCCATTGAATAACAGTGAGTCCCATTCTCCTGCTTTGTGGACAACCAGCACAAGTTGGGAGTTATCTTGGCTTTCAGACAGACGTAACTTCTTGAATTTAACACCTCTGGACTTGATGTGAGGAGCAGCAGAAAGGAAAACTCAGCAGTGCTTGAGACCACATTGCTAACTGAGGTACACAGATGTCTTTCTGTTCTTGAAATTCCTGTTTAATCCAAGGAAAGAGAGTGAATTAAAAAACAGCTGATGTAAACCTTCACTTGAAGCTGGAAAACAGTGGGAGAAATTTAGTTGTCGGAAGGCCAGGTTTACATTTTTGTTTGTGCAGTGCTTGAGAGAAGAAAAATTAGAAGAGAGGAAATTCTTAACCTTCATTCAGAGATCTCTGGAGCTTTTGATTCCCTTTGCAATAACCTGAGAGCATCCATATGATTTGACTTCATGGATTAGTTGTATTATAGTGCAACATATATGTGAATGGACAGTCTCAAAACTTTTCCAGGCAAATGTGGTTGCCTTATTTTACAGCTGGAGCATGGGAAGGAGAAGAGACTGGGCATCTTGCCCCAATCCATGTAAGAAATCAGCAATAACACCAGGCATGGAATCCCTATCCTTGATTTATTCCCACTACTGCTTCTGCAGACCCATTCTTTATAAAATTCAATTAAAAGAAAGAAGATAAAATTATTTTATGCAACTTCTCTTTAGTCCACCTCCCCATGAGAAATCCTAACTGGATAGTTAAAAAGCAAGTCCATCAAGTCTTCTGATTTACTGAATTGTATATATCTTGATAACAGTTCATTTGATCTTTATCACAGTTCATTTCATCTCACATTCTTTCCTTATATTATTTCAGAGCAGCCAACAGAGGGGATGATCCAAAGTCATATAAATCCCTAAGGACGGCATGGCAGCTCAGGATATTTCTATCTTTGAACAAAAATTTCCCCAAATACAGAAGGCTGACAGCTCAGCTCAATCTAGCATCTTTACTTTCCCTTCCAGACTAAGTTTTATTCAACTTTCCAGCTGCTCAGACTCAGGTCAATGGTTTGCAAAGGTCAAAAGCTGAGTCAGGATCTTGGAAAACCCACAATACTGCTGGCTCTCAGCTCAGTTTAGACCATACAAGCCCTCTAGGTCAAACCCCTCCTCAATCTCTCTTGTCCCAGGAAAAAAGCCTGCTTTCTTCTTGGAAGAGGCAATAACTCTTCCAACCCCCTAACTGAGCAGGATAGACACAGCTGCACTGGAACACACCTGTACTTTTTCTAGCCAAGTACCTTGCAAGTATCTTGAGAGTGGCTGATGTCAGGTAAATTCAGAAGAAAAAATTATCTTAACTAGCTCATTTGCAAGGCACCTAATCCCTCAGGCATTAACAGCTTGATTCCCCTTTCATTCACAGCTCACTCCAGAGCCTGCCCTACCCCAAGCTACATGCAACTTCCAGAAAATCCTTCTGATTTAGAATTGCAGCTCTTCTCTGACAGCAGCCCTGGCAGGCAGAAGCCTGAGTCACATTTACCTCCTTTTTTGGGCACCCCTCTCCCTCCATCCTTGCTGCAGCTCTGCTCTGGTCACAGTACAGAGCATCCTGCAGCTCCATCACAGTTCTGGCCCAAATTCACCCCAGCTGGTGGTAGCATGGCACTGGCTCACAGCCCAAGGACTGACAGAATCTGGATGCAGCACATCTGACATGGTACTGACAACCCCATTTCAATTAATCATGTTAAGTGTTCTCTGCAGCCCATTGTAGAGGTTGTACATTACACTCCAGATGTAATCAGTGGAGTCAGCAGAGACCTGGGTGTGAATCACCACATCCAAAAGTAACTGTCTGCATTCATGCAGATGAATTGTATCAGAAAGTGTCCCTTTATCCTCCCTAAATATGGCATTCTCCACATCATGAACAGCCAGCATACAGTAAAGCAAGTCCTTCATTGTATCCACCAAACTAAGGGATTGACAAATTCTTTTTCCCATGCAAAATCTTAGTTTTTCTCCACTTTCATTGCACTCAAATCTTCATGCCCCAGAGCAAGATTTTCTCTATCTCACACTGTCTGGGAAGCCTCAGTCAAGACTTACCTATTTCTAACTCTCACCTCACAGTTACTGCCCTATTGATTGACAGAACAATGTTCTTTTAATTTTCTTCACCTAGAAGACAATTTCAGAACCCGTGTAAGCCATCTCAAATGCAGAGGTGGGACCATCCCTCTCAGCAGCAGACTTCCCATTAGACTGCTAATGGGAAAGACACAAACCCTAAGTAACCCAGAATTCACTCACAGGTTCTTTGAAACCCTTGGTAGGGGAAGAAGAAGAATGTAAAGAAGTCCCAGCCGAGCTGAAGGGAAAAGAAGGGAAAGCAAGTAACTCACTCCATATAATTTGTTGGGTTTCTGTTGTGTCAGTCATTGGAGAATTACTTGAGTGGGGATATTTTGCACTTTTTACACAAATTCCTGCATCCATCACTCCTTAATGGGAGCACTTGTACCCCTGGCTGACTGTCTGGGAGCTTTGTGTAACCTTTGGGATGATCACAACTGAGGGTGCTGCCCCTTCAGGCAAAGAATTTCATAAAGAAGACCACAACACTAGTTAGATATTTTTGTATGTTCAAAATGATATCTTTCCTACTTTTACATTTGCTTTCCCTACAGAGATCTCAGAATGTGTGCCAAAATTATTGGGATCTTAGTGTCAGGAGAGAACCTTGGTGGGGAAACTGAGGCAGGGCTTTGCAGGGTATGCTCTACTTCACAGGTTGGTGTCAGAGTTGGGAAGCTTCAGCTCCTCACATCCTTGTGGGCAGTGATAGTCAATATTTCCTGAGAGTTTTCTCCATGGCATGCCTCCAAATGGAATCCTCACAGCACAGTTGGACTCATACCCCAAAATAAGTGCCGATACCCTCAATGGAGTCTGTAATTATTCTCTTTGCTGCCTGGCTGCCCTCTCTCCTGCCTTCCCTCCGGGCCTGGACACCTGTGTTGAACTGTGATTGCCTCCTCATTTATGGCAAACAACTCTGGATTATCCCACTGTATATTTTTTAAGGCATTTTGAAAAAATCTGTTTTCTTTTTTCTCTTATTTTTGCCTTGTCGTGTGTTTTTAATTGGATCCACTGCCCTTCCTCCCCTGCTTGTTAATGCTTTTCTTAGGGGAAGCACAAGTTTTTAACAGCCCTGCAAATGCTCACTCCTCTTGGCCAAGCCAAGTCCATTTCTTGGGGATAACCTGTCTCTGACCTACTTTTAAGTTATACAACAAATGTTCTGCTTTCAGCTCAGCCTACTACTGTTCAAACCCAAACCATCCAGCCACCATTTGTACACTTGCAGGAGAGCAGAGCAAAGTCACACCTGACAGCTGGTCTCCTCAGGAAGGCAAGCTGCTTCCCTGGAGGGAGATCACCCACCCACCCACCCCAACAATACCTGCATTCACATTTGGCTCTGCTGGGGCTCAGCTCTCCTTTCATGCCTCCATACAAAGCCTTTTCTGCAGTGCCACAAGCCCAGAGCCAAGCACTGGTGTCAAGGATTTCATCCTTTTCATTTCTCAGGCACCGTTTGCTTCGAGGAACATTCCTGTGGTTCCTGCCAGGCTCCTTTCCAGGGGGAAAAGATTCAGGTGGCTTTGTTCCCTTTGTCTTTGCCAAACGTTTACATTCCTGCAGACACCAGGGTGTCACAGGAGGGAGCACTGGCAGGAGGCCATGGCCCCTGCACCCTGGCTAGAGTTACATGGCATTGGGCATAGAGCAGCCAAGGAAGGACAAATTCACAGGCTTTCACTGGGACACCCAGCAAACACATTTTCTACTGATGACTGCGTGCTAATTAGCCCAGCCCAAAGGTAGAGGATGCTTTGACTCATTAACAATGGTAGTGATTAACTAAATTTCCCATCTCTCTTCCGGCTGGAGCTTCAGGATCTCTCCTTCACCTCAGACTCCAGTGTGGAGGATATATTTAGTGGCTCTGTCCATGCTGCTCCAAGACAGGGTTGCTGCAGAAAGACACAAAACTCCTTCCACCTCACACCCCTGCTCAGGAAAAAAAGACAGACTTGCCCAGCAAGTCCCCCTTAGGCAGCTTAATGTTCTTAGAGTGGGAGCAGAAAGGAAAATTTCTGCCCCATACCCTTAATACCAAGATGGTCTTTGTGGACCTGTGATGTCTTGGCCTTTTGCAGCTGGGCAACAGAGGTCCAAGCTGGACATCTTTGAAGCTTCAAGAACAGGTTTGATGGTCTCATTCAAACTTCTGAACTAACCCACTGCCACAAGCACAGTGATTTAAGGCACAGTGGGAGACAGCATACAGGGGAAGGAAAAAAACCACCACAGGTTACACATGTGATCAGTAGCCTCAGGAGGTTTCTACCCATTGCAACCAGACCTGCAAGGAGCATTTCCAGAACGCTGCCTTGCCTGTCAGATCAAGAAAAAGTGGTTGCTATGACGCCACAAACCATATTTCTCAGGCTGAGATGTGCCAGAATTTCAAACAGATGTGGCAGTGCAAACAAGAAGCCCCCTTGGGAGCCTGCCAGGGCTCAGACAATGCAGCAGCACCCGCACATGGTTGGCAGCCAGGCCGAGCCAGCCCAGCAATAATGGCCCGTGCATGCACTCTCTGGCCTGCCTTGCAGCTGAGCCCAGAGCAACTCAGCAAACAGTGGGACTGGAAAGCTTTGAAAGAAAACTGCTGAGCAGGGAACTCTGCTGAAATAGCACCTGCCTTTTTTCTTCTTCTTTTTTTTTTTTTTTTTTTTTTTCTTTCTCTTTTCTTTCTTTCTTTTAGGGCCACGTTTATAGCTTTTTTTTTTGGAAAGGCTAACCCCAGGCCTGTTTGGCACTTGCTCTTGGCCTGAGCCTTCACGTGAAGATCCTCTGTAAATAGGCTAATGTTGGTTTCATTTCCACTCTGAAAGCAAGAAGGGATCCTTCTGTTTCACTAATGCTTTCTTCTCTGGCGGTAACAGAGATGGCTGGAGTGGGGCAGGAGGGGGGATTTGGCTGGAAACAACACTGGCCAGAAAGGAGAGGTTCTGCAGGAACAGGTTGACTTTGTCAAGCAAGGTTTCCCAGGGAAACGTGCCAGCTCATCTTTCACCTCCAAAGGTCAGAAACCCACTTCCAGCAAATTTGGACATTTTGAGGTTTCACTCAGAAGTGGAATGGATTATTTTTATTAGAAATGGGTTTTTTCAAAGACAGGCAATATCTCTTCTTAGACTAACTAGGAGACTGAGTAAAACAAATCCACTTTGGGGCTCAGCAGCCTTTCTTGGGGTCTGAAATGAGAGTGCACCATTGTCAGCTGCACACAGGTGGGGAACACTTGCTCTTCACTTACCAGCTCCATGTCAGCTGTTTAGGCAATTTGAGGAAAGAGCCTCTGGGGACAAGAAGAAGAGATATTAGTGAAGAGAGAGGGGCCAAGGTAATAGTGTGAGACAAAGAGAGGTACAGGTAGATGAAGATGTGTCTCTGTCAAATCCATAGTTTTTCTCTCCGGTTTTAGTGTCCTGTTTTGTGTATTTTTAATTATTCTTTTGATCTGGTACAGTTCTAGAACACTCCTGGGTGTGGGCATCCTGGTCTGTAGCTCCTAATCTACACTGGGATTAGAATTCAACAAATCTGCTGCTCTGGCAGAGGGCAGGAAAATGCTGGCATAAGAACAGACAATAGAGAATAATTTTTTCTTCTTTTTCTAAAGGCTAGGAAAGCCAGCATGGACCCCACAAGAGGTGTTAAAGCAACTAAAACTACCCTCAGTTTTATTTCAGCTGCAGTTTGCCATTGGTCATTGTGCTAAACTGAATTAGGTGGTACATGGAAATATCTTGATCCTAAATCTCCACTCCCAGCCCCTGTATTGCCTCCTGTGGGAGTTTGGTGTCAGGGCAAGGATGAATTTAACTCTGTTGCAATATCACTTCAACAATTTAAGTGATAAAGTGAAAAAGAGCTGTTTACTTGGATGTTTTAGTTCTGCTGCTCCTGGTGCACAGGGGAAAAGGGCATTTGTGTTTGAACAGAGTGGGAGCTGAATACCTGGCAAGAGCAGGAAAAGAAAAACCCTCTTTTCTGTCGTGTGTTTGGGTCCCCAGGGAATTCTGGACACTGAGCTCCCTCCTGAATTCCAAGGAGTAGACAGGCTAATGTAGTCCCTGGATCTCTGAATATTTTATTGAGAGACAACTAATGAGAACAATCCATGGATTACAGACCTGATCTTGGTATTTTTGCAGGTATGTGGGCAACTGAGGACAGGACAAAGGAGGAAGGAATAGTGTATGGTTGTGGGAGACCAGATCTGAAATAGTAGGATCAGTCTGGAGAATCTCAAAGGAACTGCTTGAAAATTTTTATATTATATACACTTCCCATGAGAAGTGTTTTTGACACTGAATGCTGAGGATACCAGGATCATGCATTGAACCAAGGTCTATAAGGCAGCTTTCTCAGTGCTTTAAGGAGCTCATTAAGAGGAATTGGGAGGTCCCAACTACAGGGTGGTAAGCACTGTAAATTTCTTATATTCTTTCCCCAGGCAATTTGCCAGTGACCACTGAAGAAGAGCCTGACGGGTGGACATTTGACAAAATGCTTGGGAACTCACTGGCTTGCCACTGACACAGGCAAATGGGGAGGCAAAATGACTGTCAGTGGGTTATACTCAGCCCAGGGGACACTTCTTCAATGTTCTTTCAGAAAAAAATTAATCAAAATGAGAACTAAAACACTGGGGAAAATCAAGCTGGACTCCTCCACTGTTGTCTGACCCCGATGAGCTCGCAGTAGAGAGATTTCACTGCTGAGAACAGGAGACAGTGAGTGACAGGTCTCACAAAGAGCAGTTTGAAATTCTCTCCTAGGGAATAAATATCATGTTTACCAGAGCTGTCAGCACCCACTGCCCAGCTTTGCACACCTGCAGATGACTTCCTCCTGAACTTGATTCCCGTCCCTCTCTCTTTCTTTAGATGAGCAAGGTACTGAGGGTGTAATTTATGGTGTCTATTTATGCATTAATCTATTTATTTGTCTTTCTGCAGGTAAATCAATTCCTCCCTTGCCGTGCTGGCAGGGTTTCAGGGAGGGAGCAGGAGGATGCGTGGGAGCGGAGGCTCCCGAATGGTTGCACACAACTCCTGACTCTTTACTGGCACAGAAAAACGGTTTCCCAGCCCTGGGATTCCATATTGCTCTGCTGGAAGAAACAGAACCAGGCATGCTCTCTCTAGGCCTGATCTTATCTAAAACCGCTCCCAAGGCTGCACTGCCTAGATATGGGATGGCTATGGAGAGCCCGACTTTGGCAGCTCCAGCAAGGTGCATGGGAGCTCTGATTTTCACATACCCTGCAGCACCTTTTGTCTCCTTCACATCTTTTTTTCCTCCCTTTGATCCAGGAGAGAGACAGAGCTTCTTCCTTTATTCCCTTGCTAGGTTTCAGGCCCTGAAGGATTTATGATCATTGAGTCATGATCATACAGAATTGGATTCAAAGTCAGAGACCTCTTCTTCTGTCTGCCCTTTTCAAGAAATAAGTTTCCAACCTGAACCTGACCCAGGAGAGGAAAAATGACACAACCAGTATCAGGGCAGAATCTGAAATTGCCTGGCAGGAAAAAAAAGATAATTTGTGTGAGAATAACATATTGGCATCTAAGCCCAACAGGCAATTACCCACCAGTGGAACTCATGGTGGACTCAGAGCTGGATCAGAACTCACCTTTTCCTTCACTGAAGTGAAACCACTGATTATTCTGTATCTAGGCCCCCACTAGCAGTGGGCCTGTGTCAGTTTTGCAGTAGTGTTAGACCTTGGAAACCTTTATCTAGAGCCATATGCTTCTTTTTCTGAGATCAAGCAATTAGGATGTGTCAGTTAAGAATGGATTTGCCCTGCTCTCTTTTGTGTCTGCCTGTCACGAGGCAGGTGACAGCAGCATCACTCAGAAAGCTCTGGGAGAGACAGAAGAGTGGAAAAATGCTGCCTGGGATACATGTTCTTTTTATGTGTGCTCCTTTTTGGTTCTTAATGCGGATTTTTTTCTGCTCCTTCAGCAGTTTTCCTGCTGCCTCTGCATGACATCCTCACACTCAAGCTTCAGCACTGAACCATTGGCTTGTTGGCCCAGAGAAGAATCCACAGGGCACACATCAGCAGGGCTTTCTGACCAGCTGGAGGGAGCATGGCAGGATTTTCCCCACACCCTTTTATTTGGTGCTTTAGAGCAGCTGAGCAGCAGAGCAGAGCTGCAGCATCCAGCAAGGCAGTGCTGGCTCAGCCAGGCAATCTCTGCTCCTTTCTCAATAAGGGTCTTGTGGCTTAGCTGAGGCAATGACAGGTTTCAGCCATGATCCTGCCCCTTCCTAGCAAACCTACCTTCTGAACAGCAAATTGGCAGATAGGCCAGGTTGGCTGGACCCCAGGCCTTCCTGGATCCCTTCCCTGACTTCTCATCATGCGTGTTTTAAATTACTGTTTAAATCAAAGATGTCAGTGATTCAGGCCAAAGGGCTTTGCTGAGAGGTAATCTCATACTTTTTTTCTGGCATCCTTCCTTGTGCTGATCCCAGCACTGAAGGCTTGGGGATCATGAGGGGGCTGGAAGGGCTGCCTTTCCATGCTGCACAGAGCACACAGCCCACTTCTTTGGAGGACCAAAATATTTTTGTATCATTTCTTTCTATAGGAAGGACATGAGACAAACATTACAAGCCAGATATTTCCTGGGTTTTGACACGTTACAAGTTGCAGCTTTTAGTCTTGTTTGCTGTTTGTTTGTTTGTTTGCTCTTTTCCAAAAGAGTTCCAGGGACTTGGATTCAGGGATGGGTGTATGTAAATGTATGGGTGCTGCTATGGGCTGTGAGAGCAAATTTAGGTTTGCAGTATTTGGCTCCAGTGACCCAGCTGCTCTGCTGCTCCTCTCGCTGGGAATGAGGTCAGTCCTGGTGCCTGGCTGCACCCATGCCCCCCCAGCAGTGTCAGTGTGAGCTGAACCATGCTCCCAAACTCACTGCAGACTAGAAGGAGCCTTTTAGAGCACTGCCCAGCTCCTCTAAACTTGGACTGTACTACCTCAAAATGAGGGAGAAGGAATCTAATATCTGCTGCCAAACTCTGCAGGAGAGGGAAACTCCCTTCTAAGCACAGTAGATATTAATGTTTATTCCTTCTCCTATGACAGCATGTCCCTCTCAGGGACCCTACCTATACCATTGGTTATATCTGAATGCAGAGAAATGGCCTCCCCTGTTTTGGAAGGTATTTCAGTAATTATCTGCAGTCCTGAATTCCCTAGGTTGGCCAGAAGGGGAAAAGCATTTCCTCCTCTGTCACCTTTAATTGCATTGCACCTCCCCTTCATTCCTCATCCACAGCAATGCTAACAGGATGCCTCTGGTGGGATGCCTGGCATAGTGGAATGGTATTGCATTCTGCTCCAGGTTCAAGCAGGGGCTGGCTGAGAATGGTTTGGGGGAGAGGAGTGTAGAGTGTTAATCAAGCTGTATATTTGCCTTTAGTTTGTGGATTAATTTAAAGTGTATAAATCAATAATTGCTCTAGCACAGCTTTGCCTCATTTTCAGCTTTTCCCAAGGAGTTTTCTATCAGGGCTTATTTCTGCTTTACCCTTTCTGGAGTCCCTCCTCTTGTCTCTGCCTTGTTGCATGTCTCTCTATCTCAGCCTTTTCAGTTCTGCTGGAATTTTGTTAGACTTAAGAGTCTTTTTTACAAAAGCTCAGTAAAATATGATCATGGCTTTATAAAATGCATGAACGTGAAAAAGTCAAAGCTGTAAATGTATGTCCATCTGAAAAAACTCAGCACACAGACTAATACTCTCAGGCATGAGTGAAGCTCCTGGAGTCTGAGGGGCACAAACCACTTTTATTCCACCCCTGGCAAAATCTTCAATCTCAGCGTCTCAGTAGCAATCTCTGTATCCCTTCTGCAGGGAATGTTTCTCCCAGCCCCCAACTTGGCTATAACACAGCACTCTCACTCTCCAGATTTCTATCCTCACCAGTCCCTGCCAGGGATTTGTGTCCAGATCAATCTTTTCTTGCACTTTTTTTTTTTTTCTGTCCTAAGGCCTGAACAGCTGCATCTCATTCTGAGAAGCAGAGAAGTCCCCAGTGGGTGGGAAGGATGTCTCTGCATTGTGATCTGACCTACTGTTGTCTTTTGACACCTGATTGCCTCTCTTCCACTTTCTAAATGCTGAATCCCAATGGATCTAGCCCTGTGCTGCCAGTCATGTCCTGTTCTTGCACTAATTCACAGACTGTACAACCTAAAATTTATAATTCAGCTTTAAAAAAAAAATTGGGAAAAAAAAAAAAGTAAACATAGATATGTCAGTATAGTTCTCAGTTGGTTCCTTAATACTTTTTCTCTTAAAAAAGTAATATAAATGTTGTCAAGCACTTGTCTCCTATCTGTTTTTTATGGTCTGCCTATGCTTTCTGTGACCTCCTAGGAACTTCCATGGTAATATTCTGGTTAAGATCAACACCTCACTGGTTCTAGAGATTTCTGTGATAGATAGTGTCCAAGGTTCTTGCAAGTCTGATTTTTAATGACATCTACTCAGACATACATCTGGGACATCATATTAAAAAACAATCTAGGATTCTCTCAGCTAGAAGAGCAATGGGTGGGAATGTTTATGTCACAGGGATGTCTGCCTTTCCTGAATTTCTAAATCGGTTACTTCCATCAAAAATTAAATCACAGCCACCCCCAGTCTCCAACAAAGATTTAGTAACAAAGAACTGTTAGACAGATGCAGTAATAGGACAAATCCTATTACTAGGGATTTATCTGTGTACCAAAACAGGCATTACCCATTATTCTCTGGAATCTATTAAAATTAAGCACTAGATCCAACTTGACATAACTTTTGAAGATTCCAAGTTTGGAGCCAGAGAACTAAGAAAAACTAGAGCAGAGAGCCTAAACAACTCCCAGTTTGAGAGAAGGCTGTAGAGGGGTAGAAACCCACAGCTACACACAAATTTTAATTGATTTTTCCTAGATAAGGACATTGTCTCATTTGTGAAGTAGAAGACTCTGAGTGACTTGGGAGGCCAATTCAAGTTTATCCACTATTTTTCTTATTTAGTCTACAATGTCTCTGAGATTAGGTTGTTGGTACTTTATTCTTTCAAGAGCTAGGGCACACATGCACAGACCTCCTAGCACTTATGTGTAGAAGGGAAGAGCCTGGTTTCAATTCTGTGCTCAGAATAAAGGCAAAGTACCAAACAAATTCAAATATGGTGAGAAAATGTTTTTTACATCTGACACCTGACTGAAGCACACCAGGGGGATTTTGTTCCTTTACCAGGTCTTTTGTCCTATCAGTGTTTCTCAGTTTCTTAGAACAGGCAATTCCAATATTTGAGAACAATATAGACTCCCCATTTAGTTATTTCCATCTCTACTGGGTTGGCCTTTTATTGACAATGGGCAAAAGGATATGCTCCATTTCTGTTGCCCTGGGATATCAATTTTCCAGGAGGCTTGGCCAAGAAAAAACCATGGACACTCTGAGCAGGCTAGAGCTTTATTTGTGGGGTTCACAGCAATTCAGTCAGCTGCACTGTGAACTCTGTGTGGGAGGAGATTCCTGGAGAATTGTCTTTATACATGGAGAGTATCAATATCTACAGTTTATGCCTGACACCTTTTTTCCTGGATGGCCAGGTAGCTCCAGCTCCTCATGCCATCATTCTTTGGACCCTTTTCATATCTCTTTCTCTAATGAAAGAAGAAAACTAATGACATTGTAACTAAAGAAACCAGAGGTGATAATTAATGAAAGAGTAGAAATTAAAAAGTAGAGTAAGAAATTAAATCTGTGTGAGGCAGGGGCAGCTCCATGTAATGAAGGTCTAAGAGATGATCACCTCCACAGTCTAGAGGTGACCTCAGAGCTTCTGCAACAATTTTCCTCCAAAATAACAGGCTGGAAAACTACACTCTATTAGCAGTGGTTAGTCCCTATTTTAAGGTGCTTCATCTCCCTTCAAAAGCACAAATGACCCACACCTTCATAACTTGATGAGTTGAGTCTGTGGAGCAGAAGTTCAGGTTCTATTTTGTCCCACCTCTATCTGAAGGGTTCAGCCATGGGTTAACCTCCATGCCCTGTAACATTTCAGAGCAATCAGGGAAGACAGACAGATGGAAACACCGGGGGATGGAGGGAAGCTGATTTATATGCAGCTGAAACACAGCCGTGGGGCTGCTGCCAAGCCATATAGATGTGGTGGCAACACAAACAGAGACACGCAGAACAGCCTGTGCAAATATAAACACTGCCACACGTGATGAGGGTTCACCAAGTTCATGCAAACACCAGGGAAGGAAAAGAAAAAAGATACTTAACTGGGGAGGCAAGTGTAAAGATTATGTCAGGCACAGGAGCTCTGTTAAACAAGAAAACAAAAAGAAAGTGCTTCTTTTCTTGTTCTAAAGAAAATCACGCTTAGATAATAGGAATTTGCAACAGATTTAAAGGACATGGGCTGTCTTGTGTCATCAGGAGATACTCTTAACACTCCTGTCAATAACAGTTGCTATCAGTGATCAGTTTTCCTCTCCTGTCTAGATCTGGTGGCTGGTAGTTCTTTAAATCATATGTCTCAGATCGATCATTATGTTTGTTGCTCTGTCACTTCAGGATTGTTTCCAAATGTTGGAGGATCTTACTGAAAGCTGTCCTGGCACTTCCAGTGCTGCTCCAGTGAACTGGCATTTCTTCTCCAGCTTTCCCACGTGAATCTACACCAAGCCCAGCAGAGAGTAGAAGTCGTCATCCTGCTACAAGGGGCCTGCATGGAACAAATTTGTGGAGCTGAGTATAGTGCCTAGAGGTTATGAATTGCAGGGTAGAAACCACTAAAGCAATTATTGCTGACTGCTATCCTAGGACAGAAGGGACATGGAAACTAAATACTCAGCCATAGCTGAGGACGTCTCCTCCACCACCACGAAGTCCTCCTGGCCACACATGTAATAACAAACCATTTTCTTGCTTTGGGGTATCGTGTTGCAGAGATGCCATTGCTGCATTTTTTAGCAGCACCAAACTGCAGAAAACACTATATTCCAGATAATTTGTTTTCCAAGATAGTATGCCTTTCTTCCATAGAAAAAGCAATTCCAGCACTTCTCCTACTGCACATACCCCCTCTTTTCACATCCCAATGTCCCTCTAGGGCCTGCCTCTTTGCTGCCATCCTTTGGCAGCCTCCAGGTAGAAAAAAGGGCAGAGAGTCACTGACTGCCATCTGTGAAACCTTCAAATATCCCCATCAAAAGCTAAGCACTCAACAAACAAAGCTGTGGTGTCTTACCAAGGGCCCAGAGGGACACCGCAATTTCCTCCGGGCTGAGAGATTAGATGGTTAGAGCTCAGGAGTGCAAGCCAGAAGGCTCCCATCCAAGCCCAGCCACTGACTCAAAGTCCATAACCACCTACAGGCCTTTGCCAAATACAGCTGTAAGCAGAAAGTTATATCCATGAGACTGATGAGACACAGTGTCCTCTTGTTTGCTGCTGTCCATAATATTGACCTGGACAGACCACACTGGTTAGTTGAAACTGGTTGAGATATCCTTGAACAAGGGTCCTTCCCATCGTACCCATAGCTACAGAGACACTCTTGGCTGCTGGCACCCTCTGTTCACCCACAGCAGTCAGCTCCAAGGATGCTGAGAATATTCCAGATTTTCAGTGTGGGAGCCTTTCCATGGAATGAATCTCCCCTGGGGAGAAAAAAAAAAAGAAAAAAAAAAAAAAAGGTGATGAGATTATGATGCTGAAATTCCACCTATTTTGTATCCTATCGTTTCTTGTTTCAATGGAATGTTTATATCCATATGGGGTTAGTTGGATATTCACCATTTGCATTCTCTTTTCCAGATGGATGAGGCCGTGCTGGAATCTCTCATGTGCTAATCAACCCACCTGCAATAATATATAAACACATGCTATTTCAAGATCTCAATCTATCATGGTGCTTTGCTTCAGACTCTTACTTTCTTGATAGTTCTTTCCTTTTTCTTCAGTGTCTTAATCTCTCCAAGTCCTTCCCAACAGTTGTTAGACACCATTGTTAACTCATCTACAAGATGGCTGTGCCTTTTGCTCTCCAGACAGATTGAGAAATGGAAATGAAGTGACTATTGCTTTTTGCATCATATTTTTGATAAGGAGACGGAGTGAACTCTAAAATATAGCAGCATGAAAGTAATTTGTCTTTTCAAAAATGCATCAAAATGTCTCCACATCTGTTTACATTCTCCAGTTCTACATCTCATCTCCATAGGGACTGAACAACTCTGTTTGGTCTCGCATTGAAGTCTGGATATTTGTTCTGACTCCTTGTGAAGGCTGTACAGCCCAAAGCACAGTCCTTTTGGATGCCTCCCCATTCCAGCAAGATCACATTTCACTCTCTTTCTCTACATTTATTAAGTGCTCTCCATAGTGTGAAGAAGGCTCAGTTGACAGCCCTGGAAATGGAGGATCTCTGCTTAGACATAAGATGCAATATATGTATCACCACTCCACCCACTGGAAATGAGACTTCACCTTGGAACCTCAGCAAAAAGAAGCAAATTAACTCTCTGTGACCAAGAGTCAGCTCTTCTGCTGTTGCAATACATGCAAGTGGCAGTTTTGAAGAAAAGGCAGATGTGGGCAAGTCTTGCTTACCCTCTTTGGATTAGATCACAGAATCATAGAATCATTTCAGTTAGAGAAGACTTTTAGATCCCTGCTAAGTCCTGTGCAAAGATCCCTCTGCCCCTTTGAGACAGGTGTACCTGGGGTGTTGCCAGCAGGCCTGATGTCATATAAACCAACCCATGATTAAAAAGCCAAAAAATTCTGTTGGTGACACCAGGCTCAGAACCAGATATTGGTCTGCTGGCTCTTCCAGTTTCTTTTCTCATCATTCCCTCCAACTAGAAAGACAAAAAAAAAACTATTTGTGCTCCTGATCTCTTAACCAGTCATCCCAAGATCCTGAAGTATCTCTTAATATCATCTATTCTAACATTTCACCAGCTTTCCTTGGTTCCAGACAGAAACTCTGTCAGCAATGAATCAGATTTGCTTCCAAACCAATCACCAGCATCAACCTCAGTGCATGCAGTACCTTGAAGATCTGGAAGGGCAATATGAATCCATATTTCTCCTGGTTGCCTTATTGCCATTCCCAAGCTCAGCAGGAATTCACAGCCAAGCCAAGAGTGCCAGGATGCATTGGGTACATGGCAGGACCAGCAGTGAACCTGGCAGCAATCGCAGCCTCAAATAATTAAAATGTTAAAAAAAAATTATGAAAGAGGATCAACTGCTGTATAAAGCTTTTTCACATTTTCAGCCATTTTCTTTCAAATTTTGCTCCCACATATATTTAAGAGTCCGCTATGAATATACAAATTTGTGATGTTATCCTCTTTGAAATGTCTTTAAAGCTTCTCTTCTTTATAACATGGAAGGCAGTCCCAGCACTTGTTAGATCTCTGAAATCTTGAGGCACCTGGTAGTTTCATTTCATAGTTCTCACTACTCAGTATCTCTATTCATTTTTTCTGTCCCTTTCTCTTTAGATTATTGAATAATCTAACATTGGCATATGAAAGAACTTCATGAGCACACTAATTAGCATAAATAAACCCTACCATTTTAATGTGATGCATTTATTCTCTGCCTCACTTTCAGAGACAGAAGATCCATTCTGTGGAAAAGCTAAGGCTGGGAAAATGTCTTTTAAAGAATAAGATGGACAGATCAGGCTGGGAAACAGCTACAAGTGATTCCCTCTTTCCTGGAAATGGCCTCTAAAAGGCACTAGTGTTAGCAGTGATGCTACAGTTTGATAAAAGGAGGCCTTTGATTGCCCACATCACCTCTCCTTTTTTTTAGAATTGTGTTGCAAACATAAACTTTAAAAGAAAATAAAATCTGAAGGAGGACTCTGAGCTGTCCTCCTCCTGCTGTATAACTTTTAAAATCCATTTGCCTTATTTCTCTCTCCCTCTCAGAATAATTGTTTCAGTAATCAGAAAAGAGTGGGGATGGTTGTGTGGTATTTACAGCTGTCAGTGATTTCACGAGCTGTTGTAAACATCCCTGCCACTTAAAGCATGTTGAGAAGCGTGTTGAGAATATATACATAATACATATATACAATATATATAACATACATAAAGTGTGTTTGGAATATATTGACCATATACTGTCACGGTCAGTGCCATTTTAGTGGAATTGAAATTGTATTTAAGACTCCATGGCTGACTGTGAGAGATTGGTTTCTGTCATAAAAACTGAAATACTTTATTGATAACATGTTTTATGAGCCTAGCTGTTAGCCTTGGGGGTGTCATCACACTGTAACCTTCCAGTTCTTTCCCTCTGGAATGAATTGAAGGTGGCTGGTCCATTAATTTATTACCAAGACAGGTGCTGGAGCAACAGAAAAGAAGGTAAGAAAGCAAGGAAGAAAGAAAGAACAAGCAAGATGGAGAGACTGACAAACTTAACTACAAGACAGCATTTGCCTGGGCTGTAATTTGCTTGCATGCCAGATGTCCCTACGGTTCAGGCTGACAGAATTGCAGAGGGTGGGAAGTTCAACACTGCCCAAAGCCAAAAATAAGAATATTTTTAAAAATAAAAGCAAAAATTACTTTGCTGTTTATGTCCTTCACCAGTGAAAACTGTGTCACTCCACATACATAGCTGACCATCCCATTCACTAACGCTTCCCCCTGCAAACATGTGCTTGGAGTCCTCCTCTTTGGCCAGACCAGCTGAAAAAATGGATTTTAATGTAGCAGGGTGAGGGAATTGTAAAATGCACCTCTCTAATTAGTTTATGAGTTTGAGAGTGAAGGACTTGGGCGAAGAAATGTCATGATGTCATTTCTGTGATATTTGAACAGGCTTATTCATATTCCTCACCTTATATCTTTTCCTCTTGCACCCATCTTCCTTTCCTCACCTCTCAGTCTCCCCCCATCACCCCTGTTTCTTTCTTGCTTCTTGCCAAGTCCATCACATACCCGGGGTCAAACAGGCAGTTCTGCAGATGGGTTGATGATGCTGCAAAACACTCAGTATGAGATGTTTCTGTCTGGCCTACAGATGGGAGACTCATAAACACTTGATACACCCAGTCCCCCATTACTGGTTTAACAGCTTTTCTACTGGAAAGCCAAGAGCTTCCCCAGGCAATGCAGGGAGTTGCCATATGTTGGGAATACTAATAGTTCCTCTAAAAGCTCATGTGTTTTCAGGCTAACAGAAGAGCTGAAATTCTTTTCTTCTTAGTATGCTTTCAGTCGTTGCAAAAGGATCCATCTGGATGGGCTCTCGTGTGGGTATTGGCAGGCCCTGTCTATTGCATGTGTGTGAGTGCTAATAATGCTTTTTGTCTTAAGTCATAGAGAGATTGACTGCATTAAAACATTCTTCATCAGGATCTTCTGTTCCTGATGACACCAGGGCACAGCTCACCAGAGACACCATCACTACATGTGCCTGATTCTGAACAGAGTTTCTGAGAGGTGCATGTATGCCTGCAAGCACCAAGTGGGGGAAAGAGGCTGTTCCATACCTCCAGAGTGCTGCTCCATCCTGCACAGAGCACAGGGCACCTCCTAGAAACCAGAGTGTCCTGGAGTAGGACATCATTAGGGGCCTCTTTTTTTACTGTGAGGTTCCAAGTTTGATCTCAAGACAACCACATCTGTCAGAAAGTCACAGGAGATTCTTCCCTGTGTGAGGCCTAAAAGTATTTGAGTATCCTACTGGAAGAATCTGTCTTCCTGAATTCCTTTGGCTAACCTGAAAAGGAGACAGCCAAACAATGACCAGTTGCCTTGAGGAGCAGTGAACATGACAAAATTCTCCTTTATCTACCCTACTTTTTCATGAAGTGCTAGGAAGAGAACACCCTGCCTCTGTCTGATGGCACCCCAAGGACTGAGGGCTTAAGTGAAGACCACATCAGTCTGTGACAGTGAAGGATTCCAGTCTGCATTTAGTAGGAAAAAGCTCATTAGCCTTGGTTGTCTGGCTGAGTTACTGAAGGGAAATTGCATTCTTCTTCCTGAATCCCTTTTGTGGTTTGAGATTGACAGTGCATCCTTCTTTCCACACCAGAAATACTTAAGTAGTGTAGTTCTGTACCACCTTCTGTCCTAGCTATAGACATATTTTTTTGTATATTATATATGTAAATCCCTAAGGAAACTGTAAAAAGTTCAGCAGACCTTGGTGAAAGCAAACTGGCTTCTCAGTGAGACAGAAATGAGGTGTGCTGAGAAAAGAACACCTCTAAAGGGAAATTCAGAGAGTTGTTCCCTGAGCCTTGTGCCAAATTCCTTTGTAACCTCAAGGTCTTGGTGTCCAACAGAGACTACATCACTCTTAGGAAGAGGCTAGAAAACATAACTGAAAGTGCTAAAATGCCATCATGTATACAGCCTCTCTCCCTGACCTCAAACATAGTTTGAATCACCAGATCTCAAAAGATGAATAACACAAACAAGTAAAATCTAGAGCAGAAACATGGAAGAATTTCCTCACAGGAAAGACTTAGAAAGAAACACTCTGATGTAGATCATTGACAAACAAAATACAAGAAAGGAATATAAAACTCTGAGTGATATGTACCTAATGCCCTCATCACACTCCCAGATGAGGGATTTTCACCTCTTTCTGAGGCACATGTCTAGCTTGAAATATGCAAGCTGCTCGTGTCACATCTTCATGTGAACACCTCAGATTACTCATAGGGTTTAAATTTTGGCACCCTGCCTCAGGATGTTCCTGAGTCAATTCCCCAGTGGGAAGAACTGCAGGAGGGCAGGACTGCCCCGTTCCTGGCAGTGGAGCTCTGTGGAGAGCAAAGCAGCTTTGTGATACCCAATCTCATCAACTCATTCCTCCCACCTTCATTCTTAGAGCCATAGTGAGTTCAAACCAGAGACTCTATTCCTTCAGATGAATTCACTCCCTGTGACATTGGATCCAGCCCATGTATGCTGGGGATGCCTCTCTGTCCTTCCCTCAAGAGCATTTTAGACAAAGAATAAACTTCTCTCTAGCTGTGCTACATTAATCAAACTAACAGCCCTCAGTTGCTCCAGACCCCACAGTGGTCCCCATCACTGACACGAACATTTCCAGAGAAAATGAGGGGTTTTATTCAGAAGAAGATGATATTTGCTGTATAACTTATACAAAAGCCATTTGTGGTGAGATATTTGTATATTGGAGCTGCCTTTAAAAATCTTAGTTTCATAAAAGGCTTTGTCATCTCCAGAAAAAATACTGACACATTTACATTAAAACCAGAATTCTTGGAAAACTGTTTCGTCTTCTGCTAGCTGAAATTAAAGAAGAAAAAGTCCACATTGGTAATTCTTTTGTCAACAATACAGCACAAAGGCCTTGGTGTCCTCTGAAGTCTTGTCAAGTACTTACTGTTACTCACATGGTAGAAAACAACTTTTGTATCTTCTTTAATGGAGTACAGAATATTTATGTAAGGAATCAGATGGAGAATGCTGGAAGGGCTCATTCTTATCTACACTGATGTTCATCCCACCAGCTTTAGCCATTTGTAAATCAGATGCTTAAATTAAATAGCTGTCTAGATTATTTTGTTCATGAAGAAAGGTGGAGATTTTCAAGCAGGAATAGCCTCCATCTTTGGAACAGGCTGGGATAAATATTCCTTAAAGATACACATCTTTCCCCACTGCCTAAACTGGGATCTGTGCAACTTGCTATAGCAAATACCTGAACACTAGAAAGTTTAACTCTAGAGGAGATAAACCACATCTTGAGACTGCCCTCCAGTATAACATTAACCAGACCACTCACTGCATGACCGCCTTCATTTTATCCTGTTTCTGTAACCTTCTGGGTCGTTCTCTCTCTGGTAAAGCTGTGCCAGACACTTATGGGACAGCAGAGGGATTTTGCCAGCCTATCACAATGTTGATAGATCTTGTTTCATGTCATCACAACAGCAGTCTTCTCCCCTTTCTACATCTTTCCCTTTTTTGCACTCTGGTTGAGTTCTGGGGACTTTCCCGTCCTGTGTCACTTCATCTGGTCACAAAGCCACAGACACAGCCTTGTTTGCCAAACATGTTGCATAAGGTTCAACTTTGTGGGTTTCCTCCGGAACAAGAATACAAAGATCTTCTGTGGCAGCAAAACATCAATTTTCTCTCTTAGGGTGCACTAGACATGGGCTTTGGCCTCTTTATTTCCAAGTGAAAACAGAGTTTAAACTTGAGCAGGATCCTGGAACAGGAGAAAGGTGCTCAGAAATGCCTGAAAGTACTAAAAGGAGATCATTTTAGTACTAAATTCCAAGTCAAGAGCCAGGGTGTACCTGGAGATGCTGCCAGCAGTCTCTTCCAGCTGCCACTCCAATAACACCACAGATGAGGGGCTCCTGACCCTTGCTTGGTGCAGGTCACATTTCCAACCATCCAACACCTAAAATCCCTGCTGTGTCCCCTGGCTGCTCTCCTTGTACCTTTGGCAATCCCAGAGGTGCCTCTGCAGGGCAGTGACAGGCCCAATAAGTGAGCCAGGGTAAGATTATGAATTTGTGTCTTGCTGCACACCTACTGTGAAGTAGGAGGCTCTGGATTAGACACAGCTGTCTGGACAATGGACACATCCAGTCTGGTTGGAGCAAAGTACCAGAAAGGTACTGAGGCTGTACAGTCATACAGTGCCATGCAGCCTGCAGCAAGAAACAGCCTTTTCTGTACACACTTTGCCCTTGAGGAACCAAGGGAGAGCTTTTAGCCCTCATGGTTAGTGTGGAAACTTCCCCCAGTGTGTTTAAGAAACAATGTTTTGTGGACAACATCTTGGCTTATCACTGAGCAACATTTCTCCCCCTCATTCTGTTAATGGCAGTCAAGAGGGAAATATTTGGTATTCTCCATGAACACTCATGGCAGTTCCAAGAAGGGCATACTTAAGGTCTGTGGCCTACCCCAGGCATTGTTCAGCTTAAGGCAGCTGCCAACGAGCTAGAGGGTTGTATGAGAACATTTGGCAGCTGAGCTGGGTCTGAACACACGACATCTGGCCCTGCAACCTGAGGAAAGTAAGAGCAGGATAAATAAATATGCTGTTTCCCACACGTTATCTAAACGTGTTACCCTGTGCAAGTTTATTAATCCCTAGGGAATTTCTTCCTCATTAACTCATCCAGAGTTCTCTGGAAGCTCATCTCCATCCATGACATCCTCAGATCAACTGCATGCCACAGGAGGAACTACCCACTTTGTCTGATTCTCACATGGCCCTGCCAGTTCCATTGGGTGTGCACCTCACAAGCATCTTCCTCTGCCCTCCTGCATCCCCAAGGATGGCTCTGCACCCCCTGCACCAGCACTGCTCACACATGGTAGCTGTGACCAGTGAAAGAGCTAAAGCTCAGCTCCTTGTCCATCCTGCTGCAGTGCTCCAGCCTCTCTTTTGCAGAGTTAACACTCCACACATGGCCTGCACCAGACATCTGAGACAAGACAGTGATCAGCTGATGCATTTTGAAGTCCCAAAGTGTCTGGGGGTGCTGTTCCCTGAGCTCTCCTCAGTGCACCAGGAGAAAAGCCACTGAGCATCAAGAAGGAGACGGCTCGGCGTGTCGCAGCGTGACATCTGCTCCTGCTCCTGCTCAGCACCAATAAGGGGGAAGTAAAAAAACATTCTTCAAGCTTTCCTAAATCAAAAGTGTGTGAAAAGCTGAGGCTGGGGAAGAGCTTGTCCCCTGCCAACAAATACACACACAATCGTTTCTTCCATCCGTATCTCCTCAGGGCAACTGAGTTTCTGGTTGAGCCCAGTGCTGAGTCACTGAGGTATAAATTCTATGAATATAAAAACCTTCCTCCGTGACAGCAATCCAAGAAAGCACAAACGAGCAGAAGAGATGGAAGGAAATAAAAAAGCTAAGAATGTATCAGGGCTGACAGTCCCAGAAAAAGCCCTAAAGAAGGTATCTCAGCACCCTCTCTCTGCAACAGCTTGCCCCAGCAGAATCAGAGCCACCCCTTCCTGAAACCCCCACAACAACAAATCCAAAAGATTAATGCTTGTTCCAGAGTGGTGCCAAGGAGCTCTCCTGCTTCTCTCAGGAGACTGCAGAGAGCTTTGCACCTGGCAGGATGAGGTCTTTGGGGTCTTGGAGGGGAGAGCCCACTTTATGGCTGGAGGTGAATGACAGCCATCTGAGCCCTTGTCCCATGCTGTGAAGGGTGGCAGGGCTGCTGTCTGAGCTGCTCTGGCCAATTTTTACAATGCTACCATTATCCATCAGCCATCTGGCAGGCATAGCCTTTATTTCTTCTGCATCCAGCCCTGTGTTGGCAGATGTTAGGTGGAAAGGAAGGTTGGCAGGGGGAAATTTGGCATCTTGTCCCTTCTCCCCTTTGCTAACATTCCTTTGGCTTGTAAGTCTGACAAACCAGTGATGGGAGAAGATTGCTATCAGGTAAGTTCTTTGCGAGGACACAGGTTTTCATTTCTTTTAAGACTTCAATGGCAACATACATTTCCCAGGAACCAGCAAGGAAAAGCCTAAGTGGAAAGGCAACTAAGGAAAATCCTGGGTTTAGGGTTTTTGTTAATAAGAAGGTAGGAGTGTCACATCCTCCAAAATATCCTTGAGGGTCACTGATGTTCTCGGCTATTAAAAAACCTCTCACAAGTGTCATGGGCAATGCAGAGGGTGCAGTGCTGAGGGAGGATGAAGGTCTTCCACAAATGACTGTCACACAGGTTTCACAACCAGGGTGCTGACAGGGGCTGACCTGCTCCACAGACTCATTTCCTGGAAGAGTGCATCCTCCCCAAATATGGCTTGACTGCCTGAGCTGAAGATGCTGTTATTCATTACTTCGAGACCCAAAGCAGGGACTGAGGTCCCATTGTTCTCAGCACTGTGCTAACAGAACGAGGACAGGCAGGCTCTGGAAACCAAACCCAGCAGGAGAGGGGCTCCAACACTCCCACCCCTCCACTGGGTGGTCTCAGCAGAGCTGTGCTCTTCTGGGCATGCTGGACTTGAGTGGCCACATTTCTCTGAGAGGCTGAGTACTAAAAGTGAAGACAGAAGTCAAACCCAGCAGGCAGAGGAGCTGCCCATGGCACTAGCCTGCACAGAGCAGTGCTCCTCTCCAAACGGGCTCAGGGGCTTCTGCCAAGGGCAGACTCATCGAGAAACTTGTCCAAAGACAGCGTGTCTTGCTCTGACTTTAACGTGATGCCTTTTGGTCTCTGCAATTCCCCCAGCACCTCTCAAAGGCAAATGGATTTGATTTTGGCAGCTGTTCAGTGAGCCACATGTTCAGCTGATCTGGATGATGTGATTGTTTTTGGGAGGACTTTCCAGGAACATTAAAATTGCCTGGAGGATGTGTGTAGCTGGCTGGAGCAGGCTGGTCTGAAAGCAGGAACCCATCCAACTGTGACGAGTTATGGTCCCAGGTGCAGCCAGTTGGTCCTGTCGTGCCTTCAGCAGGGTGTGCCTCCACCTCCAGCCAGGACAGACACCCTGGACACACAGCAATGGCAGCTGGGAGGAGACACTATGGCCCTGCACGAGCTCTGTGAGTCCTGACTTTGCTCCATATTAACCAGTGAAAGAGAAGCAGCAAGGCTTGGCTTTCAACTTAGGAAAGAAAGGCAGGCTGTGTCCCTGCTGGAGCAATTTCAGAGAGGTGGCACAGAGCTGCACATCCAGCACTCAAAAGAGCCCAGAGGAACAAAATATGAGGTTTGGGTTGGTTTTTTTTTTTTTAGTTAGCTAATGGTGAGAGAAATAAAGTGTTGCTCTTTGGAGTGAGATGCAGGGCACTTTTCCAGCAGAAGGATTTTGAGCCTGAACCTCAGCCCAAGGATCTGTCATGAGTAATGGTTGGGTGTCATGCTGGCTACTGAGACCCCTGGTCTGGCAGGAGCACACTCAGATCAGACTCTGCTCCTTGCAGCAGAGACTAAAGTAGATAATGCAACATGGAGATTTCCACTGTCACATTTGTCTGATAACACACCAAAAATAGGTCTCCCTCTCAGGATACTTTTTTGTTCTCAGAAAAAAAAAAAAAAAAAAGCAGATGGTACTACACCAGCTTCTCTAGATAGTACAAAAAGACAAATTTTAAAACCTCCTCATTTGACTTGTGAGATTTAAAATGACCATCAAGTAGGGAATTTTTAAGTGAGGACATCTGAGAAAAATGAGCACAGTCCCAACTGCCTGATCGTTCATGCCACAGTCAAGTCCTTCCTTCAGGAGTCTTTTTCTCAGAAAGTTCCCTCCTGCCCATCTCTCAGCACCCACCCACAGAGCTGTTCAACTGGCCACCTCACAGGAGAGGCACAGACAAACCTTTACCTTCTCATACAAACACTCAAATCTTCCTTGGAGCCTTGTCACATTTCTTCCTTATTTGTAATGGGCTTCAGCAAAACTCATTGTCCATCAAATCCATGTGCCCAAGACCATGTAGTAGAATCCTGGAGTGTGTGTGAAAGCAATTACATTTTGCTGCTGGATGTCTTAGCTAAAATGCAAATTAGCTGTCACTCTTTAGTAAATTCTGTGGTACTAGGCTTTACTCTGCTTCCCTCTTTTCCCTTGAGTCACAAATAAACATGAGGGAAGAGTGGCCTCTCCTACACATCTAGAGATGCTGATAGCTCAGTCAGGCAGCAAGACTTGGCTGGCCCTGTCTGTTTATAAGAGCTTACAAATCTTGCAGCTTAAAAACTACAAACCACATGAACATGCTGCTAAATGGCTCAACTCCATGACTGAGGGAAGACACCAAACAGCAGAGGAACCCAATAGGAGATGGACATCAGATGGGATATGAAAAGAAGAGTGGCAGTCTGGGGGGAGCTGACCCCTGTACTAGAAATCTAGCTGACACCTAACTAGAAATCTATTCAACTGCCTCAGGTAGGAGCCATGGCCCATTTCCTTCAACATCTTTGCAAGAGAGATGTCAGCTCTCATCTTTATTTGTTATCATGTGCTGGTTTTAGCACCAACAAATCCAGGGGCACTTGAATCTCAAACACTGTGTTCTTCTCTGATGGGCTGCCACAAATTCTACAAAGACTGCCTGCCTCTTGCCCTGTGACCTTCTGATGAGTGGAAATAATGTTTTACTACCAGCAATTACAGCAAGAGAAAACAAATTACTCGTCACAAGTTTGAGCTACAATAAAGCAGCTGATGGTGAGTCTCCTGAGACAATTAATATAGCTCAGCTTGGAGAACAACACAACTGTGGGAGCTCTCAGCCAGCTGGAAGACTGCAAGACTAGCAAAATGACAAAGTCAGCAGTTACTACCTTTGCCTGGCTGGTTGTGTATCTCATGCCAAAGAGAGGTGACAACCTGTGGTCCCTTTACTTTAATCACAAACAGTGCTCTCAGCAAGAGAACCAGCCTCCCCCAGCTTTGTGCTCCCTGCTGCAGCCCCACAAAGCACCAACCAAGCACAGACAGCCTGCCAGCACCCCGGCTGCACTGAGGGGGAGCATCAAAAACCAGCTCAACGCTGTTTCTGTGCACAACAGGACATCTGTTCCTAGCTTCAGTCACCTCTACAGCTTGATCCTGCCTTTGAAAAACATGTGAATGTGGTATTATCACTTGGGCTTGAGCATGACCTCAAGCATGAGGGAATCTGACTGCTGGAAGACCTGAAGCCAGCACTGAAATCAATGAGTGCAAATGGCTGCAGTGGGCCAGAACTCCAGAGAGACACTGGAAACAAAACCTTGGGTTGTCTCCTGCAATCAGCCAGCACCTGGTGGGCAATGCAGCATTTTCCAAGGCTGCTGCTCTCTCTCTCTCTGTCCCTTGCTGAGGAGCTCTGCTATATTGGGGTCAAAACCTGAGAGATGATGCAAGGCAGAAACACAACACACTGCACAACTGTCCACCAGGCACATCTGGATGCAGTGTAAACCTCACCTCTTTGTCATTTATTGCTCCCTCTGGGAAGTTCAGATCTGTGCAACAACAACAAAAACCAAAACAAAACTGTGATTAGTGATGTGGAAATGTTGCTACAGGTTGAGATGATGCAAAATGTGGACTGGTTTAGACAAAGCAGGTGAAATGCCCAGCTCTCTCTAAAACAGAAGACCTCTTCAAGCATGTTTTCCTTTCTCCAGAGGAAGGAAAGGAGAAGCAATGAACTGTGAGACTGTTCCCAATGTAGATTACCTCTACCTGCTCCCTCCTGGATAAAACCTGGCAAGTTACTGTCTTTTATAGTTTCAATGGACTTCCCATTCTCCTCTCTCCTATCCTTGTCACCTGTGATGTAACAAATGTGGCAGCTTATCCAGATCTCAGCTGAGCAAATATTCCAGGCACAACCACATCCCTACCAATACATCTTCTGAATTTCCCCACTGTGTCCTTTCCCAGCTGTTTTGCTGGATATGATGTCACCCACATGACATTGTCCACTCTCATCCTGCCATAAGCATCCCCAAAGTTTATCCTGCTGTCCTGCCATCACAGCAGGTTTCACAAGAAGCTGACACCAGGCTCTCCTCTCCTCACGTGGCTCATATCTAGCAGATTATGTATAAGCACAGATGGCTCTGCACAGGCTGCTAATTAGGGATTGTTCCTTTTCATCTGGTCACTGGGGTTTGTCCTGGGCAGGAGCAGCCTGACTCCTTCCTCTTTGATTTCAGAGGGTTTTGTAAGAAGTTACCAGGCAGAACTGATGGTGGATGAGGTTTTCTTGAATTCCTCAATTTACATGGCCTGCAGGGTGATCTGTAGCTCTGCAAACACACCCATCACTGTTCAAGGATTTGGTCCTATTTACAACAGGCAGCAGGGCTAAGCAGAATGCACAGAAATGTGACCCAAGTTTCCAATCCCCAGGACAAGGATGAACATGGATGGCTGTGTTTCTCCCACCAGCTCACTGCCTCTGTCAAGTCCCTGAGTACAGGGGGGGAATAAGCTCAGTGCTTAGCCATTTTTATCACCCCTTCTCAGAGGTACACAACATCCAGGCACCACTCTGCTCTGCTGGGGATGGTGCACAGGAACAGCTCAGCTCAGAGCAGCTTATGCCTCCATGTAGGCACCTTCTCCATCACTGCCTGCCTGTGGCTGTAGGGCATGGGCCAGAATGGTGCACACAGGCAAGATCCCTTCTTGGGATCAAAGGGTGCCTTTGACCAGCCTTTCCAAGCCACTACAACTTCTGTCTCACTGCTCTGCTTCCCTCCATCCCCTACTTAGCCTCTGTGGCCACAGAGATGGGGCAAACAGTGGGCAGCAGGAAAACCTACAGGACACCATCTAGATGGACAGAAAGACAAGAGTGGACACTGGAGATGTTGCACTAGAAAAGCTTTTTTGGAAGCATGGGGAGAGCAGAGAGTGCCCCAAAAGCCATCAGTGTCACAGTGCCTCCCACAGCAATGGACATGGAGGAGGAGATGATGAGAGCAACATCAGGCTCCAGCTCCACAGGAGGATCAGCTACAGGATGAGCAGTCTCCTCATGAAGCAAAGAACAGCCTTCACAAACTCCTCAGCACATCTGGCCACGCTCTGTAATCTAGTGAAGCTCATCCCATGCCTCCATTCCCCCTGGGAAATGGTCTGCTGGCAGCTCTTGGGAGGGCTGAGCTGATGCTGTGATTCTTTCCTACGTTAGCCTTCAAGAGGGAAAAAAACCCTCAACTGGGACATCCAACACCTAATAAAAATTACCTTAAAGAGACTTCTGACAATATTCCTTAGACCTCACATTTTCTTGACACGTTTAGTTATTTCTGGTGGCAGGGGCAATTCCTATGCAGGTGAGGCATTTTCCAGTGTGGAAACACCTCTGTGGCAGAGGAATGAACTGTCTGGTTGCAATGTCTCACACACATATTCCTTAGATGGCCATGACCAAACCCCTGCTGACTTGGAATAAGTGAGACAAGCAAACAGACCTTCAACTCTGCTGTGGAGCAGCATCTCAGCAGGGGAGTGTTCCTTTGCCCTTCCCCTGAGCATCCTGGCATCATCAGCATCCCTGGCGTGCAGAAATTCTTCCTTGTCAAGAGCATGACCTCACTGCTTCAGCGGCTGCATAAATGCAGCTAGGGATGGCCTCTGCCCCCAGAGAGCCTATAATCATGTGTAAAATGCTGGACAGGGAACACAGCTTGATTGAAGGAGAGTGTGAAGGAATAATAAGATAATACTGTAATATGTCCTTGGCCTGACTCCCTTTCCTCAATGTGTTACTCTCTCAACCCTGATGATGTGATGTCTCATTTACAATTCTGGAAATGCAGGCCATATATATCCTTGTAGCTAAAAGATCAAGGGCCATATTCTGGAGTCTGCCTGGCACAAGTCAGCTCAGTTTGGCTTATAACTAAACCCTCTTCCCTCTTCCATCCTGTGGTAGTCACCTCCTCACTGGGAATGAGACATGCTACTGCCCAGGCCAAGCTTCAGAAACACAGGTAGGAGCTGGCCAACTAAAAGGACATGTTTATTATGCCTAGTGTCTAAGACTAAGAAGACTTGCTGATGACTGTAGGGAAAGTCAGTGTCAGAAACTAGGCTTTCCTGTCCAGGGACCATGCCAGGAGATAAAAAGAAGGGTTTTTTTCAAGTTAGGATTAGTCCTTATTGCAGACCTGTTGCTTTTTTTAGCACATCATTCAGAATTAGTTGTCACCTAAGGCTCAGCTTTGTGAGGGTGTGCAGGCACATATATAATAATGTCCTGTGCTGAGTGCACTTGTGAGCCTTGAGGAGGTGTGAGGTGTGCTGGCTGCACATGCAAACAGCCACCCTCATGCACAGGGAAGCCTTTCCAACAAACATAAATGTTCTTTCTCAACCACTGCATGGCTGGTGCTGCATACAGTGCCCTGGCAAAAATGACCAGCAGAAAATCACTGCAGTGCTCAGCAGAGGGATTCTGGCACTGGGTGCTTGAACCACAGCTGAACCACAGCTTCTGATCCTGCTCACCACCAAAAGCTGGAGAGAAGTTGATATCAAATCTTCACCAATGGTGTCTTTGACCACTTTGGAGTTATGGCTTGAAGTTAATCCACTGGAGGCCTTTATCTTCAGTGCCATGGCTTGTAGTCTGAGGAACTTGGATCTGGGAGGCCCAGGTAGCTCAGGGCTCCTGTGAGTCACTAATCCTTTGAATTAGGAGGTAGCAATTACAATTAGCAACTTCCAGCTACATGATCACATTGCCCAGACGTGTCTTTATGGTGTGTGGCTGCAATGGCAGAAATGTCATTCTGTTGTTTGCTTGCTTCTGTCCTTCCCCTCTGCTGCTGTGGGCTATCTGCAGGGAGAGCAGGGAAGGGGGTTATTTTTTTTGGGTGATATAAAGTGAGTGGGGAACAATGAGACCAGAACTGCTGATTTGACCTTGAGTGCTGGGAGAAAACATAACACACAGTCTGTATAAAGTTTCCTCTAGAAGAAAAATAATAATAATAATAAAAACCTTTTTGTTCCTCCACCAGAGAAGACTGTAAAAATTTGCTCCTGCAAAGCTGAAGTGGATTTCACAGCCAGAGCCAGGTCATTCAGAAACTGTTGCCAGGTCAAGTTTTCACTTTGAACATTTTCACAGTTAAAGGAGGATCCAGAACGTGTAAGAAAACACAGCCCCAGATTTTCCACTTTAAACTGCTTGTTGCTTTAACTATAAGGTGCAAAGAAGAGAGGAGGATTGGGGACACTGCAGTGGCAGGGCTTGGGTGATTTGTTTATCTAGAAAATTTGTGCATCTGCTCTTTTGAGTGAAGTTCCCATTGGCTTTTTTTTTTTTTTTTCCTCAATTTTCCAGCTGTGTAGCACAAAGCACGAGCAGGTCAACAGCTTTGCTGAAGATCACAGAGTGAGTCAGTGGCTCTGGAGAGATCAGAGCCAGGACCCCACTGTGTGCCAGCTCTTTGTGCTTCCTTCTGCTTTTAAAATTCATTTCAACCCCAGGTGCTAAAACAAGGTGAAACAGGACAAATTCCAGACTCTGACTTTGGCAGAAGCTTATGAAGGACACAGTGAAAATGCCACCACAATGCTGTGGCACCAGACACCCCAGACTGAACAGTGCTCAGTCATATTTATGCTTAAGGGAATGGGCATTTCCATGTCCCCTTGACTTTACAGTAGCTTTTCAACCCACTGGCCCATTTCAACCCAATCTGACAGCACTGCAGGGTGCTCCAAGATGCAACATTTCTACAGCTTTCCTGAAAACTGGCAACCGGATAAAGAAGAGAGCTGGAGATTAACTACCTGCTATAGGAAAAAGTGACTCATTCACAGCACTGGCCAGCAGCAAATCACTCCAGAAAGAGCAGGGAGGGTGGGGGGCACAAAGCAGAGGTTTGTGGCTGCATTTGCACAAGGAAGGTAAAGAGGGCTGGGGCTCAAGCACCAGCATGGGACTGTGCTATGGAACTCAGCACAGCTGTCACAGCATCTCCTAAGCCTTTGGAGAGGGATCTCAGGCAAGAATCAGGCCCAGGCACAAGATGGGTGACATCCTCCTCTTCTGGGGTGGGGACACACACACTGTGTAGTTCCATAGATGTGATCTGTGACTTGGATCCTCCAGACTGACACTGAGTGTTCCTTCATTTTCCTGCCTGGACAATTAACCTATTAAAAGTGATCTCTGCCTTTTCCTCCAAATGACTATTTCTTTGTGCTCAGGTTAAACCTTTTAATTTCTGAAATGGATAGTGGAAAAAAAAAAAAAAAAAAAAAAAATTAGAGATCTGTTTTTAGATATTAAAAAAAAAAACAAAAAACAAAAAGCCAACCTTGACTATTTTGCCAGCAGTGGATCTCGATTTGTTATTGTAGGGTCACTCGAAAGTAATGGCTGGCAAGGGTGAAAGTAATTTGCAAGCCCAGAGCTACGCTGATTAATTGTGGCCAAGCTGCGCAGCAATAGTAGGGTCTTTTATTGGGAGGTCACCAAAGGGTACAGGGCTGAACAGAAGGGATCATTACTGGAGGGCTGCTGGTTAATAGGAACCATAGAGCTGTTGATGAACAGGGGGCTCTGCTGCTCTGAGCAGGATATTCATGAAGGCTGAGCTACAAAACGGGTCCTTGTTGTGGTCATGCGCTCTGGGCTGCTCCTGTTCGTGGGTGCACTTGTGTGGGCATGTTCGGTTTATTTAGAAAATAAGGGCATTGAAGCACTTGTTTTCTGAGGGAAAAAAAAAAAAAAAAAAAGCACAGGGTAAGAATTACCCCAACTGTGCAAATATTGAAGAGAAAGAAAGGAGAATGTCTCATTGTCCTTTTTACAAGTCTTTAAATGACAAAGCAGAAGATGTGAAACACTGGGCAGAGCTGTGTTTGCCATCGCCTGGGGTCCCCAGCACAGCAGACAGCTGCTAAACCACTAATCTTGCTTTCCTGACCTTGCAGCCTTCTAACAAATCTTTTCTACTTTAGCAGAATTGGTTTCAGAGAACTAGGCTGTGTAATTTGGTACTCTGGTAATGTCCTCATCTAACAGATGCAAGGCCAAATCCTCATGCCTTCACTGGCACAGTCCCATCACTTTTGGGGAGACTGCTCTAGCTGAGAGCAGACCCTGACACTTTGCCCATTAATCTCATTCCCCCTTCCTATTGTGTTTGATTTCATGGTGCCCTGGAAACTGGGAAACCTGCATGTCCTCAGCCATTTATGTACAGGAAATGTAGTCACTTAACTAATTTTTTTGCTCAACAGAGAGGTTTTTTTGGGTGGTTTGTTTGTTGAGTTTTTTGTAGATTTTGCCTTTTGTGCCTATGGAAACTCATTATGGCAGAGAGGAAAAAGACTAGTGATTGTAACTCAGCAGCCACACATCATTCTTGGTTAAAACTGTAGCCAGGAACAGAAATCCAAACTTCATCTGAGGCCCCTCTCCAGCAACCTCTTCAGCCAGAAGTGGCCCTTGTGGCTCATCCACCAGCTGGAACTGATGTAGGCATGACTGAGCCTAGGACATCCCGTGCAGGCTGCAGCTGTACCAGGGTGACTGCAGCCACCTGCTCCTGCCTGGGCCCTGGAAGCTGAGCATCCATCAGCCAGAGAGCCCACAAGCCTGCTGGAAAAGCTCTGGACTCCAAGGCACAAAAATCAGGTTGTTTTAGAGGAACACTGTGAACACTGAAGCAATCACCACTCAGTCAACTGATCCTGGAAAGGACAGGGTTTCTCAACATCCACCAAAACTCTCTCAGATTTGGGAACATCTCAGATCTTCCACACCTAACTTTTCCCATAAAAAAGGCTCCACAACTACGCTCAACCAGACAACCAAGTTTTAAACATATAAGAAGAGATGGGATGGAGTCTGCAAGGACAGGCTATTACATTCATTTGGAAGAATTGTTCTCATTTCTTCACGATGAGGGTGGTAAGGCACTGGAACAGATTGCCCAGAAAAGTGGTGGCTACCTCATCCTGGAAATGTTCAAGGCCAGGACAGGGCTCTGAGCAACCCTGTCTAGTGCAAGGTATCCCTGCCTCTGGTAGGGGGTTGGAACAAGATAACCTTTAATGCCTCTTTCAACCCAAACAATTTTACTGTGCTATGTCGGTAAAATTGAGGATGAGGTGAAAGTCTTATATGACTCTGATTGTGATGCCCTCCAAAATCTTTACACTTGAACCATTACACTTGAAATATGGTCAGATTTTGGAAGGTTTCAGCAGAGAGTGTGACATACTGATCTGAAAAGATCTGAAAACTCTGACCATGCTCTGGAAAGATGAGATTTTAAGAGGCAGACAAGAAGGACATCAAGGAAGAGATGGGAAAACAGGGAATGTGCTATTCACAGACTTGGAGACCTCAGAAAAGCATCAAGGATCTGGCAACAAGTAGTGACTTCAGGCAGAGCTAGAGTACAGAGAACAGCTACAGGAGCCAGTCACCTGGGAAAGCTGCTACAGTAAAGTTTATGTTGGATCAGACTGTCCTCAGGGATTTCTGCTGGAAGATTGAAGAGGCTGCTGAAAACTCCGGAAAAAGAGTGCAAATGGGCCATAAAAATGAAGGCACGTGGGAGGAATGATTTTTTTCCTTTGGCCGAAACTTATGCAGAGACTTTTGTTCACAGATAAAGTTCTTCTCCTGAGGAAGAATCCATCACTCTGGGATATGAATGCTGACAGAGATGGCATCATTGCCAGAATGCTTGTTAATTATGGCACTTCCAAACGTGACCAAGAAAGGGTTCTCCAGCTTCCTTATGCCACAGGAGAGGGAGATCCCTGCTCCTCTTCCCAACTATTGTAAATTGCCTGCTCTTCATGGCACTGTCCGCTGAGTCCACCCTGTCAAGCTGGTCTGCATTTCACTTGAGCCCTCAACCATCTGTTGCCCATTTTGCACTCACTGGTTCAATCTCAGGCTCCCATCTGAAATGTGAAAATTAACTGCCCTAAAGGAAGCCAAATATTTCAAGGCATCATTTATACCAGACTTGTTTCAGACAGAGGGATGGTGACCAAAGGTCCGTGGATCCCAGTGGAATGTGCAGCCCACAGCTATGGAGCAGCTCTCCTGGAAGTTTCTGTTGTTGGAGGGCTGTGCTTTCTTGCCCTGTTGCCATTCCTGTCCTCTTGGCAAACAGCAGCCAGCTGGTGGCATTTTCCTAGGACCATTGTGGGAAGTGCCCTCAAAGACGTGATGTCACGTGTGCCGGAGCATTCCTTCGGTCTGAGAGAGCTCCTGCCAGCCTGATAGGCAGGGAGAATACTCAATTAATTCCTGATGCATCCCAACACAAAGCTGTCACCCACTGGCATGAGTGTGTTGAGTCACTGCATTTCCCCAGGCTGCAAAAGCACAAGAGTCATATGCTCATATGCTGTTTCCCAGCAAAGATCCTCGAGGGTGCTGGATCCTGCTGGAGACACACATGCTCCACTCAACCTCCCAGTGACTCTCTGAGGAGCAAGGACCAATGAAAGGTATAAATGGCTCTGACTTTCCCTCTCCCTCTCTCTTAGCCTACCACAGCACGGCTGCAAAAGGAAAATAGGAAGACTGCAGACAAAGCCGCATGCCCCAGGTTGTGAAACCCGGTTCACAAGAGGCTGGGGAGATTCCCTCCTCAAGAAAAGAAAAAGGGAGGAGGGCAGGGGGAAAAGAATAGAAATGATGGTTTGGACCAAGTTCAGGCCTTTGATGTGTGCTCTGAGTCTGGGAGCCCAAAGACAAGAGACACTTGTACATTGAAAGCCTCACTATTTCTGCACTGGGCTCAGACTCTGTTTTCCCTCAGCTCCTCCTGGATTGTTGCATCTGCTCTTATTCCAACTTTTTTAGACACGTGCTCTAATACTACTTTCTATGCATCTAGTTTAATACCACTTATTATTTCCTTTAACACTGAGTGAAACAATCCTCAGGGCCAATCTCAACCCAGTGGAGCAGTGTGTCCCGTGGCTGTTCATCAGATGGTGGCAAGGACTCTTTCTGGGGCATCCACAGCAATGCTCTGCCCTGCCAGGCAGCAAGCAGGGTAGAAAACAGAGTCAGGATATTTCCTAGGGAAAACAAGGGAAAGGATGTGTTGTTGAAGGGTAAAAATGCCTCCCCTCACCGAGGAAGTGAGGATGTTAGGGTGGCAGACTGGCAGTGAGGCCCTTCAGCTCCTGCTCTGTGTACTTCTGCAATTAGTGCACAAGTGAGAGAACAAGTGGACCACGACTGCCAGCCATCTGTCAGGAGTGCCAGGGAGATTTGTCCCTGGCTCACAAACACCACCTGTGTCTCTTTGCCATGATGGCCATGCCTGTCTATATTATGGGAGCCAGCAACTGGAAAGCAGAGGAGGAAGATGGAAAAGAAGAGGTAAAAAAGTTGTTGGTCTTGGATGGACAGACTGACAGATAATTACTGCCTTTAGAATCCTGGGGGACGGGTAAATTGCAGGGGAAGATGTAATATGCCATAAAATTAATATCTCTAGTTGAGGCTGTGATTTGACACAGGCAGGAAAGTTATGAATTTTAGTTCAAGAGTCAGTATTATTTTAGTTTACCCTTGAGAATCAGGATTCACAGGCTGGAGACAAAGTGGATGTTGCAAAAAATGATCCCCCACTAGTAAGATGTTTTTTCTGTTCTTCACTGAGGGACCTGTGTAATATGCAGTTTTAGGGAGGGCATTTGGAAGAAGACATAAAATATATCAGATTACAGGTGAGAATATGTGGGATGCAAAGTTCTGATGTGTCTGAAGTAAGACAGCTCTGAAAGTGGAGATAACTGGGTCAATGACAAAAAGTGTTATTTTAATGCCTTTGAGGTTTTGCTTCTGATGAGTATTTGGGTCCTCACTCCTCTGACTTAGGATAGGAGAGGGGGTGTCAAGCAGGAAGTGTCAAGCAAAGGCAGTGAGAGGAGAGAATAACCTTGGCTGCAGTGCACGGGAGACACTTGTCAGGGATTTCAGTGCTGCAGGGGACTGGGGAGGACAGTGGCCTCAGAAAGAGGCACCAGCAGAAGGAGCTGGCTGGAGAAAAGCCAAGTGCCTTTTGACATCTCTGTTCTCTTCCCTAATTGCTACACCCCTTTAAATAAATAAATATCCTCTGACACATGAGGAACAGTCTGACTTGTGAGAGCTACTCCAAATTGCTCTGTTCATCCACTAGATCCACCCGTGCAAGAGTGTCTCCCAGGAGATCAGAGGCAGGCACAGCTCAGTCCAGAGCCATGAGACAGCACCCCTTGGTACTTCTTTGCCTTGAGCAGCAGCTTTAGACAATCACCCCCAGTCCTGTGTCCTGCACCCCACCTCTGCTGTGCTCTGGACCATCAGGGGACTGGGTTAACAAAACAAGACACTGAAATTCAGCCTCAGAGGAGGTGGAAAATTGGCAAACCAAGCTGGGACCTGTTTGTGGGAGCAAGCTCTGTCATCGAGGGAGGGAAGCCAACCACCCTCCCTGCACATGCACATTGTCCTCTCCACCACACTGGGGACAGAGGTGTCCCAGCAGCAGCTGCAAGTCACAAAGGATTTGTTGTAGAGGAAAAGCAAAGGCCAAAATACACACACAGGTTGCCCTGCAAGAGCTGATCCTCCTACTTGTCAGCAGTGTAACCGTCTGGAAAAGTATAATTATTATAAATGTAATTAATAGTGATCTGGGAAGATTATAACTTTCTCTCCCTATTCTTCTTTCTCCCTTCCCCCACCCCACCCCTTCCAAACTTTCTGGTTGTGCTTATTTTGGCAACCCTAAAATAGTAATTCGATGCAAACTCTGGCCACAAATCCAATGGAGCTTGATAGGCTTTAAACGAGGGGAGGGGGGGATAGGCAGGGGTGATGGCTTTAATAACTGTTCTTGGAGAAAGGCCATTGATGTGTTTTCATTACTAGGAAGAAAAAGAAAGCCAGAAAGAAAACAAGTGGTAGGACAGCCATTAGAAAATAACTATGAATAATTATAGAGTGAGGGTAAGGAGAAGTCCAGGGAATTACTTCAGGGATATAATCATGAGCCCACATCCAGGCCAGTTACTAGTGGCTGAGAATAGGATGTATCCAAGCAGGGTTTGAGGGCCCCTCTGGTTTGGGTCCATCTCCATCCATGAGCCAACACCACCATCACAAAACCTGCTCTCCCCAGAGTCTCAGCAGGACCCCAAAATGCTTCATGCATTTCTGATCCTACAGCACTCTGCAGACCTTCAGGGATGAGGCTCCATGTGTCTGGGGTGGGACAGAGACAGGATATTTTCCTTTCACATCAGGAAAGCTGAGGCACTAAGCTGCAGCCTGGATTAATTCAGTGAGGACCTTAATTGTCCTTGGAACAATACAGCTGCTCACTGTGGGTATTCAATGAAGGCAGCTGCACTCAGGCATCCCACCAGCAGAAATCTCTGTAAGAAATCAAGGTGTGATAGTCACAGGAGGGAAGAGTTCTCCCTGTTTAAAGGGCTATAATGGTAACAGCCAGCACTTGCTATCCACACATCCCAGAGTAGTTTGGATGTCCCTGGGAACTTCTGCAGCACCTCAGCAGAAGAGACAGGCTGGTTTCTGAGTGCTCTTCAGGCTACAGGGATAATGTTTCCTCATCCCTAGAAGCCATCCATACCCACTCCTGTCAATGGTGCAGCCATTGACTCTCCCACCCATGAGCCACTCTGTGACAAATACACCTCCCTGCCCTTTGGACAGAGGTTTTGGTGTATTCCTGGTGGTGACATTGATTCAGACAAGAACATTTTCAGGCACAGGGAATCACAAAATGAGATGAAAAGCCTATATCCATCTTGGCTCATGCACAGAGCAGAAGGGAATCCAGACTGGTTGAAAGATGAAAAAAGGAAAAATGAAATCAGCAGGGCTCCAAGAGGGTATTTTCATGCCAGCTCCTCAGGCACTATGCAAAGGTTCAGGAATGAACGTGCACAGAGCAGGCTTGGAGGGAGGTCACAGTCGTCTGCTCCAGGTAAAGTGCTCCTCACTGCTGTTCATGGGCCAGCAGCAGGTACACGACCACAAAGGACATCCCACCTCCACCCTGCACGGGACTTCAAGATTCTCACTCAAACATATTTTCTGCCCTGAATCATTATCCAAGTACTCAGAATGTGTAAAACCTTACACGGGCAGAAAGGAGAATCCTTCTTAGGACAACTCCTAGATGTCCCTCTCCTGCCACAGCAACAATCTATCGTGTTTCTGTGTCACCCATCACCATGGCACCCACATGCACAGCAAGGTTTCTAGAGCACCTGAGTCTATGCTAGAGAGACACAGCAACCCCCTGTATTTTATTGCATTACAAGGTAAATAATTAGCCAATATCTCCAGAAGACAGCAGGCTGGGGCATCTGTTCAAATTTCCCAGAGACCATCTGAATTTATACTCTTTCTTTATTTACACTACTTTTTCTCCTGGTTATTGATGATGTTTCTCATTTGTTTTTATTAGATGCAGGTGTTTTCTGCACTTCAGCTGGGAGCACTTTCCCTTTTCAGCCAATTTCAGATCTACTTTGTGTCTCAGTCACCTTTTGACTGTGATACTGGAGAGGCAGAAAAAGAGAGAAGGAGATACTGAGTTTTGCTGCCTCAGCAGATGTGTGTTAAAGTGTTTTAGTGATTCAGCCAGTGTGTCTGCCTCAGGCCAAAGGAGAGGCATTGTCTGAATCTAAAACAATTAATAACAAAAAAACAATGTGGGCAGCAAGAAGCGGGGGAAGGTGGAGGTGGAAGGCGAGTGAATCACATGGATATTTCCAGCCTGCAGAGCACCTTGACAAGATCTCCAGCCACTTATAAAGACAGCCCTATAAGTCCACTCTGTCCTCTCTCAGACACAAAAGCCTCAGCAGTCCTGTTGCACAGATAAGGGAAATTGAAGCTTCTTTTGCAACTCACCCCCAATCATTGAGCATCTCTGCCCAGAGCCAGACTGCCCTTTTCCAAGGCCCCAGAGAAGCAGGAACATGGCATACACGGCCAGTGGGGCAGGAGACTCGCAGCCCTGCTTGCTGCTGGGCCATGCACAGTGCTGGGAGGGACACTGAACTGCTCACCCCACACTCAGGTTCTTGAGAGCCACCAGCAACACAATGACCTCTGCCCTCTACTCCGGCCAGGAAGGTGCAAAGGGCTGTCTGCTCACGATGAAACATCTGCCTTCCCCCCGTTAGCAGAATAAATTAATTTCATCTGTGGTCAGGCAAAAGGAATTTGTCCCCTGAGCTATTTCTGCCTTTATCATTTAAACATCCAGTATAGCCTTTATGCTTCAGTCCTTGTGAAAGTCTCTGAGGAAGGACCTCCTGATGCCTGGGATCTGCTGTCCCTCGCTTACCGAATCCCCCCACTCTGCACCCCCAGCTGACCCATGTGGCCACTGCGAGGTGGAGGCACCCCAGCCACCCGTCACCACTGGCAATCTTGGCAGCTGAGCCCTGATAATGTGAAACAGAGCCAACAGAGCCCCGCAGAACACCCAGGCGCTGATCTGGTGGGGGGAGACTCCATTTCTACATGCGGTTTAAAATTGATACCCCCATGAGGCATGTTAGAAAGCAAAACATTGATGCTGTCTTCACTGGAAGCATCGGTTGCTTTGTTTTTTTAATGACACAGAAAGCTGCTTGCAAAGAGATAATTTCATTCAGCCTAGCCCTTGCTGGATGTGGAAGGAAGTCCTCGGAGGTGACTCCAGCGTATCCAGTATGCCACCTAGCCCTCGCTAGCTCTACTGCATCCACGGCTGCGGGATGGCTGCGGGATCCTGCTGGAAGGGGCTCCAGCTCGCAGCTGTGAACACTTGCTGGGGTTATCATCGCAAGCAAGAAGGCACTGCTCGAGGGAAGAACTAACATCTTGGGAAGGAATCACATTTTACTTTCGACGCTCAGCGTAGTCTCCATGCAAAGTGAAACGCTGTGTCGGTATCTGCACCTCCTGCTGGTGTTCATCTCTGCTTTCTGCACTTCTGCCTCAGACTTGTCCCATCAGCCCTACTTCTCTTGCTTGTCGTTTTTCCCTCCAAGGATTGTAGAAATATTAGCTTTTTCTTTCTTTCAGAACGATGCTTCAGGCACCTGATTTCACAACTATTCAGTGTTTTTTAATGCTTGTTCATGAAAAAAAAAATTATACATTCTCCTGTATAAGCATTATTTTGCTAATGAGTTTCAGATCTACAAAAACTGGACAGTGGTTTTGGAGGGAGAAGAAAAAAGTATTGTACTTTTGTATCTGTCATTCAGCTCTTAATCTTTCTAGACTGCCTGAACTTTTTTATGTTCTAAGTGCTTCCAAAACACACAGATTAGCCCAAACTGATTAAAGTATACTTTCCATCCTCTTTATCATACCCAGGAAAGTCAGTACTTTTGCATATTACTGAGACTTCATTATGATGAGACATCATAATGAAGTGTAACATATCTGATATGTTAAGAACAATAACTGCTTTCCAAATAATTATTTCTCTTTTTGCAGCAGAGCAGTATGTAACACATGGAGCCTATAGCAATGAAATACACTAGAAGACACTAATAGAAACGTTGGTTTCCTCTGAACGCTCTCTGTTCACTCCCTCGAAATAAGAGAGCATGTCTTATAAACATAAAACATGATTGTGATCTCCCCTGGAAGAGCACAAGCCAGGAGAAATGTGATCTTTGTTAGCTGCAGGCTCTCCTGCAGCTCACGGCCAGCCATGCGCTGCACACTGTCCTGGCTGTCTTATGTTGCCAGGGTATGGGGCTTTCTTAGTGTCAGCAGAAGATGCCATGAAGACAGACCTTGTGAAGAGCATGGAGAGAGCACAGAAGCACAGACTGGGGGGCTCATCTGCAACTCCATCCCAGCCCCAGTGGTTCAGTACAGGTGGCAGCCCTAAGATCCCCATGGCTGAGATTACCTTCATAAAATGGGGGGAAACCTGCCAAGAGGGCACCTCTCATAGGCTAAAATATTGTCATTTTCTGGCTGAGGATACAAGTCAGTTTCCAGGCAAGCCTCTGTGGACGAGTGTCCTCGCAGCACAGCACAGGAGTGAAATGAGGGTGGCTGCAAGACAGCTTGACATGACCTGGGTTTTGGCCCAAGAGAAATTTCCCGGACAGCCCTGAGTTAGAGCAGCTTCCCCTGGGATCCCTCGCAGGATCTCTGCCCCGTGGCAATCCAGCCGTGCCCAAGCCTCCCATGCCAGGGCTTGCAGCTGGGCTTGATGGAGGCAGTTCTCTACATGCCTCACCATTTTGTGTCTCGCAGGTAGGAGTGGGAGTGAAACCTCCCCTCCACCCCCCAGATACTCTCACTGTCTCTGCACCAGGTACTAATACAGGCACTCTGTTTCTTACAGGGTGCACGAGAGAATGAGGAAAGCCATTTTTCTCCTGCCCTAAGCCCTCTCACAAAGTGCTTCCAGATCTCCAGGTGAACAGTGCTCGCTCTCTGCCTGGTGCTATTTTCTGCAAAGCACCCATTCAGACCAGTGGCAGATTCTCATAAAAAACAGCGGCAGGATGCAATTAATATGCTGTAAAAGCCCTAAGTGTCAACTGGAGAAACCATTTTAAAGCACTTCAAGATAAAACCCCTGGGGAGTGCTCTTCTTACCTTAAAGGTGCCTCTTTTTTTTCCTTTTTTTTTTTTTCTTCCCCCCCCTTCCCCCTCCCCAGTTAACTGCAATCTAAGTGCAGAGATTCAGGTAGTAATAAATAAAATCTCTGGGAAAACTCTGGGTAGAAAGAAAAGCCAAAAAACACCCAACCAAGCTTAGAAATGTTATTTTCTTTTTTGAAGGGCAAGGGGTAAGAAGAGAAGGAATTTGATCCTTTCTACTGAGTCCACATGGGGTAGAAAGGCAGTAAAATATGGAATACCTGAGAAGTGCAAAGAAAGCCTTAAGCTGGAAAATTTGGAGAAGAAGGAGTTAATGCTTTTAAGCAACCATCCGTCCTCTTACCATAGATAAGGGTGCATTCTAGTGGCAAAATCCATGCAATGCAGCTGCACAGATCACTGATCTAAAAAGAAACCTGGGGAATATGAAGCTTCGGAGGAGTGTGTGCCTGTGTGGAAGGGGGGTTGGCTTGAATCTCACATAAACCTCGCTCAGAATTGGCCGATCCCTTTGAATTTCCCACTGCCCTGGCAGATGCCCCCGTGCTTCAGCTTCTGAGCAGACTCCCACCCTTGGCTCTGTTCAGCCCCCTGCTCCAGGTGTAACCCCTGGGCTCAGCTGCGGGGGCTGCAGCCCCAGTTTTGGAGATTCCCTCCCCTCCGCTCCCAGCTCCCCTGCTCCTAGAGATGAATGAGAGCTAAGGGAGGCAAGTGAGAAGGACCAGGGCCGGGAGAACTGTAACCCTGAGGAATGCAGCGGTGGAACAAAAGACAACAAACCCCAAGCTGCCCAGGACAGGGGATGAGCACTGCAAAGCGCTTTTTTTCCCCCCCCTCTCTTCTCACTCCCCATTTTGTGCGGGGCAAGAGGCATAAGAATGAGCTAAAACGTGCAAATTGGATTTCACATGGCAAAATTCCCCTTCTTTTCTGGCATGCCCTGAGCAACAGCGAACTTTTCCAAAGAGGAATCTAACACAGTGCTTACAAGCAGCCCAGCCCTCCCTCTGCTCACTGTCCGGCCGTGTTAACCCTTGCTGCTTAGGGGTGTCAGGGGCGCTGCCCGGCACAGCTTCACCGCGGTTTTAAACCTCGCCCGGGGGCAGAGGGACAGCAGAGGAGGGCTGGGCACTCTGCACACACAAAGGCTCTTTCCCGGGCCCGGGAGGGGGACAGGAGCTGGCTGGCAGGGACCCAGCCATCCCCTGCTGCTCACCTTTGGAGCTCCCAGCCTGGCTGCCCAGGCACAGGAGAGAGGGCTGCACAGCCCACCAGCACCTCACATCAGCCCTGCTAACTCAATCCCTCCCCAAACTCCGAGCCCTGACCTCTCCCATCCACTCTCCCTGCTGCCCCGCAACCCAACAGCAACCCTTTGCTGCTTTTTTTTTTTTTTTTTTTTTAAACCGTGAAGATCTGAACTTTCCCCCCACCTCCCCCCCTCCGGTGCTCGGCTTCCCCTCCTCCCCTTGTCTCTGCTCATAATATTATCCTTGATCAGTGCCCGGGGTTTGAAGCCCAGAAGTCAGGAGCAGCGCACCCCACCCCCACGGCCCGAGCGCGCACTGATAGGGCCCTCGCTGCTGGCACCTAGTCAAGCTGAGGTGTCATTGGGATCTCAAATTGCAGCGAGGGGCTGGCAGGCAGCCAGAGGCAGTCTATTTAAAAGACAGCCTGTTCTGCAGTATTCAGTCTCTTTAGAAACTTCTCCAGGGGAAAAGTGTTGGGAGATCTACAAAGTGGATTTTTTTCCTCTTTTTTTTTTCCTTTCCCCCTGATTCTTTACCGCTCCTCTGCCGACTTTGCAACAAAAAACTCCAACTTTGCAGAAAAACTTTTTTTTTTTTTTTTTTACTCTTTTGGTCTTGTTTTTTTTTTTTTCCTTTGCAAATCTTGGAAGAGGAAAGCGGGAGAGTTGAACAGAGCCGATCGAAACACAACTTTGCTTCATACCAAGCTTCCCAGCAGCTCGCTGCGCCGGGAGAGACTTTTCCTCCTGCAGAAGAAGAGGGAGGGGAATTTTGCATCCCCTCTTCCTAGTCCTGCGTTTTCTTTTTTTCTTTTTTTTTTCTTCTCCTCTTGACTGCTTTGATGCATTATTAGCAGAACACTGGTTTTCAAGGAACTTTGCTCCCTTCCCAACCTGCCTCCTCCCAGCCCTTTGGGAAGAGTGTGAGTGTGTGTGTGCGTGAGTGAGTGTGTGAAATCGCCGTCCCACCTCCCCAAACACCCCTGCTCCCCCCCGCCTCCCCCTGCAACCTGTAGGCTGTGCAACCCCTGCAGGCTTCGCTCCCTTTCCCCCTCCTTCCCTCCCTCTTCTTTGCGCTCCCGCGGATCGCGGTGCGAATTCCCTCTTTCGAGGCAAGAAAAAGCTGAAAGGAGAAACAGGGGGGGAAAAAGACAAAAAAAAAAAAAAAGGAAATCTAGACATCCCCCCTCTCCCAACGCCAAAAGAAAAGCAGGAGGGTCTCGCACCCCGAGAATAACCCCCAGAGTGGGGCGCCTGCAAGCAGGGGCTGCGCTTTCCTTTTTGAATTTTATTTTTTAAAAGCTCTTTATTGTTTTTAAATTTTTCTTCTTTTTTTTTTTTTTAATTTTTTTTTCCCTTGGCCCCCGAAGGGGCAAGCGGAAAGCCAGCGCCGCCCGCTGCCGGCAGCCCCCCGCGCCCCGTCCCGCAGCATCCCCGCCGCGATGCTGCTGCGGCTCCTGGTGCTGCTGGGCGCCTGCCCGGGGCTGTCGCGGTGCCTGGGCTCCTTCGTGCAGTGCGAGCCCTGCGATGCCAAGGCGCTGTCGCTGTGCCCGCCGCCGCCGCTGGGCTGCGAGCTGGTGAAGGAGCCGGGCTGCGGCTGCTGCCTCACCTGCGCCCTGCCCGCCGGGCAGCCCTGCGGCGTCTACACCGAGCGCTGTGCCCGCGGGCTGCGCTGCCTGCCGCGCCAGGGCGAGGAGAAGCCGCTGCACGCCCTGCTGCACGGCACCGCCGTCTGCCTCAGCGAGAAGAGCTACCGCGAGCAAGCCAAGGCCGGTGAGTGACCCCGACCCTCCAGCCGCAGCTCCCCCGGATGCTTATCCGCCTTGCCGGCTCCTTTTCCATCTTTCCGCCCGCTTTTCCCACCCCGCCGCCAGCTCCCTCGCTCGTTTTCCCTCGTTCCGGGTGCTCTTCCATGACCCTCCGCTTGCTTTTCCGTCTTTCCGGCTCCCTTTCCATCTTTCCGCTTGCTTTTCTGCTCCCTCCCACTGGCTGCTCTTCCCTGCCCCCGCCGCTGGTTTCCCATCCCGCCGGCTGCTTTTCCATCTTCCCAGGTGCTGTTCCGTGCCCCCACTTGCTTTGCCGCCTTCCCGACTACTTTTCCATCTTTCCGCCCGGTTTTCCATCTCCCCTCCCCCCCTCTCCCCCGCCGTGTGCTTTTTCGCCTTCCTGGCTCCTCCATTCCCCTCCACCACCAGCAGCTGCTTTTCCATCTTTGTGGCTACTTTTCTGCCTTTCTGCCTGACTTTACTCTTTCTCTCACACAATTACAGACCCTGGCTGCTGTTCCATCTTTCTATCTATTTCCCCGTTCTCTCTCCTCCCCACCCCCTCCACGAGCAACTTTTCCAAGCCCCCAGTTGCTTTTCCATCTTTTCTGTCTGCATCTCTACCACCACCACCACTTACTTCTCTGGCTGCTCTTTCACCCCCCTATTGCTTTTCCACCTTTCCATCTACTTTCACATCTTTCTAGCTGTTCTTCCACCCACACCTACAGTTGCTTTTCCATCTTTCTGGGTAGTTTCCCACCCCCCTAACTGTTCTTCCATGCCCCCTGCCACTTTTCCCATCCTTCCTTCCATCTGTGCTCTGGTCAAACCTCCTGTTGCATCATCTCACAGCCTCCCCCCACCCTGCCTTCCTTTATTGCCTCGTGAATGTCCCATCTCCAGCAGAAGGGTTTTCTTTCCCCATTTCCCAGATGCACCCTTTTAGCAGCTGCACCCCACTCCTTCCCCAGTTGCATCCTTTACATCTTTCCTGCATCCCTGTCTTCAACCCTCTCCCTGACAACTTTCTATCACCATATCCTCCACCTTGCTCTGGGGCCCGAGCTGATCTCTGCAGATTGAAGTACAGAGGAGAGCAGGGCATCTCCTTTCAACCAGCAGCCCTATTCCCAAAGTCCTCAGCCACCCCCAGGTTTGTTGCTCTGCCTCACACTTCCTCCTTGGAATCACTACAGCCTGCTCTTTCTGTCTGCCAGCTGCTGGGCATCTTTGTTGGGTGATGGGCTTTAGCTCAGGGAGATGAACAGAGCAGGTGCATTAGGGACAGGACATGCATTTATAAAACGTAATGGTGGTGTGGCTAACAACGGGCAAGAACAGGTTAAAAGCAAGCACGAAGGCAAGCACAGCAGCACCAGTGCAAGGCCAAGCTTCTGAAGTGTTTGCACCTTGCACGTGACAAAAGCATGAAAAAAAAGCACTCTTTCATTTTGACACTCATTTCACTCCCATCTCTGAATCCTGTAGCTCATGTGAGGACAGAGTCCCTATATTCCTCCAAATACATCTGTATTTCTGCCACGGTGTGAAGGGGAGGTAGGGAGGGTGTCTGTATGTCTGGGGGACCACTTGGCAAAAAAAAAAAAACAACCCAAACCAGAAACCCTCACTTTTCTTGGTCCACGAAACAGTCATTTCTACTTGTTAGCAAGTGTCTGCTTATACCCATGCAACGGGAATCCGTTTCTCCTTTCTAGCACCTAATAAATCGTGATGCTTTTATTATTTTTCCCCTTTGCTGCTTGCAGGCAGTGGTTGCGTTGCTACGCACCATCCTTCAGAGCAAAACCAAATTTCTGTGTGTAATAACTTCCCCCCTCCCTCGAATTACATCAGATGTCCAAACTCCCTTTAATCAGCCAGAAACAGCAAAGCTGAGCTTGGTTTTTGGAAGGGCAGCTGTAAGGGATGAGGGTTGGGAGCTGACCTGCACAGGGAGCAGAGGGTGAGGCCAGGGGCCACGTTCCTGCCGTGGAGCCCAGGAAGCTGAGCAGTAACCACTGTCAGCAGAGATAGGCAAAGGATCCCGGAGCACGTCATCCTGGTGTTTATTTACTCTGCACGTGTGTGTGCGTGGCCAGGGGCAGGCAGTGTGGTCAGGAAGGCAAAGCCCAGCAGCTGAAACCCAGCAGGAGAGCAGGGCTCATCCCTGCGCCTGTGTGAGGGTGCCCCATACTGACACCTGAAAAGTTTTGGCTTGAGTGTCCTTCCGTTTCACCTGCCTCACAATTCCCAAGTAAACTGCTCCTTTAGCAGGTGCTTTGTGTGAAAACTTTAGCCAGGTCCCTTGTAATTCCACTGCTTTTGATTTTCTTGGGATGGGGAATACCCTGTGGATGAACAAGGAGAGGGGCAGGAAAGCGGTGGCAGGTTTGTCGTGCAAACCAACCCCCTGGCACTACCTGCACTTCCAGTTTGGACTCCCCAAGTGCCGCAGGGGCCTCTTTTTGACAGGTTTTGTTCACAGACAGCAGATAAGCCTGGATGGGAAAGGCTGCTGCAAGAAGCCACAGGAGACCAGCAGGCTCCTCTTGAGATTTATGCAATTGCAAAAAAGAAATAAAAAATAAATCAGGAATTCCTGAGGATGGGGGGGGAGAAAGTCACTTGGCATTCGACTGGTAGCGTGTGAGAACAAAGTATATTTTTATAGGCATGTTTCTAAGCAACAGGGCAAGAAAAGAAATTAAGTTTGACTTGAACTTTCTGGCCTCTGCCAGCTTGGCCAGCAGCACAAGGACCGTGCACTGGGGAAGCTGGCCTGGCCCTCCCATCTATCAATGACCAAAATTGGCCCTGAGCTGCGAACCGCTGAGAAAAAAATCAGCACTCTGCAAAATAAACTATGTGACAGTGGTGAGGACTAGATCAAACTGAATTTCTATCTATTTCTGCCCTCATGCTGGCCAAGTTTAAAATTGCAGATGCTTTCCTCCTTATGGAAGGTAGGACTGCATTTGAGCAGCACTGCAAGAGCCAGAGCCTGGGAGCCCAGGCTTAGCTGTCCTGTAAGGGCAGGTGTCTTGCCCAGGGATGAGATGCTTGCAGGTACCATGCCTCAGTTTCCTCATATGTATGCTGGGCACAGTGGTACTGAGGAATCTTAGAGGTAATGAGCAGGATGTCCTCCTGGTTTGTTCAGACATGAAAGCAAGTGTGGGATTAAAGAGCCTTAGTATGATTTGTTTTAAGTAGATGGATATGTGGGTACTGACAGGATGGTCCCTGTAGTCCTTCCTCCCACAACAGTCAGACAGTGTCCTTTACTGAAAGCCAAACATCACGTCTGCAATTGACTGTTCCTGGTAAAAAAAACATGAATGAGCTTCATTTATGGCACAGGCTGCAGGATTCTGGGTTTTCTCTGTTTTGTTTAGGTTTCCTTTGAAATATACCACGTCTTTCCATTTTTCTCCCCTGTGCTCCTGCCAGACTTCCTCCTGCTGAGACAGCAAGGTCAGGCTGAGCACCAGGGAGCAGAGGGCACAGATTGGAGCCTGCTGCCCTAAAAAGGCACATGGAAAAACAAAGGTTGTCAAGTATTTCCTTCTCTCTCATTCCCGCTCTCTTTCTAGAAAGCGAGCAAGACTTGGCAAGTTTCCTCATGAAACCGTGAGCCAACGATAACCAGGAGGGGAAAGGGGGGAGGGTTTGCAGAATTAGCCCTAAGAAAATCATCTTTGCTGCGTCAGCTGAAAGGTGGAGGAGGAGGAGTGCTGCCGAACCCAAATTTCCTGCAGCTTGTGTTTGGTGCTGTCCTTTGCTGCTCCCCAACATATTTCCCCCCACCCCATTCTCCCTTCCCGTACATTTGGGGGTGCTTCAGGGGTGAGCAGAGGGGATGTGGCAAGGCAGGTGGGCAGCTCTGTGCCGAGGTCCGGGGTGAGGGTGGGGTTAGGGCAGGGGTCAGGGGAGCAGGGCACATGTCACCCCGGCAGGGACCCGGCAGGTGCGAGCCGCAGGTCCATTGTGCAAAGCAGCTCCAGGCTCTCAAGGTGAAAGCTAGTATCAACAGGCCTGCAAAACCTCAGACACAAAACAGGAAAATCTCCATTTTTCTTTTGATCTGGAGTTTCAATAACAATATATTTAAAAAAAAAAAAAAAAAAAAAAAAGAAGAGAGAGAGAGCGAGAGAGTGAAATCCATCAGGTGCCAGCAAGAGAGCTGGGTTTCTGCGGTGTGTGTGTGTACGGGGGAGGAAGGGATGGGGTGGTTCAAACAGGAAAGGAGGGGCCTTGGCTGGAAGGATTTTTCGGCAGCCTGGTTTCTAAGGAAGGAGAGAGAATATTAAGTAGCTGATCCAAATGAAATTCCTGCCGAGTGCCAGGAGAGTTCACCGGAGAAAAGACGTGGCTCTGTGCGTGCGTGCGTGCATGAGTGATAGAGCTGGCCCCGAGCTTCCCCAGCCCGGGACGCGCTCCAGGGCAGGGCAGGGACCCCCTCCTGAGCCTGCACCGCCGCTGCTCTCACACAGAGCCTCTGCAAACCTGAGGGATGCTGGGGAAGCCACTGTGCCTCCTTGTGTCATACTTCAGCAGCAGCAGCAGCAGCATCCCGAGCCCAGATGACGGTCGCGGCTTTGGCGCGTCAGTGACACCAGCAGTCATGTGCGACTGGAAGCGCTTGCTCGACTGCGGGGTGTCCCCTCAGGCTTGACAAAAGGGGGTAGGAAACACTGGGTACCTCCTGTGCCAGCTTCTTGACATCCGCCAGTGTCTTGTGCCGCTCGGTTTGTCACACGTGTCGGGCAGGGCAGAGGCGGAGGAGGAGGAGGAGAGGCGGCGGCCGGCCCGCAGCGCGGTGCTCTGCTTCCTCCTAACGACCGCTGCGGGCTCTGCTCCCCGCGCCCGCACAGCGGCTGCGGGAGCGCTTCCAAAACTCGCCGTGCAAACCCAAAATCCTGGGAGCAGCCTGGCAGGGGTGGCGGGAACCTCAGTCCCTCCGGGGCTTGCCGTCCTCCTCTCAGCTGGGCAGATAAAAGCGCTCATGGCACGGCAAATCCTGCCCCTCTGTTTCTCTGTTTGTTTGGTTTTTTGGATTTTTTGTTTTGTTTTGTTTTTTGGTTTTTGACCCAAGCACTTAGTAGTGCAAATTCAAGGCCAGACATAAGTGGAGGATGTGGCTGGAACACCTGCCCCTCGATGTGGGTTGCAGAGCCAGGATTAATATGCACAGGGAAGATATGCGTGTGAGCATATGCACACATGTACCCGTGTTCACACGCCCACGCACGCCTGCATAAACATTTAATGTGTGCAAGCACACACAGGGAGCATTCTTGTCTCTGGAGGCAGAATGGTTTCCAGGCAGCACACACAAACCTCTCTTAGATGCAGGGGTTCTGGTTGTGACTGGCACATCATATTTTGCCATGAAGATCAGATGCTGGCATACAGATCAGCTTACCCTGTCCTCCCACTGAGGGCTCAGAAATGAGATGCACCAGGTGAGCATATCAAACAATGGGAGGTGAGGAAGGAGATAGATGCAATATCTATCCTCCTCTCAGCCAGCTGTGTGGATGTAAACTCATCCCTGTGCTTGGAGGTGGCTTGTGTTTTCTGGCTAGACTAAGATAATACACTGGGAGATTTCTTGAGGGCAGATTTTCCCATGTCAAGCAAGCAAATTCTCCACAGCGAAGGTGTGAAGTTGTGACTTGCAAAGGACAGCTGGTCCTGCTGCCAGGGCACCAGTGCCCGGTGTTGTAGGTGAAAGGAGATGGTTCCAGGGGCACCATCTGCAATCCTGCAAACTTCTCCATGCCCAGGCAGCAACAACTGGCCTTCAGGAAGGTGTGAAAGAAGAATTGGATTGGGGAAAGATGGCATGTTTGCTGGAATGTAGCAGCTGAGGGCAGGAGAAAGAGCATCCAGCACTGAGCAGAGGAAGCTGCAGGACCCAATGCCATGATTCATGCAGAGGACAGAGATGATCCAAAGATCATCTTTGGCCTGTGTGAACTCACTGGCAGCCAGCCTGATAACCACCTAGTCATTTATAAGTTTTTTTACAGAGGAAAAGTAGATATTATCTGTTCATCATCAGCACAGGAATAGTCAAAAGTACGAGGAGGCTGTGCTGGTGAGAAGGAGAGGGATACCTGACCCCCCATGCTGGAATCCCCTAAGACCTGGCCCACTGGGTCCAGTGAGCATGAGCCTGCACACTGGGTGTCCCCAGGGCAATACATGGGGCAAGGACATGGAGTGGGGCAGCAGCTGTGCCAGCTCCTGGATCCCAGGGCTGCCCATTTAAGATCACTGGGCATGGTTCACAATTCATGCCTCAGGTCATCCTGGAGGGGTCCAGATGGTGACATCCCCCATCCTGGCACCACTCAACCCCCACAAGACACTGTGCTCCTTCAGCTGTGTATCCAAGGCAACTCTCAGCAAGATGTTGTTTTTGAGGTGGCTCTTTGATGCTTGTGATCTGAGAGGACCCCTTAGTGTTCATGTCAATCCACTGCTTGAAGTTAATCCCAGCAGGAGCCAGCATAATGTGTTTGCAGAAATTTGGGACTCTCGGTGATTTGATGTGAGCAAATTTGCTCTCAAGGAATCCATTTCTCAGCATGTTTTGGTAAATCTTCTGTCTATGATGATTCCAGGATGAGTGTGAGAGGCTCTGGTCAACAGATTAAACTTTGAGGAGGCATATTAAATTTATTCTTGTGAGGTCAGTGGGCATTTCTGGTGTGAGATGCACAAGACCTTGCTCTTGCTATTGCCCTTATTCTCCAGACCTCTCTGATATTCCCATCATTTTTTATTGTAACTCCACCCCGGTGGTACTGTCTCTTCCATGCAGAATGTGGGAGTGGGGGGGTCAGTATCTCCCACAGCAAACTGGCACACTGTTCCCTGTTAGCCTGGCAGGCTTTGATCCTGCAGGATGCTGAGCACCTTTCCTCTAGGGCCAGAAAATCAAAGGCTTTTGGGCACCTCTCCCCTCAATGGGAACCAGCTGCCTCAGTCCTCGAAGGACTGTGGGGCCAAAGCAAAGGCTGCTGGCTCTGGCAGAGTTGGAGAGCTCTTTGCAGCTTTGAGCCTCGAGGGCTGTTGTTGCAGTTTGGTTTGTTTGCTTGTTGGATGGACACAGCTGGCTTGATGATGGAGATAATTGTTATGTTGATGGAGATGACTTGTCTGGTTGCTATTTAAGGGCAAGAAAGTAATCCTGACAGATACTTAGGGAAATGATTGCCTAGATAAACAGAAGAAGGAATGTTTCTTAAAGGTAACTTTGGGGGCACAGTTGGCCAAGATGCATAATTCTTTTTTGTAGAAAAACAGTAGAAATATTTTATTTTTCCAAATACAGATGGGATTCATCAGAGGACAATTAAATCAACAGAGCCATTTATTATTCATGCTTAAGAAATCAGATGTTATGTGTTAGACTAATGATGAAAATCTGTAATTAAATAAGTCAGTAAAAACTATGGAACCTGGCATTCACTTCCTAATTTAAAGGAGATGCTGGAAAGGAAGAAAAGTTTTCTAGGGAAGAATTGCACATCTTACACCTGTCCAGCTGTCAGTTATGCTGCCACAGATATATACATATCTTCAGATATTTTATCTAAATACAAAGTGACATACAGTCATTGCTCTTACTTGTGCATCCTTCTTTCCTGGTGAAATAGTAGATGTGGGTGAAATTTTACTGCATCATTTCATAACCATTTCAGTGGCCAGTTATTTGGTTTTGCAAAAGCAGCAGTGGCCTGAGGTTGCAGGAGAAACAACAAAGTGCAGAAAGGATTTTATCATTCCAGAAAGGCTCCAGACCTGTGGCAAGGGGTGGTCAGTTGTCTTTCATGGAATTTTAGACCCCAAAATGGAGGTCTGTGCCCTTTTCTCCATCAAGAGATCCACAGGGATTTTTCAACATTCCAAAGCCTTTAGTCCATTGTGTTGGACTAAAAGAAATTGCTAATGTATGCAGTGGTACAGAGTGGAATGAGAGGGGCAAGAGTCATCCATTAGGATCAAGCTTGGGCAAATTTCTCCTTATCAATATTGTGTGAGTGTGAATGTGATCACTTTTTTGTGATCCTACTTAGGTGTACTCAGAGATTAAATAACATCCAGGCCTACTGCAGGCAAAGGCTTTCTGAGAGAAGGAGCCATTAAGAAAGGAGTCCTGAGGGCAGAGGTTGGAAATTCAATCCCTCAGAGGTGGTAATAGTCAGCATGGACAGTACATGTGATGATGTGTCATTGGTGCTGACACAGAGATGAGCAATGGATGATCTCACACAGCTTTTACATCTGGTTTAAGGCAAAACTGGGAAAGTGAGGCTGAAGGCCTAGAAGTGAATCCAGGCTACGCTGGAGTTTGCAATCACAGCTGCACGCCTGAAATACTTTTGGTGTTGTAACAGTTCTTGTCCAACACCTGGCACAGGTGCATCTCACACTCCACCTTGATGGGCCTTTTCCTCTCTCTTTGTTGCAAGCAAGGGCTTTGGCTTTCTTGGCTCTTGCAGCTCCTGACTGCTGTTGAGGCCAACAGAGACTCTCAGTAACTATCTCTGGGGACATATCTTAGGATGGAGACCACCAACTTCTGGCAGGAATGTTTCCTGGATTCAGTCCCATTACAGCAGTTGTTAAAACTTCTGCTCAACGTGAAACAAAATCAGATTCAGAACCCTGTCCACCTTCATCCATAAATAGGCCAGAGAGCTTAGTGTCTGCATAACCTGTAGTGTCTGCATTTTTGGTAGGACACCCTTTTCTCATTATCCTCTCCTTTAATATATGATTTTCCTCTCAATTTCATACTGCTCCTAAGGTAAAAAGCTACAATATCCACACTGACATCCCAGCTCTTGATAGCCACCAGCAGCTCTTTTTTGGTTATGGGCCAGCTTCTAAGGCCTTCTTAGCACCTGACTCTACTATGATTTGTAATACTTGGGTTTCAGAAACCAAAACAGCATCAGCATCTTGGCAGCACCTGCTTTTAAGTCCAGGTTTCTTGATATCTCATGTATATTGATACCACTCAGGTCTAAAACCTGAGTTTTAAAGACAAGCCCCATTTAGAAAACTCCTTCTCCCTAGTTAAACTTCTTCCACTGCTGATATTGAGCTACCTGCATCCAAAAAGTTCCCCTGCCTGGTTCTTCTTCGTGCAATAATGACAGTCAGACAGTTGATGGACACTTTTAGGGTTCCAACCCATCACACCTCCTTCATTTCTGCGGGCACAGAAAGATGTTTTCTGAGTCATCCCTGGTGGCCAGATGATCAAACAATCTTCTGTTTTCATTCAGAAAACCTTAAAGCATGTGTGTTCTCATCTTTTTGTCACAAATGTTTACCATGCTGGTAAACAATCCAATGATGCCTTTCAGGAGCTAATCCAGATTTTCCTCACCCTTTGTGTCAGTTAGGCAGAGACTGTCATGCAGTCTTCTCTGAGTTTTCCTTTTTTAATCTCTTCTGCTCTTAGTTTCTTGGCAGCTTGGTATGGGTTTGCCTCCTTTATTGCAACCAGTGAAATCAGCCACTAGGGTGGATTTATTGGAAAAGATATGAGACTAAGAAAGGTTGAATTACTTCATCCTTTCCAGGAAGGAAGAATATGTCTTGGTCACTCTGATATTGAAAGATGATTTATTTAGATTTCTGTGGGTCATAACTCAGCTCTCAGCTTCTTCTGCAGTTTCAGCATATGGAATGGGGAACATCTGCAGTCTCCAGATGATGTGAAGGAAATATGTTTTATCTTCCTATCATCAGTGCATCAGCAACAGGAGCTTCTTGATATAAATCTAGTCCTCCACTACTTCCTTCCCCTCCACCTGCCAATTCAGTTCTGTGGAAGATGACTTTGTTCAGGAAATGTCAGGCTGATATAAGCAGATATCTAGCAACAGAGTGCCTGCAATTTTGCAAGATGGTGCACATCAGCATCATTTAATTGAAATGGATGGATGTTTGTTCATCATCTTACCAGAGGGTGAAACTCTGGAAAATTTCCAGTTCTTTTATTGATTAGACATGTTGGGTTCTCTCTTGGACAGAAATCATTGCTATGAGAACCCAGAGTATCTGGCTATGCTGCCTGTTGACTCAGATCCTCACCTGGCCTTGGTGTGTCTTGTGTGTGCATTGCAGACTCCCACACCTGCACAGAGAACTGATTGTAAACAGATTTGGGACATCCTTGGAAGGAGACAAAGACAACACCTTCTGTTCAGGCAGAGTTTTTATTTTTGCATCTCAAGGCAGCACCAGCCTAACACATCAGCTGGTGCCCAAGCTTGGCTCTTCCAGCAGAGCATGGGTGCTTGGAGACTGCTGAACTAACAGCTAGCAGTGTGTAGGGAAGGAGCTTCCTTCATGAAGCTTCCCATATTCTAACCTGCTTTTCTCCTTGCTCTACAGAGTTGCTCTCACAGTTTAATTTTGTGACTGCAGTAAGGAAGAGCAACCGAGGAAAGTACCATCTGGCACATAGCAACACAGATACTTCCTTAAGCTTCCAGTTCCCATAGCTGCACCTCTCCCACCTCCATGGCATTTGCTGGCACTGCGAAGTCGTGCTGACCCAGAGATCCACTCCTACAGATAGGTCCTGCACTTCCAGAGCAGACCAAAAGCTGAGCTGGCTCCCTTGAGAGCTCCTTTCCCACATGCTGAGCTGCATTTCTCCCCCATCCAGCTCTGTATGAGGACACCGAGGTCATCAGGATGATGATCTCCCTTTCCCATGAATCCTGTGTGAACCTGGGGGCAGCCCAAGCACCTGATATTCACGCTCTGCAGGTGAGCCGTGGCTGATACAGCAGAATCTGCATCCGCAGGTTTCTGCTGAGGAGACATTAATCACCTGAGAAAGAGCTGGTCTTCCAGGCTAGTTCAGCAAAGACCAAACAATAACTTAAAAAAAAAAAAAAAAGGCCACAGAATAGCACATCTCTCTGCCATCAGTGCCTGTTATCTGAGGTTCTTCAGGTGCTCCTGAGCTGTTCCCATGGATCCTCCTTGGCTCTTGGCTTAATAAAATGGAGATAAGTCCTAACTTTCCAAGCCAACTCTCTGGATGCTTTTCCATCTCTTCTCTGACCTTGGCCTTACTGATCCATATCCCTCCCTTAAAAGGTGTCTCAGTGGAGCAAGGGAGTGAGGTCTCATCAATTTTCTCCATGTTGTCACAGGGGTATAAGATACTGGAATACCCTGGAGCCCCTCTTCCAAAAGCTTGTGTGGCTTTTGAACCATGGACTGATTGGATTCTGATCATCTGTCTTTAGTAGGTGTCTGGGTGTGGTGGGGCAGATTGGGTGTTTCTGGGAGCACTTCACAGTGCTTTGACTGCTAAAGACTTCCTTCCACGCTCTGCAAATCACAAAAATGTTTTGCTGCCTTTGGCAGCTGTTGAAGTTCCTAATTCCCAGGGAAGGAAATAGGTTCTGTGTTTTCTTACTACTGCTTCTGTGTCTGCAAAACAGCTTGACCCATGGGAACTACATCACAGACTGCAAGGGGACCAAGACTTAAGAGGTGGTAGGAGTTACCTTTGTTAACTTCAGAACTTTGGAGACCTAAGTGTGATAATTGGAGTCACAGGAGAAGAGACTGGACTTTCGCTCCACCCTGAAATCATTACCCAAGCCAAATGATGGGGCTGGTCACAATTTGGAGGGTGCAGCATCTCTGCAATGACTTACACATGGAGTTTGGCCATCCAGAACACCTCAGCGTTAGCATTTGGGTGTTATGTGACATAGATTTAAGTGTCTGTTGCACATTGCTGAGACTTGTGGGAGGTGGGGTGGCAGTCCCAGCAGGGCTGCTGTTATTCTGTCCTTAGTGTGTGGTGTCTCCTCTGAGCCTCTCATCACCTGCAAGCATTACCAGCATGCTCGCTTGCCAGTCCCTACCGGACAGACTGCACCGGCCTGGTGCCAAGACCCCACCAAAGCACAAAAGTTCGTTCAGAGTCCAAGGCACACTGCAGCTGGCTCTCCAGCAGACAACACCCTGGGCTAGTGGAGGGACTGGCTGCAGCCTCCATCACTGGCTGCTCTGCCTCCAGTGGGTGCCAGATGGCCTGGGGCTGGGCGGCTGCCTGAGCTCACTGCCTGACCTCACCAGGGCGGTGGTCTCAGCAGTGACCCCAGCCAGGCACAGCGCCTGGGCCGCTCCACTGACCACCCCAGCAGGGCTGGGGCAGGTCACACTGTGCAGGGGGCTGTGCTGCTCCCCTGACCACCCCAGCAGGGCTGGGGCAGGTCACACTGTGCAGGGGGCTGTGCTGCTCCCCTGACCACCCCAGCAGGGCTGGGGCAGGTCACACTGTGCTGGGGGTTGTGCTGCTCCCCTGACCACCCCAGCAGGGCTGGGGCAGGTCACACTGTGCTGGGGGCTGCGCTGCTCCCCGACCACCCCAGCAGGGCTGGGGCAGGTCACACCGTGCTGGGGGCTGTGCTGCTCCCCAACCACCCCAGCAGGGCTGGAGCCGGTCACACCGTGCTGGGGGCTGTGCCTGGGACGGCAAGGGGAGCGAGCTGTTCTTCATTAGGCGGGTGAAAGCTCAGTCTGGTGGCCTCTGGGGAGCTCAGGAATGCTTTTGCTAGTTCTACTCTCCAGCTGCCAAAGGGTGCGAGATGAGATGACTCTCCTCTCTTTACAGCCCTTCTCTGCCTGCATCATCCCTTCCCTGCCTGCATCTTGAGAATGCAAACACAGTAGCTGTCTCTGTGTGCTGACTAGGAAGGAGGAATTTTTATTTTCTCATCATGGCCACAGGTGCAAGTCTAGGTCAGGGAGGAATTTGCCTGCCCGTACCAGGAAGTTTTGGTGTAGGTCAAGTATGTCCCCTTCTCTGGAGTGGTAATAAATGGGAAGGGCAGCTGGGGAAAATACTCAAGGTTTTTAGCAGCCAGGTACCTAAGAACAGGATTTCTGTGTAAGCCCCATATGCAATGACTCTGAACAGCCATGGCTGAGTTTGGGGCAGAGGAAGGACTAGGCAAATTCTCAAAGTCTCCACAAATGACATTTGTGTTTTTCCTGTGCTAAAGGTTTAACTGAGATCCCCATTAAGTCTTTCTCCAACACCTTCCTGCTTAAGTGGTGTATTGTGTGAGTGCCTATGATGTAAATAGTAATGATCATGATAATAATCAAGAGGGCTGTTCAGCAGGGTTGTTCTGTGGTTGTGCCTGTAGTTCTTAGGTGCATGTGGCTTTTGGGGGTGGTGTTGGACAGGACAGCAAGTTCTCTTGCAGTGGGCTGTGGCTGTAACGAGCACGGTTCATTAGGAGCAGCGGTCAATAGATTCTTTCTGCCAGAAACCAATGAAAATGTGTTACAAAAAATTCGAGCCTCCCAGCCATTTGGAAGAAGTTTTGTGCTGCACTCTGTACTGTCAGCAGGAAGGGATGCAGTGTTCCACACATTCCACTCCCCCATGTGAATGCACTCACCACCTTATTGGCACCTCACATGGGTCCAAAGCATCTGAAGCCCAGGAGCACCAGGCTGGGTTTTGATGCGGGGCAGATTGAGGTGTAGTCTGCTCTGGGTGGTATCTCTTAAGGACAGCAGGCAGCCAGACAGGAGCAATTTGTGGCTTCCCAGAAACAGTGCCTGGTATTTTGCTACTCCCCTTCCCTTCTGCAGAGAGCAGTTGGAAATGGTTTCTGTTAGGGAGCTTCCTCTGGCTAGCCTGGAGTGGGGAGAAGACACTATGCCTCAGCCCAGGGCACAGGACAGCCTGTGCTCTGCTGTGGGTATTTTCGGCTTCCCAGGGCTCATGGATTAGACATCAACAGCACAGTCCTTTTGGCCTGGCCTGGTCAGGAGCCTTTCTAGATGTTTACCCCTCTTTCCCTGGGCAACAGTGGATCAGACTAGACATGAAGCCATGGGGTGGCTCTGAGTTTGTTAAAATTTGCTTATTAGAAAAAGGGTTTGCATCAGCCTTGTTGTTGAAGGAAATTAGGCTATAAAAAACTTCAGAGGATTGGAGGAAAGGGATCCCTTCAAGGCATCCGTGGAGTTATCACTGGGATATAAAGACCCAAATTAGACACCACTGCTGAGTCACAGATGAAGGAGTCCCATCACTTCTATGCCATGCTGCATGACATCCCAAGTGTATGTTCCCACTTGAGGGGGAACACACGCCAGGGAGAGTGAAGGGGGTCAGTTCCAGGTCCTTTTTCAGCCCTGAAGAAAGCACTGGACTCAGGTTGGGATCTGGGCAGCTTATAGTGCACATCAGTTGTCTGCAAGACACAAGGCTTCTGTGGCTCCCGGTTATTCTTGCTGAAAGGACTCCACGTTAGTCCCCAGCTCACTCTGGCTTGCTGGCAGCTTGCAGGGAGAGGAAGGATAAGGTGATTTCAAGAGGGTAAAGCTGCTGATCATGTGAGCAGTCTGAGCTTCTGCAAACGCCCCATTGCATGGTGAGTCCTGGGGACTGGACACCCTGTACTGTTATTCTGACTGAATCCTCACTGCCTTGTATCCTTTATTTGTTATTTATTTGTTAGGATTGCCCTAAGAAGCTGTGCCTCACTTATTTGTTATTGCGGAGGTAATGAGCTGTGCCCCTCCTGTGTTACTGGGGGGTTGCCAGCACCAGAGTGAAACTTCCCTCCTCTTATTACTGTAGGGCAGCCCAGGGCATCCCATAGTCTGGCAGCACATTCTCCAGCCCTGGATGTGGGTGCCAGAGGGGATTCCTGGGACAGAACACAGCGTGTTCCACTTCCATAAGAAGGGTTTAGTCACTGCAGATGCCTCTGTTCTTTTTCAGACCTTGAGATGCTAGAATATCTTTTGAGGCAAAGGATGTACTTCAGCTGCACCTTGTATTGTTTCATTCTCTGGGAATTAATTCCCAATTTACTCAATTTCTTCTCTATCCCCTGTCTGTAATCCTCTTAAAGCCCTGATCTGTGCAGGAAGTTGAGTCCTGTAGCAAGGAATAAATCCCAAGCATGTGAGCATCATTGGAAAAAATGGCAAAATTATGCCATCCTGGGAAGCCACATGAATTGTTTATGTTTATGTTTATGTTGCTTTTGGCAGTTAGGAGAGTGTTGAGTTGGAGATGCTGATCCTATGTTGTTCTTGTGGAAACAGAAAAAACAAAGGGCCACTTTGATAAATAAGTGGCCATGAGAAACTTTCAGTTTTTTGCTGGGAGAGTGCAAGGTCACCTTGGCAAGGAGGAATAGGAGACCCGTAGCTGTGGCTGGCCTGGGCACCCAGTGACCAGTCTATCAGCTCAGTCGCCTCCAGACCCCCCAGCTGAGGTGTGTGTGACAGTCTGGCGCTGCCATCTGCCACTGAGCCTCTCGTCTGTCCCCCCTGCTGGGCATCCTCAGGCATCCCTGGGCAGCAATGGCATCCTCTTCACCTTTCCTCCTCCTGGGGATGCATCTGGGCTCTAGGGAGCAGTCAGTCTGCAGAAAGAATCCCATTTGTCTTGTTGGGGGCGTATATCTGCTTTTATTTTAATCCTGAGCCTTTTTCCCTCCTGTAGGAGGGGATGAACTGGGTTCGCTGGCATAGAAATTGCAAGAGATGCTGTCCAGGGACAGATCTCAGCTACTCAAATGCTTTCCTTCTGCTGCATTGAGTTTCCTCGTGGTCACTTGCTGGACCCAGCACAAACTTTTCATCCCTATTACACAGCTGGAGACCCAGGGGTCAGGAGACCAGGAACCTCAAGGAGCTTTAAACTGTATTCAAATTTATTCAAGAAATAACCCTTTTTCGCTCTGATGTACAACTCTGATGGTTGTACATGTCAAAAGTCATCTAAGTTTAGACTGTCACCAGCTTGCTCCTATATATAATTGCTCAGGGCTCCTGACTGCATCCTGCAAGCAGAGGTTTTGCAGGGAGGAGGGGGTCTACAGGAAGATGGGTGCTGTGGACAGAACCTAAACATGGTTCCCTTTGCTGTCAGTCCCATCAGTAGCAGTCAGGCAGCATTACTTGGCAGTGTTACCCTTGGTTTTTCTGGCTGCTTGATGTGCCAGCAGGTGGGAGCTGGTTTGATTCCATGAGTGGGGCTGCAAGCTGGGGACCCTGGAGATCCCAGCATTTATCAGCCACATCTTTGGTAACACTCCTGAAGTGTCTGCCCAGACACGTGGTGGCTGTGCTGTGATTGACCTTGGCTTTGGAATTGTCTCATCTTCAAGCATTCCTGGCTTGTGCCCTTGCCTTCTCAAGGCAGGGTGAAGCATGAATTTTCACTAAATCCTCTCAGCATGGATAAACAAGGGCTTTTCTGCATCATTTATGTGTCACCTGGCCCTTCCTGGAGGTAGGATGACCCCTCACACTGGTCTTTTTCCACAAAAACAAACATTGGCCTTATATGTGGAAATGCATCCTAGACCTCTGACTCCTCCATGTCCTCTAGACATCTTCCTGTCCCGAGCTCAGAGGTCACACAAAAACCACACAGTGGGATAAAGCCAGGGCTGTAGGCAGAAGCTGGATTCCTTTGGTTATCTGTTTTCATCCTGCCTGGTGCAGAGATCTCCTCTGGGGTCGGGCAGGGGGCTCTCTGTGCAAAAGCAAGCCCCACTGATGGCCACTTCCCTTGCAGAGCGGGAGTCCCGGGAGCACGAGGAGCCCACCACATCGGAGATGACGGAGGAGACCTACCCGCCCAAGGCCTACCGGCCCAAGCACGGGCGCCTCTCCGAGCTCAAGGCTGAGGCCCTGAAGAAGGACCGCCGGAAGAAGATGACCCTGGCCAAGTTTGTGGGCATGGCTGAGAATACGGCTCACCCTCGCGTTGTCATCCCCGAGCTCCGGCAGGAGTTTGAGCTGGTGGGTGCCTTCATCTTCCCTCATGAGGCTTCCACGGGAAGGTGACTGCAGGAGGGCTTTTACCCCTGGGAAATGGGTACCGTGGGGGGCACCTGGGGGCTTTTGCAGCTGGAAGGTTCTGTGGGGTTCCCCTTCTCACATTTGATCTCCCTGCGTGCAGGGCCCATGCCGCAGGCACATGGAGGCGTCCCTGCAGGAGCTGAAGAGCAGCCAGCGCATGGTTCCCCGTGCTGTCCACCTGCCCAACTGCGACCGCAAGGGCTTCTACAAGAGGAAGCAGGTAAGATGCTCCCCGCCCAGGAAGGCTTGACACTGCCCCGGGTGGGAAGGATGGAGGCTTCTCCTTTGCTGGGTTAGTCGGGGTGCTGCTGCAAGAATCTCCAGACACATTTGGTGGTGGGTGGCCTTGCTGATGGCCCCAAGTGCCATCTGGCCTGAAGCAAGCATCCTGAAGGAGCTGGTGAGGGAGGGTGAAGAGTCAGAGAACCCTGGGCTGGGATGGCAGCAGGGACAGGGAGGTGCTGAAAGCAGAGAGCAAGAGCCAGACCTTACCATGGGGATTGCATTGCTGGTGGGAAAGGGGTGAGGCAACCACACAGTGTCTGGTGGCCAGCTCCTGATCTCTGCCCTTGGGTGTCTCCCCAGTGCAAGCCCTCCCGGGGCCGGAAGCGTGGGTTGTGCTGGTGTGTGGACAAGTATGGCATGAAGCTGCCGGGGACTGACTTCCTGAGCGGAGACCTGCAGTGCCACGCGTTCGACAGCAGCAATGTGGAGTGAAGCCGCGTCCCCTCCCTCCGCCCCATCACTATCTACCCAGACTCCCTTCCACCCTCCCCTCCGCACCTCCCCACGCCCCGGGACTCCGATTCCTTTCATCTCATGTAAGACGAAAAAAAGAAAGGAAAAGAAAAAAGAGAACGGAAAGAAAATGAAAAAAAACAGAAAGGGAAAGAAAGAAAGAATGGAGAGAAGTAAGGAAAGGAAAAGTAAAAAGAGAGAAAAGAAAGAAAAAAGAGAAAAGAGAAAAGAAAAAAGAAAATGAAAAAAGAGAAGAGAAAAGAAGAGAAAAGGAAAAACAGAGAAGAGAGAAAAATAAACCCTGAAGAAACTGAGGACTCGGAATCTACAACAGCCTTTTGACAACAAGGACTCAGCAAGGAAAGGATAGAGCCAGAGACAAACCAGCCATGGCCGCTCTGCCGTCCTGCAGCTCTCCCCAACGCTGCCTGCACCCCTCTGCCACAAGCAGAGGTCACCCTGATGTAGGAAGCTCTCCAAGTTGGTGATTTTCCAGTACGGGTTTTGGGCAGGTTAATTTTTATTTTTATATTGTTTTCGTGTTAGTTGTTTTCTGAAGGGTCTTGAGAGAAAACCTCGTGGCCACCCACGTTCCCCTTGCAGTCCTCCAGAGTGTCCTCCCCATGTTGCTGGGATTCACTTGAGTTGATTTTCACCTCAAATGACTGTCCCCTCTCCAGGCAGATTTCAGCAAGGGAGGAGACCAGGACTGTTTGTTTTGTGTCTGGAGATAAGGTGGGGAGGGAAACACAGATCCTGCAACAGCACAGATACCCTCAGAAAGTATCTGTGAACTTCAAAAAAAATCATCACAAAAGGAAATACAGCCTTTCCTGTCCAGTTCATCTTGATTGGAAGGTCAGAAATTTTCTTGGACAAGCAGGACTCTGACCTTTGTCCATCCAGGTGTGAAAGTGTTCGTCACCTGTGTGCACATGTGTGTGCATTGACGTGGCTTTCCCTCCTTGCAACACTTCATCTTTAAATCTGGAAGTTTCAATGTAATATGCAATTGGGGGATATGCTGCCCCTCCCAAAAACAAATAATAACCTGCTGGATTAAGCACAGAAGCAGAGTTACAGAGGAGCATCGGTGCCTGTGGAATCAGGGCCTCATCAACACTGAGGACTGCATCATTGCTCAGACTGAAATATCCCTACATGGGGACAGGGGAATCAGGGCCAAAACTCTTTACCACCCTTTGCCACCACAAAGATGACCAACTATGGAGGGTTTTTTTTAATTTTTTTTTTTTTTTACAGCCAAAAATGTGGTTTGCTCCAGGGGAAAAGAAAACCCCAAACCTTCACTTTGTTTCATCATGTTTTTTTAAGGCTGGTTTATAGCTTTCCCCGTGGGTAGGAAAATGCCAGTCTCCATCCTTTTGCATTGAGGATACTGCTCATGTTGCCATGGCTGATTCCCATCTTCCCTGCAGTAAGATCCTGTGATGGGCCCTTGCCTTCAGCCTGGGACCCAGCTCCTTGTCAAGTGACAGCAGCCACTGCACCATGGAGACCCACTGCCTTGGGCACGCTGGGACAGCCCTCGGCTGCCTGCCCAACTCATTTGTTGTTTTTAAGGTTTGCATTTGATTTTGGGACTCTTGCCTCTTGCTTATCCATGACAAGGGTCTCCACAATGTTGGTGCTGGGAGGAGATCCTGCAGCTAGCAGAAGAAATGAAAGGGAGCTGTGGGGTCTGTGTGCTGTGGTGGGGAAACACACCCGCTGGGAACCACATCCTACTGCCACAGCTGGAGCTGGCAGCCAGCACTGGCCAAAGGACACAGCTGATCTCAGGTGGAAGGTTCCTGAACCCCTAAATCCCTTTGAGCTTCCTGGACCTGGGCAGAGAAAAATGGAGGTCCACAGCACAACCGAGGCCCCGCCAGTGGGGATGGAACTAGGGGGATTCTGCACTAAGGGGTTCTGGTGAAGGTTTCTTGCCATCACAGGTTGGGAGCCCTCATAGCCTCCCATGAGATGACATTACTCCCCTAAGCACCCTGTGGGCCCCCACCAGGACATTGCTCTGATGGAGGGCTGGACTGGACACCTGCAGTTATTTCCCTCCAAGTGACAGTGGAGGCGTGTTTTGCCTATGGACTTACACAGAGACCCAGAGGAACACATTTCAGCCTGGGGACAAAGCACCTTCCCATGCTGAAAAGAAGGAAGTGTGCCACCAAATGCAGATCTGCCCCCAAAAAAGCCTGTTGGAGTGGGGTAACTACGTGTTGTTGGAGGGGAGCATGGTGGGGGCTGAGAGAAGAACCCCTCCAGGCTCTGCAAGGCTGATGGAGCAGGGTTGAGTTAACCAGAGTGGTCAGTCAATGCTGGGGTGCAAGAGGAGTGAAGAATGGGGTGAAGACAGCAGGAGGAGGAGGAGCTAACCCCAAGGGCCACTGGACACCATTGTTGATACTGTCTGCTTGCTGATCCCTGTGCAAAACCTCCTGATTGTCATAGGCCAGTACCACCTTTCCCAGGACCCTTCCTTCCTTCTCTCTTCCTCTTTCTCACTTTTTTGTTTGTTTGTTTTTTTGTTTGTTTCATTTTTTAATTTCCCAAAACTTGAAAGCCTTTGGCTGCAGAGAAAGGAGACATACCCCCAGGGTGAGATGGGAGCAGGCAGAGGGCAGCAGATCCCCACAGACCTTCCTTTTGGGGAGAATGCTTTTGCAGGGTGCGGGTTAGCTCACAGGACCCCACGGTGGTGCGACAATAAGGCCACCGCAAACACCGGGAAGGGGCCACAGGACAATGCTCTGTCCTCTCCCTACAAAACAGTCTGGGGCCTGTGAGCCCAGAGTACCAAAATCCATCCCACACAGCCTCCCCACGCCCCTGCACACCCCATGCTGGGAAGGCATTGCCTGTCCTGTCCCCACGAACCTGGGGGGAGAATGATGGACATTTGGGTTGCACCACCCTCATCCCCCAGATCACCTCGGCTCCCAGGATGGGGCACCAAGTGACCCCCCCAGCTATCCACTCCCTTAAGGATCCCTGGCAGGACGAGGCTGTTTACAGGCTGCACTAATATTTAGGACTCGAGTTGGAGCCTGGGTTGGGCTGGGAGTGAGAGAGACTTCAGGAGGGCTTGGTCACCCTCTGGGGTGGCAGTGATGAGGTGCTCCCATTCTCAGCACCCAGCAGCACACATCTGCATTAAGGATGAGAGAACCAGAAGGGGCAGATTTGGAAGCTGGGGAGGGTTGAGGCACAGCGGGAGACACTGGCAGTTTGTGCATCGGGGAATCGTGAGGCTCAGGGGTCTCTGGCTGCGGTATTTGCGCCAAGCCCTCGTTGGTATCTAGGATGCGAGCTGGGAAGGAGAGGACAAGGATGGCTCAGGACAGCCCTTCCACCACATCTGCCCCGGGAGCGGCGCTCAGTGCCTGGGCTACCTTGTCTGTACTGCAGTGGACTTTGAAAAACCACTAGTACAAGAGCATTTTGCACTATTTCTCCGCTCTCTCCCCCCTTCCCCTTTTCTCCACCTTCCCCATGAAAATTCTTCGCTGTTGGTTTTCTTTTTTCGTTTTGTTTCGTTTTGTTGTTGTTGTTGATTTTTTTTTTCCCCCCAAATGGAGCATTGTATATTTAAAGAACTGTCAGTTCACCTCGCTTCCAGACCGCTGTCCTGGCCCTGGCTAGGAGCCCTGCCTGCTGTGGCCCCTTCCCCAGCCCCACCAGCCGCCGCCACTGCCACCGGGACAGACGCCACCACGCACGTTACCCACCGTTGTAACACAGTTGTTAAAACACACCAGATTCCGAGTTTCCTGCCTGGTTTTTATCTTTAAGCAATACTCACTACACATTTTACGGTAGCTTTTTATAGCTTTACATACATACGGTAGCTCTGTTGTTTCGTTTTGGTTTTGTTGTTTTGTTTTTTTTTTTTTTTCCAGTAAACAAGAAATACTCATAATCTTACTGGTGGGAAAAAAAAAAAAAAAAAGCAGTTTGTGAAAAACTGACAATGGAAGAAGAGCTTAATGCTCTGTTTAGCATTTTGTACTTAAAAAAAAAATCTCACATTTTATTAAAAAGTGAAGATTGCTGTATACTATTTATTCAACTTATAATTTATGTTACTCTTTGATCTTTGTCTTTTCTCATGACAAAGCATTTATTTAATAAAGTTATGCATTCAGTTAGCTCGTGCCTGACCCTCGTGGAGCATCTGTATGCCACAGCCACAGCAGCCGCCCGTGTGGGGTCTCTTGGGGGTTCAGCCGGCTCCACAAGGGTGCTCAGGGAGCTACAGGGCATGGGGCAAAATGGTGGCGATGCTTTAGGGGAGCTTTTGATACTAGAGCAATCTGCTAGGTGACTGGTAAAAGGTGCAAGCTTAAGTTTACAGCGAGCAGAGTTACAGTTTGGGGGTTTTTTTTATTTATGTTTTTAGAATTTTCTTCGCATGGATGTGGCAGTGGGGCACAGCACACACATTCAATCAGCTTACCAGGGCACAGTACGCAGCAACCAGTGGCGTTAAGCGCCTAAATGCCATCTCAAACTGAGCTCCGCAGCTTGGGAGCAGGCGCTATTTGAGCCTCAGACCTCTTGGGGCCGCTGGAAGATTTGCCCCAATGTGCCGGTACCAGGAGCATCCCTGGAGATGCTCAGCCCAGCCAGGCCGTGGTCCTCAGACACTCTGGTAGCTCTTGGTGGCTCATCCCCGGTGCTGGATCTGCCATCACCCTTCATTCTCCCACTCCCCTCCATTCACCTGCCAGCATCACCCCCTGCGCCCAGAGCGGGGCGGGAGGCGAAATCATTCCCTTTGCCCCTGCACTGAGGACCATGGGTTGCCAGGGCTCTGCTAACAACGCACAGGGAGCTGGCACAGCCACCCTGACCCCGACGGACACTCTATCCCCCGATGGACACTCTATCCGCCGATGGACACCCCGGACACCCCACACGGCGCAGCCCGGCCCCTCAGCCGCACGGGGAGCCGCAGCCGCCACCAGGGGGCGCCACGCCCCGCGCGCGTTGCCCTCATGGCTCCGCGTTGCCCTCATGGCTCCGCGTTGCCCTCATGGCGCCGCGTTGCCCTCATGGCTCTGTGTTGCCCTCATGGCGCCGCGTTGCCCTCATGGCTCCGTGTTGCCCTCATGGCTCCGCGTTGCCCTCATGGAGCCGTGTTGCCCTCATGGCTCCGTGTTGCCCTCATGGCTCCGTGTTGCCCTCATGGCGCCGCGTTGCCCTCATGGCGCCGCGTTGCCCTCATGGCGCCGCATTGCCCTCATGGAGCTGTGTTGCCCTCATGGCTCCATGTTGCCCTCATGGCGCCGCGTTGCCCTCATGGAGCCGTGTTGCCCTCATGGCTCCGCGTTGCCCTCATGGAGCCGTGTTGCCCTCATGGCTCCGCGTTGCCCTCATGGCTCCGTGTTGCCCTCATGGCGCCGCGTTGCCCTCATGGAGCCGTGGACGGGCAGGGCCGCGGCGCTGCCGCTCCGGCCGCACAGCCCTGCATTGGGCTTTCCGCACAAAAATGCCCTGCTGCCTCCAGCTGCGGGCTAATAAATCAGACCCGTAGGGGCAGCTGGAGCTTTGCCCTCCCCTGCAGCCCCATGCACTCGCTGCCTCCTGTCCCCATACAGCTTTCTGGTGCTCCTCACCCCTGGCAAGCCCCTCAACGTGTGTGTCAGTCTGAAACTCATGGCAGGGGGTAGAACAGAAGGGCAAGAAGCCCAGTGGCTTTGCCTCCCTTTGGGGAGTCCAAAGGGAAACCACAGCCGCCACCTGGATGGAGGATGCTGGGCCAACAAAGAACCTCTCCTTCAATTGTAATTGAATGTAATGTGGGTTGGGTTTTTTTTATTTTTGTGATTAATTGCCTCTTTGTGATGCCCAAACACCAAGGTCTGCTGTCACACTCCCTTTGGCAGCACTCCTCACCTTGGGAGAAGGTGCAGGACCTCTCTCCACAGCCCCCTGAGTGGAGCAGCTCAGCCAAACTCTGGTCACACACAGAGCCTGTGCATACCACCCTGCACTCTTCAGCAGGTTCACAAAAACCCATGTGTATAGCCAGGCAAAAGAGGAGAACCCAGTTTCTCCCTGCTCACATAACTGGGGCCAGTAACAACAAAAAGCTCAGCTCCCATTACTGCCCATCAGTCATGGACAAAGGACAAACAGGGACAAATTTGTGTGTGATGCATCAGACAAGAAACGTGTCCTGCGAGCACTGTGGAGGGGAAAGACAACAGTTTTCTGGCATCCTATTTAATTTATTCCAACTTTATGTAGCTCAGCTTTCTTAAAAGGGAAGAAGGCAAGTACATAAGAAAACTTCCCAATTCCTAAACAAAACATAGTACAAACTGCAGATGAGAGCCAGCATGTGCAAGTTTTATATGAAAAAGCAGAACACCCTCAGATGTTAACAGAAAACAGGTAGCATCATTTTTACAATTTCTTGGTTTTGCATGGAGGTGTGTTTTCTTCTTTCATGCCCTCCCATTCATACACATCCACATATACCCATCCCAACTTTCCAAAGGGGGTCCTTCCCCTGTCTCCTCCATTGCCATGTCCCAACCCCTGCAAAGGCATGAGGGCCCTAATTAACAGAGCCTACCTGTGCCCTTCCCACTTCAGATCTGAAAAGTGGGTCCAAGAAGGGGGACAAGAAACAACAAACCATTTAAGAAAAGCCCGAGACATTTACTCCAAGGAGAGGATTTTTGCAATTGCTCTAATAAGAACATCCATATTTAAAAAATTAAAAAAAAAAAAAGGAAGAAAATAATAAAACCTCCTTTCTTAGGCAATGGGGAAGTTATTTATTCTCAGCATCAGTGTGTTCTGTACAGAAAGAAATCAACAGGTGAATTAACAGCAGAGACACATCTCTCCTCAGCATGTCCAGCACAAAACCTCTCAGAGCACCTGGAATCACTTGGATTTCATCTATACAAATGTGTATGTGGGCAGAGGAGTGTGTTTGTGTGTGTGTGTGTTTGTATGTGTGTGTGTGAGAGTGAGGGCCTTTACACAGCAAGATATATATTGTCATTTACTTACAAAAAGAAAAAGTTATGTGCTGAATAACAGGTGCTCACTTCAGTCCCAAGCAAAAATGGAGGGACAAGGGCAGCTGCTTGGGAACGCAGGTTTTAGAGGTTTTGTTTTGTTTTTTCCTATCTAGAAATAAAGAAAAAATGAATAAGAGAAAGAGAGACATTCCCTGGCTTGTTATCCTAAATCTAACACGCATCCTTCCACCCAGCCTCAGCAAGTTCATTTTAGCTCCCTCTGCATAAGCTGATCCTAAGAAATACTGTGCAAAAGCCCTTCAAATCCCTTGGAAAAACAAGCATTTAGCTTTGCTATCACCCAAAGGCCCCATGCTCCCAGACCAGTGGCTGAAGCCGGGTCCCTGTGGAGTTGGCTGTGCCCTAGCACGAGCAAAGGAAGCACCCAAGAGTGTTCTTAGGGGTAAGGTGGCAGCTGTCTCATCTTTAGCCCTTCCCCTCACTGTTGCTTCCTTGGAGAACACATCCCAACTGTGGCAGTATATTTCAGCTGGGAATCCAGGGTCTTTCTTCATTCCCTCCCTCCCATACCACATCCCATGCCAGAACTGATGGCTGGGCTGGGGCACAAGAGACTGACTGGTAGGACACAAGAGGCAGGTGACAGTATTTACAGTCTTTGGTCTTGGGGAAGAGAGAAAAAGAGGGGGAAAGGCTGGGCTCTTTCATTTTTTTTACCTTCTCCCACTCATAACAAGGGGTTTTGTCCCCTGGGAGGGGTCAGGGAGCACATGGCACTCTGTGCTGGAGGGTGCAGAAAGACGCCTCAAAGCAGCAGGGAGGGCGAGGAGCAAAGAAGACCAGTTCTCTGGTTTATGTTGGGTGAAAGACTAAGAAAGCAGTCCCTTCTCCTTGCAAACCCCCCACCGCCTTCCCCTCCCATTATCCCTCCCCTCCCCAGGAACCAGGCAGCTGAGGAAGGAGGGCAGCACCCAGTCTCTTCCAGAGCCTAAAGAGACACGCTGAAACCCATGTAAAATCCAGCACTGGGGCACAGTGAGCCACCTCCAGCCAGCAAGATCCCGTCTGTCTACTGGCTCCGCAGGGCGTGCGCTCCCCGGTCCTCCTGCTCGTGGGCTGTATAGAAGAGGTGGCACTCGGGGTCCCCGCGGATGGTGGGTGCTCCCTGGATCACCTTCCCATGGATGGGGTCCACGCACCAGCACTCGCCTCGCTGCCCGTTCACAGACATCTTGCACTGCGGGGAGAGGGGCAGCACAGCTATCAGTCAAGGGAAGGACAAAACAAACCAGCCCAAAGCCCCAGCACTGGCAGAGCTGGGGTTTCTCTGGTGATCTGGTACTGGTTTAGATTCAGGCAAAATCCATGGGATGCTGTACCCAACACTCCCAGGGCGTATGCTGCACCAGCAGTGTTACTCCAGCAGTCCAGGGTGAGGCCTGAACCTCTTTCCCAGGAGCTGTGCCAAGGTCCAAGAAGCCAATTTTAATGAACCAGAAGGACAAGTATCCCTGAAATGCATCACCCTTTTCCAATTCTGGATAAAAGCATCCAAAGAGACAAAGGTCCCTTGGGAAAGAGGGATGAGACAGACTGACAGAGGAGCTGTATAAAATTCTTCTCACCTGCAGATTAGGCTAAACAAACACCAGATCAGGGTTTCCACAGTCAGACCAGAGATTCACTCATCCCAGAACACAGCTGGAGACCATGGTGGATCTGGACCTGGACTCTGTTGTCCCAATCTTGTTAGAGAAAAGTTTCTTGGTCTAATAGTTTTTGTTCTCCTCCTACCCTGCAGTGCTGAAGGCACTTTGAACCTGATGTTCATCCCTCCAGCCCCAGCAGATACATTTCTGAACAAGGTGTAGTGGGAGATGCAGAGGTTACTATACACAGGTCAGTGCAGGCTGACTTGTTCCCCAGGCACAAGGAGCAGCAGAGACTGTTTTTTCTTCTGTAGCACACAAAGCAACACTGCAGTGTCCGGGCTCATTCCCCTGACATGGCTCATCTTACAGGCAATTTGCCAGCTCTGCTCCATCCAGGCCTTCCAAGTGTGCTCATGCTGGGGGATCCAGCCAGCCCATGGGGCTCTTCAGGGGTGGATGGGTGAGGGTCCAAGTGGGACAGAGACAGGAGAACAGACAGAGGGAGATTCTCTCAGAGCATACTATTTTTTTTTTATTTATTTAATGCTTCTGATCAAGGGGCAGAAGTAGCCCTGAGTAAAAGGCCTGGCCATGAAAACAGCATGGGTTCTCTCCAAAGGCTCAGCTACCAGAAATCCTCATATCCAGGTACTGTTCACAGGTAACTCCAGTCAACCCTGCATCAGCTGTTGTTCTGCTGTTTTTCCTGGCAGTTTTTTCCCTATTCCTCAGCAACTGACACCTGGTGGTTTTGCATGGATGTAGCCAGGAAGTCAGAATTCAGACACACAAGTTTTCTGAGTTCTTCTGGGTCCCATAAATACCTTCAGAAGCATGCTGCACCCCAACCCCCACCCTGCCTAGAAGAAATCCCTCCTGGAGCTTTGGAACCAGCCTCGACTTGTGGAAGAAAATGAGTAAAATGCAGTAGAAACCTTCCCGACTCCCAGAAGTGCCTTCTGCTTTGTCTGCAAGAATGGTCAGTATTCAGTCCCTCTCTGCTTTTCTCCTGCACCTGGGCCCAGAGAGGACAAAACCTGGCTCAAAGGGGAAGAAGAACTAAACTGATTCTCCATCTCTGGACTGCCCACAGCCATGTGTGGATATGGATTTCATCTCCACTCACAAACCTGTAGCTGCAGCTACACCTGAGAGTAACTAAACCTGTCCATGCCACGTGCAGCATTTGCTATTTACCCCACACCTCACATCATGCACAGGGTATCAGCCCAGCCCTGAATTATGCATGTTCTGTGTCTGCACACGGTGGGGACAGACAGTGAGCCAAGGGCTCTGCTCCCATTCTCCCCACTTACCTGTTTGAGATTGTACAAGCCATGCTTGTCACAGTTGGGGATGTGAAGGGAGTAGAGGTGCTCCAGGGGCCCTCTCTCATCTGGCAGCCGCATGGTGGATATGCGTTCCAGGACCTGATCTAGCTCCTGCTGACAAGGGGTCTGAAAATAGCCCAGAAAGGAGAAAAAAAAATGCATCAGGACAATGGTACCATTCAGCATCAACACTGTGAACAATGGGAACACCAGCAGGGATGAACACATATGCATCCCTAAAGATGCAGGTTTACCACAAGCTCCTGCTGCAGACTTCACCTCCAGGAACCCAAAATCAGACATGCACATCTCCCATATGCCTAACAGGGCCAAGAGCCAACAAAATACCAGGTCCCAAGTCCTGGATACAGAGGAGAAACCTCAGAGAGGCTACCATGGCTCCCACTGGTGGTGACACATGACATGAAGCAGGGCTAGTCCAGACAGACCAAGAGCGTTTCCATAAGCATACACCAGAGCACACAGCTGTAATGCAGTTTTAGCCCAGAAGACAAACTCAAAAGCATGTGAGACCCCACAGGAGTGGAGAGGAAGACCTGGGAATGGGAGTACCCAAAGCCAATGTCTGGAGGTATCCTTCTTGGTCCACAGCAGCTCCCAGACAGGGCTTCTAGCCAAGGCAATGTGGCTGAAATATGTCTGATGCAAGCCAAACTGAGTCCACACCTATCTGCTTTTGCAGTGAATGAGGGTTTTTTTGTTCTTTTGTTTTGTTTTTTTTTTTTGCAAAGGAGTAGCATCAGTGTGTGAGCTCTCAAAGGTGATGGTGTCTCCATTTTATTTCAGACTTCTGTTTTGCCTAGTCCTTGGAAGGCATGAGGACTCTTTTAAAGTTCCCTTCTGTCCCTGTACTCCCCAGATATGAATACTCTATATGTTTACAGGGATGTATATTGTGAACCCTTTAGGGTGGGTTTCCATCTCCATCCCATCGAGTTGCTTGGATCAAGCTTCCCACTAGAGGGAAGCAACGGCCAAGAACTGGCTAACAGACAGGATAACAGGAGCAGGCAAGGAAACCGGGAGCTCTTGGTGCACTCTCCCTGCTACAGGACAGTCACACAGGTCATCCTCGGGGCTTGTAGCCTTCTTTAACCTGGACTGAGGCTGCCCTGCAGCAGGCAGACAGTCCTGCTTCTGGCCCCTCAAATCCCCTTGGGCCACGCCTGCTTAGGGAAAAAGGGTCTGAGAATGCCAGTCCATGGGCAAAGGGCATGCCTGTACCCCTGCTGAGGTGGGTGTTGAGCCAGCAGAAACCCCTCTTCTGGAGGTGAAGCTGCAATGAAATTAATGCCTCCTGACCAGTGTATCAAAGTTCATCAGATGGTGTGCTCAGCCCCAGCATCAGGCCAAAAATGTTTGCTTTTCCTCTTTTGCTTCTCCCCACTTACTTTTTTTTCTGTTTTTAACAGAAAAACAGTTTAACAGTTTATTGCAGATGCCACTTAGGCTTTGCATTCAGCATTTCCCAGTGATCCCACAGATGCCTCCCTTAGCTCCCCACATCCCTGCCCACTCACCCTGCCCGTCGACAGCCGTGACTTTTTGGAGTCCTCGTGGTTGTGATGGGCCTTGCTGACTTTGCCCATCTGCCTCTGCTGCTCATTCACCTTCTCTCTCATCACTGCCAGCTCCTTCATGCCAGTCTTCATGGGCTTCCTCCCTCCAGCTCCACTCAGGATCCCCACGGTGCCATCCACGTGGTTCTCAGCAAGAATGCTCTCAGAGCGGTCATCACCATTATCTGCAGGAGACGGGGCAGACAAGGAAAGCATCCAGCTCAGTCAGGCGCTGCCTCACGTGTTCATCCTGCCCTGGATCCTTTTCAGACGTGGCTGGTTACCAAGCCATAAAATCTTTGCATGCAAAAATTTTAAATTACATTAGCCCTTTCATCTGGAAGGTGAGAATTGATCCTTTCATTCTGGAGTTATTACCACTCTAAAAGACAGTTTAGAGAATAAGGGCAATAGCTGCTGTAGAAGTTCTTTCTGGCTTTTCTGTGACCTTCTAAATTACTTCCCAAGAATGCAATTTTCCCATCAGAAGTCCAGTTGGATTAGAGATGCCAAGTGTACTTCAGCTCCAGCACTTAAAACCACTGTGATTAGTAGCAATACCTTAAGTCCTCCTATCATCCCCCAGAGTATCTCCAGGAATACTTATTCAATATTCATGTGCTAAAATAAATTCTCAGGCCTGCTTTCAAAAATACCTCGCCTCTGTTCTGTGGCCACATGGCCACCCTAATATCCTTTGGAGATCCTGCCATTTCAGTGATCATCATCCTTGCCATACCATCTTTCCCACTGTTTGTCATACACTGTGTTACTCATTTAGCTTCTACCTACTTCTGCATTTGACCACTTCTGCTGACAGTGGAATAGTCATGACTCTGCCACTGCTGAAAGCCACAACATCCCAGCTAGTTCAGCCATTTCAAAATCAGTTAGCAGAAATCTGGGGATCTCTGGACTTTTTCCATCTCCTCTGCTCTGTGCTTTATGCATTTTCCCAGTTCACCAGAAATTTGTGAGAGCAAACCTTGCCACAGCAGGACACGATGGTCACATTGCTCAGACACCAGTCTCTTTGGAGTTTGCAGGGCCAATAAGGACAGATCTCAATTCCTCCTGTTTCCTCCAAACACCCAGGAGGTGACAGCTGATCGCTCCTTGTTGCCTGCTCTGATCTGGCTGAGAAGCACATCTAATACTATAGCTGAACATAATATTGAAGCTGACCCTGAATCAATCTGGAACTTGAAGCAAGACCTCCAGAGGTCCCTTCCAGCCCAAATTAGGACTGAGCCCACACATGCCCATCACCTCCCAGTGCAATAACCCAGGCCAGGCTTTGTATGCCTCTGTATGTCTCTATACAAGACCTCCTCAGCAGCTCCACAGGTACTACACCAGGGGACAGACCAGGCTGTTCTGGTGATGGTGACAAACAGGAAGAGTCTTTCTGTATTGCCAAGGAAGAACTGTAGCACCCAACTTCCCAGCATCAGAATTCTCTCTGGCACCTCCAATTTCTGCTTTCCAGCATTATGGAACTCAACACTTATGTAAAGGTAAAGAAAGCATATTAAATTGTGCATCATGCAGGGCAAGTAATGCCTTAGCTTACATAGCAGTGCTTAATTTATGCATCTCTCCTGCTTCTCAGAGGACCAAGCACACAGAGCATTTACCGATGTTAGCAGTTCATATTTTCAGAATCCACCACATGAAGATGTTTTGTCAGGGCATAGCCCTAGTGTCATGACAGAGTGAAAGGTCATAATAGAAAGTGTTTTATTTCTGCCACAGATTTCTAAGCTCTTTTCAGAGCTCTTCTTTACAATCTCAAGATTACAAAGAAGAAATTGTGAGAATAATTTTGACTGAACTTACTCAGCAAACATGCAGCTGCTGGATGCCAAGATGGCCCGGGTGGTCTGGGTCAAGGAGCCATCCAGCCCAGCCTGCCATTCACAAGAGACCATCAGCAGCTGCTTGGGAGCAGAAGGACCATTCCCACTCTGTGCTGCAGAACAGCAGTAAAAGCTCTTTCATAACTGAAGATTGCATCTGACCCACAAGATTCAAAAGCCACCAAAAGACCCATCCCTCAGTGGATTTGTCCAGTATCTTTTTGAACTTCTTCACAATTTCCAGAAGTACTAAATACATTTGGTCTGCAGGTTTTTAGCTGCTTAGGTAGCAACTGAAAAGGAAACATGGGGCATAACCAATCTGGCAAAGTCCATTACTTTCCTCAGTTCTGGTTCCAGATGAGAACTGAGACCAGGTTTGATAGCCAGATGGGCAAGCTCAAAGTCTAGGCTGCTGTCTGGTGACTGCCATCTGGCCATCATCCTAGGAGTCAGACAGGCAGTATTTTGAGCAAGAATATTCTGTTTATACGCCAGTCTCTCCGTTAATTAGAAACACATAGTGAGAAGAGAGAAGCCATGAGGCTGCCTTTAGAGAGGATCAAATAAAAAGGCACCATGAAGAGAGGGGCAAGGCTGGCCAGGCCCTGATCCTCAACAAGCTGCTTAGGAGAGTTTTAGCCTTCTGACCTCTTTTATGCTCCTCTCCTTGGTGCTCCCCAAGTTGTCAACAACAGCAGAACAAGGGCAGCAGCAGGGCAGCTTCTCAGACACATGACAGTCCCCTACTTCATTCAGAAAGAGATGGTACAAACTGACAGAAAAGCAGCAAACTGGAAGTGATGTCTTCCCCCATCCATTCTCACTCCTTCCTGCCTCCAACTAAAATATATAGACATCTGCCCAAATAAGCACTGTGCTAGTAAATGCAGGCGAGCTGGTAAGCCTCTTGTCGGCTGATTCATTCACAAAACCTGCTTCTGATAATATTTTTGCTCATTTTTCTCACTTTCCAATGCTAACAAATACCAGCCCAAAGAAAACCACTGATGGGAGTGGAGTGTGCAAGCCAATGTGCATGAACACACCCAGGGACAGGAGAGATTGGTCTTGGCTCCCCAGGCAGCATCACAGGAGCAAGACTGGACCAGCAGCCAGGAAGGTCTAGCTGCTATTGACTGTAAGCTCTCCTCTCTAAGGCCAAGTCAGCCACGGTGAGCCATGCCTTTGACCCTGCTGCCAAGCTGGACTGGTCCACCTGGGGCTGATGGCAGAGCCCCACTGCAGCTTTTCCCTCTCCCAAATCTGGTGCTGCTCTTAGGAGAAGTCACCCTGACTGGGAGCTTCCAGGGGTGGCTTCATCACAGGGGAAGGGAGATGAGGCAGAAGAGGTTAGCCCCATGTGCAGAGTACCAGTGTTTCTTTCAGAACAAGCAGCATGCACAGGAGAATGCTGAGCACTAGCTGTGATGGACCATGTTTGAAAGAACAAAAGGGCTGGGGAGCAACAAGAAGAGTGGGGAGATAAAGACTCGAGGACAGGACACCACAGAGCAGGCCACAAGCCAAACAACCCTTCTTAGAGCCAGATAATGCTTTTTAATGCTGCCCAAAAGCTGCAAGTCATGCTTGTTTATTGCAATCCATGAACTAATGAAGCCACCTACCACCCCTACTAGCATGGGATGGGCAGGTATGTAATAGCCTCAAGACACAGAGCCCTAATCTGTCTGTCATCCTGGCCAACACCTTTTTGCTGACCAATTTCAATTCACGCTAAATATATCTGTAAGGGAGTGGTGCCAAACTCCAAAACAATTGTTTTATAGTTCTTTCTTAAGGCATGTGGAAAACATCTCCTGTGTTATTTCGGATCAAAAGGTAGAGAGTTTTGTGCAGGGTGAGACAAGTGCAGCAGGAATCTAAGCAGATAGCTGAGGTTCTCCTGAATGCTGATGTCAAGTCCATGAAACACCTCTCCACTTGCCAAGAAAGTATTTCTTTATGGCCTTTTTCAAGGAAAATTCCCATTCATTCAATGGGGCGAGGACTTGGCTGAAGAAAAAGCCTGTTCCAATGGCCATCAGTTAACGTCTGTAGGGAGCTGCACCGTCTCGCCAACACTTTCAAAAGCAGCGACCAATTCCAGAGCTAAAATTTTTGGGAATCAGGTTTGAGACCTCTAGGCACCTCTGCCGAGACACAGAGGGGCTGAAAAACAACCTGTCACTTCCAGAGCTCTGAGAAAAAATGTACCACACAAAAAATGGCAGCTGCCTCAGGTTAAAAATATATTTTTATCCCTTTGAAGAGCCCTGAAGCGTATCTGGGCTGCAGAATGGGATGGAGCCAGTAGCACTCACTTAGCACAGGAGGGCCAGGCTCTATCACAGGGAGCACACACCCTGCCAAGGACTGCAGCCGCCCTCGCCAGTGTTGCTCCTGCTCTCTCTGCACTTGCTTTCCTTCATCAACAGCTTGCCCCAAGGGTTTCACGTGCGTTTGCCTATCTGCCCGGGGTGTTTGTACAGTGTTTAATGCTGATTAAGGTCTCAGACCCACAGAAAGTTTCACCCAAGTGGCCTTCAACACCCTGCCTGAAATCTCATGGACTGGGGGTCCTGGCTGTGTCCTTGGCTGGCCAGGGCTTACACCTCCCTCCTGCAGCAATCACAGCCTCCACTGGCCAGCACTTTCCTTCTAAAGACGTCTAAGGGCTTTGCAGTTCATTAATTACCCTGAAGACAGAAAGGTGTTCATCCTGAATTGCACATGGTTAAAGAAAAAAAAAAAAAAAGACACAAATGTTTCAGACTGCTGCCCAAAGCCATGCAGGGAATATATGGGCATATCCAGAAGCTCAAGTCCTGGCCTGGCACTGCACCATGTACAGGAGTAAGCACACTTGGGGCTGCATGAATGCAGCATCCATGAAGAGATTTTTCACCCTGAGCAGTGTCATCCATCTTATCTAGTTTTGGGGGTTTTTTTGCTTCCAATTCTTTCAGTTTTTTGTGTCTGCAAGTTCTACCATTTCAGGATAATTTTAATGCCTTATTGCTTGCCACTTTTTATTTTGAGGAGCAGAGCTGCCTGTTGAAGACTGCCAGGAAGCCAGTGCTTGTCCTGTGCAGCCTGAGAGAGACAGGCCTTTAAGTCTGACCTTTCATATGCACAACAGCCCCAGCAGAAGAATTACTTGTAGGAAGGTAGGGAAGGAGCAGACAAACCCCAGCCACAGCCCCAGTGACCTCTGCCTCATCAGTCTGAAAAGTACTTCTAGAAGAGCCCTGAGGAAAGGTGCAACAGCTCTGGTGTGTGTGTTATGACCTGGAATTCAGAAACCTCAGAAAAACTTTGCCAACAAGTATTACACTGGCATTGCAATTTTCTCACAGCAGGAGCTGCCAAGAACAAAGCCCACCCATACATCCAGGACCTGTGGCACTGCCAACCTGTAAAGCATCAAGCCCCATGGCACAGCATCCATCCACACTCAGCTGGCAGCAGAGGGAAAATAGGGGAGCACGGGTACATGGTCTGGCCCCAAGCATCATCAAGCCAGTCTGGATGCAGCTGTCCAGAGGCAGATGAAACTGAAGCACCCACTCAAGTTTCACTCTTCACTTTGCACAAAAGTGCATCTGGAAATGCCACAGAGAGAGCATAAGCAATGGGCTGTGTAGGAGAGGGGACAATGGGAGAAGGGCACACATCAGAGAAGCATCACCTGCCCTGGAACAGCATCTCTCACAGAGGGCAGCCATGGATGCTCAGGTAAAGGACAGAAGAGAAGACAATTACAAAGCAATTCTTCTTCTGCTCTCCTCCTGGCCATCAGCAGTTCACAAACCAAAGCTATTTTGTCTAGACTGGTTTAACAGCCATTGACAGACCTAGAGAAGGAAAATATGACCCCTTCTGGATTCCAGTACAGGGACACCCCCATATTGCTTCCTGTCCCCTCTCCTCAGCCAGCAGCCTGTTCTGCTTAGCCTCATCCAGTTCTGCACAGGGAACATGTCACGTTTAAACTGTTGATTTGGTTGCAAAGGACTTACAAGTCCAGCTTTTGGGAGGACTGGCCTTAAGACCAGTCATCCTACTCTCAGAAACACAGGCTACCATGGGACACCAATCAATCAGAGCATCTCAGCATCTACTGAAGAGCTCCCCAGGGCTCTATGCACTGCCTGCTCTCCCAGGATTATTTCATCACACCAACGTGCTCAGTATCAGTGAGGAATTGCACACCACAGCCAGAAAATTCCTGCATTGGTCTCCAAGAGCTTGCTTTACCTCTGTGATAAGCTGTCCACAAAGCACTCTCAGATCTTCTGGGGTCAAAAGCCCTAGGGCTCTGCTAACACACCCCACTTTTTTTTTCTTTTTTTTCTTTTATTTTTGCCATGAGATCTTTTCAGCCCATCTATACTAGCAGGGAGAGAACGGCATGTTCTGGCCAGGGGTTGCTTAGCAAGCTCCTCTCCCTGCCCTGAGCAGCTGGCACTGAGGGGTGATCCAAGGGGCACCCAGTGCTTTCCTTTGACTCAGGCATCCTACAGGAAATGCTTTATGCTCCTCCAAAGTGCCAGGGACACTGACTCCAGGCAGCGCAGCTTCCGGCAGCCTACTTTGCTCTCTTTTCTCTGCCTATTCCTGGTGGCTGGAGAGCTCAACTATCCCTCCTCCATCCACCTAGGTCCAGAGCCAGAGGAAAACCTCTTACCACTGCACAGTGCCCTGTAGCACGCTTGTGCACTGCTGCACACAAAGCCCTCCAGCAGCAAGGGAGAAGCAATGCTGACATGAAGCTGACGTCTGACGAGGATAGCAGAGGGACCAAGATGTCCCTTCCCCCGGGGTTTTACTTCAGTCTTTTTTTCTTTTTTTTGACCATGTTTGTAGATTGGTTTCCCAAGGATACAGGACTTGTGCAATTCCACAGCCTACCTCTATGTGTTTCTGCATGCACCCGTGTTTGTGTGACTGCCTGTCTCCCTATTAGCTCTCCTCCCCCTCCACCTCCCAATATATCTACAAACACGTCAGCAATGCCAACTGCATCTCAAACAGGAACACAATTTGCAAAAATAGTAAGTTTCCACCATTTCATGGAAATGTGCAACCAGGCTGAAGAGAGACAAAATAGCAGGGTTTGTTTTGTTAGCTTTCTTTCCAAATGATTTGACTGAAGGGCTGTGTAGCACATTACCAGTCCACTCTGTGCAGACCCAGCAAAGCACAAACCACTGCTGGGGAAGATCTGCTCCAGCCCTCCTCCTGCCAGCAGTGAGCCTGCATGTATTGTTTGCAACATCCTGCTCTCTCCAGCACCAGCTGTTCACTGTGTGCCAAGAATGGTTAAGTGAGAATGCTGCTCAGGACCCTCAAAAATGCAGGAGAATGCTTCAAGTCCCTTCATTTACCAAGCTTCCACTTACAATGCTGCTTTTCTTTCACCATTCTTCCCGAGTGTGGAGCTGCTGCACATCCCAGTGCACAGCTACAGCAGAGACACTCTGGACTTGCCTAAAAGCTGAGGCTGAGGGTCTCATCTCGTGGCTGATGACAGTGTTTTTGTGCATATACTTAACCTCAACATGTGTGAAGGCAGCATGCTCAGGGGAAAGACCTTAAACACGTTTGGAAGGTTGTGCTGAGTGAGGCTCTCCGAGCTCCCTGCCACCATAAAAGCATTCCCCCTTCTTAGTGAACCGTATCTCAGCCTTTTCAACACAGTTCTACAATTAGCCCTCTGCAAAGCTCCAAGCTTCCCAGCAGAACCAAATGAATTAACTTGAAAACACTTCCCAGCTTAAATTAATTGCACTGCAGCTTCCCGATTTGACATTGACCCTGTCTGTAAAATCCCCAGAGCAGTTACTACTTAGTCATTAGGGGCTTCTGCCTGAATGAAAGAAACCATTAATCCTACCAGGCCAAGTCTCTGCTCTCCTTCCCTGCTTACTCACATGCATCTGTGTGGTCTTTAAGCACCCCAGAAAACCTGAAACTACTTTTAGTATAAGATCAGCACCTAAATCCTTGGTTCTTGTGAATTTCCAGAATAAAAGTGAACAACAAAACCACCCTATTCATTTCCTATAGGTTTAACTGCTGTGTTTGAATTACCTGTATTTCCACAATGGAAACATGGGCTCATCAATAACCCCAAGTCCAAATCTGTCAGGGTTTTTACATCCCACAGTCCAGAGTATGCAAGCACAGAACAGTTTTTCTTATGGCTATAAGGGTGCCTGCATGTTCATTACTCTCTAGATGATCTCTGTTTGGCATTGGGCTGCTGCAGCTCTCTCTTCTGCAGGAGAGCCAGATGCTGCCAGAATTACAGGAGCTGTGAATCTCAACAAGGCTGATTCCCAGGTATGATGCTCTGCAGCCTGCCAGGAAGGACTGATGAAGGACTTATGATCTGATGGACACACAATCACAAACAAGAAACTCTTCAAAATCACACTAAATGTTTCTGCCTCCCTCACACATTGTGGGAAAATTATAGCATAAAGGACCTTTTCAGATTATTCTTCTGTTTTTAAATTATTACCTTTATAGGTGCAGGTAGCAACAAGCAAACACCATGCTAACTGGAGATAGACTGGCAAGGATTAGTTTGAACCTGCACAAACGAGAGATGGACTACTAGAGGAAGCACTCACATCTGTCCATGTCTCTTGGATAGGGTGCTTTAGCCAAACACAGGACATCTTGCTTCAAGGAGAGGTGGCTGAGGGAAATTTTGTGGGTTCTATCATGTAAGAAGCCAAGGGGGATAGTCTCTGACAATGCCCTCTGCCTGTTCTGGCTCCTCAAGGATAGACCAAAGCTCACCACAAGTCCCCTGGCTCTGAAAGCTCAACTAGAATTCACTGATTTAAGCATTTGGTGCCTGTTCACAACTCCCATCAGGATGAATGGCTGGTGGGACACGGCATGACTGCAGGAGCCTGCAGCAGAGCACTGCACTGCCTGGGAAGGCTGTGTGCAGCTCAGCCAGAAGTCTGATCTGATCTTGCACCCTCAAGGTGGAAAGGTTGAAAAGCCTCAAAACTAGGAATAAAAAATCCCTAATCAAACAATAAACAACCCACAAACAAAGAAGAAGATCACTTAAAATGCAAAAAGGTGCTTCATCCTGCCTGTGAGAGCCATCTCTCATCTATCTCTGGTATTGCTCTGCTCCCTTCTCAGCCACATTGGCTTCTCCAGTTATTATGCATACAAATGGAATGAACTTCAGTCATTTGTATTACTAGTTTTTAAATAACATCTGACTTTTCCAAAGTCAATTTTCCAGACAGCAGCTGAGGCCAGGGCTCCCCTTACCACCCGCCCAAATCTCAGAGCACATTTCCTCAAAGTCTGCCTTTTTCAAAACACACTATTATTACAGTAGTTTCTTCCTACCTTCTCAGAAACTCTGCCAGAGCCCAACAGCCAACACCATCAGTGTCACCTTAAGGTCTGCTGGGCCTGCTGTCCCCACACAGCCCCTAAGCCATGCACCAGCCCCTCAAGTCAGCCCTGATTGCTTTTTCCCCAGAAACCTGCATTCCCCAGGCACAAAGGACAGGTGCCTCCAAATAAAACCAGAGGCTGAACCGTAGGTAAAAGAGGGAGTATCTGCTGCAATTTTAGTTGAGTCTTTTTTGCCCACAAGCATCTCCCATCTGCTTCCAGCATGCTCAGTCATTATCTTCCCTCCTCACGAGGGCTATTACTTAGTTGCTATATCCCACATTTAAGCCACAAGTTGAGCTGTTCCCAGATTGGTTTTTTTCCTCATTTGACATCCAAGCTAAGCAACACCACAATTGTTTCAGGTTATGTCAAAACACTTTGGTCATCTGTTCTTGGGGCAGTATTTCACTCAGTTTTGCAGTTACTTTGCTCAATTTCTTTAACCCTTGTTTTACTTTACCCTTCTCCCAGCTAGAGGCAGAGCTGAATTTGAACCCTTGTGTTCAAGTACTCCATGAGAAGGGGCTGAACTTGGTATTGCATGTGTATTTGTTATGCACATGTACTAGTTATCTTAGTATGTGCATTTACTGGAACAAGGCAACTGCCACTCTCTAAGGATAAAGTCTTCACTGATACAACACTGCTACTTACTAAATAACCAGGAGCTTTGACAAAATTTAGACTTTGCAGATTAATCCCACTGCTGAGTAGCACATGCACACATGCAGGAACACAATGAAACATTCAAACTCATGGACACTCTACCATGGAGAAGGCAGCAATTTGAACTGTAATAACTGTTTGTGGCATACAAGGTGCCTGTTCACCTTGCAGATGCAAGTAATGCAGGGATTTTTCTGGTCCCTCAATGATTTCCAGCCTCCAGAGCCTACATCATGGCCACATCCATGCCACTTGGCCTTCAGGAGGGGAAGTTTCCTCCCCACAGGTGTGAGGGAAGCAGTGCCAGGCAGCCTGCTGCTTCACTCTGATGTTGCTGCTTTGGTCTCTTGCCTTTATAGAAAAAAGGGCTGGATCTTATTTTGTTTGAAAATGACTCTCTATTTTGGGCCACCCATGAAGTTGCCCAAATTCAAACCTCAGGAGTTTGCAGACTCCTGCTGAGCGAAAAGGCAGGAAGAGGAGTCATAAAAACTGTGGCAGAGGAAGGAAGAAAAGACAGGGGAACATCAGTAGCTGCATTCCCAAGGAGGATTGCAAAGCTTAAGAAACAGACCACCACAGAACACAGTGATGGAGACAGAGGTGATAACCCAGCTGAACCACTGGAACAGAAACTGGGATGCACCTCAGTCAGCCCTCCATTTACACAGCTCCAGAAAGCATTTTGTGTACAGCCAGCAAGCAAGCTCAGCACCAAGTGCCCTGGAACATCTGCTTTACACCTGATCTACACAGCACCACTTTCTTGGCCACACGATCTGGGTACTACTTAAAGCCTTGGCAGAGATCCAGGCATGTGGCCAAGAGCACTTGCAAAGTGGGATCTGATGATACACTGGGTGGGATGACCCCCAAGTTAGAGATAAACCACCCCTGCCTTTGTAAACATGGCAAATAGTGAACCAGCCTCCCCAGCCACAGCCCAGACAGCTGCTCTGCAGCAAGTACAGCTCACACTGCACTCTGCTCACCTTGTACAGCATGCAACGGGTTTTACCTGGCCTTTACTGTTGTAAAACCCCCACATTTTCAAAGCAAAATGCAGCAGTCATTCAAGGGCATGTAAGTCCCCAAGCATAGGATCTGGGGAAGGAGCTCATCAAGGGGGCACTAAACCATCCCAGAGCCCTATGGTGGGAGGCTGTCAGTAGATGGGCTGCCCTGGAGTGCTGTGACTCACACTGCTCTCAGACAGACCACCACTGGAAAGCACTGGAAAGCACTGTCACCACAGCCATCCCAGAGGCAAGAGCAAAGGAGACAGTGGGGAACAGCCCCCAGCAGCTACATACCCCCTTTCATCAGTTCCCAGAACAAAAGCACTACTCCCCATCAGGAAGCAAAAGGCACCCCCACCAACCTCCACCACACTTGGTCCATAAAGCTCCATTCCATTAGAGCCACTGTTGGCACATCTGTTAGTGCTTTAAAGTACATACATCTGGCTTAATTGAGCACTTCACTTTACTGCTGCTTTATCTCCATTTTCTGAACAGGCCTTGGAGAGAGGGGGCTTTGTGTAGCTGAAATTTGCTTCTTTTTTCATTCTTCCTTTTAATTTTTTTTTCCACTGAATCCCACCTGAAGCAGGAATAAAAGCCACCGTGACAGTTGCTCACAATCTCCGGGACTGCTTTCAGGAAAGTCTCCTCTCTAGAAAATAAACCCCATGTAAATATTCTGGTTTGTCTGCTTCAAAGCTGCAGACTTCAACCTCACCAATCCTCCCTTCCCACTCGTTTCCCCAGCAAAAAAATCAGAATTAGTGGCAGAAGGTGGTGTAGCATATGTCAGGAAGAAAGAAAAAGGATCTTGCTGCCCCTGCTGTCTCTGAAACGTTGCCTTTCCCAAGTTACAACAAACAGGAAAAATAGAATCAAAACACAGCCCCCATGTCCCCCTCCAACCACCCAGTGCAGGCTGTTCTGGTGCCAGCTACTGCTCACAAACAATCACACTGTGGATTCCTCTGGCACATCCTTCCAGGTGGCCTCAACAACAGAAAAACCCAGCTCAGGAAGCCTGCATTGGATGCATACAGTGCTTGAATCCCTTCCAGAAAGTACAAGTGTCCCTCATGCCCCCAGACTGAGGAGAGGTTACCTGAAATGCCCTTTGCCAGCTCCTATATGCCTGTTTCCCTGTGAAAACAGAAGCCAGGCACACAGCAGCTAGGAATGTAGAGGAGCACTGGCTGTAAAGTTGGCTGTTTTCCCACTAAGCCACCACAAGTACTTTACAGCCACTGGAAGAACAGGATTGGTGCCTCCTGGGGCAAGGAGTTTGGGCACCTTCACTGCCATCCTCACAAGGACCTATGCCTAGCATCCTTCCACAGCTTTCAGGCCATGATATGGGATGGGCACTGTCCTAGACAGTATTTCTCTCACTGCAGACTGAGGCTGAGACTGCTCAGCTGGCCACCTGTCATGGAGCACCAAATGCACACAAATACATTATGCTGCTTAATGCCAACACAGAATGCAACCCACACAAGCAGCCCAGAAGCTCTGTAGCTGCTAAAAGCAGGATGACCTGCTGAAATCAGGACTGTTGCAGCTTCAGGGTAAGTGGTTGAAGAGATGCTTCATCACACACCACACATCACGGCTGTGATGCAGCAATCCCCTCAATCTGTTTCAGGCACCAAAAAGGGAGCTCCTCAGTTACACCACCACTTGTTTTTCATGTCCATCAGGTATGTTCCCCACCCCCACCAGCCATCTCCCAAGTGTCCTGCCTTGACCTCAGATCCTTGTTCTCCTGCCTGCCATGTACAAGAGAATCCTCTTCAGCCAGTGTCACACCTTGTGAACTCTGTGGCTCTCAACTCTTCCAATGGAAGCAGGCATCTGCATCCTGCCTGACCCTCTACAAGAATAAGATATTCAAAGCACTGTCAGCTCTCCCAATGCTGTGTTCCAGTTTGATTTCATGCTGCAGTGCTGAGTCCAAGCATCCTTTATCCCTGCTGCCTGGTATCTTTTCTCCCATGTCTAAGCACAAAAGCCACCCTTGAAGCGAGCAAAAAGCAAGGCGCACTAGCAGCAGCCGAATGAGCTCCCCTGGTCATTCCTGTCCCACTCCAACAAGACTTCAAACCCAGGAAAAGAAGTATCTGATTAGTGAAGTGAAAGAGAGTCAAAATTTAATTAAACTCTGCACTTCCTATCCTGAACTGGTAATGGATGATCCTGTGTGTTTGATAATTACTCAGGAACTCTTGTTTCACTAGAGAGGAAAACAGACCTGTCCTTAACAAGACAAACTTCTGGGTTCCTTGGGAAGAAGGCAGCAAATTACAGTCCTTAAACCTCTCCCTGCCCTCCTCTCTTCTTCCAGAACAGCTAATATCACAAAGCAGAGACATCTTTCCTTTGAAAAAATCCCTCATTAGAATTTACAGTTGAACCCAGCTGGACTCTACCAGTTCAAGTTATCCTCAAAAGGAAGCCCTGTCTTCCAAAGTTAGGGAAGGCAGAGAATTTAGATACTGCTGTACAACCCACACTGACACTCAGCCCTTCAACCAAGACAGAGAGAGGGGACAGCAGGTGGCTTCTGTAGCACTGCTTCCCAGGGAAACAGGGAGCAGTCAGGAAATGAGCTGCTCCTCTGTGACCAGCAGCTGTTATCAGGAGGACTGTAATGAATTATCATCTCCTGTGCTTCTGGAAACCAGTAACATAGGGACTTTCCAAGCCAGAGGCTGCACATGGATCATCACATTTCTTGGCCACCTGTACATCTGTGAATTTCTATACTTCCTTTTAGATGACATTTATATCTCAAGGCCATTTCCAGCTTCTTACAGGAGCAACCTTCATAGTTCAGTTCTGTGCCCTGCTCGATCTTTTCATGGAATGCCAAATGAAACTGAAAAATAGTGATCTTCTTGTTCCTGCTTCATAGGCCTTCAGAATGCTAAGTGCACCTGCTGTGCACCATGCACGCCTCCAAAATCAACCACAGCCCTGGTGAGGGGCTGGGAGCCAGGACACCTCTTCTTTAAAAAGAAAGAAAAATGCCCAGCCTCTTTGCAACTACAGAAGGCCTTGGCATGGGCTAAGGGCACAGGAAGAAAGCCAAAGCACATGGAAAACAGCAGCAGCAGTTCTTACTGCTGCCTAAGTGGAGAGCTGGGACACCACCCTAGAGCAAGGAACTCTCTGCAAGCTCCTGAGGAGCAGCACAGGGTGCCCTGACACACAGACCCCTCCAGTGCTGCCCCAATGGCACCACCCCCATCAGCACTCACTTCTGTCACACAGTGAGACATGTTGGCTGAGGACCAATGAAAACACCTTCTAATGGGATTTTTCAGGTTTCAAGGGTATCAGTGTCTGGCACAGGCTAAAGTAATTAAGATGACTTCCAAGAGACAATCTGGCATTGATTAACCAGCTATTTACCACTGAATATTACAAGTTTCCACTCTAAAACTCTGTACCAGAACACTTGCTATTTCCTAATTGTTTTCTCCCTTGCCCCATTCCTGTCTCTCACAAAGCCCAGCTGTGGCCTCTCACACCACTCCCTCAGCCTCACCATGCTTTGCCTTGCTAAATAAACCATGATGGTGTCAGCCAGACTAAAGCTGAAAGGCTTCCTGAGGGTTAAAGGGAAAAGCATGTTGCTCTTGGCAAACAGATAAATCCAGTTTTCACTGAACAGGTCTCAAGATGGACAGCCACAGCCACATATGCTTGCAATCATCATATTTACATTTGAGTCTTCCTACTGAATACCAGTAGGAAGAATACCAGGGCAAGAAAAGCCTTGGGCTGATCTCATTTCTACCAGCTTCATTTGGCTGATCCCTACACAGCCACAGATCTCTTCATCATCAAGTTCCTCCAGACCAGAGACATCCCTAATGCTGTAAGAGCTAAGTTAACAACTCATTTCACTACTACTCCCTCCTACATCACTTAGAAAGCGTGCCTGGAGGAGCAGCAAGCAGGTGATGCTGGAGGGAAGGGTTTGTAGTAAGCAGGGAAGAGTTACTGGTGGCATTTAGCACCTCACAGGAAGGGTAATGCAAATTTTGCATTCAAAGACAGGATTTGTTACAGGACCAGAGAAGGTAGAATGGGCATGTCCAGTTTCAGGGCACTTCCACACTCTCTTCATGTATAATATCTCCCCTCTTTGAAAGGGAATTAGGATGATCTTCCATTCCCAGTGTGTTCCAAAGGAGCAAAATACACCCAGCCTCTGCACTATGTGAGTCCTTCCCTGCAAAGCTGTATCATCCCTGCTGCCAGTGCCCCCACAGCAGCACAGGAGATGCATGGAAAGGCAAATCAGTGGGACAGGACTTTGCCTCTTTTGAGGTCTGCAGAATACTATGTAAATTGATGGGGCAACATGAATATTTATTATTAAGGAGGTGTAAGAGAAGAGGAGAATGGAAACTGCTTATCAATAATGAAAAGCAAAAGTGAATAAAACCTGTGGAGATAACCTGTGGAGAAAGACAAGCATCTTTCTTGCTCCTCAATTACATAATGGAGCACTACATAAGAAAGTAGGACAGATTGGTCAGATAAGATACTAGAAAGGAAAAGGGCAACCAAGGAAAGTAGACTACACCTACAATTAAGTCTAGGAAGACCAAAAGGAATTAACAACTCTTATAAATATGCAGCTTTTACTGAGATGAAAACTACTGGATTAGATGAACATGGACAATCCAAGTAATTAGCCACTGGTATAGTTTACAAAAGGGTTGTGATAGTGTATCATGTTATGAGTGATTTTAAGTCAAAAACAAATGTTACTTCTAGTGTGCCAGTCTGAACAGCCATTCACACAGCAAAAATCTGTGGTCTGAACTGGACAAGAAAGCAGGCTTGAGAATGGGACACTGTCCTTCTGGCTGGGAAAAATTAACCTGAGAGCATCAGAGATGGATATCCTAAGAGATGGATGTCCTAAGAGATTACCTGACACGGTGTGGAATGATCCCTGAACCAAGAACCTCCACCAAAGAAAAGGGCAGTGCTCAGATCACATCTACTGCACTGGACCTGGGATGGAGGTCTCCAGATGATGATTCCCTACAAAACTGCCCTCGATCAGTTGCCACAACCAACAGGATCAGCCTGAATCCTTAAATTGGACAGAAAATGGAGAAGCACCCATACAATGAAACAGCCCCAGAGACAGACAAAGGAACAAACTCCTAATAGAGCATCAGCTGGTGGAAAATGTAAGAAGTCATCGGAGAAGTCATGCAGACAAATTAACTTGGAAAATGGCAGAAGGCTGATGAATATTTGGCATCAAAACAGCCATCAGCCTCCCTGTGATGTTCCCAGAATGAAACTGTAGAATGAGCCATAAACAGTCTGAAGTGCATCTTGCTCCTTTGCCCCAAAGGCAGCATGGCCATGCTGGGGGAGCTTGGAAATGGAGGAGCAAATGTTTAAAAATCTAACCCTCACTGAGTCACAGGAATAAACCACTCTAGGAAGGCCCACTGTAAGCTGGGGAAGAGCCTTTTGGAGGCCTTAAAGGCATGTGACACTTCTCAGTTTCTCTCCTACCAGCTTTTGTTTCATTTGCAATTAAAGTATCAGAGCTGCCAGCTATCCTTTTCCCTGTTTCTGTCAGGGTTGTTAGCCTCAGACAACATACCTGATACCTCCTCTTAAGCAACCTATTCTGTCTCTGTTCCCAGCTTTACCACATTATCTAGTCATTGCCATTGTATAAGGGCTTTGTTTCAAAGCCTTTCCCCACTTACTCATTGCAAATACTCACTTTCTGATCACTTGCTCCATTTCCCAAATCCCCTTTCACTTAAAGTTTAAGGTCACAAAGTACAGATTTGCTCATTTCAGCTCCCCCCCCAAGCTGGAGTAGTTTGGCTTGGCTGCAGAGTAAACTCTAGAGCCTAAAGAAAACAAACACATAGGACACTTCTGCTACTCTGAAATGCTGAGCAATAAAATCTCAGCAAATAAATAAATAGATGGAAACACGCTTTAGGTCAGAGAATGTCATGCCACTTGGTTTGCTACAATTTAAAATAAAATCAATTTTAAAAACAAGCAGACCAGGGACCCACACCTAAAAAACAGTATTAACAGCAAAACCATCTCTCCATTACCTTTGAAAATCTAGTACGGTAAAACTTTTTCTGAAATAGAAGTATTGTTTTAGCCTCAATCCAACTGTACTGTGAATAAAACCCCAAATTCTTTTGAGCACAATTTTATTTTGCATTTGGTCTTGAACATAATTTGGTCACACTGACCTTTAACAAAGACCCTCCCATGACAAAACCTACCTTCTGTCAAGCTGAAGGAGCATTGGCATGGCAGGGTTAACACTATGTCCTGTGTCCACTAATCCTGCTGGGCTTATGAGGAGAACTAAAACATCAGAAAATTCTTATTTTAAGGAAAAAAAATCCCCTCTGAGATTAGTGCAAGGGCCTCCTGAACCACTGGACACATCAGCCACATCACAGCAGCCTCCTTGGGAGCAGAAAAGTATCTGCCCTGCCCTTGAGGTATCACCTGGAGATGGCATCCTAGAAAGACCGTGCTCCAGCCAGTAGATGATGCCATATTTTCTAGGCAGGGTATTATTAGGGCTGAGTTATGGTATGACATCCTCATGCCAACACTATTTTCTCACTCACAGTGCTCTTTCCCCTCCCTGTCTTTGTTTTCCTCCTGTAACTCATCAGAGCAGCCAAGTCCTCCCCGTGGCACAAGCTCCCACTCCCCTGGAGCTCTTCCCTGCACCTGTGCCTGCCTGCATCCATTTTTCAGGCTCATGACTGCTGCTGAGGGCTGCCAGCTGCTTTCCAGGGGGTTAACACTTCCTTCCCCGTGGGACACTTCTCTGTGGACACAGGGTGAGCCTGGGTGATTTCTTCAAAGCAGGATGGGAGATGCTCTCACTCTGGGATCAATGAAAACACACAGGTCTTAGCTTTCCACTGGCAGTTTCACTAGCAAAAGTCCCATTCATCAAAGTCTTCAGCCTGGTCTTTCACTGCCCATCCCAGCACTGTTCTATTCAGCTTTATCCTGACACTCTGTACCACCCGTATCATTTATTCCAAAGAGTTTTTCTGGCCTTTCTCTCTTCATAGCAATGAGCCCAACAGTGCAACCACAAGTATTCAACATCTTCACACCTACAGTTTCCACCAGGGCTGGTGTTCTTGCCCTTTGATTGATTTCAATCAATTTCATTCTTTGACTTTTAGTTCTTACCCTCAGCTTCCAAGACTTCCATGCTCTCATGCCCTCCAACTGTATTTAACAATGAAGCAAAATTTGGTTAATACTGGACCCATACCTACATTATCTTTGATCTTCCAGTTTGTCCTTGCTGCACAGCAGCTTCAACTCTAATTTTATTTATGTAGCTGAGAAACCTGTTGCTATTTGTTTTAATTTCTTTTGCCAGACCTAACGCAGCACGACTTTTGGCAATTCTCATTTTATCCCTACCCTTCCTGACCTCTAAGACATTGCTTTTTTGCCAATTAGTCTTTTTTTCCATTCCTTACAGACTCTCTGTTTAATCCCAGCTATCCTTTTTAAGGTGGCTATTCATCAGCTTTCAGCAAGGAGCCCTTTCCTGCCCTGTTTTCCTCTTCTGCTTAGGACCCTGGTCCACATAGTTTCTGCACTCCTGAATAAGAGGCTCTGTATCCCCTGCATTCAGGATTCTCTGCCCAGATGACTTCACCCACCAGGTTTTTTCATTTTTCAAAGTTTGCCCTTTCAAAGACAAGTATCCTAGCTCCAGATCTACTTTTGTTTAGGTTTCTATTTAATTTAAAAGGAATCCATTTTATGAGCACTAGGTCCAAGATTCCTCTGTACAATCAGGCCCTCTTAACATCAACATCAGTTACCAAAACAAAACCTAAAATAGCACCTCCATTTGCTGGTGCTCTATTTAATGAAAAAATCTGGGCTACCACATCCAGGCATATCTATGTTTTACCTTATTAATAAAACATGCTTGCCAATGTGTATTCCTAGATATTAAGATACATTCCTAAGTTCCCACAGCAGTATTATTTTGGAAACTTTTATCTTTCCAATAATATTACTGAGACATTTATCCACACAATCAGTGCCACCCCACAGAATTTTCTTCATTTTCTTTGTTTTCATTTTTAATTCCACCTTCCCCACAGAGGTTGCCTTTCTTGTCTTTACACTGCTATAGCTACCAGTCCATATAGACTACATGCCAGTGCTTCTGGTATCACCAGTTCTGGGTCCTTGACTTCTGATCAGCCACCCAGACCTTCCTCCTTTCTAGGATACTGTCAAAGAAAACAAAACACACCATCACAGAAAAACACCACCACAAAACCCTGTCACTGCACAACATTTAAGTCTGCTAATTGTGGCCTCATCTTTGGTCTGTTTGAGATGGAGTCAGTAGTGTTGGCTCAACATGAGGGACTGTGAATGGACTTGTCATGGATGTCACAGGGCCTGGCACATTTCTTCATCAAAACCAATGTTAGCCAAAAAAAGAGGAAATGCAAATGAGAAAGGATGAATTAGACTAAGACAAAAATGGATTCTGGTAGGCTAAGAAAGTCTCAGTGCCCATTCTGTTACTGTGGGACCAAAGAGTTTTGTTTTCAGTACTTCCTTTGTTCCTGATCCCACTCCAATTTTTGTGTGCTCTGTTTCACCGGGAAGTCCTTGAAAGCAACTAATGTGGCCCTGGCCATAATCTGCTTAAGGTAATTTATGGTGGTACAATACAGCTGACTTCAGGGAAGTCAATCCTGACACCAGGAAGGTCCCATGAACTGTCTCAGAGCCAAGTTTGTGAACTAGGATTCAAGGGAGTTGGATTCCAGCCCTCCTACTCTGCTTCTCAATCCTTAAGAGACCTTGAGGAAATAATTGTATCACTCTATCCAGCAGTACACATCTATAAAAAAGGGACCATAAAAATCCCACCTTTGACAGAATGACTGACAGATCAAGCCGGCAGATAAAAAAACAATCCTTGTAACTACGGCAAGGACAGCCACATACCCAAAATAAACAGATATTTAGCTGCAAGTCCCTTACTCTGACACTGACTGTGCTTTTAGTGTCACATAAATAATTCCCTTTTATTTTGTCATGCTATTATCACTGAACATACAGGTTAAAGTAAAAAGGGGCAGGGGACTGGGGAAACTCTCATTTCTTTCTCTCTTTAGTCCTGCAAAAGCTGGAGGTGCTCAGCAAAATCCAAAAGGATTGTGGTAAGGATTACCTCACCTGCCTTGCTCCAAAAATCACCTCTTCACAAAAAATGTAACGCACTGCAGCTGCCCAAACTAAGACAACCCCAGACAATAATCCTGAGCTGTGCATTTGACTTGATTTTTTCCTCAGGCTATGCAGATTAAGCAAAACTGACCCCATGCAGAAACCCAGGAGACACAGACAACTGTCTCTGCTCACTCACCCTGACACAGCCCCCACTCTGGACCACACAACAAGGTGAGTGGGGGGAACACAGATGTTTCCCCAAAGCACTAAACACAATTCACCTCACTGTTACCTTCTTACCTGCTGAAAATTTCCTGTTCTTGCTTGGCATCAGGCACTGCGATGACCAAGCCTGGCAGAGGTTGGACGCTCCTCAAACTTGGAAATTTCAGGAAAGACCTGGGTGCATTTTTTTTTTTTTTTCACCTCATACAACAAGAATCAGCAATTTTGTAGAAGTGATTTGCATCTTCTCAACCCAGTCATTTTTCATATCAAAAAGGTGTACGTGCCAAACCACATGTGAGCCTAGGCATGTGAGAGCAACAGTAGTCTCCAACTTGCCCTTGAGAAACATCAGGCATTAATAAGCCATCCATTAACAGGGAGAATGCTGTGAACAGCTTCAGAATGGCCAAGATTTGGTCCTGAAGGAGCTATAAGACTCTGGGAGCAGAAGTCAGGCTCCTGGAAGTGATAAATCTAACTCTTCACCTGAGCCACTGGATCAAATGCCATTGTTATCACTTAAAATCAGTGTGTTAACCTGAGGTCCCTCCAGGACAAGAGAGTCCCAATATACAATTTGCTCAACAGGCTAATTTAGTGATAATCTTGTCTTCTAAAGACTTTTTCATCAAAGAACAACACTCAGGCTCCAAGGGAAAGGGTGAGCATCCCTAATCTCACTGCCCCATGGCTGGATTAGGTAATATGGATCTTCAGTTTAAGAAGCTGAAGCTGAGCTCCCTCAAATCCTCCTGCTCCTGCTGAACCTCCTGAGGCCTGGCTGATTAAAGGGCTGCAAGAAGCAGCCACATAATGAAGTCCTCCAGCCCTGAGCCCTTGCTCTCCATAAATTCATCACAGCTTATAAATTCTCTGAAATCAACACCACACCGTCACAATGCTTAGCCCTCATTTGTTCCACAGTGAATAACATAACTCCAGTGTTGGGCAACTTGACTTGCAAAAATCCAGACTGTCTGCTCCTCCCACCCTAAGGAATGCTCTTGCCTGCTCTCCATTGTATGGTCTGGATGGCCCTGGGTTTGGAAGGAGGACAAAGCAAAGACAAAGGGACAATACTATGGTTAAAGACAGCAGCCTGGGCTCTCCTGTTGCCATATCGCCTCAGCTGGTTATAATCTCCTCCACAAAATGAAATAACAAGAGAATTACTAATGACTGGAAGATGAGTGTGCCTTGCTGAGGCAACACAGCAGGGCAAAGGACCCTTGCTAAGAGCAGTGAGAATCTTATTTCAGAACACAGCTGCCATTTACCCATCTCCCCAGATCCCAGCATGCCTTCAGTAGACTGCTGCAATGAAAAGGAAAAATCCTCTTCTTCTTCCACCAATTAATGCCCCCAGATTACCTTAGTTGCTCTGAACCCATTTTCCCTTAATAAGCTAGGCCAGCCTGATGCTTGTCCCCCACAGCTGTTCACAAGCACCTATTAAGAGATCTCAAGCACCCAGAGAAAGCAGCATGAACAGGACCAGCCAGGAAATCCCCAGATGGCCTAAGGGGAGGGAAAAAAACCTGCATGATGCAACCTTGTGCTGAAGCAAACCTGCCCTAACCAGTTCCCATCCAGAGTAGTTTCTTCCCAGGGCAAATGAATTTCTTCCCCAGACAGCTGTTTGTTCATGTACAGATGTCCAGAGGCAGCCACCTCCTTGCCTTGTCTCCACCACTTATGCCACATCATCAATTATATTTCATGTTATTTCACTCCTTGCTTTGAGCAACAGCAGCTCTTGTTTCAGGTAAGGACACACTTCCCCCTCTTTGTTTGCCCATCTCAGACCAAGCCTTCACTGTATCTTCTGAGAGCAACATTTAGCTTGTGACTGACCCTGTACTTCTTTACACTCTGATGGGAAAACAGCAGTAGTCCAAACCCATTCCACCATCAAAATTCCCACATAGAACCTCTGGGGACTCCACTTTCTGTGGCACCCTAGTCTGAACTTGAGGGTTGTGTTGTGCTGATTATCAAGAAACACTTGGAGAGAGGGAACTGGGCTCAGGGAGCTGAGGAAGGAATCAGGAAAGCCTGACAGACATCAACCTGCCATCAGCAGGGGTGTAAGCACAGCTTTCAGGAGGTTGCAAACAATAGGAAAGAAAAGGCTTGACAACCCAGAAAGGAACAATTGCTTTAAAATTGCAAGATTTCGACCAAAATACTCTTTCTTGAGCTGGGGGAGGATGAGGCCAGTTTTAACATCTCTTCTGCCCAAAATGACAATGGACTGGAGGGTTCTCCAGGGAGCAGAACAAGGAGGTTGTCTGTTCAGGGGACTGGTATGGATGAATTCTTTCCATTCGGCTTTCCAACATCACATTTGTAGTATTTTAAGTAAAAAAAATTAAAATCATCTTTGCCAATTTTCATTAAATGAGTAACAAATAATTTGAATGGCTCCAAAGATTATTATACCAAGCATGATATGATTGAAACATGGGAAATGTCACCACTAATGTTTAAAAAAACACACTGAAAAATCACCCATAGGACCTGACACCCACAGCCAGTCTAGACAGACTGACAAATGACTGCACATTTGCTCACCACCAAAACTTGTCCAGCCTAGCATGGAAATACCCAGAGACACAGCTGGGCTGGAAAACCTACTGGTGCCAGACAGAATCTGTGTGCCACAGCAGCTGGACAAGGCAGAGGAAGAAAAACAGTTGGCACATCCTAATGATGGTGCAGGACAAGCCCCAAGTCCTCAGTGACTGTGTCCCTTCTAAGAGACCACAGGAAACTCAAACACAAGGTTCCCCTTCCAGTGTCCCCTGCTTTATGTCTCACACTCACTGCAGAGTGTGTGACCTTCACGAGGGGAGCAGGGACAATGCTCATCCCAGAACAAGATCCAGGCAGGGACAGAATACAGACATCTCTGCAATGGAGCCTCAGCAGCTCTCATCTCCCAGATCTCCAACCAGTGACTAATTAGAAACAAGTTTAAATCCCTAGCTGGGGAGGTGCCTGAAAAGAAACAAAACATAAGGATGACGATGATATTTGTTAGTGCTGTTACTTGTTATCATCTCAAAATGTTGACAGCAGCTCTTACCAAGCATGCACCAGTGAGTAACTTACATGCACTAATTCTCCCTCAAAAAGTGTGTGTTTAACTTTTATCAGAGACAGCACTTCTCCATTCCACATGAAACCTCAGGAATTGCCAAAATGATTTAAAACCCTAGCAAACAAGAGCTCTTGGAAGTGATAATCAATCCCCTCTTGCCCACATGTGACTCTCAAGATCTGTTTCTCATGCTCCACAGTTTCCTACTGGGACCCATAAGCAAGCTGTCAATTGTCCCTTACATACAGGCAAACAGGTAATTAGTTAAATGACCTAATTAATATTAACACACTTGAGTGATATAACTAACAAAGCTCGATTTTTAAGGTGTTTTATGTATCTTTTCTCAGAGTGTGCTTGTGAGTACATTGTTGGTTCTCTGATGTCTAATACTGCTGAATTCCTGCTTTGACCCCTTAGGAGACATGAACAAGGTACAGCCCTACCACCCAGCAGCTATTTCCATAAAAGCCACAGGAAACCAGTATCTCAGAGCTCAATCCCTCCGCTGAATTTTCCGGTTCAAAAGTTTTCAGGGTAGCCATAGAGACAAAGATAATCCACACGTGCCCACACACAGGCTTGTTTGGAAGAAAGCCAGGCTCAAAATGGGACAGCCAGTGTATTGCTTTAAAACAAGAAAGAGAAGTCTTTACTGAGTGCAAGAGCCAAACAAGGACCATGTTTGCACTTTATTGCCCAGATGCCCCCTCAGCAGAGTTAATATGGCATGGCACATTGTGGAGGTGTTAAAGGAGAAAGATCTGCACTTTGCCATCAGATGCTCTGGATGCATGAAGTGTGCATTCATATGATGGGGATTAAAAAAAAGAAAATGAAGAAAATGTAAGATTTTGAAGTTTTAGGAGGTAGGGGAGAGACAAAGAATGGGCACAGTGAACTCAGCCTCGTAAAACACATGCAGGCACTCGCCTGCACTGAGCAGGGACAGGGAGAGCTCTGGTGCCAGGTCCTGGAGCAGCACAGGGATATGCCCTCTCCATGCCCGGGGCTGAGGCGATGGCACAGGCAGGCAGGGACAGACGGGCAGAGACAGCCAGGCAGGGAAAAGCCAGGCAGGGAAAAGCCAGGCAGGGACAGACAGGCAGGGACAGACAGGCAGGGACAGACAGGCAGGCACAGCCAGGCAGGCACAGCAGGCAGCTCAGAGCTGCTCTCCCTGTCCGAGGCTGCAGCACGGCTCACTCAGGCTGCCCCAGCTGCTGCTGCTGCAGGGAGCAGGGCACAGCCCCGGGCTCAGGGCAGCACCCACAGCAGCCCCAGCACACGATGGCACCTTCTGCTCTGGACACATCCAGCCCTGGAGGGGCTCCCGCACCGCCGGGACTCCAGAACCCAGGGAGAGGGCTGGACCGAGCAGGAGAAATGAAGTCTAAATTCACTTAGAGTGACTTTAGGACCCAAACGAAATACAGCAGGCCCAGGGGACCCTTCTGGCTGGCCTCACCACAACTGAGGAATTCAGGGGTACCTTCTGCAGCAAAGAACTCCTTCCATCTCCAGTGTCTGCCACTAGCACCATTTGCCCCTGTGCCCCAGTACCCAGGAGACCATTGAACTAGCCAGTAATTCAAATATTCCATGAGTTTTCTGCTCTGTTCAGGCTGGGACAGCTTTCAAGGAACCTACATCTCTAAAATATCCCCACCACACACATCACACCCCTAGCCTGAACTCTTCAAAAAGTAAAAGGGAAAAGAAAAAGCTGTGTCAGGATGGAGGACACAGCATGAAGGGTGCAAGCACAGGCACATCAACAGCTCCTGGGAAAGAGGGGGGGTGTTGAAACACAGCCCAGACCTGCTGCTTAGCAGCTGGGATTTAACACTTGTTGCATCAAGAGAAATTAGTAACAGGAATCAGCACAGAGAAGGATGGGGGTGTCAAGTTCAACACAGCACTGCACCAGGGGAGAGCAGCAAAACTGGTCTTTAGGGAAGTGTTGGTTGGGTTTGCTCTATTTTCTATGTTTTGTGAATAGATGTTCATACTCCTAACCAAAGTCCCAGAAGTGTATACCCTCCCTTAGATCTTCTTATTCCATCTTGGTGAATCTCCAAGGCATGAACAGCAAGTGAATTTTTATTATTTTCTTTGCTGGAGCTCTTAGGGATTTGAAAGAAAATGCTTTTGTTAATGGCAACAGCTAGCTTTATCAGCTAATTCCTACCACTGATCCAACAGAGTACTGAATGGGAGGAGTAAAGTGAAAATCCACATCCCCCCAACATTTGCCTCACTGAGCGTGCTGGTGCTGCCCAGGCATCACCCCTGCATGGCTCCTTCAGCCATGGAGCAGCTTTGGTGGGCACCTGGCATCCAGCCAGGACCAACCCACCACAGGTGTGCAGCACACGTTGGCTCCTCTTCAAAATTCAACCTGTGCCAGCAGCAGCTCAGGCTCCTGTTCCAGGTGACAGAGCTCCCTGCACCAGGATGAGCAGTGAACCCTCCATCCCACATCTGAAATTGAGAAAAATGAAACATGAGCTCAGCTACCACCCATCTGAGCAGATACTCATGAGGTGAAGGCTCCTGAGATTCTCCCCAATACCTGTGCACTTCAGCCACACTTCAGGTTGTGACTGCAGAGGATCACACAGTCCTCTACTTCCAATCTTCCTGCAAGGAATGTGAACCACTTGGCTCTCCCACACAGATGAAGGGAAGAAAGCCAAGACACCAAGCAACCACAGGCTCTCAGAAAAGAATTCATGATGAAAAATGATGGCTTTTCCTCTCGGAAAGTGTGACCTTAAACTGGGAAGAAGCTAGAACCTCACTGTGCAGCCCCTCACTCCATGGAGGGCTGCTAGATCAGGACCAGACCTGCACATTAGGACTCTTGCTAAAGCACATCAATGAAGAGACTCAGGAGAAGCCTAGTTGGAGGCAGGGAAAAACTGTGACAAATTGAAAATTCATCGTGGATTGCGTAACTGCATGAATAATTCCTTTCAAGCCAAAAGAGATTCCTGCAAAAGAGGTGGCTTGCTGCAGTCCCTCAGCTCCATTTAATGAAAGAACTCCCAGACAGATGGGTGGTTTGGGTATTTGGGTTATTTTGGTGGGGTTTTTTGGTTTGTTTTGATTTAAGGAAAAATTTTAAAAAAACCAACAAAAACACACACAAAACCAAACTCAATGGCAAGATGCAGCTGATTTTCCACCATCAGAGAAGAGCTGGTGGAAGCAACCAAACAGGTGACACTGATAGATTTCCCCATGCTGGTAGGACAAGAATTTGCTCAAAATGGCAAGAAAGATTCTCATTCCCTTTTGCTAGAGACAATTTTTCATTCATGAAAACAACAGAAGAGATGCTCATTGGGAGGGAAGAAAGATATGAAAAATACTTTCTCTAAGACATTGAGACTTATGAAAGCATCAGGAAAGAGGAATTGGTGAAGAGAAAAAAGGGACTGGGAAAAAGTCCCAACAGTAAGATATTCAGTAAGATGTCTGATACCCAGAAGCAGGGAAACCCCATATCTATAATTAGAGGATTCAAATCTGGAACCACCCAGCTCAGGAAGGGTCCCATCCCCTGCATCTCCCAACTGCCATGGCAGGGTTGGCCTTTTTCCATAGGCCAAATCAAATTCTGCAATAATCTCTTCTGGCCCTTCTTGTAACAAGCATTAGGACAAGAGGAAATACCCTTAAGCTGTAGCAGGGGATGTTTAAATTGGATATCAGGAAAAATTTCTTCATAGAAAGGGTTACCAAACACTGGACTGCCCAGGGAAGTGATGGCATCAACACTGAAGGTATTTAAAAGATATGGCATGAAGGTTTAGTGGTGAACTTGGCAGTACTGGGTTTACAGTTGAACTCAGTGATCTCAAGGGCCTTTTCCAACCTAAATGATTCCGTGATTTTGGTGCAGAAAGTGCACTGTTTCCCAAAGACAGCCAGGCATCTCTGGAGCAGTATTGCTGAAGAGTGCATCTTGGCCCTGAAGCACCCACACATGCCCTGATGTCTAATGCTCCAGCTGAACCCATGCTGCAGCCTTCTTCTCCAAGTGGACACTAACAGGGCCTTCCTCCTTTATCTGATCAGAGATTTCTACCAAACTTTGAAGATGGAAATCATTGGTCAGACCTCTGCACCACCCCACCAGCAGGGAGTTGGTCAATGGATCCAAAAACTAGTGGGAAAGAGAAAACCTTTATAGAAAGCTGACTAAAATTCATTCTGTCCTGTGGGATCTTTAGGAGCCAAGCCCACTGGCTTTGGAGCTCCCTCCTTGAATTCCACATATTTTACACTATTTGCCTAAAACCAGATCCCCAACTCTCTGCCAAGCCCTCCTAATCCATCAGCTCTGAGGCCAGGACTGCAGCCCACTCCACAAGTTCCTCCTTTCTTCTGCACAGCCCCAGCTTCTCCTCTTCCCTGAACACCACTCCCACAAGTGCTCATTACCCATTTTTCTCCTTCACCTCAGTTCCCCTCTTCCCTCTTCTTGCTTCCCACATGAACATCATGAGCTCTGACTCCTCACCCAGCCAATCTCAGGTCCCATTTTTTTCAGGAGAGCCTGTGTATCTGCCATGGGCTCCAGGACCAGGCAGGAAGACCAGAGAAAAGGACAGGGTGGCAGGCTGGGTGGTTTGTAGCCTGCTGCTTATTGGGAGGGTGGGAGAGATCCCTTTTTCCCCTGTTTGGGGACAGGGATGTGTGAAAGAGGTTCAGGACTGCCTGCTTCTCCAGTCCCCTTCACTGGCAGAAGCACTTTGGCAGCTCAGTGCTTCGCACCCGCTCAGGATTGCTCTGAGCACCCACATCCCTACCAGGAGATGTTGTTCCACATCTCCCACACCAGCCCAGTGCAGAGCCAAGCCCCTGCATCCTGGTGTCCAGCTGGGCTGGGCTGTGGCAGAGTCCCAGCCTGGCCCCAGCTGGGGAGCAGCTGTGCTGCACAAGTGCTGACTCAGGCGTGAGCAACACCAGCACAAGGGCATCGCCTGCCCTTGGCACCCAGGGCCAGACAGCTGGCAGCCCAGAACACACTCTGCCCTGCTGAATCACACACCAACCCCGGCAAGTCCTTTCAAGACCCATCAGTCACCAGAGGGGAAAAAAAATTACATGCACACAAAGTAATTAGAGGTGTAACCCTCTCCCCTCCCTCTGTGCAGGCTTAATGCTTCCTTTGTCCAGGCATGTTTGACTTGCTAAATCATGCTTCAGGACAACTTTCTTGACAGAAAACAAAGGTTAATTAATATTTTTAAAAAAGAGAAAGAAAAAAAAAAAAACCCACACACAGAAGACCCTTATTAAAATGGCCACCCTCTCAGCACAGCTCTCAACTCACACTGGTCCTTCTTGAAAACAGAGCAGTGACCCATGGCAATGACCCCTGCAAAAAAGCCAAACTGCACACAACCAACTCAGGGCTGTCTCCAGTGATGGAGGGGTGGGAAACCAGCCAGCAGAGCAGATCAGAGGCACAGCAATGTTCAAACCCGACGGCTGTAATCCACCTCACTCACAGAAATCCCAGCCCCACTGACCATTTGCCTCCAGCTAATTCAAAAGCTCCTCCTGGCAGCTCGGTGGCACACATCCTGTGACCTGCTGTAGCTCTGCTACCCCTGCACCAGCAGCTCTGAGGAGCACATTACAGAGCAAGGGATACCAACTCCACAGATACAGATACTCTGCTCCCATCCCTCCTCACCTAAGCAGCTGAAACCACAGCAAAGTCACTTCCCATTTATCACCTGCATTATCAAATCTTTCATCTACATGGTGGAAGTCCCTCATTACAAGCACACACATGAGAAAAGCAGGTAGAAGGCAGCTTCAAGCCTGCACTCTCCAAGTGCAAAAATATCTCTTCCACATACTGCTCCAGTTCACCTGGGACACACATAAGCACTTCTGATCCAGTTGGCTCCAGAGAGGTGGTGAAAGCACACATGCACACGCATGCTCACCAGCCAGCTCATTATATCTAATTAGACTGTCTTCCACAGGGAATTTTGAAATTCATATCCAGCAATTACTGTGTCCTGTTCTTTCCTCAACCCTCTGGATGTGTGAGCATGATTATTCACCACATGAAAAATAAAAATTAAACTTCATATATATTAAACTTCAGAGAGTTGCCATATGTGCACATTATCAGAGGTGCACTGTAATTCAATCGGTGTTCCTACTTCAAGGCAAATATGGTGGCAGCAACACAGGGAAAGAACACTCCAGCCTCAGCTTTGGATCCAGTTGTCTCCAAGAAACTGACAACATGCAACCATAACTTTTCCCCAGTAACTTTTACAAACAATTTGTCCTGCTGACATTCTGGTGTGTAAGATGTGAAGTCACACATGCATAAAGCCACTGGCAAACATGAAGGTAATTAAGCCAAAGTGCAAAGGGACTCATCCTTGATGGACTCAAGGAAAAGTCATTTCCATGTGTGTCCAGAATAGGAAAATTGTAGTTTCATACCTGATATGTCATGTGTAGGATGTAAGAGTGGTAAGCACTGAAGGGCCCCATGCATTCCCCAGTGTTCCCCATTCCCAGCTCTGCCAATGCTGCCAGCTCCAGGGACATTTCCTCTGCTCACAGCAGATTCCTTTATAGCTTCTGCTTTACTGTATCAATTCATGACACAAAAAATTCCTCACCTGGCTTGTTTACACAGGGGAAGCTTAATCTGAATTCACTTTCACAGTAGAGAATCTAAACCATAGCATGCCAACTCAGTACAGAGTGACTCCTTTAAATCTGCCTTCTCATCTGCAGAGAGAATGTTGCTCATTTTGAACAAGGAGCACTTCAACTCCCAGCAAATGTCTTGCATTGAAACTTCTATAGATAAAATTAATCCAGAGTATATACACATCATTAATTCCTGAGAGTCCCTCAGCTTCCAGACTCAGCAGCCTCTCATCATGCCTAATCCAGCAAATCCCAGATGAGTTCAGTAAACTCGTGGTTATCTTGCTGATATGAAAGCACACCAGCAGATTTCACCAGCAGATGCCAACAGCATTGCTCCACTGCAACAGCTTCTGGAGGGTATTCAGGACACAAAATCAGCATCTATTCTGCAGCCCACTATTCCACTCTTATGTTTATTGTTAGGGTGATTTGTCACCCAGAACAGCTCTTCTGAAAGCAAAGAAATGCACACATAAAATACTAAAAAGTATGTTATTTTACACTGAAGGGTCATAATCTGGTCTGGAGTGTCCATGGGCAGGTCTGAACAACCACACCCAGCCCACACAGCACTCGGGACACTGCTGCTACACTCCTTTGATCCCAGCAGCAGCAGAGCTAATTTCACCCTCAGAACCTACTTCCTTCTAGATGAGCTTTGCAAATGTTTTTAACAAACAAGAATCAGAAGCAACTTCAGACACATGTGAAAGAACCAGGGAAAGCTGAAGATCATTTGACACTCCAAACCTCACCATGCAGCATGGGAGGGGTCTCACTTGACCATGCCATATTCCACTCCTGCTAAGGATAATGCTGAGCTTCTCAGGACAGGCCCTGACTCAGCTGATGTTTCTCACTGACAGAAGCTGAAACATCCTTCTTCCATGTATCTTGAGTGCTCTGCCTCCAGCTCTCCACTCCCTGGTGACTTTGGATGAAGACTAACCCCAGACTCAGCACCCACAAACTGCATCACTGCACTGGAGAAAAACCTCTGTAGGGCAAAATAAAACTCCAGTCCTCCTCTCTGGATCCTGCCTCACAGGATCCAGCCTCACCAGCAGCAACAGCTGCAGCCTGTCCAAGCTTAAGGAGCAGCTTTGCTTGATGCCACAGAGCCACCAGCCTTGGGAGCCCAGGGAGCCAGCACAGCCCTTCTGCCACGGTGCAGTGGCATCATCCCATCCAGCCATGATGCACAGAGACATCTCAGGGCACACAGGGGCTAAAAATGGCTGTGTGTCTGTCTGGCCATGCAAACTGGTAATTTTTCATGTCAAAAATTCAAAAATTCATGTCAGCCACTAAAGAGAGAACGCAGACGTGACAGCACAAAAGCCACCAAAACTATGTTCAACAAAGAAACTGCCACAATCCTTCTCAAACATACTTTGGGTCAAATCCAGCTGCAGGCAAGGATTATGGAAAGGCTGCCACTGGTCTTCTGGGAGCTGCCTATGATCTTCATGTAGATGCACTAGCACAGGGCACAAACAGTTCAGTGCAAGGCTGGTGCTGCTCGGTGACTTTGCAAGCTCAGCTAGTGAAGCCAAAGGATTTGCAATTTCCATAAAGCAAGTTTTTTCACCCTTGCTCTTTCTGGTCTTAAAGACTCACACAGAAAGGGAAAAGAAAAGCCAACAAACAAAATTCCAACCATAAGACTAACAAAAAAAAATACACAGTAAAACCCTCCTACATTAAAGCAGAAAAATATGGAACACAATGGACTAATACAACCATCATTTATATGGATGATGAATATTTATAGCATTTGACTTTGTTTTCCTTGTTGTTAAGTATCTAGTTTAGATTCCTACTGTTGACAGAATTGCAAGTCCTAAAATCTACAGGATGACAAGTATCCACTAGGGTTAGTGCACACAGCTACCCTAACCAAGCTGTTCACATTTAATCATTATTCCAATGGCAGAATTTTGTCAGAGAAACTACAGTTTCAATTTGAAAAAACATAAGAAATTAACTGTGAACTGCAGCATACAAAGTTACCAAATAGCTGTCAAAACAAAGGGAAAAAAACCACACCCAAAACATTTTCACCAGTAAGATCTTCCAGAGGATCGAGATTCCAGCAAATTGATACAGCCAGTAAGTGACAGAGGGAAACTGTAAAATAAAAAAAAAAAAAGAACAAGACAAAATAAAACCAAAACAAACCAAAACCAAACAGTTTTTCGTAATTTTTATGACCTTACATTACATGACTGTTGCTCACAATCAGAAACAGCAGTGACATACTTGCAACTTCTTTCCATTTTGGTCTGAAATTTCTGAATTGTAATAAAGACTTTAATAAAAGGAGAACCTGTAAAAATTGAGACACAATGCGACTAAATGCTTAGCAGTATGACAAAACTGGCTTTGCTCCGGAAAAGTGTTGTTTCAGCAAGAAAAATAAAAGATAATAAGACATTTATTCTGGCTACTGGAAAATACAGATGTTAGTCCTAGATCATATCCTGTTACAAACAAAAGCTAAGGGAGGGGGAAAACTTTTCAAAAGTATTGGAGTCACAACAGCTTTTTCACAGAGACAGAGAGAAGCAACTTGAATATAAATAAGTGTCCAAAATAGGTCAGCACTCTTTTCTTGGCCACTGAAGTCTGATACTTTTCTCTTGAGGTTATCCTGGCCGCTGGTGGCACACGCACTGCAGGGCCAGCGGCTGGGGAGCTCGCGGGGTCACAGTGTCCCAGCACAGCCCTGCACTGCCAGCTCCTCCAGTGCCCACACGCTCCATGGCACCACCAAATGCAGCTCCAGGAGTCAGGAAATGCTCTGTGTCCCCTGAGTGAGCTTGGCACTCACCAGGCAAGCAGTGTGGTAAAGGACAGGGTGTTTTCCACAAGATGCATCCAGCCCTGAGCATCCCAGGCACTGCCTGCTTCTCTGGGTCAGGAGAGGATTGGACCCTGCACCACCCACCTATGGTGTGTGAGCAAAGCCACAGCCTTCCCACCAAACCTTAAACCAACACAAAAAGCAGTTTTAGAGCCAAAAATCAGGCCTTGAGGTGCAGAGCGTGCACCTCAGCTGCTCTGCCACTGCTTCCATGGCGAGGGAAGATGGTAGGAGCATCAGGCTGCAGCAGAGCCACAGGTTCTCCCTCCCTCTTTAAGGGAAAAAAATGAACAAGTTATTTCTACAGCAAGAGGCAAGCCTGCCAGTCCAGGCTCGGCAGCATTCCTGTCTAGCTCTGCTTGTTTACCACCAATAAAAAGCCCATTAGTTGCACAATGCGCCTGTTAAAAATAACTCAAAAAAAATCATCACTGGCAAATTAGTAAGACATTAGGACATGCAGACACCTCAGCATGGTGTTATGGAAACCACAGAGGAGTCAGACTTCCCTCAGGAGCTTTTCCCAAGGAAGACAATTCCAAAGATTTCTCTCCCTTAGAGTGGGCCCATCCAAAATTGAAGGGACCAAAACGCAGCAGTCACCCACTCAACTGACACAGGGTTTCCAGTCAAGTGACTTCCAGAGAAAGTAAATTTACCAGGCTCAAATCTGCTGGTTTGCACTAATGAGAGCACAAGGTCCCCCCTCACACCGGGGCAGCCAGCAGAGAAGGCTGCAATGGCCTGAGGCATCCCCAAAACTTCACACCCCTGACCAGGGTCTGATGCAGCAGCAGCAACAGCTGCTGACTCAGCACACTGCCCTCCCCAGCCATCAAGAACTCTGCTTTAAAGGTATTGCTCATGAAAAGGCAAAATGGGGTGAATCATAAGCTGCCCTCCTTTAAGGACATGTCACATAACTGCTAAACACAAAATAACCAGCTCCCAGCCTAGTCCCTGACCATGCTGTGACACAAACACAAATCTGTCCTTGCTCCCTGCCACACACACCCCTGCTCTCCAGCTAAGCCCAAAGCAGCACAGCTCAAGCCTTGCAGGCTGGGCTTACAGTGCCTCTTCTCACTGCTTCCAAATCTGTGCAATTCAGGGGTCACTCCAAAGCTAACCCCAGGCTTCAGAGTGCAAAGAGAACCCTGCCTGGCTTCTCACAAAACTCCTCAAGCACCCAAAACCCAGGACACAAGGGTGAAAGTAGAGCAAGTTCAGGAAGGTACTGCCCTGGAAATTTTAGGCAGAAGAGATGAGGATTTTTACAGTATTGCCCCTCTCACAAAACTCCTTTAGATGCTGAGCAACCCCAGGAGCTGCCCTAAACTCAAAAATAACACTGCTTTTCCTCGAGTCCAGCCAATTTACAGGGAGGCTGCCCCAGGGGAACAGCCCAAATCCACAGAATTGCCATTAACTAGCATGAGAAAACCTGAAGACACCACTTTGCAGGGATGTAACCTGATTTCTGTCTCTCCACAAAACAGTGGGGTGTCTGTGACTCCTCTGCAATTTCTGCCTTTCCTCCATGTGAGCACCTGTGAGCTCCTCTGGGAGCATGCCAAGCAGAGATATGTGTGGAGGACATGACATTTGTGAAACAGGATAAGGATTCCCTTCTGCTGACAAGGGGATAAGAGGGGATTTCAAGAACAGCTGCAAATATCCAAGATGGTGATTTAACTTTTCACAAGAGAAAAATTTCTCTTCCCATGCCCACAAAAGAGAGAATATATTTTTCAGATAATGCACTCAATCCTCCAGATTTGTATGAATGAAAATGGGGTCACACAAGCAGCCAAACAAGCACTGTGCTAAAGCCTGGGTGAAAGTATTGCCTCTGGATATGAGAAACAAGAACATCCAGCACCACAGGTTCCCCAGGATCTGCATTACCTATGTAACAATTCTGCTGCAGAGCCCTGAACACCAAAAATTCCCAGGCAAGACCCAAATGCCACACCAGAAACACTCCCCATCTCCAGACTGGAGAACAACAGCTGAGTTACACCCAGGAGAGGAAAAGCTCCTCTTAGCTCAGGAAGGAGAAACAACCAAATCCCCTCCCACCTATCATATAAATTCAACTGGGACTTGATGAAGACAATGGAGGAGTAAGAACTACAACCCAGTGTTTTGGCTGGGATGATAAAGATGCTCTGTGATCAACTGTGATCACCTCTATCTGGAAATGGGTGGAACAATTCCTCTTTCAGGGTCTCCATTTCTGAAATCTGTATTATGATTTTAAAGCTGCACTCAGGAACATTTTCCCACTGCCAACAAGCTCCTTCCACAATGGCTGAACCAGTAACACCAGCAAGGTTACAGTAAGAAAGAGCTAAACCTATTGAAGTTCCTACCAGATATGTTTTTTTAACAAATATCAAAGGAGGGTGCCTAAAATCAGACACCAGAGTGGCCAGTGACCCACTCTGCTCATCCCTACTGCATCTAATGCATCCAAAACAGTTTTGGAGGAGAGAGCAGGAGAGGGGAGTCCACTCCAGCAGATGTCACACCAGATAAGAGTATGACAAGTGTCTGTGCCCTGGTGCTGCCAGGCAGCATGCCAGCACAAACAGCATGCAGGTGCTTTGACAGCATCACAGCCACACCCCTGGGATGGATCCCGGCCATGCCCTGCCAGCCGAGCCCACGACCATCTCTGCTGCTCATGGCCACGGAAAATGAGCTGTGGTTTGCCCCTGCTGGGCTGGTTTGGGGTGCAGGGCCAGCACAGGGGAGGTGGCTGGGGGTGCAATCCCCAGGAGCCTGCAATAAAGGAGATCTGTGTGGCTGGAGAGTGTGAGGTCTCCTGGGAACAGCCCTTTTACTGGGCTCCAGATGCTCTGGAGTGATTGCTTATATGAAGGCGGGGGAGGCCTCTTTACTGTTTCTCATTTCCTCTTTTTTTTTTGCTTACCCCCCCCCATTTCCTGGTTTTGTTCAGAAGCACAAGAGAGTCATTCATCATTTTTCTTCCAGCACAAGGAGCACTCTCACCTCCCCCTCACCCCTAAATCCCTCCCCACCAGGAAAGGGCACGCGTTCTCCAGCCAAAAAGGCTCTCAGCAGGGAAGGCAAAGCTCCCCAGCTCCTGCAAGCAGCTCTGGCACAAAGGGCCACATTCTCAGCTGGCTTCAGTGGGTGCCAGCCCCCAAAGGGGGAAGGCCAGAACTCAGCAGAAGCAGAAATGCTAAGTCAGAGAACGGATATCAGCAGAGGAGGAGAGAGATTTGCACTGGCTGGAATTATGATGGAAAGCAGAGAGGGATCTGCATGCTGACACGACAGACAGCACCTCAGGTAACTGGAGAAAAAGAGCCAAGACATAAAGGTCCACTTATGTCTCAGCCCACATGCCATATTGGTCACTCAACTCACCAAAACCTGGGAAAACCTTCCTTGTGGACTAGGCACTCCACTCTTTGGAAAGTGGATGGGCTCTGGTCCAAGTGCAGAGCCCAGGCACTGGACTGGCAGCACTTTACAAGCTGCCAGCCCCAGGTTTGGGATGGGCTTCCAGGAAAGCCCTGCTCAGTTGGCAGGAGGGGAGAAAGGGGGTGGCTATAGATGCAGACATTTAACCCATCCAGAGGGTCGGCACCACCCCCAGGAAAACTTCATTAGAAAGCTGTGCTCCAAAGTCCACTTTGGTTCTCAGTCACATTGCTCTTTCCACAGCTTCTTGATGGCTTCTCCTTGCCCCACCTTGGAGAGAGAGTGCCAAGATGAAAACATCTCAGTACGACAGAGAAGAGGATCTCTCTTGGAATGCCCTTAAGAAAGAGGGCGAGTAGGAAAACCCCAAATTCTGGCACACATTTTTATAAAGGAACTCTGCATTGTCATGAAAAGTAGGACAGTGAAAACACCTGGGGTCTGTTTGGGGTTGTTTGGTTTGGCTGATGACCTGGAAAAAATAAAAGGAACTAAAACTGGACATACAGAAAGCATTCCAGGTTTTGGTTTTGTTTGGGTTTAATCACAGCAGTAACAGCAGTCAAGCCAAAAAGGCTGGCTTATGGTCAAACCCAAAGCTTCTTTTTGGTCCTTTTAGAAGGAAAAGAAATAGAAGGTTGTGGTCAGCTCTGGGGCCAGCTGGGTGGAGGGAGTCTGTGTGCCAGCAGCTCCACCAAGGAGGTGCATTTATGGCCCAATTTCAGCAAGAACTGATGAGCAGTGACAGCACAAGCCACCAAGAGCCTGGCCATGTGGGACTGAAGGCTTCCACACCCACTGAACCAGAGCTCCTGCTGGCTCCTGCAGTTGGTGCTCGGGACGTTCATGGAGCCCAGAGGGATCACTGTGCTCTTCCAGGCTCTCCTCTAAACTTAAACTGCTTATGCCAACAAGTGCCAGCGCTTTGCAAAACCCCTGTGTCACAGTGTGGGAGCCCAGACAGCCTGGGCTCACCTCTCAGGCACAGGAAGAGTTTGGGGTGATTTTTCACACACCCTGGATCACTGGTGGCACGTTCTTTTGGAATTGCCTTTGAGAGTGTGGATGTTCATTCCCTTTTCTTTCTTTAAAGATGCTCAAGTGGTGAACTTCTTTAGCTGCTCATCTCCCTAAATACAAGCTTGTTTTGAGGTTCCTTTGTGCTCCCAAGGAGAAATGTCAGTATTTCAAAGCTACCAGAGTAAAACCTTAGTTTTACCTTTCGTTTTTTTCCAAATGGTTTGGCAGCCAAACCAAAGGGAGCAGTCCCAAGCAGGAACCAACACGTGGATTCCATCATACTCCAAACCCAGAGAGTGTCACCTCCACAGCTCCCAGACATGCTTGTGCAGAGCCCTGCCCTGACCCTCCCAACCTGGCAGGAGTGCTCCTTGACAGCTCTTCTTGCTGGATCCATGAATGGCAGGTTTCAGCAGGTCTTCACTGAGCCAGATAGGTCACAATAATCCTTCTAGCACCCTGCTGAAAATATGCAAAGTAAATATGAGACCGAGCATGGGGAGAGAAGGTGAGGCTGGCAGAAATGAAGCAAGAACACAAGAGGAAGAAAGAAAGCACAGCACCTTATAGCAGGAAAATAATAAACTTGTTGGCAAAAAAACCAAAAAATGCAATGGGAAAAAAGTACAGGGTTCTAGAGAAAAAAAAAAGCAGCAAAGGAAGAGGGCAAGAGAGACCAGGATGAGCATGCTGGCCTGAATGCACATGGTCAGCACGGGTATAATGATGCATATTTTCTTCTTGACACTAAAGAGACCCCAGAGGGCCCACAGAAGTCTTTTGCAAGTCAAAGGACCAAGCTCTTGACTATTCCCAGGTGGAACAACTGCTGAGTCATTCCTTACCCATAAGGCTCTCATCCCACAAAAATCCAGACTTCTGCTATTGCAATGAGTATTAAAATATTTTTTTTTAAATCCCAGGGAATTTTGCATTGGAGCCTTTTTAATGTTTTCCCCACCGTGGCATCTTCAAACCAGGCAACATGTGGCACCATCAGTGTTTTTGCAGTGCTCATCACTGGAGCAACTTGAAAGCTGTTCAGTCTAAAGAACTTTCTCTCCTAAGGTACAGTCCCATTACTGAATCTTCCAGGACCAAAGGATAAGCACGCCCAAGAACAACACACTCAGCTGTACCTGCCTCAGTTTCCTTGACTCCCAGGTAGAGCTTTTACTGTGCAGCAGAGGCTAAACTGTGCCTGGGGGCTGCAGAACCAAAGTCTGGGAGGAATGAGATTAATTACATGAATAACAAAAAGCCGGATGCCAGCCACCAGCCCCCACCCCACACAGCTCAGCGGGATGCAGAAGGGAAGCAAGCAACTCAAAACCCAGAAGAGCTCCCAAATGAGGCCAGTCTTATCCTATTCCAGCTACAGACCTGCATCTTGGCCTTCACAAGGGCCAAGAAAAGCCCTGCACATTTTCTTTAGAAAGGAGCACAACAATGAAAAGCCCCCAGTAGGAGAGTTTTCCTTTCAGTCTGACCTGGAGCGTCCTGTGCATCCGCCACGAGGGCACAGCCACCGGGAGCCAGCTCACCCGCTCGGGAGGAGAAAAGGGAAGTTAATTTTCACAGCCAAAAGAAAATAGGGAGTTCATTTCAGATGGCAGGAATGTAACCGTGACATTGAGTCACTTGCTATTTCTGCTTCCCGGCTATGTCTCTCCACAGGAAAGCCCCTGGACAGAAGCACCCTCCAGGCAGCATTGCAACACGTGTGCTCCAACTCTGCTCTAATCCCACTCCTGCAGTCCCCACTTCAGGTCCTTGGGAACAGGGTGGTTTTGAGGAGATTCAGTCTCGCTCACCCTGTGCCTTGGCTGCCTTAAACACATGCCTGTGTCTGGGAAAAAGGCAAACCTGCAATCCTGGCCCAAGGCTGCTCAGGGTCTGACCCAGCTGGGAACAGCAGAGCTCCATTCTGTGCAGGACATCAGCCAGGACAGGATGGCAGCGCTGCCCTGCATCAGCCCCTGTGCTGGGCTCAGAGGGGACCAACACCACCTCTCCAGCTCTGAAATGCAGCTGTTTACCTCTGTCACAACAGGGAAATCACCTTTGCTGCAGGCTGAGCTGTGATGATGGGTGACCCTGCCCCATGGCTTTGCAGCACCCCCAGCCTAACTCCACCACGGGAGCAGCCTGATCTGTGCTGTCCGAGTCCCTGCCAGGCTGTGTCCTCTAGACACAGAGCATGCTTCCACAGCTCTGAAAGCAGAGCAGCCAGCTGGGATTACTCCAGCACAGGCCAGGCTACACAAGCCCCAGGTACTGGTGTCAGGCAGTCAGCCCAGCTCAGGTCACGATTTCAGGGATTTCCGAGGCTCAGCCCAGTGTGCCAGCAGCTCACAGGGACACCTCTGTCACTGACTGCACTAATTGCAGCCTTGCACTGCAGGCTCCTTCTGCCACACAACCTACAGTCCATCCACCCACAGATATTTCTTGGGCAAAACTTTGCTAACTTCCCTCATCTGATGGGAGTCCACTGCTTCAGCAGCAGAGTTACAAAATCTTAATGCAGGCTGTGCACAGGTTGTCAGGATGTGGTTTGCATGGCAGTGGGCAGCCTGGAGTGGGGTGTAAATACTCCCACAGGAGCATGCACACACTCAACACTGAGCTTGATATCTGCCTTAAACACGATGATGATAGAAGACAAACAAGATGCATAATTTAACTGCCAAAAATGCCATTTCATCACAGGATGCCATGGAAGGGAGGTGCATTCAGCTGACTATCCACACACCGGCAAGGAAAAGCAAAAAAGATCAGGAAAAAAAATGCACAGCAAAACACAGACTCAGTTAAATATTTATGGGGGCCACTGCATTTCAATTACAAGCAGTTTTTTAGGTCAGCTGAGACATTTTAGTTCTGCTAAGGCAGATCAGCTCCAGGGGACAAGATACTGCTGACAGTGACAAGCCAGAGGCTCAACCCTCCCAGCACACCCCGTAACTAGGGATAAAAACAGATCTGGGCAGGGCTGTGCTTCCACTGGGCACAGCCTGAGCCATGGGACCTCCCTTCTCGCCACAGCTGAAGCCTCAAGACACAGACTGATGTACACAGACACCACTGTGGGCTTGTCTGCCTCCCCCAGCACTTGAAGCCTCACTGCTGGAAGTCAGGGCAGCTCACCAAATAAAGAAGGTGCCTCTGTGAGCAGCCAGCAGGCCAGGCTGTGCTTTGGAAATCCCTGAAATCGTGGGCTGAGCAGTATCAGCAGCATGATGGGTTTCCATAGCACTGCTCCCACCTCTCAAGGCTCACTCCATACTCCTCCTAAATTCCCAATCTGTGCATCACTGGCTGTCACCTGAAGCCAGAGGATGAACGTGACAGATATTTGGCCAGGTTCACCTGCTGCCCTGTCAAATCTGCACTGCCCAATACTCTCAGTGTGCTCTGAATTTGCAAAGGTCAGTTTCAGCACATGCAGGACCAGCCCAATGGCCAGGAGTAAGGTAACAAATCCTTGAAACCAGAGTGATAAAAACAATAAACAGAAAACTGGAGGAAAGCAGCGACTGAAATTCACAACACTACTAGAGCAACAGAAGCTTTCCAACCATCTGAGATTAGAAGAATCTATGTCTTCATTTGCATTTTTTACACTTTATACATTTTGTTAATGCTGGAAATTCTGTGTTTCAGTCTTTGTTAGCTCATTTGGCCATAGTCCAGGATGAGGGTCACTATTCTCAAGAGAGCTGAGCAGCAAACCAAACCACTCTGTGCCATGGGACCTGCAGGAACTTTACCACCTCACTGGTCAGCTTTGTCATGTCAAACTCACTTCATCCAAAAAAACAAGTACAAGCCTGGGTCACAAAGGTGGGGCTGAGCAGAAAGGAGGGGTCAGTCTCAGAATGAGAACTCCTGTCCAACCACACGTATCTGAAGCAATGTTCATAAAGCAAACACTGGAATGACCAGCAAGCAGTGCACCTGCCCTTACCAGCAGGGTGAATCTCAAGACAACAGCAGCACTTCTAAAAAGGGATTAAAATAAAAGCACACTGAGTCCACAGACAACATTTGTTTAAAAGCCACGTGAGAGGTGGTAAATTTCTGCAGGCTGACCCCCCACAAACGTAAGCAAGGGAAAATTATCAGCTCTGGGTTCCCAAAATATTTACCCAGTCTAACATTACTCTATTACTCTGACTACACTCAATCAAACATTTCCAAAGTGCCATGCCACCATAACTCAAGTGCAGAGCACCCTTTCAGAGTATTTCCAAGCACTTCACTACCATAAAAGCCAACAGTGTCCTTGCAAGGCAGGAAACCCATCCTAATGAGGAGAGGAGGCTGAAAGTGTGCAGCCTTCATTGTGCAACATCCAAGGGTCAAATCTGAACACTGCATCCAACTGGAATTGTGGAAATTATTTCGAAGCCTAGATGAACAACCTAAACTGAGCAGGGAATGAGAGGCTGAGAGAAGACAGCACTGTGGAGCAGGCTGGGGTGTTTAAGTGGCTGCAGTTGATCGAAAATTGGGGTTTAGATCTCATCTGGCCAAAAGCCACAGCTTGGGAAGCACATCTGGTGGAGGATGTCAGTACACTCTGTGTGTTTCCTCACGAAGGTTTGGAATACTAGTTCTTATTTTTAGTACTATTTCCATTTCTTCATGTAATGAGTTCAGTGTTTCAGGCAGCCCTGGAGGAGCAGGAAGGACAAGTCCTGTAATAAAACTAATTAATTCATGTGGAATTTCTAGCCACTATTGTGAAAGTGGACAAATTCCTCACTTCTGAAAAGCTGCCCAAGTGGCCATTAATCTGGCTGTGGTCACAAGCAGGATTCCTGTGGCCTCCTGCAACACCCAACCAGCCCCCGGGACAAAGCCTGCAGAAACCAAAGTGGATGTTTTTATTTCCTCACACCGACTCCCACAGCCCGAGTTTTACTAGACAAGATACTTGCTTCAGAGGGCTCCATGCCAAATTCCTCCCTGTGCCCACAGACCAACCATGCCCCAGTTATGTGCAGAGAGGTCTAGACCTTCCCAAACCTCCAAATTCAGCCCCAAACAGGCATTTTTGGCTTTATTCACAGCTCTGTAGACCAGTTGCTTTCCACCTGCCCAGTCTTGGCCACGCTCTCGGCAACAGGTGCTCTGAAAGGAACAGGGTACCAAGTTTGTCCTTAATACATTAGAAGTTGTATTCCCAGCACCCAGCTGGGTGTGCAAGGAAGTTGAGCTTTACAGGTCCCATCTGCAGGCAGTGAGAAGCTGGGCTCCTCCACAGAGAAATTCCAGGCAAGAATCTCATCAACCAAAATCTCCCAGTAATGCACAAGAATTAATGGAATCTAAAAGCTCAGGGTGACAGCGTCTGTGGGGTCTGGCAAGAACAAAAAAGAAGAGAATACACTGATTTTAGTTACTAAAATCAACAACAAAATTACTCAGAATTCCCACAGTGACTGACCTGTAAGAAGGCACCATTTTGCCATAGTCTCACTTTTCTCTCCCAGTTCCAGCATTCTTTGAATTCAGTGATGGATTGGTGGGTTAGCTTCTAATTAGTACCTGTACTGCTGACCCACCATCCTGTCCCAGGAATGGCAATAGTCCCTAAACACCACTAGAAAATAAGATCTTCTACTAAAAATGGTATCTGGAATAATCTGTAACAAGCTGGATTTCTGCCTAAACAAGATCCTGCCCAAACCAGCCCTGCAGAAGCCATGGAAGCAGTCCTGTTCATTATGGTCAAAAGAAGAGGCACCCTACTAGTTAACAACCCACCAGTCACCTCAGACTGAGCAGCAAGCATCCTGCAGAAATGGATGTCAGATGCTCACCCTTTTCTAGCTGGAAAACAGCAAAGAGAAAACAAGGGAAGGAAGGCTTCCATCTCCTCAGCAAGCCAAGAGAAATTCATCAGCTTGGACTAAGTCTTCTGCAACTAGCCAGGAGAGCTGAGAGCAGACTTCTGGCTGAAGTCTGACCAGCAGCATCATACCGGGAAATCTTGCTGTAGTCTGGAGTAAAAATACTGGGCAGAGCTTCATGAATTTTCATTATATTACAGGACATGTAATCCCACACATGTTGTTATGCAAGTGAGTGCAGTGCACTTTGTGTCAGTGTTGTAGATATCCTGCATTACAAGGACAAGCTGCAAGGAAGCACAAAGATACCTCTCTAAAATTGCCACCAGCCAGTAAGGTGTTGAAAATATTATAAATTTCAAGGGAAGAGCATTAGAAATACCCTCATCCCACCTGAGTTGGTTTATCTGCAGAAAACAGTAAGAAAAAGCAGGGATTTTAACACAGTCCAATTCCCACCAGTGCTTTGTGTCACTCTCAATTACAGTCCAGAATGAAATACCAAGAAATCGTTCCTTGCAGCCGGCAGAATTAATGGGATCTTTGACTACAGAGAGCACCAGGCAGTGAACTTGCTGCCTTACCAGCCAAGAGGCACAGTGCAGCTTTCTTCAGAATAAAAGCTGGAATGTCAGAGGACAGTTCAAGGCTTATAAAAGTGACCTGATGTCTCCCAGTATTCCAGTCCATAACAAAAGCACGTAATTCCCAATCCTTTCCTTTCTTAAACAATTTATTTCTACCATAAGCTATTGCAACATGAGACTTCATCTTCCCACTGATGTCTCACTAAATGACATGTCTGGCAAAACACTAAGCAGAAATCAATCAATAATGCAATTACAAAGAGCTGTCAAATGCTGGGCTGCAGCAAAGCTCTAATAACTGAGCACTAACCCTTTTCTCCTCAGCCTCTGCCTAGGATAGCCATCACATCACGTGTTCTTGTAATTAGGTGTCAACTCGTTTAATGAGGTCACACTTGGCCAGTTTGTGAATGAGAAACACCTTCCAGCTTGCTGGCAGTGACTGCTGCAAGTAAGCAGAGATGTTTCAGTCAGATCTGGTCTACTGAAGGTAGTTTGTTTTTGTGGAAAGAATAGAGTAGATTTGAAATCTGATAAATTGGCAGAAAACTCATCCTTCCAGAAAAGTGAAGATTCAGTTGGGTAAACTTCTTATCATGGCTCTGTGGGTCCAAACAAAGCCCAAGACCTGTGTGACAGAGCATGAGAATGTGCACGGGGAAGAAAGCGGCACATGGCTGCCACGACATCAGCTGAGTGGAATAATCTGCACAATAAGTGCAAGGATTAGCAAGGATTTTTCCTTCTCTCACGAGTCCACAGCAGGACCATGCACCATGGTCAGCCTCCCAGTCCCAGAGCACACTCAGCACCCATAAAGTACCACACTGTGCACATATGTACTACAGCTCCCTCCTCCAGGGACACACGGGGCACTAATGCAGCCCCCAGCACAAACCTGCCCCTTTTGGCAGATACAAACAGTCCCAGAGGACGCTGGAAAGACAAGCACAATGTGTTCAGTACATGCTGCTAAAGGACACAGGAGCAGTGATTCCAGCAGCATCCCCCCAAGGGACAGCCGGGATGAAGATGGGTGGAGGCGACAGTGGAAGTGCAAGCAATTGCAATGGATTTGCATCTAATACAGAAAAGGTCTGCTAAGCAGAGACTTGAGCACAGTTACATATCCCACCCCAGTTCAGGGAAAGAAAACAGGATTTCTTATGCTTGAAAACTCAGTACACCACCAAGCTCAGCCTTCCTTCTGTAACAGAAATGCTTTATACAGCATCTTTACATTTTACCTTAACCTTCCTCTTAGAGCAAAAGATTCTCTCTGAAGGAGTCCCAGCAGGAAAGGCAGATGTTACCATGCTCAGAAAGTTTAGAATTGTCCATTCCAAACAGAAATGCAAAAAATCCACCAAGGAAACTATTGTTTCTCCTAGCTCCATAGGTCAGAACACATGACCAGGAAAAGCAGGTACAGGAATGCTGGTGGCTGCTGGGATGAAACTCTGCCTTTACAAATCCAGTTGTGTTTGTGGATAACAGCAACAGCTGCCCATCGGGCAGATAAATTAGACCCAGATGATACTGCAGCCAGGTCTAGTACAGAGCCATACACAAAGACACCTCTCACATTCCAGTTTTCACTGTTTTGCCTCCTGAATTGTTTATCTCAGCTCAATTCCTGGATGTGGATAAAACAAACGACATGGACTTTCTCACAGACGGGGCTTCTTGCTGTTCCCTTGACAAATACCATACTCAGTGAGTATAAGCCTGAAATCCAGAGGAAAGGAAACAACTGCAAAGGGCAAGAAGGAAACAGATCATTTGCCAAGGGACAGCATGAAAACACATTTCTGCTTTGGGTCAGAGCCTTGAAATCTTCCCAGGCTTCCCTCTCCCTCCAAACCACCATTTTCACACCAGCAGCACTCTCACCACGGCAAACTCCAGGACTGTGGGAGGGGGTAGCATTATTTTCAAGAAGCTGCTTCACAAAGGTGTTATTAATTGTCTTAAAAGATTACCAGGTTAGCTCTTGACCAGACACAGCTGCTGCGGATGAGCGTGAAGATCTGGTCCACCTACTGGCAAAGCCCCAAAGGCAATGAGGACAGATGAGCTGTGTGGTTTTCTTGTTCACCTATCATCTCTACAGCTGTTACTAATTGCTTTTGTCTTTTAATAAATTCTTCCAAGGCAAGGAGCTGTGCAGACATTCAGCTTATCCTGTAGTGGCTATGGACAGATCAGCACACTCCTGTGGTTTGATTCTGGTAGTCAGCTTCCCTGGCGTGTGGCAATGCCCAAGCTTGCATAAGCCAGGCTGAAAGCCTGGTTCCTGCACTCCTAACTAACTAACTCCTCTTGCTCATGTGCTTCCAGCACAGGATGAGGGGGACACTCACAGCCTGGCTCTCCTCTAGTACTTTCAGGACATCCACTGGTGCACTGGATCCACCACCTTGACTGGCAGGGTCAGAAGCTGTGGGGCAGAGGACAGATACACACACGCACATGCAGATCATGACGGATGCATCAGTTCCTTATAAAAGCAGGAGAAAAGCAGAAGTCTTCCTGGCAATTCAGTAGAGATGAAAAATGCATTCATAGCATTACTGGAATGGTTTTCAAGTTGCTGTTAAAATTCCAGTTACATTATGCTACCTCCAACCTCAGAGTCTTCTGTGTTTTCAAGCAATACATTAAACTGTCTTTTAACAGCTGCCTGCCAAGGGGAAATGAAGGTTTTGACATCTGACCTGTAAGGAAGGATGTGTGGCATTTGGAGCTACCCAAATAAGGATTTTAGCTGGATGCTAAAGCAAGCTGTGTTTTTAACAGTTAACTATTTTGACGCTGTTTTAGTGTCATGGGAGTTCAAAGTGGAGACCCTGGTCAGGTGAGTACGGCAACCCCAGCCTGTCAAGTTCAAGTGTGCTTGGAGCCACATTCTTTGCACAGCTCTTTTTCCCTTTGGAAAGGTTACTTTGCAGTTGCATGGACTGAAAAAATACATTAGTTTTAACAAGTAAGTGAGATTCCAAAGCAGGACTCATTAGCTAGCAGTGGGTTCTGAGACATATCCCACTAAATGAGTACATGTATCCCAACAACAAAGTAATACTACAAACACAATTGAACTGAACTGACATAGGGGAAAAAAATAACTCTTAACTGGTCAGCTTTGAACAACAGCTCAAGAACCATTTTTTCAGAGTGGAACAAGCTTTATTCCTAGGATCTTGTTTCCATTAGGAGAAAATATGTTCTTCAGCTATTCTCACAGCTTGGGCAAGACAATCTAGGGCATTTGCATCATTGAGATCTGCCCTGCTCCACCTCTTAGCATAAGTTCCCACCTGGGAGCAGCACTTGGCATCCTGCTGAACACCCTGCTGCACCTTGAGCCAGCTCAGGTCATCCATCTGACACTTGTTTTCTAGGGCTGGCTCACAGCAGGACAATCTCCCAAACCAGCCTGCTCTGATATAAGGTCAGAGCTGAACCCAGCAGAAGGAAGGGCAGAGGACATGGGAGCTGAGAGCTGCACACCACCACACAAGCCCCTGGTGCCAGTTCATCATGGCTGAAAAGAGAAGGCAGGATCCTCACCCCCTGGCTGAGACTGGAGGGGTTGAAAGACCCCAGTGGTACCTAAAATACCTCTCAAATTACCCTGTGTCTGCAAGACCCATAAGGCCAACCTAGGCCTGCTTTGAATAGAAGGTGGCTGCAGGGCCTGAGACATTTTCTGCCAGGACACAGCACAATGAAAAGACAGTCCTCACCCTGCTCCCTGTGTCCTGGAGGACCTTGGGCACATCATTCGCTCCATCTGCAAAACACTGTGATAATCTTGCAGAGGTGCTGAGAGAATAAACACACCCAAGACCAGCAGGAGCTCTGTGAGCTCTGTGCACACAGGAATAACCCTGTCCCCAGGTCAGGCAGTTCCAGCCACAAGTACAGGAATTTGTCACGCCATGACCTGAAACAAACTGCAGTGGAACGTGGTCCAGAGGCACCAGAGAGACCTAAAAGGCCCTGATCCCTGTAGATGCTGAGTCTCCACCTCACTCCCACCACTCAGGGGGGTTGATGCACTCTCCTCCCCAGGGAGGGCAGAAGTTCTTAGACTGATTTCCACAGACTGCTGCTATTTTGTTCCAACATTCCCAACATCTCCAAAATACCCAAAGCCTCTTGTGCAATGAGCAACATCCCTTGCTTCTTAGCTGCATGGTGGTTTATGTTACTTTCCGCCTACAACCATTTCAGGATTGGCTTTACAGACCTTACTGGAAGACTAAACAATGCTGGAGCCATAGCAGGAGAATTTGCAGAGTTTTATTCCTTGTTTCATTTCGGCAATCCTTCTGCCTCTCATCAGGGACAAAAAAACTTGCCAACCTCTTAATTTAGGAATAGCACGAGCTCTGCATTCCAGTCCTGAATCAGCCAAAGGAGCCTTTTCAAGCTGGAAAGGGGAAAAAGGGTAAATACCTTTAAGCACATTTAAAAAGAAAGAAAAAAAAAAAGCACCACAAAACCAACCACACCAAAAAACCCTCAACACCTGCTTTCTGCAGGCAAAAACTTGCTCTTGGGGCACTCTTGAAACTGGCTTAACATCAGCATTTGAAAGCAAATTCCAGTCCCTGCTCTTTTGGGTGCCAGAGTGCTTTCCCTGTCACTGCTTAAAACGAAAAGCAAACTCAGCTCTCTCATAGATGTTTAGCAAGCACAGTGCAGATGGGATCAAAGATGAGAGTCTGAAGAGAAGAGCATCAAGTGAAGCTGGCAGATTCAGATTTTGTTTTTGTTGAGGGTTTGGTTGTTTTGGTTTGGTCGGGTTTGGTTTTTTTTTTTTTTTCCTGATGGCTACAACAACCTGTTAAAAGTTTTGTAATCTGAAGAGCACAAACCCTTTTCTGGATGTCCAAGCTCCTCTGCCAAGACATGCTCAACTGTGAATACTCCAGCTGCATGTTTCCCATCACGCTGGCTAAGGATGTGCCAGTATTTTTATTATTCACCCCCTATGGATATTACAGAGCACCACATACATTATAGGGCTCTTAAACTGTGCTATTTATATCTGTGTGTATTATCTACTGAGATACAATCAAATAAATCACACCCATTGTAAAGGAATAAAGATAATCAAATCAAGCAAAATACTGAGTGATGTAAACGTAATTCTGAATTAAAGTCTGTAAAAGAAAAAAGAAGCACTAACTCAGAAAATTACCTCAGCCCATCATTGCAATGCCCTCCACCCACTCCAGCTTTTTGTAAAAGCATAAGCCTGGAAGTCAGCACCAAATTCCTTAAATCTAAATGCCCTTGGCTTCTTCTGGCGAGTCTAAAATTCATTCCCTTGATGCTCATATTCTGTAATCAAGGAAGATTTCGCATCAACGTTGTTCTCCAGAGTCCTGGCTCTCCACAGCCCTTCACAGCTGGGCAAGGGAACAGGGACAGGAGTGGGGAGAACAGCAGTCACAGCCTGGCTGTGCGAAGCAGCAGCTTGAAACGTACAAAGTTCTTCCTGCTGCTGTTTTTTCACTACTCTGCTCATCTCTCCTCATCGAGCAGAGCAGCACACACAGGTACCTGCACCAGCACACACAGGTACCTGGACCAGCACACACGGGTACCTGGCTGCATTCCCATCCTCACGGAAAGGGAAGCCAAGAGGTACAGCCCGCTTCAGAGCACTTTTAAATAAAGAGGGAAGGGAGGGAATTCAAAGTCGTGCTGCTGAACTAGTTATGCAAACAGGGTCAAGAGCCCAAGTCGTAGCCAGGGGAGCAAACCCAGCAAGGCAGCAGAAGTCAAGGAGGGGTGCTGGTTTACGAAGGAGAAAGTGCTGGTTTCTATTTCCAGAGCTGATTTGTCAATTCTTAACATCCCACGGAAAAGGCAAGAGCTTGCAGTGGATCGCACGGGAGAGGAGGCATTAATAAACCCCAGCAGTGCTCTATCGGCAGCCGAGGAGCGCTCCCTCCCACGGCAATCACAGCAACAGGTCCGGAGCCTGCTGGCGTCCCGGTGCCCGCGGCTGTGCTCCCCTTGGGGGGCCGGAGGGGCCGGGACACCCCCGGGAGCTGGCACAGGTCAGCTCATCTCCAAGGTGGGCTCTGCTGGAAGGGTGGCCGCAGGAACAGGTTCCTCACATAGCAGAACCCCGCAGTCTTCCCCCTTCCCAGCCGGCAGCACACGGTCCTCCCGCACCACCTCTCTCCGTATCTCTGGGGCATCCATCATCCTTCAGGGTGCTTTTCCACCAAACACAAATCTGAACGTTCGCTCCTCTCTGCTCCCCCAAGGACTCTCCCCACCCCTCAGCTGCATCCCCCCAAAGTTCACCCTTATCTGTTCCCATGGTGGGGTTTTTTTCCCCTAAAAGACCCCAACCTCCAGCCTGTCCCCTGGAGCGGTCCCTACATTCCCTCCCATCCTGTTACATTTCACCCCTGGCATTCCTGTCCCATACCAAAGAAACCTCTCTAACCCCCGAGGTAATTGCACCCCAAATATCCCATTTTGCCCACCCCAGGGATGCGCTGATGCTTTGTCCCCCCTCCAGTGCCCCTCTCTCTCATTCCCTCCCTCGTTGTGCTTCCCTGGACTTACTCTCGCTCCTCTCCCGCAGGGATCCCCCTTGTCTGCGCTCCGGCGGGGTCGCTCTGCCCCAGGAGGACCCCCCTGAGGTCACTCTTTGGGATTCCTTTGTCCCCTGGGCGTTCCCGAGTGCGCGGTGTGCATCGCCCACCTGTCCCCGGTGCCCGGCACCCGCGGAGCGACGCGCGGTGCTCTGTCCCCAGCGCCCAGCCCCGCGTTCCCGGCGGGCAGTGCCCGGTTCCCAGCGCCCAGCCCCGCGTTCCCGGCGCGCAGTGCCCGGTCCCCAGCGCCCAGCCCCGCGTTCCCGGCGCGCAGTGCCCGGTCCCCGGCGCGGCGCAGAGCGCTCGGTCCCGGTGCCGGTTCTCGGCTCGCCGTGTCGGACCCGCGGAGGCCGGGGCCGGGCGCCGCTCACCTGCGGGGCGCTGCTCACCTGCGGGGCGCTCGGCGCTGGCGCCGTACTCGGCCGTGTCGCGGCGGCGGGCGCAGGTGCCCTGTCCCTGCACCAGCGCTTGCAGGGGCAGCTCGGCGCCGGGGTCGGGGTAGCAGCGCAAGCCGGCGGCGCAGCGCGGCGTGTAGACACCGCACGCCTCGGCCTCCAGGCGGGCGCACACCGGGCAGCAGCCGCAGCCCGGCTCCCGCACCAGCTCGGGGCAGGGCGGCCGGGCGGCCGGGGGGCAGGCGGCCAGGCGCTCCGCCGTGCAGGGCGGGCAGCGGAACAGCACCTCGGGCAGCGCCGGCCCCGCCAGCGCCAGCGCCGCCGCCGCCGCCGCCAGCAGCAGCCGCGGCCAGGCGGCCCGCGCCGCGCCGCGCCCGACCCCGCCGAGCGCCATGGCGGGACTGACGGGCCGCGGGCCGGCAGGTGGACGCGCCGCTCGGCCCCCCGGCGGGGCGGCGCGGGGCGGGGAGCCGAGGAGAGGAGCGGAACCAGGCGGCGTGGCACGGCACGGCACCGCAGGGTACGGCACGGCACGGCACCGCAGGGTACGGCACAGCACAGCACGGCACGGCTCGGCGCGGAGCCGGGCTGAGCGGAGCTGAGCGGGGCCGGGCGCGCCGCGCCGCCGCTGGGTCCTAGAGCCGCCCCCACGCCCGCCCCCGCTCCCCCGCGGGGGTCGGGGCTGTCCCTGCCGCTGGGGAGCGCGGATCGGACCAGAGCGGGCTGGGGCAGCGCTCACAGCAGTGGGGGTGACCCAGAGAGGAGCTGGGGACGGTGACCCACACGGGCAGAGGGTCTGCTGCAATGAGACCAGGGATGGGGTCTGCCCCGCTGGATGCGGCGGGACCAAACGCGACAGGGACCGCCTGACAGAGACACCTTGAGCAGGGATGGAGATCGCACTCCACCAGTGTTGCCTCACAGCAACACCCGGGCTTGGCACACGGGAACGGGGTCATCTGCACACCCCCAAAAACGAGGAGAGCTGGGTTGGGTGAGCGAGGGCTCACTCTCACCCTGCTGCCACAAAACTGCCTGGCACAAGCAGCCACATTTCAGTCCAGGTGCCACCATAGCATGGGGACCAATGCCTGGACTCAGGGACAGTCCCAACACCCAGTTGCTCACCAGATGATGGTCCTGGGAGCCACCATGCCTCTATGGGAACAGGACCCTGCATTTGGGTGAGACCTCTTGGAGACCCGGGGCTCCAAGCCCATAGGGATGCCCCATGTCTCCAGCCTGGCTGCCCACAGGGTGTTTTGCCCTCTGATCAAAGCTGTCTGCAGCTGACTCAGCACCTCCCTTGTGGCACTTTTGGTAATGAGAGTGACCAAAAGTGAGGTCTCTCAGAGGTCTCTGACCTTTAGGGTTTTGGTATGAAATGCCCATTTCCAACTCTGTCACACTCCTTTTCCTGCTGCTCAACTGCCACAGGCTATACAGAGGATTTTAACTACAAGGGGTATTACATAGAGGTGACTTTTTTCCATAATAAAAAAATAGTAACAACGAAGTTAAGGGAATGCTAATGAAGCTGGAAAAATCAGTTAATAACTTTGTGGGGTGTATGGTTAAAGTCGGGCATTGAGGCAGTCTGAGTTCCCTCAGCCACGGGGAAAATGACAGCTTTGGAGCATTTAAAATTTGCGGGTGTAATTTTTTGTTGTTCTAGTTTTAGTTTTTTCAAATTAAGAAAAATGCGGAATGCTGCTGTTGACAACTTGCGCGACACAACTTTTGGCACAGGATTACTCACGGCTCTGGAGTTATACAACAACATGTTTGTTTGTGAGATTGATGACTGCAGGGATGGTTGATGGACTGCAGCGTTCAGCACGCTCTGTGAAATCTGTGATACATCCTGGGACTGAGTATGCAGTCCCATCCCAGTCTCTGGGTCTTCCCAAACAATAATTCAGGTTTTACAAGAGTTTAATCAAGCATTGTCCCTTTCTCTGACTGCCCCTCATGCTGCAGATACCTTACCATGAGGAGCTACCCATTTGCTTTCATTTTTAAAACACACCATTGCTTGTTTGCACCTTGCTTAAGCTGGACACTGCATTTAACCAACCCCATTTCACTTTGGAAAGTATCCAGTTGGTTTTGGGGTTCCTGTGGCAGGAAGAACTTATTGCACTGAGTGCAGGGTCTCTGAAATTCCGAGCCAACAAACATGTTCTGCTGAAAACACAAGCAAGTAATGGATAGATTTTTACTCTACTTCATGTTACAAAATGTCTTTTTATATTACAGAACCCAAATTCGGGACGACTTTCGAAAGTCTCTTCCAGAAGACAAAAAAAAAAAAAAAAAATAAAAAAAAAAAAGCAGTAAAAAAGCCCAGCACAGGACTTGCCATTGTTACTCCTACAAATCTCAAAGTGGGAAAATGGGATGCACAGCCTTGCATACCAGCAGCCCTTTTAAACATATTTCCCAGCAGATGTTCAATAGAAAATGGAGCAAACTATTTTCCCTGCACACTTACAACTTCTCTGGGATAGCGGGAAGGAGGCTCTCGGTACCTTTTTTATGATCTGCTGTTGACTTCACTAATGACTCACATTTGGTTCCAATGAGATATTTTCATATGACTAATGAATCTATATTTGGAGGCGTAAGAGGGTTTGGCTAATTATCTGTTGCAGTCAGTTAAATATTCCAAGTATTCAAAGTAGGTTTTCTTCCAGTGGCAAATGTTATGCCCTCACAGTCTGTCTTCTGGTGCTTTAAAAGAGCCCAGAACTTTGACTCTCACCGAGCTGACATCTGGGTTTCTGCATGTGTAAGCACAAGAGATGGCCTGAACTTAATTATACAGCAAACCAATCCTGCGTTTTTTAGGTGGCCAATAGGTCATTGCCCAAGGGACGATTTAAACCCGATTTTTCAACACGCACTTGATGCTTGCAGCAGCCCATTCTGCTGGGGGCATTTACTGGGGTGCCATTAATAACTCCTGGCAGGGGCAAATTCCTTCTAAGCACCGTTGTGTCGGCTGCTTGTGCACAAATCATTTTTCCACAGGGAGGGCTCGAAATCTGATGAGAGAAGGGAAGGTAGAGAGGAGGGGGAGGGAAGGGGCTCCGCCTGAATTGCAGGAGGACATTAAACATAACGATCCTGTAGGGAAAGGGACCGTAGGCAGCTCAGATGTGGGAACGAGCCAGGATTTCCTGTTCATATGCCTCTTTAGTAGGTGCTCGGGCTGCTCTCCTTCTTTTATCGCCGTCATTTTCTTTGTCTGCCACTGAAGCAATAACACCGGTGCAGATACAATGGATCAGATGTTCCCCCTGCCCCTGCTGCTGCAGCCCTGGGCTGGGAGACCTCTCTGTGCTGCTCTCCAACTCCAGCAGAACAATAAAGAAGATTTTACAGCTGTTGTGGGGATGGGGGGAGGCGGGGAGGCAGAGGGAAACAGCTTGAGTGCCCGTGGCCAGCTATAATTTCTCCAGTGGGTCTTTGCTGACAGTTTTAGGATTAACAAGTGAGCTCTGTTCCCAAGCATTTACCCCTCTGGATAAGATGGCCTGTTTGTTCTCAAGGGTTTATTTTACCCTACAAAATATGGCATTGCCAAACAGATGTAGGTTTGTTCCTAGAAAGGCAAGTTATAGCTGAAGCTGCGTCTCACAAGGCTTTAGCCCTTGGAATTGTTTGGAAATGCTACAGTATTCCTCCGACCCTTTTCAGGGCAGTTTTTTCCCACAGACGTGCTGGTTGATTCTTTTATGGCTCTGTCCTTTGTCAAGGATGAATTAGGAAAAATAAACTCACAAACAAAAAGTGGAGGCCCAGCACGGAGATCCTCTTGCTCTCAATGATTAAGAAGTATTTTACAGCTCTGAGTGTGTGGGGGGAGAAAACAAAGTTCCCTTCTGCCTTTTTCTTTCCCTCATTTTTTCTTCATGGGTAATGGGGCACGGGGGAGGGGGGGAAGGAAAAAAAAAGTCAAGAAGATTAAAACAGTGTTTTAATTATTTCTGAAGTCCTCTTTTTCAGTAGATTGACACAAAGTGCTTTATGGTGGGTGCTGGAGAAAGTCTCCCAACTCCCAGAGCTGGCGTGGTGAGGGGCAGGTGATGACAAAGGGGAGGCTGTGAGGAGGAAGGCTGGGATTGATGTATTTGGGCCTCCATTTTCTGTTTGTGAGTTTATTTTTCCTAATTCATCCTTGACAAAGGACAGAGGAGATTCAGATTCTTTCTCCCTGGAAGTTCAGTGAAATTTGGCCATGAGTAAAAGGTATTGAGAGGTAGGGGTAGGGATTGCCTCTGGCTCACAGTGAAGCACATCAGAGTGGGATGACAGGGGGTCCTCCCTCCTTCATCCCCATCCCTTCCCAGGGGTGCCAGGGGAGCATGACCAAGGCCAGAGTTGGCAGCAGGGGCAGAAGGAGCTCTGCCCTGCCCTCTGCCCCTGCAGGGGGGATCTTTACTCCCCTTCAAAAGGAACACTAAGCCTTAAAATCCAACCTGTTGGATCCAGCCAGGGAATTGGCTCTCTGTCCCTCCCTCCACATCCCCAGGACTGAAGGTCCCAATGCTCCAGCCCCATGCTGCCTCGATGCATGAAACTTAACCTGCCTTCAGCCACCCCAGTTCAGTAGCTTTGCTCATGGAATTGGGGTGGTGGGAGTGGGCTCAGCAGAGCCCTGCAGGGAGGAGGGAGGCACTGGCAAGACCCTCTTGTTCCATCCTGCCCACAGCTGCTCCCCAAGGCAATCACACTGTAAGCAGCAAGCTTTTGAGGGAATAAACAAATAGCCCAGAAATGAGTTCCCATCATCACATCTTCCTTGTCAGGGTTAGGTGCCCAGGGGTTCCTCACCTGCACTGCCAGAGTTACACCTGTGGTTTCACATCAGCCTCTTGTACTTCCACCCCCCCAAAACTCATCAGCATGTTTCACACTTCCATCAGCACTTGTTCTCTGGAGCCTGGCTCCCATGCAAGGGGCTCAGGTACCCCACCAGCTCCTGCAGCTCTGATCCACACCCTCAGCTCTGCTGCTTTACAGGTCACACTCAGAGGTAGGTCTGGACCTGCCAGATGCCCCAGGCACCCCTCTCCATCTCATATTGCTTTCCCCAGGTGCATCAGCACAGCCAGAGTTCAGATGTCAGCAGAAGGGTCAATTATAGGCCACTTTATTTACATTCACCCTATCTGAAATGTTTTTAGAGCAGTCCTAAATGCATTATCTTTGAGCCTGATCCAGTAATTATGAATGCTTTGGAATGGTCCAGGCTAGTTTGTTTAGGTTTCTCCAGCACTGATTAGAGATTAGCAGAGCTAAAACCACCCATTAGCTGGAAGGCATAAAGCAATAGTGATTCTCATGCTAAGGGGCCAGGTGCTCAGTGCTTACCCACCTCCAGGCTCCACTGCTCTCCAGCAGGGCTGCAGGGGGGAGGCAGGGTGTCACAAGTTTGTCTGGTTTGCAGTTGCCTTGTGCTTTGGACACCCCAGTAGTCACTCCTCACTCATCCCTAAGCTTCCCTCAAAGATGCCTTCATTAGCTGTAGGTGTTTAAAACAGTTTGAAACCAAACAGCTGACCTTTCTTCCTAGTAGTAAGGAAAAGAGGTTCAGTAATGACAGGCAGATCAGGCAGAGTGACTTGGCTTATGGGGATGATAAGACAAAAGCAGAGAGGATTTATGTGGATAATGTCCTTGATTTCTGCAGGTACCAGGGCTAATTGCTCTTGGAAGAGGACCTGGCAAGGAGATGTAGCTGACGGAGGGGAAGGAAGAGCCAAGGTAGCATCTCTGCAGAGATATTCCTACTTTAAACAAATCTCTGTTTGAAGTGGGCCTTGGGTGGCTAAAGGATCTGGTTTTGTACACAGCTTCTTTATTACAGTTTCCCAGTGGCTGTTCTCAAGACATCAGCAGAAGGTGACTTGTTTACAAAGATCCTAAATTCTTAGTGGCTTTCCAGACATCACAAAATTGCAGCTGTAACTTAGAGGGAATGGGGAGTAGTACTGTTCATATTTGGTGACTAAATGCCCTTGCTTCTTACCTGAGGACCTGTTCTTTCAGCCTCAGAGACCCTCCTTCTCCAGACCACTCAACCATGATTTCCCTTCAGTAGTAGGAATGCTCCCAAAAACTCACATGCCTGGGCATAAGAGCCACCACAATCCATACACCTACTGAGTATTCCAATATGATCCACGGTTTCCATGGGGATTTAGATTCCAAGATAAAAATTAGATTAAAAATCCCTTTGTTTCAGTGTGTCCTGAGGCTAGAGGGTCCAGCTTCTTGGAGAGGGCTGGGACAGCCTCCCAGCCCCTGGAATAGCAAATGGGCAGTACCCCCCTGACAGATATGAGAACCCAAAGATCGTTTTGACATTTGCATTGACAGGCTTCCCTCAGTGCCTGGTACCCCTGAGCAGGGCAGCAGGATGAAAGCATTTCAAAGCACACATAGATGCTCAAGAATTTTGTTAGCAGCATCAGCCAACATTTCCACTTGCTTTGTATTTGCTGTTGGAAAAGTAATAACAGCTTTGGAGAACCTACTCAGGAGAGAAAACAGCTCTTTTCTAGGCACCATGCTGGGGTACTGCTTTGAGTAACAACATTGCATGCAGGAATGGAGTGGAAAGGGGCTGCAGCCCCAGGGAGAGCAGGGATTGCTTACATGAGTCCACAGAAAGTGCTTGGATGGAACAGGATGAAGGAAAGGAAAGTGTAGTGTGACTATGTATTAAGAAAGGACTCCAGCTGCTGGTCTCTAGCTGCCTATGTCAAAGCCTCCTCAGGGAAGTAACTTTATTCATCTCATGGGACAAATAAAACAAGTACTGGAAGAAACACAGGGAACAGTTGTGTTTTGGCTGGGGCAAGACAGGCCATTCAGATCTTGACTCAGAGCACAGAGCTCTCCTAGGGCAAGAGAAGTGTTTGAAGGTACACTGACATTTATGCCTAGCACAAAGGAATCCTCAGCATGGAAAGTCCCCTGGCTGTTGAGGAACAGGAGCTGCTCAGGACTAGGGAGCACACAGGACTGCAGTGCCTTTAACCCCCTACCAACTTCCTCAACAAGAATTGCTCTAGTCCCTTTTCCCTGACTCTGGGTCTGCACCTCTCCTGGTCTGACTCATTTCTGGATATATGGCCAAGGCAGAGGAAGATGGAGCCAAAAGCTGAGGGGACAGAGCATCTTGCAGGAACAGGTCCTCATCCTACAACTCCCCAGGAGCTAGATAAGCTCTATCCCACCTTTGACCCTGCTCAGTGACAGAGACCACTTGTAGGGGACCTTGGGGCAACACCAACTCTTCCCTTCTGCCTCCAGACAGAGCCCCTTGCCCTCTTCAGCAGCAGCATAGGAGAAAGATTGAGGAACCAGCCCTGTATGAAAGTGTCCAGGGGCCAGCAGAAAGGCAGGGGCCCCAGCTCACAGTATTTAATCATGTGCTTTAAAGTACACTACCTGTCAGGACAGGTGTGGGAGGGGATGATCTGGATGATCTCATCCTAGGGTAGCACAATGAGCCCTCCTGCACTGGTGCAGCCCTGCTGAGACAGCCAGCCAGCCTGAGACACTCCTACAGCAGCGAGTCTTTCCATTTCTTCAGCATGTTTACATGTACCAGCCTATGAACACAAGCACTGACATGCAGCCCACAGGCAAGACCCCTTCTGCAGCATTCTCTCCAAGCATCACTGCTGGTTTCTGGCTCGCTCCTCTGGACCCTTGCTGTGACAGAGGAGGAGCTGGACCAACAAACTCTTCACTTTCTTGCTGACGTGGACACCCTGCCAAAGAAAAGGCATGACTAAAGTAAGGAGGCTGGGCCACCACTGCCCAAGGCTGTATATTCCTTCTATCCCAAGAAAAGGTCTCCTGGTAACCCCACAAACCAATACCTGCAGGAATCCCCCACCTCAAACAGCTGCTGTGCAGAGCAGAGTGTTCAGCTAGAGACTGAGAGTTCCTCTTCAGAGCTGGAAAAGCTTGCTCAGCATCTGATCCAGTTCTGATCCAGTTTTGAGTGTCTTCAGGGGTGGAGATCCACAGCCCCTCTGGGCTAAACCACTCTCCCCCTGAAATTATTTTCTTTTTACTGAGACAGAACTTCCCTCACAGCAGCTTGTCCCTATAGTTTCTTGTCTGTTTGTGGTGCCTCTCTGAGAAGAGACCTGCTCCATCCTCTCTGAACCCTCCCTTTGGAGGGTCAAATACAGCAATTGGCTCTTGCCCTCTCTTCTCCACGTTGAACAAACACAGCCCACAGCCTCTCTTCATCACTTGCCATCACATGCTAGTAATTAACCAGACCTTTTATTAAAGATTCTTGTATCTCACTCAGCAGTAGAGCATGATTTTAGGTTTATAACTGTGTCTATTTCCAAGAATATTTTACTGGCCTGATCTACAAAGATGCTTAAACCTTAAAATGAAGTAATCTCTGCTGCAGAGCACAGCTTGCTAATTAACCCTTCACAAAATGATTACAGCTAAAATCTCAATGCATGAGCACCAGCACAGTTCAATGGAAGGGCAGGGGGCTTTTAGGAGGAATGCAGGAGGGATCCAGATCACGGGTTTGCCTGGACACCAGAGCTGCATGAGCCAAGTTCTATCATGTTGCTTTGAAAGCAAGCAGACATTAAAGCTGAGGACGCTCCCACTCAAATAAACTAAATTTGGATTTTAGGCACAGCCCCATTCTGCAAAGCAGCTCTATAAAAATGTCATTGTGGTACATCCTGTTTATTGTCTCTCACAGATTCCAGATGAAACCCAGAGAAAACAGAGAAAGCTGTTTTCTAATGAGCTTTCTGCAAGCACAGGTTCTCCTCCCTCACCCACAAGCTCTAAAACAGAGGGCCCAAATCTACCTCCCCCCAAACCCTATGCAGTACCCTGGCTTTTGGGATATCCACCCAACCAGAACCTGATCCATTTCTGGATCCATGCTGGATCCATCCTTCTACAGCTTCCAGCTCTCCCTCCTGTCACTCTGTCCCAGTGGGCACTGCTGGTGTGGCTGCAGGGAGGAGCAGGGAGCAGTCAGCAGCAAGCACACCCTTCTCTAAGGCAATAAACCAGTTACTCACTCTTTTACCAATTATTCACCCTTTTACCTCTTTTACCCCAGCTGTGAGCTGGGGTAAAGCTACTTACCTTCATTACTGAGATTTTCCAGAAGAACCTGCAAGAACAAGGAGCTTGTGCACTACAAGCATTCAAAGATAAATGGGTATATGATTTCCTTCAGCACTTTTAACTCTCCCAGCAAGTACAGCCCAGTGCTGACCTTTTACAGGAAGAAAATGCACAGCAACTGGTGTAGGTTTCCCACAGTGTCTTTTGAGAGTTGAACCACATTTTAATTCCCTTTGATGATGCACACACACTAACTTGTGCTGAGAACAAAGAGAGAGCATCCCAAAATAAAGGACAGGAATATCTGCTTCTCTTCAAACTTGCTTTGTTTATTTTTTTTAATTTGCTGATTAAATCTTAAATCTTATCCTCAGCCAGGTGTAAGGGTAAACAGTGCACATTCCCAGAAAGGAGGGGACTTGATTAGAAAGATTCTGTCCTGCAGCACGTGGGACTGTGGAGCTGCCAGCTGGAACAGTAACAGGTAACAACGTGAATGTCTGGATGTACTAGAGCTGTAAAGGAGCAGCAGGAACAATTTGAGTAATGTTTGTGCACACGTTGGACAGAACTGCTCCTTGCAGGTTGGGGAAACAACAGCTTCTCTGGGGAATCAGATTTCAAGACCCAGGGCCTGTGATCCAAAATGGACCCAAAAAAGAGGAAGATGTCTTCTGAAAGTGCAGGAAATAAACACAGGAAACAAAAAACACATTAAAAAAATACTTCCTGTATCTAGTCAGACTGAAATAAGCTAAAAGTTTTCAATAGAAGATCATGCCAATACCAATCAGGCCACGAATGTAGAAGAAAGTAAAATACATTGTTAGTGGCCAGGAGAAATGGAAAGATGCAGGCAGGTGAAGAGAGGGGAAAAAAGGGGTTGGATAATGTGATCTTGTGTGCTGAGAGCCCAGAAGGATCCCAAAAGACCTTCCCTGAGCAGTGAGCACTCAGGGGGGATTGCAGGGACAGGGCTCTGTCTTAGCTTGCTTGCCCTCTGCCGGATGCCAGGAGCTCTGGGGAGAGCCAGCTCTTCACAGTCCTGGGCTGTGCTTCTGCAGGGCTGCATGCACTGGGAGTGCAGGGGGAGTGCAGGCTGAACACAGGGCTACAAACTGCATGGATACAGAAAGTGATGGAGGGCAAGCTAAAAAAAAAAAAAAAAAAAAAAAAAAAAAAAAAGAAAAAGAAAGAAACGTGACAGGAGAATATAACTCTTGCAACTTATGTTTCTTTGAATTGCCCAATATCTCACTGAAACAAGATTTTTCTAGCTCAGGTTCTCAAGATTTGTCTATCTGTCTCCCTGAAGGATATTACCACTGCTTTCTAGTGCTGCATCAATATGCCTAGAAGAGGTTGTCAGGAGGATACTGCCATCCTTCTGCCCCAGCAGGAGTGCCCTGCCCCGTGGAGAGGAGATGGGGGCACAGCTGGTGTTATAAAAAGATGTCCAGCTTTCAAACTGCTCCAGCTACTGAGCCAGTAGAGAAACAATCTCAGCCCAATGGCTTTTGTGGGCCAGCAGAGCATGAACACAAAAGATCTCCTAGGAAATAGGTCTTGCATATCTTAATTTCATGGGACAGGTCAGGGCAGGTAGCTGCATGGAAGCCAGCCAGGATTCCTGTATACCCACACCACCAGCAGCCTGCACATGAGCTCCCACAAGGTTTAAGCCATGGGCTGTGGGAAAATGTCAGCCTCTACACAAACTATTTATGTTTAAAAAAAATCAACACCAGGGAAAAGCACCTGGAGAGGTTTGATAGCAAGCCCAGCATGATCCACATGCCACTGAGATATTGCCTGCATCCTCCCAGGGAGGTAGAGTCTTTCTTAGGACACCCCAAAGATCCCCCACTGCTGGAAATTCACTGTAAAACACATTCTGGTGTAGCAGAGATGGAACTCAACCATGTGGCTTCCTATACTCAACACTGCTGCTTGTAAAATCACCACATTGACCTCTATACCCACTTTTCTCCCACAAAAGCAAGTAGATACTTCCATTCCAGCATGACAGTAACCTCTCACATGAAGACAAGGGGTGTCACTTCATGAATGTTGACATTGTGCCAATAAATACAGTCATTACTCAAAGAAGGGCAAAAGCACAGTGAACAGTCTGAAGTGTTTGGTAAACCAGTTCACCACATTGGTCTGAACTGGGAAGAACAGTGTGAGATCAGCCTGCCAAATCCTCTGCTGGAGTCCTTCCAAATTACCCGAGCCAGCCAGGAGAGCACTGGCTGGGAAGCTGATGGGATGGGGTGTTTGCAGGCAGCTGGACTTCCCTGTGTCTAGACTGACTTGGGCAGGGGGGCTGTGCTCTCTGACTCACCCACACACCTGGCAGCAGGGCAGTGGCCCCACTCTGCCCAGCAGATGTGTGTGTGTGATCCCAAGGAGAACCCCTCTGGAGCAGCCTGGGTGCTGCAGTGCTCTGGCTGGGGACCAGGCAGTCTGGCTGCAGCTCCCCAGCTGGAGCACACAGACCTGCTCCATCCCTGCTTCAGTGCACGTCCTGCCCTGTGCCTGACTCACGGGATCACAGGGGACACGACTCTTCCACCTCAGTTGTCCCCAGAATGGGGCTCTGCTGTCAGCCACATTACACACCCACACACATCCCACGTAAAGTCTGGAGCTTGGCAGCCAAGATCCAAGCTCACATGCTCTGGGTTATCAGAGACACTGCTGCAAGACACCCAGAGTCCTCTGGCAGGTCCCTTGAACATGAGCAGGGCAGAGCTTTGGGTGTCTGCTTTCAAACCCACTCTGGAGCTGGCAGCATGGATGTCACAGCGAGCTTGTGGCTGCCACAGCCCAGGAAGACTCACAGAGCTGTGCTTCACACTGGGACAATAAAGCCACCATCCCCTGGGGTGACACAAACTGCCCCAGACGAGGACAGTGGTGCTGGTGTGGCCGCACTGGGGCTCCAGTAAGCTCAGCTAAAGTCACCCACGTGTCACATCCCCTCCCACCCCTGACCCACATGGCTCTGCGGGTACAAGTCTGTACCAGAGCTCTGGCCAGAAAAATTAGACATAACAAATATATTTTTAAAGAAAGGGGAGGAACATTTTTCAAGCCTAGGGGGTAGAGGGTGTTGGCCTGAACTGCAGAAGAAAGCTCAAGGTCAAATCTCCTGCATGCAAACCAGCTCCTCCAGCAATGCTTTGCAGCACTTCCAGGTATCAACCCCTATTCTAGCATCATCCACACAAGCACCTCTCTGCTTCATGCATACTCTCATGTCTGAAAAATGTCAGGCTGTCAATCAGTTCTGCTCCTAGCTGGTAAAGTCCTCCAGGTGAGGGCAATGTCCAGATAACACCTGAAAAACATGTGACAGAAAGCCAGGTGATGCTGCCCTTCCCACACCAAGATGCAGGTGCATCAGTCAGTGCTTCTCATTCAGGATCTAAATGGAAGGCTTGGCCTTCATAGTTCTTGTTCTCACCTCTCTTCCAACACTGGGACACACAGCTGGACAAGCAGCTCTTAATTGCAAGACCCTGGACCACTCTCAAGGGACACCTGTCCAAAACCTCTTTCCCAACACAGACTGCCCAAAGCTTTAATATATGTAGCAACTGTCCCAGCCAGCCAAGGGGCTACTTTGTGGATTGACCTTCAATCAGATGAGCCAAAACCAGACTGAAGTCCTGTCTTGGGCCTCACTGCCAACAGATGAAGTTTTATGAGCTGGTTTTCTTGGTTTGTCTTGAGGACATGGTATTCCTTCTGTTTCTTTAATAGCAAATTATTTTCAGGAAAAATACTCTATAAGGAAATCAACTATGCTACAGATGCTAAAAAATGCATCTTGTACAGCTCAAAGCAATCAGCATGGCCATTTTTCTACTCTACCCATTTTCAGTTCCTTGCCACCCTTAAAAATGATTGAAGAAGTTGTATAATAGAGGTGCAGCAATTTTGCCTTGAGGTCTTCACCTGTTCTTTAGTTCAGTTCAATCCTCCACAGAATATTTTTCCAGTACCCATGACTTCAAAGCACTCTTATTAAGTGCATTCTTTATGGTGTTCTTCATCACATGGGTGTCCCATGGACCTCACAAAGACTCCCCAAAGAGCTCCCAGCCAGGCAGTGCTGCTCCTGTGTGTTCAGTGGGGCTTGCAGTGGGCCACCTTAAGGCCTCCCAGATCAGCCAGGGTCACCCTGTCTCCACCAAGGTCTGTCAGCCAGGTCTCTCTTTGGAGATCTGATGGGCTGAGCCATTTGTCCTCCTGGCTGCCACAGAGACCCACCTGGGGCTCTGGAGCACAGGGAACAGATCCTTCCCATGATCATCACCCTGTCCTGCAGACACAGATCTCCTTTTGCTGGGGCTGGTGATTGGAGAGCTGCTCCCAGTGCCAGCTTCTCCTCTATTTCCTGGCTCTATGCTGGGACACGCTGGCTTCGTGTTCAGATTTTTCAAATATTTTGCATTGTGGTTTTCCATGCGGTGCTCAAGATATTTTGCAAAAGGCACCTTATAAATTGACTCAATAAATACACATAAAACACCATGTTTAATCCTTCCTTTCACATTCTTCTCTTCATTATTAAAATGTCCCAAACCTAACGACTCCCTCCCCACCCTGTGTTCAGGCCAGTCCAGTCCAACTTCAAATACTTTTGGCTTCTACAGGAAGACTGGAAAATTACTATTTTGTTTCAAGAAAGCTTGTTTTGGACTAAAATCAGGCCTTGTTAATGGTCAAAGCAAAAAATGGCTGTATGGACTCTCACATCAGGTGCATAAAATAATCACAGCATTGGTGGTGTTTTCATGCCAAGGGACATGCCAGTGCCATACAGCAAGGCCTCCACTCAGCAGCTGTTCCTCACTGGGGCACTCTGAATGGGAAGCCATATGTGCAAAAGAAGAAAAGTTTCTGAAGGATGGAGAGGCTAAAGGACACACAGACATAGGGTGAGTAGTGTGGGTACAGCCTTGGGGACAGTCAGGGCCTGCCACACCTTTGGAAGGGTCAGAAAGGTGCCTGAGTCCTAAAAAGTGTGTTCAGCCACTGCAAAAAGCAGGTCAGATAGGCACTGCTTTGGAATTGACCTTAGAGGAAGATCCATCAAAGCTGCTTTTGTTTCCTCATTTCAGTGATGTTTGCACTTTATCCAACACCAGGGATGTTCACCCATCCAACTCTCAGCCTCCAGGTCCCATTTCCTCCTTGCAACCCAGCTCTGCTCAGCACCAAGAGACCATTTCCAGGTTCTCCATGCATTAAAAAGGGAATGGGCTAAGGAAACAAGGAGGTCAGATTGTGATGATGGCACTTTATCCTGCACTGACCTGTGCTCTGCACCTCAGAGGTTTCCTTCAGCAGCTGAGAGATGGAGAGCTAAGTATGAGAAAAGCATTTTGTATATCATGGGTAGTACCTGAGCATTCAGAATTTCTCCTGTCACCAGGAGACAGAATCTCATCTAAAAAAAATGCAAACTAAGCTTTGCTATCTGCAGCACAACCACAGGGCACAGGGGAGACTCACACCACCCAAAGGGGCAGGAGGGCACCCTCACCTGACAGGGCACAAGTCCCAGAGGATGACATCCATGCTCTTTAAAAGGCACAAAACTGAAAATAAGGTCTCATCAGACAAGAGGTCAGAATAGCTGAGACACCACACTAGCCCAGATTTTGTCCTGTAGCCCTAACCCTGTGGTTTAACTTTCTTAAGAGATTTCTCTAAGGATCACAATGTTCTGGACAAAAGACCTTTGGGACCTCTTGGGTAAATGTGGGCATTTTTTGTATTCATTACCAGCCTCTGGCTGCATTAATACCTTAGCTATTTCATCACAGGCCTCTCATGCCTGTTAATATGTCTTTTGGACTCATTTCAGCCCACAAGCCTTCCAGTTCCACTGCTCTGCTGTGCAGCCTTGCCCTTTTTCAGAAGAAGCTGAGTGCTGTGGTCTGGAGGTTAAGGCTCTGGAGACTTGTGCAGGGGACAGCTGGCCCCCATGCCTGGCTTGCTGCAGCCCTTCACCCTTCCCATCCCTCTGAGCCCTGAGGAGCTGTGGTGGGAGCAGAGGGGCTGGGGCAGGGTGTTTGAGGAGTGGGAATTACCTGTGACAGGCGCATCCACACACACCCAGCATTCTCAGTTCTTCATGGAGAACCCCAAATCCTCATGGTGGCAGTGAGGCCAGCAGAATGCTGGCTCAGCCAGCCACATCCAGTGCTTGTAGAGCTTTAGTGCAGGACCTGACTGACACAGAGATCAGGCTGTTTTGTGTGATAAATGAACGGACTCATCTTTTGACACAACTCTATTTAAAGATGGCCACAGGCCCAAATGGAGCTTTGTCTTCAATGTCTAAAAGGGGAAAATCCTTCTCACTGTATTTTTCTGGGCTTTTCTTTGCAGAAATATCTTGGTCCAGGGGTCAGGAAGAGGCTGTGTGTGGAGCCAGAGATAGCAAACCCAAACCCATGCACTTAAAGAGAACCAAGCCTTGAGGAGTGGGCTTGATGATGACCTTCCTGTGGGAGGAAGAGCACAGAGCAGCCAAGAGCCTGCACCCTGTCCAGCACAGCCCCTGCTCCATGAGATCCTGGTGGTTTCCCTGCCCATTTCCCAGGACAGATGGAAATGATGCATGGAGGTTTTGTTCCTCTTCGAGGCTTTTAATGAACAATTAGCCAAGATGTTTAGGAAGAAGGGTTGTTAAAATGTTGGTTTTTTTGCTGCTAAAAATTGTCATTATCCTTGACCTCTTTTTAACATGTTTCTCAGCTTTATGGTGAAGAAATAAAACCTACAAGGTTTTCAGCAAAGGACCATAAATTTGATTTAAAAATTTAAATAACCCAGAATTGGGTTATTTGGTCAGTTTCCCATGAAAAATCTACAGGAAAAGTCCTCAGAGAGAGATGTACCCTGTTGAAATGCTTAGTTTCACAAAAAGGACTGGTTTTCATAATAGGAAAACAATTTATGTAAGAAAATAAGAAGCATGCCTGATGAAAGTTCATATGGGTTTGGTTCAATAGGAGCTACTGGATCTGGTATTCTTATATTCTTACCCTGTCACACTCTTTCTGAAATTGTCGGTAAAGGCTCTTGAAACCTAAATCCAGGTAACTAAACAGGATTGACATGTCTTTGCTCTTTCCATTATAGGCATGGATTCGTTGTTGTTCTTGAAGGCTTTAATTTGCAATATTCAACAATTTAACAATTGCCCCTTGCCTCCTGCTCATTAATTACATCAATGAAAGGAATGTATTTGATTTGATGTAGATTCTATCCATCTACGTCAAAGAACAACATGAGTGACACTTTTTAACACGAACAATGTATTCAGCAATAAGAGAAATGTCACAGTCCTTTCCAGGATGACAATAAACTGATAGATCATGGCGTTTTTAAAGCAGAAATAAGGTAAATTAATTCGGATTGTTCCTCCTGGTGCCAAGTCTGAAGCTGATGCCTTGCCAAATTTACTATAGAAGTGCAAATTGGTGAGGAAAATCAATGCAAGATATGAACTTGTCACTTGTTTTCCTGTTTCCAGACAGTATTTCAAACCACCTACTCCAAAACAGCTGCCTCTGTGGCACACACATCCTACCCTGAGAGGAATCCTTGAAGGAAGTCTTCCAACATGGTCCTCCCAAGCACTCCTTTTTGCCTCAGCTTCCACCAAGGGAACAAGTACAGGTCTCTCCTGAGAATGAGTTGCAGGTGATGGCTTCAAGGAGCTTACCTATGGGTAACAGCACAAGGAGGGAGGAACTGGAAAGGATATGGAGGCACCTGGAGGCCAAATTAAACCTCTCACAAGGCCAGAGATGCAGATAAACTGACTTACTGCTGTCCAAAATGTACAGCACTCCTCCTGCCCTCACTTTTCAGGAAAGGATCAGAGATAGCATTAGGCAGGCAATGTCTGGGTCAAAAAAACTCTCTTCTCATGCTTTTACCCATCAGTAAGCTCACAAGATACCCCGATCTGTTTGCCTTTCTTCCCATAAATATTGTTGTGCAGGTTCAATCACAGCAAATAGTTTCACAGTGGTGGCTCTGGAAACTCAATCCATTTTTGCCTAGAGGAGAAGCCATCCAGCTGAGCTGGAAGAAGTTTCAGTGCAGCCAGGAACAGAGACAGAGGAACCTGTCTCTTACCAGTGCCCTCTGCAGACACTTTTGTTGGGCTGAGTTTTGAAGCTGGGGCTGGAGTATATGGGAAAGAAAATGACTGAGAACAAAAGATGGAGGGGGAGGAGAAATTCCTTATGTGTGAGATCTATTCTGGCAGTCCTGAGAACTTCTAGCTCTGGAACTGTTCAGGGGACTGGATGACCTGTGTCCCCTTCATCTTACCTGAGTCACTGCTCAGCCAACTGCAGTGGACCACTTGAGATGACCAAGAGAATCAGTCCCTTAAAAAGAAATGGTCATCTACATTTTGGTGAGGGACTCTGATTCAGCACCAGGCTCCTGAGCAATGCAGCTTGCTGCCCAGGTATTACTCTCCCTCTGCCTAACCCATAAGCTGAGAAACCAGCCAGAAGAGACCAGAACAATCACTCAGTCTGAACTCTTACACAAAACAGACCACAGAGCCCGCCCCAGTAATTCCTGCATGAATACACTGCAGTCCTCTGGAGCCACTGGGAATACAGGGATGGAAACAATAGCTTCGAAAGAACAAATCAAACTTATAAAACAAAACAAAAAAGGGGGGGGTGGGAGCAATAAAAGTCACAATGAGTCAAGGAGGTAATTATGTGTGATAGCAGGGCTCCTTTGGCTGGGGACCAGCAAGAGACACTGTCTGCACCCAACCCCTGGGATAAGCATGACAGAGCAGTTTGTGCTGCAGAGAATTACGTCTCCAGACAGGAGAAAGGCAGCCATCTGAGGCTGGGCCAGGCCTAACTCAGACACGCACAAGTCATTAAGCTGATGTCTCTTAGCTAATTGCACACACAGAGACACATCCTGCAAGGAAAACAGCCTGAGAAACAGCCTCACAGAATGGCCATTAAACAAGCACATGAGGCAGGGGAGCAGTAATCCCTCCTCGCTGCCAGCAGGGTGTGAGGCATTTCTCATCCACAGGACCACAGCCACTCAGTCATGCTCAGCCCACAGGAATCCCACAGAAGCAAGAAACTGCAAGAAGCTACAAGCCCCCCATCACTGCTTTGTGTACAAAGGCTCAGGGCAAAGAGGAAGAGATGTGGCTGATGATATGTGTGTGCTGTTAAACACACCTCCCTGGAAGGCACTGTGAGCCCCAGGTTTAGATTGAGCAATGAAATCATGAAATGTGAGCAGCAGAAGGAGGCCAAGACTTCTGGGTATCTGCAGCTCTGCCTGTATTTGCTCAGTGATTCAACCCAGCATTACTGGGCTTCTTAGAAAAGGGCCATGAGTCATCCACACCATTGGTTCCTTCCCTCTCCAGAAAACCCCCAAACCAAGAGGGTGAACATGGGAGAACAACAGTTTTCTTAATGGAACCAGTTGGCCTCCCAGATTCCCCCATCTTTTCTCATGCTTTCTGCTTTCCCTTTGCAAATACTGACAGCTCTCCCCAAGCCACTTCTGACAAATGCTTGCCTAATCTCCAGCTTGGAACTTCCAGATGTGGCATTACTGTCACCTCACTTCATCACTGTGTGGCCATCCGCATTGCAGGGAAATTGTTCCTAACACAGAATTTTAGAATTTTATTGCTGGAAAGGACCTTTTGCTACAACCCCAACTCAAAGCAAGGCCAACCAGATCTATTTGGCCAGAAGATGTCCAACCAGCACTTAACCTGCTGCTGAAGTTTCAGTCATCACATCTTGTCAGGTCTGCAATGAATACAGAGAATTCATGAGGCAATTTCACCTTACAGCAAAATATTTTGGGTGTTTAAAAACAAATATTTTTAAAAAGGTTTTTCTTCTTCAGATCCTTTAGCCTTTCCTCATAGGTCATCTTTTTGAGACTGATGATCTTTTATGCCTACTTCCCACAGACAATTGCCAGTCTCCAGCCACACAGGTCCTGGAGCTGCCAACCTCATGAAGACTACTGTGACTGTAGATGGGAAAAGTCAAATGCCTCCAAGGCTTCCTCCATGGAGAGGAGAAAACAAAGAAAGGCTGGCAAAGCAGAAACAGCTCATCAGATGCTCTGAACACTCTTGGCACCCTTCTCCTCACATCTCTGACAACCTCAAACTTGAAGCTTTATGAAAACTTCACATGCTCAGTTCAACTGTTGTACTTGCTGTGCCAACGATTCATGACCCAGCTCTCCTCCATAAAAGAGTGGAAAATCTAACTCATGAGACAAGACTGTTACTGTTATCTAACTGGGCTAAAAAACCCTCCACTCATAGGAAAACCTGTTTGTGTCATGAACACAGTCCAACTGCTGACCAGCACACTGGAAGGAGAGACTCCTGCAAGATGTGCTCCTCAGGATCCAGAAAAACTAGAAACAGGATTCCCTTGGGTGTAAGCCCATTCTTGGGTATCCCCTGCTCTGCAAATTCCTTCGTGGCATCACCCCCATCCTCTTCCCAGTCCTGTCCTGGGAGTGCTGCTTCACCATCTCTCCTTTCCTGTTCCTATCCCCCAGAGGACTTGTTATTTTTCCAGCCATGAGAAAAGCCCTCACTTGCCTTCTCTTCAACCTGCCCTAGTCCTGTGTACTCCTCACATCCTCCCCCTCTCCAAACATATGCATTTTAGGACCCAGAAATTCCTCTCAAACAGGAGGTGCTTGAGGACAACAGGACTTTGAAAAGAAAGGGCCTTGCCTTGTTAGCTGGAGGTGCCTGCCAGCCAACAGCCCAGCCCATGAACACACGAGGAATTTTGACCTCACACAGTGAAACTTCCTAGAACTTTAAACCTTTGTTGTTGCTGTTGTTGTTGCTGTCGTTGTCATTGTCACCCTCTCTCTGTCTCTCTCTTGCTTTTCAGTTTTCCCCTTGGCAACTGTGTTGAAATGATGCAAGGGAGCAGCCGCTGCTAAACTGCAAATTATTAATTAGCTGCCAAGGAGTCTGTGCCTGACTGCACGCAGGGCAGGGGGGGCTCTGTCCTACATTACAAAATCAACCCACTGCCTTGGCATTGCTTTTCTGCCCAGAGATATAATTCAGAGGCGAGTCTCCATTTGTTCCAGAACTGATTCCTAAAAGAGAAGGCACTTGCACGGTCTGCTGAGGGGGAGAGGGGGAGGATAAAACCAAAACACCACCCCGCCCTTGGTGACCAAGAACTGATCCTTTGGCTGTTGAAACTCTTTCCAAAGAGCCTCAGTTGCTCTTAGAACAAATACTAATTGTTCTCAGCTAGGGGCTGGCTATATACAGCCTGAACAGGCCATTCTGCTGTGAAATACCAATCTGATAAAACTGGGAAAAACTTCAGGTGCTCAGGGATACTCAGGTCTCTAAGTTTTCCTAGGACTTATTGCCACCCCAGCAGGAGCAGACACCCCTCTGCTGAGACAGCATGTCTGGCCACATGTGCCCTCCTGAACTGCTGCAACACAACTGAGGGTAGGTTTGCACAAGCTGTGGCTGAAGGCACTGAGGTTTTTGGTGCTGTATGTACACTTTGCCCTAGACATGTCCCTGCTCACAGGACCTCATAGTTTAAATACCCAAGACCAACAAACATCCCAGGGGGGATCTGTTCCAGTGGGTAATTGCCCTTATTGTTAAAAATTAACAGCAAAACAATAATTGTAGACAGCTGGGCCTTTCGTGACTTTTATAGCAACATTCCCACAGCTCCACAAGAGACATTGTTTGGGATTCACAAATAAATTTTCACCCCAAATCAGGATTAATCTTTAGTCGACTGTTTCAAATACCTTCCCAAGAGGGAATGGTCACTTCCCACGTGGCTCACCATGGCATATCTTCCTGGCATGAACATCTCTGGCAGCAGGGCTGGGGGGCTTGTAGGAGCCAAGCTCCAGGCAATTCTTGTACCCCCAGAGCTGCTGCATCCTCATTTTCTTTGTGTGTTAACTCACAGCATTTCCTGGCTGTGACATTGACAGGGACTCGTGAGCCTTTGGTCACCCCTCCTTCCAGAAGATCTGGTGGCCAATGCTCAAGGCAAAGGGAGGCTCAAGGGGAAGCACCAGCATACAAAAAGCTGCAGCCAGTTCATCCTCAAGGAGGTAGGCAGGGGTGACCAGGAGATGGACTTAAACTGAGCAGAGAAACAGCCCCAGCTCCTGCCAGCCAAGCTGATATCCAGGAGATGATGGGAAGGGTGGAGGGAGGCTGGTCAGCTGTGATGATGAGCATCCTACAAAGCCAAAAAAGCATTCTTGCCTAGGAATGCTGGCTGACAAACCTGAAGTGGTCTTGACATTGTTATTTGAAGGCAGACCTCAGCTGCACCCTGCTTGTCTCAGGCTTGGGTGTCTCCTTCTTCTACTACTCACAATTTGTGTTCCAGTATGCCAGGAAGTGCTAACCAAGGCCGAGGTTTGCAGGCTTGCAAAAGGCAAGCAAAGCCTCCTGCAGCTCCCCAAAATGCTGTGGTTGATGTCTGACACTCCACAGCCTGACACAAAACCACAGCAGGGTGATGCAAACCAGCACATAGACCCTGTCAGGATCAGCAGGAACAGCCAGTGCTCAATTCCTGCCCTGAGAACCAGAAACTTGGGAGCACAGACCAAGAAACATCCCCGGGGAATCTGCTCCATTGATTAATCAACATCACACTTAAAAATTAGTAACAAAATAATAATAGTAGGCAGCTGTGCTTTTCCAGCTTTTTACAACAACATTCCCACAGCACAATGAGGGACATTGTTTTGGGTTCACAAACTTCTGGCACACGTACACATCTTTATCTCTTTTTCCATGGCTTACCTCTTACCTGCTGGACCAGCCTGCAATAAATCTCACTGCCTGTCAGAAAAGTACATGGGTTTGCATGGCAAGGTTTTGATAGCAGGGGTGGCTTCTGTGATGAGTGCAGCAGAGCCAATGTCAGCTGGCCCTGAGATGGGGACACCACTGTCCAAGGCTGAGCCCATCAGCAGCAGTGGCAGCACCTCTGGGATAACTGATTTAAGGAGGGAAAGAATTTCCTGCACAACAGCAGCTGGTGCCAGAGAGAGGAGTGAGAACGTGAGAGGAACAGACAGGTCAGTGCAGAAGGAGGGGCAGGAGGTGCTCCAGGTGCTGGAGCTGAAATTCCCCTGCAGCCCATGAGGAAGACTGTGGTGAGGCATAGTGAGGGAGGCCAGGGAGGAGGGAGAGAAAATCAGGAGTGAAGCTGTGCCTGGAAAAGAAGCGAGGAGTGGGAGGAAGGTGTTTTAAGAGTTTGGTTTTCATTTTCTCATTACCCCACATCGATTTGAATGGCAATAAATTAAATTAATTTCCCCAATTCGAGTCAAGCAGCTTTGGTGGGCACCTGGCAGTCAGCCAGAGCTGGACCACCACACAAACACACACACCAAGCTTGGTCCCAGCTTGGGTGAAGGTTAGCATTCCTTCACATTCTGGGATATGGAAAGAGCTGTTCAAACCAGGCTCATAGCAACGTTTTAGACGTTGCACTCAGAGTTATGTAAAATATTTTTCCTGCTTTGGTAGCTGGCAAACTTTGTTTTATAAGACAAATGGAATTTATTAATGCAAAATATTTATCAAGTCTTTTTACTTTTTTCCCCAAGGGAGTAGAGAGGTTGACCAGGAGTCTTTCATCTTTGTTGGCTTCTGAATGTTAAAAATGTAGCTGATTTAGAGCAAAACCACAAGTCAGAGTCTGTCTCATTTCTATGCAACCCCTTTTTCTGTAAGTGATGGCGAGTTTTCCCTTAGACCAAGGTACCATCTCCTGCTGTGATGGCAGGGAATGCTCTTGAAATGTAACCTCAAAGGCCTGGGTGATCTCCATGCTCCAGATGAACAGAGGTAACAGGCAGAGTACAGGATCCTCTGTGCTCAGCCTACCCCAGTGGGCAAAACAAGAAAATATTCCATTCCTAAGGTGAGAACACACCAAAGAAGGAAGGGAAGCAGTGGGAAAGGCCAGGACAGTACATTGACCAAATTAATTTAGCCTGATTACCATGTACAATCACACTCTACCCTTTGAGAGGAAAAAAGTAGCACAACCAGCAGCTCTACCACCATTTCTTATGCCTTGGATTCTTGGTATTGTAAAACCATCACTGTCTCCACCTGCTAAGCACTGGTGCAGTAATAATAATCCAAACCAAAGCAATGGCTGCTGATGGGCTCAGATAACAAGCCTGTTTTTAGAGTGTCAATCTTCCATACTTGATTGATTGTTTACTGTCTTCTATCTTTTCTTTGGACTGTTTTGTTCTTTGTTTTGACAGGTACCAGCATAGTCTCCACCTGAGGTCCCCAAGGAGCACCACAGCATACACAACATTTCTGTCAGAGGTGGACCTACTTTGGAACAAGAATCTCTTGCTTGCTACAGGAACTTGCATTTCTTTGTTTCATATTCCTCAGGCAAAAAGAAAAGTACATCTTTAGCTGACTAAGGTTAAAAGTTGTTTAATGCCTAGATTATTTATTTGTTCCTCTTCTTTCCTTGCATGACTTGGGTCTAGTTTTCATATAAGGATTTTTTTAATGTTCCCTTTACAGATTTGCCTTTTAATCTCAAATCTAATCCATCACAGTCAGGACAGTTTCAAATGCAACCACTTGAACGGAAACAGACATGACTGATAGAGCCCAAGATCCTATCTTCAAGCAATCAGTGGCCTCACAGCTGGGATACTAGAGACATTTCTGCCTTGCATCAGAACTTCTTCCTTCAAAGCTGAGGCCCAGCACCAAGTGGCAACTTGGAAGAAATATATTCAGTGAAAAAGGCAAGTGCCCTCTTGGTCCATCACTTGGCATCAAGTATATTTACTTGGAGGAATCAGGTTCTCCCTCCACACTTTCAGAGAGCTGAAGCTGTTCCAGAATTGCCTGAAGGGGAGAGTGAAGCTGTGACTTGCAGGACATTTGTCTCAGGGTGGGGAAGGACTGTAAAATAAAATGTTGCTCTTACAATAGGAGGTTTAATCAAAGAAATGGAGAAGGGTCACAGAGCAAATTCCTGAAACCAAAATCATGAGTTATAAATAAATATTCCTCGGTGTGAGCAGAGGTCCCTTCAAAAACACCCACTGCTCGTTCCAGGCTGCAGTGTGATGCACTCAGGCTCTCTGGCCCCACAGCTCAGTTCCTCTGCAGCACCTTCCCTGCATCCCACACTGAGCTCTTTCCATGAGGAGGAGGCAGGACTGAGCACAGGGAAGGGAATCCAGCATCCCATCCTGAACACAGAGGCTTGCTCCCAAGGTGTGTCCATCAGATGAAGGAAGGCAGGGAGAGCAAGTCAGAGGCAAAGCTCTCCAAATGTCTGTGCAAGATATCTCCAGTGGAGCTCAAGGGAGGTGTGTAACCTCATACTGATGAATGCCAAAGTCCTAGGATGAGGTTTCCTTCAGGGAGACACTGAGGTTTTCAGGGGTGCTGCAGTGGCTTCTCACTGCTTTCTTTGCTGTGAAAGATCCAGATGCCAGAGCAGCCTGCTCTCGGCTGGGGCAGAGGGAGGGAGGCAGCCCAGCCTGGAGCTCTCATCGCTGTGTCCTGCCCGCTGCAGGCACCAGCTCCAGGGCTGCTTCTGCAGCCGGGTAAGCACCGGCGAGGAAACAAAAGGGGAGCATGACAGCCGCATTCACTTGCTAATAGCCTACTGGAAGAAAGACATCAAATCTACAATTACCATGCAAGGACACAGGCCAGCTTGCTAAGAACAGAGGAAAAGCAAGAATGGCAAAGGAGGAGAGGAAGTGGATTAGGTTTTCCACAAGTACCCCAAAATCCACGCTTCCTACTCAACAGGAGTCCCGGGAGGCTGAGCAGGGCTGTGACACCAAAGTGCTGAACATGAAAGAAGCACTTTTTTTTGGCTCTGGTTAGAAAAATCCTTTCTTGCAGAGCTGCTGTAGTTCATGTGCTTAGAGCAACAGTGTACAAAAAGAAGGGTTGGGGTTTTTTGGGAAAGAAGGTGGAAAAAAAAGAGCACAAACCCTGCACTGGGAAAGCCACACCGATGAGCTTGTTAACATTTGAAGAGACTGCTTGGCATGATTCCTTACACAAATTCCTGCCAAGAATTTGCAAGAGGAAAGTATATTTAGCAATCTAAGGCATGCCAAAGCCTTGACAAGAGAAAAAAAAAACCTTTTTGAATATGTGGAATAGCAATTAGACATTTTCTAAGCAGCCATTTTCAAAATGCATCCAGGCATCTAATAAGGGCACCTGAGGCATATCCACAACTCTGCCACGCTCCATGCCTCAAAAGGCATCCACTGAGATCAAATGCTGGGAGGAAGGATGTGTTATGGATGGCAGCTGCCCACTTCCAGAGCACTGGGCCAGTTTCAAGCAGGCACCTCAAGCCATTGGAAATACACAACCTCATGCCACTGCAAATCATTCTGTAGCATCCTTTTAGGAACCATTTTTCCAAGGAAATCTGGGAGCCCTGCTGCATCCCAGCTGGGTGTGCAGGAAAGCTGGGTAGCAGAGAGATGTTATCTGCCCCCTCTATCCACAGGAGCTGAGCCAGCTCTGCAATGCAATTTTTCCCCAAGTGGAGCTGCTGAAAATCCAGGTGGGATGAGCAGCAGGTGGAAGCTAGGATAGCACATAAAATCAGATGGAAACTTGCAGCCCATTAAAGTGGTGCTCACATCATTTCACAAATCTGGTTGCTTCTCTTGTTCTCCAGTGTTCTGAGCAGCATGCAAAGCCAGCAATAAACTTCATCATTCAGTCTCCTGTCTTGCCAGGGAGAGACCTAGAATGTAGTCCCAAGGCAGGGTTAGTCTGCCCCAGGAAGGTGACACACCTGCACCAGTCACTCTTGTTTCTGAAGTGCCACTGAAATCTCTTTGGGGTGCAGCACAGAGGAAGAGACATGGAGGAGCTGAGGAGGGCCATGAGCAGCAGCCCCTGCTCAAGGAGGAAAGCAGCTGAACACACAATAAGGATAAAACATTCGATGATCATGAAAGTTAGAAATCACACTGGAATACGCTGCTTAACACATGGTGCCCATTGCTTATAACTGCCAGGCTGCGTTACACCAACCTGCACACGGGCTGAGTTCACACCTTTAAGTCAGGATATGCAGAAAGGGCAAGAGGGGCACCCCTATGGCTGAGGTTTCTCATTCCTGCAAGCCCTAAACTCCCAGTCTTTAATATGTGGCATAACACGGTGGTGCCCCCAAGGCATCATGACCCACTATAGACCAAACAGGCTGTTGGTGACCAAGAGGAGGCAGGAAGCACAAATGGGGAGGGCAGCCTGGGGATGCAGCATCCCGCAGCATCCCCGCAGCATCCCCCCAGCATCCCGCAGCATCCCGCAGCATCCCGCAGCATCCCGCAGCATCCCCGCAGCATCCCCCCAGCATCCCGCAGCATCCCGCAGCATCCCGCAGCATCTCGCAGCATCCCGCAGCATCCCGCAGCATCCCGCAGCATCTCGCAGCATCCCCCCAGCATCCCGCAGCATCCCGCAGCATCCCGCAGCATCTCGCAGCATCCCGCAGCATCCCGCAGCATCCCCCCAGCATCCCGCAGCATCCCCCCAGCATCCCGCAGCATCCCGCAGCATCCCGCAGCAGCGCGGCAGTGGCGCCCGCTGGCCGCTCGCAGCATTGCCAGAGCATCCTTCCTCTCCCCGCCCTCATTCGGGAAACGGGCGGGACTGGAAGCCTCTGAGATGCACAACGCCGGATACCAGGCACAAGAAGCCCAGGGGATCTGCGGGCACAGCCCATCCCACAGGGATGCAGGCAGGACCATACATTACATCCAGGTTAAAAAGATCGTTTAGGAATGGCTGCTTCAGAGCAGTTGAGAAGGCTTCATCAGAAACCTGTACTTCAATTACAACCTCTGCTTTAATGAAGAAAGCACAGAGGTGTGCAGAGTCGTGTCTCACCACGTGGAAATGCGACCCAAGCACACTGAATAAAAAGCAATATGCAGAACCACACTGTCCTGCCCATGAAAGGAAGCAGAGGGGCAGGGGCTGATCTCTCTGGGGATCAGTAATAGGACCCAGAGGAGAGCAATTAAGTTGTATCAGGGGAGGTTTAAACTGGATATTAGGAAAAGGTTCTTCACCCAGAGAGTGGTTGAGCACTGCAATTGGCATCCCAGAGAAGTGGTTACATCACCAAGCCAGCTGGGATATGAGGATATGAGGATATGCAGGTTGGTATGAGTGACACCTGAATACATGAATTGACTTCAGTAAGGGATGTTTGAAGCACTCAATTAAAAGGAAAAAAAGAAAAGTTTAGAAAACAAGTTCAGGGTCACTGAAGTCAAACTGGTGAGCTACAGACTTTTTGCAACTTGGGAAAAAGTTCCTATTTAGGTCCAGCTTTGAATTATCTTTTGAAGATGTCAGGCTCATTAATTATTGCTGTGGCTTATCACTACCTAAATCCAAGTAAACTTAATTTGGAACAACTAGAAGCAACCCCTCTGCTACTTCCTTACTGTTTTTCCTCTAGAAGGAAAATTTATAATTTTTGTTAATGGCCAGTTATTAACAAGATTTTTGGTTTTTGACCTGTATTGTTAGGGATGGGAGATGCAGTCACCAAAAAACCCCAGACAAAACCAAATTGAAACTCACAAGTTAGACCATAAAAGTTGTTTCAGCATCTTGACAGTTTAAATTGATTATTTGGAGGCAATTATTAACTCAAACAGCAGCTTTTTCACCAAGACTGAATGTCCAAAGGATTGGCTCAACATGAAAATTTATTGTTGCAGGTCAGTATGGATTAGGTACTCAGACACCCAGACAGGAGAGCCTGCTGCCAGACCAAGAGGGAGTGAGCCACAAGGAGCAAAGTGTTCAGGGGGACTAACCCTGAGATCTGCACCCATCAGAACACAGCACAGGCTATAGGACAGTTATCTGTGGGTTGTGCACCAGCCAGCAGCAGAGCACAAGTTGCTTTTACCATTCCAGTCAAGATACTCTTTTTCTCTCCATCTTGCAGCACATGGCCCAGTCCCTTGAGGAAATGGGAAAAGGCAGAGATATTTTATGTGCTCTCTCTTTGCCCCCTTGCATCTGCCCATTCCTTCACTCATGGAGCTCTGTGCTATTCCTCGAGGCACAGATGTGAAGGACATACCAAGATGAGCCAAGCTTCTTCAAGTTATTTAAGCTTTCCTCAGATCCACCTCAGTACGTTCAAGCAACAAAGTGTGCAATTAACTAGAAAGGAAAGTGGTTTTTAATGGCTTCACCAGTAACAAGAGCCAAACTACTGGATAGCACTTTTAGTGTCTCCATAGTTACACCTATGAATACAGAACAGTGCACTGTTTGCATGGAAGGTTTTGGCTGTGGGAGCCTCTGTGAGAAGCTGCCAGAAGCTTCCCCTGTGTCTGACAGAACCAATGTCAGCCCATTCCAGCACAGGCCCAGCACAGGCCAAGCAGGAGCCCACTGGCAGTGATGGTAGGGTGTCTGGGGTAACAGATTTAAGAAAAAAACCCAAACAGCAACTGCAGCCAGAGAGGGGAGCAAGAGTATGTGAGAGGAACACATGTATGTGAGAGGTCTGCAGGTACCCAGGTCAGTGCAGCAGAAACAGGAGATGGCACCTGCCTTTGAGAGACCAAAATTTTAAGGGTTAATGACACAAACGATCAATCTTTTCAAAAGCAGCTGGTGAGGTGCACGACTTTAAACCAGCTTTTGTTTAGCAACAAACTGGTTTTGAGCCAGATGAGGGAGAAGGCCATTAAGAAGTAAATCCTTCAAAGTGGGATAATGCTTTTTATCATGCAATGTCCTCCCTTACACAACTGGCTGAATTGTAGAACTCCTCATTCCTTTCCTCCCTCTCCTGGAAGTACTGGGACATGCAGATGCACCATAGGCCTGACAGCATTCATCTCTGGCTCAGCTACATTGACTTGAGGCAGCTGTCTTGTCTTACATGGTCCTAAACCATCCAAGACTCATTTTGGGCCTGGACTGCACGATTCACTGCTACATCAGTGGGAACCCCACACCCTTATGGGGAGGAACCTGGGCATTCCCACCACAACTAAAGATACAAACCCCTGAACTTCTTTGTTTCAGGGGCTCTCCTGCCTCCCTGTAACTATTACCTTCATTAAGGGACATTGAAATTACCCACAATCATCTTGTCACTGGATTCAAGGATGGTGGTATTTTCCCTATTCTTTTTTTCCTTTTCCTATTATTCCTATTATTTCCTTTCTCATTATTTGCTTATATTTGTATCAAGTATTGTACTTTTTTGTTATTTCTACAGCTAACCAAAACTGCTACAGACCTCTGTTCCACTGCAACCAAATTATTCTAAAATAAACCTGCCATCCCAGTCCTACAGCCCATGCAGGGCTCCATGCTGAAGCAGGGCCATGTCCAAAGGAAGCTGTGACACTGTAGGAAGCCCTGTGACAGGACTTGTGACACCATGGGGGACCCATACTGGAGCAGAGGAATTGAGAGGAGCCCTTCCCCTGAGGAAATGGAGCAGCAGTAAGCATGTGATGGACTCAGCCCCCATTCCTCATCCCCCTGTGCAGCTGCTGGGAGGAGGCCTGGGAAGAAGGGAGGAGTGATTGGAATTGGTGTGCCCATGACAGCAGCTGGTGAGGGATCTTTCCCTGCATTTATCTCAAACCACAGACCTTTCGTTCTCTATTTTCTCTCCCTTGTCCTATAGAGGAAGGCAGTGATGGGGCAGCTTTGGTGGGCAGCTGACACTCACCACACATGACAGGACTTTTTTCACAAAAGACAAACATGATTCCACTCCATCATCACCCTTTTATTAATAAAAGGACAGATCTTGACAGTGCAGAAAAAAGGATGTTTCACAAGGAGAACAGGAAGTAGCTTCTACTGGTCTTTCAGTTCCTTCAGTCTTCTGATGGCAGATTTGACTGTCACTGCAGAGGTGGTACTGGAGGAAGAAGCAGAGTCATTTGCATGTGGCAGAACAACTGTGCTGGTGTTATTATTTATTTTTGAGAAAGCACTAATAATTTCAAATTGTTATCATTTGATTGCGCTGTCAAGCAGGGTCTAACTCCACTTTGATTTTCCTGACAACAAAGCTTCATGCTTGGTCCATGAAGCACATGGAACCTCACAAGCCACACCCCACCCCAATTTCCCAGTCAAGCACCAGCACGAGCACAGCGTGGGGGCTCAGCTCCCTCACCACCCCTACGCCTGGGGCAAGAGTCTCCTACAGAACTGTGGGGGAAGGAGAGCAAAGGAAGGGACTAACCACAGCACCCTCACAATAGAGGTTATTGCAATTTGAGCTTTTTGCTTTTACAACAAAAGGAAAACATGAAAATAACTTTTCTTAGAATAAATCTGGCTTTGCCTATTGCAAAGAATAGCAGTCAGATTGACTTTGGTCTACAGCAATCAAATTTTAACAGAATAGGAAACTCCCCCCATCACTATCACAAGACAGATCTACTCATTGGTTAGTACATAGAAAAAAACCAAAACACTGATAAAAAGTCAAAAGCTTTAAGCATTAGGCCTCAGCTATGTGAGAATAAATATTGATTGGAGCTTCTTCGTTTCCTTACTTGTAAGTCCAGGCACCACCAGCAACTGTCTTCATGCAGGATCCACAATGCCAGATACCCACAGCTTTCCTCTTCATTTTGGTCTGGAACCGACAAAAAAGGAGGAAAAAAAAAAAGTCACTTTCCATCAGCTGAAAAAGCCAAACAAGAAACTTCAGGCAAGGACTCCAGCATCACACCACAGCACTCCTATAAGCCAAGACAAGAAAGGGTTAGACAATCCTTTTACTCAAATTCTGAAACACTTTCCCTTTCAAATATGAACTGGGTCATTTCTGAAGGCATCATCAAAACTTCAGCTTAGCTGAAGGAGAAAAATAGTAAGGAGTTATCTAGGTCATAACAACTGATACTGTCACCTGGTTTGGTGCTCATGTAACACCTGTCCCCAGGACTCCTGGGGCAAGCCCAGCTTGCTCAACCCAGACCCACTTCAAACAGCATCTAAAGACTGGGTGGGGGGTATGGAACTCCCTCCCCATGCAGGTACCCATCACCTTGCAGAGATGACAACAGGTTTGCCCACAGTTATGCTTGATTTAGGCAGCTCTGCAAGCAAGACTATGAACATTCTGACTTCATATGTGAAAGGCAGTAAGTTAAAAACAAACAAAACCACAACAAATCAAAGTACGAAAAACCCCATGATTAAAATATTTTTAAATTTCCAGCCACTTTAAAGATTCCTACTCTACAGATATCAATAAAAAAATATGTGCAAAGCATAAGCTGATGGGCCTTTCAAACTGACAAAAAAATAGATTTAACAGCAAGTTTTAATTATGTACGCATGCAGTTAAGATTACTTCCTCTCAGAAATTCTTCCCCATCCAGAGTTTGCAGCACACAAAAAAAAACCCAATTGCTATCAGAAGTTAAAGTGGGAAAAGCAAGCTCTGTTCCTCTACCAGGTATGCTGTAAAAATTTACTGAAAGGAAGAAAAAGCCCAAGGGAAGCCTTAACTATCAAGATAACAAATGTGACACTTTAATTCCGTAAGGTCGATTTCATTAATTATGTAAAACATATAATATGGCAACACTGCTCATCCTTTTGTGTCATGAAATATAATACTGTGTTTTCGTTTAACTAAACATTTTTTCATGTCACTAAACATCCATGTGAAATGTCTACTCTCTTTTCCAAGGCCTGACAGTAGCCCAAAGTTTACTACACTGTCTTGGAACTAGACACATTTCATTTCAGTACAAAAATTACTGAAGCATCAAATCTTCTTTCTAGCATCAATAACAATGTGATTTTTAAAGGCTTTTGGGAGGGGAAGGAGATCTCTCACCTTGCCACAGAAGGAGCAGGTATACTTGGCATGCTGGCTGATTTCAATCTTCTTCACCATTTTCCTAAGGGATGCACCGTACCGGGTCCCATATTTACCCACGATCCCGACCTTCTTGGTGCGTTTGGCCTGTTGGGAGGCAAACCAGAAGGAGCTTCAGCTCTGCAGGGACAGCCTCGTTCCCTCATGGCAGCCGAGTGCTGAGCACCCTAAAGCCGGGCTGGGAACTATGCACAGAGCCAGGGAATGGCACCACAGGGATCACTGCTCCAACCTCCCTGCTCAAGCAGGGTCACCCAGAGCCCACGGCTCAGGGCTGCACCCAGACGGTTCCTGAGTGGAAATCCACTGAGGGACACTCCACACGCTCTCTGCACAGCAAGGAACTTCTGCCCCGTGTTCAGCCGGGCCTTCTGTGCACTGTCCTACTGCTTGGCCCCACCGAGAAGAGCCCGGCTCCTGCCTGTTGACAGCCCCTTTTGGATAATCATTCACTATTTTAACTATTTGATTATTATATTATTACATAATGAACATAAATTCCCCCCTCAGTCGCCTCTTCTGCGGCTGAACAGGCCCACCTCGCTCAGCCTGTGCTCATGAGAGCTGTTCCAGCCCCCAGTGCTCCTCGCTGCCCTCCCCTGGCGCATCAGCGATGAAATGCGGCCGGGCTGCCGCTGCTGCCGCCGCCCAGCTCCCGCCGGGCACTCGGGGCAGAGTCCCGTCCGTCCGGGGCCAGCCGGCGGTGGCGCGGAGCGCTGCAGCCCCTCTGCGCCCCGCTGCCATTGCCCTCACCCAGGCCTCCCCCCGGCCGCCCGCACGGAGCGAGCCGCTGGCGCGGCGCAGCGCGGAGCCGGGCCCGGCTCGGGGACGCGGCGCATCCTCGGGCCCGGCTCCGCGCTGCCCCGGGCGCGGCCCGCGGGCTCAGCGCGGCGGCCCCGGCGCGGATGGCAGCGGATGGCAGCGGATGGCACAAGCCGGGCCCGGGCTCACTCACCATCTTCCGCCGGCGCAGACACGCAGAGGGAGCCGCAGCGCGCAGGCGCGGCGGAAGTGAGGCGGGCGGGCGGGACGCGGGTGGAGCGCAGTGACACGGCCCGGCCCGGCGGAGCTGCTGCGGCCCGGCGGGAGGATCCGCCCATGGGGACACCTGCGAGCGCAGGCTGTGCCCTGTGCTCCGCCATGGCCCTGCTCGAGCAGGGAGCGCTGAGCAGATGCCGCGCGGTCCCTTCCAGCCTGCCCCATGCTGTGGCACAGTGTGAGACCGGGCGGTGCCTGAGCGCCGCTCCCGCGGAGTCATTCCAGGGATTCCACCCACGGAGGGCACAGCACAAAAGGAGAAGGGGCAGTTCCGTTCCCTCACCTTGTTTTTAAAGAGAATAAGCAGCAGGTAGATGTCAAAACAGGAACAGAAAACGTGACCAGAACTGCAGAAAAAGTAAATAAGATAGATAGATAGATAGATAGATAGATAGATAGATAGATAGATAGATAGATAGATAGATAGATAGATAGATAGATAGATGATAGATAGATACATAGATACATAGATAACGTGACCAGAACTGCAGAAAAAGTAAATAATAACAAAGATAGAGATAGATAGATAGATAGATAGATAGATAGATAGATAGATAGATAGATAGATAGATAGATAGATAGATAGATAGAAAGAAGATTAATTCTTATCATAAAAATACCGGCCCTAAACCACGAGGTTTCAAGAGTTTTGGCATCAGGTCAGTTTAAGGGAGCTTCCTAATTTAAGGGAATTTCCTCGGGGTTACCCAGTGCTGAAACCACCCGCCCTGACAGTGCTGTGTGCAGCTGCAGAGGGGAAAATACAGCAGTGGCACCGAGCTGCAATGCCTGTAAGGGGATTAGCAACCCATTAACCTCCATTAAGAAATGCAATCCAGTTAGCCTGAGAGTTTTTGATGTGCAGAGCCAGCTATGGTTCATCCCCTCCTGCCAGGAGAGGGCTGGAGCTTCCCATTCCACCTAGAGAAACCCTCCCCAGGGACTGGTTGCAGGTTATTTTGGCTGTCTCAGCCATTGACAGCACTTTTCACTTACAGTCTGCTTAAAAGGCAATCAAGGAATTTAGTGTACCCAGCCACTGTGTTAGTTTGCCTGGCTGGGGTCTGTACTTTAAGAGATGCTCATGGACAGATGTCACATCCCCTCTTGGTCCTTGCTCTAAGGGTTTGAACATCGACATTTTTAATTCCCTCTGTCACACCAGGCTCCTCATTCCCTGATCATCCATGCTAGCTCTTCTGGCATCTGCTGGGCCAGAGCAGTGTTTGAGATAAGGGCTCAGCAATGGTATTTATATCTCCCTCAGCTGAATCAAAATTTCATTTGATATATCCTACGAATATATCTGCCCTTTTCAGATCCTCGTCACAATGATGACTCACAGGATACAGCTTTGATACCAATGTATTAGAAAACAGAAAAGAAAAACTAAGTTCCTTTGGCTGCTTAGTGACGATATGGTTAAAAAAATATAAATTGTCAGCCAACACATCCAGAGAATCTACTGCTATTCTCTGGTCTGTATCTACAGAGTTCAGGTTTGCTGTGACAGTACAGCACATGGTCATATCCATCATCTACCAGTGTCACAGACAGCTCTGGCAGCAAGCAAACCCAGCCTCCCTGGGTGACAGCCATTCCCAGCACTGCCAGAGTAAACACACATTTCCAAGGGACTGAGAAGGACACAGGCCAGATAGTCCACCCCCTTGACTCTTCAGCTCACGAAGCCAGCCAGCCTGGGGCATGAAAAACATTGAGTTGGAACTGCTCCAGCTTGTTGTTGAGGTATTTTAACCTGTTGCTGTTTTGGCATCTTTCTTGAAAACTCCCCTTTCTCCAGCATGGGTGGGAGCACTGATGCAGGTATACAAGTGGGCATCCAGCCACAGTAAGATGCTCCAAGATCCAGTAAGATGGATCCTTCCCTGTCCTCTACTGGTTTTGGATAACACTAGAAAGACACAGCTCTGTTGTATTCAGCCAGCAGATGCACAAGGCCCCAGGAGTGCTGTGTGTTCCTGAGCCAGCTGTGGGTCTCACTGCCTTGTAGAGTTTCTCAGCAGCAAGCCTTGGAGATCCTGCCTGAGCCTGCTGCCAGCTGCCCAGCCACCTCCTCACCATATTCATGGACTAATGGTGCCATTGGGATAAAGCATGCAGTCTCTCACATCCCTTGAAGTAATTACTAGCACTTTCCTGCAAGGTTCTTCTCCCCCTTTTCATGTAGTAAGGATAAAGTGAATCTCAGGTGTATTTGAAAAACCTCTGTATCTGTGCAGCAAAGCAGCTGAGATTTTATGGGTCCTGACACAGGGAAGGTATACCTAGCATTCCTCCAGCAGGGCTGGGATTTACCAACATAAGGACAAGATTAATCAAGTTAATAAGAAGCAGAATTCTCCAAGGGTGCTTTCAGTGTATCTTAGAAAAGTACTGTTATGAAATAGCTGTAGCTTTACAAAGAAGAGAACTACCAGATTCAATAATATGGGTACACAAATAATGCCTTTAGAATTTTTTTTCAGTCAGCAGACAGCAACATTTCATACCCCTTACTCAGAACAACTCACTTTGCCAGTAGAAAGATCCCTCATCCTACAGACAGATTAAATGCTCTGTGTTCAAGATGACAGACATTTTAAATGTCAAAAAGCATGTCTTCATCACCTGGCCAGTTGCTGAAGTAAGAGCAGTGATGGTTAACAGCCTCAAACCCAGAGATAAAGTATTTCATCCAGTTGCCCAACCATAATACCCCTGGCTACTGCTCACACCCCAAAGCACCATCTGCAGTCATGAATGAAAAGCAGTTCTTCATCCAGCACAACTGTACATGCAGCCTGTGGGGCATTTCCATGACAACACCAACCAGCTGAAAATGGAACAATCAAACCCTTCAATGCAGGAAAAAATACCTAATGTTATCAGGTTGATCTTCCAGCACAAGCACTTTTCTCCTCTGCCTTGCAAGAGAAGTATTTTTGTCAGTGTCTGCACAGAGCCAAGCACATCATCTCCACAGCACATTAGCTGCTGGCCTCCAGGAGCCAATGTTTGATACCTTTTCTACAGATTACAGCTATCTGGGAGGTGAAATGCTAAAACAGAAAAAGTACCAAAAGCCTGAGAATCACAAGAGCACTTAGAGAAACTTTTTATTTAAACAGTTTAGTTCAGAATCGGTTTCTTACAAAACAAGAGCAAAAGTCTGCCTGTGTCCTCTTCCCCTCATTCACCTGTAGAAATCAGCCAAGTCTTGAAGAAAACACCCACACACCCACACACCCCACCTCAGGGGGTCAGGGTTAATCCCTGGCAGTCAGCACAAGCTTCACCCTGACAGAAAAAGCACATGCTATGGAGCAGCTCCTAATATTCAACACGAGCCCAGAGACGAGTGTGCAGAGGCAGACATGTGCCTAAAACAGACAATGAGCACTTACTGGCACACAGCTACACTACTTAGCTTCAAGGTGGTCATTTCCTCTTCCCCACCTCCACAAAACATCAAGATCTGTTTAGATGTTTTTTCCTCATGGCCAAACAGAATATTCAAGAGCCAGTCTGTGACTGATCTAAGTAATGGCCAAATGTGCCAGTGAACAAACTCCTAGAAATAGACTTTTAGAAATGGAAAACATTGACAAAAGCACTCTGCAGCTGCTGTTGAATTGGTTTTCTCAAGAGTTCTGCCTTGGGGACAGACAACCATTATCTGCTTTTAAACAAAACAACTGTGGAAGCTGACATGCTGAAACACAACAAAATGATAGTTGCCCATGTCCATTCAGTCATCAGCAAAGCCAGGACTGCAAACCCTGCAGGCTGCCAGATGTGTGCTGCACATCTGTCACACAGTCACACTGCCTTCTCATCCTTTGAGATTAAACATGCCAGAGATAAAGAAAACTTCAAGTCTTTTATTTTCAAAAACTCAAAAAATAATACATGATTGTTTTTGGTTTTTCTTTTTTAATTAAAAAAAAAAATCTCTTAGCTGCTGTCTCTTTAGCTGCCGCCATTTACACTTCCTCAATACGCCGCTTTTTTTTTGGGCTCACTGAACTTGTCTCTGCTTCTCTCTCTTGCAAAGCACTACCAGAGTCAAACTCACAGCCAGCATCAGCTGCCTCCAAAAACAAAATGTCATCAGCATCATCCCTGCTCTCAGAGAAGGTCTTCTGGAAAAGGTCATAGATTGTCTTCTGCTTTGGATCTGTCTGAGGAAACAGAAGAGAACAGGAACTACATCCACACTGTCATGTAAAACAGTGAGCACAATCAGAGACACCTCCCTTACACAGAGCATGTGTGTACAGATCATACCATACATGATACATACACATCTGTATCTCATACACATACACTCAAAGACATATATATTACATGGATGCCCAGAGGTCTCCTTGCAAGTACCAGGCTTGGAAATTCTGTGGAGAGTCCAAGCCAAGGCATGGATTCTGGGAGGAGATGAACAATCTGGTCTGTGGCATTAAAGGCAGAACAGGTGTAAGGTCACCTGTGCCAATCTAGATGTACACAAGCCAAAGCCCATTCAGCCTCTTCCAGGGACCACCAATATTCTTTCAGGTCAATTACCTTAGGACAGTAATTAGTTGACTCAGCTGTTTCGGAGAAATTGGTTTCTGAAAGACCAGCTTCACCCAGCACTTTGATCTTCTCCTGAATCATTGGCCTAGGAGTGATAAATGGATATTACTGAAATGAAAAAAATCAAGGACACTGTTTCATTTACTATGTGCAGATTAAAAAAGGATATAAAAGGGGTATAAAGATGGCTTTTCTATCAAACTTTATTTGTTCCTTGACCTGTCCTGCTCTTGGTTATAATCCCTGTATGCTGTCTTGAGATATCAATCAATTAAATTGGTAACAATTAGAGGATTCTGGGCTATAAACATTTGGAGAACACATATGTCCAATAGAGAAACAAGTTGACTGAGGCAACACCAATGGTATTAAGTCAGACCAGGAAGATGTAGCTAAAAGGGCTCCTAATAGCCTGTGTGTTCAGTCTCCAAGGCAAGCAATGGTAAACCCCAACAACAGATGCATCAGCATTTCAAGGGTAACTCCCAATATACAGCAGGAGGAAGAGTCCATCAAGCCCAAGAGGCTGAGAGGTCCTGGCCACACCTGCACACTGGACACTGAAAGATGCCAAGGCCACAGCACAATTAATGCTTTTACCAAATAACCTCATCCTCTTGTTCTTTTTCTTGCCTTTACACTGTCTTTTTGAGAGCCATATTTCTTCCTCATTGAGCACTAATGATTGCACAGACAGCATTTCACAAATAAAGGCAGAATTACTGTCATTAACTTTCCATGAAATTTGGGTGATGCATCAGTTTCCAGATCCTTGCATTGTAGGGTTATAATTACTTGCCATCATGATATTCTGGGAACTGCACAAGTTCACTTAGTTCATTCATTCCTTTAAACAAGGTAATAAAGATGTAATTTTGGACTTTAAATGAAGCAGCTGTGGATAATTTCTTTTCATCATTTGCAGGTCAGCTCCCTTGCAGCACTAAAGACTCCTCAGATCCTGTCCACCCCCAGATGTCAAATTCCCCAGCCCTAAGGACTAATGTCCACTGGTAACTCACTGCAGGCAAAAAGCATCATACCACAACTATCCAAAGGTGGGCCAATAGCCCCTTTGTAATCTATGTGAAGGGCTCACTGAAGAGCCAAAGGAAGGCAGTCCTCCTCCACAGCTCCCTGTCCAAGCACACAGCAGCCAGATTGCTCCTCAGAACTGATCTACAATACACTGAACCATCTCCAGTGTCTGCTGACTTTGAAAGTCTCAGCACTTTACAGTATCTAGCACAGGAATGTTCTGGGCTGTTATCTAAGACAATTTCTCCTCCTTACATGGAGACTGTGAAGGTTTTAGATGCATCAGCTCTCCCAGAATTTCTTAAGAGCCCTTTCTTTGTCAGGTAACTACTTTCATTCCTCCTGCTTGTCAGCCACTCAGTCATGTCCAGTGCAGCCAGGCCATGTCACCAGCTTGCAGCAGCCCTGGCACATATTGATCCTCCCCTCACAGGCCGTGGAAACCAGCACTATCATTAACCCCTCACACCACATATGGGACAAACAGTGGAAACACATGTCAGGAGAACCAAAGTGTCTTTCTCACTTCTTACCATAAATAGTCATCTGCTGTGCCTTTAGCCACCAGGTAGTGAATATTAACAGAGCTGGTCTGTCCAATTCGGTGTGCCCGATCTTCTGCTTGGATCAAAATCTTAACATAAAAGCATGACAAATAAAAAGTGAAAACTGCAACATCTGAGAAACAGTGTAAGCACCAGAGGACAGAAGATGTAATTTCTTCTGCTTAGCAACTCTTTCTTATCTGGATCCTGTTAAGACCTGTATTCTCAAACAGACTAAGCCAAGAAGTAGTCTGGTACACCAGATTCCCAACAGGCACTTGACACTTTTCCAAAGTGAGGGTCAGCACTGATGATGGACCCTTTCAGGTCTTGGCTGGGCAAACTCTTAAGAGCTCTGTCAAATAAAGACAGAAGCATGTTTTCCTTTTGTACCACCTTCCCCTGTGCAAGCTGTGCAAACCAGGTTCAAGCTCAGGCACCTGTGATTTCAGAGCCAGCAGATATCAGAAAGAGACAAACCCTAGAGGAAGTTGCCTGCCTGATACATCTCTTAATCAGCAATTTCTGCTCTCCAGGGAACATCCACCCCCTGTCCCCTCCAGGACACTTACCCCTGGGTTCCAGAAGAGCTCTGCAAACACCACCAGATCTGCAGCAGAGAGTGTCAGGCCCATGTTTGCAGCAGTGAGGGAAAGGACAGCCACAGCCTGCTTCTCTGAGAACTGGAACTTGTGGCACAGAGCCTGCCGCTCGGCTGAAGATGTGGAGCCATCGATGCGAATGTGCTCAATGTGCTGTGAAAAGGCACAAGATGCTGTGTACAGACCTGCTGTCCCCTTTCTTGAATACTCCTTCCATGTCTCAGTGGATCCCATGTCCAGTGCTGCCACTGAGCAAAGTCACCAGTGCCACTGTGGGTTATAGTCTGGAATGTTATCCTAAACCATTCTTCACACTGCCCCACAATGACCCAGCATGCTTTAGGAGCATCCATGGAAATCTCACATGAAAAATTAGACAAACAAGAGAAGTCATGACAAATGACTGGCAGGTCTGTCAAGTCTTCCTACAGTATCTTAGTTCAAAAATGTAAGAGCACCACAGAGATAAAGGCAGGCAGGGATGGTGGGCTTGGGTAGTCTCATTCTCCCTCTGAGGAAAGCCTGGAGAACAATGGCCACACAGGGTAACAGTCCTCCAAGAATTCACAAGCTCCAGGGCAGACAGTAGAATTAAAGAACATTAAATACAATAAAAGCCATTCAGCTAGTACAAAGTGCCTGCTGTGAGGCATTCACCCTGACAGCTCAGCTCCTTTGGTGAAGGGCACATCAGAAGCACAGCAAGTAGAAATCATCTCTGTCACTAACTGTCCCAAACTATCTGACCAGCCATAAATCCAGGGGGCTGTTCAACAGCTTTGAAGCTGGAACAGTGATAAAGTTAAGACAAATCAGTCAGTCACTTACTTTCTTTTTCAGCTCTGCAACTACTGCATCCAGCATTATCTTGTGATGAGCAAACACCAGGAATTTATTGTTCCCACTTTCTAGTAACTCCAGGATGTATTCTCTACATGAAAAAGGAAAAACACCAAAACACTATAAAATTACGTGCTGAAAGAATACAGATTTTGCTCACAATAAATTTTGAAGATATTGCCCATCTATACACAAACATGAGGAAACAGGCTAGCATAAAAAGCTGCAGTAAAGTGCAAGTAGCATGTCAAGTCTTCTGTAGATTAAAATACAGAAAGGAAAACTCCCTCAGTTTTTCTTTACCACAGGCAGATAGCTGCCTATATTTTATTTGGGTGTCAAAGAGAATCAGCTTATTATATCCTACTTGGAACATTACATCCCAGGCCAATTAACTGAAGGCCATCTATACCTAATTACAATCTCACTCACCCATCTGTATTTCTAACTTCTGCACAATCACAATACACTAAATCTGTAGGCAGTTAAACCTCCTGGGTTTACTTGGGATTGTTTTTATGTGAAAAGAAAACATCTGTAAACACACTGGTCAGAAAAAAAAAATACCTTTTCTTGCAAAGGTTCCCACTGGCAATTTACTCCAGCTTAAGTATCTAAATTTGTCAGCTATTTCTAGGAGTTATCCACATACATATAGGCTAATGGCCAAAGAGAGGCAACAGACTCCTTTTAAATGACTTAAATGAAAACATCTCTAGCTTTTCCCATGAACTAGCAGCACAGCTACAGAACCCATTTCTATGTAGTAACTTGTATTACAATCAGGTTAACTGGAGCTTGAGGAACACCTATAAGCCAATACAGATTATGTCATTTTTTCTTTGAACAGCAAAGTTTTTGAATAGATCAGGAATACCAAGACCTTTGCTAAGCTCAACATATTTTAGGTCAGCAGCAACTGTCACAAAGGACCAAAAAGGATTTCCAGCCCTGCATTAAGATGGCAGACAACTTTGCAGGGTTCATAATATTCAGATCCCCATTACATGACAGTATTATTTAACAAAGAAATCTGGGAGAAGTGGGACTGCTGTATTTTAAAACAAATATCAAAGCAAACGTGCAGAGTAGTAGGCAGATGCCAACCAACACATCACAATTATTTCATATCTCATTCCCACATTCTATTTAATAAATGGCAGGTCATTTCAGTGGAAGCAATGGAAGATAAGTCATTAAGGCACAGGAAGTGCTGATGATCATAGGACAATACCATTAGTTAGATGGTATTATACTTTAGCAGCTTGTAGTAAATGGTATTTTAATTGCTACTAAACCCCAGGAAAAAATGGACTACTTCCTACCAGAGATTCAAACAGCACTTCATGGTTTTATATTCAGTTCACACTTGCAACTGAAATAAAAAGAAGAAAGTCTTCTAACTGTCCACTAACATAAAAGGAAGAAACTCTACTACAGAAGTGAATGCTGGGACTATGAAGTGCAGTTCTGTGTCAAACAAGCAAGTTTTGCAGCAAGGTCTGTGACTGAAATCACACAGTGCACCTCAGTTGGTCCTTACATTCAGAGAGCTGTGGAAAGTAAACCATTTTCATAGTATTATCATACTTACTAGAAAGTTATGCTATGACCTAAAGCAATGCCTTTGCTGTCCCAGCAAAAAGGCTGAGGATGAAAAGGCACAAAAAGAAATTACTTCTAGGGAAGAGAGAGTTAAAAACACACCTGTGGTACAAAACTTGTACTACTGAGGTCCCATGTGAGCCCTGTGGAAGAGCCAAGAACTGCAACAGAAGCTGAGAGATTCCTAAAGCACAATGCAACTAAAGCTCAACCCATCTCATAAGCTTTTTAGTTCAGGATTCCTGCTGCAGTGGAACTGCAGCATTTGTTTTCTCAAATTCTGTTGATGCTTTTAATTTCATTATTCCCCCACTCCTTAAATTGAAAAAGGGTCCAGACCAGGGAATTTGATGTAAGTCTCAAACACAAATTAATTTTAAGTAGTTCAAATGACAGTTTAGATTTGTATCTGGAATGAATTAGAAGACTTACTCAGCCAAGGAACCCCAAGAGAAGAAAATGTTTAGTGCATTGTAATTACAGTCAAGTTTTTCTAGGCTGACTTGAGGCTATACTTCATGTCCCTGCACTGTTATCTCTAAAGCACTGTCTCCCTGTTCTCAGCAGAAAACCACATTTTACTGGGCCAGAATGAAGCAGTGACACGGTGCTTACACGACTGAGTGGATTTTAGCTTCTGCTGTTCTGCTGAAGAAGACGAGAAGAGCTTCCTTCTCCTGTTGTTTCTGTGAAAGGAAGAGATAAACAAATTTGAGACTCAAAAATACCTTTTCTCCTTCTTGCTTACAGATCTGGTATTTCTGTTGCTGCCAGTAAACACTGCTAGGGAAAAAAGCAGCCTAGAAAAGCACAACAATAGAGGCATGGGGGGGAAATCTCCTACTCGCCATTAGGTACAGCAGATACTCACACAGCCCTGACACCTCCCTTCCTGCCTCCCACTCAACTCCTACCAGTTGGATGACAAGTGTATCACAAATGCAGTTTTAGCTGAGAAAGCGTGTCCCTACTAAAATGGCAAGGAAAAACCCGTAACTTCTTACAGAACTGTATTAGCAACATAGGAGCCTAGAACATGCATTTTCCACCCATACAAGGAAAACAAACAAAAATAAACCCTTCACATTTTTGGCTACTGCTCTGTTCACAGCACAACTCAAACAAGGCTGTTTCTGTAGGCTGAATGAGACTATAAGGCTAGACAGGAGAGTAAGTAGGGAGGCAGGAGGTATGAAAGACAATTAGAAATTACTAACAAGAGAAAAAACACCAGGAAATGGTATTTCACAAAAAGGGACAAAGTAGACCACTTAGATAAAAAGCAAATCAAGCTAAGTTAGTTTTGATTGTACTGTACACTCTTTTAAAACTGTGTCTTCACATAAGGTGAGGCTCTGACCTTTGGAACTTTCATGCTTTCTCACAAAAAAGTTTTTTAAAATAATACCAAAAATAGCAACAGCTCATTGCGAAAATAAGTTTCTGCCTTACACTTGCATATCCCTTGACCATCTTCTTTGCTTCAGCTGCCAGTGCAGCTTTGGTCTTTGCACTAATGCCCTCAGGAGCCACCACAACCATTTTGCGCTGCTTTGCTGGAAGCTGGGAAAGCACATCTGATTTCAGACGTCGGATCATGATGGACTCCTCCAGCAAAATCTTCAGTTCAGTTAAGTTGGATGATCCAGAGTAGTCCCAACCCCATGGCATCTGGGAAACATCAAAGCAGTTATCAGTGTCAAACCTGTAAGAGACTGCTCTGCATACAATCCAAAAGCAGAATAAATTTCCAGGGAATTTGGACGAGCCAAGAACTTGACAGTCAGCAGGAGATTTGACAAAAATGGCAATAAGGTAGAAGCGCACAAACTAATCCACTCAACATGAAAAGGTTACTTACAAGCTTCCCTTCTTCCTATCTACACCAGCTCAGGGAGGTGCAGGGAAGAAGACTATGCAGAAAGGTGGCAGGGATCCCTACTCCAGCTCTGTGCCCTGATACTCACTCTCACACAGCAAGGTGTTGCTGCTCTCCACTTGCAGTTTTGAGCAGGCCAAAAGAACTCACTGCAGTTCTGTGCATGCACATTTATTTCAGCTTTAAGCAGAGAGACACACAAAAATATTCTCTAACAGCATGAGGACAAACATCCTCAACCCAGATGCCTTCACAGAGTTGTGACACTTGTCTGACATGCTAGGTCAGAACTGCCTGTTCTCCACTGTGACCTGACTCCTGCTCTGCCTCCTGACACACTCTGCTTCTGCCATTACTGTGTTTGGCTCAGACTCAAGCAAACAGACATAAACTGTGGCCCAAAAGACATCACTCCAAACCCTGTCTCTTCAAAGCATCATCACTTCAAAGCTACTCTGAACAAGCCATTCATTTACCCCTCCTTGAAGCACTCCCCTTTCAACCTGGCCTATCCTCCAAGATCCTGTGCAGGCAATACACACCTGTTCAACTAATCTCAGCTCATCACTTCTCCTACCAGCAACTCCAAAGCCTAGCTTTTGTTGTGTGAGCAAGAACAACAGTGGCATCAAAATTGGAGCATTCCCCAAATGAAACATCATTCAAACAACTGTCTTTCACAGAAGAGACCAATGTGATTTTAATGCTGAAGGAAAGGAAAAAAAGAAACCTTTTTGCTGCAATTTCACAAGTAAATACAGAGAATACAGCTACAGGAATACCAAAAACCAAGGTGGGGAGAGAGGTGAAATCTTTTTTATAGCTCTAGTTCTAAATAATATTGGCAGAGTCCAAAAATACAACCTCTGGTCTTGAAATAACAATCCAAAGTAAGGCACTACATATTCCCTCCTGAAATGCATATAGTGCATGCTGGAGCCCCAGCACCTCAATCAGCTACATCAATTGATAAAATAGATTTAACCTTAAATATCTACATTGATTTTGTCTTTCCCAAGAGAAAACTGCTACAATACATAAATGGATGCAAAAGAGAAAGAAGCTCCTAAGTATTCACTGCATCTTCCATCCTCTCCTAGCATTCATGAGACACAAAATAAATCATACTAGCCATAAGGTTAGTCATGCTACTGACTGTATTAAGGGGTGGTGCTTTGATCAGGGATGACAACATGCTGTGGGACTGGAAGAGGAGGAATCACAGAGCTTATAGGCAAGTAAGACCTCTTTGATATCCAAAAGTGAATGTTCCTACTTCAGGTTGAGATAAACAACCTGCAATCCTATTGCCATATTGTACTGATGTGAACCATTAACTGGCTTCAGATTCTGGTACTTATGGCCATCATTAAACTCATCTGACTTAATCTATTCCTACATAATTATGGCACCATCTGATTAGCTACAGTTGGTTCATTAAAGCAGGAAACAATTCAAACCCTAAACACATACCCAGTTTGAATCCTGCAGAATTAAAACTTTGGCTCTGACAACAACCCAGTGGTGTAGGGATAGAGTGAATAAGCCCACCTGGATCTTAGCCAACTCCTCAAAAACCAACATGGGTATCACTGCTCTGCTTCCCTGAAACCCAGAGTGCAACATAGATGCATGCATCCCTCAAGTGCACAGAAAGCCAGCTCAAGTCTACCAGGGTTTATTAGCTTCAGGCATTCTGCATGAAAGTTGATATTGCTGAGCCACAGTCTTTATGCTCCCTCTCTGCATCTCTCAGGCTCTGTGGGCCCTGCAGAGCTGATGGACAGAACCAAGAGGACCCCCTGGTGCTGTGCCCAGCCTCCAAAGCCCACTGCCCACACTGCTCAGTGCACTGGTAGGTGAGTAGGAAGATCAACATAATCAGGCTGCTCAGCAAGATCTGCTCTGGGGCCTGGATATTCCTCAGGCTACCTCTTTCCACTTAAAAGCCATTTTCTCCCACTTTCCACTTCCATAACAAGCAAGTCATACATATGCTTTGTGTCCACATAGCCAAATGGATTTCAGAGGAGCAGCATCATCATAAGGCAAAGAACAAGGCACACACAGAGCCAAGACACCATCTACTGTTATGTGAAAAAGCACAGACAGGCAGAGTCCCCACAGTACATTTAGGTTATATATTGCTTATGGAATGATTTGCAAACAAGGAAACATCCCAGCTCTGTGCTGCACCTAGCTAGTTATAAAGAGGTAATTACTTTTGGAATTATTAAAATTTACTTTAGTATACCCTATTGTGGAAAAGAAAAGTAAAGAGAGAAAAAAGAGGGATATTTATTTTGCCAAAATACACATCTGGCTTTGATCCATGACATTCCAGAACACATGCTCCCAACTGTGCTTTTCTTACCAAAGTGTTACAGCATCTTACATGAGTCAGTAAACTTATTACAGTGTTAGTAGAAGCTGCCAAAGTCTTACAAATTCAGAGCATGTGCACAGATAGAAATTACTTAATATTTGCCAACATCAGCCAGTTTGAAAAATGAATTCACAGCATGTATTTTGGGAAACAGTCTTGGGATACCTTGTAAATAACAGGTGACATTTCACTTGCTGCATTTTTAAAAGCACAGATGCTGTGAGGCTGAACTAATAAAAAATTATAAACTTTTATAACTTTCCTAATCAATAAACTTTTATAACTTTTCTCATCAGATCTGTCAGATATTTGCAATTTTCTGTCATAAAATCTTGAAACAGAAACTAGTCAGACTTTAGTATTAAACTGAATGGATCAGATTTGCCAATTTTTCTTTAATCTTGTAACGCAATCAGATTTATTATTAATACCAAATCGTTTTTACATAACACCTTTCATCCTTACACATCTTCAAAAGCCTTGCAAAGACTCTCTGGTAATTCAGATCTAGGAAAAAGGAGATTCAAAAATTTCATATGAGACTGCAGTAAGAATTTTCTTGGTGGAAACCTGGTATATGTTAGCTACCCCAAAGAGAAAAGAAATCAAACACAAAAGCCCTACAAAGAGCTGTAAGCATTTTTGAACACTGAAATGGTCATTTGGTGTTTCCAACCAGTTTGCTAAACACTCTAAATTAGAGCTGTAGGGAGATTTGAATCCCTCTTTTGTGTCTAGGCAACCAGCACAGAAGATGCTAGAGCCTCTATGTACAAAAAGCAGCAGCCAAAGCTCTTTTCTCTTAGCAGTGTGTGCTGCAACACACGAGAGCCATGGGGAGCACAGGTGAGTTGCCCATACCTTGGCAGCAAGGCAGACAATTGCTTCCTGCAAAGCTAAATTCTTGCAGTGGTTGGACTCAGTAACTCTGTGGAAACAACTACTGAGCAGCTGGCAGAGGAGTTATTTTCAAAATATGCTGAGGATTGCATCCATTTCCTAAATTAGAAGAGGGTGCAATACAAAGATATAGTCTGGTTTTTTACTTGCCTGGAGGTATAAAATTGAAAATCTGAAGAAACAAAGTCCTTTATCGAACATTGATTAAGACTAGAAACATGGGTTGGGTTTTTTTGGTTTTTTGTTTGTTTTTTGGGTTTTTTGGGGGGGTTTTTTTGTTTTGTTTTGTTGTTGTTGTTTTTTTAAATCAATTAGCCCAAATCTGCAGCTGCTTAAAGGCCCCCTTAGTGACTTTACCCCTTTAGAAACCTCAGGGGACAGGCAAGATCTGATAAGAATAGGCTGTTTTCATCAGTTATGGCCACATTTCTTTGGGGATTTTTTTTCCCTTATTTTTATTTCCATGGTTTTCAAGGCAAGAAACAGTATTGCCTTCATGTCTCACCACTGCAGCACCAAGACCTCCGCGGCATCAGAGCTTTCAAAACGTTACTCTGCAGAGAACCCTTGCCAAAAAGCGATGTAGCATCACGCAGAAGGAGAAAGGAAAGGCAAGGCGTGGCGTGTACAGGGGATTTGCGGAGGGCGGTACCTTCCTGGCGTGGCAGTAGCGGAGGCCGAAGCCGTGGAACTGCGGGAAGAAGCCGGGCTGCAGCGCCGCGATCTGCGAGTACAGCTCGGCCGGCCGCGACATGGCCGGCGTTCCCGACAGCAGGATCACCCTCCTGGCAGCCTGCGGAAAACAAGGGGCGTCAGTGCCGCCAGCCCTGCAGAGCTCGGCGAGTCACTCCAGTCCTGAAAGAAAATCCCACACCTTCCTGTTCAAGTGCCCACATGGAAGAGTGCTGCTTCACGTTTACTTATCACTGCCTGAAGAGTTTCAAGGACAGCGCTCCAAACTTCCCAGGAGTAGGACAAATCACAGTTCCTTAATACCCATCCACATGCTCTAAGGGAAGGAATCCATTTTTACTACAGTACTTTCTGAATCAGCATTTACCCACCAGACACGTTAATATCTTATGCCTGGCTCAACTTTTCATTTGGCATCAGCCGTCACAGGAAAATGACAAACCCGCACAGGTACATCCCCACCTCCAATGTAAATTCTCTCATCATAAACCTGCCACAGCAAGCCACAAGCAGACTGTCTTCCTCTCAAAAGCAGAAGAGATACAAAGAAAGACTTTTGTCTTACTTCCTTGTTAATTTTATTTTTTAAAGTATACTAGCAAGGAGAAATAAATTAAGTTCTCTGAAGCAGGGCCAAAAGATCTGACATCCAGTGGTGAGTGTAGGTACAGCTGGCTGGATGCTACAACATGAGAGAATAAATACAAATCATGTAAGAAGATTGTTAAACGTTGTAGGGGAGACAGAAAGAGGATGGAAAGTATCTAAAGTAGGTGCTCCCAAGAAATAGGGGGAAAAAATTACACTATAGATATTAAAGACTCCAAGATACACTTCTACCTTCATTCCACCACTATTACCTAATTCTATTATTAGATAAAAGCTGTGAATTTCTACTGCTGTAAATTCACATACTGTAGTTAAATTACATGTGCCTTGCAATTTCCTACATGATTTAATGCAGGTTCATTAAAATAACAAAGAGATTGTTGAGTGACATCTGTACCAACAGCTCATTCACATTTAAATGAAAAAGAAAATTAAATTCTTTTATCATTTCACTGAGATCAACAAGTCACCCAGATCTATTCAGCTGTTTCATCCACTTACCAACCAAATCTGGTGGAAAAAATGTTCCGGAAATTAATTTCAAGACTCTATCAGCTATTTATAAATATGTTGTGATCAAGGTGGGACTTGCCTTCTCCAATAATCCCTATTAAACAGATCAGAAATGTGATCACCACCAGGATCAGACAATTCCCATGAACATTTACAAAAGGAGAATAGTTACTGAACTAAGAGGAAAGATCAAACCTTTGAGCATGTCAGAAAGTGAGAGATTGCACAAGACAGAGGTGCTGATGCTACTCAAAAGAAGGAGTCACAGAGACCAGAGATACCAGATCCCAGGAGGAAACAGTCATCAAGCAGAAATTAGGTTATTTTTAAAAATTAAGGTAACATCAGAGGAGAAATGAACAGAACCTAGACAATATCTGACACCTAGCAGAAACCTTTGAGGAGGAAACTGAAGCTACCCTGAGAAATCTGCTGAAAAGCAAGACAAGCAAGTCCCACAAGTCCAAGAAACTTCCAAATTAAACTTGCTCCTCATGGATCAACAGAAGGTAACTGCCAGAAAAAGGGAAACATGAGGGCATGGGATGACAGGAACCTCATATAAGAAAAGTCTGGATCAAGCTAAAGCAACAACACACTCAAAAACAGACGAGGGACGTAATAAATGCAACATAAACCCAACTGTGTTGAAAGGGTTTCTGCTGTTCTCAAGGCTCTCCCCCAGGAGCTGCACAAGATGAGATTGGAACACTAATTCCCCAGTAGTCATAACAATTATTCAGGCTCCTTCCCCAGTCCCTAAATAGGTGTCAAAAGAGAGCATGATGAAGTTACAGGTTATTTGAATTCCAAACTTGTCCAGCTGCTGCTTTGCTGTGTGTAACTTATTTCTGAGCAGACAAGGTATTCAACCACTGCATGCTCTTAACAAGGGCTGTGACGTCTTCTAATTAGCCATTTCAAGCAAACTGAAAAGTAAAAGAAAACAAACAATAAAAACAACAACACCAACAAAAGCAACCAACCAACCAACCAAGCCCCAAAAGACACTAACTCTACAAGAACTGTGAAAAACTTCAGATATTAATTCCAGAAAACTGCACAAACATAGGTGGTCTAACTCATTATCCCAAAGGTCCCTTTTTGTTCTAAAACCTGACAGATGGAGCTCAAGGAAGAACAGAAGAAAAAAAAAACCTAGGACAACAAATTTCCAAGTGTTGAAGGCTGACTTAAATTCTGGATGAAAGAAATGGCTTTGATTCCCATTTCTTTTACTAGTGGCAACTCATTTTGAATAGATGCCAATAAAGATTTGCTCCTGCAGAGAAGTCTCTGCTGATCACTGCTTAATTCTTGTTTCCTGCTGAACCTTCTGTGCTGCCAAGAGTAAGCACATAGCCTCTTTCTTCAAAGGTCTGTAACAGAAAATAAGATTGCAGGGGCCAGAAAGGACTTTCTAGCAAAATCAGATCTTGTAATCAATTGATACATATTTCCACATAGTTGAACTAACATTAACTGCATAAACTTTATTAGGCATAAAGTTCATGTAACTGGTGTAGACCTGATCTGCAGTTCTCATTTACTAAGTAGCCTAAGACAAATGTGGCTTTGCAGCATTACACAATACACCAGCAATAATTAATTCCACAGCTGTGAAAACATTTACAGAAGTCACTTTTGAAAGTCAAAGAATAATTTATGAAATGATGGCACTTATTTTAGAGGTCAAGACCCAGCAACCAATGATTCAAAGGGGAGTAGGCAAGGCGAGGGGTTATGTGACAGACAAATAATTGAACACGTGAAGAGCCTCATTAACATACAATGACTGTCTCTGTGTTAAATGAATCTCACAGCAGGAGCTCTGCCATATGCTATCAGACTGACATACTTTTAAAAATAAGTGTAGCTGGTTCTGGCTGTGCATTTACTCGTGTCCCCAGCTTTTGCTTACTGAGTCATTTTCAACTGCTTAGCTTAAGAATAGCTTATCCTGCAAAATGAAAAATCTGAAAAGGACCATAATAAATGTGATAAAGGGGAAGAGTAGCAGCTGCTTTGAGAGTGTTTCTTTACTTGGGCAAGAGGATTGGGCTCTGCATTTCTTAAGACAATCCTACAATAATTATTCCAAAAAATAGAACTACTTTCCCCTATTGTTAACCGACATCAAGACAGACAATGTGTGTCAAACAGCAGTAATAAGCTATGAATTGAGCAAATTAAAGTGCCTTCCCATTCCAAGAAGGAAGAAAAATTGGAAGGTAAGAGCAGATCTGAAGATGAAGCCCTGAGGGCCCACTGCTTCTTCAGTTTCAAGATGAAGTTCCTTCTCTCAGCAGGTGACAATAAGGAAAGGTTTATTTTTCTAATCCATACGCATTTGTTACACCTAAACACAGCTGCTGTTTATTTCTCAACAGAAAGTCAAATGTTTGTGTCCCCTGCTCACCTTCCACCTTCAGCATGGACCTGTTCCTCTCCACTCTTTTTAAGTTGCTCTGTGGCAACAAGCATAAAAGGTTTAGATTCCAGCCACATTTGGACTCCCACAACAAAACCAAAGATCTTTAACCCTGCAAACATCAGGATGTGCATCAGACTATTAACTGGAACAGCAGCTCAGTAGAAACAATCAAATTAGTAATATTCTCCACATGTTGGAGAGCAATGCTCATAGAGACCATAAAGAGGGTAAGCACATTTAATGCCACTGGAATTTTTTATTAGATAGTACCTTTTATTTCTCAGTTTCCAATGCAATTCTTCACTACTTACCGTGATGTTTCCAAATTGATCCATTTTCCATTGTGACCTTCCTTAGTTTCCATGCCTTGCACTATTCCATGCAATTACAGAAGAATAAAGACCATGCAGCACCTTGGCTGGTCAAAATAAGTAGAATTCTTTCCACTCTGGTCCCCAAGAGATGCCACTACAGATCAGTGAAAAACCTCTGTTTTGTTTCTTCTCTATCCACATCCCTGTGGCTTGGCTGGTTTAAGGATATTGGTAGTATGTATACTCCCTCTCCCATGTTTATGTCTCTGAGTCAGTCTAATCTTAGAAGGAAAAAACAAAATGCTTCCAAGAAGTGTAACACTATTGACACTTTCTGCCTCTGAGGGAAGCAGATGCAGGGCAGAGGTGAAGGGAACAACCAGTATTGTCAGTACGTCTAGGAGAACTTAGTCCTAAATGTGAGACTATAGAAAACAGCAAGATGACAAGTAGGTCCTATCACCTACTGACACAGCTTTGAATTAGGGGGAAGGACATGCCAGGCCTAACCAGGCATTTTGGTGACTCAGCCACAGCCCAGCAGTATGAAGCTGTTCTCACTTTGATGTGCATGGAAAGAAGACACCAAGACCACTTTGAACACAGCAACCTCCAGCCCCTGAGCACTGTGAGAGGTGCTGCAGCTGGGGACAAATTTCAGGCAGCTGCCAGCACAGACCTGCTGGTGTGAAAGCTGGCTGACTTTGAAAGCAGCAATTTTGCCACATGACCAAATATCAAAGGACTGTTTTCTACTACATCTTTCAATCCATCCTCCTCCATAATTCTGCAGGGATGCACACAGATTGTGTGCAAACTCTACTACCTGCTTTTACATAGGCAGACAGAGCATTCTCCCCCATGTACAAGTCTGTACACCCACAAGTCTGCACATGCACTGGAACATGAAGAGAATAAGATATATGACCTAAAAATCTTGCTGCTATTTCACTCTATCTTACTGTTCATGCAATTGTAAGTTCCTCTCAAAGTTCTGTCCACTAACAGTAAATTTGGCATAACATGTCTATATATTTAAGTTAATGACAACCTGGGCAAGCCATGAGGCAGCAAGCACATTCACTGCATACACCAAGCCATAATAAAATGTCTTCCTCTGTCTCAAGTAAAACTTTTCTCAATCTCTGTCAGGGTAGCAGCTAAGTATGTCAGAAAAAATACTTGAGTGCTGCACACACAAAATTTGCAGCTTTTGTTAATATTAAAAAATGTCTAAAGATTACCAACTGGTAGACTTAAGTGACATGTTTAATACATGGCTTTGCTTGACAATTCTATACCACACTTGCTCTGTAATATATACAAGAGAGCAGGAAAAGATGAATTATGACTGAGTGGCTAAAAACGGGTCAATATCAGATATTAAAACTAAAATAAGGCTTTAAATACTGTAACCATGAGCTAAAGATATGAGAGGTGGAGATTCAGTTTGGCTATCTAACAAGACAAATTAGAAACTAATATCCAAGGTATGTCATCTTTATTACCAACGTACTAATTTAATCCAATTATTGTGCAGTTCTGTAAAAGCATTTGCAACAACTTATCTATTTTATTATTCAAATGGAGAAATCAAAAGAGCAAATTCTATCCAGATAAAAAGAATTAATTAAGAATGTATAGAACTGACAAACATTTCTGTCTTGAAAACATTTAAACTTAGATCTGTCCAGTGTCATTATGGACTCATAAATCTTTGGAGTATGTAAAGACCAAGGATCACATTTCTTAAGTAGATTTTTTTTTCTGTCCCTGAAAGTCAGTTCAAGCTTTTATGCTTTAGGACATTGAGATCCTCATGGGAAATACCAGCAACTATGGCAATTTCAGATAGTTTAAAGTAGTATTATGCTAACAGATAGAAGTGGCAATGTTTAGAAGGTAGACAAACAAGGCATGAGTTAGCTCCAGGGGCTCTGGTTACAGCACTGGCACAGCTGCACACTGTGACCTTAAGGTAGGGACTGAGGTACTGGGAGCAGTTTACCTCTCAAGGATTTGCCTACAATTACACCTTTTTCTGGTCTCTTCTAAGACTCCTATTGCTGCTCAAATCCTTTTAACATAGAGAAGGCAAGAATAATATTCTCAACAACATATTTAGCCACACCTCTTATTCAGTAATTTCAAGGTATCATGCAAAACAATAAAAATACTCCCATTTCTAACCCACTGGCTACTTACTACAAATATCACATAGTACAGTTGTTAAATTCAGTATTTAAGTGATGAAATCTCCTGATATGTTAGCAGTTCTTTCAAATATGAAAATGTTGGTGTGGTGTGTTGTGCCAGTAGTGACCACAGCATCACTCACTAGGAGCTGAAGACACAGCTGCCAAAGGGGACAGTTTAGAGCAAAATGCCTATGTTGGAAAATAAGAGAGAAGAAAAATGGCTACTACAGCAAATACTTCAGAAATTTTAGTCAGGCAAACAGAATTTACCTGAACATCTAACAGAAAACATCTGCTACTGCATGCTCATTGCAGGTGAGATAATGCACAACATGAACATGAAACTCTTAATGCTTTCAGAAGACTGAAATTCAGTTTCAGAAGCGTCAGCTCTCAATTCTTTAAGACCAGTGATGTGACAGCATAAAACTTTAAATTCTCAGGAAGTGTATACAGGCAATTAACCTCTGCCTAACAGCTACCATCTTTCACTCTCATATCTTGCAGCCTGCAAATAATTTTGACAAGTTGATCCTTACAAAGCTTCAAGTAGCAAAGGATGAGGCTGCTTTCTGAGCATTTTGCAACAAGGAGAATTTGTTATTTTCCACGATTTTCAGACATACACCCTAATTATTGTATTTCAAACTGCTCACAGAATTGGACCTCCTCCTTAAGTTTCCTAACATTAAAAGCCTGAAGTGATTTGAAAGCCAAGAGAAGACACAAGTCAAGCCTTTAAGGAGAACAACCAAGTTATTCAAGGACAACCATTTTCAGCATGCCATTAAGAATCTTGCATATTAAAGCTGGTTGCTATAAAGCCATCACAGACCAAATCTTGTCTTTATACATACTGCTGACTAATTGCTGAAGAGGAGCTGCATTTACCTTCCTCTAATGCACAGACCCTAAGTGTCTAGAAACTACCCATAACTTTAACCTGGATATGGCTACCAGGATGAGTTTGATTCTTTGATCACAGGACAACAGGCAAACATCACAATTTACATTTTCCCTGGTATCTCATTGCCTCCCTTCTGTGGAGGCAAGACAGAAGGCCTCTGCCTTCTTGTCCCACTAATTTCACATTCTGCCATTTCCCAGTAGCTCTGTACTTGTGACCAGCAGAAATGCTCCCAAGTCCCAGCCACACACATACACTGGAAGCCTGCAGGAACAGCCCAGAACAGTAAAACCAGGGAAGAGCCCTAGGCAGTGCCATTCTGACATGCAGCAGCAATTTGTGTCCCGAGAAGTAACTGATAATGATTATTTTCATTTAACAAGCTACTTTGACACCATTATATTCTTTCTACTCTCCCTGAATACATTCAGTAAGTTCTGATATTCCTCTTTCTCTGTCACCACAGAACTCATCAGTGGCAGTACCACATTTATATCAAGGGAGCTTTTAAAGTTGTTTTGTTAGGTTTTGCTATCTAATATTTGTATGGAAACAAGTGATAATGCCAAATTTCAGTCTTTGATCTACACTATTACCTGGATTTCCCTTGCATAACAGGAGAATTCAGCTGCTGGCTCCTAAAGCTGGTAAGTGGAACAACACTGCTCTGTGAGCCTGACCTTAGCAATCAGAGCTTTGGCAGCCAGCATACACACCTTGAGCAGAGGCATGGCAGCTTGGCAGCGTGCAGTTTTTGTGTTCTTCAGGAAATGAGACTCATCCTGAAACAAAACAAGCATGAAAGAGCAGTCAGTTCAGATCCACAGTCCAAATGCAGGTTACAGAACAAATTCCCAATGTTTTCAGCTATCTAGTACTACAGGCCTTTCATTCAGGATATTTCAGGCATTGGGACAGTCACATCAAATTCTAAACAAAAAGACAGGATGCAGAGTAGCAGGCTTCCTGCACTCAAACCTGCAGCAAGCAAATGGAACAAAAATCAAACCTTGCAGGCATGAATCATAAATGAACATCAAAAAAAAAAAGTGAGCAGAGGGGGCTGGAGAGGGAAGGAGAAAGAGGAATATTATTTCCATAACTGATACTCATTTGCCCCTATGTATCTTTTAAATGCAGCAAACATAGGAGGAATATACAGTGCCAGTTCCCTTAATAAGGGGTTAATGCAAATGATAAGGAAAAAAGAAATCTAATTAAGATCCAACTGTTCTGCTGATAGGGCTCACCAGGTGGGTAATAGTCTCTTACTTCAGACATCACCCTCAAATGGGCTTCACTTCTACTGCTATAGTAAGGCAGAATTTAAGGCACAAAAAGCAATTGGCAACCTCCAAGGGTATATTCTCATCTTCCCATGTGTGTAGAAACAAGCATGCAAGGACAATGCAACTACTTAGCCTCTCAGGCACAGCCTTCTCCCTCCTAAATAACAAGCTACATTAATTTTCCCAGCCACCAAAAGAAGATTGGAAGTAAAACCAGGAAAGCTCAGCATACAGTAGAGCTACTCTCTTTGTAGCTAAAAACCCACAAAGGGTCCAAATTTGAACACATAAACACACAGAAAGAATATCTGTCAGTTCAGGGCTGGTTAAAAGTTCTAAGGCAGTAGCCTCGAGCCTACAAAAGTAATAATCTGCATTTCTACCTTGACAGAATGTTTAGTCAGAGTGTGTGTAGGAGAAAAAATACAAAAATGAAAAAAGATCAGCTCCCCCATGAGTAGCTTGGTCTCCAAAGAACTCCATCTATTACCACATTCCCATCTGATGCTGAGAAACAAAAAGGTTATTATGTTCCAATTGTCATGGTCTTTGGGTAGGTATATATGTGTGCTGAAAACTAGACTGAGAACATCAAATACTCATAGTAAGCTACATATATACTTTTGCTCTCTATTGATCCAAGCTGGATTTGAAACACTAGATGTTTTTAACTTTTAGTAACTGAAATCCAGAAAAATGCCATTTACTGTGCCTCTGTAAAAAGATAAAAACTGGAATTTGAAGTAATTTACAAAAGAAACGATACAAGTGATCAAGGAAGGCTTAATGCAGATTATCAGTGGAACACAAGCTAAGGGAGATTTTTTTTCATGCTTTACCCACATACTTGATGTTGAAAGGTTATCTGGTTTACTGGATAAACACTAACACCACCCTGAAGTCCAAGATTTAAGAAGACAGAATTCCAAGACTACTGTATTGACACGCCACATTAAACACTTTTCTCTCCAGCAGAAGACATGACCAGGCACAATTAAATCAGAGAGGCAGCACAACCAGTAAAAGTGAAAACACAGCATTAGGAATCACAAAGGAATTAAACTCTACTAGTTATTTCAGAAGGTTTCAGAGAAACCTCATGCTTGCACTCATGAAAACAGATGTGATCACAGCCACAATTACAAGTTACTTTCAGTCCTAAATAAGGCCCAGTTCACACTTCTTTGCTGTACAAAGGCTACCTCATTTGCAGCATAGAATTAACTTGAAAATTTTCATGTACCACTTACAACAATAACTACTTGGAATGTGCTCTTAAGTTGCTTGTCCATCCTGCTGAGGAGATCAAAGCTGATGATGTTGATCAAACTTCCTGTGAGGTTGTCTTTCCCACTCACTATGACATTGGTGCTTCCTGGACTCAAGGATGGAAGCCATCTGTGAAATGCCTGGAGGAAGAAGAAAGAAATTCATTGCATTCTAGTTCTTATCTTCTTTGTCAAGATCCCAATGCACTACACAGAATATCCTCATGAACACTTAGAACATGGACCCACCCCATCCATCATTAGACATTACTCTGGAGCACAGTAAGAGTAAGCAGCCTTCCCATGGCAACCTCCTTGGTAATTGGAATACCAAGAACAGAATTCAGGCTACCAGGCAACATCTACTTTACCAGCAAGGAAAGCTCAAACCCTGTTTCTTCTTACTGGAAAAAAAAACCCAAACCAAATAGACAAACAAAAGAAAAAGAAACCAACTCGAATAATACCCCAAAGAAACAAACAAAAATCTGACCTTGAGTGGAAATGTGCATAATCTCCTGAGAAAGGTACCTGCTATGCTCAGAGCCAGAGAATACTGTGACCACTGCTTACAGGGAAATTTTGTTTTCCCACTCAAAGGAAACCTAAGGTTGTGAAACACAGACTTCTAAGCAGTAAACATCTATCATTATAGCAATGTTTACTCCATGGTGAAGGTGAAGTACAACTCACCCAGATGAACAACACTCTTCCACTACCTCCTCTTCTTAAAAAGTCCACAAAAAAAACCCCAAAACAACAACAACAAAAAAACAAAATTAAAAGATCAAGTTGACAACACACCAGCTGCTCTATGACAGTAGCTGAAATTCATGTGGTAATTGTCATTCAATCAACCTCTTGAAATGCTCCACACACCAGAGCAAGATATCCACCCCCAAACCCATCTGTTAGCCAGACCACCCACTATTTCCTTTGTAATTCTGTCCCCAGTGACACCAAGCTCTCTGCAAGGTTTGAGTTCTGCTGATGTTGCTCTGCAGAAAACTGTCTGGGCCCATCAGGATCTGGTGCCTACAGGAATGTAACCAAATGGTGATGAGAAATGGCATCTCTGTCTCTAGGAGCTTTGCCTGTTGAAATCCCCCAACCACAATCATTCCTCTCCACTGTTCAGCAGCCTCATGCAGCAGCAGGAGGAGTTAAATGTGAGCTTCTCACATTTCTCAGGATGTGAGAGAGTTAACAATTAACTATCTTTCTCCACTTACTGAAAGCACCACAACCAAAATGACTGAACACACAGGCAAGGTTAGATGCCAACCAAAAAAGTGTGTGCTTGACACCATGTCAAAATTTAAGACAAAGGTGGCAGCAAAAGGAAAGTACCCAGAAACTCCTACTGTTCTGCCCTCTCCTTTTATAAAGGGCATGTGACTAATTTACACCATAAAAATGATCCTGAATTTTTCATAGGGTGCTGACCTTAGACCACTAGAAGTGCTATGAAACTACCCTGTTAATTATTTAAGTTTCAATGCTGAACTCCAGGTGCATGTGGGTGCAACACTTCTGACCCAAGACTACCTTGCCCTTCCCAGCTTTCTATGGCACCTTGACTATAAAGTCACTCAGTGACCTGAGCACAGAAAGCAACAATAAAACACTGATATTGCTATGATGAAGAAAATTTCTGCCAATTTGCCACAAAAACTTCTACCATTACAGTAAAACAAATCTGTACTAGAATGAACTGAGCAGATTACAGACTATAATAAATTTCACCTTTTGAACTTCTGTGACATATTTTTCTTACATCTGCATCCATTACATACTCAAAAATCAACCAGATCTCTAAAGCAAATGGTCTAATGAAACATCTCCCACAAGAGCCTCCTGGGCAGCTGGGAGTAGGGGAAGGAAGAAATCAAGCACTCAAGTTAATAAAAAAAAAAACCAACCAGACAAAAATGCCTCATATTTCCTACATCTCCTAAAGCAGAATGCAGTTTATTTGCAGTTGCCCAATACTTCAGAAAACCTGATGTAGGCCCAAACTGTTCCTGGCAGATATCCACAGAAGCAATGGATTCAGGTTAGGTGTTGTCCCACAGGTCTACAGACCTTGAGATTTCAAATATGATGAGCATCACTCCCTTTATCAGTAAACAACTTTATTTTCTTTTCACCCTGCATTTTGTTGCACTACTGGATATTAAAACACGCACCAGGATGCTCTAAAAACCTGGTTACAGCAAAAAAACAACAAATACAAATCAATACTTTTCTCATCAATGCAACATTCCAGGAAAAGCTGAACTCCCACCTCCTCCTCCTCTGGATAGAATTTACTGACCTAAAAGCTCTGGCTCACCTTTTTCTCCCACAGTGAACGTTTCACTAGCCTATGGCAACCCAACAGCCCCAGTGCCCAAACCATGGCAATGATTTATTTCAAGACACATGTCTCAACCATACAAGCTTTCTTGGGCTTTGACCAACATTAATAAAGGACTCAGTGGAGTCAGCAGCATCCACTGGACAGGCCAAAAGACATATTATAACAGACATTTAATGATGATGATAATGGGGTCTTTTGAACAGAGTGGAGAATCCCAGCATCTGGGCCCCTGTTCCAGCCAAGGAACTGGCAAATACTGCTGTGATGGGCTTGAATAGAAGACAATTGCTTGAATGTAACTATTATCTTCAACACTGATGAATAAAATGCCCTCTTGGAGCCAACTGACTTGCAGGAACAAAGTTAACAGAGGGTCAAGAGGACACACTTTTTCTAGTTGTCCCTCTTCCCAACAGATCAGCTGAACAAGAAAAAGAAAATCAGCCAAAAAAAAAAAAATAGGCATATACTATGCAGTCCACACCAAGCAATTTCCCACCATCAAGTTTCTAAATCAGTACAATTTTTTGTTTCTTTGCCTGAATACATGAGGAGTTTAACTTTTGCACAGCACAATGCAGTCTAACCATCACACAGGCTCTTCACTGACCCCGTGCACATGGCCAAGCTCACAGTACCTCTGCCCATGTAAACCTCACAGAAGAAGGAGTGATCACCAGCAGGGGCCATTCCTGCTGGTAATAGGCAGCAATGCAGATGGCCTGGATGGTCTTGCCCAGCCCCATGTCATCCGCGAGGAGCAAACGTCCATTTCTGGAAATTGCAAAACTGGGGAAAACACAGGGAGACAGGAGTCAAGAAATGGGAAATCTGGCAACCAGGATGAGCACAAGTCATGGCCAAGCCTCTAAAGTGGATCATCTGGAAGTGATCTGGGTTCTTCAGTAAACCTGGATTTTCTCCCTTAGTCTTCATACAAGGGAGCAACTCACAAATCTCTCAAAGCTTGGAAGCTCCTGAACAGAATGTTTCAGCCCAGTCCTTAGAGATTTTGATTTCATATGAGAAGTAGCCTCAAGACCTTACAATTACTTAAAGCACATTCTTTCCATTATATTACTCACATTGTGTTCCAGAGTTCACTCTGGTTGAGCTAAGAAATTATTACTAAAAACAATAGCAATTTAAGACCATTAAGTACAGACTGTACTGGACTGCATATTGAAATCAACAACTAATGATCATATATGATGGGGACAAGGACATTTAAATTTGTATCTGTACATATAATTAGTAATTTTAAATCCTTTAGGGCTTGGGTTCCTTTTTTAATATTCAATAAACAACAACAACAGAAGAGATGCACTTGGGAAAAAAACCAATTACCTTACAAAATAAAAAATCATATGACAATTATGTACATACTGAATCACAAGAGGCAGATCAGAGATGTATCATTTAATTTGAACAATTTTTTATACTAGCAAAATACTACTTTCCACCTGACTCATGATGAATTCTGTCTAGAAACAAAACAGACATGTCACTCAAAAAATAATAAAAAAATTTGAAAAAAATCCCAAACAAACCACACTATACCAAACAATCAAAAACCCAAAGTGCCAGAGTATAATAGACCCAGGCTCTACAGAAACCCTCCATGGACAAGAAGGCAACCCGGGCACCAATATAAACTCCCCAGTTCCAGTGCTTAACAGCATGCAAAAAGGACATACTTCACACCTTCCCGCTGAAAGGGCATGAGGCTCGTCACGATTTTGGAGTCCACTACTGAAAGGTCAGCATCAGGAATGTCTGTCTGTGATGGACACCTCTGGAGATGAGCAGCAAAGGTCTTAATTACTGCTTCAGGCAGTGGCTCCACTTCCACAGATGCGAGGTTCAGTAACACCACCACTGCAAAGAGCACAGCAGTTTGTTATCTGAAGGGACAACATGCACACAACTTCCATTATGGATCTCAGGACACAACCCTCAACCTCTTCAAAAATATAATTTCCTGTCCTTAAACAGCTCACAGAAATCATGGCATCATGCACAGGTGTTAGCCTGGCCTCTTCCATAAAGTCTATTTCAGAGCCACATGATGAATCACATCTCCTCCCCTCGTACTTAGACTTGGTTATAAAAAAACAAACTCTGATGCCATCATTCAGAGATGATTGTTACTAATACAGCTGGAGCTGGATTATTCATGCTGAGGGCAGCTCAGGGCACACTTTACTCAGAAAGGAAAGTAGAGATTCGAACAAAAGAGTTCCTGAAGCCTAGAAAGCAGGGGCAACTTTATCTTGACCTTGGGATTCTGTACCTCTGAGGCTTTCACTGTGCCAAAACCATCAGAAATTACCCAAGACAGTTACTTAAAGAGCATAATTCATCTTCCATTTTGAAAACTCTCTTCTCCTGTTCCCTGAATTCACCCAGTTGAGTTCTGCTTTCACTTTTCCACACTTATTTACCACATTGGGTAAGAAAACAGGAAGCACCTCAAGACTCAGAGACACAGCTCTTGTACCATCAGCAGCATCACTCCAACAGCATCCTCCAGGATCAACAGCACCTCCCTGCTCAGCTGGTGGCCACTGCTATTCTCCTGGACAGAAGCAACTTACAGGCCAGAACCAATCTACAGGCAGCCACTTCAGTTCCTCAATACTACTGTTCACTCACCCATGAAGCCTCACAACTTGACCTTCCCAGCTGGACTAAAGGGATCCCAAGATCTTGGAGCCTTCATCTTTTCAACCCATGCATAATAACAATCACAGCATCTAGCCAATTCTCCTCCTGGATGACCTTATTTTAGGTTCCTTCAGCAGCCTCTCTATCCTATCCCCCCCCAAAATAAAAATGTTTCTTTTTTATCCAACAATTAATTTCTAAGAAAATAACCATAGGTTTTAAAGATGCAGTGAGCTGTGACCAGGAAAACTTACTTAATAATTTTTGTCCAGCGACTGTGAAATCAAAGACACATCTGTCTACACTAGGAACACAAATGCAGGTGCACAGATTTTTATTGCAGGAAGCAGCTTCATTTTTTCTTTAGTATTTGGTTTGTATATCAAGTCCGGAAGACAAAAAAAACCTGCTTGGAAAAGCAACTAAAATAAGAACTCACTACACCAGCAGTAAATGCACCAGAATTCAGTTAGGTATTTTTGTTTCAGTTGTCTCCAAGAGGAAAACAGCAGGATGGACCCCTGCCATATAAAAGGGGAAAGCAATTCCAAGAAATATACATATGAAAAGATTTCCATTTGTGGTTGGGCAGTGACCAAACTTTTTAAACTCTCCAGCTTAATTTATACTTCAATAGCAGGAATTCACCCAAAGAACAGCACAAGCTTGTTATTACACTCACAGACAGAGCTATGTGTTAGCATAATTGCTACAATTTGCTCACTGATAATTCTGTTGCTATTGTTCGGTACATGAGCTGGGAGAGTGATTAAGATATATCTGCCACTAGCATGATTCATCCAACAGACAGTTTTTAGTGAAGTGACCTTTATATAAAGATGACTGAGCAACTAGGCAAAGATATTAACCTCTACAAACACTTCCCAGCTAACAGATCTCTCTGCTGGAAATGGCAACCAGCCTTCCTAAATTCTCTTTTTTTAATTTTGATGTAGGCAAATGAACAGGCAACAAAGCAAATGCTGTTCCTCTAAAAGGCACGTGCTGGAATCCTCAAATGCCCTCACAAATTACACTCTGCAAGATTCATGGAATTTTTTTTTTTCCTTTCCTCAAATCTGTGGGATTCTGAATACTTCATGTAATGTGTACAACTGCCAGCCAGCATGACCAAGCCTATGACAGACTAGGAGGTGAGGTGTCTGCTCAGACTGCCTGGCACATGCTACAGCATCAGGCCCTTTGCACGTACAAAAGGCCTTTTGACCAAATTGTGAGGGATCATCAGCACACATCAAAATCAGGAATGTCAGCATTTCAACCCTGCAGTTTCATAACAGTCTCCTCCAAGACACACTCACTTGTTTTCAAGACCTGGCCTTCCTACACAGCCCCACCACATGGCTTTCAGCCCTACAGCCATTATTAATGTTATTAAGACATGCACCATAGAAGCATGCACTTACTCAATTATTAAACACACTCTGGTATCCCATAGAAGCAGGAGCCCATGCTGGAGAAAAGCTACTCTAAGAAACAGCATTTTAGCTTGAAATACTCACACTTCCTGAGGATGTGTACAGAGCACCTGGCTTATTATCCTTCTGAAACTTACCCAACCAAATTCCAGAGCCACAAACCCTCATATGAGCACCAAAGCAAACACAACATGCAGACTGGGGTGATAAATAATAGTTATAACACTTAGGACTTGTGTAATGCTATTCATCTCAAAGCACTCTATAAACTTAAATAAACAAAAAAACCAAGAAGCAGATGTGCTAGAAGCATGCTGCAGACTGGATTATTCTGCAAAGTTGCATCTATTAAAAAAAATCCCACACCAAAATACAGTTCTGCATTTCAGTTCGGCAAGTCACAGTTTCAGCATCATTATACAGATGCAAAAAGACAAAAATCCAGACAGAAACTGATGCACAGGAAGTTCTCCCTCACTGGAGAAACACAGCTACTCACTCAGTTTGGGGTAATCCTCCAGCAGAAAATTCCACTTTCTGGTATTCATATCTGCAATAGTTACAATAAACACTGTCATAAGTCTCTTTTAAAAAAAGATGGAATTCTCTGTCCATAAGAGCATGCCTACCTACCTATATCCCCTGCATTTCAGAGCCATTTTAGAAGAATCCTTACATTGATCAAAATTAATTCTCCTCTCTTTGCTGTCATGTTAACAGTTTGGAGAAGATTTATATGACCACACTTGTAGAAATGATGGTTATCATCAACATCCAAAATGTAACATCAATGCCAGACCTATATGGCAGGGTTATCCCTGGGTAGCATCTGTGTACAACATCCAGGGAAAGAACACTGAATTGAGAGCCAGGTAAAGACACAGAGAGTTCAGTGAGCCCTGTCCAAAGAACTAGAACTCCAGAATTTTTTATCCATGCTGTCGCTGACCTTCTGTGACACTGTGCATGTCACCTCATCACTCTGTGTCTCATTTCCCAAATTGTAAGTGGAAAAAAAATTTACCATTGAAATCTGAATGCCAACATAAAAAGTGCTCTACAAAGTGCTCTTGAAAACATTGGTAAAACTCCTGGTAAATTAAATCTGCTGAGGCAGTTGCAGACACTGTACAGCATGGTAAAGCAGAAGTAAGAGAATGTCCAGCTGCATTTGATAATAAAGACAAGAACTTTGCATGGTCTCTGTACTGCTGGCAAATCATCAGCACAACCCACCTCATTTACAGTAAATGTAAATGTGATCATGCTGAGATCTGAAATATTACCTCAGCCAGGGATAAAGTTCTGGAAACAAACACAATTCTAACTAGAACTACAAGATCTTCCAAAATCTTCATAAAAGCACATTATCTTAGGCTTTTGTGTATTCTCACAATCTCTCCTCCATGAAGCAAGAACAGCCCCAACAAGGTCATTATTAGAAAGCAGACACAGCAGGAGGCTCACCATAATTTCTGGAATCCATCTGTTTGAACAGCCCGATCACTTCTGCAGAATACCCAATATCCACCTCAAATCGCAGGCGAGAGATGAGCACACACTTCCCTCTGACAAGAGCTGAGGGCTTCTTCCAGTTCTTGCACATCTTCAAGAGGGATTTCACATCAACCCCACTGCCAACAAAATGAGAGCCTGATGCCAAGCCAACCACATTTTCTCCTTCCAGTGGTGCCAGAATTACTGATGAAAGTTGATTTGCTTCTTCCACTAGGGAGAAAAGCATACAGATATAGAAAAGAATTAATAACAAAGAACATACACAAGTTTGAAAGGAATGATGATTCTCTGCTTTCATTCACAGGGACAAAAAAAAAAAAAAAACAGAGAAAGCAATGGCTCAGAGAAGCAGGTTGGTGGGACTTTCCACAGAGAATACAGCAGGGGCAAGGAGAAGACATAAGTGAACAAGGACCTGTCCAGCATTGTGATTGCACTAAGCTCCCTCTCTGTCAGCAATCCTAAAATGTGGCTCCCTAGGCCAGGGCAAATGATCTGCAGAAGCACATTCAGCAGTAAATTGCACACACAGCTGTACAGTGCTTTCAGTCAGAAAATCACAGGGACAGGAGCATGGTGACCAACAGGATGTGTCTGAAAAGATGGGAAGGTGCTTCCATAAACAGCAAAGGAGAACGATTTAAAAATATCTGTCTCCTGCCTCATGTCAATGTCTGATAGACAATCCATCTAGGAGGAATGCTGTCTATTCACAATGCTGTAGGAAGCAATCTAGCCCAAATTCCTAAATCTCTTTTGTTACAATTTAAGTTCGTTGCCCTTTAATCCATGTCCTACAGTTAGACTTGCACTTCCACCCAGCCATCTGCACTCCTGCCTTTCCCATCACCAGCAATCACCTCTGCCACAATGCCAGGGCATGGTGAGAGGAGGGACTCAGCATTTTACAGATGTTAGCCTGAGAACACAGCTATCCAAGCACCAAAGTGGTGAAGTTTGTCCCCAAGCCTCCACCTCACAGATACTACAGTAACACAAAAATCCATGAACATCTCCAGAGTCCATTAGACTCAAAAGCAGGGGACCATTAAGCACACTCTGCCTCCAAGTACTTGTGGAAGGCAACTTCCCCTCTCTGGGAGCTGTTTAAAACAAACCCAGGTGAATCCAGGCCTTTGAGCATTCAGCTGCACATCATGATCCACTCTGCTTCTTTGTGAGCAGTCTAGAAAAATGATACGCAACAAAAAAATACAAACTTGAAGTTCAGTGATCAAAGTGTGAAAATGGATAAAGAACTTCAGACAATTTCTTCCTAATCAATTAATAAATTGGGTATCATCCAACCTTATTTTAAAATCCACTGAAAATAATTTTTAAATTAGAGGGATTAGAAACCACCAGCTTAGACCTTTTCCTCCTAATGCACCAAGTAAAATATTTTAGATGCTACTGGTTTAATATTGTGTACTTAGAAGTCCTCTCTACAACTAAAACTGAAAGAAACTAGAGGGGCAAAAAGCATATTTTACTCCTTTATTTCAAAATTTGTTTCTAGGCTTGACTGCATGTTCATAGTACAAAGAATAAAAAAGTGATATAGGACCACATTATTCAGAAAAAACTAAATTACAGGTGGGAACTTTAAAAAATAATTGTTTTACACTTTCACTGTTACATTTTCAAAGCCCTTTTAAGTTCATTTCCTCTTCTCAGGCTATTTTCCCCAATTTCACAGGCCAATGTTCCTCACATACTGTCTTCACTTGTAAACAGGAACTTTCCACAGAGTACTCACATATTTTATAGCTTTAAAGAAAAATGCCTGATTTCTAAAAACCATTTTCTTCATTCCTTGGTATAGAGACTCTGCTCTCATCTGTACTTGATACACTTCAAGCAAGCCAACAGCATTTAAATTATAAATGTGTGGCAACCCACATGGGAAGCTAAAATACCAGCACTCAACTGTGGTTTTTTAAAGTGCTCAACACAGGCCTAATTCTGTTCCCACTGAAATCAATAGTGATTTATCACTCACTTCAATACAGTGTGCTTTTGAAAAGCCTGAAGTATTTGCCTCTATCATCTCTCAATCTTTCCAGAATAAGATGACAGGAGAGGAAGAAAAAGATAAACCCCCTCTTGTTATACCAAAAAAAAAAAAACAAAAAAAACCCAGGAAATTCACTTTCAGTCTCACTCAAAACCCTGGCGAATTACCCTTTATCCTTTTCTGAAACACAAAATTAATAATAAAAGTGTTTAAATAAGAGCTATTCAAAAAGAAAATATATGAATGGACCCAGAAATTAAGCATTAGCCACTGGAACACACTCAGTTTTCAAAACAAATTCAAAACAAATACCAACACAGCAGGTTATTTTCCTATGATCTTGCTGGTTGCTGAAAAATTCAATGGCAGGAAAAAGTGCAACCTGTGCTTGGTATTTAGATTACATGAAAAATTAAATTATTTCTAATCAACTACAAAGTATCAGAAAATGTAATGAGCTAAATGCCTAAAAGATGAACATTACCTTTAAATAGTAGTTTTATTACTCAAGATACTAACAAAGCTAAACAGTAACTATAGAAAGCAGGGGAAGGAGGGGTGTCAATATTCCACTTGTTTTTAAGCATTCAACATTTACTTACAGAGACTGTTGTAATCTTGCATGCTGAAATTCCATTTTTTCATAGCAGGATCTAAAGTAGGGCAAGAGTAATAGGGCAGAATATTAATCAGAAAAATAATGGTGGTATGAAATGTTCATGCAAGGTGAAAGTATTCAATCAACTCATGCAAACTTTTTGTCACACATCTGAAAAACAGCTATGCCCAAGTTTACAGCTACATGACACCAGAAAAATCCATGGGGAATATCAATACTAAGACAAGAAGAATGCAACAGCCATTCACAGGAATCAGCAACACATGAAAGAAAACAAATACAAAATATAACAAATAAAGGTAGGATTAAAAGATCAGAGGAAAATCAAAAGGGAAAGATTCCACTGCTCTCTGTAACCCAAGATCATAATTCTGAACTATGGGTGAAGTGAGTCATCATCACATCCCAATTTCTGACTAACTTCACTTCCTTCACTTCCAAAAAACTCTGACCAGCTGCTGCCACTAAACTTCACAAACACTGCTCATAAAGCAAGGCTTCTGGCTTCTTTTCTAAATCCAAGCTCAAGTTATTTAGGTCCAGAATTTCTATCCAATTTAATCTGAATTTACTTCTCTAATCCCCCATTAATACCACATATTCCTCCCCAGCAACAGGTACACTGGTAAGAGCAAGTAGCAACTGCAGTAGCAGCAGATGCCAGAGCTTTAACCCAATTTAAAACAAATAGCAGCAAACAATTCTTACCATAAGCTTTGCTTGGCACCTTCTTAAACACAGCAATAAGCTCAGCATTATACCCTATTTCAACCTGGAATCGGTCTTCCCCAAATTTCACACATTTTCCTTTTGTAACATTATTTGATTTCTTGTGAGAGGCAGTTTCAAAGGTAGAGCCCACAGCAGCAGAGCTGGTCAGTTTCTGCATCCTACCACTGGCCTGGGAGACAAAACCTCCCCCTGTTCTTTCTGTCAGTCTGTTCATGTTTATCAGCATTTCTGAATCACTTAGGGCAGCACTGCTTGGTGTAGAAACATATTTAATGGCAGATTTGTTCTGAGTTTGTAAATCTTTACTACCATCAGGGTGCCCATTATCAATGAGTCTTGGATGAGGTGGTCCTGTGGGGTTTTTGAAAGCTGGGTAGCATTTGGGCTGCTGGAATGTTCCGTGATTAACTGAAGTGTGTTGTCCATGTTCCTGACTATCAGCATCCGAGTGATGTTTATGGGAGTAACTCTGAGAATTCATTGCAGGGAACTGCTTAAGGCCACTTGCATGTTCTGAGTCCTCTGAACAACTCTTTTGCTGCTCTCTGTGTGAGCCAGCCATCTGTTGGTTTGCTATGTAATGGTTATAGCCTTTCTGCAGACAGCTCTTCTGCTCCACAGGCATGTTTGGATTCTGTCGGTGCTGGCTGGTGAACCCATGATTGTTTCCTTCCTTCGAGTTTCCCGGATTGCCCAGACTCTGTTCTTTCTGTGCAGCTGCAGCAATGCCCCCGTGCCCAGCTCTCTGGGCCGCCAGCCTCTCTGCTCTCCTAGCCAAGGCCAGCTGGCGGTTCTCTTCAATCCTTCTCTTCTGCTCCTCTGTAAGGCCTGATGACATCTTCAACGACTCCAACCACAAATCTGTACCAAAACTACATTGGGAATTAATCACAGAGGCACCTGCTTCTTTAGAGCACGGCAGGCCACTCTGCAAAAAAAAAAAAAAAAAAAAAAGGAAAGAACAAATTACTATTGTATTGATAACTTATTATTATCAGTGATTGAGTATTACTGCAATTGATCCTACACAAATCTAGCAGACCAGCACTGTCACACCAATGCTGAGCCATTATCAGCAAGTAGATGGTGACAGACACTGATGAGGCCTTGCATGCCAGTCCTGCATAGATAAAACATACGGGAAAAGGAGAAAATTCCTATTCCACGACAGTTCTGAGTACTGTTCTCTGCAATTCCCAGCAGAACTAGTAAAACAGCAAAGCACAGGGACACCCAACACTGCAGAGCCAGCCCTGCAAAGGCACATGCAGGGAAGGGATCACATCCCTGCACAGTCCGGTGGAAGTGTGTCCTATTTCGGGTACCAATTGGCAAAGATGGGACCATGCCCATCTTCCCTGTTCACCTTCGGTTCCTGGCTATCTCAGCCAGCTCCTCCTGAGGAACCTCCTCTGGCTCGAACAGAGGGGAGCAGCTGGCTCCCATGGCACGTCCCCGCAGCCCGCCCGCTCCGGCGCTCGCTGCCCCGGGCGCTGCGGGATGCCAGCCCCGTCCCTCCTCACCTCCCTGCGAGCGGTGGGTTTCGCCCCCTCCTCTCCCATGAGACGGACACGCTTCCGTCATAAACTCCACGGAGGTCCCGTCCCACCCCGTCCCTCGGGCCCTCCGGCCGCCACCCACTGACCCCGTGGTCCCGGAGGTCAGGCCTTATTCCCCGCCCGCCCCGGGGGCTCCGCCGCCCGCTCACCGCCGGCAGGCACGGCCCGGAGCGCCTTCGAGGGACTACAGCTCCCAGCGGGCCCTGCGCTACCTCCCGGCGGCACCGGGCGGGCGGGAGCGTACAGCACGCCGGGAGAGAAGAGCTGCGTTCAGGGCGCGCGGTGCGCTGGGAAATGTAGTTTTCCGGTCGCGGCGCCATCTCGGGGGCGCTGGAGTTGTGGTGTTCCGTGGAGGCATCCCGGGGCCGGTCCCATCACTCGCTCAGGCCCCTTACACCGAGCGGGGACTGCTGACGGTCCCAGGATGAATCCTTGCCCCAGCCAGCACCAGCGCTGTACGGCCGGGGCGGACAGCAGTGGGGAAGGAGTCTGCCCCCTGGGGTTAGGAGCAGCAGTTGGCATTGGTGCAAAGCTGCTTTGGCTAATGCTGCTTTGTCATTTTTGAATATTGGCGCTAGGTTGGAAAAATACCTCTGTGACCATCGAGTCCAACTAAACCAGACACCACCAGGTCAACCACACCATGGCCCTGAGTGCCACGTCCAGTCTTTCCTTAAACCTCCAGGGATGGTGGCTGCACCGCCTCCCTGGGCAGCCACTGCAATGTCTGATCACCCATCCTGTAGAGCTGCCTGGGGTTGTGGATGAAGTGCAGGGCCTGGCACTTGGCCATGTTGAATGTCATACCCTGGTCTCAGCTCAACCTGTCCAGCTTTTCTCTGCAGAGTGATAATCCAACCCATCTTGGTGTCATCCATGAATGTTCTAATGGTAAACTCAATCCTGTCAGATTGCCAATAAACAGGACTGGGCCCAACACTGATCCCTTGGGACACTACTAGTGATCAGAGAGATGAGGGGATGTTCCTGGAGGCTGGAAGAGGACACATGTCAGGGCTTTCCACAAACAGAACATAAAAGAGGACACAGGGAACTATGGGCCCATTAATATTTCTCCAAATCCTTGGAAAGTAGTACAGTCTTCGAAGAAACTATCACAAAGCAAATGAAGCAGGTGACTGGGGAAGCCAGCACAGATTTACTGGAGGCAAATCATGAGAGATTAACCTGATCACTTTCTGCAGCCAAATGACATTTTCTGTCTACGTGGGGAGAATAGTGGAGGTTGCTAACCTGGACTTCAGCAAAACATTTGACCATGTTTCCCATGAGCTCCTGCTGGATGAGCTGACCAGATAGACTGGAAGGGGGATCTGTGAGATAGGTAGGAAATTGGCTCCCAGGACACAGCAGAAGGCAGCAGTCAATGGGTTTTATGCAGCCTGGCACAAGTGCTGTCCCTCAGGGGCAACACTGGGTCACATGTTCAAATTACATTGGAAGAGGTTTCATCTTGATATGAGAAAGAAATTTTTTGCATTGAGAACAATAAATCATTGAAACAACCTCCCCCAGGGACAGTGGGGTCCCCATCACTGAAGGTTTTCAAGATCTAACTGGACAGGGTGATAGATAACCTCATCTAGGCTCCCTTTCTCACAAAGGGGTAGATCAGATGGTCTTTTGAGGTGCTTTCCAATTTGGGCTGGTTTATGATTTTGTGAACACCTTCAAAATAAGGTGATTACTCATATTTACATAAATTAAAATAAAAGTTAAAATAAAAGGGCCTCCCAGGGTTTTAATTATACATGGGACTTGATTATACCCATTGAGATGTCTTTCCTGAACAAGCCCATGTGGGTGACCAGAGCAGTAACTGGGGACAAAGCAGAGAAAAGGAGAACACCATAACCCCCTCCCATCTCAGAATTTTACCACCCTGCCCCGTGGCAGGCCCAGAGCTGCCATCCTTGTCCCCAGACACCATATTCTCCCACCTGACAGCCCTTTGGCTCGGGACACTGGAGCCAGCTGGCTGCTTCACAGTTTATTCATTCTTCTCTCTGCTGGGTAATTAGAAAAGGTTATCATTAAATTGCTTCCTGATTAAGCAGCAGTGACTACCATTAGTCAGGAGCTTGTCAGCCCAAGAAAAACAAGGCAGGCAGGAAGAGTGAGGTGCAACTCAAGACACACCACAACCCTGGGAGTGCTGTTCCTCACCTGGCAATCACGCAGACATGAGCACGGCACATGCACACAGCCACTTGCAAACACACCACATTTAAGAAAAACACAGGCTAAGGAGCTTCTCTCAAGCAAAAAAATCCAACCTTTTTGCACATTCCAGGTCGTCTCGCTGCAGAGCGTGTTTGCTGGGAAGGGATGCACAGCCTCGTGGTCTCTGTCCAGATTTTCTGCCTTTGCCCTTTCTTCCCCTGCAAGCCAGCAGCCTCCAGGTGGCTGCACAGCAGAGAGAGAAAGGAGCAGATGAGAGACCTTTTTTCTCTCTTTCTTGCCGCAGTTTTAACTGCCCAAAGCTAAATCAGATCCCAGTGTCACATATGGATGAGAGAGAGAGGGAACATGCAGAGCATAACCCTGCTACTGTTTCCAGCCGCCTTCTCCCTGCCAGCAGCTATCCAGTTCCAGGTCTCTGACATGGCTCCGTAAGCCTTGAGAGATCTTGTGGGGAAAAACTTGGGAAGAGTGGGAAAAGCCCCATTGAGGGAGTGTTCCCAGCTCATGGAAATGTTGAGAGCAGGGCATCGTTTGCAGAGAGCTGTTGAGTTGCAGGGTCAGGCAGACACAGGCAGACGTTGAAGCATTTGCTCCATATGGCACAAGTTCAGCGAGACACAAGGAACAGCCCGGCCATGCAGAGAACAGACCTACAAAACTAAAGGCTGCTTGCAAGCAGTTTGCTGGTGCACTCCAGGTGTCCTTTCAGTCAGAATATGCTTCCAGCAGTGGCTTGGACTCACTCTCCACATACTGGGTCAGGGGCAGAGATGCAGAGTGAAAATCCTGGGAGGACTGGGCAGGATAGTGCACCCCAGTTCTGCTGCAGTGGAAATGGTTCACATCCTTCCAAAGAAATGATCCCATCAGTGACAAAAATTATGTAAATGGTGTTCTCAGTGTTGTTCTTAGCAGGATCTTTGCATCATTTGTATCATGCTGCAAACCTCCTCTCATGGGCTGGATTTGCTGACTGCTGGCTCCAAATGAGCCAGAACTGCCTGTAATGAGAAGCAGCTAATATCTGAATGATGAGTCTCCCAAAACTCCAGAGCCATTCTGGAATCTCATGGATTATCCTTTGAGGGGTCTTGGGCAGCTCTTTAGAGCTCCTACTACTGTCACATTGAAAACATTTGCCCCATTTCACTACTTTGCCAACACACCTTGATGGTTCTCCACATGAACAGAGCTGGCTTCTTTCCTGCTGGATGTGTGGCCAGCCTGCACTCTCTGCTGGGGCTGAATTGCATGCAGGGCTGCTGTGTGTAGCAAAACTATCCAACAGAGAACTGGAAATCAGCCCAGACTATGGGTCCTGAGATGCCCCAGCTTCTGGGAGGGTTTTAGTAGCCCACACTGTGCTCAGAGACCATAACCAATGCCCAATTGCACCAATCTTTGACCAGCTGTGGAGAATTTGTAGTTGCACCTTCTGAAATAAATTAATCATGTTATCAGTTCCAACCCAGCTAAAACCAGTCAAGTGGTTGGACTGGAGACATACAGGTCAGCTTTTAAGAGAAGATTGTGGTGCAGGAGAGTCAGAGAAAGGCCTCTGGACTGTCAGAGCTTGTTCCAGCTGGAGAAATCTTTCTTTTAGGCTACTAGGGTCTGACTTGAATACTCTTTGCAAGACCTGTCCTGTGTAGGCTGTGGAGTTGTGCTTCCTCTGCTCTGGTTTGGGATCCTCAAGGAGGTCGAAGTTGCCTTATGAGGAACTCAAGCCCTGGGCTTGGAGGGCCAGGGTGTACTTTGGTTTGGGGAGGTGCTGACCCTTCATCTCCTACCATTCCCTGATTTCTTTCCTTAGACAGCTGTTAATCCCCTTTACTTTCCCTCTGCCATTGAGGCACATCAAGAACCATGGCCTCTTGGCCCATTTGACAGCTCAGGCCTTTTCCCTGAGCATCTTTGTAGGACCAAATACAAAATTTGGAGTTTGCTGAATCCTGCTGTCCTTGAAGCTCTAGTGAAAGGACATTTGTAGAGACTTTTCTGTGAGTTTTTCTAGCATGAGAAGGTTGCTCCCCTCCTCTGACTTCCAGCTCAGTGAAGACCACTTCTTTTTCCCTGCTTTTTGGCCACTCAGAGCAAGAAAAATTAGTCACCCTCCATTCTTTTGAAGCAGCCTCTTTTATCTACACAGCTTGTTCTTCCCTGGCATGCTGAAGCCTTTCTGCTCTTGTCTATAATACAACCCCTCCAACAGCTTGCAGGGTCTCTTTTCTGCCTTCTGTCCTTCTTGGCTGGCTTCCCCTCCACAGCTCCTGTCCAGAGCAATGGTCTGCACAGCACATGGCCCCCACTTCACTGCCAGGCCACTGCCTCACAGAGCTGCTGCAAAGCTGAGTGTACTTGAGATCTTTTGTGTCATGCAGCCCAAGTGTGGGGGGCAGCTCACTGGCACCCAGAACAAAAATTTAAAAGAGAAAAAAACCCCACATCCTACATTGAGATTCAGTGTTCCCAAAGCTTCAGACACCAGCATTTAACACAATATGAGCTGTGATCCAGCTGGGGTGAGGGCACTGGCAATGTAGACTCTCCAGTATCTCATTCTTAAGACTGGAGCAGAGCACACCCCTCTGCTCTACACAATTGGTTGGGATTTTTTTGTTCAGATGCTCAACAGAACTTTATCTTTGTGAAACACAGTTGAACTGGCAGAAGGGCCAAAATTAGAAGGAAAGGCTTGTGTGTGCACATAGAGACAATTTAACTGCATAAGCTTTATTTCTTTAGGAAATGAGGTTAAACAAACCAAAGTTGCTTTCCTAGTTCTATTTTGGAGCTTAAATTATTGGCTTGGTTTTCAAGCTCAGAAAAAGCAGCTAATGCTATGGCCTTGTATTTATATGAAACCAAGTACCAAGATCCTGTTTGTTAAAGCTGGCCACAGTTCTCTGTCCCTTCTCCTCCTGGTGCATAAGAGACCCAGAGATATGGAAATACCCTTTAAGCAGTAGAATCGGAGGTCAATGGTGTGATATTACACCAATGTAATATTAATGGTCCCTTACTCTTTCAAAGGAGCAGCATCTTTCCTTGAAGGATCTGAAAGCATAATCCAGAACAAAAGGAGTTGGCAAAGCACCTCTGGAGTCCTGTGGGATGCAAGGTCTGATGCCAAGGGGTCTTCCAAGAGACAGATGTAGACCTGTGGCATGCTCAACACTTTCCTAAAAGCCCTGAGCTGACAGTGGCTTCTGATACAGCTGTTTGCCATCCTCTGCTGTGGCTAGATGAGGGCAATGTAAGACCACTGCTTGAATTAGGAATGTAGACTCAGCAGAGGACTCGCCTCTACCCCAGTCTTCACTTAACCAATGATGCAGGAAAGTTGCTCTCATCTTAGAAACCTCTCTGAGTGCAATTCTTGGAAAGTGAGCCAGAATCTGGCCTTAACAAACAACTCATGCTCAACTTGAAGTGTGTGCTTAAGCTTGTTAAGCCTGCTCCTTCAACAGAGAAGATTTTCCTTCGTGTTGGGAATCTCATCTGCTACAGAAGGGGGAAGTCACAAGGATTTGTTTGTTATATTTTGTATAGCAGCCTGATCTAGAAAACACTTGCTGTCAGCTGCAATATTTTGCTACCAGCTTGTCTCAGTGATTTCCACTGGGCTCCATGGGATAGCAATTATTCCACAACAGGGAGTGCTCTGAAGTGTCAGGGCAGTGTGCTTGCAAGGTACTGCTGCAATCTGCCCATACTCTCTCTTATTATAAACAACAAGGGTCATAGGCAATGGGAGTACACGTGCTTTGTTTAGGGAGGGCATTTCCCCTTTCTGATCACAGTAAAAATCATAATAGCCGGATCCTGAGAAACAGCCTCAAAGGTTCTGTTTAAAAGAATATGACTACAGAAAGCAGATGCTCATCAAGTTAAATAAGGAATTTAATTAGCCAGCATTTTATCTTGTTTTCAGCAATATGATGACAAATCACATCTTAATAAAATAACATTAGGGAGCAGCACAATTCCAGTGCTTCAGGAAATGAGAAGTAGTATAAGTTATAGGCCTGTTCCCTCCAAAGAAGTCATTCCCATTCAGAAATCTGACATGCTGTGAAGATGGATAGTGTTTTAGCAAAATGGTCCTCTGGCATTTAGAAAGATTTACACCACTTTTGGCTTTAAAAGGCTTAATATGGGGTGGTGAGGGAGAAGGAGTGGCATGAATAGTTCAATGGTGTGATAATGCAGTTAATATTTTTTATTCCTGTGGTGGCACAGGTATGCAGGGTTCTTCACAAGTAAGTAGAACAAAGTTGTACTTTCCTCAGTGGGGCTATAAATAAATATAGATGTTATACATTGTACAGTAAGTAACAAATTTAGTGTTCGTCATGTAGTCAAATATGTCAAAATTCAACCACAAGCTCTCATTTGATGTTTTGTGTAACATACTGATTCTTGCCTAACACTGAGAAAGCTTTATGAAGGATCCACAGAAAGTTTGCTTATGACCTGGTTTGAGAATTGCAAAAGTTTATCTAAGCTCAACTTCTGGGACCCAAGAAACTTCTGTTGTTTGGAGTATTGATGTCCATTAAAAAGCATAAGAATGACAATTACAGATGAGGAGAATTAGCTTATAATACAAGAATAAAGGAACTACTTCTCCCATTCAGCATGGCTGTCCACTGAATCCTTCCTTTTGTTTGTAGCAGGGATCAAACCCAAGTTTCAGGTGACAGATCATGTGATCATCACATAGCTGTCTACCATAAAATGCACATTTTGATCCTAGATGATATTTTGAGGCAATACATTTCCCTTGCTGATCACACCTTTTAACAACAGTTATTTCTGATGGTCTGTTTGACATTTTCTATCTTTCATATTCAGAAGTTGCTCCATAAAGCAACTATTCCTATTGCTCCATAGAAAGGAGAAAAGTGCAAGAGTTGTCTGATTGGATCTCTTTGTCATGCAAGGGTGCACACATACAGAGACAGTACAAACACTGAGTTTATTGAATCAAAGACAGAGCAGAAGGGTGGGTTGGGAGTGGGTCTCCTCTTTTAACAGGCAAGAAATTTCTTTTAAGATTATCTTGCAGGAGCTTGACTTAAGACTGAATGGGGAAGAGTGAGGTTTTCTCTCTTTTGGTGGAAAAAATTGAAATGTATTGACCTGGAAAATCCAAGCTCAGAAGCAGCAGCTGGGTTTTCAGCAAGTCCCTTGATTCTTTCCCTGTTGTCCATCTGGATTCACTGTAACACAGAGAAATCAAGTGAAGTTTGGAAATGGCCACCATTTCCATGTAATTTTGCCAGGATGGAGGGCACTGCTCCGTGCTCTGAGAGCACTGCTGGATGTCAAGGTCTGTAAGCAGTGGTGGGTATGACTTCTCATTTGCAGAGCTGTTTGCAGAATTGGACCCTTAGCCCTCCTGGAGCGAATTGTGAAGCAATGCACAAATCAAATCAAGATGCTGACTGAGATTGCACCGTGGCACAATATCATGCTGGCAGAATTTGATGTCCTGTGATGTCTATGCAACATATGGTTGTAAAATGACAACTGAGTTCTGGAGGACAAAGACTAACCCCCAAGTGCCCTGCAAATACTTTCCAGCCCACAGACAAGTTAAAGACCAAGTCTTGAAAATCATCTGATCAGCACCTGAACTTGATTGCTTAATGGCAGAACAGGTAGTTCCCTCTGAATTTGCAGATGCTGTCAGGTTTTATTCATAGGCATGACACCTTGCAGTATTAATGCTCCCTGTGGATGAAACCAACTTTTTTTTATAGATTTTCCCCACTTTCATTAATTACTTAATTGGCACACAGTAGTATAAGAATTGAAGTGTATTCCTATAGGGCAGTCATACTTTAGACAGGAACCAAGCTATTTGCAAGCTGAATTAAAAACAACTGGGAAAAGCATTTTCAGTTGTCCCTGCTTCATCCCTGATTGCAGCAACAAAGCTGATATATTGCCAGTTACTGATCCCACTACCTGGGATTTGTCCAGGTTGAGAACTTATTAGTGTTTATTTGAGAGAAGAGGGAGAGAGAGGGAGAGCACATCTTGTATAAATCAGATTAAAGTATTGACAACTCCTAAGCAATGCTCATTCCAGGAACAAGTTCACTATGTGATAACAACACTGCTAAAAAAGAATTGCATTTTGAATGCATGTCACTCTGCAAATACCTGGTGGGTCATGAGTTTTGAGGCTTAGCTCCTGGAAGAGAAAACAGGATTGCAGAAAAAGTTAAATACTCTAGATGGAGATTGTGTGAATTATTTAATATGTGGGAAACTTAACAGCCACTGGTGATGATTCAGAGTCATTTTGGATTAGATTAGAAATTATTACAGGTGATAACAGACTACATTAAATAACCTAGGTCTTGGCCCAAGCCTAGTGAGCAAAGAACTCTACTGTGTGCCATGGTTGGCTTGCACATTTCAGTGGGGAGTCATGGTTAAATGCAAACCTGAAAGTGCAAACTCCTGTCTCTTCTCTCAGTGTGGCTGCTGGATGTCACAACCATGAAATATAATAGTCAGTATGTGTTAAGAGTCTTCCTCTCTGCCTGGTCCATAGGTAGTGTACATCTGTGTGATTTCAGCCACAGAGTTTCAGCCACAGAGCTCAGCTCAGGCTGCAGACTGGTGCTTTTCTCTTGGGAACCTTTGATGCACTCAGCAGCAAGGCAACTTTGCCACCAATATCAAGTCTGGGCTTGGCTTCCTGACTGTCACCCTGGAACTATTGGACACTGGTTTTTTAAAATTGCCACAAAGAAGAATGCATATGGATAGCAATGGATAGCAGGGTAGTAGGAAGGAAAGGGGACACCTACAGTTGCAAATACAGTGGCTCTACCAGTATGCCAACTCCTTTCCCCATCTCTCTTTCACATACACACAGAGGCAGTTGAGCAGTTGCAGATGGGGAAAGAAAATAGATAAATAAAAGTGTCAGTGGAATGGATTGATTTGCACTTGGTCTCCTCTCATCTCTCTGCATATGTCTGCTGGTATGTAAAGATCACACAAGCAAGGGACTGAGCACCGACCTGGAAAATTTATATCATTGAACATAAAAATGAATCAAGAAGAAAAGTGTAGGAAGGAGGTGGTCAGGGAGGAGAACAAAAGGAGATTAATTTTTTTTTCCCTTGTACATCAGGATTTCTTTGGGACAGTGATTTTACAGGACACGTGGTGCCATTGCTTCTGCAGGTGCAGCTCTGCTTCAGAGAAAACAACTATGTGGGCAGTATCCTGTGCTGAGATCCCTAGGGGTTTTGATCTTTTTTCTGCCTAAATGTGGGTTCCCCAAATGTCATCAGAGGCAGTCAGGGGTAGACTCAGCAGCAGAGTCCCAACACATGGTGGCTTTAGATAGAAAAGACTCCATATCCATGCATGTTCTCCTGATACCCAGAAGGCTCTACCAGCATCTCCAGGCACCCAAATAACTTCAGGGAGAGCAGGAGAATACATCTCAGTGTACTCTGGGCCAATTCTCCTGTGATTTACCAGTTTTTCATTAAGTCTTGATGCTTAGCATAGAAGTCTTACCCAGGATCACAGGCAGGCTCAGCAGTGGAATGAAGTTTGAATTTGGCCTGTGTTTTATGCACAAAAACCTTCATTTTTAGAAAATGCTGGAAACATTTTTCCTAAGGCACCATTCTCCAGGGCATCCTTGCTTCCTTTTCATTGCTAGATTTTACACAAATGCAGGATCTTTGGTGCTTAGTCACTCTACTGTTCCTGCTGTTTATTGCCTCCAACGGGCATAATTCTCTGCTTAGGAGACCTTTGCGAGTTGCTGTGGAGGAGCCGTGGGCTGTTGTCATCCCGTTTCCAGGGGGCAATAAACAGCAGCAGTCAGACTTCCATGGAAGAAAGATTGTGTGATTATTCAGTCATAAAAAGGGGGAAGAAAAATAGAGATGTATTGCATGTGTTCTCACTTGCACATCACACAAGGATGTGCAAATTGCTCTCGAAGAGAACCATGCTATGAGGTAAAATAGTTCCCTACGCAGCACTTCGCTGCTGACTCCAAGGGGGAATTCTCTTGCCTGTCCCTCAGTTTCTCAATATAAATCAAAGAGGTTGTAGCTCTTCCCATATAGCTTAAGTGGTTTCAGGGCCAGAAATCAATTTATGTCCTTACAGGGCAGGTCAGGAAGGCAGGGTTGCGAGTTTGGGGGTGATGCAGGGAGAGAAGTGTTTCCTGGGGTTGACAGCTTGTGTTTTCCTCATCTTCTTGAATGAGAGCACATTTGTCTGGGAGGAAGATCCAGAGAGACCACTTAAGATGGAAAGGGCTGGTATTAGAGTCAGCCCATCACCACAGTCATCTGCATTATGGCCTGAGGGTTAAAAAACATCATCAGAGAGAGCCCAAGGCCTGCTAGGAAGGAAAAGCCCCTTTAGCAGCATGGAAGTTCTTCCTACAGGCAGACAGTGGCTCAGAAGCTAGTGCTTTTGAGAGTTTCCTTTTAGGGTCTGTGAGACTGAATATTTCAGTTTGCTGAGATCAAGTCATTAGGCATGACCCCACAGAGTAGAGGAGATTTCCAGCTCATCAGCACTGAGGGTTCATCCCACAGGGAAACCCAGGCACTCACCACCCTTATGGAGATGTTCAGCTTGTGGCAGCATCCATCCCTAAAACGGTCCCCCACAATAAAATTTAATTAAAAAACTCTTTAACTACATAAGCTTCTAAATTAATTAATTATCTTGGCAAGAAAATGTGTATGGTTTTGAAATCTCCCTTTAATTAACATAAAGTGCATTAGGAAGCAGTAGATCTGGGCCATCACTTGGATGTAACAGTCTCTCACTTTTATGTGCTCCTGAGGCCCTGGGAGAGTGTCAATGCAATGTTTAAGCTCCCTTGCAAATTCTGTGTCTGGGCCACCTGCAAGGCCAAAACCTCTTTTTCAGAGCAAAGTTTCCATTCTGAGGTACTATTGGGGGATGCTCCTTTGAAAAAAAAGAATGGTCAAAAGTCAACTCCTCTTTCCATGGGTGTAAATCCACTACCTCTTCCCACTCACCCCTCTTCTATTTCCCTCTGCTTTCATCATCTGTACCATGCCACCTCCAACAGCCCTGCCTTTAAATCCGCACTCCTCTCTTCCTGATAGAGCCTTCAGTTCACTCATTGACAGACATTGCATTTATCCCTTGTGCAAAGGTGTGGGAGAGGTCACCAAGGAGAGTGATACTTGCCAGTGGAACCTTCGTGCACTTATTATTGACTATTGTGCACTTTCCTGTGTTTCTGATGTGCACTGGAGCATATTCAGGGCAAGAGAGAGAGACAAGGCAGTATCTTAACAGGCTATGGGTCAGCTCAGTGTTCTGTGCCTGACATTTGAGGCAGATGTGGGAGCCTGCTGCCTTCTTCTGTGAAAATGATGTGGAGCTGGTGCATATGGTGGGTAATTCTTCAGCACAGGGAGACACTAGGATGTCCTCCTGTGATGTACTTCGGTGCACCTTTCTCTGATCTCCAGTGTCCCTGCTTTTCTCAAGACCCATTTTATACAATGAAGACAATTAAAAAGGTCTTCTCATGTCTGGGTCTTGGCCTCTGCCAACATGGAAATTCACCTACTACTGATGAAACTAAGCAGATTATCTGGCTTGTAAGCAACTTCACTACTTGCGTTGTATTTATGCAGCATGTGTATATCTGTCTGCTGATGCAGGAACAAGCTGCTGTAGATGGGGAAGTTATGTGGGCAGCCTAAGATGTTAAATCCAAAGATACATATCGGTAAGAATTTGGGAAAACAGTCTAAAATATCCAAATGTTCATTATACTGAAGGAGAATTGTAGCTCAAGAAGGATCTTAGCACAGGATTCATAGGATTAATCTCCCAGACATCCTGGTGTGGTATCTCCATGCACTACCCCTTTATGCCAGGTGCAGGTCCTCCTGAGGACAGACATTCAACATCCCCTACAAAACTCTTGCTTTTTTTCTTGAGTATGGCAGTCTTGTGCCAGCTGATGGTCCTAGGGGGAATATGCTCAGTGTTACTGTGTCTGCTGATGAATCCTGGTAACTCAGCAAATGCTGGATCACATGCTAGATCCTTTCTGTTCACCTCGATTTGGAGAGCATGGAATATCTCTCAAGATCAGCCCCTAATGGGTTTGTTTAACAACATTGTTTTTTCTCTAAATCCCATCAGACAAGTGTAAGCAAGTTCTAGGACTGTTGTGTGTCACTAAAATAACACACATCTGAGAATGCAATTAGACACTTGAAACAAATTTGACTTGACTTAGGAGAGTAGTGGAAGTATCCAAGGAACATTTGATTATATACTTTCTTCTTTTTTTTTTTTTTATGTTTAATTTTCAGGTCCTTTTAGGCTTGGGATTTTATGACAATTGCTACATTCCTGGATAGTTAAATCCACTCAGTATTTGGCTGAATGCCTTCTGAAGATATCCTGAAACACACCAGCTATTGCAGCTGCTCTGTTCCAGTCACAGTTCTGACTAGTCATCCAAGAGGACAAGGAATTCCTTTTGTAGGTGGTAGTGTAGGACTTGTTACCAGGAAAGCTCCATGTTTGAAGTTGTCTAGTCCTTAAGAGAAGTGCTGTGGCACTGCAAGTTTGAATTTTAAATCCAGAGCCTAAAGGAGGAAAGGTGGGGGCTGTCCTCATCAGCAATAGTATCTTCTCACCCACATTCTCCTGCACATTGACTGGCCTCAAGCCTGCTTGTAATGAAAGCTCAATAAAACAAAGACATGGATTTCTTCCTGAACCCAGGGAAAAAGATGTGCAGTTGTACTTGTACTTTGCTTTGCTTGGGGTCCTGTTGCTGGACATGCCTGATTTCAAAAAAGAACCAATGCTTTTCTTTGCCCCTTTGTAGAGAGCAAGCTGCCATGGAAATAGAAAAATTTGCTGTGTATCACCTCAGATACAGATCATGATTTTTGCAGGAAGAGAGCAAGTGAAAGTTCAATCCCTGCCTGGGGAGAAAGCAATAGCACAGGAGCTCCCTGTCTGCAGAGTGCCACAACTTTTACTCCAGTCCAAGACAGCAGATACACCAAGGCACAAAACTCCAGCAATTATTTGTGATCTCCTCTGAGAAGATTATTCCAATCAATATATGCATTATTTCTGAATGTTTAGAAAATGCATAACCCCCCCTGCTCAGCCCAGCTTTCCAGCAGCAACATTCTTTGCATCAGCACACTTGCAACTGCCCAGAAAGAAAGACCAAAAAAGAAGTGAGATAGCTCCCTCTGGCCCATGGCTGCATCTGCCCACAAGTTTCCTCAACTGAGTTATGGTAATTACTTGAGATTTATTTAATATCTCCATCCAGGAAAAAAAACTAGGAAGTCTGGCTGTGACAAGCAATCAGAGAGGGTACTCAGCTGATGAGCAGCTCCCCATCACGGAGAGAGCAGTAGGAACCTTTGATGTATTGGATTTAAGTGATGGTTTGCCAGAGGGATGGGGCCCATGCCACGGCAATCAAAGCTCCTCTGCACCATTAAGAGCTGTAAGTGGAGCAGGAGGCGCAGTGCAGCTATTGACCGAGTAGGTGGGCATGAAAATGGGTTTAGGTAACTGTTTACTTCCTGAGAGATGGAAAACACAAAGGAATGTTTCTCTGGCAGCTTTCTGGCTCCCTGACCCTCTCTGTCCACATCAGCATTTATATTGTCTGTCTCTCACATGCTTGTGCACAATGACCGGTGTGCTGAGTTCAAGTTGTTCGGCTGCAGTCCACATAATGCTTTCCTGCTTGCATTTGCCTTCCCACTATCTCTGCCATTTTAAAAAAATCCCAGAACTAACAACATAAGAAATAAAAATTTGCTTATATGATTTTCTATCAGGCTGCTGCACAGGCAGATCAAGTATTGATGCAGCTCCAGCCACCCTTTCTTGCTTCCTCCACCCCCTCAGTGCTGAGCGATGGCTTGTACAGAGAGGTGAAGAGGAGGCACATGAATAGCAATACTTTTTTTGTCCTTGTTGAGGGAGTAGCTAAGGGCAAATGGGCCCACACTGTGCTTTAGATAACCAGTGTTAGAGTGTCTGCTCTGAGACCAGCCTGCAGCCTGACATCTGAATCCTTCTAGAACAAACAGGCCTGCAGGTCTGTGCCAAGATGCCTGGACATCTCCCCAGTCTAATTTTCTAGTCAGTAGCTGGGATGTAAAGCAACCAAGAGGAACCAGTTCTCCACTCCTAGCTGATTGAGTCACATGGTTTTTCTTCCTCTTTCTGTACCTGAGGAGGGCACGGGTAGTGTCTGCCAGAGCTGATGCCTCCCAACTTATCCTCCCTATGTTAACCTCTTGCCTGTTAGTGGGCTCGGGAGACAATGGATCTAAACTCCCAGAAACAGGTCCTTCTGCAAAAGAAGGTGCTGCCCATCATATGCTGCACATTGCTTTCTGTGAAACAAAATTAGGATGGCTGAACTGGCCTCCTAACAGCTCCTGATTCTCACTGGCATCTCACCAAAATGTCTTGGGCCAGCTCTTTCCAGTGCAAGCATTTTAAACAAGACACCTTGGTCCATACCAAGGAGCCTGAATGCAGCATCCAAGTGTGAAAACATTGGCAGTTGTCCCATTTACCAAAACAGGAATAATAATACCCACTCACCTCTGGGAAGCATTTGGAGCACCTCCGATTTATTATTTGTTTTATTTATTTTGTCACATTTATCAGCCATTCAACTCTCCGGGCACACAGCCCATGCATTAAAACCCAGAGTATAACACAAAGATCTCCTCTACCCTGAGAATATCCTTTCTGTAAAACCAGGCATGGGAAGGAGGTAAGGATAAAAGATGTTTTACGCAAGCAAAGGATGACAACAATATTTTTTTCTCCACTTCTGTTATTGATGGAACCATTCTGAAAATGTTGGTGACTTCAAGACAAGAAGATGGGAACAATAAAAAGCGTGGGGGGTGGTGGTGGAAAGCCATCCTGGAGCATGGACACAGAGACTCGGCCTCTAGCCAGCCTGTCTCACACACAGGAAGTCTCTAAAATGTTCTTTCCATTATTATTTCTCTAATGACCCCATTAGACACATATGAAATTCTGAGAAGCCTTAAATATGTTGTAGACAGCCGCACTGGCAAATCCGCCCAGCTTTTCTGAGGAATGGCAGGCTGCATTGATGAATGTTTTAAAGCATCCCAATGTGTAATTTATTTCCTGGAAATTAATTGCATGTGCTAGTTTCATTTTCCTGTAGCAAATAATCAGTCTGCTCCTTTTTAATTAGGTAACAACATAGAATCCTCTACTAATCATGACACAGTGGTTTTTGCATGCCATGTCTTCTTCTATAGGAAACAATTTCAAATCATTGTCTAGGGTCCAGCACAACTTTTAAGAGACATGAGATTATTTATCAGCAGTATTGCCTGGGTCACTGCCCACGAACATTTTGCACACAAGACCACCCAGAGAATCCAGACTGGCATTGGTGCATGCAATGGCCTCCTGAAGGAGAAGTTTAAGGAAGAAATGAAATTAAATGAAATTTCAGTGGCATTGACATGACGTCAGACCCAGGCACCAAGAGGTGTGTCCCATCTCGCAGGTATTCACGGGTCCCTGAGCTGAGACATTGCATTGACATTAGCCATATTGCAAAGAATGTGTCAACAATCAGTAATACTTTTGGTCCATATCAAACACAGCACCTTTGTCAGCTGTTCCAGCTGGAATGGCAAATACCAAGTCCCAGTGGAGACCCAAGTTTCCCCTAGCATTCAGAGGCTGCATGGGACTGTATGTATGTATGGACGCACATAGCAGGATGGGGTGGGAAAGCCACTTCTGCTGATGATTGCAGTGAAAAGCTAATGGCCTCCAGCAGCTGCTACTTAAAATTTTCAAACAGGCTGAGAGAGTAAAAACTATTGGCCTTGGCATCCATTCATTACTTGCAGCAAAACTCTAATTAAGCAATAGTGTTCAGTCATATTTACCCTCCATTGGGCTACAAGGAACCCATATTTCTACTGAAATACACGCTACTGAAACAAAACAAAACATATCTATCAGCAAAAAACGCTACTCGGTTAAAATGTAATAATGATATCATAGCTATTAGACCGTGAAACAAATTAATCTGCTACGGAAAAGTTTGTTGGTGGGATATTCCTGCAGGGAACCTGTAAAACCCGCACCGCTGCCCGAGACATCGCCGCATTCGCGGCCTCTGGAAGTTCCCGTGTGTCACAGGTCCGGCGGGAAGTGGAAACCCGCCTGGAGCGGGTGCCCCTCGGCGGCGGTGCCGGTGCGGTGCCGGTTCGGTGCCGGTGCGGGGCGAGCCGGGGGCGGCGGTGCCGGTTCGGGGTTCGGCGGGTCGGTGCGGTGCCGGTGCCGGTGGCGGTGCCGGTGGCGGTGCCGGTGCGGGGCGGGCCAGGGGCGGTGGTGCCGGTGCGGTGCCGGTTCGGGGCTCGGCGGGTCGGTGCGGTGCCGGTGCGGTGCCGGTTCGGGGCTCGGCGGGTCGGTGCGGTGCCGGTGCCGGTGCCGGTGCGGGCGGGCCGGGGCAGCAGCGCCGGCGGAGCTCCGAGCCCCGCCCGGCCCGGCCCGGCCCCGCCCCGGCCGGCGGAGCTGTCCGCGCCCCGTGGTGCTGAAGCCGCAGCGCCCGCCCAGCCCCTTCCCCGCCCCTCCTCCCTTCCTCCCCGGCGTGGGCTCTCGCAGGCAGCCGGCAGCCCGGGGCATCAAAGGTTGGGAAGGGCTCCATTCCTCGCTTTGATTCTCCCCCTCTCACCCCGCCTTTTTGCTTCTTCTTTCTCTCTTTTTTTTTTTTTTTTTTTTTTTTTTTTTTTTTTTTTCCCAAGCCGGGGGAGGGAGAAGAGCGCGGCCACGTCCCACCCCTCCCTTCCTGCAAATCCCCGCTCGCACTGCAAACAATCTGCCTTCCCCATTGCATCCAAGGGAGATAGCAACAGCAACATCATCACGGCAAGCCGGATGGGAGAGCGGAGAGGAGGCTGCTGCTGAGGGAGGAAGGCACACACGCACACACCAGCTCGATGTTGCCAAAGCGGTAGGAACCGCTCGAAAAATAAGCCATGCTGCCCCATGTGTCTGGCGCATTGTGCTCCATCCGAGCCTTTTAGGAGGAAGAAGAGAATTATCTGCTCCGATTTTTTTCCCTGCCAGCGAGAGTGCGACAGACTTGCGATGGTTGAATGTCAATGCCTGTGAGAGAGAGCAACAGTCAGAGCAGGAGGAGGACAGAAGGGGAGGAAAATGAAGGTGGGGACGGTGGTGGAGAGAAAGAAGGAGCCTCGTCCAATGCATCAAAAGGAGGTCCCTGCAATTGCTGATAGAGCCCTGACCGCCTCGCCATCCACAATGGTCTGTACAAGCTGCCAATGCGTTTGATGACGTTCCTGTTTTGTGAAAGGAGGAAAGGAAACGTGACCATGTAAGATCCACGTTTCCCCGGTCAATTACATGAGAAGAATAGATCCGATTTCGACGTGGGTTTTTGGTCCAGGATGGTAACAGTTTAGGGAATAATACAGCCGCCTTCCCTCATCAATTTCGCTCTGATTTTTTTTTTTTTTTTTTTTTTTTTTTTTTTTGGTGTGGTGTTCAGGCAGCTGCTGGAATAGAGAAGGTCAGAATATATAAATATATATAAAATATATATTATATATATATTATATATATATATATAAATAAATATATTTGTCTCAGTACATCTGGGATTAAGCTCATTGAATGCTAATTATTTCTTTCCGGACTTTTAATATTTACAATTAAATCTTTTAAAGGCAACGGTAAAATCTGAAGCCACCTGGGAGTACAGTGTTGAAAACGTAGGGTGTTTTCCCACAAACAATGTGGAGGTCTTTTTTGTCAAAGAGGCAATTTTGATAATAACAACAGCTACCAATTTTGCATTTTGATAGCCAGACCAGCTGCTATTTTGTCTGGATGCACACCGGGATTCGTGTGATCGGGTTTTATTTTTTAATTGAAAAAAATATTATAAAATAGAAGAAAAAGGAAAATTACTTGAGATGCCAAATACTGTCGAGAGAACCATATTCTCCCTCCTCCCCACACCCACCGGAGACGTGGACCCTTCTTTTTTACAGGCTTAGGAGTTGCGAGAGCTGATCGGGGGCTTTCTCCCGAGACCGCCGCCTGCGCCCCTGGACCCTCGGGCGTGGGAGATTTATTTCCTCCTCCCGCTGATTTCTAAGCAAACTTGTGGAGGGGGGGAAAGGATCCCTCGGCAGCACAGAGTCGTTTTTCTTTCTGGTGTGGATTTTTTTCCCAATCGCCGTCCCCGCCGGGTTGCAGCGGGCTGCCGGGGACTTCTCCCCCTCGCCCTCCGGCCGTGCTTTTGTGCGTTCCCCGGCGGCCAGCGCAGCCCCCCCGGCACTGCGGCCGCCGCGGAGCCCCCCCGGCCGCGGGGCGCCCGGCTCCTGCCCTTTTCTTTCCCCCCGTGCCCACCTGCCAAGGAAAGGCACATGTTAATACCACCCGGCGCGGGCATTTTCTGCTACTGCTGCTGCGGGCTCCTCCGTCCGAGACAGATGTTGCGAAACCAAGGCCTCCTCAAGTGCCGCTGCCGCATGCTCTTCAATGACCTGAAGGTCTTCCTGCTGCGGAGACCCCCCGCGCCGCCGCCGCCCTCCCCGCCGCCGCCGCTCCCCATGCCCGGCGGCGCAGAGGCGGCGGCGGCCGCTCCGCCCGGGGGGCGCGGGCCCGCATGGCGGGCGGCGGGCGGCGGCGGCGGCGCGGGCAGCCCGGCCGCCGAGGAGTGGGGCAGCCCCGCCGGGGAGCCGCCCGCCTCGCTGCCCAGCAGCACCTCCTCGGATGACTTCGGCAAGGGCAAGGCCGAGGACCGCTACTCGCTGGGCAGCAGCGTCGACAGCGGCATCCGCACGCCGCTCTGCAGGATCTGCTTCCAGGGGCCCGAGCAGGTGAGCGAGCGGCCGCGGGCGGTGCGCGCCGCGCTGGGGGCTCACGGTGCTCCAGCCTAAGGGACCCTGCTGCTACAGGGGGGTCCCTGTCGCCCGGAGCAGCGCTCCAAACCCAGAGGGGCTCTGCCTTCTGGCCAGGCGTCGGGATCCACATTTCGCACCTCGGTAGTGTTTCCCAAGGGGTGTGGGTGGAGGCTCCCTCCCGTTCTGCTCCCCGGCAGCCCAGCCCCGGAGCCGTGCGGCTGTGGCGTGCCAGGGACGTGCTGACACCTCCATGGACGGAGCGCATCTCAGCCAGGGAGGCTCTTCGGTGCTTTGTGGGTACCCAGGTGCGATGATGGCAAAAGTGATGTAAAGGACGAGTTCAATGTGCTCTTTGCTTTTAAAAATACAACTTCAGTCTGTACAAAACACGTGGCAGGAGACAGCCCCACTTCAGTGTTTCCCAGGGGATGGCTAGTAGGAACTGTGCAGGTGCTCCACTGCTCCCATGCTCCCGGTTGCAAGAGAAACAGACTACAATTGTACCTGCTAAAGCTGCAGCCTTGAGATGCTCTGTGTTACAGACTGAGGTTAGGCCAGTGAAGTTTCCCTCCACCACACAGGAAAATGAAACAAATGCAACCATGCTAGAATAAAATATGTCACCCTGGAGCATTATTCTCCATATTTAATGACAATTAAAAGCAGCTCACGTATTTTCAGGCTGGCAACTTCCTTACAGTGGTGTACTCAGCAATATTTGTACCTAACATGACACGGTTTGCACACAGGTGCAAGGAAGGCTGCAGATCTTTGCCTGTGGGATGAAGCCCATATGTGCAGATAACCACTATTACTTAGGATAATTCCATTAACTGTCACAATAGGGGCTACTTGTATGAGAAAGGGTTGCAAAGTTCAACTTGACTATTTCCATTTTGGGCACAGATGCTGGCATGTAAGGTGATACATTGAAATCTTACACAAAATGGGTTTACCCCAGGTGTTCTTTCCCCTTTGTGGACCTGCATGCTCTGCTAAGGAGTTCTCATCTGAAAGTGGCCATGCTCTGGCACACATCCTGCCTTTCCCAAAGTTGCCTACATCTGTAATGCAGTGATTGTGCCTTCCCTTATGTTGGTTTGAGGATGGTGGCAGTGGGGGCTGGCAATGGGGGCTGGGCTTCCATTCTTCCTTGAGAGAAGCAGGGTCTGCCACCAGCCGATGCCAATATCCACAGCCCTGCTGGATGTGCCATACCAAGGGTTCCACAGGTCACAGCTCAGTGCTCAGTGGACTGCAGCCTTCTCTGATGGTTTATGCAGCTGGCAGATAGCCAGAAAACACTGTTTTCACCATAGGCTTTCAGATGGGACTGGAGGAAATAATTATTTTTTGGAGATACTGTACACCTTCCTCTCCTGGTTGTCTTGTCCCCATCTCTTCTAAAAGTTGGAAGCCATGCAATTCACTTCCTGGGAATTTGCATTATTTCACATTTCGAGTACTCCTCCCTGGCTTGCCATTCTGCCTGTGTACACAAGACGTAGCACCTGCAAGATTAGCTTACCTGTCAGAGCAAATAGAGCCTAAACAGAATTAAAATAGAGGTAGCTTGCTTCCTTGGAGAACATTACTGCTTGAAAATAATTGGATGCTGATTTTCACACTGAAAACCAGTGTAGGTTGCATTGTAAAAGTGAGACTATTTGCTGACCATCTGCCAGCCTACCTGAGTGAGGAGCTGAGCAGACGTGACTGGCATCTCATAAGACTTTCACCAGGATTTCTCTTTTTTGAGTCTCACAGTTCCTGACCAATACAATGAGATATTTGCAGCTGGATTCTGCTACTCGTCCTTGAGCAATACCTTATTCCACAAATAATTTTTTGTTCACTGGCATTGCTTGAGGAGTATTTGAAACCTTTTGCCCCTGCAGCAGCTGGGAAGCACAATCATTATGGAGGCCCAAACTGTGGGGTTTTAAAGCACAGCCAGATTCTGACACAGCTTCCTGGAAGTACAGTTCAGAAGAACTGAGCACTGAATTGGTGCAGCTGATGTCAAGACCTGCAGTTTGGTTTATTTGGTGCTTATGTCAATAAAACTCCAACAGGGCTAAATCCCACATTCCTTGTTCCTTTTTGTTATGGTGCTTATTACTGTTTTAGCCTTTATTTCCTATTTGTTTTATGACTCAACAGCTGACCAAAGACTTTTCATGTTTTGGACCCTCACAACTGTAAAAGTCATAGATGCACATTATTCTATACCACCCCTGCCAAGATAATAATGAAAATTTATCTGCTTTAAAACAAAATATAATTGCTAGTTCTTTACTCTGCAGATTAATAACAATGACAGATCTAAACAGTATTTTATTTACCTGTCAAAACCATCGGAATTTGCTGCAGCTGTGGGCAAATTTGCAGGGCTGCATCACAGTAACAAGAACAAAAGCCTTCATTATAATTTGACTGTTAGGCACTCTAAGCTTATTTACTCAGCTAAAATGACAGAGAGTCTCCAAAAGATGTTTTAGTCCTGTTTTGACACAAGAAAAAAATCCCAACCAAAACAACAGCCAAAAAGGTTTCTTAGTGATCTGGCTTCACAAGTAGGTTTTATTTAATATCTAATGCAAAATAAAATTGGTAGGGATTTTTGCTTTAAATATATGATTGCCCAACATGCATGACACTTTAGGCTATTGAATTGCTTATATCTTAAGCTCCTCATGTTGGTTTGTGGCTCTTATGGGTAAGCTGATTCTTTCATTTTGAAATGTGCTGAGGAGCATAGGAAGGAGGAAAGCTCATTATTGTGGAACTGTTCTGGTCCTTGTGTGCTAGTCAAGAGAAACCAGAGATGCAGGCAAGAAAAGAGTGGATCTGATGACCAGGGGATTGCAGCATCTGGGCTCGTGTTTTGAGGGCAGGAAGAGCAACTCTGCTCAGGTCTGTCAGCTGAAAAAGGCTGCTGCTTTCATTGAAAATGAGAGCTGGACATCGTTGAAGCTGAGGGACTGAACTCAGCTCTTGGCAATGGCATTTCCTTTTGGGGACTTGCTCGGCATTTTCGAAGGTTTCAATGACTGAATGTCCTGCACCATTGTGTCAGCAAATTCTGAGACCCTGGATTGAGTGGCAAAGCTTTGGGGGGGGAAGTGAGGAAGAAAAATACTGGAGTATTTTCTTCTGTTTTGGTTAATGCTTAGTGTTTCAGAATTTTGTCTGCTTTCCTGGATCTCTGACAATGTTCTGCAAGAGAAATAAACTAAGATGAGCTCCTCTCTCACAAATGTTCTATAGTATTTGGTATGGTTCCAATCTGAAAGCAAGTCATGGGGATTCGCAGGAAAAGACTTGGGTGAAAAGTCCCTTTGTGTCAGGGAACAAACTTTTCCCACATCATAAGGAGTTAGCAGTGCTGTGGAGTTTAGGATCTCAGAAGTGTGCTGTTTAGGATCTCAGTAGCTGTGCTGAAAATAAATAGAAAAGCATTCTTAAATGAAACTGAGATAGTTTGGAAAGCCATATGTTTCAAGGTTCACTTGTTATATTGTCAGTTAGAGTGTGTGCACATATTTTATTACCTGTGATTTTCAGTCTGTGTTTCTCTTTCTCTTTTTTGGGGAAAGATGCAGAAGGATGGAGATCTGAAAATTATGTAGTGGTAGTTTTGGTTGGCTGTGGAGGATCAGAGAGAACAGATTGTGGATTCTTACCTGCAGGCTGATAGCTTGGACTTAGTTCAGTATTCAGGAGAAATGCTTGGATGAAGACTATTTTTCCCATCAAATCTCCTGCTAGACTTTTGGGACACCATCTCCTTAACATGAGAACATGAAAACCTTCAAGAAAATTGAAAGGGAAGACAACTTATGGATATTAAGACATGCATTTCTATGTGATATGTAACTGGGCTGTGGAGCTCTTTGCTTTAGGACAAACAAAGAACTAAAGTTTAATGAAGGATTATAAAGCCATGTGATTATTAGGAAAGAGTTATTACAACTAATGATAGCACTTCTGAAAGTAAAATTCATGCTTTTCATCAGAAGCCAATCTAGAGATTAGGGTAAGACTGACTAGGAGCAGGGCCCTGGGGCTGGTGCCTTGCCCCACAGCTCACCAGCCTCTGTGCCTGACCAGTGAGATCCACCCCTGCAGGTGCATGTCTGGATTTCATGCTCCTGTAAGGTCATGTCTTCAGTGTGTAGGCACCTGCCATGTTGAGGACTTCTCTAGAATTAAAGTGACCTCAAATTACTCATCCTGGAATAACACAAATTCTTGGGGGCCCTGTGTAGGACCAGGGAATGATCAGTACCCTTGAACAACTGGCCATCAGCACGTGTTACTTGAAATAGCTAGTGAGAATCTCAACCCCTTCCTGGTACAGACATGAAAAAAGCATCATCATGAAGAAAGCATCATCAGCTCCCTGCATGGCAGGGCCTGCAGAGAAGGCATGAGCTGAAGTCAGGAAAAACTGCTACTATACAGACTGGTCTCTCAGCAGCACAGAGGAGTGAAGGAGGTGTCTGGGATGCCTGATTTCTGATTTGAGAAAAATGAAGTACTAGAGTGAGACAAGGAGGAAAAGAGAAAGTCTGTGTCAGAATTCAGGGCACAAGTATGATAATGAATGAATGTAAGAAGAAACAACTGTGCAAGCAGGATGACAAGCATGTCCAAAGCCCAGGAAACTTGGAAATATAGATGCTGGTACTTCACAGGGTCTGTCCAAACTGGCTAGACCATCAGGACACTGTTTTCAAACACACTGAATCACATGACAATGCAGGCTTCCCATCCATGTCGTTTTCATAGGTGTGTTCCCACAGGATTCATTTCCTTGGTGTTAGAAGGAGAATCATTCATTAGAAGACAGCCAGTCCTGCTAAAACTGAAGAATAAGAGATGCTGGAAGGCAGTCATTTGGATTTCAATCTGTATATTGTAATTTATGGTAGGAAGGAAGAGAGGATGCTTCCTGTGGCATTCAGTCCATCTCTCTGTCTTCCCATCTTTGTATCTTAACACCTCTGGAGCTGCCTCTCCTGTTTCACCTGTCCAGTGCAGGCAGAACGTTCTTGGCTTTGGCAAAAGCTTTGCTTGAACCTTCAACTGAATGGAGCCCAGGATGTCATCTATTTTAGATTTTGTTGCTGTTGCCACAGAGTTGATTGGCAAAGCTCCCATTAACTTCAGCAGCCAAAGTGTGGGCATCCAGTAGCAGGGACCTGACCCCTGTATTTCAATAATGTTGTGCACACAGCAGGGCTTCTATAAATAATAGTGAAAGCCACTAATCCCATTGACTTTTAATTGCTCCGGAAGACAAGGTTTTCACCTTTTGTGCCTGCTGAAATTCTGATGCCTGACCCATTTATTTCAGTGCCACTAGCTAGCCTGAGCAGCAGTTTTTCTTTTCTTTCACTTTTCCCTGTATAAAAGGCTTCATGAAGGAACTTGTCTATGTTTGTGTCACTGTTTCTTAAATATACATTTCAGGCCATGATTAACAGTGGCTGATGTCAGTTAGTGACAGAACAAGCAATGCAAAAGCATGTAGCTCCATTGTTTGCATCTGTAGAGTCACTGTTATTTCCACAAAGGCAACACTTGCCTCTGGAAGAGCTCTGTTCGTACAAAACTGAATTGCATTCAGTTTGTCTTTCATGCAAAAATTCATTCCCAGCAAGGGTCTCCTGTGTGCAGCCTTTTGCTCACATTTGTGTTTTTCCTTTCAAGGCTGGCCCAGCCCAGAAGTCAGAAATGGTTGTGCCACAAATCTGTGATATTGTGTGTCCTATGTGCCTGCTGTACATCTCCATTCCTCCTAGGTTTGCAGTAAGATAATAAGATGTACTGTAATTGTTAGTGGTCCATATCTGTGACCATCCCATCTTTTTGTTATCTAGTTGGCAAAGGAATAAAGCCATGTGTCAGCTGTTACAGGTTATTGTCATCAGCCCTCCTCTAAACCTACTGGCTAATGTCAGCCACATCTGGCAGAGAGTGCAGATCTGAAAGGCATTAAATTCCTGTATGCTCCATGAAAACTAGCTGGATGAAGAAGAGGAAAGCTAGAAATGTCCTGCTGAGGGAGAGATTATGGCATTGTCTGTGCTAGACACTGTAGAGTCTGTGGAGGACAGAGCTTTGGATGGAACAGCAGCTGTAACAGGAGTGTGTATCCCATTAGACCAAAAAAGAAGAACCCCAACATGATATGGTTTCCATGGGAAACCAGACTTACAGAATAGCTTAACTTTTTATCTTTCTCCTTTCCCTTTGTTAATTAGAATTTCTTACCTAAAATGAATTGCTTGATGCTGAAGACTTTATTCTCTTCCCCCATCTTTTCACAATCTACCTTTTATTCTTTTCTGATTTATCACTGCTTACAGTAGAATAGATTACACTGTTGGCAGTGGAGAGTGATGAGTGATGAGTTACTTTCTTCTGGTGAAGAAAGTAACAGCAGGACCTGGAAACCTACGTAGATAATAAATGGACTGTCCCCATGCTCCTCTGTGAATAGTAATAAGGCAAAATCATGGTGGGCAGATTGCTTCCAGTGACAAGGCCCCTACACTGAAATTCTCACACATCTTCTGTCATGTCATTTCTTGTTCTTTACACTCTTTAAACTCTCCTCTTCCTTCTTTTCTTCTTGGCCAAAGCCAATTGACACCTCAGAGCTTGGTCTCACCCATCCTATCTGGCTCCATCTGCACAGGTTCTCCTATGGACTGTGTACCATTGAATCCAAACCTCCTGTCTGTGCAGCTTGGAACACTGCTACCATCACTCCCAACAGTCACACAAGCTTAACTTGCTTCCCTGGGTGGGGAGTGAGGGATAGGATGGTACAGAATGGGAGAATGATACAAAAAAAAAGAAGGGTTTGCATATAATTATTTCCTGCATCTCATACTTTGTGTTTGTCATAGGAGCCAGGCTGTGCTTGGGCAAAACTGTGTAAACCCCATGGAGGATGGAGTACTTCTATCTTGAAGGGATCCTTGAGAAAGTTTTGTCTCCTCTGTAGAATAATTTTGTAGGAAATGTCCATTTTGGTTGAAGAACTGGACTGTCAGACATACTTTTTTCCATGCAGTCACAGACATATGCAAAACAACAGGAGAGAGAAAATAAACTTGATATTCAACCAGTCTGGAGGTCAAGGACTGCTGCAGTCTTTGTGGTTTCTTTAGCCAGAAGAAGGTTACCAAGGACTGCTTGATTTGATAGTGTGTTTATGTTTAAGGTAAGGCCTTGAGATCACCTTTCCCATGCAGAAAGTACATGCCATTGGCCAAGAGGTCAGTGCCAGAGGCCCCTCTAAGGTTTGCACTAAGCATTTGGAGGTGTTTGCCCTCACCATTTGCAGACAACCCTGTGGCTGCAGCCTCTGTCACGTCATTCCCTGGGATTGCCATTGTAACCTCTGCTACTGTGTGGGTTTAGCTTCTGTTTATTAATGTGTGCCCCAAGCATGGGGCAGTGCCCAGTTCTCAAGAGATCTACCAGTCAAAAATCCTGACAGAGGCTGATCTAACCAGTTCTTAAGCATGGGCATAGTTGGAGAACCTAACTTTGCTGCTTATTTCTTCTTGCCCTTTCCATTTTTTTTCCCCAAGAAGTAACTAACTGAGGGTATTTTCCAGTAGTTGGATGTAAATACAATGTAAATGTGAAAATTCATCCTTTCAGGATTTTACAAATTTAAGTGACAACTGAAGCCATAACCCTCCTTCATCTTCTCTAGGCCAAACAATCCTGATTTTGCCTTTGCTTTTATGATGTGTTTTCTAGACTACTAATTATCCTTGGTGTTACCCTTACCAAATGGTCCATATTTTGCTATAAATGCACTGGAAGCAATTATCCAGCTGAATCCTTCTCAGTGCTGAGCAGGCAGAAAGGTTTTGAATCCTGTTTAACAGGTAGCAGAAGTCATCCATTCCAGGCTAATGTTCACCCTCTTTATTTATTCATTTATTTAGGGAGCACAGATGATTATTGATTGTTACTCAGCTCGTGATCTCCATGTCCTTCAGAGCTGCTTCTTGGCCAGTCCTCCACCCTGGCTCTGTGCAGTTGGCATTACTGCACTGGTGGGGGAGCTGCATTTGGCCTTGCTGAATTGCATCCATTTTTCCCTGGTGGCAGCCTGCAGATGCAGTAAGCATTAACTCTGTTGACTCTTCAGATCATTAATGACTTGAGCTCTTCTGCCTTGCCTCCTGAGGAGAGCTGGAAGGAAAAGGCTGGAGGAGCAGTTGTGCTTTTCTTTAGGGATCCCCTGACTGTCATAGGTAAAACTTATGGTCTGACTGGTCCTGTCACTGCCCACTTACAGCCATGTGGAGGAAGAGCAAATGGATCCTCATTACTTCAGTTCAGGTGTCTGCTCTCTGCCCCTCTCAGCAAGGCTGAATATGATTTTCCTGACAGATTCAGGCCTCCAGCCAGTCCTGCCTGAAATGTTGTCCACACCACCCACTTCTCTCCTGCTTCTTCAATCACTTTTTAGATGGGATGGCTCACATTTCTTCCTAGCACTGTCTTGTGCTACAATTGTCACTTGGGGGATTAACCCTACACCCAGCTGAAGCTTATTTTCTCTCATATCCTAGCTATGTACTCGTGTTGTGTTCATTTGCTTTCTCTAGGGTTGCACAGACACTTGCTCAGATCCTCATTTTTAGCTTTCATTACTGTGATCCCTTCCTCTCCAGTTTTCCAGCACAGGCATTGTCCTGCTTCAGTGGAGTCAAAACCAAGAAGCTCACTTCTTTGACTGGTATCTTGATGAAAGAAGTGGTTTTCCAAGAACTTCCATGTGCATCCCCACACCCTTCAGTGTTCCCTGTCCTTACCCAGATTGATCCTGTGTAGTTCTTTACTCCAGTTCTGTGTTTGGGAGAGCTAAAAAAAGCCATGTGGAAGGACCTGTTGAAGACATAGCACGCAGCATCAGCCTGCAGGAATCCTGCTGGCACTTCACCCACATCACATCAGCACCTACCCTGGCAATTTCCTGCAGGTGCTGAACTGAAGCTCAGTGGATGGTGTGCACTTCCTGCAAGTACAGGGCCATGGGCTAAACCTGCCCCTCCAAACACCCCCGTGCTTTTAGTTTTATCAGGTCTTCTTCTCTCCCTGATGTCTTGCATGACCTTCCACTGTCTGATGAATTAAGCACTTCCCTTTCCTTTTTCTCCTTGTTAAGCACACTAGAACCTGTCAGGGCTTAAGGTGCCAGAGAAGTAGAAGAATATTATTATCCCATTCCAAGTGATATTAAAAGAACATTAAGAGAGATCAGATGAGCATTCAATAAAAGTAGGCAATGATAAAATACTGTATCAGAGAGAAACAGCAGTTAAGTAATGAAAGAGTGGGTTTCCACAAGAGGCAGAAGGAGAGTTATGGGTGCTTCTGGCCTCCTGACCATTCTTTATTTTAATACTATGGTAACCTTTACAGGATGTCAATATATCAAGCATTGCACCAAGAAGTGAAGCAAAGGCTTTTCTTGCCCTACAGAGTTCACATTTTAGGACATAAAACCCCAACATTTCCTTAACATTGAAAAGGCAGGCATTCTTACAAGATTTAAGGCCAGAGGGAGTTACTAGGTTAGCCTAGTCTGAACCTCTCTGTAATAGCAGTGAAATAAGTTCCCTCAATGAAATTCCTGCTTGAAGCTTAATAGCTGTGCAAGGACTAGAGAATATCCCTTCTTGATTTTTAGATCTCCAACAATGGGAAATTTTTGCAGTGCCCAAGGAGAAAATCTGGGGATACAGAGAACTGAAACTGTCTTTGCATATCAACTTTTGTCTTTTCTGTCACAGGAAGAACTGTGTACTGTGTGCATCCTTAGAAACCAGCTTCAAAAACCCTTGGGCTAGATGGCAGAGAAGATTTCCCTCATGGAAAAAGTTCTGTGTTTGAAGACAATTTTATTCCACATCAGATTAAAAGCAAGAAACTTTCAGTCTGGAAAAACACACATGGGATTCAGCTAGTTAGGAAAAAAACAGTTCATAGCCTCCTCTGACATATGAGAGCAGAAGTGCTGTCACCTACATTTAACCCACATCTGGAAAATTTTTTTCTTAGACAGAATGGATACATCATTTCTAAGCAAAACATTTTCAGAGCCCCCATAGCCTGAAGTGAGGACTCCTTCATAAAGTCCAGCCTGCTAAACTGTCATGACCTGGGGCAGCTGTCATTGTTATTCCCTTTCCCACTCCTTATGGTTTATTTCTTGCCCTTATCACAGACCTGTGAAACCTGAGGGAAGGTTCTTGGCCTTCCCATCCTGCAGCTATTAATGAGATTTCCTCTCATCTTTTTCTTGGTATGCCAGACAGGAGCTTCATCTCTTTGAAGATGTGCTCAGGCATTCAGTGCAAATGTCAGGTGATGGTGACAATTCTGAGTTATAACTCAGGTCAAAAGAAAATCACACAACCTCAGAATATTTTAGGATTTTAAGGAACCTCAGGAAATAATCTTTTTCAACTTCTACTCAAGCAGATCTGTCCAAATCAGATCTCCAGATCTCCAGAGCTGGATAACTCCAAGGACAGTTATTCCACTCATGTCTGCATTACAGCAGATCAAATATTTTGCCTCCCTTGTGGTAAAATGGGGGCAGGAGGGTGGTATTTGTGATTTATAACAATAATTTCTTGTGTTTCAAATTGTATCTATTTCCTTTTGTAACCATACACCTTGGAGAAGAGTCTGACTTTCTTGCTGTACCATGAGGTGGCTGAAGACAGCAGCAAGATCTCCCCTTAGCTTTTGCAGTGATTGTAGGAGGAGCTGTGCAAAAAAAAAAAAGGATTAAATGTCTGCTCTAACTCCCTAGTGTGGGTTTGGAGAAGAGCTGAGATTTGTGTAATGGTAGTCAGATAAGCACCAAGGGAAAATACCTGCCCATCTATAGCTTGAAGAATGAGAACAAACATTGCTAATAATAGCAAAAGCTCAGTTATTTCTCTGTGTCATAGTCAGGACACTTCTTGATCCAATAATCACTAAACCTCAAGGAGGTGATTCTGGTTGAAATCTGAGTCTCATAGAAATATTGGTTGTAGAAAACCTTGATTGAGCAAGAACTGTTTTTGTTTAAATTGAACAGAAGGATGAGCAAAAAGAGATCTGTAACTAAGGTTTTCAACTTTACAGAAGCAGATTTTTAAAAATTAGGAATGTCCAAAAATATGCAATATAGCAGAAATTTATTACACGTTGTCTTATTACTACCAAAACTGCCATTAGTCTCTTTATAACAAACAAAAGCATTCTGTTACAATTGCTGCTTTCTGGAGTCAGAGTAATTCTCCCTTCTACAGGCCATTTTTGATTTCTGACTTCAATTTATTTGCCTGGAAAGCTGTTCAAAACCTGTCCCAAGATATGTTTTAATACAAAGGAAAAATATTCTCTTTCTTACTTGCTTCCCTAAGCATCAGTACTTACCCATGTCAGTTCTATTTATAAGTTCACGAGATACACTCAGTGACATTTAAACTTCTCTGCCAGACCCAGCCATCTTTAATAAATAAAAGCTGCAGAACTCTCAAGCTCTTAAGAATTGCCTGAAAATGTGTGGCCAAGTGGGCCATAATCCCCACACTGGGTTGTGATGCCATGGAGAGGAACTGTCATAAGAGAGCCATCCCTATTAGACATCAAAAAAGCCACTTTATTACCAGGTACAATTCAGGGGGAACACAGACACTGTTTGGCTCCATTGCCCTGAGAACTTCTGGTTCTGCTGTTGTCTTTGATTTTAATTCACTTTACAAAAAGGCAAAAAAAAGATCCATCTGCCAGCAGAAGCAGAACTAGCAAGTTTGAAGTCAATACCAGAATATTTCAGAAAACTGTACATTTAGGAAATGTAGGGAACTGTATAGTAAAAGTTCTAGACACTTCTCCACTGACCCCAGCCCAGGATCTGTTGTTTCATTTGGCTTCTTTAAAGGGTGATCACACACTGCCAAATGGTGGCTGCCCTTCAGGCAGCACAGAAAGGGAGGATGTTGATGCAGCCCTGCCCAGGACTGCTTGAAAACCTGAAGAAACACCTTTGGTAGATGGCTGATGGCAGCAGCTCTTCCTTAAGTCTGCAGAACTCTATGTGTCACTCCATCACTGCACAAAACTCATCTGGAGGAAGAGCCAGGTGATCAGGGCAAGGATTGTAGTGAAGCAATCATGAATGGCAGGGAGAATATCAGAAATAATTCTGTGCCACTTAATAAGAGAAGGAACTTTGATCAGAGGCATCCAAAGTGCATCTGTCAGTAGGAAAGCAAACTAAGCTGCAGGGACTCTTCAGAAGTTCTTATTGCTCTAGTAAGCCAAAGGGGATGCAGAGGCTGCTACAGGCTTATGGATTTCCGTGGAGCACTCCAAGAAGCTCCACATCAGAGATTATTTGCAAATGCAAGGCACACAAATGTGTGTGTGTGTGTGTGTGTGTGTGTGTGTGTGTGTGTAACTGAGCTGCTCTGCCTGTGTTTAGGAGGATCAGAAGTGTACAGGGTAAATGTTGTGATCTCTGAAGGTGGCAGGAGGTTTTCTACCATAGCGTGGCTCTGCTTTCTGTTTGTGTTGGATCCAGATATTTTTCCCTGTAATGGATGTGAGAAGGCCTCTGAGATTGGGTTTCTGTGATGAAACAGAAGATGGAGGGGGATGACCTTGGGACAGATGAAAGATGGAAAACACATGCTCTGCTTCTCTTATCAGCACAAGGTTCTGTTGCATCTGATGGAGCCTCATTCATTCATTCATTCATTCGTTCATTCATTCACTCATTCATTCACTCCTGCAATCCCACTGCCACCAAAAAAGCCTAATGACATTCATCAGCTCCTTGCTTCTTTGCATTCCAGTTCTGCATTGCCCTATTTTTGTGTTTCCTTCCTTAGAATTTATAACTTCATCCCTCCCCAGGTGGTGTCTGTCCAACAGGCAGTGTAACTCTGTCTTTTCCTACCAGATAATCTTTTGCCCCTGAGCGCTGTGACTGAAGCAGCAATACCAGCCCTCCTAAACTACAGGGGAGATTTTCACCTTCTATAACTACATCCTGAATATTCCTAGTTTTTCAGCATGCTCTGCAGTTTGGCCTGATTAGGCTATTTGTTCTGTTGTATTGCAGAGATGAGGAGCAGTGCTTAGGCACAAGAGAGTATGTTCTCTCTGTATCCTGCAAAATAAGAGAAAATTTGCTCAGCTGGAAATGAAACAACTTTGAGTTCAAAACTCATTTTGACTGACAACTGCTTTGCATTTTCGTACAACCATCAGTACAGGCCAAGGTCTTTACCCCTAGGTAAATGCTCCTAAGGCTGACAACTATTTTTTTTCCAGAGATACTGACTCTAAAAGAGGCTGTAGAAATCCATGGAGATAGGGAAAACCATCAGGATTCCCCCCATTTGGCATGCCCTATACATGTTTGGAAGAAATATTCACCCCAAGTCCCCTTTCTCAGACTGCCCTGTCCAGCTGGTCAATACTGTTTGATACCCTCTGACACAGCTTCGCCTGTCATGGGTGGGTTGCAGCATGAATAACAGCCCTTCCTGTGATTTGTATCCTTCCAAGGGAGAGAGAGGCAGTTTTGCCAGATATCCATCTACCTATAAATGCATATGGCATAACTGCTGGAACACAGCTGCACTCACGTGACTCTTTAATCTGCTTCCTTTTAAATCACTGTGTCTACATTGCCTTGAGCTGTTTTTCTTCCCTCCTGAAATGTGCACAGCAGCATCAGCATCAGTATCTCCAGTGCACTGCTCTGCTTCTGGGCTGCACAGCCTTTGGGGCTCTCATGAGATGGTCAGAGGGCCAGGGGGGACAGGGTTCCCACTAGCACACCCCATGGCCTCTCTCTTCAGAGGTTCTGTGTGATTCCCAGGCAGCAGGCAGCCTGCAGGCACTGCAGTGTGTACAGAGCCCACTGAGCAGGGGCTGGCTGTGCCAGTGTGGGAGAAGGCAGATGCCATGTGGCTGAGCCAAATTGGATTGAGGAGGAGATTAAATGGTCATTTGTGGGTCACATTTTGCTGCAGAGGGCAGATTGATGCCATGATGCACATCTGGGCTGTGGAGCAGATGCAGGGGTTTCAGCTGCTGTGAGACACTCTCCTGGAGGACTCTGCTGGGCACTCTGCAGGGCTGGGAACACAGCACACAACCAGGAGACCTCCCAGCCAGGGAGTGTGGTGATTTGCAGTGTATCACAATTGTGCTGAATCACAATGGCTCACAGATCAGGCCTCTGTGTCTTGTGGTTTTTCAATCCACTCACCAGTGTTCTGTGTCCATCCACTGAAAGAGATCTTTCCATCTGACTGGTCAGCTGTAAGTTCACCAGGTCATGAAAAAGCAGGCTGACCTGGAAAGATCCAAGGTATGAAGATGGTTCAGAACTTGATTTGGGCTTGAGTACTTTCTGACACTGGGGTGTCAGGGCTGTGGCTGTGAAACATTCGTGAGCCCTTGCTGGATAATACAAGTGGTAAAGAAAACTTCCTGGCCATGTCAGAAGATCTCTAAGCAAATGGTACACTGTGATATGGAGGAAAACTACATGGTCTGGTTCCATGAATGCTTGGAGAGGGCACTTCTGCTCTCTGCACAGCCAGGGCTTGCCTTTCTGCTAAAGAAAAGGAAGTAGACAAAAAGTGTGGGGGAACTGAGCAGCTAACACAGTCCTCTCAGATGAGAGTTACCCTAGGAGATCAGAATTAGCAAAACACAGATTTTAGGGTCAGGGTGGCAGCTGGGTCACTGGATAATAGGTCCCAGCCCAGGCAGAGGGTTGGTCTCTGGCTCTGAGAGGACACATTTAGGATGTGTCTCATTTCCCCCATTGGGCTGCCTTGACTAGAGGAGGTTCCTCTTCCAGTTTAAGTGAATGAAAGGGGATGAACAGCAACCCTGGATCTCAGCTTCTCCTCTGAGCTTTGTAAACAAGCTGTGGTTCTGGGCACATCACCAAGGTGGGACACAGCTCTGAATTGCAGACAGCTCAAAGTGAGTGTCACAATGTAGGTGTCTGTATGTGGACTGGGTGTCTAGGCAGTGAAAAATCAAGAGCTTGAGTCATGCCCACGCAATTATTTCTTAGTGAAAAACATCTTGAAGTAGGTAAATCATGCCCCTAGTGAATGCAGGCAGCAGAGCTGGAGAGCCAGACACCTACATCTGCTCAGCTGACTCACTCCCAGGGCTCTGCTGTCAACACTGACTAGACCTCCATTGATTATACAGGAACAAGGGCATCCAGTGCACACAGAGCCACCACATCTACACAGAGTACATAGGGCCCTTTCATGCCTCCATAAAGCAGACTGGAAACTTTCACTTCTAGGAATGCTTTAAGGGATCCTTGCTCATCTACAAAGCACTGAAAGCTCTTCAGCCTAGGTGCTCTGCAAATGCTGAGTGTTCACATTATTATAAGTAAACAGCAGTTCAGAAATTTGTGTGCAACATTGAAGAGAAGTAAACAGATGGGAGAAGTTGCCAAGTAAGGCCACGCTGAAGTGATGAGCAAAAATAAGTGTTAGAGACAGTCTGACATTTTTATAGCAAGGCAGATGCAGCCAGGATTTGAAGCATATAGCAATGAAATGGGGTTAAGAAGGCGAGCTGCCTTTTCTTGGCCAAGCTCTTCTTCTGTTGGGCAATCCCTTCTGTGCTCATCAACAAGTGCTCCTCATTCTTGGCCTGGCTAGTGAGGATAATCATGGTGCAAAGTGGCTCCAGTGGACAAGGCAGGAAAAGTGATATTGTTTGTGGTGAGCTGTTGTGTGGGAGAGAAGAGATTTTAAATGCAGCCTTGAAGTCACTGAGTGACACCAGCACTGGGCTGACTTGAACTGGCAGCTGCTAATTACTGAGAGAAAATTGACTCACTAAAAAACAATAATTGTCTTACATCTAATGGATGACTTACAGTCAAATAGAAAGCTACAGTCTTGGCATGGGGGACATGCATAATGTGACAGACAGCCTGCAGCCTTGCATATCTTTTGCAGAAATGGAGTTCAAAAGTTGTGCAAGACATGCTGTATTTTAATTACCAAAGCCCAGAAAAGCTGCTCTGCAAACCTAGGCAGAAACTACATGAGGACACCCTTCTCTTGGCAAAACACTGAAAATCCAGTCTGGTACTGCTAACAGCAAAAATCCTCTGAAATATCACTATTTTCCATTTTACAGTATCCAACAGGAATTGCTGCTGGAAACTCTCCTATGGGGAGGGGAGAGCATCAGCAAAAGGGGTCTCCACAGAGAAACAGTGAAAGGGAGCAGTTCTTGGGGAATGATGCAGTAAATGTGTGACAGGCATTTCTGAAAATTCATGTGTCTGTCAGAACTGATGAAACTATTTCCTGTTAGTGTGATAAGAATGTATTAAATATTTGCCTGGGTTTACACAAGCATGGATTAAAAGGAAAGCTCTTGTACATTAAGGGATTACATACTTTGTTACAGTACATGCTACCTAAGTAGTACTGGGAGCAGTTCCCACATGTGTCTGTGTGAACTACAGGGGAACAGTAAACAAAAGGCAAATGGTTTATGGTGTTCTTAGGTGTAATTTGGATGAACCAACATGGTTTTCCTATTTTTGGAATCCAGAATGATCTTTACACCTTTATAAAGTGGCCTAAGACAGTCTGAAGTCTGATGGTGGTGAGGCTCTCATAATTTGGGTGTAAGTGGCTCTACCACAGTTCTTGGGCATGGGAGCACAGGGGATGTGTCTCTGGTCCTCAGATCACTTTTTATCCTTCAGCAGGTCATTTCAATCTCTGTTTTGGGAGGGACAGTTCAGCACACCTTGGCTTTGAATTTCAAGCTGCTGGACCAATTCAGCAGACAGAGATATCTGATGGGAAGCAAGGCACTCAGCATCTCTGCAAACAGCACCATCATGTCATCTTTATTTTTTTAAATATAAAGTTGGCTTGGTTGGCCCTTGAGTTACTGTTCATTATTTTCCCATGTGCAGGTTGATAATTCCTTGTTATTGGGTCATTTCTCTTTGTAAAGCACTTCAGGTACAGTTCAACACCAGTGTGGGACATGCAATTCCCTAAGACAGTGGTGGCTTCCTGTTCACTTCTCTTTTTTCTCACTCTCTTGCAATCACTTGAAAGTTCCCTTGAGCCCTTGCTGAGCTGGCTCACCCTTGACTTTAAATAGTAACAGCCTTAATCCAGGGGACTTCTCTAATCCTGGGGTCAGAGTGGGGAGCATGAGTGATTGCTCTGAGCAGCAAACCCATTTATGCTAAGTATTTCTCTCTCTGAGCAGCATCATTGAGGAAGGATGAGATTAGAAGGATATCACTGGCAAAGTGGCTAAGAGATTTATCTTATTCATAGGCTTGGCTTGTACTTAAGGAATTTACATTATTGGGATTTTTATAAAATCTGAGCTGGCTGAATCTATCAGTCTTCCAGCTGTGTCATAGATATCAAAGGCTTGTTGTTTCCTTCCTGGTTCCTACCTTGCAGCACCTACACATTGCTCCCACTGCTTTATCTTGTTGGTTTTCTACACCTGTTTCCATATACCAGGAGTACCAGAGCCTCCCCCAAGTCCCTAAGAGATTATCATAAGGCAATTCAGTGTCAAGACATTTTCCCAGATATTCAGTCTGTTTTTTTCTTTTGCTTAATTAATTTCTTCATTATTTGTCTAGTTAATAGTGTTGGGAACGATTAAGAGAGATGCATCTCCCTCTGACACTGATAGGTCTGAATATTTATAATGAAGAAGAGTTCATGTATTTGAAGCTTCTAAGTCAATGATTCTGCTCTAGAGCAGGAGGTGGGACAGATCATAGTATGGACACAGGTATATAGAGAAAATTCTCAGGAGCTCAGACCTCAGGGAACCCCTAGCCCAGCTGAGATTGGCAATGCCAGCACAAGTGCCCCAGCTCACAATAGTGAGCAAAGGCCTGGAGTACTTTTGCTCTACTGCAGCTGGGTATTCAGACTATTTGGAAATCAGCAAAACCCCACACTCCTCTGCTAATGAAGACTGACACCTTGCTGGGGGATGGATGAGGGGGTTGGCACAGAGTTGCACTGGGTAAAGGCTGCATGGAAAAAGACATGCAGTGCTGGAAGCAGAACATCCACAGTGAGCAGTGTCAGGCTAGAGTCAGTTCAGAAACCGTGTCTTCCCAACACAGTGTCTCCCTGCACAGCAATTAAAACAGGAGCAGCAGGGACATTCCCAAGGGAAGGAAAGACGTGGCGCTGAAGTTGAAAGAGAAGTCAGTGTAGCTGAAAGAAGGTAAAGTCTTACCTGCAGACCTTTCCTCAGGGTAAGGTGACTGTCCAGTGTCTTGGTGATGTGTGTTCATGCCAGTCCAAGACCTTGCAACTATAATGAGCAGCAACCTCAGCTCTGCATTTCCACCCTTTTTCCAAGCTTACCACTAGTGACCACACAGCCAGACACTTGATCCCGAAAAATTTTTAAAATTATGATTAGGTTTTTTGTTGAATCAGTTCCCCTATCTGACCACGTGGTCACCAACACAGCACTGGTGACAGGGCAGGGCAGCACACCTGGGATGGCAGTGGGGAGGTGGCAACACAGACTTAGGCATAAACTGTGCCTAGAATTGCATCCCAATAACAATAACTTAGTACCTCCCTTTTAGCAACAATGAAGTATAAGGCATTTGAAAATACTCTGCAGCAATTTCAAGGGGATTATTCTGTATTCAGCCCAGAGATAAAGCAAACTTCAAGTTCAACTCTTCAAGAAAACAAGCTCTTTGCCTGGCCTGACAAATGAATATCTGTCCCAGGAGGGAGTCCCTTTTACCTCTGTAAAAGGAAAAAGAAAGCCAGTGACACTTCAGACACAGAGCCATGCCATTTTTGTTCTTACACACTTTGCAGTTTTTCCCAAGTGACACTGAAGTTGTTCCAGCTCAGGGAGGCAATGTCTTCTGGCCATCCTGGGAAGAGGAGCTGTACGAGGTGGTTGCAACCTGCAATTTCAGAGATATCTTTCTTAGTGCCCAAATACTCCCGCAGCACAAAAGAGGGATTGACAATCTGGGCTAGTCCAGTGAGGGTTGCCAAAATGCTAAAGGGACACAAGCACATTATGTGAGGTGAGTTGGAGGGATTTGGACTTGTTCAGTCTGGTAACAAGAAGATGAAAGGGGAGATCTGCTGCCTTCTTCTACTTGAAGTCAGAGCATAAAGACCCCAGAGCCACAGGGGCACAGCAAAGGTCTAGAGGTGATGGCACCAGTTGCAGCAAGGGAGGTGCTCATTGGATGTACAGAAACAAACTTTCACAGTGAGAGCAGAGCAGCACTGAGACAAGAACCGTGACATATGCCAGGATCTCAGTCCTCTGACATCTTGACAATTCAGCAAAATGAAGCCCTGAGCAACCTTGAAGCTAGCCCAGGTTTGAGCAGGTTGGACAAAAGAAATCTAGGGACCTCCCAACCTAAATTCTGTGACTTTAAATAAAAACAGGGTCTGAGGGAACTGAGAAGTGGCTGCAGTGTCACTGCTGGTAGATTTTAGCCTTCTCATTCTGGAGAATGGTGTTACAGGGAAAAGATTTTTGAGCATTCAGAGATGTGAGCCCACCCACCAGCCTGCCTTCAGACACCACTGTGCCTGCAGCCATCTCAGTGTGTCCCAGCTTCTGTCTGGCTGACCTTTGAACAAATGAGCTGGCCCAGCAGAGCTTGTCCTAATGAGCACAGCAAAGCTGTGGCCTCTTGAGCTGGTGGCAGCAGTCAGTCCATGACTGATGCCCAGGAAGTAAGTGCCTGTGCTCCCCACTCATGTTGTGGGGGCTGGTACTGCCCTGCTTCACATTGAGATCAGATTTGAGTGAAAATTTAGGCTGGAAAAGACTGGATAGATGTGCTGTCTATGGCCACCATCTGCCTTACCTGTACCTCTGACATGGCTCCTGTTCTATTCCCTGGATAATCCCCAACCTTCCACATCATCATCGTGGTTTACTGTAGGTTACACCAGGTCCCTCCAGTGTAACATCAGACTCCTGCTCCCCAGATATCAACCTCTTTGCTTTCAATATTATTCTCAGCCATCTTGCTGAGGCACCCCAGTAATATATTCCCAGTGACTATCACCTCAGATCCCCACTTAGCAGCACCTCTCTTACACCCCCACTCCCAGAGCCTTCCCAAGCTCAGTATTGAAAAGTCATCACACTTGTGACCAGCCTCACACAAGGCTCCTACAGCACATCCCCACTTCCCTCTTCCAGTAGCTCTCCAGAAATGATCCTTCCAGGTGCCCTTCCTTCATCTTCACCTTCCTCCCTGGCAGGAGTGTGGGAGGAGAAGGCAGGCAAAACCTCTCCCTTAGAGTGGGTGTGCTTAATCTGGTGTTTGTTTTCAGTGCCGTCTCCTCATCACTGCTTAATGGATTTCATTTATGACGTTCAAAGAAGGAAAAAAAAAAAAAAAAGAGAAATATCACTGCCTCACTGCACCACCTTCTTTCAAGGGAAAATACCTTCCCTGTTTGCCTCTGGATGCTTGTTTCTGTGTGTGAGATTCAGCGATCAAAAGGCGTAAATGTGGTCACTTGACATTGAAATGCTGCTCATTTTCTCTCTCAAGGAAGTAGATGGAAGGTTTAAATCTGGTGCTGTCCTGCCAAGGGAGAAAGTGATGATAAAATGCATGCCAATGTTCTGCCAAGGGTGAAAGTGATGATACAACTTGCCCCAGTGGAGAAGCTGGGCAAAGAGGACAGGTAGATGGGCTCAGCTGGCCAGGTCTGGCTGCCCTGTGTCCCTGAGCATACCCAGCAACAGCAGGAAAGGACATTCTTCCCTACCTGCTTTTGCTGGGGACTGACCCACAGAGTCCCTCTCTGGGGATGGCCAGGAAATCTTGTCCAATTTCTAGCCTGCCCACAAGTCCAGGCTATTTGAGACCTGTTTGGTCTTTTGTGTCCACAAAGTCCTTTATTTAACCAAAATTAGGCCTCTAAAAATGTGAAATAATTGATTCATATTCCTTTAAATAGGTACTAATTTCGTCTTTAAAAATTTCTCTTCTGTTCTCCTACAGTGAGTTAGGATTGAGTGCCACAACTGGACAGGGTAGGCTTTCCCAGCCTCAGCAGGGGGCTGGTGCCACACTGCTGGCTTGCATAGGAGCCATTTTCCTGATTGTGGCACTGGCTCTGACTCTTATTTAAGCTGCTGTGAAAGGAGAGGCATTAGGGAACAGCTACCAGGTCTCCAGAGAGCCAGACCCCAGCAGAAGTGTGAAACGTCACTGTGCCTGTGGGTGAGAAGGAGGAAAGTGTGTTAATGCTTTCGAGCAGCACCATCGGGCCACAGACTTTATTTCTCAGCCATCCACCTCACAGTCCTCTTAGCAAACCGCAGATAGTAACACCTCCCTCCCTCCATCCCTCCCTCCCGGGAGCCGGGAGGCAAAATTAACTATTGCAAAACCCTCTGGGCGCACGAGGCTGAGTCCAAAGGGTCCATGAAAAAGCCTTTCCACAATGCAGATTCTCACTCGTGACGTACTTTAGGTTTTTCATGGGATTAAAAACAAAGCGAGAGGAGCCTCCTCCCAGCGCTCGGAGCAGGGGATGTGTGCAGGGAGGATTTGGGCTCAGTACAGACGCTGCTTCCCCCAGCACGAGTGACTCGGGGGAGTGAGCGCAGCCTCGCATTGTGCTTTTAGCACAAAAGGATGGGTTTTGAGGCTCAGTGCAAAGAAGCAGCGCTGCCTTTCCCTGCCACCCTGCTCCCACCTTCATTATGCCAGAGTGCGCTGCCAGGAGCAATTAAGCAGAACCAGTTTTGTTCTCCCAAAGAGCGGGAGCTCTCTCATGGAGCAGTCTCCTCTCCCTGCTGTAATGTGGCTTAGCTTAGCTCAGGAATTCGCCGTGGCTTTTGAAGGGGTGTTGCCAGGCAGGGTAGGACCAGCTGCATTCATTAGAATGGGGCTGAACGCGAATCCAGGGAGGAGCATACAGGGTGTTAAAGGATGGAAGAATGGTGCCAGTGGGATACCTCTCACCTGGCAGTGGAAGCCTGTGTCACAGATCTCTGCTGTGCCAGCGTGTCCTGCAGCGAGCCTCTGCCCACACACCAGCTCCTGCCTGGGCACGGGGGACACACGGGTGTCCCTTTTTCCCAGGGACACCATCAGGGTGAAGGCACCGACAATTACACACCCTCAGACAGTATGAAAGGAGGAGACACAGGCACACAAGCCCAAGATAGCCACTATTAACCTTGCCTCATTTTATATATTCCTACAGCTGCTGCAGCTGTCTCGGTCTCTCCCTGGAGGGATGTTAGGTACTCCCATCCCTTTCAGCTCACACAGAGCTGCCTACAGGAGCTGGTGCTGTTGGCCCTGGCTCCATGAGGCTCCCTCCTTGCAGGGAGGCTGGCTGCATTGTCCCTGCTCTGAAAGGGATTTCACAGGAGCGTGGCTGGGCTCCTGCAGCTGGGTCAGTGCTGGCAGCCGCTCGCCCAGATCTGATTGTAAGCTCAGGATGGAAATAAGGCAGAGGATAAATAAGCAAGGATGTACTGGGAAGCCCTACAAGAGGAAATAAGGACATTATTATTGATTAATAAAGATAATAACAATAGTAGTTATTGACTCAATCTTGCAGCATCAACCAGCCATGTTGTGCTATTGCAGGAGAAGGGAGAGGTGCAGATCTCCTGCACACCAGTCACACAGCTCATTTGCTCTTGCCCAGCAGCGCCAGAGAGAGCACATTTGTAAAATGTAGCCTGAATATCACAAGCTGAAGTGACCTGTAGGATTTTCACACTGCAGTCAACTGGGGAGCAGCAGCAATCCAGAAGTATTTTTCCATGGCATCAGCCCAGAACGTGGTGGCGTTGTTGGGAAATTTGCTGAATTTGGGGAGCTTTGGAACTGCTTGGAAGTATTTTGCTGGAGATGGAGAGTAATTGCATTTGTGGTAGTGCTGGCTCCCAGCCCCAAGCTCTGTAGCAAAGTGGTCTCCCCCTTTAAGCTGTCCCTGGACTCACTGTAGCTCCCTCGGCTCAGGGCTGGCACAGCTGTCTGTGGAACTGCTGCAGGAAGGGATGTATCCCCAGCCCAGCCCAGCTCAGCTCAGCCTTAGTGCCAAGGCAGGGGGTGCTCTGCATGCAGCTAAACACTAAACATGTGCTGTGCTCCAGTTACCTCTCTTCCTGGCCCCTTTGCAAGGCAGGTAGCTTTACCTGGGGAAAGAGCTGCCAGGACATTGCTGCTGCTGCATCCCAAGTGAGACGATGCAGAGCCCAGTGACCCTAACCCATGGTGCTGTGGGATGTATGCAACCCTGACTCAGGTAAGAGGCCTGTTACGGAGGGCATGTTCCACTCTGCCCAAGAACATTTGCTTTGTCCTTTCACCCCCTAAATCTGATTTAGAGTGACCTCGTCTCTGAGTCCTCCAATTCCTTTAGTCTGTTTCCAGTCACCCTCCTGGCCACCCTGCTAGTGTGTGGATGTATGTGTGTGTAGTGGGGTGTTAAGCCCTTTAGAGCATGAAATGTGATAGCTGTCCCTGCACACAGTGAGCTGGGGCTGCAGAGGGAGATGGAATTAATTGCACCAGCAGTAGCTGTTGATTGGCAGTCAGCGTCATGGCAGCAGGGAGATGAGACTGCAGAGGGGGAGCTTTATCAAAAAGCTGGTAATCAGCTTAATCAGGAGGAGTTTTCTTCAGCTGATAGCTGGACAGAAAACACATCTGTTGGCATTAGTGCATGCACTAGGTTGGAGGAGCACAGTGGAGGACCATGGCAGCCATTTGTGTGTCAGCCAGGCTCCCTGGGGGTGTGGAGAAGGACTCACAGGACAGCAGCTGGGATGTGCTGCATGAGAAGCCTGGTTTGATGTGATCATAGGAGAACAACCACAAACAAATCCCTGGGATGTGGGCTTGTAAGTGAGGGCTTGGGACTGATCTGAAATACCACATTTAAAAGTGAGTTTTGGAGCTAGCAATTTTCAGAGGTAGCTGTCCCTGGAAACTAAGTCAGAGAATAAGGGACATTTAGCTGCACATCTTGTATGAGATTCAGCCTGGCATTTCTGCTCCTCAAGCATGGAGCTGCCATGAACCTGCTGTGCCACAGCAGGGTAAAGCACAGTGCTAGTGAAAGTTGGTTTTACAGTGTCATAGGCAACACTGACAGCTAATCTCCAATCCCCATAGCTCATCTTCATAAGCCCAAACCCACTTTGTACAATTTGGAATCTCCTCTAGCGCCCGATCCTCAGCTTGATGTCTGTCCCTGCTTGGTGCCACAGAGAGGTTTTATTGCAGGCATCAGAGATGTGAGCACCCAGGCTGATCAGTCCAAGGCTGACAGTCACCATAATGACAAACTACCCCATGGCTCTGCCTTTTGTTGCAGGGCTATTGCTGCCATGCCCGTGACACAGAGATGAATCATTGTGCCCAGCAGTAGTGCACAGCCTCCTCCAGAATGGCTGCTGGTTACTCATGCACAGCAGGAATACGTGCTGGCTCCCTGTTCCAGGAGGGTCATCTCCATCCAGCTGCCTCTGCACAGTGCAGCAAGGTGGTGATTTGGCCCATGCTGTGGCTGAGTGGGGCTGATACTCTAGATGGGCAAAGAGGGAGGCAGCACATTGTCCCTGTCCCACTGTGGGGACCACAGTTGTGCAGAGTCTTTTCTTAGCATCATGAAGAAACAGAATTTCCACCTTCCCAGAGAGTCATTTGAGCTGCTCGCAGTAGGAAGCAGGACTGGGTAGCACGGCCCTGTGTTCAGCTTGTAGCTGATTCCCTGCTTGACATGGAAAATGAACTAGGGCTTGTCTGCACCAGAGAATTTCCCCCCTGCACTAATCTGGTCTGGCAGAGGAGGCAGAGCGAGGTGCCAAAGTGGTTTTTTTTTTCCTTTTTTCTTTTCATCCTCTTTTTAAATAGCAGTTCAGCTGATGGGCAAAACACAGTCTAGAGTAGCATTACAGGCAGCAGAAAATTAGTTCAGCTTTTACCCTCATTAGCTGATTGCCAGTAATTAACATTTTGTCATTAACTACAGATGTTTATGGCCTGGAAGAGAAGTTTGGGTGTCTCTACGTTAGCTCTCAGAAATGCTCTGATTATCTCCATTTAATTGGCTGCCTATACCTCAGTTTCCTTATCTCCTATGGGGGAAAAAGGTCACCCCTATCCTCTGCTTTGCATCCCAGCCTATAAGGGCTGTCAAATGAAGATGTGCTGCCTTCAGACACAGGTCTTTTTTAGGAAGTTCAGCTTTAGGAAATGCAGTTTTTCACTTTTTCTAGCTTGCCATCCTTTCCCTTTAATGACCCTCACTGTCCAATAGATCATAATCATCTTGGCATTGACTTTTCATTGTGTCCAGGAGCTTTATACCACCCTATTATCTTCAAATAAGCATGAATGCCCACAAGTTCATTCATGCCTGTTTTTTGATAGCACGTGGTTACAGTAAGATATCTTATAGAACCAGAGCTGGAAACCAGGAGGAACAACCCTGAAGACCCCCCAGCTCCTGGTCTGAAAGAGCAGGCAGAGCCCAGCACCTGGATCTCAAACCCATTGGCAACTGGGGATGGATAGTACTCATTCATGGGCTGCCTCTTTGACAAGCTCCTGAATGTCCCTGCATTTCAGAACAAATCCTTTCATAGCATTTGGTTTCTCATTAAAATAAATGCATTTCTGTAGCAACCTCTTTGGGAGGAGTGGCCCCACAGTAGCAAATTCATGTGTGCAGCCTGGCATTTCAGAGGAACAATGTCATGGGAAATAAAGCCAGCTGGAGTTTAATCAGGAGAACCAAAAGCAGCCTCTCTCCTCTCCCCACTGCCTGTGCCTGGGGCACTGAGCAGGGCCAGCACTGACCTGGTTGTGGCTCCCCTTCCCTCCTGTTCCCACTGCAGCTGCCGCAGCCCTGGGAAACATGAAAGGCTGCAGCACTCCGTGCAAAAATGTCTTTCCAGGAGACTGCCTTAAGTGTCACTGAGTGAACAGGGAGAGGTAGGAAAAGCTGGAAAGTCATGCACAAGACCCTGCCAGTTTCCCTTTGAGAGTCATTGCTGTTTATGTCCCCAGCATCCTCCTCTCCGTTCCTCCTGCTGTGCTGGGAGCCTCAGCGCTCTCTGCTTCTCAGCCCTTCCTCCTCCTCTGCCTGCATTGCCATCTACACCTTCTGATGCTCTTTCTGTGGGCAGGAGGACACAGTGGGGGTTGGCAGGGGAGTTCAAGGGCCCTGGGGATCAAGCAGTGACGCTCTCTGGTGCGGCAGTGACTCCGAGTGTCCATCTGTGGTTCCAGGGCTGTACACCAGGGCCTCTCCCAGACACTGCTGCGGCCTCTGCAGCTCCAGACAAAGGCTCTGGCTGTATCTGGAGTCAGTGGCAGTCTAACAGAAGGGAACATGGGGTTTCAGCTGGGTGATTTCTGGCTCACACAGCAGGCCCAGTGCTCAGCTGCTCTCTGCATGGGCAGGGAGTTTGCCTGTGCCAGCAAAATGCACATTGCTGCAGCCTCACACCCGACCCCTCCCACGCAGCTCGGGCTGCCAATGCCTTCCCATCTCTGCATTGATATCCCAGCAGTGCCCCAGCCCTGCTACTGCTGCTCACTGGAGTCAGCACCAGCAGCAGCAGATTTGACAGCCCCCAGGCAGAGCTCCTCTGAAGGATAGGGACATTGCAGTATGAAGGCTGGCATTGCTCCAGCACAGGATGGGAATATTGGGGAGGGAGTCGGTGGACAGGCTGTCACACTGGCAGGAGCAGGCAGCAGAAGCAGGCTTTAAACAGCAATGTCCAGTGCTTCTGTTTTCTTGCTCCCATACCTGTTTATTTTCCTCTCCTCCTCTGTGGGTGTCACCTGCAGAGTCTGGTACTGCTGTTCTGTTTGGTGTGCCCCAGTTTTGCACAGATTAAATAGAAGAGTGGCTGACAACCACTGGAGTAGCACTGGGAAAGCACAACAGGACCCCCGAGGCTGCCCAAGCTGTGCAGAGCATGTTTGCTCACAGCAGGAGCTGGGTGTCGTGGACCACTCTATGCTCTTGGCATCCCACTCAGGGGCATGGAACAGTCAGATCTACTGCCAGAGCAGTGACCCTCTTGCTGTGCCTTCTGGCCCAGTGGCTCTATTAGCTATTGCTGGACCTAGTGCTCAGCTCCCCAGCTCTGCCCTGAGAGTGCTGTCCATGTGCTTTGCACAAGGCAGGAATCCCCAAGACTGGATTTCCCTCTGCTCTTGGCAGACAGGCTTTCCTCATGAAGTAGAACCCCCAAACACCTACCAGTTTCTGTGAAGGGAAAATTCCCAGGCCATTTTTGGTGAAGTCTCTGCCTTCTCTGCTCCTGAGCACATCACCCAGTCACGCAAAGTGACATAGCTGCTTGCAGGCAGAGAGGGAACTCCAGAGAAGCCTGGAAAACATGGTCTTCCTGCTAGTTAGATGCCTTCAGGATGGGAGAATCCTCCACAAACAGCCTTGGCAAACACTGTCTCCCATGCTGGCAGCTGGTCCTAGCTCTGTGGTTTCCAGAGGTAAAGATCTGGGATCTTCAGGGTGGTCTTCAAAAAACAGGTGGATCAGTGCTGTGGAAGACTGCTTTCCTCTGTGCCTTGCACTCAAATCCTCTTGTTCACCATGTGAACTAAAGCAATTTCCAGGATACCAAGGCATTTCTGACCCTGTCTTTGCATCCTCTCCATTTTGTGTGGGTACTCCAGAGTCTAATAAGGAATTCAACTGAGTGCATTGATTTTCCTACACTGACAGTTTGTAATAAGGTTTCTCTCTTCTATGCATTCCCTTATTTTCAAGACACATAAGCAATTTTATCTTGGAACCCTCTTATCCTTTCCAAGTTTGGCTGACAGTGGCCAACAATGAAAAAATTATTTATTGGGGTTTTTCGTAGGCCTGTGTATTACCAAGTATCCAGTCTTGCAAGCATCACTCCCATTACAAACCTTGCTAAAAAAAAAACCTGCTGTGACTAGTCATAATGGGGGAAGATACAACCCTCTAGAGATGGCATTGATGGCTGAGTTGAGGTAGCTCTGACTGCAGGAGAAGGGAAAGAAGTACACTCAGCAGTGCTGCTGAAGCAATTGGATATATTTGACATGTGCTGGATGGTCCAAAAAAATGCATTTCTGGGCAAAGGTTGTACTTCAGGTGTGACTGACATTGTTTTGAGTGCCTCCCTGCTACATGCTTGTGTATTTCACAGAGTTTGAGCTACAAAACCACACAGACTGTTGTGGGTCCCTGGGAACACTGGGGCAGGTACAAACTGGCATGTGCATTTCTGCCAGCATTAGAGCACAGCCACATTGTGCCCCAGGGAAGGGCTTTAGGGCAGGACTGCCAAAGTGTCTCAAAGGGTTTGGATGAGAAGGTCTCTGACAAGGGCTCAGTGTGCCAGTGAGAACAGAAAAACCCCGTGGGACAGGTCATCACCATGACTGCAGTAGCTAGCAGAGAAAGTCCTTGATTTTCTTGACAGTGCCCATGTGGCCCTTTGGCCACCAGATGGATGGCAGTAAGACCTTTTAGCATGTGGAACTTTTTCTGTTATTCAGAGTGTAGCAGCTTGGCCAGAAAAACTGCATCTAGGTGGGGGATGGAAAGGCATCTGGGACTCAGTGTGAGCCTGAGCCGCACAGAGGATCTCCTCATGTCCCAGCAAGCACTAAAATAGGGAGAAAAGCATTCCAAGCTGGGAGCCAGATGTTCTGGCTTGGTTGAGATGCATTTGTGGCCTCTGAGAAAGTCCAGGAGAGAGACAGGGAATTCATATGCCCCAGAGATTCGGTGAGAAAACAGCAGAAGAAGAGAGCAGGGGAGTGGGCTGCAAGAGGAGGCAGGTTATTCTGGTCACATACAGTCATGGAGCTGTGGTCATGGGTACTTTAGAACACTTGGAAATGGAGGTGGGAGAGGAGGACTGTGTGCAAGTGATCAGGAGCCTGATTAATGTTCTCCCATGAAGAATGTGTGCAACTACTCAATGCACAACTCGTGGCTGGGAGGTGACAGCTATTAAACAGACATGCAGAAGCCTTCAGGAAACAAAGGCAAATTTATGGATTTCTTTAAGCAGTTCTTTTATAAACAACACTCCTGGTTTCTCTGTGGTGTGAAGTTCTGTCAGGTTTCCCTCATTTCAGTGACACTTATAATTTCAAACATAACTAGGTTTTTGTTTAAGACTCCAGGAGTTGGGGGATCTAATACATCTCTCTGTAAGTTCTTTAATAGCTAACTGCTTTCACTGCTTCAAAAAAATGCACTTTATTTCTAGACTGTATCTGTTCACCTTCATCTTGCATCTACTGGATTTCATTCTGCCTGTCTACAGGATTAAAAAGCCCTCCACTGTTAAAAACCTTCTCCCAGTGGTAATACTTAAGATTACAGTCACGTCACGTCTTCACCTTCTCTTCATTAAGCTAAGCAGATTAAGCTTCTCTCTCTACTCACTAGAGAGACAGGTTTTCCCAAACACAGACTCACAGCTCTGCTTTTCACCTCTGAAATTGTAGGAGGTTTGTGCAGAGTCAGGGTGCGCTCCAGATGGTTCAGATGACCAGACTAACCTCAAGACATGAGGATAAGGTGTAGGCTGTGTTTGAGAGGCTGAACTCATGCTGAGGTGCTGATTTGCCAGACTCTGGTCCATGGGAATGAAGCAGTACTGTAGAGTCCTCTCCACTGTATATTCTTCCAGGATGTATTTACAGGAATTGGAGGTGAAAGAACATTTCTCAACATCCTCAACGTAGAGCAACTCCTCTCTGCATCTGGCAGTGTTTGGGTTAATCTTGCACTTAGAAGTTTACTGATTTGCTGAAATTTCCCATTTACTTCTTGTGTGCTCCTTGTTAAGGATAGGCCCATATGTCCTGTCTGCTCATCTAGCATGAAGAGGATTGACACAAACGAATGGTGTCATCCACAGCCTGATCATATTTGGCATCCTTGAATTTGGCAGAGGCTGTGGAGCTAGCTTAAAAAAGAAGAAAGAAGAAAAAACTGTAAGATGCTGTCGACTCCGCTTTCCTAAACGGTTTATTAGAAAGTACGCTGTAAGAATCTGCTCAGCATTTTTGTGATTTGATCAAGAGTACCCAGGAGGGATGAGTGAAGCAATCTGGAAGGAATAAGAATTGATCCAAAGCTCAGCCTGAAACTTACTGGAAGTTTTAAGTTTGAGCAGCTTCATGTAAGTGTTCCCATTGCTGTTTTCATGATCTCTTACCTTGCTAACGCTAGGACCTGGGTTCCACATAACAGAACTGCTCTAAAGGACATGTCATGCCTGACCAGACTTGCCAAGTCTTGAAGAGGATTTCTGCCTCTGGATTTCTGGCCAAGCCACACTCCTCAATCACAGGTTTCTCCCTCAGTGTAAATGCACAGTTTCTCACCTTGGCAGTTTGAGGACATTCTGTCATTGCTGTCACCCAGGAGCAGTGGGTGGGATAGGCCTCTGAGCTGGGGGTGAAAGATGTTCAGTCGTGTGTCTTTGCATGTTGTCTCTGAAACGTGAATTCCTTAGTAGTTGATTTGGCTTAACGTGCTCAGACTGTTTTGTGTCAGGACCCCAAAGCCTTTCCTGTCCTCTTTTCTCTGGTTTTGTGGAATAAGGAAAGGATGTCCAGCTTTTCCAAGGACTGAAGAGTCCTCAAGACTCAGAAATCCTCAATGGGACACAGAAGGATTTAGGGTACAACACCACAAAGCAGAAAACAGCTCCAGGCTTTAGGGGGAGTAGAAAGAAAAGTAATCATTGGAAATGACCCCAGTGTTTGGAGATCCTTCCAGTGCAGACCCAGCAGACTGCCTGGAGCAGTGTTACTGAGTTAAGGACCTCTGGTCCCCAGAAGGATGGGAAAGCTTGTGTTTATCTCAAGAAGCTTGCCTTCAGTCAGAATGACAGTGACTGTTCCCACTCGTGGGAATGAAAGTTCTCATGTTGCTTTTGGAAAGGGCATCCAAACAAGCCCTGGTGAAAAGGCATCCAAAAAAGTGTCTGGGCCACTCGCCAGGCTGGGGAAATCAATGCTTCTGTCATCTGCCTAGGTCTCTCCTCAGAATTATGGAATTGTGGCAGGCCTGCCAGCAGCAGTGGCAGTGATGGTAAATTACTGCTTTTAGTGGCAGTGTAATGCCTCCCTGCTTTGGGCTCTGATCTCCCACATTTCCAGCTGCCCCTACAAACACCTCTGCTCCATGTGTCAAGGAGGTGAGTTGGCATTGAGCTGTACATCTGATGCCTTTACATGGCACCAGACTTTCCAGGGCAACAGAACTTCTCCAGAGGGAGAATCTGCTTTCCCAAGAAGGTGATGTGGTGGTGGTTGGGCAGATGAAGCTTAGCAGATAAGGCAACCTATTAATTATGAAATTGTGCAAGTAATGGGGGACCCAGTTCCCTTTCTGTCCTGTGAAAGGTCTTAGGTAGCAAATACACTCAGTTACAATGCTCAGACTAAAAATAATTAATCCCTATGAATGCTGAGAAGGAGCTCAAGGAAACTTCTGTCTTTTTGGTTATAAATCCTAGCTAAATGCATTCACCAGTCAATCAAACATGTAACTTAACACTGACTACATTTCTTGGCAAGCAGGGAGATTACTAGATGGCTGGGCAGGCTGAGTGGATCAGAGTGCTGACCTTTTGAAATCAGTGCCCCTGTGGTTGTTAAAATGTCCCCTCAGTGTCCCCCTGAACTTGCACAAAACACACATGGCTAGGATGTTTAACCATTTATACTTGAAGTTATGGGTGATAACTTCAAGCCTCAGGAATGCTAATCCCATCCAAGACTGCAAAAAGAACTGCACAACACTGAGGAAATCTCCCATGCAAAGATTCTTTTCTATGCATGGATGTTCACTGTGTAAAATCATAAAATGGTTTGGGTTGGAAGGGACCTGGAAGATTTCAGGTTCCCAACCTTATTGCCATGGCCAGGGGGCCCTACCATAGACCAGGTTGCCCAATGCCCCATCCAGCCTGGCCTTAAACACTGCCAAAGATGGGACATTCACCATTTCTCTGGGCAAAATATGTGTCTGTGGATTCACATTTCTTTTTGCACCTTAAAAATCAAAGAACATGAGAAGTTCTCCTGGGGAGACCTGGGCAGAGGAGGATTTCTGGCATGGTCACAAGTATGGAGATCCATTGGATGAGAAGAAGACACCAGCCATGTGTTTAGCTCAAGCAGGCACAGTCTGAAGGAGGGATGCTGGGCTATTCTAGTTCTGCTCAATGGGATATGGGAGTCCACAGCATGAAAGAGCAATGTCCACTAGCAGTCAGCATGGTTCTCAGAGGAGAATAATTCAGAAACAGCCTCAAGGGGAATGACACAAAGAGAAAAACTACTTTTAAAAGCCTGGGTCCTTTACTTGGGATTGATGCTTGCCTTGGGATACAACTTCATCTATCCAAGTTAAAAGTCTCCCCCATAAAAATAGTCAGTTCAGAGAAGACTTGTGTAAATCAACCACCATTTTATATCCCAGAATCTATAACCCTGCTATTCTTCACACAACTTATTTGCCAAAAATAATAAATTAGGTGCCTAAGGTAAGAAGAAGGTGGTATGAAACTTTAGCTGGAAGAAAAGGACTTGAGATTCCAACAGTAGGTATACAATTCTATATGAACAGTTTGTTAATCCCAGCTGGATTTGTTTGTTTTAGTCATTTGAGACTCATTCACTAGAAAACTAAAAATAACTTTGAACTTATGACTATTTCATCATCTCTGGTTTCTTCTCCCTGCTCAAAAACTAGAAGTCAGACAGTTCATCTTTTAATCTACATCTAGTTTATGAAATGGATCTTAATCACAGTAAAGGCTCCTGTGAAATCAGAATATTGAATTTGAGCAAGGTCTAGATCTCCACACACACTTTTCATCCCACCTAAGCAGCCAGCTCAGCTGTCAGGAGGCAGAGACAAGAGATTTGCTCTGGTCCAGCTCCTGCTCTCATAAGCTGCAAGTGCAGACATCCTGACTTTTTCTTGGCTTTGTCTCATCTCTCATGGCCTCGTGGTGAGATGACAGAGAAGATGTCAATCATTCAGGTCAGTATTTAAAGTTCCACTCACTGTCCAGCTGGTGGATGTCCAGCATGGCTGTCCCATGGGACCTGAGCCATCCCTGCCAGGCACACAACCTCCTCAGCACCAATATACCTGATGCTCTCTGCTAGGAAAAGTGCAGCTGGGAATCAGGCTCTGCTCCTGAGCCTGGCCAAGGGACAGCAGGCTTTCCAGCTGGTGCTCAAAGGACTTAGAGCAACTAAGTGTTTTTCCACTAAAAAATTGCAAGGTCCACATTAAATGGATAAGTTCATCTTTCCTGAAATCTCATGAAAACATGGAATGCACAAGGTAAGGCAGTCATTGGGGTGAGTGGCTGCTATGGAAAACTGTCCCTTGTTGTCCCACACTATTTGTCAGACCTCTCCACCCAGAAGTGTCTTGAGCCCCACGGGCAGGAGGGCAGCTGAGCAAGGAGTCTGGCAATGCTTGCTAGTCCATCCCAGAGTGACTGCTTTGCATTTCTCTTTGACTCAGAAGAGGCTGCTGGCCTTCATCAGCCCCAGAGCAAATTGTGTACACCATTATTCCTTCAGCCTTCACATGGTAAGAATCTTCAAATGCCCCTCACTCACTATTCTTGTGTGACATCGTTTCTCCTGGTCATAAGAGACTGTGATTGAGACTCCCAGCTCCTGCTGGGTCTCTCCATCCTGCTCCTGCCCTGCTGGCACTGCCTTCCTGGGGAACAGCAGACCTAATGCCAAGCTGCTTTGTTCCACATAAAAAACCAGTTCTCAGCCTGCTTTGCATGGCCCCAGGGCAGGTAGAAAATCTCCCTCCAGTCTGAGTGAGCCCTGGAAAGGGCCTTTAGTTCTTCAGAGCCCAAACCATGGTGGGTTTGAGCACAGCCTCCCTAAGTGACCTGCCCCAAGACCATGCTGTGAAGAAGTATAAATTACCCAGCCAGTAATGCTGCATGCACAGACAGCATTAAATGAATCACTGGGCTTTTCTGCCAATTCGCTGGGGGTTTAAAAATGTTTTTACTATTATTTAGCTTCCAAAAGTGTTTTTCATATCCTCTCATTTGCTTTTAATGGATTGCATTTAGTTTTCTTTTTTTTTTTTTAATCCAATATTAAGGCATTTGCTGTTTTTAAATAGGCTGTTGATTAGCTTTGTCAAAGTTTTTGGTATGTCTGGGGTTTCTTTTCCATATGTGTTAGGGAGGGCAGGATGTGAAGCAAGAATAGATGTCTTACATTTATTCACTGTGCCTGCCATGAAAACCATTCCTGTTTGAAATGAAGTCTTGTTATCTCAAACATGCTTCTTATGTCTGTGGTGGCAGCTGCCAGAGAAAATGCATTACTCTTTCAGCTTGTGCAGTGAGGTTGTGGCTCTGTGTGTGGGAAGGGAGGAGTGTTTTTTTTGGAAGGACCCTTTACCCAAGTACACAAGCCTTTCCATCACAAAATTTCTACTCCTGGGATGAGGGACACCAGGAGAAGAGAAGATGGGGTTTGTTCCTCTGGGAAACATGGGGAAGAGCAGTTGAGCTGGATGGTGTGAGCATGTTGCGTTTTTAGGCAGACTGTGCTGTCACTCAGCTCCGGCGCAGGGTAACGTGCTTTTCTGGGGGAGCAGAGGGCCTCCAAGAGGAGCAGCACAGCCTGCACTGCCCACCTACACAACAGCACATCAAGGTCTCAATCCCATCCCCTCCCAAAGTCTTCGCCAGCTCTGGAGATGGAGGCGTGTGTGGATGAGACGCTGCCTCTCAGAGCAGCTCTCCAAATTACGTCATGGGAGAAAAACAAGGAATAAGGCAGGACAGAGGGAAGGGAGAGGCAGGCAGACTGGAAGGGTGAGCCCAGAGGCAGGCAGGGGAGAGGAGAGTGGCGGGGTCTTGAAAGCAGAGACAAAAAGACAGTTTGATGCTGTCATCAAGCCAGGAGGATCAGGGAAGAGCACGGACATCCCAAGAACTGTGTGTGGCTCTGCTGGAATGTGTGGGTGTATTTGCTATCTGACAGAGATTGCACAGCATCCTCATCATCCCTATCTAATATATTGATTGTGATTAATGCCATTACATGGCATATCTGATTAATTAACAATGGCTTCCCACTTGTGGCTGCTCCTCGCCCCGCAAGTGCGTCAGCTCTTACCCAGCAGCTGCTGGCACTGGTGCTGCTGGTCCCCACAGGGGGAGCACAGGGGCCAGGGTACAAACGAGAGGGCTGGAGAGGATGCACAAAACCCACTGCAATCCTGTTGGTGGCTCACCAAGCTTTGTCACAGGGAGAGCAGGGTGGCTTGTGACGGCAGAAATTATAGCAAAGGGGAGGGTGTTCATCTGGTCAGATGGAGCAAGGGACATGGAGAAGGCAGAGTTGCCCGTATGCAGGGCCTTGCAGCCCCAGTTGCCATCTCTCCTTGTGACATTTCTCTCATGGATGGTTTTTGATAGCTGATAACCTGTTTCCATGACAACCAGCCACTGTTGTGACATGGGTCTCGGAACAAGCTCAGGCTGATGTTTTCAAAGTTCCTGCATGCCTCGAGCAGTCAGAGGCTGCCTTTGTGCCCTCTGTTCATCGCTGGCAGGCTCCAAGGCTGGGAGGAGGAGGGTAAAGTTTCCCTCTAATGAGGGCAGTGGGTGCCTGGCTACATTTTTATGCATTAGTGAACCAGAGAGAGATTAAAGGGTAGAGGCTCCACTAAAGGATTAGCAGATTTGGTTATTCAACTATCTCTTTAAATTATTATCCCTAATTATAAGTATGATGAAAGTCCACTTGGTGAGGGATTAGAAAAGAGCCAGATGCTGCTTTTGGGGCTCTTGTGCTAGAGCCTGGCTCTGAGGAAGATCTCCATGTTGTGCTTTTGTGTGCTCCACTCTGCTGTTTCTTGTCTGGTTGGAGAACAGCTCCCTTAAAGGGTTGCTGGTGCTCTCTTTCCTCCCCTCTGAACCCAGTGAGAGATCCCATGTGTAGGAGAAGCCAAAGGCAAGCAGGGCCCCCAAATCCTTTTTGGCTCTTCACCATCTCCATTTGCTTTCATTTCTGACTGTGCGTGGTTTCTTTGCCTTCCCACATCACAACATGATCAGAGTCTCACCATTGTTTCCAAAGCCCTTTGGGGTCATCACATATGCTCCAGACAGAAAAAGTATTAGTGTTTTAAATCCACACAGTCTTTGCTGCATACAGATCTTTGGCTTCTGTGTCATTATTTCCACTTAAAGGGCTCCAAAGTGGCGTGCAGAGGCAAGGCTTGGGATCCTGCTGCTGGGAGGGGAAGAAAGTCACTGCCACCAATGTGCAACAGCTTACATGGGGCCAGATACTCAAAGTGTTCTGGAAAAGGCTGAGCTGAAGGACAGGGACTTCTTCCTAGGAAGAAAGCTGATGTTTGGGCAGGAAACCTGTGAAGTTCACACAGAGAGGTTTTAGGCTATTTTGGGTGTTACTCTGGGGGTGCTGAACCCACCTTTCCTGCCAAGCTGGTTTACTCTTTCCTGGCAGTGTGCAGAGTCTGGATTGAGAGTCTACCGTGATGTAGAGCTGAGCATTTGGGACCAGAAAAGGGTCTAAGATCAAGGGGTTGAACTAATTAAGCTCAAATATCCTTTTGGGGAGTGGGAGAAGCAACTGACATCCATGAGCCTGGATTGTGCCAGGGTCTTGGAAGCACTAATCTCATGAGAAGAGCAGACCTTGCCAGCAGCTGCAAGAGGGACCTTACAGCCCCATGTGAACCATGTCTCAGGACAGCTCTTTGGGAACCCCAAATCCAGCTGCAGCAGTCTGGGTTCTCTTGTAGCTGTGTGTTGTGCTACAGGTTTGATTGAATAATTTCTTTTGGGGGGTTGGGTCTTTGGGGGGTGGGGGAGAGTAAATTGTTGGCAAGAATTCAAAACATAGCAATTAATAGGCTTAAAGTGTCATGTTTTACAAGAGTGTGTGCACAACTTATAATAATGGGAATTGTAATTATAAGTTCTCCCAGCTGACAGGGAAGCCACAGCTTTGAGAGTTGGAGTGCCTTATCCAGCCCACCCCACAGCATCTCTTTGGGATGAGGAACAAATGAGCTACAGAGCTTGGGAAGAGCATTATTTTAAGGAACAGTTGTTGCACAACCTCCTTGAGGAAACATAAGTAGTTCCACGTGGGGATTGGAATCCACAACCAAAATGGACATTGCTGTCACTGTCAGGGTCACAGGGCTTCGAGTTATGTGGTGGTAACCACCCTGCTGTTTACCCCCAAACTGTGATAACTGTGGCTTTGCTGAGCTTCTTGCTGAGGACAGAGGAGAAGGAGATCAGAGGGGAGGTGAGAAACTCAGTGGAGCTGTGTGCTCTGCCAGTTTGTGCATCTGGTGGAATAGCTTTGTGTGACATGCCAGCTCTGCAGAGGGGGGACAGCAGTGTGGTGACTCAAAAGGGCTCCCTGTACAGAGCCAGGGCCAGTGCCCAGACATTGCCCACCTCTGCCACTGCCCTGTCCACAAGGCAGGATGATACCATGGTCCATGCACCAAATCCAGTTTAGGAGAGAATTTTGTCTTTGTTGACTCTGAAACTCATAGCAAGGACAAACAACACAAACACCTCAGAGGAAAAACAAAAACAACACAGGTGAGCAGTTTATCACTGGGGGATTTATTCCCTATTGTCAAGGAAAGTTGGAAAGCAACCCTCCAGCTCCTGATGTGCCAACCTTCCTGTTAGGCTGCTCCAAAAAATCTCTGCCCACAGCCAGGACTGGTCTGTGCTGTTGTTGCTCCTTCAGTATTCCAAACCTGGACCTCTTATGTCATGTTTACAGGTACTGGTGGAAGCCTGACTCACAGCTCTCAGCTGAGGAGCTGGGACTGCACTTAATGAAAAGCAAGAGTTAGGAGCAGATGTTGCCTTGGACGAGTTGGTCAGAGCATGATGTTAATAGCACCAAAGTTGTGGGTTTGATCCCTGTATGGGCCATTCACTTAAGAGTTGGATTTGATGATCCTGTGGGTCCCCTCCAACTCAGAATATTCTGTGATTCTGAAATCAGTTCTTATAGTTTTATGTAGTTTTTTTAATCTAGATTTATACTGCTGTCCAGTCCTATTCTGTGTCTGGGGATTTCTGCTGCAAATAATTAATAAGTTAAGTGGAAACCTGGGCTGGGATCCCTGCATTTACACAGAAATACACTCCCTTTTGGATTAATTTTATGATGTCTGGAAAGGAGCAGGACATCTCCAAACTCCCTGACCCTTATGCTGAGGGGTGTTTCACCGTGTTTCAGTAACAGCATTCAAAGTCACCCTCTTGCTGCTTTAAATGGTTCACAGCTTGCAGGGCCTTAAATGAGTTGTGTATTGTGAAGAATAAATTACATCACAGTGTGTGCAATTGGCACCAGCCGAAACATGAGCCCTCCTTTTCCTGAGTCAGCGAATTCTCCCAACTAACTTTTAAGGCCATTAATGCTTAAATGCCATCTGCACAAAGGACCTGGGATCCTCTCTTTTGAATGCTGAGGTCAGTCAGTCTCTACAGAATGCCCACAGAGCAGTAAGGATTTTAGTTATTCACTCCCTCTTTTTCCAGGGACATAATTGCTTTGTTCAAGGAATACAGTTGGGGGTCTTACAGGACAATGCAAAGTATGCCAGGAAGATGCAGTGTGTGATAGCTGGAGCTCTGTAATGGGGCCTGAGTCCTGGATTTAACTCTTAAGTTCACATTTAGACCCCTGAACCATCTGCCCTTCCTGTGCCTCAGTTTCCCCAGCAGTAAATTGGAATCCTACCTATGAATCCTGAAAACCAGCTCATATGAGAGAGGTTATACTCTCCATGTGTTGCTAATAAATACTGCAGTACGAATCATTTGCTAGCCTTACATATAATTATATACCCTCCTTAATTATTGAACAGCTGTTTTAATAAAACATGCAACAAATAATTCAAAATCTACTCAAATAACAAGATGTGCAAAAATTCTTCCTGTAAATATGTGCAAAAAATAATTTGCGGATTATTTAAAAATCAGAGCAGTCCTTTGCTCTATCTATAGAGAATAATTGAATAGAAAAACATTGAAGTCAGTAAACAGCAAATTAATAATTCAGGTAGTATTTACAGTCACAGTACACTATATTTTCTACCAAGTGCTTGTTCTCTCTTTGCCAATTGACCAAAGACATGCTGCAATCTAGGACACTGTGTCTGGGCACTTCTGTGCACTGTTTGGTGATAGGGGGATGCTGCTGTGAGTGAATTGTCAAATCCAGCTGACACTGGGGTCTATGAAAACCTGCCAAGATGGAAAACCAACCACTGTCTAGAGACCTGCACCATTTCAGCTCCAGTGACCTCATTTGCACAATCTGCATCCTGGTCCTGTTATCACAGGCTGAATCCAATTTATAGCACACAAATAAATTGGTTTGTATTGGTTTTGAACCTGTAAAGGTCAACTAGTCCAACCCCCCTGCACTGAGCAGGAACATCTTCACCTACATCGGGTTGTTCAGCCTCATCTAACATGACCTTGAACATTTCTAGGGATGGGGCATCCACCACCTGTCTGGGCAGCTTGTTCCAGTGTTTCACCACCCTCACCATAAAAACTTCTTCCTTATATCTAGTATAAATTGTCTCTTCTTCAGTTTAAAACCATTACCCTTTCTCCTGTCACAATAGGCCCTGCTAAAAAGTCTCAATTTTTCTTAAGGGCTTCCTTCAAGTACTGGAAGGCTGCAGTCCAGTTTTTCTGAAGCCTTCTCTTCTCCAGGCTGAGCAATCCCAGCTCTCAGCCCATCTTCATAGGAGTGGTGCTCCAGCCCTCTGATGATCCTCAGGGAACTGCTCTGGCTTGTTGCAGTACATCCATGTCCCTCCTGTGCTAGGAACCCCAGAGCTGGATGCAGTACTCCAGGTGAATCTCATCTCCTTGCACCTATCTGCATCTCCACAAGAGACTGAAGTCTGAGAGTCAGACTAATCTAATGAGGGCGACTGTCCAGGAGAGGTTTTAGACCTGAATTCAGCAGGTTTTGGGTCACTTCAGTTCAGATCAGCTCCAGTCTTCCACTTTTTCTAATGGCACTGCCCAGGGCACATCTCTGGAGTTTGGTGCATTTGAAAGTGCTAACTGAATCTTGGGGGAGAGGGCCTTTTCAGAGGCTCTTAAAAAAGATTTTTCTAAGATCTAGATTTATATATTTTTTTAGAGATGGATGCCATTGCTGCCATGAGTAAGGACCCTTTTCTAGGACTTTGGCATGTATTTATATATTTATCATCTGCTTCATGCTAATGCTGCTGCTTTCTTTGCTCATGAGGACACTAAAAGAAGAGCTGAAGTGACATATAGGTTTTTCTTTTTTGTTCTCTAAAATATATGATGTGCATTATTCACAGTAAAGGTACATTTCAATCAGCCAAAACAGAAAAGACTGTCTCCCCTTTACATACATATAATGCAATTTCAACTACAATTTAAAAATAAGGAGTTATCCCAATAAAAGCTAATTTTATTTGTGTAAATGAGACACCAACTGATCAAAAACATGTTTGCATTTATAAAAAATCCAGTCAGCGTGAATGTGCAGCAAAAAGACTAAAAATACCACATCTCAGATTTTCTGAGGCATAATTTCTGCCTTTGAGATCAGAAGTTTCCAGGTGTTCCAGGGAAGGCAGCACACTGTACCCCAAATACCTTCAGAAGCATCTAGAAACCAAGTATTGTCCACATGGATCAATAACAGATATGCCCAGCAAGGAGGTGTCAGGATTAATTCATTTGCTGTGGATGGTTAATGGTCCTCTCTTACCTGTCTTGACTTGTCCCTAAACCAGGAGCTCAGGGAGCCAAGCTCAGATAGAGAGTCTGCAGAGGAGCACTGCACACTAGATGTGATGAATCCCACACTCTGTCTCTCAGTCAAACTGCTTCTCTTGCTGTCACTGCCTCTCTCAGTGTTCCTCTTCATTTCAGGTTTTAAAAAAGGCTGATGTTGCTGCTATCTATAGGTTATGCAAATGAGACATTTTTCCCCAAAAAATACATCACCTTCCTTTGGTGTGTTTCTAGAAAGCAAGAAACTGAATAACTTGTTCACCTTGGCACAGCAGTTGAATGGTAGTGGAGACTTCAGGGTAGAAAACTATAAAATCCAGTATCAAGAACAAGGACTGGTTAATTACTCATCACTTCTTCCAGTACAAGAGCCAAAGGGTGCCCAGCTACCAGATTGAAAAGCAGCACAATGCATCAGCTGGGCGCTCCCTTCCTTGGGATGCTGCAGGAGGAAAGAAAAAAGAATAAAACACCTGAAAGAGGCATTAGGAGTTATTAAACTCAGTGGTCCAGAAGCAGCTTCTTTCAATGAGCTCTGGTCTGACCCTGTTCTTATGAAGGCTGTGGCTGGGAAACATTAACCCCAACCACTGCTGCAGTCCCAAGAGGAATACTAATTAAAACACTTGTCCAGTGCAGAAACAAACAGTGCCCAGGAGTGATGGGAGGTGATTCAACAGATATTGGTGGCCTTAGAGGCAGTATATTCTTCTGTCAGCTAAGGGGCCCAGCTGGACCCTAGGAAATGGGAAGCTGATCTGCTCCACAGCCTCAGGAAAACCATTTCCTTGGTATTGCTCCTGCCTGGGCTCTGTCTCAGTAATATGATTGTCACCTCTGCAGGGCAGGCACAATCTTTTCCTATCTATCTGTTCTGTTCCTAGGAGAAATCAGCCCATCTCTAAGGCAGTGCCTCTCATTGTGCTTGCCATTGAGACGCAAATAGGCAATAATTATGTCTATTCTGGAAAAAAAATAATCCATTCCACTGTGTATTTTACTCTGCATATTTGAAGCTGTTCCATTTACAGACACCCTCCATGTGTCACTCCACTTGCAGACTCTGATGCAGATGGTCCAATTATTTATTAATCTGGTTTTAAAATATCCTCAGCATGTTTCAGCAGGAGACACTTTCTTCAAGGTCCCAATTTCAGCAGAGTCAAAAAGAGGTTTCCTGTTGAATTTACTGGAGAGCAAGATTGAGTCTTCCTTTGTCCTTTCCGACCTTCCCTTTCACATACTACTAACATCTCTTAGACCTGGGAGAAGCAGTTACTTTTGTGTGCATTTATATTTTTTAATGTCTGAAATTGAAGGGATTATGGCTTCAATCTTTGCCTGCATCCCTAGAGTGCCTTCGTATTCTCACAAGCCATAGACACATGGATAAGAAAAAGCATAAAAATTTATGTGAATTAAGTGTTAAAGAGCGGAGTTGCTTTTTTTTGTTTTGTTTTGTTATTATCTTTTCTGTCACATGTCCCAGAAGATTCAGAACATCTGGAATGTTGGCTGCAGGCCTGAATGAACTAGTTTTAGTGGCAGCCCCTTGGATTTTGCCCTCCCTCTTTACATTTGTGTTAAGATGACCAGGTTATTAATCCAGACCACACATCAGAGCTGAATGGGGCATCACCATGACTCAGGGTTTTCCCTTGCTGGGACACAGAAGATGTCTCACTGCAGAATAAGCCATCAAACTGGCCACCAGCCACATTCACGGGCTTCACTGAAACCCAAAGGCCAAATTCAGCAAACCATGGGGATTTGAATCATCAGCTAGGGGACTGTGCCCTTCCTCTGCAGAAACAGCAGAAGAAAGGTGCTAGGAAATGCATTCACCACCTCATCACTTTTCTGGCACTATTATTTCAGTACTGTTGCTCCTGTGCTCAGGGGGGTGATAACACCAAAGGGGTCCAGAAAGCACTTCAGGATCTCTGCCTGCAACCTCCCACTGGCTTCACAGGATGAGGTCTGAAAACAGCTAAAGACTTCAAAAGATGGCAACCAGAAAATAACACACTGCAGACTTCCTCTTGTTCATCCTGTGAACCCGAGGTCCTGGTATGACACTGCCATTGCCCAGCCAGCCTGAGCACACCTGGGACAAGGACTGCCTTGTACTGAATGGCACTGAGGCTGTGTTAAAGGTCTGCACCTCTGCCTCCAGTTCAGTGCTCCCCACTGCAGGAGCAGCTGCAGGCACAGAGGGGCAGAGCAGCAGATTTCCCCAGGACAGCTCCTTATTTGACCTCATATCCTGACCTGCCTCTCAAAGGTACCCATCATTCAAATCACATCCTTTCAAGATTAAGCTCCTTTTTGTTGCACCAAGTGAGTCAATTTAGAAACAGTTAATCAGTATATTTGTCTTATACCCATTAATTATTATGCAGCAAACAAGGTTTCCCGGGAATAAAACTATTATTGTGAAAAATGAAAAGAGATGTTTGTTTAATTCCCTTTTGTAATGAATGGTTTGGACAATGCAGCATTTGAACTGATGAGAAGGAAGCACAGGAATTCTGCCCTTAAAGAAAAGTGGAAATCTCCCCAGCTGTTCCCCATCCCAAATCCATGGCTTAGAGCATCACTGTGTGCCTTGGGTCTTGGAGGGAAACACAGACAAGAGGGACACTGAGGGCTCTGCTTTGTTGAAGGAAATCTTCAGCTCATCTGGGCTTTGTTGATGTTCTCCCTCATGTTTTTCTTTCATATTTTTGTAGCTAGGGGTTCCCATAATTTAAAGACCCTTTGGCTTTAGGAGTAACTTGTGAGGCTCCCACCTCAAACAGGCTGGTCTCACCAGGTTCCAGGTACACCTTCTGCTACAAAGAATATTCCTGCACTTGCTGCTGTAAAGCCCTGTGCACATCAAAAGCAGAAAGATGATGGTTCCTTGTGTCTGGTGTCTCTACCCCTGGAAAAGAGAGAAGGTAACTGAGCTCCTGGAGGAAGTCTGGATCAGTGATTTTGAGGGACAAGAGTGCTTTTGGGCTGAAAAAGACAAATGTGATTGTTCAACACAGTGGCAAACAGGGTGTCCCTACTGGTCTCTGCAGTGCTGATAGCTGTGTCTGGCTGCAGGCAAGGCTGGCCAGGGTAGCCCAGGGAGCACAGCGTGCCTGGAGGGCTCTTCCAGTCCTGCAGCAGGGCAGAAACAGCTACACACAAACCCAAGGTGGCCTCCTGAGCAGGAGCCTGGGAGCCCAGGGAAAAATAAACTGCTGGCCTGGTTTGTGAATACACAGGGGAGAAGGAACTCTGGGTAGAGAAAAGAGCTGTTCAGCCCCCCCCAAATTATTCTGCAACAGGAATATTTAATATAGGTAGAGCTTGAGTGAATTTAGGGCGAAACTCGCAGGTTTCCAACTGACCAGGCAGGGAGCTGTGGGAGGAACATTCCAGAAGGAGCTGGGTCATTAAACTGAACTGATTTTATAATGAAGCAGAGCATGTTTGAGAGTAAATTTATGGCATGCAATAACAGGAGGCTGTAGCTGGTGGCTGAAGTGATCTCTTCAATCTTAACTCTCTGCTCGAAGCAGGCTCCAGTTTCTGAAGACAGAAGCATCATCAGTCAGCAAGGGCACATGTGTGGCTGGCCACCCAGCCCAGAGCTGCTTGCCATGGTCTGCTCTCCCTAAGGACATACTGCCAAGCTACTGTGCAAGGCAACAAAATCTCCATGCCAAAAATCCTTCCTCTGAAGTCAAACCCAACTGGGCTCTCATTCTGGAAGAGCCCCCTTTGAATACATTTAAGGGTTTTTTTCTCTGACTGCAAGGATGGAGGTGTGTTATTCCTAATACCTACAGAAACAGTAGAAGCATCATGGTTCACAACACATGGAGGCTGGACCAGAGTCAGTGTGAGGGGAAAACCCTTCCCAGCACAGAAGAGCATCATCCCAGCTAAGGTGGACCCTTGCCACAAAGGGGATTTTTGTTCTTTTTCTCTCATTGCTTCTCTTTGAACTTTGCTAAATAATCACTCTCCCTCCTTGACCTTGCAGCTTCCCTCAGGCCACACACACAGCAGGGCTACCTGTGCTTCTCCAACCTTTTTCTGCTGTTTCTAGCATGGGTATTCCCCTGTGCTAAACCCCCTCTGGGTGTTGCAAATCTAAATCAGGACAAGCAATTCTGAAACCAGCCATGATCACTGAAAGCAGCCAACTCCAAACTCACATACACATGAGGGAACAAATAAACCTGAAATTAGTAAACAGTTTATCACTAATTTAACATTATCACTCAAAACTCCCAGTTTGCTAGTACACCTGGGTGATCTTTTTACATTTACTGTAGTATTGCAAAGGAGCATCCTTCAAAATAATTCCAGGTAGAGAGAGCGTGCCTGCACAGCTCTGAGTATCTCCCAAGTGAAATAAGTACTGTTTCCACCTAAATAGGATCTAATGAGCCATTCAGTAGCATAGAGGGGGGAAAAAAAGTCTTTGCCCTGAGGAAAAGCATCCCAAAGAACTCAACAGCATCTCCAGTCTGATGCTGGCAATGCTCGTCTCTCAGAAAATACAAGCTATAATAGTTTTCCTAAAGTATAAATGAAAACACAGAATTGCAAGAAGGAAACTAATGTCTTTAGAATGTGGGTTTCATAATTGTTCCCAAGAGTCTCAGTCTTCAATTTCACAGTACCTTATCCTGTCACAGCTGCAAAAATGATTGTTAAAGCCGTATTATGGTGGATGGATTATTGCTCCCTGCATTTGCAGGGAGCCCAAAACAACAGGTCAGAGGTGAGTGATGCCTGATCACAGGTTCACAGCAACACAAGGAGCAGTAGCAGCAGTCCCAACAGCCAATTCACAACTCACAAACCCTCAGAATTACAGCAAAATCACTGAAATAAATAAATGCCTGCCTGAAAGGCTGCTGGGTTCCAATGGCATGTTTCAGTGAGTCTGGGGATAGGGCAGGGAGGTGTAGGGACAGTCTCAGCAAGGCTTGCAGAGAGCTTTCATTAGCTGACCTGATAAAAGTGAAAAATTGGCCTGAGCCTCAGAAAAAGTAAAAACAAAAACAACAAAAGATTATGTGAGCAGACAATTTATTCCATTCCTTGAACATGAAAGAAACAGTGGTTCATGGACACAAAACTTATTTTTAGACCCAAGACCATATCAAACTCTTGAGGTTCAAGAAAGGAAAAAAGAAAAATCAGAACTGGATCAGATCTCTGGTGAAAAATATTCCTTCCCTGTTGGCTGAGGGTCTGTATTCAGGTTCATGGTAGAGGAAACAAGTCTGGAACATAAAACACAGCAAGGGTGAGGTATGGTGAGGTATGTTGGACATAACCTACAATCTTTACATCTGCAACAGTCTAATTTTCTAGTCCTGTGCTGTGCAGAGCTGAAAGTCTTCTCTAGGGATTGGAGTACTGTGAGGGGCTTCTGAACCACAGATGCTTAAAGATGAAGTGTGTTTAGCATCAGGTTAAAAAGCTCATGTCAGCTCCCTACTCACAGTCAGCCATTAATCTGCTCTTGAGAAGTTCTGTACCTGAGAAACATCCAGAGTAAATAAAGGTGGATGCAGAGGAATCCCAGTCAGCTCATTTCAGAGTTCATGCTTCCATTTGCACTGAGGACAAACCAGCCCCCTAGGGGCTGCCCAGACTGGGGCAGGGGCAAGTTCCTTGATGAGAGGTGGGTTTAAGTGTTTTCTGGTCACCACAGGCTGTCAGAGGATTGTTTTCTTCATTGTTTTCTTGTGATTTTTTTTTTTCCCTTCTACATGAAAATAGCTGTGTTTCAGTAACAAAACTAGATTGCATTTCATTATCAAACACTTCAATCCATGCCTGGGAATGAGTTCACAGAGCACATGCAGGCACTGCACATCCATGGAGACAAGGAGAGGAGACAGAAAAGGGAAGGCTGAGAAAAAATCAGTGGTACCTGCTCCCCATGAGGCAGCAAGACCCATGAGCTAAGTCATTCTAGAAAGGAGGTGCAGCCTGAAGTGGTCATTGTCCCAGAGAAACAAATCCTGCATGGCTCAGAGTAACACACCACAGCTCACCAAAGCCAAACCAAGGCCAGAACAGTGCTGACTGAAAGGGAGCTCAGCCTCCTCCATCCTGCTTCTAGGGCCAGGCTCCATTCTGTGTATCTCCATCTTCCCCTGCCCCACTAAAGATTTCAGGCTGGTTTTCAGCAGGGTTTGTCATGGATACAGCCACCCAAATAGCAGCAGCACCAGCAAAATCTTCCCAAGCTTCCTGTGTGACCCATATCAAGCCCATACCCAGACAGCTCTCTGCTTTAATAGAGGCTAAAAAAGTGCCTCCTCAGAGCTCTCTGAGAAGCAGTGCAGCTGTGGAGATTCCCCTCCTGGGGACCCTGAGAGTGCTCTTGGCCACTAGCCCACCAACACACCCCACTGCCTTACCCAAACCCTAAAACAACCTCACTTTCCACTCTTAAAAGGTGTGCACAGGATACTCAGGTGTGTTTGATAATGCCCTCAGGACTGTGGAAATAAGCCCAGTGGGCTTTCTCCTGGGCCAGTCTTGGTAAATGCTGCAGGAGCTGCAGGTGGGCTGTGAAGGTGCTGGGTGGTCCTTGCAGGAGAGGTCTGAGCTGGGAGAGTCCTGGGGTCTCCTCAGGCTGTAGTTTTGGAAGTTTGGTGCCTGGAAATATTTTCTCCTTTTGACAGGATGCTTTTAGGGTCATATTAATACTTAAAGTCCTACAGTAGTAGGACTGTTTCATATTCTAGAGCACTTTAGGATCCTCCCTCTGCTGCCTGGTGGGAACTGGGAAGCTTTTCTATGTGTGACAATCTCCATAACTGACTACCAATGTGTGAAAAGCCTGACTACACCCACACCAATGATGAATTATGGCATTTCCCTTGTCGGCCTCACTCCCTGTGTCTGTCCCAAGGTATTGTCCCATCATCTTTCACAGCTGTAATATATGATGTTCCTCCTGAGACACCACTGCAGGTGGACATGACATTGGATAAGCAGCTGTCTGTTGCCATCTCCTCCTGACAGTCTGGAATGAAAAAGAAGAAATTTGTGCCTGTAGAGAGGTGGTGTAAAGCACAGACAGGGAGGAAAGGGAAGGTTATGGCAAAGTGAGGCAGGATTGAGTGAGTGCCTGTTAATGCAGGGAATGCACTGGGTTTGCTCCTGGAAAACGATGTGCAAGATCTCTGCAAAGCTGGGGACAGTGCAAAGCCTGGCACAGCCCTGCTCTGAAGGGCTTGTGCCCTGGTATGATGAGTACATAATCAGCCCTGAGATCCCTCTGCCCAGAATGCCCAGCCCAAAGCAGAGAAGCAAAGTCTCATCAGGCTAAGGCAGGGCTGGCTCTGCTGGCAATCTCCAGGTGGAAACGTGCCTGTATTTTTGGCTCACCTTGGGGAAACTCTTATTCAGCTTATGTCCCTGTTTCCTTGAAAACTAATCAGGTAAGGAGGGAGGCAAGCTCCCCTCTGTAATGATGGGCAAGTCTAATAGCTGCAGGCTTGGATTATTACTTTTTTCCTATTAAGCAGTGAATTTAAGCAGAAAACGAACTGGTCAGGAGGGATCTGGACACCCTGCTTTCAGTTTATAATACAACCAGCCCTAAAACACGTGGCAGTGCAGCAGAGCACGTTTCAAGACCTGCCCCCTGTGTGCTTGTGTTCCTCAGCACTGTTACCAGGCAGACTTTCATCTCCGTTATCTCCAAAGAAATAAAGAGAAGGAATTAAATTAAAAATTCAAAACCCGTTGCTCTCCTCCCGGCAGAAGGAGGGCAAAATAGCTGGAGATCCTGAGCAGTGAAGCCCAGGGTGCAGGTCCCACCTGGAGATCTTGTTCAGCTTCCCTGGCAGCTGCCAGAGCCCAGGAATGTGGCCAAGCTCAGGGAAAGGGTCTGGAGGACACAGAGTGTTTTCACAGGACATCAGCAGAGCTGGGGGAGGGAGAGCTGGGGCCAGGGCCCACTCTGCCCATGCCATCCCCAGACTGCTGTGCTCCCACCACACTGCAGCCCATGAGGAGTGTCTGTGGCTGCTGCAGGTATTTCCCATTCCTGGAGCATCACTGTGGAGGGTGATAGCTGGGTAATGAGTTTCTTTAGTCTTGCTTGAATGCCCTCGGCTCTGCAGACACAACTTCTCAGTATTTGACACATCAGTAGCTGATTACACACTACCCTGCTCTGAACAGTTAGTGGGACTTCTTCCAGGTAATACATGTGTGGATGGTGATAATTTCTGTGCTTATCTCTCTACCAACCCCAATTCTGCAAAGGCAAGGAAAAAAGCCCTAGGAGCTTTCAAAAACCTCCTAAAATCTTTCTGGCAAAACAAAGCCCAGGAGTGTTGTACTGAAAGAAGTCAGCTCTTGGGACTTGCAGCCCTGTCCCCTTTGTGCTCATGACATCCAGGACAAAGCAATGAGAGCAGCTTCCCTCTTTTCTCTCTCCAGTGACCTTCTTCCATCCCAGCTCTTCCAGCATGAACAATAGTGAAGGAGTGACAAATCTTTCCAGAATAAAGCAAGGGAAGTGGGCTGGGCATTTTTGTATTGTTCCTGGCTTGGTGCACCAGAAAGGAGAGTAGAGCAGCTGGATGGATGTGGAAGACAATCCCATCCTAATAGATGAGTGCAGGTTAGATGGACAATAAAATCTCCACCACTGGAACTCAGGAACTGGTATTTGACCCTTCCTGCATGGGGACACAACTAGCTGAGAGAACTGTAAGCTGTTACACTTCCAGGAGATGTGCTGTTTTGGAGAAAGGCAGCCTAACCTGTAGCTAAAGAAGGCCACAGCCCAGACTGGCTGGACATAGTTCGCTAAAGTACTCCAGGTGTGGTAGGAAGAATCTTGCTTGGCACAAACAGGATCTCTATCTGATGCAGAAAATCCCATGGGGAAAGAGCAGGAGAACCAATTTGACAAAGCACAATAAAGTCCAATAACAGAGAGATAATAATTCATATTTCAATAGGGCATCTTTCATGCTGGGGGATACAAATGATTTGGCCAGTGTTTGAAATTCAGCCACCACTGGAGTGGAGCATAGCTGTGCATAGCATCTGACATTGCCTCAGTGTTGATGTATTTGTTAGTATGTAAATTGCCAATCAGTATATCTTCAAAAGGTTATTGCAGAGTCAGATGATAAGTCAGCCCTATGTAATGCTTAATATCTATGCACTGATGGTGCTGAAACCTCAAAGCCCTGGCACTGTTTGTATATGCACATCTGTGTGTGTGTGTATTTCACTTTTACACACCAGTAAACCTAGTCTTCGACTTGTACAAAAGACTGATAAAAAAAGGAAAATGGCCTGTGTAGCCCACTTGACTAATGTTGCATCTATTCTTACATTTATTTCGGCTTTCCCTCTTTCCTGTTTTATATGCTGCCTGTGAAAGGAAAAGCTGGATTCCCCAGCTGAAGTAGGAAAACACAAGAAGGCTTTCCAGGAAATGTATGCAGGCAAGGACTGAAATGCATGGATCTATGCAGCTTCATATACAGGAGCCCTTTTGCCAGGGCAGCACTGAAAAAATTGTAATTAATGTTGTGCAGCTTCCCTGGGGACAGTGCAGCCAGTGCCACTGGTACCTCTGGCTGTATCCTATTGGGCTGCTCTTGACTGGGAAGTTGTCACACTAGGCAAAAGGATTTGGGGATTAAGCTGCCTGTTCTCTTTTCCCACAGTGTATTTTTGCTGCACTTCAGCTAAGTGGGCCTGTGGGTTTAGGAGCTCTGGAGCAGGCTCCTGCAGTGGGGGGAGGATGTTCTGAGAGTCAGCAGGAGCTCCCTGCCTCCTAATCCCAGCCTTTCCCCAGGGGACTTCACCTACTTTCCCAGGATGCCTGAAAAATAGAAAGCAAGTAAAAGGGCAGTGTGACCACTCTTGCCATGACCAAATGGTGTGAGACCCTCAGCTTTTATCCTCTCCCTGACCCCATGACCCACTCAGGCTGCTGTCACTTCTCCTCCATCTGACTCGCAGCCCCCTGAGCTGCCAGCCCAGCACCACGAGAACTTCCCTGGATGCCACTGGAGAGGTGCTGCTGGCAGTGTTGCCTGTTGGGATCCTGACTGGTTTCCATCATCGTGGCACAAGTGCTGCTGCTGGCAGACACCTGCAGAGGAAGCCCTTTATATTTATGGCTGGTTTTTAGCTCACTTGCCAGTAAAGGCAGCTCAGCTTCACTCCATAGATGCATCATTTCAAAAGGAGGTGCTTCTGCCTCCAGTGCACGTTTGTGCCAGCAAACATTTTGACTTTCTGCCAAACAGTTAAGTGACCTTATGGCAGGATTGGAAGGCAGGGCTCTGGAGCTCCACCACCCTGTGGACCCTGTGGGCCTCTGTTCTCCTCTCTGCTGCCTCCCTCATGTGTTTTTGTTCAACACCTCTGCTTGCAGGGTTGCCTGAGTCATTAAAAAAGAAATGCCTTCACCACTAAGATGATAAGGAACTTGATCTCACATAAATTGGGATGTTCTGAGAACCATTTTAATTTCTGCTAATCAGCAGATGAAAAATGAATTACTTCAGATGTCATGTCCTATTGCACGAGTCTTGTAACGTTTGGAAAAGCCATAACAGAGTTACCCAGTAATTGAAGGGCTCTACATGAGTGAACTTTGTAATTGCATATTCTTCTCCTTGAGTCTGGGAGGCAGAAAGGAAAAGCGGATCAGGCCACGTCTTAATGAAACAGCTCAGTCCCGCAGTGCCAGTGAAGCCAAAAGTACAAACCACGCTCATTATTCTATATCACAGCTCCTGCCACTGCAGCAGCCAGGTGTGTGCTGTCTCCCACCTCGCTTCTGCTTTCAGCCCCTGCCAGGCTGTCCTCAGCCTTCACCCCAGGTGCAACCAAAGCCAGCAGCCATCAAGTAGTGGAGATTTGCTCTGTGCTTCTGCTTGCACCTTATTATTGGCTTCCACTTATTGAACATGCACATCCCCCCCAGTTCCCCACCGTGCTCAGTCCTGACTGGGGGTCACTGGAGTATGGCAAATGACAACCCTCAAAGCCTGGCTGCCATCATCCAGTAGCACCTGGCCATTTTCTCATTCCTGAAGAACCCAGGAAGATTAGGTAAATATTACAGAGTAAAGATTTTCTTGGCTGTAATGTTGGAGGGCTTTTCAGCTTTCTCTGAGGATTAAAAAAAAAAGAAGAAAAAAAGCCTATTTGTCTGTTTGTTTCACTGTCTTTAAAAGTGGGCTCTATTGTGTGGAGAGTCGAACCAGCATCCATTTCTGTGAGTTTTCCATGGCTGCTCTTCAGCAGCTGATGGCATAATGTTTCCTGAAATGGCCATTAGCTGAATATCTTTATGAACAGCTTCCCAGGGAAGTAGCTGCAAAGTTCAATTTGCTGAATTATGAGCACATCTCGGATAAGAATTGCATTGTACGGTACTTGCATTCTGAAAGCATTAACTTTATACTTTGAACTTAGAGATAATAAGGAGTAATTGCTATTTCTTTCCATCAAAAAAAAAAAAAAACATTTTTTAGACAAAATTTTTTTAGGTGAGGCTTTCTCTAGTGAAAAATCCATTTGTACAAAAAAAAAAAAATTTAGAAAACCACTTTAATTGGTTGAAGATTTATTACAAGCAACCATAACTTAAGAGTGCTTGATTTGTGCTGAAGAGTTGTTTGACTTCATGGTGTCACATCAGATTTATCCCAGCATTGTGTCCTAGGGAGCAACATTGAGTTCACTCTTCCATCTCATGCAGAAAAAAATCTAAGTATTGTGTGAACTACTTTAAATTTAATTAAGAAGAGTGAGAGTGAAACAATAGTGGATTTCTTTTTCAGAAGTAACTAGAGTGTTCTAGCTTGTTAAAGGGTTGGGGTCTACAGTGAATCTCCAGCTTAAAGCCCTCAATACTTTGGGTGAAAGCCCAGGAGCTACAGGCTGCAACATCTCTTCTCTGGGATGCTGAAATGGCTCCACTCAGTATTCAGGACAAATGTGGAGCAGAACTCGCTGCAGCACCCAAGGTGCTCAGGGCTGTTCAGGTATCTTGATTTCACATGTGCAGCACTGTGATTTCTAGGCACTGATGGCTCTTCACTTAATCGGTGCCATTATCACACCTGATGAGGCACAGCAGGTGATATTTGAGACACTTGCCTTTTGATTCCTTGCAACCAAGCAACGTTTACTAAGAATTACTTAAATCAGCTAATCAAAAACATGTTCAATGACATTAGAATGAAGTGGGCTGTAGACATAAGTCAAGTAATTTTTCTTGTGAAAATCCTTCTGTAGAGAGAGAAGCAAATAAATACCATATATTGTAACCTCTCTGCTCCTTGGGCTATTGATAATTAATTCCTGATTCTTTATTCCATATTTCAGGTAAGGTTAAGCCATGAGACACCCAGCCCTTCCTGAACCAACTCCCTTTGTCCTTTACCAGTGGTGGCAAAGAAGTGCCCAGAGCTGTTGGGTAGTACCAGGCTGTGGGCAAACACATGACCAAGCTGCTGTCAGATAAATACTGAAACAGCCCTAGCTTAGATCAAGTCCTTTTTTTCCTTTTTTATAGTGAAAAGGGATTGGGTCATGTCCAAATATTTTATATTAAACTCTGCAACTTTGCTGTCTTCTCTTCTGTTACCAAGGCAAATGTGCCCCAGCTCCCTGACAGTTCGCATTAAGCTCAGTGGAGCTGTGTTCAATCACCTTCCCCTGGAAATCAGTGAAGATCAGTGGTGGGCAGAGCCACCACTCCAGACATTGCTCCCAGGATGAGTCACCACAGCAAAGGCTCCTGTCTGAGGGAGCCAGAGCCGCCTCTCTAATGCACTGGGCTTTCTGTACCCAGGACTTCCCAAGTCTCTTCCTCCTCCTTTCTTTTCTTCATGAGATTTTATTCCTTCTCTTCGTTTCTCTTTCCCACCCTCCTGCCCTGCAGAACTCTTTAAGGGAAGAAAGAAGGCATCCATCCTCTTTGCTGCTCCTTGGCAGAGCTGGGAGATGATTTGTGTGCAGAGCAAACCCATCCCTGCTCTGGCTGAGTCTGTGGCACCATTGCTTTGCCCTGTGGGCAGGTGGAGTGTGGAGGTTGCCCTCAGGCTTTCTGCCATGGCACCCATCCCTGTTAATAAGCAGTGAGGCATATGGACAGTGCCATGAGTGGTTTTGCTTTGGATCATCCTGCTCAGAGTGGCAGAGTAGGAGCAGGGCAGTTTGGTAAAGAGGGCAGCCAGTGCAGTGGTGCAGCTCAGGGCCCTTGGGGACTTGCCTGTTCTTTGCTGAACAGCCTTTGGAAGGGACTGGTCAGATGCCTCTCCCCCACATCCCTGCCTCTGCTGGGCATGAGGGTACAGGGATTTGACCCTCTGCCTGCCTCCAGAACAGCTGAAACTCTTGAGTCATCTGCTTCAACCAAAAAAACATGTTTTGATTTAAAACATGGGCAAGTTTTGTTCCTATCCTGATGAGCAGCCAGATGAGGTGATGGTCCTTCAGCTCTGCAGTGACAGAAGAGTCCCCAAGGGGAATGGTAATGCTCAGAAAATGGAAAGTCTCCCTTCCCACTTCTCCATCCCACTCCCAAATTCTGAGCTGACACCTCTGTCATTGTCTGTCTCAGCAGTGGTGACAGGCACAAAAAACTGCAGACGGGAAAGAGCAGAGAAAACTTCAAATTTCCCTGGTCTCTGGTTTACCAGAGGCTGTGGGCATCAGCTGGAAAGTCATGCCTCTTGTGACAGTGGTGGGATGAGTTTTCCAGCAGGAGGCTGTGAAGCAGGTCCCACCCTGCCCTCCTCACATCTGTGGCTGCAGCCTTTCATGTGTTCATCACAGGTGCAGAAAAAGCCTGAGCAGGGTGGCAGCCCCAGCACTCCCTGCAGGTGCTGCAGCAGCAGCCTCTGTGGGTGGAAAGACAATTTGTGTTGTTTTTGGAGTACTGGGAGCTCTGCAGACGTGATGGCTTTGCAGAGAAACTCACTGTGAAACAAATGCTGGGTTTCAGCTCAGGACCTTGTGAGACACATCCCTTTCCCAACCAGCACCCACACTGCCAGACATCACCAAAATACTCCTGATGGTCCTGGAGGGCTGTGTGTTGGTTTTGCTGGGTGCACTGAAGCTGAGATCCCTGTCTGCTCACACCCAGCCTCCAGGCAGAGATGTCTGAGGCTTGTTGCTGTATTTTTCATGCCCTGTGAAAGATAAGTGCCCCATTCACCAGGCTGCCAGAACTAATACCCATTGAAAATTGCAGAAAACCATGAAAAAGCAGAGCTGTGCCCCCACCACACCCATCTCAGAGCCCCCAGCCTGACATGCCCAGCATTGGCTGCTCTTTGTACTGCTGAGAGATTGAGGAATCCTAGAGAGGGACCCACACCTCTACCTCAGCTGAGCCCTGCAGAGACATGATCCTGACCCAGGGAGCTGCCAGGCACAGAGCACACACCAGAGGCTTCAGCCAGGCAGTCACAGACTGAAAATCACAGCTGGGCAACAGAAACAATTGTCCTGAGCTGGATTTTTCTCCTTTATGGGGCTGCATTTTCTCTTGCCATTGGGGTGGGGGTACTCATAGCACCCCAGGGCACACAGATCTTGCCTGCCATGGTCAGTGCTGTCTCTGCATGCCACAGGGATATCAGGTCTTGGGGGGAAGCTGTGGGATGAGCCAATTCTGGTCACAAAGATGGCAGTTTGGATGATTAATTTTTCTAATCACTTGCATAGATTTTCTACAGGCTCTCCAGGTTTTAGGGAGGTGCCTGGTTGGGGTATTCTCCCAGCTGGGTCAAGAAAAGTCTCTCAGCAGATTTCTGCCAAGATGGAGACTGGGATCAGCACCCAGCTCTGCTGAGGTGCCTGGGGAAATGCCATCTCACCAGAGCCCCATTCATAACCATGCCCTGTGCTGTCTTCACACCACAGGACACTGAGGTCCATTCCTCTGGGTCCACACTGTGTCAGCTTCCCCCAGTGCTGGAGAATTTCATGCAACATAATACCTGTATATACACATAGATACCTATTGCATGTCCCTTGTTGCCTGTTGCTGGCTGGCACAGTGCTTGCATGCATGGGAAAGCATTTGAGATGCTGGTAATAACACATGTGTAGTTCAAAAGAATAGAAGGGCAACTCTTGGAAGTGTGTGAAGATGGAGTGGTCATTAGTACATGTTTATTGAAGTTTATCAGCTCTGTTACAATGGGCTGCTCTTTGCCATTGGACTTAATTTGTCTGTAATTATGTTCCTAATATAGAAATCATTTGGCATTTATTTGCTGTAATAAAACTTCCCATTGCATTTAAACTCAATGTGAAGATTTAAGTGTATTTAGGAGGCGCAGCTGAAGACCTGAAATTAAATGACCTTTTGCAAACAAGGCAAACTCAAATAAATGCTAGCAGTCAGATGCATGCATGCAGATCTGTGAGCAGCAGCAGCTGCATGTACACCCCCAGAGAGAGATGGCAGCCCTTGTGAGGGGACAACTCCTCCAGCATGTTCTCAATGAACTGCCCTGGCCCAGGGCACTGCTCCTGTGGCTGATGCTTGTGCCACTTTGCATACCTGAGCAGGGAAAATGCACAGGTGAAGGAAAAACTGCAGGTCTTAAGGTCACCATCAGCTCTCTTGGTTTCCTGTACAGCTTGCACTGGCTTTCAAAATGTTTTCTTTAATGGTTGTGGTAGCAGGATGTTGGTGACATGCTCTTTGCAGCTAGGCTGGTGCTCAGGAGCAGCCCAGGCAGCAGACACAGGTCAGCACAGCTGGGCCAACCCAGCCCAGCCACATCCTGGCCCAGTGACACCATCATCCCTTGCCCTGCCCTGTCTAAAGGAGGCTGGGTGGGCAAACTTGCTGTACTTAATTTGCAGTTAAAAGAGCAGGCCTGGGAAACACATGCCATGCCTGCTGGTGGGTGAGCAGCTGCAGCTGTGGCTGTGTGGATGAGCTCCCAGCACTGATAAATGACAGATAAAAGCCAGGAGAAAACACTGCCACCAGCACTCAGCAGGGGTGGGGTGACGCTGCTCCTGACGTGGTTATTTTCTCCCTGGATATACCAAGCACCACAAACATGCATCAGCAATATATTTTTTTTTCCCCATCCTTTCTCAGCAGTCCTCCCAGTAGGCTTTAAATAGCAGGGGGCAAATAATGATTAACCAGTTTGACGTATTCCAGTGGGTACAGACAGGGAATCCAGACAGAAAGGACAGAGCTGGAGCAGACCTGCTCTACTGCAGCATCTCCAGCAGCATTGTCCTCCTCAGGGTAAAGCCAGTTCAGCCTGGCCTTGCCCTTGCTGCACCTTGAGACAAGCTCCCATCACAGAAATAGGGAAGAACATTATATATAATTGCTTAGTATATTACTCTTTCCAGAAGTAGGGAAGAGTATTTCATGGTATGTTGAAATGGTTGTGGCTGAGCCAGACCACTCTTCCCCTTTTTTTAAACTCTTTTTTTTCCTAATTTAGGCTTGGATAACAGGAAAAAAAAAATAAACAAAAGAGGCAGGTGCCCTGACTTCAAAATATACTTGAGTGTTCCACCAGAGCAAGATGAGGTAGTGAGCAAGCTGAGGAGGAAGCTTGCAGTTGGGCAAAATTTCTAGTTACTGAAAAGGAAAAATGCTGCTTAGACTGATCCCAGTGATGGGATATAACTCTACAATGGGAAGAGTATTAGGGCAAAATATATTATTGCAAAAATAAATATTGTGAAGTAGGGAAATAGGCCCTTCGAGGGGTTTTTGGAGAGCAGTCCCCAAAAGGAATTGGTGAGAATGCTGCTATTTGAGCACTGGAGAATATGTTGTGCAGACCCATCTTCTATAAATGTGCAAAAATTGGTGTTAGGGATTTAATTTCCATCTCTAATTGTTGTGATTGGTGGCTCACTTTGAGTTTGCTTTTGTGTTCTTGTAGCTTTTAGCATCAGAGGACTCTGTATAGCAAAACCTTCCTGTGTATGGCAGCCAGTGGTCTGTTCCTGAGCTCTTTGTACAGCCAGCAATGAGACTTCCTCTCCTTTACTGTACAAAGGATTTATTCCTTTAATATGCCCCTGGTGTTTGTTTTTTTGCTGGTACAGGAGTGCATGTGTGAGTGTGTGCATGTGGCAGTGTTTTACAAATGCCTGCTGTGGACAGAATTGGGCTTCACAGTATGCAAAAATAGCTGTGTGCCACATACAAGGATATAATATTTCAGACGGCTGGAGAAAATGTGATAAATTGAGTTTTTGCTAGATTTGCTGAAATCGAGTTACTGGGGGTTTCACTTCCACAGCTGAATCCTGAGGTTGTAGGAGCTGGCAGGAGTGTGTGTTTGAGCATCCCAGTTTGGGAGGGAGGCTGGGTCCCCATGGTGCTGTAGGACATCTATGAACATCTCCTGGCTCTGAAGAGAGAAGCTCAGATTTCATAGACTCAGTTATTACAGAGCCCCAGAAGTCAGTGTGAGTCCAGGCTGTAGCTACAGCTTTTTCCCTCTGCCTTTGCCTGGAGGATGTTGCTCTTCATTCCTGCTCCATTCTGCTCCATTCCTGATCCCTCATCATTGATGCCTCCAGCTGCTCATTAGACAAAGTCCTGCACTCACCATTTTGAGCCCTGCAAGAGACCCTGGTGTGCAGTGAGGTGGAAAGGCAGGGATGCTGCAGATTTGGGAGGTTTCTGCCTGACCTCCTTAATGCTGGGGCCACACTTGTGTGCTGAGGAGTGAAGCTGTTGAGACAAAAAGGCACCAGGGATTGAGATGAGAAGGGCAAAGGCACAGAGCACTGGTCCCTGTACCAGGCTGGCTCTTGGTGTGGAAGAGTTTTGGCGAGTGGGGAAGTGGAGGAGTTGTGCCAAGTCCTGGTCCCTCCCTTTTTGCATCCTGTCTGGCAGTACCTGCTCTTCTGGGCTCCTTGTAACACCCCAGACCTGAGCCTCTAAATTGGACCTCACATGAGGAGTTTGAGTGCCAAATGTCAGTGCTCATTTCCCACTTTTCTCCCATTTAATACTTGCCTGCTTCCCTTCTTCTGATTTGTCATGTCACCCCTTTCCAGGGGGAAAAGGTGCCTACAACCCTCCTTGCTGCCCCTCTCCCTTTGCATCCCCTCCAATATGTAATAAAAACCAGTAACAAGTAGAGCCAAGGCTGGGTTTGTAACATAAACAGCTATTTACAGTTATGCTAAAATTTCATGAAAGATGACATTTTTAGGTCACCTAGCTGAAACAAATGAAACGATTAACATGTTTGCATTGGGTTTCATAAAAAGAAGTATCACTCTTGCCCAGTGTGGCACTCAGTTCCTTAGGTCCTGAGACCTGATGTAGTGACCTAGAAGCTGAGACAGTTTCCCACCAGGGCTAGCAAGAGCAGGATCTGATTCATAACCCAGTTGGAATGGATGTCTTTTACCATATCCAGCAGTGTCCAGTGCCAGGGTCTGTTATCCTGGTGCTCCATCAGGCTTCTGATGAGGCTGATCTGGGCTGTAAGAGCAAATATCTCCTGCCCAATGCTGAAAGTATGATCCAACCTTCCCTGTCCCATAGATATTCTGCCTTTAAAAGCTTTTTAATCTTGGAACACAGCTAAATACACTACTGGAATCTGTAGTATGGCTTTTAAACACTAAACAGTGAGGGGTAAAATGTAATGGCTTTCTCCTAGCCTAAATAACCAATGGCAAACAACTGTAAAGAGCTCCTGAGCTTGTGTGCAGAGAGGAATTTAGTCTCTTGGTGAACAGGATGAAAGCAGATGTATCAGGATAATACAGGTTTTTGTGGATACCCTTTTAAAAGCTACACCAGAAGCAAGGGAGTGACCAGGAGGTTCAGTGTTTCGGCCACCACTCATAACTGTCTGGGTCACAAGCCAGGACACAATTTCTCCACCTTGCTTGCCTTCTAGGGTGCAAATAGCCAGTGTAATTCAGCAGTATGACTGTCTGGAGAAAGTGGACAGTGTGGGTGAGAAATTTGAGGACCTTTTTCCTGCCTGGGCTTGAGGAAGCTACCCTGGTCTGAGCAGGACATCAGTCAGCAGCAGAGGCTGTCTCACAGCTTATCACCACCACCAACCTCACAGTCTAAAATAGGTAGCAGAGAGACAAAAATAAGGTTGCTAACAGAAGTGTGTCCACTGGTTGGGGTCAGTGTGAGTCCTCTGGAATCTGGTAAGAGCTGTGCTCATCTAGCTTTTCCTTCAGTGGTGACAAGGCAGCATTTGAGACCATTACATCCCTGACAGTCTCAGTTCACATCAGCCAAGCACTATTAGAGGGAAAAGGGCTGGAAGCAGCAATGTTGTCCGAGCCAAACCAGGTAAAAAGAAAGAGAGCTGAAATGGTGGATGAGGGAGCTTCTGTCATGGCGTGCCAGGTGTGCTGTGCCCTGCCTGTGCAGGAGGGAGGCCTGGCTGATGCTGTCTGTCTCTTTCAGGGGGAGCTGCTGAGCCCGTGCCGATGCGACGGATCTGTGAAGTGCACGCACCAGCCGTGCCTGATCAAATGGATCAGTGAGAGAGGCTGCTGGAGCTGTGAGCTGTGTTACTACAAGTATCACGTCATTGCCATAAGCACAAAGAACCCTCTGCAGGTAAAGGTACTAGAGACATTTCAAAGTCTATTTATTCTTGTTTCAATTTTTGTTTCTGGAAGCAACTGGATTTTACCTGTGTGGGTTTTCCTTCCCTGTGCACAGGGATTCATATGCCTGAGACACTTAGAAAAGGTTGCCAGGGGCTGGTCCAAAGAGGCCCCATGTTCTGCTCAGTGGTTCTGGGAGCATCTCTTGGGAGTCTGCTATTTCTGTCCTTGGCAATTCCTATATTCACTTGCCTCCTGTTGAAAATTCCACAATAGTGTTATAACACCTCAGAGCCATTCAAATGTGTTCCTCCACTGGAGACCACAGGTGTGCCTGTCTCCAGGGCCAGGCAAGGACAGCATCATTGTGGGATTTACTGCAACAGAGCACACAATCTGTGACTGAGCAGTTGAGACTCCACGTGTCTATAGTTGTGCCATTAATCCTGATCTCCTGCTGAGGCTCTGCCGTGTTGGCGTGAGGGATAGAGGAGGCAGATGGAGGGTTTTTAGGGCCCTCCTCTCTGATCTCACCACCTTTTTCACTATACTGCTCTCCCACAATCATGGCATGGCATAAGAGGTGTTGACTGATACTCTGGTGTCTTCAAACCTGATTCTTGATGAACTTTTGCAGATGTGCACACAACAGGTAAAGCACATCTTGATGTGAGTGACCATGAAAGTGATCCAAGGACCCACATTCTTTCATATCTCAAAAGCATTGTAGTTGAATAAGTAGCAGTAGAGACTGGTGATTTAAAATCAGGATTCAGAAACCTGTGTGACTATTAAAAATGGGATAAATTATCCTTAATAGCTATTGATTTATTGCAGGGGCAATGCCTGAAGATGCATTAATTGCTGCGTGCCTTTGCTGAGCACCGTTAGTGCCTCGGCCATGAGGAAGCACATTACATCCAGGCACTGCTGCTTAATCAGCACCATCAGGGCTGGAGAGGCATTACAGTGATTTGGAGACCAGGTCACATCTGCAGAGATTTCAGTCTGTCCAGTGCCTGGCCCTCTGCAGGTCACTCTCTGCAAGGAAGCAAGGACAGTGCTGGTGATGGTGCCCAGTTGTACAGGGGAGTGGGGGAATGCAAACTCCTGCTCTCTCCTTCAAATTGTAATCTCTGTGTGGTTTTTTCTAGGCCTGTGGTCACTTACCACACTGAGGAAAAAGAGACAACCCATTAGGACTCCAGACTTAAATGGAGTAGTGAAATTAGGGGGGCATCATGGGGAAACTTTGCTGAAGGGAAGGAAAAATCTGCTTGCTCCTTGAGAGTCCCTACAGCTTCTGATTCAATTTTCCATGAGCCATGGGCTGGACACATCAGTAGTTTCATCCCAAGCCTCAGACCCAGAATATTTTAATTTCTTGGCTCTAATAACTCAGAGCAGATTGAAACACAGTGGGGGAGATGTGGACAGAGCAGCTTTTGTTTATTTCTGGAAAGCCGCTCCATGAGTGCCCTAGTGCTTCCTCAGATTGAGGATGTGATGCTGAGCAGCATTGAAGGTTTGTGGGTACAAATCTGTGTCTCCAGAACTGCCTTTGATGTGTGACTTCCAAATGTTCTGCACTTTCAGGTGGCTCAGGGCTTTCTTCATGTTCCTCACCAACTTAAATTTTGTTGGAGTTGCTCATGGACAAACTCCCACCTCACACACAACATTGCAGAGCCTGTGCAAAGCTTCTCTCTCTCTGGGCTCCCCTGAAAGTGGCCTGCCCTGCTGGCCTTTGCCATGAACACAAACCTGAGTGGCAGAAACAGCTGAGTTAGAGAGCTCAGCTCCAGGAGCAAGGGTCCCAGAGGACTGTGCAGATCTGGGACTTTTAGCCTTCACGTTGCTGGATTAGACTTCAGAGCACTTCTCACAGAAGCACTGGGAAATTTGGAGGATGGGAAGAAGTAACTGGAGTGAAAAGGCACTTGGCCTGGAATAAATGCAGTGTGTAGAGCTGCAGCTGCGTGCCTGGCTGCCCTGTCTGGTGCCAGCACAAAGACGCTGCTGGAGAACAGATGCTACACTGGCATTAATTTGCAAAATCCTGTGGGAAGTGGCTGATGCACCAGGCCAGGACTTCCTACCAGGACCAAGGGCTTGGGCCCCCTGTAACCCATCACTGTGGGGCCCATTTCTCACTACCTCATTTCTCAGTGGCTCTCACCATCTGGTAGGATGCTGGGAAGAGGAGGCAGAGAGGACACAGGAGTTAGGATGCCCCAACACTGTATCCCATAACAAGTCACAGCATGTGCAGGTGGGAGGAGCATCCTTTCTGCTTGGTCTGCATCCCACATGTGGATAACACAGGCCAGCTGGACATACAGGCATATCTCAAAGTCCCTGACCTTTCATCTCAGGGTCTGCTGGAACTTGGGCCCAGCTTTATTCTTACAAGAAATCTTTGAATTTCTCAAGCACAGTTTTTGGAGGGCAAATGCTGTAGGAAGTCAAGGTCATCTATTTTTCTAGACCAACCATAATACAGGCAAGGACCACATAAGCCTCATGTCCTTGTCAAATATAACCTGTTTGGGTGATGCTCTGAGCCTGGCTAGATTCTAGCCAGTAACATAGCCTACCTCTCTCCTGTGTCCTCTCATCTGATGGGCTGCTGGGAAGCCAGATCCAGACAGCTGGCAGACCTGGGCTCCCTGAATCATGTCCAGTTGGTCCAAGCAGAGCACATCCAACACCCACATGTTCCCTGGGACCTGCATGTTTCTCTGCCCATTTTGACATCTGCACATTTTTTGGAGTGCTTAGAAGCACAGCATGGGCCAGATGTGTCTGGAGACTCATGGTGTGGGCAGAGAAGTTACAGCCGGGTTCATGCATAATTAACACAGGCTCCTTCCAGCCTCCAGGCTATTATGATGTTTCATACCAGAGAGAGACCTTTAGTCTGCTATTTTGGCAGAATTAATCTCTATAAATTAACCCACTCCACTCCCGCTCCCTGAAGTGCAAAGGTCTTAAAGCAGCAACACTGCTGACCTGCTGAGACTGGGGGATTAAAGTTGTTGGACAACATAGCAGGTGTCCTGCCAAGCAGCAGTCGGGCAGCAAATGAGCAAAAATATTCCATCAGCTGTGAGCAACCAGGAAATCCAGAGCTTTTGTCCATCCATCCATCCATCCATCCATCCATCCATCCATCCATCCATCCATCCATCCATCCATCCATTCTCCTGCTCTCCAGTTTGCCAGTCACCAAGAATCACAGGCTTGGTGGGTTTAAATGCCTCCCTCCACAGCAATACCATTGTAAAGCCCATGATTTTAAAAAGACCCTGAAGACACAGGGGTTTAGAAGCATGTGATAGTGCTGCCTGCACCCTGGTGCTGGTACACAGTGACTAGGTATCTGCCTCAATGGCCTCTGAATTGTATTTAATCTATCCACATCCACTCTGATGCTCTGGTTTTAGCAAAGAAAAAATCTGTTTGAACCAACCTTCCCAGCAACTGTCTGCAGTCTTGAGGAGTTCAACTCTGATTTACTGTTATGTCTGATTCTTCCTGCCTTGCAGGCTATTTCATCTCCAAAGATCCCCAGTTATCCAGTGCTGGGGTTGGGATCTGGTCTCTGCTCTCCTCTGGCTTCATTTTGCCCATGGTGATGATCTTTTAGGAGCTGATGAGTGCTCTTACATGGGCTCTTCATCAGGACACACACATCTGCAAGAATGGCTGAGCTCACAGGGTATTTGAACTTCAGTCTGAGATCCTGAGCTAAAAAGCTTGAGGCAAGTTTACTGGTGTCTCCTGGTTGTCCCAGCCTGCTGAATCAGTTGTGTTGAGCATGAGCTTTGCTGGTCCTGCTGAGCTGCAGCCTGCAAGAAATGGGTGCAGTCACTGCAAGAGAGACTTCAGGGCCTGTGTGTTATAACAGGAATTTTCCAGGATGCCAGTGCTGTAGCCTGAGTCTTACCAGATGCTGTGGCACATGGAGGAGGGGGGTTTCCATCATTGCACATTTCCATTACATAGCCCTGCTGGGCCCTCCCTTCTCCTTGATGCTTTTCTAGTATCTGAATAAGCCACAGCATCTGTAAGTGTGCAGAAGGGAAGCTCTGCCACAGCAGTGGCTTAATTTTGCTTGGTGAATTTATAAAAAATATAGCCATCCTTCTAGAACATAATTGAGGAGGATGCCCAGGGTCTTGGGACAGCAGCAAGGGGAGAGCCACACCTAAGCAGTGCTGCAAATGATCCTCTCCAACCTTCTAGGAAAAACCTCCTCTTGCTTGTGACCCTGGGTCTGAGAATTAAATTGCTGACTAGCACAGCTCAGGATGTTAATGATGTGTATTAAGGGGACGTGTCAGATACAGCAATAAAAATAAACTGCACTGCCTGAGGCAGGCATAGAGGAGCTCTCAGGGGAGTGCAGGAAGGCTTTGCCAACAAATGAGACTTCTTTGCAAGCTGCTGCAGTAAGACATAGACATCTTCTGCAGGCAATATGTGCCTTGGATATGCTGGTGCTTGGGAACCTTTGTAGGCTGCAGGTGCCAAGGAAAAGGAAATACAGATCAGGCCTTAAATACAATAGTAATGACATTATTCATGTGTGTTACATTAACAGGTTTTTGCTTACAAGCCTCTAACAAGCACTGGAGCAAACAGGGAAACAGGTTTGTGTCAAGTAGAACTTGGAGGTTATGAAACAGTGCAAGAGAACAAGTAACATGACTTGAAGGCACCAGTCCCAGCTTGGTCCCTGACTAAAGTCATCACAAATGTCAGATCTGAGCTCCTAAGAAGCCCTTTCTGAGGCATCTGGGTTGCAGAGCTTTGCCATTTTGGCAAAATGGGAAACTTGGGGAAATTGGTCTGAGACAGAGTAGTGTTTTGCACCTGCAGACATGGGTGCTGTGCCAGAGCACTTGGCCCAGGGGGTGGTAGCAGAGGACAGACAGCTCCAGACAGCTTCTCCAGAATAGTTTGGAGTGTTGGAGCACTTTTCCAGTGCAGGTGGCAGACCATCACAGAGAGCTGCTTGGGCATGCTCTCAAGCCATTGTGAGTGTGGAGCTCACAAAGCTGACCCTGTTATCCTGTAGGAACCTTTAAAGCTTTTTGGTGCCACCAAGTCCTTAGTTCTGCCCTGTTCAGCACTGGCAGAGCATCTGTGGGTCTTTCTACCTGCCCAGAGGTCACGTCCCTGGCTGGCAGCCTAGGTGAGATGAGTTGTTACAGGTGAACTTCAGTGCAGCTCAGTGGCTGCCAGGAGCTCGAGTCATTATCAGCTGAGGGAACAAGGGCTCAGCTTTAGGTCTCTCCCCACAAGGTGGGATTGCTTGACACTGTGATCTTGCTAGATCTTGAACATTTGAGCTGGAGATTTGGAGGGAAGGGGCTGTGTCTGCTGCCAGGCATTCAGACAGAGAGGTTTGGGAGTTTCAGATGTGGCAGTAAAGGGACTCCAGAGCTGCTGAAACCTCTCTTTGCAGCTCTAGAGGTGACCCAAGGATGACAGGGTCACCTGCCAAATCCCTGATCTAATGGCCATAATGAGGGTGGAAAGAGCTTAGGAGAAAGGATAATTTTCTAAGGACTGTTATGAAATCTGCAAGATAGTGCTGTGACTGAGGTGAGCTCTTAAGGCTACCAGTGCAGGGACACATCAAGCTGAGCTCCTGCAGCTGAAATTCATCAGCACATTCCATCTCTGAACAGCTCTTGGGCCTCTCTGTCTGAGCACTTACAGGAGTAACAGGCTCTATTTTCTGTCTCATGCTAAGATCTTCTATCTCATCTTAGTGTGTAGCAAAATGGAATTAAACGATGAAAAAAAATTACTCTAGTTATTAGAGGCTCATGCTAGATGTAGGATGCTAAATTGGAGTTCTCAGGGTTGCCAGAGAGAAAAATACAACATTTATTACTTCCTTTTTTTTTTTTTTTTTAAACTGTAAAATATTAAATTCATCTGGAAGCTGGCTGTTTTCCCCAATGCTCAGCTTTGACCCATTTACCTCCTTGCCAGAGGGTAATCACACCCCAGTGCCACCTTCTGAACACAGTCAGGACTGCTGCTGTGTGTGTCACTGTCACTTGGTGCCAGATGCAGGGGGAGAGTGTCCTACCCCCTGGCACAGCTGACAGACTTCAGGCTCTTCATTATCACCACAGTGAACTTCCCTGCAGCCACTGCCAGCTGAGCAGTGTCAGCCACTGTCCCTGCCAGTGCTCCAGTCTCTGTTCCCAGTCAAGGGGAGCAGGGTTTGGGGTCTGCACTCAGGTGTAACTCTCTGTTCTCTGATCCCATCCCTTTGACAATAGTGCTGCACCTATCCTCCCTTTCTCTGCAAAGCCATGGTGTTGGTTGTACATGGCTTCTAGTTGTAGAAAACAGTTCTTTCTTATCTTTCCTTCATCTCTAATTTCTACCTTGGAAGGACCTGTTGCTACCAGAGGCCTTGCAGTGTGCCAGGCAGATGGTGAGGAGCCAGTCCATTACCTCCTCAAGAGAGCGAAATGATGCAGAATGATTTGGCTGGCACAGTCACACGTGGGTCAGAGTGAGGGGCCTGCAGTAAAGCCTTCACCTGCAGCACCAGGCTGTGCTCCCAGCACTCCCATTCCCTTCCAGTCAGCCACAGGCACTGGAAGGGGAGGTGAGGTCTGGAGAAAGCTGCAGGGGTGAAACTGCAACCCCACACACATAGCCAAGCTCCCTCCCCATCACATGAATTTAGTCCTAGAGCCCTGGGCTAATGGCATTACTTGCAAACTTGTCCTGAATTGGCTTATGGTGCTGTTGAGAACAAAGCTGAGGAGCTGATGGGAGGATGGCAGAGCTGCTTATCCCACCCTCAAAGCCAGGTTTGTGATGGGTGCTGGGTGGCCTTTGCTCTGCTTTATCAGGAGAGGAGTTGCATCATTGTTCCTTTCCTGTGGACTCCAGCAGCCCTGCAGCATTGGGACTTCAGGCTGTTCACTGTCTGACCTTCTCAGTGGCACAAAGGGGCCAGGTGTGTGCCTGGATTTGGTGGAGCTGAGCCCAGTCCTGCTTCTGTGGGGAACAAGCTTTCTCTGCTCAGCAGCTCTGTGGCCATTTCTGTGGCCAACTACCCAATGAGCTGGTACTGCCCAGCCCACCTCACTGAGCTGTACATCCATAGACAATTCGAGGGCTGTCTGCCCTTGCAGGATGAAAGCCAAGGAGCAAGGCTGGCAGAGGCAGAGGAATCTCCTTCAGCTGCAACCCAGAGACCTCAGCCTCTGGCTGAAGCTCTCCTTTGTTCCTCTCCAAATGCAGGAGGAGTGCATTTGGTTCAGGAGTTTGGTCACTGACTGGTTACAGTGCTGTGTGTGCCTGTACCAGCACAAGTTACTTCAGTCAGGGTTCAAGTTTCAGGCTTGCAAAAAACATTGCTAACTCCTGGCTGGCCTGGGCATTAGAGAGGTGTCCAGTACTTGAACTCCCTTCTTGCACTGCAAAAGGATGGGACTGCAGAAGGATTGCTGGGTGATACTTCTGTCCTAGGATGTGTTTGACAAACATGCATGGCACTGAGATCTCACAAGACTGACACTTCATGGGGACACTGAATTTTGACTGAATCTAGACTAAATATTTTCAACTCCTCTGAATCCTCTGTACCTGCAGGAGGTTGAAGTCCATCTTTGTTTATCCTCCTGCCAGTCCCACTGTGATTTCAAGGGTATGTATCTCACAGCTAGAGGTGGCCTATATACTCCAATGCCAGGACAGACTGTCTCTCCTCAGCCTGTTTACACACTTGATTTTTGATTTGCAGGAGATGCTATGGGCCATGTCCCCAAGTCTTGTTAAAGACACCAATTTCTGCTCTTGGTTTTATAGGACAGTTTTCTCAGCAGTGTAAATCTGAGTGGGGAGGTTTTATGCTGGATGACAGAGAGGAGTCTGGGCTTAGGATATTTATAACGTAGCTTATACAAAGCTATTTGACAAAGTGAATGGATTTGGAGGAGTTATTTCTATTTTTTTCTTTTTCTGAGGAAGAAGCATTGACGTTTACCTTGGAGCACAGCCTGAATATGTCATCATCTAAAGGCAGGGTGTCCTGACCACAACAACTTGTGTTTGTAGCAAGTTCTGTGGGATGTTCATTGCCACTGTGAGATCCTACCTAGGGCTGTGATCATGTCAGATCTCAAAAGTGGCACAGAGCCAGCTTATGTGAGGCCTTCAAAAGAAAGCTTGGTTCTTTGAGAGATTTATTCTTATGGTACTGGGATGCCCTGGCTGAGGATGTTGCCTGGCCTCTATTTGAGGGAGCAACTGAACTGGTTTGTGATGGCCATCACAGATCTGCTGTCATGGGGATGCTGTTTTTGGTGTCCATCCTGCCTCGCTCAGGTGGCTGTGCTTTCCTGGTGAGATGCAGGATTCCTTTCCATTGCCTCTTCAGCAGTGCTCTCAAGAAACCCAAGGCCATGCACTACTAAACAACTCCCATGCTCCATCCCAGATGTGGGTGGTGTAAAAGCACCTGTGCCCTTGGGTGCTCTTTGAGATCTCCAGAGCCACCACAACCATCTAAAACAGCGATGTGCTCCAAGTAACTAATCTCTTCACTTTTGTCCTTCCTCCCTCCCTCTTGTCCCCTCCCTACAGTGGCAGGCCATCTCTCTGACAGTCATTGAGAAGGTTCAGATAGCAGCAGCCATCCTGGGTTCCCTCTTCCTCATCGCCAGTATCTCGTGGCTCATCTGGTCGACCTTCAGTCCTTCAGCCAAGTGGCAGCGCCAGGACCTGCTCTTCCAGATCTGCTATGGAATGTATGGCTTCATGGACATTGTCTGTATAGGTGGGTGATCACATCTCACACCCAGGCCACGTGGCAGGAGTGGGACATGGCCTGGAGAGCCAGCCCATGCAGTTTGGCTTGGATGGAGTGTCCACAGCTTTTCCTCCTCTTTGATTTTATGGCCCATTTTTCCCTGTTCTCTCAGCTCACCTGGGTGGTCCCAGAGTGTTTCCTTGGCTGGGCTGGCAGAGGGACCTGCAAAAATACCAGAAAGAAACAGATGTCTGTTTGGAGCAAGAAGAGGGTGGGGAGGTCTGGGGGAGGTTGGGGAGTGTAAGGCTTTAGAGAAACTCCTTTCCTCCTGGAGTAGGTGATTTAGGGTCTGCCCCACACCAGGCATGGCAGGGTCTCTGCATACACAGCTCCTTGGCTCTCTAGCCAGTCTCTGCCAGACAGGAGTGCCTTCCCCTTCTTTGTCCACCTTGGAGCTGCAAGTCCCAACCAGGTCCCAGCCAGCCTGGGGTCTTTGTCAGGTTGCTGGTACAGAGCAGCTCTTTTAAGGATGCAGTGCCTCACTCACACTCACTCACACAAGCCCAGAGAACACAGCCAGCTGCTGGCAGCCTGACCCCAATAGAGTCTCCCTGGGACCATTGCAGATCTGCAGGATGGAGGGACATAGCTGCCAGCACTTGCAGCAGCTCCTGAAACACTCTGGTGAACACCAGCCACCTCCAAATGTGTCCCAAGCAGTGTCCACCCAAGCACAAGATAACTTGTCAGATCAAATGACCCTGACAAGGAGCAAAAAGGGAACCAGAGAGCTCTTCATGTCTGGGTCCTGCCAGTAGGAAAAGGCAGTCCTGTTCACTTGATGGATGTGTGTATGTGTGGATAGAGCCATTCCAGAGGGAAGAACAGACCCCATTCCAGCCCTCAGGAGAAGCAGGACAGAGCAGCAACTGGTGGAATTTGGGTGCAGAAGTAAAACAGACCCAGTGGCAGGGGCAGAATTCTGGACTGCACACCCTGGTGTCCATGTTCAAATGGCTCTTGGCCTCAGCAGCCTTCCAGCACAGGACTTGGGCCTGCCAAGACAATTCCTCTCACTGTGCTAGCAATGAGATGTGAGCTTGGCCTGTAGAGATCATCCTGCTCCTTCATGAGGTGCTGGTGGAGCTACCACATCTCCCCAGGAACAAACTGTGACAAGGGGGCTTAAAGAGAGATGGGAAGCACCCACATGTTGGCACAATAGGCACAGCAGGTGATGTCCTCTTGCTGGGGGAAATGAAGGTGGAAAAAAATTTTTACATGTGTTGTGCACATGTATTGTCTTGTTGGCAGGGGACAGAAGTGGAGAGCTCTGGCCTGGGCAGACATCAGTAACATGATTAACTGGCTTTGATAAAGCTTCCAGAGCTGAGGGAAGCTGATTAGCTCATCTGTTAATAGGAGCTAAATCTTCCCATATAGCAGAGAACAAGCCATGCCAACCTTGAACTGAAGGGGAACTGGGCAGACACATCAGATTTTAGGTTCTTTTGTTTGTTTGTTTCTGTTAATTTTTCTAAGGATTTGGCTTCTATTTCTCTTTTCCACCTTCTCTGAGGGAAAAATAAGTTTATTTGCATCTCCACTGATATCACCATTAAGCATAATGCCCTAAGATGGGAGCTTTGATTTTTTTTTTTCCAGCCAAAGAACAAGCAGACATCCATTCCCAGAAGCATTTCAGAGTCGTGACTCGGGGCATCCCCTTTTCTCATGTTCCTCCCTGCACAGCTGGCAGTCCTGGGGTGCCAGGCATGCTGGCCTTCCCACAAACTCCAAAGCCAGTGGGAAGCATTACAGATGCAGTGAGTTAACATGTCTGTACGTGGGTTCCCTTGCAGAGCTGGCTCCACTTGGCTGTGTGCTGCACGTCTGCCTGTGCTGCCAGGCAGCCCACCCTGCTCATGGAGAGGGGATGTTCTGGGAGCTCTCTCCATTCCTGTAGAAAAGCTCCTATGTGCATGCTGCCAGCCCTCTGTCCCTGCCACCCTGTGGTGTAAAACTTGACTGTACAGTGTATTTTTGCTCTTGCTGCTGCTCCCAGCTCAGCAGTGGAGAGGAAATGAGCTTGAGCAGTACTAGCTGAGAGTGTGTGTTCACTCCCCTCCTCCTGCTCTGCCCAGTTCAAACTCAGTGACAAATGACATCTGCAGCAGGAGCTGTGACTCCCTGGCTGTTGGTGTGGCCATCTCTCTTCTCTGAGTGACTTCTCCTCAGCCCTGCACACATCAGGGGGCTGCACTAGCTCTGGCCTAAAGGCTGGTCTGTCCCCACTGAGAGGCAGTGCCAGGGGAAGGGACTGATCAAAGGGAATTCTTTCCTGTGAACACAGGCTGGGAGTGTTGGGGTTGTTCAGCCTGGAGAAGGTCTGGGGATACAACTTTCCAATACTTAAAGGGGCCTGCAAGAGAGCTGGAGAGCAAGTTAGGGCAAGGGCATGCAGTGATGGGACATGGGTCGTGGCTTTAATCTGAAAGAGAGTAGGGTTAGATATTAGCAAGAAATACTTTACTGTGAGGTTGGTCAGGCACTTGATCACTTGGTGAGTGGATTGCCCAGAGAAGTTGTGGGTGTCCAGTCCCTGAAAGTGTTCAAGGCCACTGGGCAGGGCTCTGAGAAACCTGGTGTAGGGGGAGGTGTCCTGCTCAAGATGATCTTTAAGGTCCCTTCCAACCCCTTCTGTTCACAACTGAGGTGAATTCCTCATTCATTACAACTTTGTGCAACTGTGATGGATGCAGCAATGTCTCCCTAGAAGGTTTGCAGTGAGTTCCTCACTGTAGAACAGCTTTTCTCCCTCTCTTCATCCTCCTTCCAAACTTTGCTGCCTCATGCAGGGTGTTTGGATCACAAATGGTGAAAGACAGCTCTGGAGACTGAAAGTTCTCCTGACTGTCAGCATGGCCCAGAGCCTCTTGTTATTTGTCCCTGGGTTTTAGTTCCACTTTTATACATGCAGGATTAAACCTCTCATAGATAATTACAGTGGCAATGCATCTTAAAATACTGGAGCAATTCAGTGTTTCCTCCTCTGTGGTAGAGCCCTTTTCCTCTTTTGTTACCTAACCTGTAGGGTGGGTAGGAAAGATTTTGGAGCTAAGAAATGCTCAGTAGTAGGGTAAGGGCAGGACATTAAATTCTACCACCCTTGTCTTTTCCAGCTAATGTGAGATGTAATGTAAGATGCTGTCTGTGCATTTCTTTGTAACAGGCTAGGCAGTTTTAGCTAGCAGAATGTGATACCATAGGTCCTACAGTAATTGTATGAAATCCAGTTGTTTCTTCTCTAGCTTCACCCCCAAGTTTTTCTTTCACTAGAAGAGGAGCAGAGGTTTGAAAGACAAGGTGCTTACTGAAGAGCAGATGTGCTGGAACAGAGCTCCTCTGTAGTTCCTGCCAGTTTGCACTTCAGCTGTTCTTGATGTCTCACAGCCACTGGGTAGCCAGTGACTCTTGTGCAGGGGGCTGGTTTATGCACCCTGTCACTGGAGGTGCTCAGCAGGACACGTCCTCTGGCACTGTGGACTCTCAAAGCTGGACAAGCCACCAGCTCTGCAGAGGTGTGACTAAAATCAGACAGGCACTCAGCAACTGCACAGCTGTTTTGTGTGATCTCCTCTCTGCCAAGTCAGAAAGGGATTTAGGTAGCAATTTGCCAAGATAGAGATATCTGTGGCAATCTGCATGGGCAATCCCATGGCAGCATTGATCTCTCCTTGTGGAGTCAAAGGTGAGGCCATGAGTGCTTCCTTGCACATACAGTTCCCTCAGCACTGATCATTGGTTGTTGTTACCCTCAGTTATTCTGAAAGGGTCAGATCATCTCCAAGCTGAGCTCTCAAAATATGTCTGTGTACCCAGAGACTGTTGATCCATGGAACAAAATCCAGGGGTCTGGATTTGACCCTCAGTCACTAACCTTCAGTAACATACTAGGTTTCTTTGGACTTTTCTAGATTCTAGCATGTCCCACAAAATCAGTTGAAATGGACAGGAACCATTATCAACCTCTTCACCCATGATGAAAACAAAAACCACAACCAAAGTAAAACCAGTCTGCTCCTCATGACCAGCAGGACAGATGGGATGGCCCAAGCACCTGGAGCTATGTCCATCTGGGCAAGATAGCCTTTCAACACTGTTCTCCCCCTTGCTCTCAGACATCTAAGAAGCACTGGAAAAGATTGCTTGGGATTTGTGGGAACCTCCAGTACTGGATTTTTTTAATAACCTGTTAGAAAACATATGTCAGGAACAGGTTGCAGAGAGATGATCCCAGTTTGTGAAGGAGGAACAAATTAAATGCTTCTTGATATCCAGCCAGCTTCCATGTCTTTGATTCTGATCTCTCTTTCATCTGTGCTATCTCTGGTCATGTCTGTAGGACAGATATGAGAGTTGGATTAAACTAGAAACTGGTGATGGTGCCAGCATAGGTATTGCTCTGCTGTGAAGTCATCTGCAACACAGACATTGAGAGCAGGAACCAGGAAGGAATGAGAAGTGAGATGGGGACTGTTCATTAGATTAACTGCTCTCTCCATGGTCCAGGAGAGGCAAATCCAAGAGGTAAATCTCTCACATAGCAAGAGATTAGCAGAAGTGCAGTTATTGAAATGCACAGATAAATGGAATGAGTCTTCACAGGCCTCAGTCACTGAGTAGGGAGAGTAGCAGCTTAGAGCTGGGCTGTAAATCCTGAGAGATACCTGCCTGTTAATTAAATGACAGTCCTTGGAGGGGAAAGGAGAGGTTTGCCTCTCTCTCTCTCAAGGTGCAATTAGGGGAAGTCGACATTTGTAGAAAAAGGTGTCATTTGGGGTCAGGAGGATGGGAAAGCATCTCCTGTTAAACACGGAGGAACTCTGCCAGCTAATGAGAGCATGTCACAGAGTAGGCTCAGGCATCCCCAGATGGGCTCTGAGGGAGAAGTGTGTCCCAGGAGGGCCATTAGCAGGCTGTGTGTGCGGGGCTGTGGTGACATGGTTTGTGTGTGCTGGCCTGCTTGGGATCACACAGGAGTGTCCCTGAGGCTGGTGTGCTGGGGGCTGTCCCCACCAGTGCAGAAATAATCTGATCTGCCTCTCCTTGGACCACTGACTGATGGACACTTCTGCTTTGTCCATGCCCAAGTCCCTGCTCCCTGGCTCACCCTCCCTTGGTGCTGAGAGCAGTGCACTTCTGCAAGCACTAAATCCTCGTGCTCTTTGAAGCTTTTCCCACTCTTTCTCTGGCTGGTCCCTGATGGTATTTGCCTTCAAAACTGCACTGCAGCTCAGCAGCACAAGATAGACAGAGCAGGACCATTCATCCAGCTGACGACTCTTGTTGGCACACCATGGCAATCCATTACAGATCAGGAAATGTCTGCCTGCTGTTTTTAATCACAGCTGCCAGAAAGAATAATCAGAAGCATCCAGTACGTCTGACAGCATCTCAGCACAACCATAGGTAATAACATAAGAAATCAATAGTCAATTAAAACTGATCCACAGCATTTGATCTTTCATAGTGCAGTGGGAACAGTAATTAATGGAGCTTCCTTGAAACAGTGACAATTCAAGCTTCTTGCCAAGACTAATGGGGTTTTGTTTTAAATGAGCTTTGCTTTCTAGAGGAAGTGCTGGGCTGAGGCAGCCTCGGGGTGTTATCTAGCCAGGTCACTTGGGCCCTCAGCATTCAGAGGATTTAGGAGTGAAAGTCACAAGGAAATAAAGAGAAACTGAGAAATGAGGTGTCTTCAGGGTTTTCATCTGTATTGATCCCATTCTCAAAAGGAAAGCAGATGTTTTCATTCAGGTCTACACAGTCCCCCAGGGTACCAAGCTGGAAGAATCTTTCCTTGGGAGGGAATCAGTTTTGAGGAAGCACCAAACCCACATATTGGCCTGATGACACCCTAAAGGCAGAGCACAGGGCAGAGAAATTCAGCAAATATCTTTGGAGGAGAGACCTGACAGCAGCCCACACAGCAAATCTGTATGACTTTGGCACACCTGGAAGAGATCTGTGAGAATATACAGAAGTCTTCTGTGCCTTTGATGCACTGCTTGCCATGCTCTTCATTCTTACCCAATTTGCCAATGTAAAACTGGAGCTATCAGGAGCTAATAGGAGTGGCCAGATCCAGGTCCTACCTTCAGAGCAGGCAGTTGGGATAAAGCTAGGCAGCAAAGTCACCTTTTCTTCACCATGAACCCTGGTGTGGACACATTCATCCAAATGTGCAAATCAGTGAGCAAATCATTGATCTATCAGCTGTACAGAGGCTGTGTAGACAGGAACAGGCCCTACAGGGCATGTTATGGGGCTCTCATTCCAGCTGGGGAGCTCCTGGGGAGCAGTCATGCTGGGCCAGCATCAGAAGCAATGCTGCAGAGCTGGTCTGACCACTGGCTCCTTGGCTGTTATCCAGGAACAGTGGATGCTCGGCAAAATCGAGACAGGCCACCCCTCTGCCCCTGAAAGAAGGGACTATTTTTATCCAGTGTTGCATTGATTGTTCCATGAGAGAGCAGAGGGGCAGCTGGCACAAGATCACTGTGTGCTGCCAGCAGAGCAGGGCTGCAGGGGCTCTGTGTGCCCACAGCACTCCAGCACAGCTCTGGCTGCTCTCTGCAGAGCCAGCACGTCGCTGCAGAGCAGACACACAGCTTTGGACCTGGCTCTGAACCCTCTCCCTCTTTGCAGGGAAGAAACTTGGCTTCCAGCACAATCTGAGCAGCACCTGGGCTTTCACACGTGTGCATTCAGCTCCACACTCCTTCCCCACATCCATCCCCAGCAGGGTCCCATGGTCACAACAGGGCTCCAGAGATGTATTTTATCGTGAATAACCATATGGTGCTCTCTGCTCCAGTGGATCAATGTGTTTAGCATTTAATGAGGGCAACATAATTAACATTTTTTTGAGGGGAAAAAAGAAATTCTTTTGCCTTGTGAACTGTATCTTGTGCTCTCAAGTGTGATACATTACAATCAGAATGGTGCTTTCCTGTCACTAAACTCCTTGACAAAATCAAGTGCCCGGTGTCCCTGAGTTAAGTTTTTGTACGTGGGCAGAGGCAGGAGCATTCACCTTCCTGTCACAACCTCTACACTAGGGCAGGAAATCCCCTTGTAGGCAGCTGGTAGGATCTCTCATGCCAGCTGCACAAATTGTGCTATCTAGTAAGGGATGGAAAAGTCCTCAGTTCTGTGCCAGCCTGTGTTTTTCCAACTGCCTTCTGTCCTGTGGCTCCTCCTACTACAGCCTGCATCCCCACAGACACATCACTCCTGCAGGTGGGAGCTGTGGTCCATGGCAGGCTGTTGTGGCTGTAGCAAGAGAATTCAACTCCATGGTCAAAGGTGAGGCCACAGGGGTTCACCCTCCCATGCATAGTGGATGAAGCTGCTTTTGGTGTGTCCCCAGCTCAGTGGGGAGCCAGAAGCAGAGGCAGGAAGAGATTAATATGAAGCCACATTAATCAAGCTCTGGGATCACCTCTTAGATTGATGATGGCTACCTACTAGCAGAGCCATCTTTCAACCCATATACAACAGGCTGTAATGAAGAATGTTACAAACAGGCCCATGGGCTAAGTTGCTAAACTTAATTCTCCCTGAAGCAGTGCTTTTCTTCCTGCACCAAATCCCACAAACAATAGCCTCAGCCTGAGCCCCTCTGCCCCATGGCAGAGCTGCATCCACAATCTCCATACTCTGCCAGGTGGGACAATCACTCTGCTCAGCCACAGCCACATTAAGAGCTTTTTGTGTTCTCCAAGGCTCTTCTCCAGACCTTTGCTGCAGGTTTAGCCACGCTCAGCTCCTTTCACTGCTGTCACACTTGTGAGCTCAGCATTTGCAGATCCCATAGGTCAGGTAAACCCTTACCTGCCCCTCAGCCTCTAGCAGCATTCACTCATCTGGATATTGCAGCCATAAAGGTCTTCAGCTCTGGTGGAAGACTCTTGTGTATGCAGAGAAGCAAGGAACATGTTTTGTCTTCCCAGAGGTCCTGTCCATTTCTGATTTTGGGTCTCTTGACTTCTGCCACCTTCATTCATTTTGAATAGTGCCTTTGTGGGGTGAGACCCATGGGGACATCATCAGGGAGCAGAGAGAGGCTGCAGCACCCAAGGTGAAAAGCTTTTGGAAATCTCACTGAAATCCTGGGTTTGCAGTGAAATTTAATTTTTCTTTTTGGTCATGACTGTGGAGAGAACAGCACAGGACAGGCCACACCATGGTGTGTCCCAGGAGCACATTTATCCCAACAAAGGGCTGGCCAAATTGCACCATCACCACCTTCTGCCTCACATCCTTGGGATGCCTCCTGCAGCTGGAAGGAAAGATGGTCACATCTCTACTGCTTTGAGGCAGTAGAAGCAATCACAATGCACGTGCCAATGTGTGACATCAGGGGCATCTCAGGTCCTTTAATTTAGCCCATGTGCCCTACATTACCCTGGGGCATGGCAAGGGTGATCAGTACTCACCTTTGTGTCTCTCCTGATTGGTTTGTATTTCTCTTAGTGAAAGAGCACTGGCTGGAATAGTCTGGAGGAATTTGGCTCAGACAGAACCTGCATCCCTTAGAAAATGAAAAAATTGTGAAACTATTCTCATTTTTTCCTTACAGAATTTAATTTGCTAATAAAAGCAGAGAGGGAGGCATTAGTTCTACTTTCAATAAGCAAATGTCATGTTTTGATCATTCTTGAACAAAGCATTTTGATTTAACATTTAGAGATGACTGCTCATGCTGAGTATTTCGAATTCAGTGTCAGAATTTGGAACACAACATTTTGAAAAAATTCAATTCCAAATGAAACATTTTAACCTGTCTGCAAATACACGTGTATTCTTCCATTCTGGGAACAATGTGATTTTTTTCAGTTCTCACTCCAAGCAAGTGTGAAGGTAGATTCCCAGGCCCTGCACAGCACAGTGGTGTTGTCCAGCTTTCCTTTTAAAGGAGTGCCCCTGGAATGTCTGAGGATCAGCATGACTGCACAGGCAGTGCTTTGGTCAGGGTAACATTAGCTATGGCATAGGAAGGTTCAGGACCCAGACCTGGAGGAATGGATTCCATTGTGCAAACAGAATGAAGTGGAAGCCAATGTTTTTTCTCTCCTCACCATGAATATTCAACTCCATGGACTTCTGTAGGAAATGTCTGCAGATCTGAAGGTAGAAAAGACCCATAAAATCACTTAGAGACCAGTGCTCTGTTCAACCTAGCTTGAAATTATTATTTACTCCCTTCTTTTAAAGACCTTGCAGTGTCTGTCATGCACACAATGAGTGTCTCTCACCTCTTGAACGAAGCCTTTTCAAGATGTGCAGTGTTGCTGCTACATCCATTTTAAATTCAGAGAGAAAAGAGGTTCCAAGATGATCTACCCAGTCCTAGCTACAAAGCAAGGAGGGGAAACCTTAAGAGAGCAAAAGGATATATGAGTACTGCCTCCAAGCCCTATCCCTCCTGTCCTGGCATAGTTATGGGTAGACACACAAGTGGGAAATGGTGCTGGAGAGGATGATTTAGAGCAAGGGGTTGTTCTGTTGGTGGAGCCCCCATCTCTGTTTATTTACTTACTTTTTCCAAGAAGAGTCTCATTTATTGCTACCTGCATAACTACAGGCTGCCCTTTAATCCTCTGCTTTATCATGCCCTGTGAATTAAATACCACAGGAGTACAAGAGCCCCTTAGGGCACAACATCCACTTTGCTGTAGCTGTCCACAGCCAGCTGAGTTTATAGGAATACTTTGGTTAATGCTTTATCTACTGCCTGAGTAAGGATTTCCTTGGGTTTCATTTCACCTGTTTTCACTGTTGTTCTGGTTTAGGGTGTTTTTTATCACTGTTTTGAGGCAAGGGGTGAAAAAGTCCTGATTTGGGCAGTGCAGGAGGAGGAAGTTGGGGTGGTTGGTAGTTTGTATGTTTACAGCTGGAAGATTTATGGAGGTTTGCTGTGTGCAGCTCCAGGGGTCAGCCCAGCTGCTCTGTCACATCTCTGCAGGACAGCTGGTGTTATTTTCCCATTGCACACAAACCATGTGGGAGTGCTGAACAAAATTAAATTTCGTTCAGTTGGACACCTCAGCTCCTTAATTTTGCCAGTATTATCTCATTTTGGGTCTTACCAACTCAGCCCTACAGGGCCCAGCCCATGTGCTGTGAAGAGCATGGCTGAGCAGAGCTGCCCTGGGATGGAGGCAGCACCTCTCAGAGAAGATGCATTACTTTGCAGCCATAAAAGCTCTCAAAATGCTCCCATTACCCCCAGTTCCCATGAGCTCCACAGCCCCATGGCAGGCAGTCCTAGCTGTCAGCCCAATTCATCCTGCTGGATAAAGCCTTCCTCCTCCTGCAGCTACACATGCCATGTCTGTGGGGTGGACAGCATCCTGCTTCCCAGAGGAACCTGTGGCATCCTCTGCACACAGGAGTCACTGCTGCATACTTGTGTCACTTGAACTCGTGACATGCTGCAGTGCCACGACCTGGAAATTGTTTCTTGTCATGCAGCTCAGCCACATCCTGCAAAATCACAGTTCTTTCTGGGGGAGGGATGCTGCCAGCTGCCCCTGGCACTCCCAGCAGTAATAAAAGAGGGCTCCTCTCCCCAGCCCCCCACACTCTGCCCAGCTGAGGGACTCTCTGAGGTGCCAGCCTGCTGGGTCCATGTCCCACCTGGCAGGGCTCTTGCTGACTCTGGGGTGGTGTTGATGGCTGCAGAGAGCTTGGCATGCAGCATGATGACCTGCAGATGGGATCTGCTGCTCCCATGGCTCTGCCAGAGGAGTGGAGGAAGCAGGCAAGGAGAAGGGCTCTCACTGCACTTGGGGGGCTCCTGGGCCACCAGGGGCTGAGGAAGGCACAGCTGCCTTTGAGCAAGGGGAAATGAGCTGTAATAAACACGAGGTTTTCTGGCTGGTCAGCAGTTGAAGGTTATGGGCCAGCTGGATTTTGTTGTAGTGACCCAAATGGAAGAGTGCAAACCTCCATAAAACACTTCCTCAAGACTGGGAGCAGTTTCTCTGTGTACACTCTGAGAGCTCTCCCCTGGCCATGGTGGTATCTCTCTCGGAGGGGCTCAGTTTCAGTTTTGCTGGAGTCATGGCCCCATGGCCTAGGAGATGCAAGTATGGCATCCCACGCTGGGAAAGCCATGTGACAGTGAAACCTCACTACAGTGAACCTCTCAGCAGAAGGAGGAGTGTTTTGTCTTCCCCAGATCCATGGGTTCCACGATGGCCATGTCATCCCATGGTAACAGCACTCAACAGAGTCCAGCCAGCAGACATCCCAGCTCTGCTGGCCAAAACACTGTTCAGATTCATACATAATCAGTTCTTTAAACATTAAAAAAAATGTGCATTGAGAAAGATTGATAAGAAAATGCCTGATTATAATCAGCTAATCATATTTCCATATGTTAAGCATTCACTCAAGCTCTAATCATTATGAATACATTTTCAATTTATATTTTATCTTATTCAATGCTGGCAATTGCTAAGTTTGCACATCCTCCTAGTACAGTTCCAGCATTATTCAGAGCAGACCTTTGCTAGAAGTGTTGAGGACTAGAGAAATGCTGATCATTGGTCCAGTGTCTTGCAGCTTCCAGAAGTGTCTAAAAGACAGCACCACGTGTTCCAGGCTGACCATTAAGAACTATTCCTGTATGCAGGGTAGACTGCTCAGCTCTTGAAATGTTCTGGGGACAAAAATTATATTTTGGAGAGTGGAGATGACAGTTATGAAGGAATCCATACTTCCTATTCTATTTCCCCAGAAAACAAAGCCTCCCTGAAAATTGGAATGCATCAGTAGTTTGTATGGCAAGCAGCTGTTTAAGGAAAGCATTCCAGAGCTGAAGAAAAGTAAGATGTGAGGATAATGGGCTCCAGAAAAGCAGTGGCAGCAGCCCCAGGGGAGCAGAGCAGTGAGTGTCCCTTGGGAACAGAATCTGAAGGATAAAAGAGCTGTGAGCAGCTCACAGCTGCCAAAAGGGATGATACTAAAGGCACAACAGCAAACTGTGCCTGTGCAGGGGGAAGCTCAGAAGCGTGGGAAGAGAGCACAGAGACTGCATCAGGAACTCTTTGAGGATCCAAAATCAGAAGCTGCAATCACACAGAAGGCAGAAAGAATAACCTTCAGCTAATGAAAACTCTCTAGAAATCGCACAGGAAGCTGGCAGAGTTAACCCCCAAGATGACCATCCAGAGATTCAAAAGGCAAAAAGAACTGGGTTCATAAGCATAGGTGAAGAAGAACAGGCAAATCTAAGAACTCAAATAGTATTTGATAACAAAGGGCCAAATAGTTAAATGTTGCCTTTGTTTCAATCTTCAAAACTTAACTAAAATAATTTTAATGAGGAGAAAGGAGCCCAGGGCAGAATCAGAAAAGAACAGCCTCAAAAGTATTCAAATGAGTTAGCTCTGTCCTTGTCAGCATGTCCTAATGAACTTCAGAGGAAGCTGCAGGAACAGTGGCTGACCCATGAGCATTTCATCATCAGGAACTTGAGGAGAATGCAGGAGGTGCCAGGCAGCTGGGTAAATGCAAGCAGAGTACCTAGCTTTAAATATAATCTCTATAGGATAATGAAGGTAGGCACTGAGGATCAAGGAAATGAAGGGCAAATCAGCTTAACTGATTCATAGAAAGATACTGGATGTTTTTTAGTTAACCAATTGGTGAGCACAGGAATATAACCAGATGTAATTCGGAAAAGTAAATGTACTAGTGGCTAAGGAGGAAGCCATTAGTTTAATATGCTGTGATTTGGGCAATGCTCTTGGTGCTTTGCCTTTAAATTCTCCTACCAGAAAAGCATACTCTAGATTAAATAACTATAATGCAGGTATACAACCAATGGAGAAACTGCTTTCTCAGTAGTTGCCAGTGGTGTGCTGTAAACTGGAAACACATTTCAAGTAGAGAGTCTTTTGGACTCTGCTCTCTTTAATATTTTTATTAATAACTTAGATAATTAAATAGGATGTGCTGTTATAAAATTCACAGATGACACCAAGCTTGGAAAGGCTGCAAGCATTTGGAGGATCAGATCAGCATTTGAAATTTGAAATTATCTTGGCAAATTGGAGGAATCAACAAGATGTAACTGAATAAAGAGAAGTGCAAAACATTACCCTTAGGAATGGAAATCAGAATCCCAAACGCAAACAGGACCAGACAGTCACACTGGTGAAGACAGTGACAAACCAGTTTAATTCATCAGGGAGTCAAAAGGCAGGTGGGGTGCTAGAGTGCTGATTCTACACCTCTCTGGTCTGGGGACTGCACTCTGCTGGGGAGTTCACTGCAGAAAGAGGGGGAGGAAATGAAGAGGTTCTGCAGATGATGAATGGAATTGAGCAGAAGGACATTACCTCATTCTCAGCCTGGTCAGCTCTCCAAATCAGCCCAAGTGCACAGTCACATTGATGCCATCACATTGTTTTCCATTACAAAATTACCTCTCCTGCTGCTTGGTTCACCCTCTTCCCCTTTTCCTGAAGAGTACAGCTCTGCAACCTTTAGTATCAGCCACAGGAGCATCTAAGTATGCCAGGCTGCTCAGAGAACTTGTCATATTCAGCTGGAACTGACCTGGGCACAATGGTGAGGATGCCAGATATTATGTACCCCTTTCCAAGTCTGTATGTCCTGCAACAGATCCTTCTGACTCTTTTCTTGATTTATCATCAGCCACTTTCCTGTTCCTAGGTCAAGATAAAAGGCAACTAAGGATGGAGCAAATAGGATAAGATTAAGGCAAAAAGATAAGTGAGGGCTGAGCTGGTGGAGCTTTGGAAATAAAAGTGCAGAAATTTGAGATTGTCACAAAAGATTAAAGAATTCACAGAAAGGGAGGGGAGGGTTTGTGTATGCAATGATGTCAATAGAGAGAAAGCCTGGCAAATAAAGTGTTATCTCCCAGAAAGCTTGGTTTACCTTGGCCTGAGTCACCACTGCTGTGGAGGCAAACATTAAGCTTTGATCACAGCTGCCATAATCTTCCCCTGACACCCAATAATGAAAGCAACAGAAACAGGCTGAAGCATGGCAGCTGTCTGGCTGAGATGAACTTGAATTTGAAAAGGAAAACAAAAAGGCAAAGTCCTGAAGGTGGCTACAAGAGGTGGCAGGACAGGGCCTTTTTGAGAAGGTAACTGGCTGGAAGGGACTGTGATTTTTGCTCCTGGAGATAATAGGAGTGTTAGTGCACACCTACTGTCAGCAGAAGCCATGTTTTGGTGGTATTCTTTACTGGCAAACAGGTGAAACAGTTCCTGCCTCCAGAATTTTTCTGTTTCTTTCAAGAAAATGCATAGCAAGTGTTGGAATAAGAGGAAGGTTAATTAGAGGCTGAAATTTCTGAGGAAAACATCACTTGGTGGCAGAGGCTGACTGTGTTCACTGCATGTCATTTCTGGGAAACTGCTGCTCCAAAGTTACTTTAAATTGGAGGCTCACAACCCCCTGGGTTAATCTCACAGGATAGTGGTACAGGAACTGATCCCTGCTTCCCCTTCCAGAGACACAAACACAATTCCCTTGTTACATCTGCCAGTGTTCTTCCAGCAGCCCTTCTGGCCCTTGGGCTGAGGACCTTTGTCTTGATCAGCTTTCTTACAAGCCCACTGACCCAATGCACCTCTGTCTCCTCTAATCCCAAGAGAGTCCAGCTTTCAACGATTTTCAGACCAAGGAATTTCATCCAGTGCTGGTCCAGCCAGGTCTCTACATGAGAAAATGGGAATGAGAGCAGCACATCATGAGTGCCCACATTCCTTGGGAGTTTCTCTTCACCAGCACTACAAACTGGGGATTTCATGAAACAGGCAGCAGTCTGGACTAACAAGTTTTGTGTACAACCCATAGAAATGTTCCTTCTGAAGAGGATGGTTTTTCACAGAAGATCCACTTGAGAACAGATTTTGTGAATCAGAAGAGGGTGAGATAAAATGGGGAGGAGCAGAAAAGGACCAGGACACTCCCAGAATCCATCTGAAACTCCTATACAGACATTTCTGTGTTGAGGACTGCACAAAGAGAGAAGTTCACACCAAGCTGCAGTCTTACACACTCACACAGAGGATATGGCTTATGGTATAATTGCTTCTAGGTGGACACCTCAAGTTGAATACAGTCCTTCCTAAATTCCCACTGAATTTTGGCCTTTAAATTGAACATTTCACCTCTGTCAACAAGAATGATTCTTGAGGGAGGGGTATTTTTGTTAAGGGATGCACAGAGCTGAACATAGGAATTCCAATCCCAATTTATCTGAGGCAGACAAAATTTGTTTCAACGAGAGCATTAAGCATCCTGCAGCTTGATATTAACTGATGGACTCTTGCTTACTCTTGGCACTTCCTCTGGTAAATGAATCACTGTTACTTCCGCTCCCATGCCCACCCCTCCACTTGGTTCCTTCTTAATTTTACAGCTTCCTGAGCTTGACACTGGGAAATCGATAAGTAATTTAGAGCCCAGTAAATACAGATGAAAACAAGTTATTTTGTACTTTTATAAATATTTGGAAACCAAAACTATCTAAGAAAACAGCTGCTCAGTTGACTCAGCAACCCATCCATCAGCATCACACAGTTAATTGCATAAGATCATAAACATTTATAATTAGAAGGCAAACAAACAAGAATTTTATAAACAGCCCTCTTGAATCAGGCTGCGCATTAAATATTTGTGATAAGGTAATTAAGAATAGATTTACAGTCCTGGCTGGGTTTTTAATACTTTGTAGAATGGATTTGACTCTATGGAGAATGTTCTACAGCCAAAGAGAAAACATTTGATTTTGGCTCTTTTATCCCAGGCTTAAAGTGGTCTCTGAGAAACACTGAGAAACATTGATCAGAGTGGAATTTCATTCATTACCAATCAGACAGCTCATTTAAATGTATGTCTAATGTCCCTTGTCATGGGCTGATCCACTTCAGGCATGCTTCAAAGCTCTGTCTCCTTGGCTGGATCTGCAGGCTTTCCCTGTCCTGCTTTTTATGGTTGATGCTTTGATCAGACCACGTCAGAATTCTCAACCATGTTTCAAAGCAGGGAGGAAATCCCACGTTTTTCCATTATGACATCATGGGGTTTGGTTATAAAAAGCCAGCAGCACTGCAGGGTTACAGCTGTGCAGTCTCAGTGGACTGTGGGAACCAGAGGTAGAGCTCTCTCCTACTGTAGTGCCCTACACCATTCCCTGTCCCAAAACAGTCAGATCTGCATACAAGCTGTCCAGTGGAGTTAGTTCTACAGCCAGTGAGCAGGCCCAGCACCCCATTTCAATGAATGTGCATCCCCCTGAAGCTAATCTGAGATCAAGTCAGCAGGGCTTCTAGTTATACTTAGAACCCAGGAGGCTGGAAATTCAGCCTGTACTGAAGCAGTGATTTAAATTCTCTAACATCAGGTGCTAATCCTAAGAAAACAAGTGGCTGCATCTGTTCAGTGAGTAATGGGGAGATCAGCCCTAAGGGTAAGATGACCACATATTTTGGGGTCTGATGTGGCACAGGTTTTCTCCAGTAATTATATGCCATCAGAAACTAGAACTATCTGGAAAAGGTAGGTGGTGGCTAAAGCTGTAGCATTTGATTAATCAGGAATAGCTGTAAAGCACTTTATTCTGTGGTGCCTATCATCTCTCTACACATTGGTCAAGTCAACCCCTTTGTTCAGCCATGGGTTTGATTCTGTGAGTCTTGTTCTTGTATTTTTATGCTTGCAACAGGAAAGCAAGAGAGCTATTCTTCTTAGAAAGGTTTTTCATAATCTTGATCCATACCCAGAATGGTAAAACCTTCATCATTAAGCACAGTGAAGCCATCCATGTGCCAACTCACCCAGTCCTGCCTGCTGGTCTGGCTTCAGTTACATGGGACACAAAGGCACTTTCCTAAGAGACAGATGGCTGCAAAGCAGGGACACTCAGACTCCCCTTGTTTCACATAAATCCCATTCTCTAGCAAAGCTTGTGAGATATATTATAGAGTGCCAGCTAAGCCAGTCTACAGGAGATGTTGCAGCTTCCTCCAGCCTCAGTGGAGAAGATCTGTGTTGCAGCCACTGCTAGACCTAGTGCTTCCACAGGGTCTAGCCAGAGTCTGGCAACTTCAATAATAATAGCAGAGCTTAATACTCAAGTACTGTCATCATCCAAGTAACTAAAATGATAGAATTCCTTAGTCCTCATGCAGGGGTAGGGAGGATGATAGAGAGATCTGGGAGATGAGATAACTCCTGGGGATATAACTGGAGGGGCCTGAGCTGCTCTTTCTCTGATGAGCACAGAGATCATTAGCAGTGCAGTGTCCCAGAGCCCAGAGCTGTCCCCAGACATCAGCCCTGGGTGCAGGTGGCAGCAGGACACAGGCACTGCTGCTCTGCACACACTGGGAGCTCCTCTGCCCTCCCTGTCAAGCGTGTTGAGGTCTCCCTTGAAAGGAGGCAATGAAATTCAATGAGGTACCTGCTCTGCAGATGAGCAAAACTTTGCCTTGGATCACAAACCACTTATGGGTACAGACAGATCTCTTTTCCACTCAGTTGCTGCCTCTGGCCTCCACATGTGTCTGCTCTGCTGCTGTGTGTGGGGAGAGACACGGGCTGTGCACACACGGCTGGTGCAGCAGCCGTCACTGACACGTCAGCTGCAATTCCACCCCCTCCAAACACACGCCTGAGCTCGGTGAATCATGCCTATGCAGCATGCAAAATTAGCCCAGTGAGAGATAAACCTTGGGCATTTGTTGGTAAACAGATACTCTTTTGCTGTAAGAGCATAACTCACTGTGCTCCATTTACGATCCATTTACTGATGGCGGAGATAAAACTGTAATCCCTCTAATTCAGGAGAAAAAGGGATCCAGCAGAGGAGGAGCACCAGTGCTCTGCCTGTTGGTAATTAAAATACAGGATTTATCATTGAGAAAGCTCTGGCTGGAGAGCTGAGCTTAGCCAGCTAACTGGGGGAAGATGCTGGGGAGGGTTGATGGTTCTTTCTGAAGTTTTGTTTGTGTTTTATGTTTATTTCTTTCCCCCTTCCCTCCAGGTCTAATAATACACGAAGGGCCCTCGGTTTACCGGATTTTTAAACGGTGGCAGGCGGTCAATCAGCAGTGGAAAGTGCTGAACTATGACAAAACAAAGGACATGGAGGAGCAAAAAACAGGGACCAGGACAAATCAGCGCCCCTCCTCCCAAACCAACCACTCGTCCTCCACTGGTGGTACAGCCACTAACTCCGCTCCGGCCGACAGCGGGGCACGGGCTGCCGGCCATGCCACAGGCACCCTCTCTGACCACCACTGTGCTTACACCATCCTGCATATACTCAGCCACCTGAGGCCTCACGAACAGAGGAGTCAGTCTAGTAGTAACAGAGAGCTCGTCATGAGGGTCACGACGGTCTGAGCCGAGGAATTCAGGAGGCCTTAACACGAAGCGGAGGAGACAAAAGAACTCATAAAGCAGAGGAGCATGGTGTGCCTTTTTCTTTCTCTTTCCTTTTTTCTTTTTTTTTTTTTTTCTTCTCTCCTTTTCTTTTTTCAGTAACTGCACAAGATATAAGAGGCGGCACCTGGCCAGCTAAGGAAAAAAGCAGGTGGAGGGAGAGCTGCACACTCATGCTAAAGAGGTTAATGTTTTCCAGCCTGTTTAAAAAAAAAAAAAAAAAAAAGAAAAAAAAATGAAAAAAAAGAACAACACAAATCACAAAAAAACCAACAAAACAAGTGCAATACAGACTACAAACTGAGTAGGCAGAGTTCTGGGGAAGCAGAGGAACAGACGGTTTAGCATGTCTTACAAATCCTATTACCTGGAATAGGTAACGCTCTGTGCACAGCCCCCGTACACACACGCACGCGCACACAAACACACACGTAGTGTGAGATCTATGAAAACATGGAAGGGAATGAAATACTTGGAGTGTTTTTATTTTTCAGACTCCAATTAACCAGGGCTATGAGTTGTTTTGTTTCATGAGTCACTGGAGCCTTGTTTGATTTACCATGGGGTACCTGAAATGAAATGGCTGGGGATTTTTCAGTATTGATTTACAGAAGAGAGGTTGAATCATCTCACTAAGAAAATCTTAACAAAATCCAGGCATACCCAAATTTCACCAAGAAGCCTGCTTTTTTCATAATGTTCCTGACAAGGGGTTTGTGAGGGTAGGACTGGGAGGGGGGAGGGCGCTCCATGACCTTTATTTGACGTATAGGCATTTTTGGCAAATTTTGTACAAACGTTCCGCAGGTGTTTCAAGCACAAGTACTGGTGTGATTCATGCCTTCATAACCCCAAATCCAGCATCCAGACCTTGCCACCCACACACATCATTTTCCATGCAGACATTCCAGGTTAATTTCCTTCCATTTACTCTAATCACAAGAAGCTGACCCATCTTTGGTGGGTTTCTGCTCCCTTGCTGATTCAGACACTCATGCATTAGAGATGTACTTTTTTTTTTTTTTTTTGGGTGTCTGTATCTCTGCTGCTCAATTTGCAACAGTCTCACTCAGTCTTGTAGGCTGATCCTTTCACATCCAGTCTGTTAGTTTATTATAGAGTCTATTCCATTCAATCATCCAAAAGAGAGTTAGTCTGAAGAGGGAGCACAGTTGCTGACTGACTGTGTAGCACTTCTAATAAGTCTCCTTCTCTGGGATATATCCTTGAAGGTATCGGTTGCTCTTCAGGAACATTCTCTTTCAATGCACAATGGCTGAATCATTTGTGGATATTAAAGGGACACTGTCAAGTACTTTTTAAATAGTTTTTAGGGTTTGGGCTTTTTTTACTCTCCATTGTTTGTAATATTCTCTTACAAGCTTGAAAATAAAATTTCTTTCCCTACTGATTTTGTCCTTTTCCATTTGGGCATGTATGGTTCTCTCCACTCACCCCATTCCTTTCACCATCCCTGTCCTTCTCCTCCCCACCTTTCTTCTGCGACAGGAGGAAATCCATATTTCTGATTTCCTGCTGACTGTCCTCATTCTATGGAGGTTATGTCCCAACTCTACGGGGTTGAGTTCTTTTGCAGCTGTCACAGAGGAAGCAGAGGAGCAGGAACCCTAGAAATATGGAGATTAGCTAGTTGAGGAGCAAAAGCTCAGCTGTCACAAAACAGTGACCCCACAGTGATCAAGCCTGAACCCAGCTCCCTCCAAAATCAAGATAATGTCTTCAGCCAAACTGCATCCATTTACCAGCAGAGCTAAGCAACATTGCACAATGGCTGAATGCAGCTGCCTCCATCATCATACCAGCAGCTCTGGCACCTTCTGTGGAGACAGGGCAAACGTGGGCTACCAGCTCCTTTGGCAGCCAGGCTGTCACAGGTCAGGTGCTCTGGACTGGAGAAGGTGTCCAGCTTCAGCCTCTGTGTTTGAACACAGCAGCCACTCTGCAACGCTGAAGGTGGAGGTTAGCAGCTTAAGGCAAGGTCATATTTTTCACCTCAATTACTTGACAGTGTCCCTTTAAATATCAGAATGCAACAGAACAGGCATTTACTTCTCTGGCAGAGAATGTGGGAGGTGGAACACCGTCCAAGAAATCCAGCTTACTGAGGACCAGTGTGTAACAGCATGGTTTCTGAGGCCACTGTACCTTTATCTGAGCAGATTTACTGTCTACCAAAGAGTGCTTTTGGCAGAGGGGAGAAAAGAGATGGTGGTGGGCAGAGGGAGAGGGAAGGGGCAGTTCCAATCATCTCTGAAAGTAGCTATCCCCCAGAAGGAAGGTGTTGCAATGAATGATCTCTGAAGAACTGCTTCAGTAGAGAGAAACCTGGCCAAAGCAAGCAAACACAGCAGCCTCTCACCCCTATGCCTGTTCTGGAGGCTGTCCTCATTCCAAGAGATGAGTAATTATAGTGCTTTTGGGAAGGGGGAAGCATACCCAGATGAAGGGACGGCTGTCACCCATTATGTTGTTTCCCTCCCTGCCCTCCACTCATTTAATATGGAGAAGTCAAATTCCTTTAATTTGGCTAACAGCTAAAATTTTATGAGGTCAGAAGCACAACTTGCTGTGAAAGAGTGGTGCACTCTGAGCACACAGGACTCTGCATACTCTCACTCCAGCTCTGCCACTGACTCTGTAGCCTTGGGCTGTTTGGCTCAGTGTCCCCTCCACGCAAAGGGGAATAACAATACGTACCTACCTCACAGGGGTGTTGTGAGTATCCACGTTGGTGAAGCCTGCCGAAGTGCTGAGTCTGCCAGCGGCAGTAGGAGGTGTGTGGTGGGGTGAGCAGCGCTGCCCTTTTGCTGGTTACAGTGTGAGACACAGCGGGAGTGCATCGCCCTCTCCCGCCGGGAGACCCTCCTGGTGGGAAGCGGAGGCTGTCGTCCGAGTGCCCTCTCCTCCATTGCATGACATTTTAAGCGGCTGTGAGGTGCAGGGTAGTGACAGACATGAAGTCCTACTTGACCAGGGATTTGCTACAACGTTTTCTATATCTGTGGGGTTTGTTGGTTTGTTTTTTCCATATATTGTGCTTAGAAATAAACTTTCCACTTAGGGCTGGCGGTTTGGGGTCTATTCTGTTGCATGGCAATGTATACAAGTCTTATTGTCTGTCTTACTGTGCAAATGATCCCGCAGCCCAGTTTCAGAGATGGGCATGGTCTGAGCCTTTTCACAGCGGCATAAGACTCAAAAGCCTGTCTAGACTGTTTAATATTTAAACAACTCTATGAACTTGTCAATTGTATGTGTTCTGTGCAATACGAAGCATGTCATTAGCTGGCTTGATGGGCAGAGGGGCTAAAGGAAGGTCAAAACTTGTTCAAGGAGCTTCATACATGTGCCAGCATGGAGCCGAAGGGCTGCCACCAGCAAAGTAAACTTGGGGGAAGCCATTGGAAACTCTTTTCAGAACAGTTTACTCCACAACAAGGTACTTCTGAGTTTACGAACTTCTAGGCTGCCAGCCTGAGAGAACAAGTGCAAACTTAGTGCGGGGGTTGGGGTTTTGAATTCCCTTTTTACTTCCTCAAAGTTTTGATGGCAGAAGTACTGATGAGGATCTCTTCCTTCCATAGCACAGTTCTCTGTCTCCCACAATCTCCTTGTGCCGTCCCCTTTGTGCTACTATGCAGGACTTTCAAAGGTGCAAATGGAGACAGTGCGCTCCCGGGACATGAAAAAGAAGTTGTGTATTGGAGGATTCTAGCAGATAGATGAGATGGGGCAGAGCTATGCTACAGAGGCATCTCTTCTTCCCCACCTATTTCTTCTAGCCTTGTCTGCTGGGTCCCTGAAGAGATATTCCCTCTACTTTGTTACAAAGCTGTCAGATCACCTTCCACTGACAACAAAGCTTGCAGAGTTTGGCAGCTGTTTCTCCCAATGGAGAAAATTCTGGGTCCTATCACTGTGGAGACCCCTCAGTTCTTGGGCTTTGTGGTCCTCCAGCATTGTTTGGGGGTGGTCAGTGTGGAGGACTCTGTTCAGCCATCATCAGAAATCGTGTGTATGGTCCTGCTCAATCTTGTGATTTCTGCCAGTCCCCTGATTTCCTGTCAGCTTTTGACAGGTCTTTCTGGTAATGCTTTTCTGGTTATGCTCATCAGAGATGTTTTGCTCTGTGTCAGTTGCCAATGCTGTTCTTGCCTACTGAAACATCAGTGCTGGCCTCAGCTTCCACAGCTCTTCCATTCTTGCCATCCTGTCTCTTGGTAAACATTCACTGCCAAGTTCAAACCCTCTTCCTCTGTGCCTGCAAGGGGTCAAGCACATGCACTAACCCAAGGGTCACCAGAGAACACAGGGACTATTAAGAATCTGTATCAGTAAGTCAAACTCTATAATCATCAGTCTTTAATATGTATTTACTTTGCCAATCTTAGTGCCTGCTGTTAATTGGTTGCTACAAACAAACTACTAATGCTGGCAAAACCCATATACCCAGCTAACACTTGTTTTTCAATTTAAAATGTAAAAAACTATGGGCTGGTTTTCAAACAAATCCATTGTGTTCCCTGTTGTGGTTTCCCAAGCAAGGTGGTGAAGAGGTTCTTGTGTTACCTTACTGTGATGGGATGGGCAACCCAAGGAAAGAGGAAGTCAGCAGCTTAGACTTGAGTCAAGAGAAGTGTTGGCTACCCTGTTTTCACTCAGGGAGACAGGAAAATATTACTCATGCCTGCCAGATCCCTGCCTCTTCTCAAAGCCCTTGATCTGGCAGCAGTAAAACACTAGAGCAAATGACAGTAGCTGGAGGATCATTCTGAAGATTTTCCAGTTCTGAAGACCATCCTCTGTCCACATGTAGTAGTCAGTCATTCCAGCATCCTCTCTTTATTTTCCTTGAGAGAAAAAGATTATTTTGACTAAGCAAAGCACTAATGCTCTTCAGTGTGGAAAGAAAGTGCACCATTAGCACTTCTAACCTGTGGTACATCCACCAGGATTCCTGCCCATCTCCTTTTGAGAATGCATGGTCAGAAGAGCTGCTCTTTCCTCTTACTCTTTTATGCTGGTCAAACACTCGGCGGAAAACAGTCAGCAGTGCAATTGCCTTAGTGACTACTGGCTGAGTATCCTGATCTCCACCCTGAGCATCCATCACCTCCCCTGTGACTGTTCCTTCTCATTCCTGAGGCAACAGATGCCTCATCTCCTCTGCCATCCCTAAACCTTGGTCCTGAAAATCTCATGAGCAGACATAGAATTCCTCCCAGACTAGTTTTTAAGTCTTGTACATCCTTCATGTTTCCAGACATGCAAATCCATTCCATTGGTGAACAATGACATTCAAATCCTGAGAGGACAAGTAAGTGTAGGAGCCTATTGCATTGACCTTCACCATTTCTTACATGCTGAAGGAAATATGGCAAAAACACCAAGTGGTTTCCTATATTTGGCAGCAATGGACCAGTGGATCTAGGAATATTTCCCTCAGTAATGCAAGTCTGACATGGCAGCAGTTACTGCAGGCAGTCTTTGATCTCACATTTATCATGTCAGATAAAAGGAGAGCAGAATCTGACAGTTCTGTCTGTTTACACAAACATCAAAAACTATCTTAGTTCATTATTCAAATTACCTCCAGGTCAGTGGGTGAATTTCTCCTTTAATGAAAGAATTATGTTTTTTTTCTCCCAGAACTAGCATTGCAAGATAATATATTATGTAAACCTATACATATATATTTATAAATGTTATTCTGAAAACATAAAAAAGAGGAAAAAACCTAATACAATACTTGATTTTTGAATAAGTCTTGACAGGAGCTAGGGAGTTGCTGTGTGGAAAATGCAGCATAGGGTTTGACTTCAGGCAAAGAGAAGACACAAGAGGGAAACACTTTTATGGTACTCTGGGCCTATCTTTGGTTCATGCTCATTACTGTATAGCATTTAATTAAGACAGAAATATGTGGAAAACAGACACTCAGCTGCAGCACCAGAAAACAGACTAAAGACCCCTCAAAATTATCTGAGCCATACTCAAACAAGCACAATGATGCAAAAGCACAAACAGCTGCCATCACAACTGCTTGAAAAGAGATGGATGTCTAAATGGGACAAGAATTTAGAAAGAAATTCTATTCCAAACCACATTGTCAGTATTTTTGCCATATTTTTTACTTAAAATAGGAAAAAAAAAAAAAAGAAAATTTAAAAGGAGGGTTCTGATACCTAAGTCTTAAAGAACAGTAGAGAAGAGGTACCAAGAGAAGATGCTCCTTTATATGTTATGTTATGCATCAAGATGTGCTTTGCCAAACAGAATTAGGACATCACATTCAGTTCCCTGATCATTCAAAGAAAGTCTCAGTGACCAAGTCTGCTCAAGGAGTCTTCCTAGAGTGTATCCTTCTCCAGAGGACCGGAGCTCCCATCTGGATGGCATAGCTGGCATCAGGCAGTTTGCCTCCAGCTGCACTCTTCTGTGGCAGGATCCCCATCTGTTGTTAGCAAGTCACTGCTGGGCAGCTTTGATGATCTGACATAGGTTATGATATTAATAATCACAAAAATTGCACATGCCCATCATGCCCCTGCAAGTGACCTGTCTCATCCTTTCACAGCTCAAGTTGGTGAGAGCTACTCTGCTCTTTGGTCCTCCCCAAAGGAGAGCTTTCCTTTAAAATCCAGCCTGCCACACTTCTCTGGGAGTTTTTCTACTATGCTTTGTTGAGGTTCTTTTTCCTTTAAGGATAAACAGACTTCTGATTAACGCACCTGATCTTATTTTCCAGCTAGAGAGACAAAAATTAATGTTCTCTGACCACTGATCTCAGTACCTATGTTCTTATGAAATTATACTCCTCCTTCCCCTTTCACTCACTACTCCATGATCTTCACTTTCCTTTGGAAAGAGGTGATTCACTGCTGCCAAATAGTAGAACATCTCTCTGAGATGGGAGTCTGGACAGCCCTTCTACTCCTTGCTAACAGGCACACAAAGCTTCCTCCCATCCCTCTAGACTGATGTGGCCAGCAGAACCCTTTTTTATGGAGTTTCACTTCTTGATCCAGAAGAGCAACTGCTTTCAGGCATCTCCTTCACTGCTATCAAGCTGTGGGATAATGGCATGGGGAATCTTTTGTTTCTTAGCCTCAGGGTAATTACAGTGGATGATGTACCTGAGCCAAAACCAGGGTGTGGACAAAGCACTTGCATTTTAGATGATGGTAAACCTGGGTGAGGCTTGTTCTGACTGCAGGAGAACAAGAATCTTTGTCAGCTTCCAATAGCAAATAAAAATGGCTTTGTTCCCTTACCTTTTTAGCTCATTTACATCAGCTCTCCATTACAAACAAACCCTTTTGTAGGCAATGCAGGCCAGGCCTGGGGAGGAAATCTTCCTCATTCCAGAAGCACAACCAGCCCATAGCTATGCATCAATCCCTTCAGGACTTTTGCCCCTGAGAGGCTGAGTGCAAGAATGGAGGTAGCTAGCAGGGATGGCAAGAACACTTCCCTGGATCTTCATCCCCAGTGGGCAGATTTTGCATCTCTACATGAGTCCCCTTTGAAATCACCCTAAGGCCTCCTTCAGTAGCACAGGGCCTGCCAGGAGAGGATGCAGTGTCTCTGCATGGATCCCCCAGGCTGTCACTGGGATCCTCATTCAGGCCTGCAAGAAATCACTCTGTTCACTGAGGGTTGAGAGGAGTCGATGGCGTGTCCATGCAGAAATACTCATTGAGACCACTGCAGAGATGTCTGTGGAGTTGGGAGGGAGGGGGTGGTTTTGTTCAGGGCAGGAAGCACGGGGAAGGGAAGGCTGCAATGTAAGGAACAATCAGCCACAAGGGAGGGGCTGACAAAGAGGAATGACCATGTCGACTGTGTTACTGTCCCGTCATTCTCCTGAACCCAGAATGGAAACTTCCAAGTGCTCTTCATGAGCTTACGTTTATTAGAAAACTATTCCTGGGTGTTCAAGATTGTTTTCTAATGAAAATATACATAATAAAAAAAGAAAATCAATGACTCTTGGTAATCTTTTCCTTTCATCTCTTCCCTTGTAACACATTGTGAAATTCACCACCTTTCTCATTTGTTTGCTACAATAAAAACTCTTTCTTTCTGGTCACAATCCACACAGGGCCTTACAACAGCAAACTTTTTATCTTCTCTTTATACATCAGAGGCCAAGACTTCACGTAAGGAGTTTTGAACAAAGGGCCAGGGCTCAGCATGCATAGCACTATGTGTTAGCACTTTGACTTATCATTTGTCTATAGCATTAAAAAGCAAAAATTGTTTACCAAACATCTCTATAAGGTTCCTGTGTAGTGTTTTGCCTGTGTTCAAGAGAGAATCTTGAGTAAGTACATGCAGATATCTTCAGAGTACCACCCTGATGTGCTGTGTCCTTCCCAGGGACTGTACAGAACTGCCCTCAATAGAGAACATCTCCTGTCCAAGCAGTGTTGGAGTCAACCTCTACCCCAGGGCTGTATCTTCTACAGACTGCTGTGGAAGCACCAAGACACAGGGAATGCTCAGAGCAAGCATGCACAGGGAAAGGGAGGAGAGTGGAAGCAATCACCAGTGACATGGTTGGAAGGGGATGGGAAGGAGCTGGGCTAGATCCCCAGCTCCTCTTCTGAGTGCACAAGCAGCCTGCTGTACCCCAGGACATCTTCTGAGGCTGCCCTCTGTCTCTGAAGTGCCTCCTGAATGCCTAGAGCATCACTTGTCAAGGTGGTGTGCCCAGAAGCCCAGTGCCAGCAGGCACTCAGCCTTCCTGTCCCAGGAGGAAAGCAGGGGTCACAAGATGGTCACAAGAAGCTCTGAAAACTCTGCTTATAGATCACTGAACTTTCCCATGCTTGCACATGTGAGGATATTGGTCTGTAGAGTTAGGCAGTCTGTTCCTTATCCATCCTCTGAAAGCTGACAATTCCTTTTCTTCTCTCTCTCTCTCTTTTTTTTTTTTTTTTTTAATATATGTTTATTCCAGTAAGTCTATTGAAATGCAGAGAGAGACAGGGAGAAAGGAACAAATGGAGAAAAGTAAATAATAAATAAAAAATAAATATTACCTCTAACCAAATTATTCTTAATAGAATGTATTATTCCCAATTCAAGGTGCCTCCAAGGGCTAGTTTTATTCAGTGCATATAGCTCCATTGCTAAAAGCCATCATGTGCCCTGCACCTGCTCAGACCAAAAGTAATTTCCTACACCAGCCAATCACAGCTCTGCTGAATTGTAGCAGCTGTAACACACTGGTCTTTGCCACCTCAGTGGATTTGAAGAGAACAGGGATACTGAAACACCAGGCTTCTCTACAGAAATGTAAGGCAGTCTGTAATACTAGTTTTGAGTGATATTGCAGCCTGGATTCCCTCACACACAGAAAGGAGTGTTGCCAAAACACTGGGATCTGAGCTCAGGCTGCAAAATTCACAGCAGAATTGCAAAAATCACAGGCTCAAGAGTAAAAAGCTTTAGATGCAAAGTGGTGGCAGGAAGATATTCTAACCCCTGGAAACATGAAAGTATTTTGGTTTAGAAATGGGAGGAAATTTCAAAACTTAAACTACAGTGAATGTAGGTACAATCTGAATGGGAATTTATTTACCTGAATCTTAAAGAGAAAATAATCTGGTTTGAGAATTTCAAGCAGCAAATCAGTGCCTCCCATCCAGAAGTTCCTGGTGACTTCTAGAGGCAGTATAACAGCTGTCCCCCATAATGGCCAGAGGATGCCCATCTCTAAAGAAGATGGCAAACAACTGTCTGCAATTACAGTGGTAAAATTCCCAATGTAATGTAAGTCTATCAGAAAAAATATCTATTAATTTTGAATGAGATTACCTAAGGGGCTGACATCAGCAGGATTTTTCCTCAGGCTTGAGTGGGCACATAAGACCAGGGCTGTGCCCTTGGGGCATTTTGTTCTCCCAGCTCCTCAGTACTTTTCTGGCTTTGCAATCCTTAAGAACAGCTACATGCAGTCATGCCTTTGTGTGTAAATATGTCCTGTGTGAGGTGGCACCAAGTCACTGCAAGGCCACCTGGATGGCTCCTGCCATGCACTGTCTTACTGCCCCATGAACTGGCATCAGCCAAAGTGCAAACATAGCCAGATATCTGCATCTTCAGGGGAGAAGAGCCTGTTCACAGGCAGAAATGGTAGATCAGAAAGCTATAACTGGTATACAGGGAGGCAAAATCATTTCACTTCAGTGCCACCTTCCACATACAAATCTTTTCCATTCAGATAAGGTTTCTTGGTGTTCTGAGATGCCAGATCTGGAGCTGTCTCTGCTCACAGCACATGCAGTGACCCTTGAAGTCTTCAGTCTCAGTGAACCACCTCTGTGAGGTGAGCAGTGCTTAAGGCCATCTATTTCCACCTGTCTTTGTACGTATTTAATGTAGTCATCTACAGCTACAGCTCACCCAAATTTATACATCTAAAGGCCCCTTGTCAAATTCTAAGCTTTCTTAGTAATCATCAGAGAAAAATAGGTGCCTCCTAGGAATTATTCATCTCAATTGTGTTCAGCACCAAACTGCCCACACAGTTGTCTAGGATGATTTGAGATGCTTGACTGGCCTCCATTGTCTCAATTTTACATTGACACCTATCTGTAAAGTTAGGAAAAAAGCACCCAGCCCTATTTTGCATGTACCATGTATCCAGCAGTTGCATCAGTCATCTTTCTCCTGACTTTATTAATCAGAGGAAGAAGTTTGGCTGCCCAGAATGAATAAAAGATCCCCAAAGCAGTTGTTTTTTCACTTACTGAAAAAGGGAGAAGGAACCTTTGGCAACTGTGAGGTTTTCCTACTGTCCACAGTCAGTATGAGACTTCAACTACCAAACCTCTCAGCCCTACAGGTAATTGTGCTTAGGGTCTACAGATCATTACATCTGCTGCTTGAAACCTGCTCCCATTCTCAACTTCAGTTCTGAATTTGCAAAAAGCATACAGTGAAATATTGTTCAACTTTTCATAAAAGTAAAAAAAAAGAAAAAACCCCACTTTCTAGGCCAATTTAGTGCCTCAAATTACTGTTAACTCCTGAAAATTCAGGCTTGAATTTCTAAACACTCAGGGGAAACCAGGAATTTTTTTTAAACAGCAAAATCTTCAAGGCTGTGGACAAAGCCTGGCAAAAAGTTGTTCTCTAAACAGCAAGGCAGCTAGTCCTATGCCTGTCACCATTTGTGACTCTCATCATTACAGCACATCTTGTAACAGAAGCATCTTTCTCAGCTTTGGGGAATAGTTTGTTTTCTTGTTTAAAGCCTGCAAAAAATCCTGAGAAAACAGAAAAGAAAAGGTAGAAAGAGGCTGAGTATCAGACAAAATGAAGCAAGTAAAGCCACTATAGCCAACAAGTTGGCCTGATGGAAAGCACAGCCTCATGCTAAAGAACAGCCTCAGGATTAGAAATCATGCCTGAAAATGTTAACTGAGGCATTTTTCTGACAGCCAAGGCAAACATGAAGAAGCACATGGAGGTGTTTTAAGCTTTCAAATACTATTTGCAAGGCTGAAGGAGATCAGAGACTCAACAAGCCAAAGCTGCTGGTTCCCATTAAATTTTCCAAAATAACAAATCTGTGATAGGGAATCACTCATGATCTCACACAAAAGGAACTGATGTTTTCAGGGAGAGCTCTGCACCCAGGAGACATTCCTTGGACTGCCTTTCTCAGCTACCCAAACACAATGCTCCTCTCTCATCACTCGACCTGCAGCCTGTCTCAGCCTCCCATTCTGCAAAGCCAAGGTGTGTTTGAGCTGTCCCTGGCTTGTTCCTGTCCCTGTCCCCACCAAGGGGGCCTTGGGCTGAGCTCACAAGCACTGGTGGGATCAGCTCTGACCTGTATATGCACATCAAAGGGTACCAGCACCCCTGTTCCTTGCCATGGACTTGAACACATCACATTGCACAAAAACTACAGCCCAGGAGGCATTTGAAACATTCACAGTGCACTTTCAGCACTCTGTTTCAGAACATGTGTAAAAAAATCCCATTACTTTACCTCTCCAAGAAAAAAAAAAAAATCCATTGCTTCCTTTGGCATCTGTCTCCACACTTCTTCCACATTTTTCTCTGCCCTGTGGTGGTGGTGGTAATTGCTGCTGTTACTGAGATGCATGAGATTATGCAACTGTCTAGCATTTTGATTTAATCAGCATGGGGAAAAAACCTGCTCCAAATTCTATTAATAACTACCAGCCAGTTCCCTCCTTCCCTCCCTCCCCAAATTCCCATGGAAGGAGGATCACAGACAGATCCCTGCAAGCACAAACTAGCAGCCTGACTGGATCAATAACATCCATGGTGCCAGAAATCTGCAATGAATTTTGGGTAATTAATCTGCCAGGGAAAGACAACCTTAATTAAGAGCAGCCAAGCTGTTCTTTTCCCAAACCTTGTACTTAATAAAGTCACAGTATTGGTTTAGCTGAAGATTTTGGTCTAAATTTTAATGGTTTTTTTGTTCCTAACAAATGTTTTGAAAACAACAATGCAAGCAGCACAAAAGTCAGAGATACAAACTCCTTACTTTGCCTTCTTGATGCCACATTAAAGGTGAATGATCTCATTATTTAGGATGCTCCAGTGCTGGAGAGAAGCACTGGATGCTGGGATGTCCATCCCATGCTGGGATGCACAGTGCTGTGGAGAGTTTGCCTCCATCTGACTGCCACAAGACAGTCAGAAATGCTCTCAGGCATCACATGATGATTTGGGAGGACTACTGGTTATATTTCAGATACTGAATTTATGTTCTTTGTTCTTTTGCTGCTGCTTCTACTTCAAAGTCTTCATTTCACGTCAAACTCTACTCACCTGTCTGATGCCAAGGGGACCCTCCATATCTATTGGCAAAAATCAGCATTTTCCCCAGTGGCATCCTGGACAGAGGGTAATTATGGTAAAGACTGATGACTTAACTCCTTCTATGTAGAAAGCATCATGACAGCTAGATTAAAGATGTCCTTTATAAACCATCACAGAGCAAGAGAACATGATAATGAATGAGTTAATTACACCAGCATTTGAGGCTGATACTACCCATCTGCCATTCTGATTAATTAGAACTCTGATGGACAACAATGAGGCCCTTCTCAGGTCTGAAAGCAATTAATTGCCAAAGTCCCCAATAAATCTAACAGCATCACTGACCTAACTGGAGGAAGAGTCCACTGAATGGCCCCAGAACAGAGGCAGCAGAGCATATAATGGAGTGTGAAGCATTCCCAACATGATGCATTAATCTTTGGTGTCACGGGGAGCTGGGGCTTAGTAATTTTAACTTCTTATTTAATCACCTTTTCTTTCTTCTCAGCATCAGAAGGGGCAGTCTCAGCAAAGGACGTGAACTGCTGAGGAAATTAAGGACTTTGGGCCTTTTTGTCCTTTGTCCAGGTTCTCCAAGCTGTAATGAATGGGTTACATTTTTGGCTCTTGAGTGTCTGTTCTCCTTATTCTAGTTGTAACCAGTCCTGACAAAGAGGGATTTTGGAAATGCAATGGGAAGCCAAACTCTTCCAATGCTTCCTGTGTTCAAATAATGACAACAAGCAGCAGTAGTTGATCAGAAAGTGGTGGCAAACTGGGCACCTGTGGGCAGGTCAAGGGAAGACTCAGAAACCAGACACAACCCTGTGTCCTGATTCCATCACAGCAAAGACAGAACCACAGAACATCCTGAGATGGAAGAGACCCACAAGGATTATTGAGTCCAACAGGATGAAGCTGATCAAGGCACCTTCTACTATGAGAAATCCTAGACTCCAGAAACACTTTCCAAAGAAGGGGAAAGAGGAATGCCCTAGTGCACAACCATTTAAGCTCAAAAAATGCTGTCACTGTACTGCAGAGAAAATGCCCACAGTCAGAGGGGAGGAATTAGTGCTTTTCACTTTTTGCCTTCTGTCTGCACAGAAGGTTTACAAACTAAGCATAGCTACAACACAATAGGATTTTGAGGGAATGCCACAAAAGACCACTTGCTTGTGCAACAAACAGAGCTAGAGGGTACCAGATCATCTTCAAATCCAGTGCAGCTCACACATGTGGTTTGGACACCTTGCAAAAGGTGCTTTTTCAGAGAGATGGGGAGAAAAAGCCTTTCCTTCCATTTTTATCCTACTTATGCATTGTTAAACAGATCTTGCATTTCACCTTGAACAGTAACAATTGAGGAACTAAAGCTTCTTCATACTATAGATCCAAGAGAATCATTAATAGCAATTATCAGCAGTGATTAGTTAATATAGGCACAGTGCAACAATCCCACTGCCTGCCAGTCAAGTGGAGGCATCAGTGCACTGGATCATGAGAGCTGCTCTCATCAAACACTGCTCCTGAGGAGAGTCCACTGCAGCACCAGCTCAGCTCAGCATAATGCAGCTGCAACTTCCCATAGTTTCCCAGGCTGGAATGGGACAAGAAACAGCAACTTTAGACATGCTGAAGTAAATACAGAGACTAGTGCTTTATGATCATAAAATGGCTTGAGTTGGAAAGGACCTTAAAGATCATCTCCTTCCAACCTCCCTGCCTTCCAAGCCCCATCCAACCTGGCTTTGAACATTTTCAGCGATGGGACATCCACAACAGGCAACCTGATCCAGTGACTCACCACTCCCACATTAGAAGGAGGGTGATTATATCCAGAGTGCATGGCTCTTGCTTATTGCTGGGTCTTTAGTTCAGTAATTGAAAAAGAACCATGTTTCAAGGGGTAAGACATGATCCAGTCAGCAGGGGACAACAAAACGGGTTTACTCACAGGGCTCCTGTTTCAAATGACAGTACCTTGTTCTTACAAGATTTCAAAGGGCTTCAGTATAGAAAGGAACTCCTAACATACAATAAAGCAGCAACAGGCCCCTTTTCCAGTTACAGAAAAAGAAGAAAATAGTCAAGGAAAGAAACAGATCTGAAATGGGGAAGGCACTTTCCAACAGATGCTGTGGCCATTTACAAATAGTAAGCAAAGGAGGGTGAGAGACAGATGCCACATTTCTGAGGAGAAGAATGGAAGAGAAATTAGAACAGACCAAATGTTCAAGGATTAAAATCTTTGAAGAGTAACCAAAACACAAGGAGCTGCTATTGCTCAGGTGAGCCCCAGCTGCCTCAAGGCATGTCTGTATCATGCAGAACAGAAGCATGCACAAGTGCCCTAGGCATCTCAGAAAAGCCAGCTAGGTCAGAGCTATGCAAGTATCTGCTCAGAACACTGTGCTCCCCTGAGCCCAAAGGGCAAGAGGAGGTTAATATTCCACCAGTGCATTTTAAGCCATCTTCAGGAAGCAGATAATGTGGCATGTCTCTGCAGATCAGCTGACGTGACAGATAGGTACAGACATGTGCACCCACTGTGGACTGAATCCATTACTCAGCCTAAGATTTGGGTCAGATTTTCTGACTCCACCTGCAGCTCAACTAAAGACCACTCCAAAAACCAGAGAGCAAGGATGGGGTAGGGATTTGGGTTTTTTGCATCTTTTTGCTTTCTAACTCTTCCAAGTGCAACATATTTAACTCATCAAATTCTCCAAGAGCCCTTTCCTTGTTGTCCAGGAAAAGTGTGAGAAACCATGCTCCAAGGGAAGGGATTTTTTTCTTTATCCCAGTTTAGGTTTAAGCCCATTTCACATATTGACTTTTAAAGTCTTAGCTCCCTCAAAAAATCATGTTAGAAGAAACACTTTTCATACCATTAAAAGCTTACTGCACACTGCAAAGAGAACCATCATCCCAGGCTCCCTGCAGTATTTGGCCATTACAAGGTAAGATGGAGATGTGGGTATAACATTAGCTTCAAATTTCTTTCTTACCCCTGTCAGTTTGAGGTAAGTCCCAGTGCTATTTTTACCCACTGCTACCAGGTGCTACAGAAGAACTTGGTGTAACCTGCCACACTGCAAAACAACTGTCATATTGAATTAGTGATTCTCTACTACACTTCTGTCTTGTTCTTCCACAAGCAGGCATGTAGTAGAAGAGTAATAAGAAAAAAATTAAAAATTACTTTCTAACTCCTGTTTTATAAATCAGTTAGTACCTCCAGCTACATAGCATTATTGTCATGGACAGTCAAGAGAAGCACTAATTAGACTGGCACAATAGACACTTGTTAATTGCATTCTCAGTTCTCAATGTCATGAGAATGTCTCATTTTAGAAGCTGTGTGAGAAGGAAGAGAGGAAAACAAAACCAACTCTTCTCTGATGTAATATAGCTCTTGACTAACCAGTTACTGCAGTGCAGCTGCCTTACTTTTGTCATAGACCCATGTGGATACGTAGAGGGACTTATTTTATTTACAAGACTATACAAAATGAGCATCTCTCTGATGAAGTCAATTAAACTGTACTGGTGTGCAAACCAGCAAAAATAAAATCAAAATGCAACACATTGCTTCCAGCATTTTTATCTTGATCTGAGATCAGCAATCACAGATGATGTCTCAGACCATTCACATACGGCTGGAGTTGAGCAGTTTAGTTTGGTTCAGCTGATAAGGACTCAGTTCAAGACACAAAAACACCATTTAGGTTTGAAGGAATTAGAGACAATAATTCTTGATTCAAGCTCACCTCTAACTTGACCTCATTGCTGTACATAACACAGCTTTTAATATCTTTTCTAACAAAATTATTACACTTTTCTCATCCCTTTCCATCTTATGTACTTAACACTGTGTTTTCACAGTTCTTTCAGAGGTGGCCTCTGAGCCAGGTATTCTGAGGCACAGAAAGGGGAAGGATGGTTGTCCAAGAAACTGTAAAAGATATGTTGAATCTACCAAAGGGTTCAAGAACTGCCCAGTAATTTGCTCTTAAACAAGGGTGCACTGAAAGTGCACTGTGCCTCTAGCACAAAAACTGAGTGAGGCAAAGGGTGTACCAGCACTGAAAGACAGGTTTATGTGATGAGCAGCACTGAAAACTGATGTTAATGTCCTGTTCAAAGCTCTGCTTAGAGAATTGACCTAAACCACTTTCCCTGAGGGTAGAACTCAGCAAAATTTCAAGTAAATCCTATAAACCCTAATCACAAGTATCACCAACTAGCCATCAGAACATAAAATATGTTTGCTAGCATGTAAGATCTTTGAAATGCTTTTATATGATGTTTTCCAAGCAGAGGGCAACACAAATGACACATTCTTGCACTGTCTCCTCCATCAGCCACACTGCAGCAGACAACAAAGAGTGCATGAACAATCCCTTGCATTGAAGCAATTGTGTCTGGAGCCCTCTTGCAAGCTCAGAGGGAATTAAGCATCAACGGATTATTTGATTCCTTTGGTAGTTCCAAACATGTTTCTTGGCTTGCTTTTTGGGTTTTTTTTTTTACATTTTAAAAAGCAATCAAGGGAGTGGAGGCCTAGTTAAAAGGGCTATGTTCCCTTTGGAGTGAGGACCTCAGGCAGCTGCAGGAGACAGGAAACACCTGCATAATGGGCTACAGCAGTGTCCTGCTTTTGGCTGGGAGAGACTTAACTTTCTTCTTAGTAGTTGGTACATGGTTGTGTTTTGGATTTAATGTAAGAATAATGTTTATAATTCACTGTCTTCGTTGTTGCTAAGTAGCACTTACCCTAAACCAGGGACTTTTTAGTTTCTGATGCTCTGCCAGTGAGCAGGTGCACAGGAAGGCAGGAGAAAGCACGGCCAGAACAGCTGACCCAAACTGACAGAGGGGATATTCCATACACAGAACCTCATGCTCAGCATGTAAACTGGGTGAATTGGCCAGAAGGTGCTGATCAGTGCTCAGGAACTACTGGGTGCCAACAAAGAAGGAAAATCCTACAATGGGTTTATTGGTTTTCTTAGGATACCAGGCCACCACCTTGCTCATTGCTAGATCAACCAAACACAGCTGCACTACACAAAACACAGCTCTTCCCAGGTAACAGTGACCCCAAAAGCTCCAGTGGCACAGACTCTGCTCCAGGCCATCTCATTTGCAGAGTAGGTGGAGCAGTATCATACAAGTAGGTTGAAACTTTTGCTTAAGGATCACAATTTTAAGTTGACAAAAGTTGATGCAGCCTGCATCAGCTGTTGGTCTTGAAAGCATGTATGGGTGATGCTCTTTCCTTCCTCATGCCAATGTATAGATCAATATGAACCTCTTTATTCATCTAATTATAGCTGCAGGGGGGCTCTTTGCAGCTCAGGTTCATTTGTCTCCCTGTGATGTTAATACAATCAGGCACAAGGATCACTTCATTAAAAGATCATTTACGCTCGATCTTATTTGAGCTATAAAAATCACCCCTTTGTCACACAAACTGTGGTCAGAATTGCCAAGCCAGATGAGTCACTGTAACCCAGGGAGCACAGTACAGCTCCGAAGAGCAGCTGGAGGAGGAGCTGTCACTACGTAAACACAGCATTTCCACCATGATTGAGGGACCATCTATCCACTGCACAGACAAATGGACACTCTACAATCAGGTTCAGGGAGGAAATGAGAAGTACACTGAATGTAAGGTGCAGAGTACCTGTGCCAGAACCCAGAGCAGAGCCTAGCTCTCTTTTACTGTAAAATGATGACCTGTTTTATTTAGTCCACCTCCCTCCACCTTCCTACTACATATCCCTCCTGAAGTGCAAAGCACAGGGTTTGTTTATTTATAGTGTGGTCAAACAGACACTGTCCTCAGAGCAAAGGGCCTCTTTTCTAAGCAGCTGGTGGCCCAGAGGGGATGAGGTCTGCAAAGGTGGCTGAGTGTCCCAGAAAATGCAGCTCTAGCTTGGTACCTCATAGTCACCTCATGGATGCAGTTTACAGCTGTCACCCTGTGAATACACCCTTATACAAGAGCACATCTTCAGTGATAAAGCCACAGACTTGAGATTAACAGCCAAGAGGAATCAGGTAGAGGAAGGATTTCAATTTGAAACTGTTATTGCTATAAAATGCTTTAGCCTCTTGAGTAGAACAGACAATAAGGGGGTAAGGGAACAGAACAACCAGCCTGCCTCCACTGGATTTTTTTCAGATCTAACCTATTTTTGCAGACATCATCTGAGGACACCTGCCCTCAAGGCCTGTGGATAAAGAACAGTTTCTTTGTTAATTTTGCAGGGAAATCAATGCAGCCTTGGGACACTGTAACATGCACACAGAATATGCAGGCAGAGCACAGCCTTTGCCACTGACTGTGCCCCAGCCCAAAATGGGCATCTTCAAAATCCTCTACAGCAACAATCTTGCCCTGCCTACATTTGCATTTCTACCAATAGCAACCCATCTGTGTGCACATTGCCTCTCTATGTTATAAACCACTCAGCTGAAAAATAGGAGCAACACTTAATGTTCTTTTGAAAACCTCAGGATAAAAGTAAGCTGTTACAGCACTCTCTGTGCCAACAAGTTATTAATAAACACACAAAGTCCTGAAATCATTTTAGCAGATTCCCACTGAAAAAACCCTACCACCTGTACAGGCTAGAAATTCAGCAGCAGGGAAACCTGAATCCTTGGTTCATTGCTCATAGAAGTTTCTGGACATGAATTAAATACATATGCTTAACACCATAATTGTTCATATAGCAGCACTATAATGTGAGTTTTCTGACCTTATCATCCAAAATTATTTTCAGGAACTAGTGATCACAAGAAAACTCAGGGAGAGATAATTATAGGTCAACACTGGCCTCAGAGAGCAGAGATTAGTTGTAAGGCAGGAACAAGATGGAAAACTATAATGGAGCAGCCTAGCACAACAAATTGGCAAGAGGTCTACCCTGCAGCATTGGAGAAATAGTTATGTCCCCAAAGAATGGTGCCTTGGAGCCTCATTGGTACCTTTCTGGAGAGGTGACTTTTGAAAAGCCATTAAGAATTTGAGACGTCTCATTCCAGATCCCAGGAGTCAGAATCAGATGGAAATTTCCTGCAGTTAATGGTTTTGACTCCCAAACCTGGAAGTGCAGCACACATTGCTGATTTTATCTGAAGGTAAGCACTGGGAATGAAGCAGAGCTGCAAAAGAGGCTGGAAGGGGAATCATATGGCTTGGAGCTGCAATCTAGCAGAACCGTTTTTTCAGCTAATATCTGACTTCAAATTTTATATGCTTTTTGAGTTGCCTTTCCCTTCTCTTCCTCTCTCAGTTCCCTTGATGCCTTTAATTCATGCAGAGAACAATTCATGTTCCACAGACATTTGTTGGGTACAACAAGGAGCATTTGCTGGGTACCAAACAAATCCCCAAGAGTGTAGAGGAAGAGCATTCACAGCAGTTGTGCAAGCTCCTCTGCACTCTGCCACCAGAGCATTTAGAACCTGATCAACCAGGCTGCCAGCTCCAGGTGTACCTGGGGATTTTGCTTAAGTATCATCTGTGAAGTCAATGCTACCCAGAGGAAAATTGTAGTGTAATGAAGACATCAACTTCTGCCCCATTGGCTGGTTTTGTGCTGTCTCTGAGAGCACACAGGAAATCCTCAGAGACGTTGGGAAATCTTTGTATGACTAAGAATAAAATCAAAGGTAAATTATCTTCAGATGCATTTACTCTTCTAGGAATTGGAAAGTGGGGTTGATTGTTTCTTTAAAAAACATTGCAGAGAAGCTGGCCTAGATGACTTTTCAAGGCCCCTTCCAACCCAAGCTATTCTATGACTTAAAGCCTAAAGAAAAAATGGAATTATATGCCATTCTGCAGCTACTGAGTGAATGATAGAACCATATTTTCTTCAGTTTCATTCAAGACATAGTTCTTGTACTAGTCACAAATCATTTGCAGCCTGGCCTCGAGCAATTTTTCAAGACCAGATACTGGCAACCTAAAGACCAGATCCCATCACTAGGAAATTCCGGCAGAAAAACTCCAGCAGTTAAACTTCAGAGAAGGAAACAATTTCGCTTTGGATACCTAACATGTTTTCTCTATGTAGTTGCAACTTGGCATTTGAATTGTCTTTACCCCACAATAAATGTCTGAAACTGCCCACAGCTCTTCTGTGAAGAACTAGATTCAGCAGAATAATCTTCCCTTGAGGAGTACACAGCTGTCTAGAAGCTGAAGCTGGTTCTGCCTTCCAGCACACATTCCATCCATAAAATATATCCACAATGTGGTTCCCTTGATTTCCAGTGGCCCCTTGGGTATGTGTCATTCCTGTGTTTTAAGTTACAGTGACCTATTGGTAGTAAAAGGTCATTCCTGCATGTTTTCCTCTCATCATGTTTGTTCTTTTCCGCATGTCCTGTCTCATCACAGTTCTTACTTCTGAATCATCATCAGCTTTAGGTTAACAGGGATTATACACAATCTCATGTGTAAACCTTGAGCTGTGAGTCATTCAAATGCTAAAGCCTATATTGTTCCCATTTCCTGAGGACTGCAGAGAAATCTCCTGCAGACAAGCTACAACCCAATTATATATTGTCTTGCTGGACTAACCCTATTCCTTCTACATTGATTTTGTCACTGCTGCCTGAAGGGAACTTCACGACCATTTGCATTTTTAAATAGGTCAGTGTGTGTGTGTCTGGGAGAACTGTAAGCAAATGCTCATTATGTAAAACAGATCATTCTTTCTGGAATGTGGAAAGAGATATAGAAAGGCTGTTCTTTCCAATAATAAGCTTCGAAATCTCATCTGTTTCCTCTCCTTGTCTTTCAAAGTCATTAAGTGGAATAACTGCTTCTCCTTTTCTCCAGAATACCTCAGTCTTTGTCAGTTTAATGTCTGCCTCTCATATGTTCCTGGTGCCTGTGGGACTCTTAATGGAATTCCCACTGTTCCATTTCTCCTCAAGACTAATGATCATGTTCTCCTCATGCCCAGGTAACATCACATTAATTCACTTTTTTTCCTTCATTTATTCCCATTCTCCTAAATCTTCTGTCATAAAACTTTTGCACTGACATACCCTCTGTATATGAAGTCTCATCCAACCAAAGTCCATCAAAAGTCTTTTATCTGACTTCCCTGGAAGACATCGTAAGTAAACAACTTTCCTCAATTGCAGAGGGAAAATAATCAACAGGCAGAGAGATTTTTGGTCAGAGATAAGCTTGAGTTCAATGCCTGTATGGGGCCATTCACTTAAAAGCTGGACTTCATCATCCTTGTGTGTCCCTCCCAACTGAGGATATTGTGAAACTGTGAATAAATGGCCCCTAACAAACCCTCAATAGAATTAGGAATATAACCCGACTGTTGCTGTCTTCAACTAGTGAACCATATTAGCTCTCTTACATTCTTAGAAAATAAAACAATGAGAAATTTTTTATGCAGCTATGAAGGACACAGCCTGTTTCCCTGACTGTTTAATTTACAGGTTGATTTAGATGGAATAATTGAGGATTCACCTGTTACAGAACTCACCTCTTCTGGAGTACTTCCTCTATCTTCCAAGAAGCCTCATCACCAGATCTCACAGAGTTTTGAGCCACCCCTTGTGACAAAGCCACAGACCCCTTACAAACAACATGCAGCAAGCCCACCCAGCTTAGCTATGCATATTGTCCCTGTAAGTGCAGCTGCTCCCAAGTTTTTCTTGTTTGTTAGTACCAGTAAAAGCACTAAAGACAGAAACCTTCCCAATCTTTGCCTCTTCAAGGCATTTTTGCAGTAAGTGCATTATCCAAAGATAATGTTACTGTTGCTATCAAGCAATGGCTTAATAGCTACAAAACACAGATAGCCCTGGTACTTCAAGTGACAGCACATAAAACAAAAGCAAGTTCATTAAACAGATGCAATTTTCTTATCAGCAAACCCACGTTCCTTCCCAAAATCTTTATTCTTCTTAATCAGGGAGAAAAAGGATATACTTGCTGGCTGATATTGTCTTTGATAAATTCCTCCCAGCCTGCCCAAAAAAATGAAACGAATCAGCAAGTTGAACTGCTAGAAGATCAGATACTACTTAAAGATGTGATTCAGATGATATATAAATTTGTGCAGTACCCAGCACAGTTCTGTGGAAGGTGGACTACTATCACTTATACTATGCTCTTCTTGGAGAGCATTCAGCCTTATAAACCTCAGTGTTAGTAGAGATCCTACAGGTGGTAACTTCTGAAAGTTCCCAAGGAGTAATAGCAAGGAATCTACATCACAATCCCTAGACAAAGATCATATGATTTCTCAACTCACCTTTGCTGAGCCATTTTTATCTTTTGCAGGCAGAGAAATAACACCTTTTCAACATTCAGGACAACTGTGGACTGGGAGATTACATTCACACAGGACTCAGAGGCACAGTATTAAGGCATCACAGGAAAATGCTCTTGGCTGGCTCTTACCCATTCAGATCAGAGCCTTCAATGTTGGCCTGCTTGGGACCAAAGGAAAAAATTCTCTCCACCCCACTCCCTCCTTTTTAAGTAAGAATCCCTAAGCATTCTGATGCAGCTCCTTCAACTCTTGTGAAAAGTCCACATAAGGGGCCATTTCCTCACACCGTGGATGTTCTCACTCCACAGGGAGAGAACATTTGTCATTTGACTACTTGCATTAGCAGCCTGGAGAAGGCATTCTCATACATCCCAGTCATATAAAACTCCCAACAATCAGGTACTAACAGCTATTTTACCTTTCTTTTCCTAGTATTATGTCTGATCCACATGCTTCAGGCAAAAATATCTGCACCACAGTTGGTATCCTCAGGGGCTTGTGCTCCCCTTATGCATTGTCCCAGACAGCAGACAGAAAATGTTTCTAGTTATACCCTACACTGGAGATATTTCTGTTTTGTGTTAATATCTTGAAAGCTGCAAGATTCACTCCCTTCTGCAGGAAAAGAAAATGACAGTTATTACTGCCTATTACTGCACGTTAAAATAGGAAGAAAGGATGAGACTGCATTGGAACTCAGTTAGACCATGAAGAAAAACAATTCTTTGGTTTGATATATTTAAAGCAACAGTGCATGTATTTCCATGGTCAACCTACTAATTCCATTACAGACTCCCCAGACTTTCATAGCAGACTATACAGCTGACTTGAGGGGCTGGAGGGGTCCTAAGAACTAATACACCAGTATATATATATATGTAACCAAATCTGAGTACTTTTTAGTGCTGGGGAATAATTCATTATTTGGTAACAGCAAAAAGTACTGTAAATATTTCAAGTTGCTGGCAAAACAGGTGCTTTTGATGGTCAGCTGTTGAGACTTGTACTGAGGAGGCATCAGAAGGAACAGAATTAATTTTATGTCTTAGTCATGCTGTCTTCACAAAGTTTATTGGGAAGAAGAAGATTAAATTCTATCTAGCTTAAGTCACTAAAGTACAGTATGTGCAGAGTCAGATGAGCAAAGTCTATTTTAAGGCACCCATCTCACAGATGCACTGAAGTTATGCCTGGTCTATAAAAACAAAATTGAGAGGTTTTCTACTTCCTGTTTAGTTCTCTTATTTTCAGAAATCCAAGTACTATTCCAAGGCAGTAAAAGAGGGAAGGTAGAGGGGAACACTAATCTTTCCGCTTACCAAAACTTGTTGCATGGAAAAAAAATGATCAAACCTTAAGCAAAGCTTTGTTCAAATGTTTTCCAAGTAATTCTCTTCTAAAGAGTATCTCTGCCTCTATGCCAATTTTTTATGCAGACTTCAATATGGTTTTTTGATCCGTTGGGAAAGGGAAGGGAGGCTAAAAATCACAGCCTTGCCTTTTTAATATATCTATTTTAGTCCTTCATATCAGATTAGGACAGTAATACAAAAGAAAATTTCACCTATTCTGGTTTCCTTTATTTTCTTTTGTATGTGGTAATATATTCCTCTAAAATTTTCAGGTTTTATAATCACGAGAAGAGTCCAAACTGGTACAGAACTTTTTCTAGAGATGCCTTCAAAACAGTGCTGAGAAATGCTATACACAAACTCCACCCCCCAGAAAAGCAAGTCACCTCTTGGAGAAGTCAGTGCTGCCTTCTTTTACCAGCACTGTTAAGTGGTAAGGGCTTGCTGAAAGAACTGTTTTTTCTATGTGGTAGTTCTTCAAAGAATTTAGGAACAAAAGGCTGAGTGGGCCTTCAGTCCCCTGCTGGCACTGGGAACATTTTGAGTTTTAAAAAAAATCTTTGTAACCCACATCTCAAAAGAGACACAAGAAAAGTTGGGGGTTTCCTACATTGGACATTCTATGTGGTCTTGACCAAGATTTTCTCATCTTAGTCACCTATAGTAAAAACTACTATACTGGGATGTTGCAAAGTTTAGAATTTGCACAGAATAAGTACAGAATTTGTACAAATAGAATAAATATACTCTGCTTCTGTGGAGGGATTTTAATATTGAGTGTTTGCATTGTAGACCCAGAAGAGGGTCTTTTGACAGTTTCCTTTAGGTACTGCATAAGTAATCACCTGATTTTAGTAACACATGGCTCTGAAGACAAAACCCAACCTTTAAAATATTTTTATTAAACAAAAAAAAAGGTGTAAAAGAAACCCCCAGCGAGTGTACTCCATATACTGGCATTTAAAACACTGATCAAATAATTCTTATTTACAGTTGAGAAAAATATCTTCTGGTGATACAAAAGCTATAAAGGTGTATAAAAATCACAAAAATCACCCCGCCATCTGCATTTGAGAAATGCTTTAAACTCAATCAGGATAAGATGGAAGAGAACAGAGAGTAGGTTGCTGTGTGAGGAAGTAGGGACAAAAAGCAATTGCTATTTCCCACACAGGAGGTGTTGACCAGTATAAAGTGAAAATATTCCTCAACATTTTGCAACTACAGATCGGGATTTTTCTTTTTTTTGTGATCTTAATGCCATTTTGCACAGTATATTTATACATCCATAATAATGAAAGAACAGCTTTTAAGGGAATTAATCTGGTTGTAACAGACAAGCATGTGTCAAGGTCATTACTGCCTCTTTAGCTCTGTAATCAGACTTGAATGTCTCTTTCTAAGCAGTATTTGACTAGTTTGGATTGTTCTGTGTAGACATACTCCATTCTGGTTGCCAGTATTAACTATTATCCCTTATCTATCACAGCTGTCAGTGTACAGCTTTGAGGGATTCTTCTGCTCTGGGTTAGCAGTACTCAGCAGTGTATGAAATGGACATAGAACTGATTTATTCTTCCTTTTAGCACCAGGATCATCTACAGTAACCATACTAGTTAGAAGTTTAAAAAATCAAAAATCCCAGCACATGAAACAGGAAAATGTGTAACTGAAAGGGCAGAGACCTTGGGCTGCTGCTGAGCTGACAGGATAGAGAATCTGTAGTACAGACATGATCATAATTACTGATCTGGGGAAAAGTGTGGCAAAATTAGGACACCTGGCTCTGCTGTGTGCTTCTGATTCTGTTGTGTATTTCAAACTATTAACTTATGAGAGCCTGGCCTAGAATTTTTTCCCACAAGCCTCTGCAGTTGTTTTCATAGTGCTCTGTTGGGTTTAAATTTTTTTGCTCTATCTTGTTTTTTGTTTATTGGTTTTGAGTTGGTTGGACTTTTTAAAACATGAAAATAGAGACTTCTTTCCTTCTGTACTAGTAAACCCACAGGGTTACCTCTACTAAATATTCAGTATTACCTGGTAACCTTGCTATGACATTGCTGTCTTCCTTCCCAGGCAATATAACAAGAATTCCAAGCACCAGAGCAGATTCTCATTAAATTTAGTAGTGTTTAGCTAAAAGCAATACAAAGCACAAGCTAAATTCAGTGTTCTAAAGAAGAAAACAAAAAAAAAAAAACAAAAAAAAAAAAGCCTTAAAGGTATCATTACTTCCCAGGTACTTCAGACAATTTCAATCTTCTGTTCTAGTTTTGAAAGTCAGATGACATTTATACCACCTGGGAACGTTTCTGGGATTTCAGTTGTCATTTGAGAAAACAAAGATGGATGGACTGTCTTCTCATTAGCATCTTTTTTTGTGCCCCACCTCACAGAGACATCTCTTCCAAAACTTTGCTTGTGTAGTCACCAGTCACATCATGTCCAGCTGCAAACAGAAGAAACAGATTTGAAAGAAGCAGCATTTAAGTTATTTCTTACATGTGTTTAGTGCTGAGAAAACCAAGCAAATTTGGAAATCCTTCTCATGTAACATAAATGAATTGCACAGAATTCAGTCCTAATCTTCTACAAAGTACAAAAACAAACCTAAAAATCCCATCTTCACATAATCATATGTGCAATTTATAGATTTTTAAAAGTACAGTCCAAATGTAGAAATCTGTTATCAAAGCTTCTTTAAAACCATCTACACCATCAGCTTAAGCCTTGGAGACAGATTTGTAATGAGTCAGCCTGTGAAAGATGGCTAAAATATTTATTAAAAAACCTGGTATCCTTGACTTTCAGCAAGCCTATACAGAGTTTAATTCAAAAGATTAAAACGTTTTTTTAAAAAATGCTTTTCAGTTTTCAACCCACATAATTAGCTGTTCAAGATCTACAAACTTTTAAAAATGCTATTATAGTAAATTATACTAATCCACTATTAAATGAGTGGCTCACTGGCTCTTTGGAAACACATTAGAGGGCACATTTCACCCCTGTAAACACCTGTGTTTACATCACATATATACACTACATCACATAATATTTGCCATCATGAAATTACACACCTGGCTAAGTTTTATAACATCACCTGGCTTTTCTGATTCAATTCCTCAGGTGTTTTCTAAGCCACTCACTCTAATATCTACTGCTTTAAGAAGCATTTGGCTCTCTCATTGCACTTTTGACTTAGAGCTTAATTTTAAAGCCACACCATATCTTTATGGTACTCACCAGATCATCAACATCACCACCTTCATCTGTAGGAGGCAGAGTTTCAGTCTTCTGTTCTTTTGGAGCTAAGAACTAAAAATAAAAATGTATTTATGTGATACTGACAAAACTGAAAGCCTTTAATGTTAAATTAACAGAATGTCTCCTCTGTGTATCGAAACAAACCCACCTGTAATTAAAAATCAGAAAGGGAGTTTTTTCTGGTTTCCATGTCCAAAACCATCTTAAACTACAAAAAAATGTTGTAAGACTTGCTTTTAAAGTATTTTATGGTGAAGTGTGTCAAAAGCCAGACAAAAGGATATGGTTCTTGAGACAACACATGGTCAGGCTGTAGAACACCCTGTGATAAGGTTGCTAAAAATATTATTCCCTACACTCAGGGGCAGATAAGGAAGATGCATAGAAGACAAATCATTTGAAGTCTGTTAAGTCCACAGAAATAACTTGAGGCACAAAAAGTTTTTGAGACATCAGTAGCTGCAACCTGGGACTACACATTTTTTCTACCCATCCCTTTTTGTCTACTGTCAGACATGGGATTCTGGATTAGATGGAAATTTGATCCAGTTTGACCAGGTTTATGTTCTTAAAAAATATTGTGTGTAGCTACAAAATGCTCAGAGATAACAAAATACCCCCAATATATATGAGTGCATACATGAGGGTGACCAATGGCTTCTTTAAGACATTTCCTACACACAGCATTCTAGTTCTGTGTTGAATTTATAAGCTTCCCCATTTAATTCAATTAACATTTACCAAATGAACAAAGATATGAATTTCAAAAAAACCAAACCCTCTAACACGCAAGATGGTTAGAATGCCAGTCTTAAAAATAGAAAATTCATTATGTAAAATTACATTGCCATAGCTGCTGATACAACTCACCATATGCCCTTCACTTAAAGCATGACATTCATAAACAGAGGAGAAAGGTAAGTTGCTCACATACCATAAAAACTGAAATCAAACATACAGACAATATCTGGAATACAACCACCTCCAAATTATTTCACAGATTTTTCTCTTAGCCTAAAAAAACACAAACTAAAATGGTAGGAAAAAATAGCAATACTTAAATCTTACTTAAAAAAGCATCCAGTTGTCTACAAGTCTTAGTTATTACCTTTTTACCAATATCCTTAACATGAAGTCTTTATTTCTCTGATTAAAATCACCAGAACAAGTATACAGAGCCAGAAACAACCCTGTCTCCCAAGAAAACATAGATGTGAAGCTAAGGAGGAAAAGCCACATTCCCAGACTTGGAGTCGTGTCATCCTTAAGTCAGAAACAACTTCACTCTAACTCCAGATGATGGAAGAGAACAGCTAAGTAGAAAATAGCCACATTAAACAGGCTATAAATACCTGCTTAGATAACTCTTTTGTGCTCCTAAAAGGGAGCTGCTGTTCAGCTGGAGACTTCAACTGTATCAGCCAGAGAGGATGTGTTAGAGGCCATGGGATGCCTATGAACATCACCAATCTCTGAGATCAAACATTTATAGCGTGAAAAGCTTAAACATTATTTTAAATAAATAAAATATTCTGATCCTTCTCTAGAACCCTAGTGACAGCTTTAGACATGGGTAAAACTCTGTGACTTTCCTGCTCTATCCTCTAGGATGACAAGCAAATACATCATGTTTGGGTGACACCAAAGACAGAGATACAGGCAACCTCTGCCCCGTTGTCCCAGTGACTAAAGGTCAGACCTTTCCTACAGCCCAAGCAAATATATCCAAGAGGAATACAGAAATCTTACTCCACAGACAACACTCATGTTCTAACATGAATCATAGAGATTCTGAAGCTAAAAAAAAAAAAAAAAAAAAAAAAAAAAAAGGCAGGGAATGTGACAGGGCCAGAAGGAATTAGAATTTCAGGATGCTGTATGTCTGTGTATCCTTTTTGTTGGAAGAGTTCTTAATCTAGTAGTAATATAAAGCACATACTATGAAACTAAAAGCTAATGACTTTTGTCAGCTCTGAAAGGCTTTTTGTGCCAGATCAAATTTTCTTTTTTCACATTTAATTAAGAATCAAATGGTATTTCTGAAGTAGCACATTTTTCAAAATTTTTACAATCAGCTTTCTCATGCTAAATTATGCAAAGAAAGCTAAAAGCTAGAGAAAGGTGCAATGAAGACTTGCAGTAAATTGAATCCTGAAGTTTCCATCAAATGCTGAACAACCAAAGTTGGGGTTTTTTTCTGAAAACCTGTTTTACATTTATGCAAAAGCAAATTACATATAATAGCTGTGCTGAAATCCATTATCTTCCCCAAAGCAACCAGAAAAAGCACTTGACATTGCTGGTCTTTTAACCTACCATCTTCGTGCTCTAAAAAGAGTATCTCCAATATTACAGTGGAAAGAAAAATTTCACAGTGATAGAAAAATATGCATGCTTAACCTACCTCAAGCAAAAAGGAAAGTTTGACCTATCTAATAAGCAGCCTGGTAAGTCTTCCTTTTTCCTGCAGACAGCAACCCTATAAAACCTGTAATCTTACAGACAAAACAGTCCTGAAACTACCAGCAGCTAGTAAACAAGAAGCAAGAGAAAGGACTTTTGTGTCACAAAAGACTACCATGACAGACAACTCCATGACCTACAGGTTTGCACATAACCTCTACAGAGGTGAAGAAAACTTGCATTTTATTCTGTTGGGAGATATTTGAAAAAATCCAATATAACCCTTACATGAAGGGTATCGCCTTCAGTACAGCAAACAAATGAACCACTTTTGTAATCTGCTGTAGGTCTAGGAAAATGTCACACAGGAAAGCTGTGGCAGGGTTTAACTGGACCAAAGAGGACTAGATTTCATACCAGCCCCACAATATCAAGATAAAATATTCTATCCCTACAGATCTTACTCCAAGAACATGCAGTCTTGCAGTTCATTAATGAAAAATTCATATGAGCTCTTAACAGACAATGGGAATTAGGGTTCTGGGTTTGGATTTGGATAACATGTGGGGGGGGTGGCTATCTAGTGAATATCTGGAATTGCCAAGTGCTTAGATAGCAAAGAGGTGCAATCCAGTTACTCTAGAAATTAAGGTAACTGCCATATTAGAGAACTTTGCTGCAAAACTGATTTCGTATACAGCTATTGTATGACCTTCAATCAATCACAGAACCACCTTCAGTCACAAAATAGTTTCCTGTATTGTGATATATGGTGACTGTAGGATGATGGTAAACATAAACGTGAATTTGCAGTCAGTCTACAAATGCTTTGCTCCAGCTTAGCCTGGCATCTGTGAATCCAGCCCTTGATACTCCATCATTTGGGCTGCATTCCTGTGCAGGCACAGAATTTTTTAGCCACCACAAGCTCACAGAGAAGACAATGGTATGTCTTTGTGGTTAGTAGAGATTTCCTTAAGGAACACTGGCTACTTCACATAGCATTAGCACATTTTTGGAGCATCAGTGGTAGTTTCAAACTAGCAAGAAAAGTTCTCAAGAATAATATTGTCTTAGGAAGTTTCCAAGTAAATTCATAGCACTTGAAGTAGATAAAAAAGATTGATACTCTCTGAAACCACCTCTGGGGGAAAAAGTTGCTCTATACATTTACATGTAATGATAAACAGCCAGTAGGTCCTTCATGTCTAGAAAAATCATCATACTCTACCACTTGTATCCTGCACATGTGCTCAGCTTTCTGGACTCCTAGTTTGTTAGTTTTTCATTTTCATGGCATTTCTGTACCTTCTTCACCTTGAGGTGAATTGTTACAGACGAAAAAAAGCAGTTTCTAAAATACAACCTTCTTCTCTACTCATTAACTATAATCATAGAGAACTTGCTTCTACCTATTTCTGGCTATTGGTAATGGAAGGCCTGGAAGTTGCAAAAATCAATGTGGCATGTTTTATAAAAGCTACTTTTCTGCAAAATGGTGATTTTAGCCACAGTTTTACCTTTGGGGGGTCTGTGATACAAGGACCTTCCTCCTGAACGAGCAGCCTGACACAAAAACATCCGTCTTATCATCCCATATAAATCTCATTTTTGACAGCAGCTCTGAATTCTGCTTCCTTCCAAAGAGAAGGGACAATTCTGCCTGGTACAATTCTGTCCTTTGTAACAGGGGCATCCTTCATTCATTACTGTAGTTACTGAAATGCTACATACCTGTGGAAATTATACCTCTAAATAGTCCAAAACTCCCATTTCCAAAAGAACCTAATATGGTCACCAATAATACCCCCAGCATCATGTTTGATGTCCACTAAACCATAAGAGCTGCCTAAAGTAAAAATATTGGCATCACTGCATGTATGGTGAAAACTAGCCTCAACAACTCGAATTGCTGGAGTTCACAAAACCTTTTAAAATAAGCATCAGATTTCTGAATTTGTGCTATCAGTGAGAATACATTTCTATCTGTGAAGTTCAAACAGTGATCTTATATATGTAAATAGTACTCTGCTGTTCCACTACACTGAGTTGCTGAAGTTCCTATTCTTTGTAGAAGATTTTTTCAGATAATTTCAATACATGTTACTTTTTAAAGACCAATCAAAGCAAAACATTGTAGTACATGCTGAGGTATTTCTGCTCTGAAATGCAGAATGTTCAACTGCGTAGCAAATGAACATTCTTATTTCTTCATATGGATCTTATTTCATTCAGCTGAAGACTTATCAACATAGGAAAATCTTCAGTTCCACTGCAAGGGCTCTATACAAACAGATGCTTATTAAAAAAAATGATACCTTCTCAGCCTCTTCACCCGTCACCAAACTTTCCTCTGCTTCATCTTTAGTGATCAAAGAAATTCTGTCTGGAAAAAAAAAAACCCCACAAACATAAAAATATCATTAGAAGGCTTCCCAAAAATTCACCTAATGTTAGAAGTGGAAAAAGTGTTTCACATTCCAACTTCTGGATGTGTCATCACCACCAGCAAAAAAGAGTATCACTCAAAAGAAAATGTGACCTGCATAAATGAGTCAACTATGATATAAAATATGATATAAAAATAAATTAATGAGCATATTCATAAGCTTGTGGAAGTATCCATTTAGGAAACTGCTAATATTGTGAAAATCAAACTAATGAGACACTGAAAACATAGATCACAGATGAAATGCTGAAAATCTATTAGAAATTACACTTCTAGTCATTCACAGCATGCTTTTAGGTTTTCAGAAAAAAGTAACTCCTGGTATTCAGACCCTTGTGCTGTGATTACATAATCTGGCAACCAAAGTGCTGGTCCTGCTCCACTTTGCTCCTTGGTTGTATCAGCAGCACCATCCTGTGCAGTGACATCCAACCTCCCTCCCTCAAAAAAAAACCCTAAAAAATCTCCATCTATTTTGACCCCAATACTTTTTCCAGTCAAGTTCATTGCTTGGCCATACAAATTCTTGTGCCTGAATAGGAAGCTGTGGGTGTGAGAGCAAAGAACAGGACATCAATAAAAATTTCAGCAGCAGTGTAAGTACAATATCAGCTTCATGTGCCAACAAAACCATGTGGCAGGGTTTCATGAAACAAAAGAATTTGTCAAACAGATCTGCCTCTCTTCATTAACTTACATCCATCTTCTTCTGGTGATTGCAGTCACTCATGACAAGACCCAATGGACACCACATTTGGTAGAAATGAGGGGATAGGTCATGTGGCAAGAATGAGAGAAAGCAGGACTTCTACTCTTGTTAGAAGCAAGTAAAAAGCAATTTCAGCTGCCTACTGAGAGCAGCCAGGTTCTGCATAAAGAATCAAGATTTCATTTCACCAGGTTCTAAAAGGAAGATAATCCATGCTGTATGAAAACATAATCTCTCTTTGTATATGTTTGTTTGATTTTTTTCCTCAAAAAAGTACTCCAGTTTGTCAAAAACTTTAATTTATATTAATTAAAGATTATTCATGGCTTTGAAAGATCCAAATTGGCTACTTTCAAAGTTTATTGGTTTTTTTTTTCAAAAATTTATACAGAGAAGGTCCCCTACGACATTAGTGAATATAATGATCTTGTCAGTGTTGTCCTGTGCTGGTTTTTTCACATTACTAAACAAATTTCCATCTTGTTATTCAAGGAAGTTGGACTCCACATCTGGAGTTCACCACTTTGAATGGCACTATACAAAAGCCCATCACTGCATTTTATAGCATGCACCCCTAAAAGATACAGCTGGGCATTTAACAGATTTTCTTAGCATTGGCTCCAATTGAAAACAAGAGTATGATGTAAAAGATATTTTTTTTTAGTCCACTATATTTTCTATTTGTGAAAATGTTCATTTATTTATCACTTGCATAGTCTCTAAATGTCTTTCAGGATGGCACTGCCTTATATCTCCCAGTTTAATCACAGATAGGTGACATACTACCACATATTCTATCCTTAAGGTTACTTAAATACAAAATGATCAGTGACACATTTCAAAGTTATCTATGACTTTTTGGAAGCTTAAACTGCAACAATCTTTTTATAGCTCTACTGCATGAGTTTTTCCATTTATTCTGAAATTCAGCTAAAATTGTGTCATCTTCTCCTTACCCCATAACATTTAATTTGTCACTTCTTCCACAATTAATTTACTATTTCAACAAGACTTGGCAATGCATTATGAATAATATTGATATGAAACTATTAGTGCAGAAAAGGAAAGGAAGCTGCAATATGAAAGTTGTTGTTTTGTTGGGTTTTTTTTAATTGGCTGCAGGAATGAAGCATATCAAAATGCTGCAGTGGGGTTAGTCTAAGTGCCCCACTGCTAATGAAGTTTTCTTACTTAATGGATAAATGCATAATACAACTAGAAATTGTCTGTTTTTTTTTTTAATGCCTTCCTACCTTGTACCATGATCTCCCAGAAATCAGATAAGGCTTTATCTTCCAACTTTGATTTCAAGGCTTGTAGAAAGTCATTAAAGCACTGTACCTTGGACAGCTGAAAAAATATAACAGTAAGTAAGAAATACTAAAACTACTGAAAAGCACTGCAAGCTTAATTCTTCATTAAGTCATTTAACATGGTGAACACAAAAGCCTCTACAGAATTTGGTTTTATTTCTATTAAAACTATGAGTTCTAAGGAAAGGTGAGCCACAAAAAGTACCTTTCAGTAAGTTAGAAAGGCTTCCTTGTAACTAGCTTTGTTGAAATAGAAAATTGTAGGATTGCACTTTTTCAACTAGCACAAGCATCAGGTCATAGGCCTTCTGTTTTATGTTTAAATGAAAACAAACAACACCAAGTAAAGCAGAGAGGCTAGCCCTCATTCCAGAAACAATAAAAAGCCCCATAAAAATGCAACTCTATTTCTAAACTTTAAAACTTATTGAAAGTTAAATTCTTTTTCTGCAGCAATAAATTATCAAGCAAATAGGTCTATCATGGTTTAATTTGAAAAAGAGTATTCACACATTACCTTCATGGCCTCCTCTCTAAAAACTCTGATACAGTCGACCCCTTTCATGTAGTACTGTGAACCTTTATTTTCCAAGAACTGATCAATGCGGTTTATCAACTGCTGACTCACTGGAAGACAAGGAGAAATAACTGATAAATAAATAAAAGAATGCATATTCTCAAGGAAAAAAACCAACTTTTCTTTTATAGCTCTCTTTTTCTACTTCACAGAAATCGAAGTAGTTAATCATACCCACACTGCCACAAGCTATGCAAACTGATAATTGTTATCTAAGCTAGTGACAATTACTTCAGCCACTCTGGAAAAGCCAGATATACTAGGAAGAACCTCAAGCATGTCCAAGGTGTACTTTCCCCTGAAAGCCAAGAAAAAAAGCAGTAGCCTAACTTGTTTGATAAAAATTTGGGATCCTAAAGCTTAGGGAGGTTAATGTTCTACAACACAAGCATATGCCATAAACATCCTTTGCAATTGAAGCATTTCAATAAAAGCATTACATTTATGAGAAAGGTGCAATAATAATGTCAAATCAACATGTGTAGGGTGATTGCAGTTAAAAGACCTTGCTGTTATTAACATCAGAGTGTGTTTTGACACAGGTAGTTTGATAATTTTTCATCAGAGCAAAGATGTTTATGATTATAGAGATTATACACACTCTGTGCCTGACAGAAAAAAGCAGAGGCAAACAGTGAGACCTGTACCAACAAGAAGGGGAACACCAGTTTTACCCTTACTAGTTGAGCTCCTAAAAGGTAGGTAGCTGTAAACTACTGCAAATGGACAAGAGAAGATGACACCTAAGAGCTCTGCAAATCCCAACTAATTTCTGCTGGATTTGTGTAATTTACTTTCTCTTCATGTTTACTTACAGTTGAGGAACTGTCCAATTTTACCCTCTGGCAGACACTTCAGCCAGGGAAAAAACAAGTGTGAGGAGGATACAACAGTTATCTATAAACTCAGAAGCTATCTATAAACTCTTTGTGAAAAGAATGAATAGGGAGTTGATAGTGCCCTGCCTCTCTCAAAACAAGAGCCAAGATTTGTGTTTAGAACAAAACAGGATCTCTTGAAATATACATCAGTTAACCCCTTTACCACAGGCTGATTTAAGTTTTTACAGCTTAAAAAATGAACAAATTCTTAGAATTCTTTAAAGAGGATGTCTGTCAAGACAGATTAACAGTGTTGTTGCCATTGAGGAAAAAGATTCAGGAAAGCTTTCTGACCAAGTCAAAACATCTGCATGTCCCATTCTTGTACTGTTAAAGACCAGCCAGTGGATTAGCAGAACCTTTCCCCTGACCTATAACTATTCCCAGCTCCAGATGTTACAGGCACAGACATCACTTCAAGAACCTCAGCTATGGAAGCATCAACAAAGAAAATCACCTGTCAGAGTGGTAGAAGGAACAAGAAGTAAACACACCAAGAAGGAGACATTGTTTAAGTATTGTGTTCCACTCTGCTCACTGTGACTGTGCACAGCACAGGCTGTTACATTATTTTCTATAAAATGCCTAAGTGAACTGAATCTGAACAATAACATCTCTGAATAGTGTGAAACAAGGCATGTTTGATATTCTCCCACTAGCTTTTGACAGTTTCTGGAAAAGGAAGCAGATAATGGCTCTGCCCAACAGCAGCTACAGCACAAGAAAGTGTGCTAAAGTGCCTACTGTGCCAGAGGTAATCAGCTCAATCTCTATTTATTTCACCAGTAGCTGACAAACTAAATTGAAGACTAACTACTTAAGCTTCCCAAGTTAAGTCAGTCCATTTTTTCATGGTTAATGATTTTCTCATTAAATGTTCTAATTTCTTATGAATTGCACTAATAAAAGCAAGTCCTGCTGGTGTTTTCAGTGGTGGTGGTGTTTTTTTTAAACACTGCCTTCTCATTGATGTGTTAAATTAAAACCCCAGGCACTATGAGGGTGTAATAAAAGTCTTCATTGTCAGAAAGATTCTAGCATACTGTTTGAAATTATCAGACACTCTACTACTTCTTTTGCATTTAATTTTTTTAAATCCCTTTCCATTTGATTGTCCTGGCAGCCATCAGAAAAAACTTTCTTGTTACTGACTCTGAGGTGCCTCCTTTTGAAATCTGTTGCAAGGAACCAAAGGAAACCTGCAATGTTTTACCAGGCACTGAGTGTCCATAATACAGGCAGCAAACAGGTTATACAGCAACAGTATTTTAAGTCACATTCCTCTAACATCCTGAAATAGCTTGGCTAAAAGTTGGTTCTGTCCATTGGGTTTCCCTTAAATGATGGATGAATCTAAATTAGACAAAAATTCCTATGTTCTGATTAGACTACCAAACTCCTTCAGGGGGCCAAAAGTAATACTAAGAACAGTAGATAAGGATTATAACTGGAAATCCTTAAAGTGGTTGCTGTTCCTTTACACTTCTAATCTGAGAACTTTGTTGATTTCCTGCTGCCTTTTCATTAGTCTCAATCTTTGGGTCTGGATGCTGCAAAAAAAGGATGTCCCTGTTCTTGGAGCAAGGCATGTTCTACATAAAGATGTCATTTTAACTAAGCTGTGATAAGCATTAACTCTGATGTGCCCCAGACAAATCTCAGGCATTGAGGTTTAGAATAGGCCCTTGAGTTACTACAAACCAACACCCTATTCAGGCCACTTCTGTGTAATCATAACTTTTTACTTCTCTCCCAACATCCTCCATTCCACATGTATTTAAGGAAGTGAACTAGCAACAGAGTTCTACATTTTGCATTAACTGGAATTTCCAGCACTCCTAATAACCACCACATTCTGCAGAGCATCCCAAGAAATTTTAATCTCCCCTTTCCTCCTTCTACTGTACCTGACTCCTTAGATAACAAATATAGTTATTAAGGATTGGAGAACTGCAGGGAAAAAAAAACCAAAATCACAGACTAGAAGATCTTTTAGTTCTAGTAGAATTTAATCCCTTCCCCTCTGGCATTCAGATACATTTGCTGCTCCAAAATACATTCACCAGTGCTGTCATTTTTTGTGAAATATGCCATGAACAATTATATTCACTTGTTATCTCTGAACAGCTACAGCACAAAACTGCAGTTATATTTTCATGTTTGTTCAGTTCAGCTCTTGGTCTTGATTGCTATACCAATCAGATTATACAATAATAATAGCCAAAACTGTCTATTATTACAGTCCAAGTTTGATTCCTTGCAGATTTTTTCCCCTTAAAAAAAAAAAAAAATCAGGTAAAGAAAATAATTATTCCTTTAGACAAAAAACTCCTGTTGTTAATCTTCTGATATACGTGCTGCTGGTGGTAATGATTTGTATTCACGGACAGTGCTTAAAATGTGATTCACTGACAAATCAGTTAAATCACCTGATAATTTTAAAATACTGTTCTGTATCATCTTTCTAGAACTGAAAAGAAGAAAGAAATTCTGAACTGAAAATGGTACTAATTTTTTAAGGATCTCCATCTTTAAGCCAAGAAATAAGAATTTTAAGATTAAGAGTTGTTGGTTGTTGAACTACTCCAATATCCTATGAAGTGCAGTTCAGTTTTGAAATGGTGTCTCTAAATGTCCTCTGAGTATGGATCAGAATGATTGAGGTTGGATGTCTGAAGGACATATGACCCAAATTGCTGCTAAAAACAGGATTCACTGTGGAACAGGTAGCTCAGTGCTCCACAGACTTGAGTTCCATGTAGCTGCAAAGATGGACAGTCACCAAGCTCTCTGGGCCTCTTTTTCTGTGTTTGAGTCCCATCATTGTGATCTTTATTATCTTTTCCCTCATAACATCTAATTCAAATTCTGTTTGTTGCAACTCAGGGCCTTGAGTCTCACCCAATCACTACGCCCTTCAAAGACAAACCCGACTTCATCTTCTCTGTGAAGCAGATACACAGAAAACTTCAAAGTGATTCTACATATTCAAGTATTTGGTTTGCAAAAACTCTTCTAATGACTGAATCATTTTCATCAAACCAGTCATTGCATTTGGCCTACCTAGCAGTAGAGCATGAATTGTCTCTGAAATAATACAAAAACATCCAGTAAGATAAAAATGCAGACAAACTGCAAAAGCATGCCAACAAATAATGAAATTAAGTATTAGCTTTTAAAAAAAGTATCTTAGCTCCAGAAAGGTAATTAACTATACTTATTTCTACAGAAAATCTTGCAATAAAATATCATCCTTGTTCACATGCAGTTACAGATTACTTTAATCATATTTTTCTAGAAATGTCTAGGAAAAAAGCATTAACAAACTTAGTACAAATATAAAAATGAGAGTTGAGTGCAATTTGTCTCTGCACAATTTTTCTTAGGTCCATAAACTGTTGTCACTGCAGATTTCTTGCCCAGCTGACAATCAGTAAAATAAAACAAGCTTTTTTGACATCATGTTCTCAGACAGGAATACTGTAAGATGCAATGAACTGTGGCCTATAAACTCACACAGAAAATTTACAAATCAAAGAAAATACTACACATGTGTCAATATCTTTTTCTACTCCCTTGATTCTATCTTATACATAAGCCTATGAAAATACCACACAACACATCAGACATGATCTGCTCTCCTGCGATGCAGATATGGATGGAAAACTCCAAATATGAGGATGAACTGGTAGTACATGGCTACTCCTTTGGCATTACAAAGATGGCAAGCACTGACTGCATTTCAGTCCTCTCTGAAGCCACACTCATTGTACACCCTCGGGAGCAACAATTAGATTCTACTCAGGTAAACTAATCTACTTTATGTGCAGTCATTGACAAAAATGTCAGAAGCTGTTATCAGAAGACATCTCTTTGTGATGACTGTACACTTGTGACTTGCTCAAAATAAGACTTGCATAAAATGACATCTCTCTGGCCATGAATGCAAATAAGAAACTAAAGATGCCTGGAGTGGAGCACAATTCTAGTTACATGAGCATCAGTGTTAACCAGTAAGCTGATACCATCAAACATAACTCACTACATAACCCTTAAGCAGCTCCCTATTGTAATAAACTACACAGATTTCAGGTAAAACCAAAGTCTATTATTGTGTAGGAATTGAGCTGCCAGTCCAGAAAACCTATCTCTAAGACTCTCACCAATCTGAAAATCTCTGATTTTCTAAAGATATGTATATAGACATTAATGGCAAAGTTCTCACACAGCATCACACACGGACTAGCATCCACTTAAGTCTTCTGCTGTGAAAGGTACAAAGCCTGATCAATGAATCCCAGTGAGGACACTGCAAGAAATACACTGGTACCTATTTTCAATGATAAATGTACCACCAGGTCTTCCTACAAGCTGTTTCAGAAGAAAAAGAAAAATAACCGCCTTGCCATGCTCTGGTACTGCTAACTTAATAATTTTGGTGTGGGTGTGCCATTAACCTGCAGCTTAATTAAAAAGCAAGTGTAGTGTCATCATTGAAAGTACAACTCTTCCTACTGCTACAACTTCTCCATCTACTAAAAAACAACCCACCTCCAATCAAACAGTTGAAAGGTCTTTCTCCTCCCAATGAAAGGGCAGCTGTTATTTTAAAAGGTGAATGTATGCTCTATTAATTTAGGAAGACTGTAGTAGATTTTTTTAAATACAAGAAAGAAAAACAGAATGCAATTTAGCAGTTTTCCTGTCTGCATCCTGACACATAAAATGCTACCCTTTTTACAATGAAGTATTTGAATGTCACAGATTATCCTTTTCTCCAAAGAAATTCTGTATTTTTTATGTTCTAGCAGAGGGAAAAAAGTTTTGTCATTAGATGACAAAATTATACTAAAAAAAAACCCCTAAAACCACAGAATAGTTTTAAGGCAGAATTTACTATTTACATAACCAAAGTGCAATACAGCAAGCTATTAAAAACATGCCTGCAGCAGTCAATGTACTAAGCCACCTAAAAGGCTCTAAAGCACAAAAAGGATTATTCAGAAGAAAGAGATAATATGCAAAGCATGGTTTTATTTATAGTTGCTTCTATCTCTCCTTTAAATGGGTGACTGCACTACATTCTGTTTAACAACACCTTATCATTACAGAGCAGATCACATAGAACAAAAGCAAATGGCTCAAAATTTCAGAACCTTCCAAACATGTACTGCAGTTATCACCAGCAGAGCTACCAAGTGGACATATTTAAGCACTCTTTCTAGTTAAACCATCTTCAAGGATAATCATTATACTTATTTCTGCCATAAAGCTTTTAAGTAGTCAACTGTTCCACAGTTTCTGTATTCTAATGTATTGTACAACACCATTTTTATTGCATCTTAATGTATCTGAGATTTAAGAACACAACTCCAAATATTTTTTGAACAAGTAATTTCTTCTGGGTCTTATAAAAAAATCCATTTTAAAATGCTAGCTAACTGGCTTAGAGGTCTGGCAATTCTGGAGAGAAATAGAAATGCAGGTTTTAACAGACCATATCACAACTGAATATACCACTAAACACTCTCCTAAAACTACATGCAAATGGACCAAAGGTCTTGTTGAAATAGCCAGCACCTCACTTAAAGACCACTGCAAATCTTTTCTTGAAAAGGAACGTGACATTAGTGGCTATTTGGCAGATCAGGTTTACCCTGCCACAAACTTCAAACCTTTATGAGTTGAAGGACCCCATCCATCTTGTGCATTCTTTTTAAGACACATTTGGATTACATATATCTCTGTATAGCTACTCCAGCAGGGAAATACCATACAAGCCATTGATAATTTCATTGTATTTTCAGACTTATGCCATTCAAGACAGTGCTTGACCTGTGCTTCGTGTTTTTGATCTCTGAGAAGAGCCAGTGCACAGAGAGCCTCCTCTCAACTTTCAGACTACAAATATTACCCTCTTATTCCACACTGAATTAACCTGTGCTCTCTTTCACTCCCAAACAGTAAGAATCTTTGCATGTAAAGATTTAAGTCCCAATCTTGGGACTTGGGAAAAGGCAACTATTAACACAGGAATTACAAATGACACCTTCCTTGGCTGAGTGGAACACAATCTAACCTGCAAGTTCCAGAGCAATTCACACTGCACTAGAAACTCATGTTTAGACAAATGGATTGCATTTACTGAACTCTGAAGGTGCTACCTTCAGAGATAATATTAATTATCTTAATATAATTAAGATAGACAAAAGTCATTTACCATCTTTGAAGTCAGCATTTTTCTTCCTCACCAGAATTCGGAAATCTTCTGCTGGGTTAACACTTCCTACCTACAAAAAATACAATAACAATTCAATTGTCTTCCAATATCCATCTCTTTCTTCTTGTCAGGCAACAAGGATCTTTAAATTCCTTCTTATTTCAATATGAAAACAGAAGCTGTGTATTTCTCTGCATTCAGAAAATGCAATTCTTATGAAGTGTGTTAATGCACAGTACTCCTGCAAAGTCAGGTTATGACATGAATAAGATGAACTCACTCTGCTGCACTGTTACAAGCTGACCACTTCTCTGGTGCAGAGAGGATAGAAACACAACAATTCAGGTTTTCTGCTAGGTCAGCTTTGAGATCTTCTGTAGCACAGACCTCTCAGACCTCCCTAATCTCACCAGATGCTCAATGAGGAGTGTGAGCTCCCAAGCACGTGGGTAGAGAATCAGGGGCTTGCCACTCCAACAGGAACCTCAAAATCAGAAGCTTACACTTAAATCATCTAGAAGAGTCTGACATCTTAAAGCCAAAGCTCTAAATGGGCATGCAACTGCAGAAACCTTTCAAAGGAATTAAAACAGGTCAAATATAAATAAACACTGAAAAATAGATGCTTTAAAATTGAGGGGGGAAAAAAACCCAAAAAAACCCTACATTACTTTAAATTTCCTATGAGCAATTATAATTATCCTACACTTTTTTATGATTTGCTGTCAAAATAATTCATGGACTTTGCAGTAAGATTGCTTGGTCTCACTGTATTTCTTTAAGATCTAGCAATGCCACTCTTTAGGAAATACCAGAAAATTATATTAGGAGTGCAGAACACTGAAATCTTTTTAGACTTTAGCTATTTTTATAAGTATCAATAATGCTTTTTTTCAAAATGAACCTTAAAGAATAGTACAATTGAAAACAAGAGAAATTAGCTCAGTGTTAATGCTTTTTATAATAAGAAAATGTCAAATAAAGGAAGGTACACAGTTACAATACAGGTTTCATCTACCCACAAAATTATAAGTTAGATCAAGTGGCAAGATGAAACCAAATCTCTGATTTAGACCCTAAATTAATACAGAGAACAATGTCTAAAATCACAGCAATACTTTTGATTAAATATACAGAGGCAATTTCTATGTAAGGAGATATGAAAGACAGCAAGAAAAAAATTCAACCACTGAGCTCCAATTCCGTTTTCTTTGGATCCTCAGGCTTTCCTTTTAGAGTTCTAAACATTAGGAGAGAATTTTGTCCTAAAATATCCACGACTGATAGAAACTTGTGCTAACACATGCCTAAGGGAAAAGAAAGTTGTCTTTACAATCTCTAGCAAAGTATCAAATGTACAAGCAGACAGTATTTCAGTCATGTTTCAGCTAGAAACTCTCCTTTTATCAGGAAATCTGTATATTCACTATAACAGACTTAAAGAATTAATCTTCTCCTCTATTAATCAGATTTGTAAAAATATGCTTACAGAGGTGATAGTGCCTTCAGCAAGTTTCATAATGCTAAAGCTCCCTTCCTCATCTTCAATTTTTGGTTTCTTAAGGCTGGGTTCATCTTCGCTGCAAATGAGAAGGACAAAAATTAATATAAACACTTGAAGAAGATTGTCCTGCCTACCAACTAGGAGTCATTAAATTAATGAAATATATACTGAACTAAACTTCATTACATAACTGTTCCAAAATCAACACTTAACCATGCTTCATTTTTCCCTTGGGCTCCACAAACCAGATGGTAGAAACAGAGATCAAACTTCATCTTAGCATACAGCAAAGGCATCACTTGTTGAAGGTATGAGATTCTTAGTGCTTATTTCAGGTGTGAATTTCCTTACAGAGATCTTCATCTTTCGGAATACAGAATATATCCCAACATTTTATTTGAAACCTCTATGTTGAGTGAACCATGATAATTTACAGTATATATAACATGACATTTGGTATTCTCACTAGATTTTTTCCTGTACATGAAATGCCAGTGAAAATTGACCATTTTAGTAAGACATTAATTTACTGTTCAATCACTACCTGCTAGATCCTGCCCTGGAATTTATAGCTAATACAAACCTGTTTACACAGTGGCTTTTGAGTCTTATGACCACTACTCTCCATCAGCACAAGAGCTCTGTAAACCTTATATTTGTTAAAACCTGCTAGACAAACTCCAGTTAAGCAGAACAGAACTCTCTTAGGACAATTTAAGCTACATCTCAAAATGCTTTCAAAAGACTCTTTATTATTTTTATAAAGCTAATTGTGATTTTGGGCTAGTTTCTTGTTTTGCCCTTACAGGTAACAGAGAAAGGTATACATTCAAACTAGGAACTTAACTCTGACTTGTAACATGCTACACTTTAGAGCACATCTCAGCAACAGAAGAAAATCCAGATAATCACAAAACGGGAAGAAAATCAGATGCTGTCAAGCTACTGACAGAGATGAATTGATTTCAGTTTAAAATGACTGAAAGCTACTCAGCAACCCAAAGGGCAGGATCTGTGTTCAGGGAATCCCAAAACAAAGTAACAAGTTCTTCTGAAAAATTCTACTACTGTGAAAAGAAGAAACTGCTTGATGATGTAGGGACAAAGTCAGAGGTCCTGGACTAGGAGCCACTTTTCATTCTGCAAGATTAGAACTGATTGCAAAAACTGCATTGCACATTACAGAAGCAATCAACTATCAGAAAGAACTTGTGGAGTCTTCCTTTTTGCTTTCTATAGCACACTCCTCCCCCCACTTTACAATCATTGTCTATCTCACTTTGTTTCAGCAATCTCCTCTGTCCTTTACTTAATTTTGTCACTACCAAAATGAAATCCCATCTCCTCAGCAGCTCCTGTCATTCAGCATAACCTTACTTATCAGTCTAGGAGAAATGATGACTTCAGTTATGCCTAAGGACAATGATAGGATACCTTTGCTTAATCTCAACTCTGACTTTCTGGCTAACCTTGAACAAGTTGCTTGATTGTTTTGAACATCCAGTGTGTCTCTCTGTAAAAGGAGAAACTAATACTTATCAGCACCAGAGAGTTTAGAAGCTCTATTGGAACTAAAAATCTTGTATATTAACATGGTTTTATGAAAGGTATAAAGAACAACAAAAATTCTCTTTTAGAATATTTTCCTCCAAAAGTATATGGCAATCATTTTTCTCCTTTTTCCTCCTGCATTATTTTTACTGATTCAAAATGCTTTGGGATTGGAGGAAGGAGAAAATAAATGATGATGCTGCATTTAACAGCCTAGGACCAAATCTACAGTTGTCATTAATCAGTGCAGCACAGCAGAAACTAATGAATCCATAGCCATTTATACCAGCCAAGGATCTGACATTTAGAATATGCACTGATTAGCAGTATTTTTAAACTGCAAAACGTGCAATTACTATTTGAGAAAAATTAATAAAATAAGGGATTAATTTAAAACACCCACTTCTACATTAATATAGAAGCCTCTCACATCCTACAAAGCTAGATGAGATAACAGCCCCTCCACTGCCAATCTCAAAAGGAAAAAGTAAAATGTCTTCTATTTTACTGGAAGTTTTTAAAGACTATATAGATCTTAAGCAAAAGTGATACAAATGAATACTGAAACCTCTATTAAGATATCATGCTACAATTTTGCTGCTTTAGTCTTATTAGACCTTAAATATTAACAGAGTCAATATGATGACAGGAGATTCATATCAGTTTGAGAAAACAAAAATAATGGTTAAGACATCTTCTAAACAACTTTTCCCAAACACTTCAATGCAACCTGTATCTTAGTATTAATGAGCTGAATCTCATAGAACCATAGCATTTAGAATCACAGAATGGTTTGGGTTGGAAGGTACCTTAAAGATCACCCACTTCCTACACCCCTGCCATGGGGCAGGGACATCTACTAAACCAGGCTGCCTAAAGCCCCATCCAGCCTGGCTCTGAACACTGCCCAGAAGGGGCATCCACAACCTCTCTGGGCAACCTGTGCCACTGCCTCTGTTGATTAATATTTTTCTTAATCATAGTTGCAGAGTGATGTATTCTTCTTTATCCAGTGATTAAATTGTATCATCTCAGCTCTTCCCCAAACACAGAAAAAAACATACACTTAAGACTGCTATTGCAGCAATGATAAAACACTACCAGTCCCACTCATTACTACAGAAATACTATTTTTCTGCAATTTTAAAAAATTCTTAAGTGCCATTCATTCTTCTTTGCATAGTTGAGTCTGTATCCTTTCACTTTCTTTACAATTTTTAAAAAAAAAATCATTGTAATGCCCCATGTAATCAGTAAGAATTCACAGACACATTAAGGCAACAGGAACACATTGAAATTAGCAGCAGCAACAACAAAAAAGCCAGATGTTTCCCAGTGTGTAGAGAGGAATGTGGTCATTAGTCTCAAGCACCAAAGCAAGGAGTCTTGTGTCACATCTTCCCAAAGAAGACATGAGGAGCTGAAGAAGCTCTACCCAACCCAGAGGAAATGACAACAGCTGAGCTAATAACAGCTCAAAACACCTCAAAGACATCATTCCTAGTGCTGAAAGGACTGAAACAAAAATGACAAGAAAAAACTAACTGAGAACACTCCAGCACCTCAGGGACCCACTAGTTATATTATAGATTTCAATACATTAATTTCTAAGAAGCAGATTTTGTTTACACAAATTGATTTGGCTGGGGTGACAGTACAACTGCTGTATCCATTTAGCATTTATTCTTCCTATCTGCAGCACAAATAAACTAAACACAATATGTTCAATAATAACAAAAATACTCTGTCTTAAAACTGTTCAAACAATAGCTGTTCCAGGAAGAGTCTATAACAGCTTGATTTTTTTTTTTTGAGACAAACCACACTAATTGCACAGCAGATAATAATGAAACTACTTTTCTTTTGATATTCAAAATGAAAGCTTGGCAATTACCTAAATCAAGCATGCTGAGAAGGAAGGCTCAACTTTATGGCTAAATTTAAAACACCATGGCATTTATTCTAAACTAAATTAGACCCTCTGTTAGTGTCATTTGAACTGTTTTATAACCACCTCTAGGACAAACTGTTTGCCCAGGAGGCAGGAAGCAATGTAACAGGTTGCCCAGGAAGGATGTACAAACCCTGAAGGTTTTCATGGCCAGACTGGAGGAATTCCTCCTTAGATCTCACAGGTGGTCTTTGAGCAATAGGTTGACCAAGAAGCCTCCTGTGGTCCATTCCAACCTGCTGGATTTTGTGATCCTGTGACAGCAAATACAGACATGAGGAACTTTTACACTGGTTCCTAGTGTGCCCTGCACTGCAACAGTATGACTACAACTATTCACAAAATACTCCAGACATTCTGTAGCACCACAATATTCTCTATCCATCAGCATTTTTTCCAGTGTGTAACTCATTGATTTTCTGTTCAAAAGATTCTGACCTGCTTCAACCAGCAAAAACAACCTGAAGTGTAAAAAAAAAAAGTTTCAGAAAAATCCATAATACATCTCCAACTTACTTGTCTTTGAAGATGTCTTGTGCAGTCTTCTCTTCTTTTTTCTTGCCAACTTCCTTCAGGGGGAAAAGTGCTTTTACTCTTTCCAGAGGAGCCTGACACCTTTCTCTTACCACACAAGGCATCTCCAGCATTTCTAAAAGGTGCTGCTCTATTGGTGGCAGTGGCTTATCAGGGTGAAAAGCCTTGTGCTGCAAACACTGCAAGAAGCAAAACAGTCTGGGCAAAATAGAACTTTCAATTATATTGAAAACTTTTAATGAAATTCCTGTACACCATATGGTAACTGCAAAATATCTTCCATATTAAACATAGTACCTTTGTATTGCTAAAAAATATTCTGCCTCACAGTGAATTGAAAGTCTATGATCAACTGTTAAAGGAGCATATTAATGATATTAAACAAGAATACTGATGCAGATAAGTGTTCTCACACTCACTGGAATGAGTTCTACGAAAATTATTAGAAAAATCCCAAGAATGAAACAGTCATCTGCAACTGACCATATTTTACTCTACCTTTAAAAAGCAGTTCTCTTATAAAACAGTCACAGGGGAGAGATTTCTATACATTTCAAAATTAAGTAAATGAGATCTATCCCAACCACACATTACAGTTATTGTAACAGTTTAATGTCCCTCAAAGAAAATATTTCTTCTTGGTCAATAAAACTCAGTATGCATACAGGAGGAATGTTCAGAAGCTAAAAAGAGAATGGAAATAAAAAGAAAGAATACTAAATGTACACAGGTGAGACACAGAATAGATGTATGTTTGGAGCCTAGCTTTGAAAGGAATAGGGAATGAAGGGGCCTGACAGATGCACAAAGTTGGAACAGATGGTGAGAGCTACAGAGAGGGATTTTTCACCCAAGTGTAGAGTCAGTGCACACAGTCAGGGAGCCAAGCAGAGGGGGAGAGACGAGGTTAATGAGGCAGGCTACAGAAATTCCACGGAGGGTTTTGAAAACAAAGCAAATATCTTTACAATTCTCTGAAGTGTGGGATAGCAGTAGAGAGGTATGTGCATTTATAAATAACAGATACTAGTGCATGCACACAAACACATCAAAATGTAATATACAAAGGAGACAATTTTTTTCTGTGCCGATTGTACCGGGTGCATTAGAAACCCATGTCAAGGTACCTACTCAATAAACTAGAAATACAGCAGAGATTTGCTCCCCCGTTGGCTGTCAGAAATGACATTAATTTAGAAAACAAAATCAAAGTGAATAAAAGCTGCTATTTATATTGGAAAGCCGCCAATACAGAAAATTGGGACAATATGTGACACATCAATACTGATGCATTTTCAGGCTGCCATTAAGATTCCAGACCATATTAGAACATACTGTCAAAAGGAGGCAGTTGTACAAGGCTACTGATTTGGAAACACTCGTAATGATTTAAGGCACAATTATTTTGAAAGAGTAAAAATGTGTCTGGAAGCTGCAGTAATGACTCTTGTGCTACAAAAAATATTTTAAAAGTTAGGTAATTGAATTAAACTAACAAAGCAAAAAAAAACCCTGTTACGCCTATGTGTTCCAGGCTTTTATAACTTAAATCTTTATATGTGCAGCTGCAGGAGCTGAGCAGACTGAGTGGCCACAGCATCCACTTTTACCTGTTTTTAAAGTAGATGACTACATCTGAAAGCAGAGATGGCAGGTACTGTCAAAACTCAGCTGCTAAATGGAGATTAAGTTAAACAGACAATCTGGAGTTTCTAAACCAACACCGTCCCTCAACCTTGTTCCCCCTTCCTTTCATGCCCAGCAAGAACCACTCCTACCTTCACAGCTACAAGGCAACCCACACTGCCACTGCCTTGCAGACTCACTGCTCCATTCATTGCTTTGCATTCATCATTCCATTCAAAGCCCTTCATTGCTCTTCCTGATTTCTTATATTTCCATTTCTAGAGACACAGCCAGCTTTCAGGAACAGGGGTCACACCAAGATACTGGTCAATGGATGTAATGAAGGGAGTTTCACATCATTAATTCCATGATAAGCAAGGACATATATGCACCAAGAGAGTAACAGATTCATCTCTGTACAGAACCACCATTGTTGAGCAACTTGTTTATTTGGCTAACAAATAAAATGCACTGCATTCCCTAAACATTTTAGCTGCTCCAAGTATCTGTATTTTAAATGGATAACTCAAAGAATAATGTTGGAGGTTTGCCACTACAAAAGCTACAGAAGTTCAGTTAGTTTTTTCTGGAAACAAGGAATGAAAGTTGAAAGTCTAGATATAGGATATTCCTCCTCTTCCACTCCAGAGCAAGCATTAACAACTACTTCTCACCCACTCTGTCATTTCCTGATGCCTACCACTACCTCCAGAGATATAATTCAGCTTGATGTTTTTGTTTAAATTCTGTCTCTTGTCACTTATCATTCCAAATATCTTCATGAGGCAACAAAGCAAGGAAGTGAAGTAGGAGTTTATCCTTTTCTTCAGAGTTATTTTTCAGAACCATTTATAGGTTCTATTCAGCCCAATCCACTTACTGGCTACAGTCAAAAGATGATGCAGAATTTTTCTTCACAGTTCTTATGGAACCAGCAGTGCCACTTGAACTAAAGAGCACAATACTAGCAATTAACTAGTAATCTGGAACATTTTTGCAGGAAAGGAGAGAACAACTTACATAGATTAATAGCAATTTTATAATAAGACAAACAAATGGGGCTCTGTGCTGCCAAAAGAAAACACTAATAGGACTGACAGTTTAGGGCTTTCTGAACAGCAAAGGCAGAAACTATTCTATTCTATGTATTCTACCCCATACATTCAGTCAATAAATACTTTTTCTACCAATAGCACTCACCCTTACAAAATCCCATTAGGCTTTAAGGAAATTGGCAAGTTACTCAGCTACTCTCTTCCAGCAGCAATTGACTCAAGTGCTGGAACAAGACCATCACAGTTTCAGAAGACAAACAGCACACCTAAAAAAATCATCTTACACTGATGGTTGACATCCACTAAACCAAAAGAATGCAAAACTCTATCTAGCAATATAACAGAGGAAATTCTATCCCCCAAGTATTACCTTCATAAGCAAAGCAAAGTTTTGCAATATCCAAGCTTAAAAATTCTTCCTAAAATAAGAGTTGTGCAGAGGTCAGTTCATTTTAAGTTCCTGCCCTGCAACAACCTCCAACTGATCAAATTTTGCATGCAGTTACACTCTGTCTTGTCAATATGACTGACAGAACTTGATGAGAACACCAAGTTCTTCGGGTGTCAATCAGAGTAAGATTTGAAGACAGTGGGCTTACATGTGTTCCTGAAACACACATTGACCTTCAGATCCTTTGGTTATTTTGACAACACTGAGGAAGCAAGGCTTTGGGAAGCTAGGGTAAGTTTTCTTAATTTAAAAAAGCATCCTTGTCCTACTGTTAAACTGAAATAAATAATATGGAACTGCTGAGATATGATGAAAATGATTGCTATAATACCATTTTTGGTCAATTTTCAGAACAGAGTCACACATTCAACACATCTCCATCGTTCTGTATACAGTACAATTCTGCAGTTGCTTAAATTGCAACATAATTTTCTTTATTTTTAAATTTGCTGTGTAATTTTTTTAGACACTTGAATTCCAATGTATAATTAAGTCTCTCATCCTCACAGTTGCAATGAAAGTCTTCGTGACATGACAGGAATGTAAATCAAAATGGAGACAGCTTGATGTAACAACTGCAGGAAGTGTGAACTGTTCTGCTGGCTCATAAAGTGCATCAGCTTAGACACCCAACAGAACATTTTAAATGTCAACAATGTTAATAACCATTTATTACTGGTCCAGTTCACCTCAGACTGACCAGGTTTGGAACACTGCTAGATGCAACAATGCTCAGAAAAAAGATGGGACATAGAACGAGAAGCTGAAGATATCCCCAATTTTCAGCCAATTTTCCTCTTTGTCCAAAAGCCAAAGACTGAATCTATATCCACAATACAATGCTGAGAGGCAAGTTTTTACTTGCCTAGTCTACGTGCCTGTGAATATCATGATGCTGTTGTAGACACCTCAGAACAGGTATAATTTCCCTTGCTTTCTGGAAACTAGAAATTTTGAATATAAATCTATGTCAGGGACAACACAGGAATCACTGGTTACCATACACTTTAATGCTGGAGATTTATACCTGCATTCTCACAATGCAGATCTTTCCAACTTGAATCAGAGAAAGATAGAAAGGTGAAAAATCTTAAGAAAAAAAATTTTTTAAAAATACCATATAATTCATCTCACCTGATACAACCTCTGAAAATGAGGGTTTGGAATCTTGCTGGGTTTAAATAGGTCCTCAAAAGTTTCTCCATCTTCACGAACCAAATTCATAGAATCAATCAGTGAGTCAACAGCAGATAACTGATCCGCTAAGGCAGCAATTACATACAAAGGAAGATTAAACACACTTGCAGATGGATGCACTTCTTGAAACAATTTATAAATGAAGATGTGCTTCACAATGTGAGATTTTTACATGCCACAGAATACAGTGCAGCTATAGATGCACCAATAAAGAATACGGATAATGGACATAATAATAATAAAGCCCTGCTTTATTTAAGGACTACAGTGTAAAGTCATAAAGCCTGTTTTCCTTTCCCCAAGACCTCAATTATTGTTGCCTTTCTGCTTTTGCTTTTCTTCTTTTTCAAGATATTTTCATTTGCAACAGAAGGTTTATAGGCCATTTAGAAAATAAGGAGAACAGTTGGTTAGCAAAACTAAATGGCGCAATATAAATTTTTAAAGTTATGATTGCAAATGAACACAGTTCACAATAGCCAGCTACTGCTTTGGTAAGACAGGTTTTTATATTTGTTACAAGCAAGAAAACAGAAACTGCTACAGAAACAAACCAGCATGCTGTATGTATCCTGATGTGCAGGTGCCCATTAAATGCATCTCGTAACAAATGAAAGAAGCGGGAGTGGATTTTAAACTAAGCCTTAAGACTCAGTTTAAGGATCCACTTAAGACTCATAGCTGTGCAAAACTCTCAGAACAGCAAGTCAAGCTCTGTGTAGCTTCATGTTCTCCAAAGATGCCATCCATCTCAATCTGGGCACCAATAAATGCATGGCTTAATAACACTCCACAGAAAACACTGTCTTTGCCTCTCTACATTATATTAACAGGCCATACTGCAAACGATTACAGGATCAGCTTTGCACCAACAGAGCAGCTGCCTCTGTTCTAATTCTAGCTAGCTAATCATACACTATAGATCCCACAAGGTTTGGCCATTTGCTCCCACAAATGAGTTGAAAGATCAAAGGATAGAGGACTAATCTCAGCTCTCTGCCACAGCATCCTGTGAGACTCAGGATGCTGTAACCCGAGCCAGAAGTCATTTGACAGGACAGTTGAAACACTGCCTGCAAACTTAGGTATGCTCAGCCTGCACCTGAAGTGGCAAAGCTTTAATACACATTCACACTTCAAGATGACATCACCATAATGAATGCTCAAATACCTGGGTGTTTTCCTAAGAAAAAATAACAACAAAACTTATGTTGTCATTGGAGAGCCAAATATTCTCTTTTAGAGCATCTTAGAAGACAACAAGTAGGCTACTTTTTCAGTTGACCAGCAAACGTCTTACCTGTAGGAATGCATTTTTTACTGTTTTTCAAGGATGAAAATACATATTGTCTTAGGTCTTCCATATAGGGTAGTTGGACATAGATGAGACACTGTGCAAGAGGAAAAGGAAAAACAACTGAGTGTCTCAAAAAGAAAAAACATCAGTATCCTCAGAATGCCATATCAGAGCAATACAAAACATAAGAAAAATCTGAAGATGTAATGTCAGTACACATCAAAACACTTAAAATATTTACAGAGCAGTTTTAATCAGAATAAAACACAGCGTTGCATTTTATCACATTGTGATGGCTACACTCAAGTTTTTCTACTCATGGAATAAAGACCTCCCCAGCCATCTATTCCTTTTTCTTGTGCAGAGTTCCAATTATCCATGCTTCAAATATCCCATACATTGGTGCTTCGGGAGGTTTTATCACAGCTTACTCTATTTCAAAGTCAAAAGCTGGATTTGGTTTTTTAAACATTTCTCTGCCTCATTTTTTCTTTATTCGATTACCTCCTCCAGTTCATACCACCTAAATAATTCCTTTCCATCCTTTATGTTTATACCCCTCAAAAGTCTGAAGATTGTTGTGTCCGCCCCCACCTCCATCACTGCTCAGCCATGCTATACATATTTAGCTCTTTCAATAGTCTCTCATAAGAAAGATCAGGGGAAACATATGCTGCAAAAGTTCTGACATGCTGTGTTCCTTCTGGGCCTCTCTGCAGAAGGGTAAGAGAGAAGAATTACCTCATATGCATCCTTAATATACGGGAAAGCTACTCCAACTTGTGGGTTGCATCTTCTATCATAAGCATAGCGCACTACAGCCACCACTTTCAACTCATCCAATGCACGAACAAGCGCGGAAAAAGCAACCGCTGCATTCTGGAGGGAAAAAAGAAATCTACAGAATCATGCAAGTTCTTAATCATGGAATATATATCTTTATCAGGGAATTCAAAAGCATTGATTTAGTCAAGACTAGTTTCCATGTCAGCTATAACTTTAACACAAGCATTTTTTCATGTTCATAAATCAAAGAACCAGAAAGGTCAAATCTCATCACGATAGTGGATCCATTCAAAGCTGAGCCAACTTTAGATTCAGCACGTTCCACCTTTTTCACGAGGTATGAAGAACTCTCAGAGGTTTTACAAGAGAGAACTCTCAGAGGTTTTACAAGAGATAGAGAAAGGAAGGGAAGTCAGACCCCTAAAGGAACATATCAGAGCACCACACTGAGCTTTTTACTTCCAGTACTATGGAGGTCTGTTCTAAATAACAGTGACAGGGCACACTGTTGCTCTGCATGAGAATCAACTTAAGCACCAAGTTCAGGTTCCTCATAACCTTGCTCAAACGTAGTATCTACCAGTTTTTCATTATTCAAGAGATACTGTATTCATTTGGGGTTTAATCCAACTTTTTTAACCTACTGGGCAATGAAGTTGCATTAAAAGTATTTATTAAATCAGAAAGACAGGACAATCTCAAGCATCACTACTATTCTTTTGTTTTACAGCAAAATACACTCAGCATTAAACTTCAGTTCACCTTACCTCATCATCTTTTGCTGCGAAGACCTTCAGAGCCTGAGTGCCCATGTAGTAATGCCTCTGGATCTACAGATTCAAATGGTCAAGAATTAGCCTGACCTAAAGAAAAGGTCATGAATTTAACTGCACATTTAAATTACAAAACAACTGACATTACTCAAGTCAGAAGCCACCAAATTTAATTATAGGGCATTGAGGTTGAAGCCCTGTATATGTCTCAGATCTCCATTTATCACTTAATATGGATATTAGTCATATTGGGTAGGATATTCTCATAGCTTCCTAGATGGGTAGGAATGAAAGACAGTGCTAATGGCAGCTGTTACCAGTCTGAATTATACTTCAGTAATTCAAAAGTCATCGTGGAAAACTACAGGAGTTAATACAAGATCTAAACATAACTGACACCATACCTATGCTATTAAATTTTTCTAGCAAAGATACATCAAAAAGGAGCTGCAAAAAGTCACATCCTTAATTAATAAAGCTACTTCAACAGCAATTCAGAGTACAGACAGCTGTGCTAGCAAAGAAGCACTTCTGTTAACAGAGTTTATTCTGTTCATGAGCATGGCTGAATTAAAAACAAAAAGAAAAACAGTTTCAAAGGGCATCACTGGATTAGCTGGAGCTGCAGTGGCTCACACACACAAACCCTGCAGTCCTAGAAGACCTGTCAGAGATCACACACTACTATGGACACTGGTTAAAACAACCTTTCTTTGTTAAAGAAAAAGCTCTTTGAATTACAGTCTCAGAACTAACTTCATTATATCTTTGATTTTTCTTTCATTCATTTAATCTTTTTATCTTCTTTATTTAGCAAATTACCATAAGGCTGTTGAAGACAGTGACAACCTGCAGCAGAGCAGATATGTTTACTGTACTACAGCACAATTCTTCAGCTCAGATTCTTCTACCTGCAATCCTCCTTCCTGTTCTGTCTCTAAATGCTCAGGAAATTTTACGCTCAGTATAGTATAAATAACTAGATCTGTATGATTCACACACTACCTCTCTGTTTGCCAAAGAAATTGTCCCTTTGTAATATTTTCAAGTATTATTTCTTGATTTACATGGCATGGCTTATAAATTAAAAATCAAAGTTTAAGCGGCCTCTGATCTTCTTTCCTGAGGGTTGTGAACAACTCAGGAAAATAATGCAAGGTGGTTCTATTCCTTATTTAATTACATATTTGGAACTGTTCCAATTTTTCTAGTCAATAATGAATCATCTTTCCATCAAAGATTTAAAATAAACAATTTAATATAAAACATACATTTGAATAGTGTCTGTTTTATTATTCCAAACAATAAAATTTAGAAGGCAAAATTTAAGATAACACATGGGTCTCAAAAATTCCAGCTGTAGTTAAAAACTTCCTGATATCATTATCTATACACTGTAATTATAATCCTGCAAGCATTCCTGAATAATTTTATTCCACTGAGGAGATGTGCAGCTACTACTGGGCATAACTACTCCTGGCTACAGGACCAGAGCACACTAAGATATAATTTTTGTTTGTTATGAAATCCAGAGACAAGAGAAGTACATCTCAAAAATTAATCAAAAGCAATCAATATCTGGCATATTGAAAAATTTTAAAAACAGCTTGTTAATTATTTTATGCATATTTATGTGACTCAAAAAGCATTACTAAAATTAACTGTAACTTTACAATTAGTAACTGTATTTGAAGGTATTACCACATATCTGACCAAAAATGGTAAAACAAAAATCCATATGAAACAAGTTTGTTCAAAGGAACACTATATTCCTCATATATTATATATTATATATATATATTATTATATATTCTATAATATATATTATATATTATGCTGGAGGCCAACCTCCAGCGTAAAAAAAAACTCTACACACAGTGAAATAAATCTTGCAAAACTAAATGACAATAGCAAGACTCAGCTGGAGGCTAATAATGTATGAAGAGATCCAAGAAATTGTCTCACTGGATTCAGACACGTTTCACTTAATGGTTCTGGTTTCTGGTACAGGAGGTAGCACTCCCTAACACCTCTCCAGCCCTGGCCAATTTAGGGCACATAAGCTCAAGCATGAGATGTTTCCTTGATCAATCACTTGCAGTGCACAAGTTCCCACCTTACCCAACTAAGACTGAAAGTCCCCAAGGAGAGAGCAGGTTACAGTTTCCAGCCAGGCTGGCTTCTTATTCCAGCAAATCACATAACTTCCCGGCTCCTGGGTTATTATGTTTTGGAACACAGCACTGTGGTAGTCTAATGACAAATCTAGAAACAAGCACAAGGTGTCTGTGACACCTGCACTGTAAAGCAAGAAGATGTTTAGTTACATCCATTTGGGAGTAAGCTCCCACATATGCTTCCTATTTCATTAGCCTCTTTCCTAGATGGCAAAGGTGACAAAGCCTTTATCAAGGGTTCTACCTTGTTCAGGCAGTGAGAGATTTCAAAGAGTAGGAGGACTGAGAGTTGTCAGAATAGAAGGTGTAGAACTATCCTATGAATTCATTTCAGTTTTTACTCATGAAGAGGACTTGGTGTGGATAACTCCAAGATGGATAACGTTTCAGTCGCCCTGTGCAATATCCTGGAGAAGAAAGATGGGGGGCAGCTTAACATTCACAGCAATTACTTGCCACTCACACCTCTGAATTCTCTCCTCATGTGTCCTGCTTCAAGAACAGTTTTGTTAAGCCTTTGCTTAAGGCTTTGCTAATGCTTGAGTCCTGGATTTTCTGAAGGAAATCACTTTATGCTATAACTTTTATTAAGGTACTTGCTTAAAGTAAGTTTCTTACAACTGTCAGGGACAACAAATAGCAAAGTCAATATCACGAGTAGAGATAAGTGCATTACAAACTCAGAGCATCCCATGGAAATATGAAGAGTTTTTGAACAATGTTACTTTTGTCTAAGTTCTAGGAAGTCTTCACTACATTTAAGTTTTGTCACAATGGAAAGAAGAGGCAAGTCATGGTTCATAAACTAATCCTTAAGAAATTGAGAATAAATGGAGTCAGTTTTCAGGCTTGCTTTAACATTAAAGTAATGTTGAAGGAGAAGCTTCTGATAAGAAGCAACCATACTCTTGGCTGGACAAAGCCCAGAAAGGCGCTGTCTGAGCTGAACAGAAACGAGGTCATTGAAGTTTGTGAGATGAAATGAGACCACAATACCTCTGTCTCCACTTCTCAGAGATCTGAGTTTGGTAGCTGTGGCTTCACTTGACAGTGCAATGGCCACATTTATGAGTTCCTCTCCTTCACAAGACCACATATTGCTTACATGTACTAGAATCAGCAAACAAGTCACCCCTGCATATCTGAGTGGAGATGCCCCATTCTCAATATTGAAATCCAATACAACACCATGACATTACTGAATTCAAACCAAGATCAATTTTCTTGAGTAACGCGGGAAGCTGAATAGCAAGAAATGAGTTAGCACACCTGGGAGGATCTAGTGAATCCCAAAACAGAAAAACACTTTCCTTCTGTTTTGTATTTCATTTGCTCTTCATCTTCCTTGGAAAAAGGAACTATATCACTCCCATACCGAAAACCTGGAGAACAAGAGAAGAGCATCTGGTAAGCATATGGGCCTACAATTTTAACACTGAAATTAGCTCTCTGAATATTTTAACAATGCATTCGTGCCCCACAGCTACGTTCCACACATGCTCATCAAATTACTTTCCCTGTTAGCAAAAAAAACCCAAATACCCATAGACACATTTTGTACTTTGCGAACAGCAGTTGCACTCCTTGTACATCATTTTATGTAACACAAGCACCCTCAGAGAGCAGCAAAGAAAATAAGGGAACATCTTGCCTAACAAAGTTACGCTCACAGAATAGATTTAAGCAAATCAGAATAGATTTGAGCAAGCAGATTGCAACACTCTCTGCAAACATAATACAAGCAACCTCAAACATACCACAAATCAGACCACACGAGGTGACACCAGAAAAGATTCAGAGAATAAAATGTGCTAACATGGGAAGCAAGGTGCACAATGGAAAACAGAAACACTTTTGTATGCAGAACTAGTCTTCCTATATATGTCTGTGCTTTAGTTCCCATGCCATACATTACAGGTTTATGCCCAGAAAATAGGAAGCTGCAATTTCTCAGAAGTATCACCTGCTCCCACTGCTCATTCTCCTATCTCAGCTTCCAATAATATCCTCTCTGTAACGTCATTGCTTTATTATATTTCCACACACTAAGTATGAGATCCTCAGGTGCAAAGAAAGCAGAATAAACAGATAAATTCCTGGAAGAAATACCTATAAGAAGATACATTTTCCTACAAACTGAAAAGTAAACACACTGACAGAATGGAAGAAATTTCAGTATAGGTGTTGCAAATACAAAATATTATCTAATTATGACATTTCTCAAAAGAATCGCAATAGTCCAGGATGCATCAATAGCTCTTTTAGCACTAGAAATATCACACCACTGACAGGGAAATCTTTTCTCTTTTGTTCACATTGAACTGCTCACCAATTCTTTCTTTTAGTATCCCACAACTACTTACTAATTTAAGCAGTCAGAAGATTAGCTGAGAACAGCCACAAATCCTTCAAAATGCATTCTCTGTAAAAACTGGATTTTTTTTTACATGCAGTTTTGAAGTTTTAAAACATAACTAGACCATTTTTTGACCATCATTTCCGCTTAAAGAAGGTCACATTGTCTTTGGGACTTTATCTGATATTGCTATGAAATACCTAGGAATACTAAAATTGAAATAGATTAAATAAAAAAAAATTGCTTATTCTAATTTTCTATTTATGTTATTCATTTGACAGCACTCTCTATACTGTTATCTGAATACTTCTGCTCTTTATAGCTAATACACTTGCCCTACTTGTGTGGGATTGAAACAGCAAAGAAAAGGAAAAAAATCAGTAAAAAATGTATCTATACAATCACAAAAAATGAAACAGATTTGCTTAACTCCATTTTAAAAGTAAGTATACTATTTCCTGCTGTTTCTGGGGCCTGTAGTCCTCTAAGGAAATTAATCTGCTCAGAAAGAAGCTGCACATCATAAATAGCATTTTGCATACCACTACTTCAGATTGCTCCTACAGTAAAGCTAGTACTCTTGAACACTAAACCTTCCTTTGATGGCTTCACCCTTCTAAGTGCAGAATAACTAGAGGATTTGCTCATCTACAAAAAAGCAGCATGATGAAAGCATTCATGTTATCAGTACAACTGAAGATCTAAACATGGAATAGAGGTAGCAGAACTACTCACTACAGAACTGAGGTATGGCCTTCCACAGCATACAGTCAGAAAGCTGTAGTGCCTTCCAAGTTCCATCTGTTGTCATTATTACTATTGTTGTTGTTAGTCCTATTATTATTATTATTATTATTATTTCTACTACTGGCAAAGTAAGGTTTTTTTAAAATATGTGAAAACAAAGAGTCTCATGTAACAGTCTCTGTACCCACCTACTGAGCTTACATTCTAAGATCACAGCTAGGCTTCAAGGTAGAAGACTAGGAAACCCTTAGGTGACCTAAGAGCCCAAGCCATTATCTTCCCTTTGTCTTCAGAGTGCACATAAAGATGTTGTACCTTGAATAGTATCATCTTTCTGAACTTCTGTCTCATCATCATCATTCAAACAGTAAACAGTTTCTTTTTGCACATCCTCTTTTTTGAGGGTTTTGGCATCCACAATTGACCAAATTTTCTTCACCTTCTCTTCTGTGACCTCGGTATCAGAATTAAAAAAAAATGAATGGTTAACATTTCAGTGGGATCCAGATCACTTACCAGAACACACAAAAAATCCTTAGCCTTAATGCTGCAAAGTTTGGCCAATAAAGACTGTCAAATAATGCATCTCTGGCTGTCACCACAATGCTTTCAGCACTGCTTCATCTGTATGAGACCTAGCACACCAACTGTAGCATATTGACAGCATACTTGTCCTGGTTGTTCATTAAACCTGTAGGCTAAGCCATTTTCAGAAGTCTTTGAGTCACAGGATACCATGTAACTTGCTATGCAATTTACTACCTCCAACTGCATAAATACTTTTGACAAAGCATTAAGAAATATGTTAAAGATACACTAAGACTCAATATTCACTCAGCTTGTTTGGCCAAGTCTTCTATCAGGTATATTACACTACAGGATAAAAATACCTTATATTACTGCAACTTCCCCAAAAGGCAAAAAGATCCCAGTTGCACTATAGGACTTGGGAGGGAAAGAAGGAATAAGTATTTACAATGAGTGAATGTTTCCCAGCTACAGAGAAATAAAACTGCTTTTCTTTTCCTCGTCTTAAGTGAAACTGATGATATAGCTAGTACATGAGAAGAAAACTGTAGAGCTGAGCAGAAAACAGTAAATACAGAATAGATTGTCAGCATGACTGCTATGTAATCTCAGGTCAGTCACTCAGTTCATGTTGCTTATTCTCCCAAACTTACTTTATTTTGTGTGTAAACATCTTTGGGAGGGCACTCTTTCTGTCTATTTGCACTGGTCTGGCTCACTAGCCTAATAAAAAAATTATTAATAACTAGAAATAGAAAGTTTATGTCTTTCAAGGCTAGTATACACAGCTCTCAGTATTCAGATATACCTCATCTTCCTAACATCAGGTTCAGTCTTGTGTTGAAACAACAAACAATTAATCTCCATCTCACCAGATCCATCAATACTGCCACACTACACAGTTACCTTTTAACTACTCTATAACTAGAAATTTACACATTTTCTGCCTTTAAATACACTCACTTTTTTCTAGCACTGATTAAAGGAGCCATATAAACTGTAAGAAACAGACTGGGTGCAAGCTCTGCCAAACACTACAAACAAGGTGAAAAAAATATACTTTTTATTCCAAGTCTGAAATAACAACAGATGCGATTTGAAACAATGGCTAGTAAAACATTTACACCCACCATTTTATGCACACATGTCCAAATTCCTCTCATGCTTAGGGCTTAAGTAGTACACATAAAGTCTCACATATCATTGATGCTGAATGTAAATCTTCAATCATAGCATTCTTAATCAGGGTCATCAACTTCAACACCATTAAGTGCCAGAGCCGACAGCTATTACTCCTATTTCTGTACCTTATGAATTTTAGTTACTTTACATGTATGGTGAAGTTAAAGTTGCTGTGGGAACCACAATTTTGGATGTACTGGCCTCTAACCAAACAAAAATCTCTATCATAATTATTTGGATGTTATTTTATCTTTATTTTCTTAGCTTTAAGGGAAAAAAACATGCAGTTGCACCTAACTTGCTGCCAAATTACACTAAAAAGTATGACTTTATACACTTACTGATTTGTAGGCCACAATTCTTATAGACAAATTAGGACCAATAGTGAGCTGACAGGGCCAAGGAATAGGCTTTCTTTCCATTTTCTTGAACATTGAAAGACGTTCCAGGCTCTCTCTAAATGAAGGAATCAGGAAAACAGCAATGAACTCTGGTGAACTGGAATAAAGTATTACAGACAATACACTCTCCTTAAGGAAATGCAGGAGTCCAAACTGTTTCAGCTCAGATTGCATAAAGCAAATAAACTGTATCAATAATCTTACCATAACCCATTGTCAGAAAAGAGAATGATAAAAAGAGGTGGAACAGTAGATTATCCCCATCTTGAGCCATTATGATGTGTGACATAAGGGCTTAAAGGCTCTGTGCTAGGTCTAGTGATAAAACTCCACAATTGCTTCTTAAGCATTTTCCATTTAGCTGTGCTCACCCAATTAGGGCACTGCAGCAAGCTGAACAACACAAATTAGAACAAGCTTAGTGGTAAAAAGCTTTTTATAGTGAAGCTAAAGAAATAATCCTGTTTCAATAAACAGGATTTTGTTTATGCAGAAATTAACTTTTGACACTTTATTTTTATACAGTACTAGTGAACTCCTTAATTTAAGGGCATTCTGTCAGAGTGAAAAAAGTTACTTCAAATATTTCTAGCCTAAACTGCAGATATACAAGTTAAAAAAACCACAAAAAAAAAGGAACTGTAATGAGTTTATACTAAAAAGTGTTAATTGCACAACTTTTAGCAATGGAATCCAAAATTAACAACTCACAGTAATTTATAATATATCATTGTGAATTCAAATAGGCTTGCCCCTCAGAACTGCTTTCAGGTAATACAAAATGTATTGGCTATTTGGCTGTAAGATTCCAATACAGAGAAAGTTCTCAATTTTTTTTTCCTTTCATTGCATGATAAAGCAGAGATAAAACAAAGTCGAACTCTTCTTTTTCACATTTTGATAAAACATTATGAATTCACCACTCTTTTGATTAAAGCATTTGTCTGGCAGAAATCAAGATCAACTCCTAAAAAGATCAGTACAGAATTCAACTTGGCATTCTATTTTCAGGTTTCCCAGTATGAACAGGGTTGGAATTTTTAATTTCTAAAAGCACAATGAAAGGCAAAAATGCACTGGGTTTTTTATTATGAGATAAACATTGGATTTCTTTTTTAGGTTTTGGGTTTTTTTCCTTAGGGAAAGGAAGAGAATTTTTTTTTTTTTCGAGCAATAAAGACATCAATACAGGATTGTAAAAAAGAACATGGTACTACATCATTAGGAGTACTACAACACATACTTTCAGGGATGAGTACAAAAATCAAATACGTAAGTGCCAAATGCCTAAAAATGTAATTTAAGCTCAATTTATTATCTCTATCCTTTAATTTGTTATATTTATGGAAGAAAAATGCTGCCTGTTATCAAAGATGAGCCAGTCAATAAAACCCTTGCAAATGTACATTTCAGCTTGCATTTTATGAGCACAACCTTTCTCCTCTCCTCTGCAATCCCTTCCCCCAAAACCCAGAGGCAGAAGTACCTCCTGTCTAATAGGTCAAGTATCATAACTTAAAAATACACAGCAAAATCTCTTCACTCACTTTCCTGGCATGGCTAATTTATTTTACAAGAGCTGAAATATTTTTACCAGCAGGAATAATGAATCTAGGAAAATGGAGAGTGTATCTGTGTTGGCCAATTATCATGACAGATTTGCAAAGCTGACTTCTTAAAACTTGATAAGCAACTTAATTGCATCTAAAACCTCACATATTCTTAAACAACTTTTCCAACTAAAGCTTTAATCTACTAGCCAAATGCCTATTTATCCAGAGATTTTGGATTTCCCCTGAAAATATGGCACAAAGACAGCTTGTAGAGTAGCAAGAGTCTGTGATAAAAAAAGTATAAAGAGGCCAAGCCACATGATAGTTCATGCATATGGATTATCCTAAAGGATAAACAGGCCAGGAAAGATTCTGCTTTTCTGTGCAGTCTTTGAAGCAGTGACAAAGCCTGTTTTTTTTCTAGAGACTCAGACTGCTCTGTTGACTAGTACAGATCACAGAGACTGTGACACGTGTCTCTTCACTAATGCATAGTAATGCTCAAGGAGCAGCTTCTCTGGCTGCTGAGGTGCAAAGCTGACCAGCTGAGCAGAGGGAGGGAAGGAAATCCCACAAATAAACTGATGAATTACAGCATACAAACCTACAGGGACAACCCTCTTCTAAAAATTAATTGATAACAACATTACAGCTATGGTCTGCTAAGCTTCCTGAAAACCACATTGTCTAAAAGATCATTTTCCATAACTGTAGAACAGAACTACTGTTCTGTTCTGAGACAGTAACATCAGACTATGATAAGGCACATAGATGCATTTTGCCTGTTTCCCAACTGAGACAACACCTATGTAGAAAAGTCTCAGATATATCATTAGCTACAGTTTTTCAGAGATACACAAACTTTTCTTTTTCCATTGGGGAAACAAGAAGTGAAAAATCATCCTTCAATTCTTGCATTCCTAATGCAAGAAAAATTAAAAATACAAAAGTATATTGTTTGTCACAGTAGACTGTGAAAGAGCAGGATTCAACAAACATTTACTCAAAGAATTCGTGTGAGTTTATCAAACTAGAGAGCTAACAGAAGTCTGCAACCAAGGAACAAAGGCTACCATTAAATACAGATGTTCAAGCAGCACTATGCCACATCTCTGTCTAATACATGTTTTTGAAATGACATTTACAGAAATGTTCTCTCCAAAATCCTCCAGCACTAAAGTTGGAAGAAAACTGATTTTCGGTTTTTTAAATACAGATACAGAAAATTAATTTTCCCCTGAAATCTCTAAGCTCTTCTACTTATTCTAAAGCTGTATGAAACAGAGTGAGGGTACAACAAGTCATAAAATTCAATTACTTCAATGAAACTGTGACACAACTAATTGCTTAACTTCGTCTTTTGGAGAAGAAATCAGAAAGTATATCTATAGTACAATAACCAGGATTAACCAAATTTACCTGAAAGTATATATTTCTTCCAGTCCTCCTTCTTCATCCAAAGTATACATGAGTTTCCTCACCACATCAATACCTTGCTTTTGTTCTTCAGTTAAACACTTTTTTGGAAAAATGTCTCTGTGCACATGAGCATGTACACTGGCATTTGTATCTCCAATTCCATCATCATCAACACTCACTGGAAATGGCAGACTAAGAACAAAAGAAGCAGCAGTTAGTTTGGCTTTCTTCCTTATTAAAATAACCAATCAAAACAAAACAAAAATGTTCTCAAGATCAATGATTCCTATCTAGCTGCAGACAGATGTATAAAGAGGCATAGGACTTGCAAAGCAAATTAAGCAGTATTTCAAGTCTATTTGGCACTGATAACGTCTTGACCAGAGTGATGCACCAGTTCTGGCTATTGTGCATCAATAAAGACATCCAAGTACAGGAATAGATTAGACAGTCAAGTCAATGCTGATTAGAAAGCAAGATCCATTAAAAAGATTGAACAAAATAAAGCCCACAGAGAAGGGAATTAGAGGGCAAGACAGCCTTAAAATATAAAAAGCTGTTGCAGAGGGGAAGGAAACAATCAGTTCTTTTTATTCTGCCCGCACTCCAATCACATTATGAAGTCAGGTCAGATAGTCAAAAACCTGATAAAGGCATTTCAAACCATAATCTCCAAAACCAACTGCCTGAGGAGAGAGAAGAGTCTCCATCACTGCAAATCTTTATGGGAAGGTTAGCCAAACACGGCTCAGCAGTGACACACATACACCTGACCCAGTCTGAAGTAGAGGACTGCTCTACATGACTTGTTAAAGGCTGTTCCAAGCCTGTGACTGTATCTGCTCCAAATGCCAGCAAGCAGGATATTCTCTGCAGTGGAGCTAATAGGTATTTCTGGAACAAATGTTACTCTGAGATTTTAATAGCCTACAACACTGGGTGAATTCTGACTGAAGGTAACACATTTTTCCTGCACTTCATGAATTAGATTTTAAAATTTAGCCAGGGGTTATAGATAAAATGGTTTTGCTTCTCTTCAAAATATAGGAGAGTGTTAACTAAGTATAAAAAACACAGAGGAGAAAGATGTGTAAGATCCTCAACCCTGTGCCTCTGAAAACACCTGCAGTTTTTTCAGGGCTTTCATCTGATCCAATTCTGAATGAACCACATGATACCTTTCACCACATTTCTACAAAATGAAATAACTTAAGCATTGTATTATGTTTTGTCAAAAGCAGCCTACACATCTCTACCATACTTTCACCTCATTAGTCCTCACTAAAGTTATCCATGAAGCAACACATAATAAGCAGAGTTAACACTATGCACAACAGTATCACATCAAAATTAAAGATCAAGCTTAAGCAAAGTGTTTGGTATCTTTTTAGAAAGCAGATTCCACTGACAAAATATAGAAACTGTATTTTTAAGCTGATATGGCAACATCAAAAAGCTTCAAACCTCTGACAGGTATAAGTTAGGCTATGTTCACTGTTCAATGCCCAGAGACTACTGTGATGAGAAGGATGTAATATCAACACTACACAGTGCTCAGCATGTGCTTGGCACCTGGAAATACAGAGGAAAACCAACTACCTGCTGCAAGTTACAACCTAGTCTAAGAACAGGAGATGGAAGCATAGGTTATAACAAAAGATTTAGCAAGAATTTATTTTTAAACAAGCATTTTACACTTGTGCAAATAAAAATCAATCCTTTGCTCCTGTGGCTGGGAGACAGGGTGCAAACCTGCAGCCAATGCTGTAACAGCCACATTTATTTTGTGATTCATAGACAAGGGAGCAGCAGCTGCATACCAGGGCTCCAAAAGGTGTACTCTGACTGGCAGAGGTACTCAGATTCATGGTATTGCACTTCTACTGCCTCCAGTGCTCTATAACAGCTCAAATAAGACAGGAGGGCATGTCACATTGGAAGCATAACTGCTCTCACTGTGCAGACAAAACCTGACATTTTTGCATCCAGCCTCCCCTAAGCAAAGGCAAAGATTCTTTTGTGGAGGATCAGACCATGATTTTCAGTCACATTTTCCTAACCTCTCTTTTATCTTCCAGATGGGTTGGCAAATGGCTTAAATGAATTCATTATTAAGTTCAGAACATTGTTCCTTACAGGATGCAGGATCTAGGCAAAAGTACACAGTCAGAAGTTAAACTAAGGCTTTAACTTTCTCCTGTGAAAGTATTTCTTGTAAACAGCCACAAAGTTTTGCTTTTAAATAAACTCCTCTAGAAGGCTCTTGCTTCTAGTTGCCATCACATGCAATAGCCTTAACACTACCATTCATTATTTGGATCAATGCCTACATTTACAGCACGACAATCAAGGGATTCCCATTCTAACACTTTGTTCCAAGACATTGTTTCCATTTTCCAAGCCCATCATTGTGAATATAATCTTTCTCTTCAGACCTGCTCCTCTACTGACACCAGAATCAAGCTATTAATATCTGCAACACTACCTCATTATTTCTGCCCAGTAACATCCTTACCTAAAAGGATCTAGGCTGTTGCTATGACAAAACCATTGTTTATGAGGCTAATTTTTGGCTTATTTTTTTTCCCATTCTCTGCTTATATTTTTCTTTTGTCTCCCTTTTTAGACTTTGGATCTAAGCTGTAAACTTAAGTGGAGAAGAAGCCATCATCTTAACATTTATTTGCACATTATTTAACCAAGGGGACTTGGCTCATAACTGGAAATCAAAGCATGTATAACTGGTAGAAGTACTTACAATAATCATATTACTTACTGGTACACCTCTAAAGAAACCACACACCAGCAGATCACCAACTATTTCAAGATAATTATTAAGAAAGAATAATTTTCATTTAAAAAATGGCATAGTACACAGCAGCCATTTTCATACTCACAAAAACTGAAGTGAAATTCCTGTTTTTTTCAAGTTAGCAATGATAATTCCCAGCTGATCCTCACTGACAGGACTATTAAGGTCTGTAAACAGTTCAATGTGTCTCTTCTCGTATTTCTTTCCTCTTAAAATAGAGAAAAACATTTACATATATTGAAAATATTGTAAGGCCATTTTTAATTATTTCTTTACACAATAATAAAAGTAATGCATTTGTAATTACTTTACCCAAAATATGTACTTGTAAAATCAAAGAAAACAAATAAACCTACATGGCAGAAGTTGTTCTATCATAGATGATATTATTTCTCCTAAATGTTTATTTTCTCCTTCCTACCCTAAAATTGAGGACTCTAGTCCTGTGACTATAAATCACTAAGTACATCTAAATGAATGGAATTCTGCCAATTTTCACCAATGTGAATAAAATGCTAATAAAGTATGCTAGGCTATTTATGGATTACACTGATCATTTCCTTTGCAGCTGTAAGTCTGTTCTTGTGAAAATGTATTTTAAATTACTTTTGCTGGTGGGGGTTCCATTTTAGTAATCTAATTCAGTAGATTAATTGGAGAAGATGGACTTTCAAGACTCCTTAATATACTGAGAAGTAGTAACAGTATAGCTCAGGAAGGTTGGGTAGTGACAGAACAAAATTTAGTTAAATTGGTAGTTTTGATCTGGATAATTAAACATAAGAGTGGTTTTCTTGAATTTTTACCCTACAGTATTTTCTCAAATGAAGGCAAACTCCATATCAAAGGGGCTGGTGTATACAGGCTACAACAAAACCTGTTGCTCCATAACTATTCAAGACTATAATGCTATAAACACAGTAAGTTTCATTCACAACTCAGTCTTAACCTTTAAATGGATACAGCTTTCCACACTGATTAGAATTTATTAATAAAAAACCAAATTGCATCACCAAGTCTAGTCTTCTGCACTCACAATTAGATCACATAACCTTTTTAGAAACATGTTCAAGCTCTGGTTTGAGAGGAAGTGCAGTTACCTTCCTTTCCCTTCACCACTAGTTCAAAGTGTTAGAAACACCTTGCCAGCCTAAGCACATTCACTGACAACTTTGTAACACTGATGTCAACATTTTTTCTCAGCTTAACAAGTGGTTTTTTTCCCTACTGCACCTTCATTTCCCACAGCCTATTTACATACAGCCATATATTTGCATATGTACATAAATATTTGCATATTAACAAACAGCCACTTCATCTCCAACAGTCTTTACATTTCAAGGCTGAACAAATTCACCTTTCTAGTTTTGTTTTTTCTTTCTAAAATGTGCCATTACGTTTTAAATCAGTAGCCCTTTTCTAGGCATCTTAACATACACATTAACACTTTTTGAAACAGAACAAGGAATGTGACAAAAAGGGAAGGCTTTGTGCCTTCTATAATGGCATTAATACCCTCATGGCTCTACTACAGTGTTGCCAGTTGCCTCAGAAAGCTCTCCAATTGTCTGGAATATTCAGATGTCTCACAAGGATTTGGAAATGTAAGACCAACAAGAAAACATCAGTGCAAAGTCAGACTTCTGTATAAGACTTCAGGTTACATACTCACATTGTTTGCTTCTGCAGCAAGTCCATACACACAATAATAGCATCCAAAACTAAGCAAAATTAAGAAAAATCTCAGAATATGAATGAAGTAACAAAAAGTGGTTTTGGTATAAAACAATTTTACATTTTCACTCCTTCTCAAAGACTGACAAATATGCATTTCAGTTAACAAATATTCTTTTAAGATAAATACTTTTCAAATAACTAATGTGCAAGAGGTTCCTATATAACATGTCTGTATTGTGATCTCATCTCTGCCCCACTTACCCAATGGAACACTAAAAAAAGCTGTTTCAGATCCCAGCCTCTCAACTGCCAGTGAGAGGCTCAAGTCCAATGAAGAGACAATCCAACCTTTAGACTGTTACTCTGAATCCATAAACAATATTTCAATATGCAAGTTTTTCTTCAAAGCACTGCATCTGACAATCTCTTCATTTTTATCTCATCACAGTTCCCACTGGGAATGTGTGAGCCAGCTGACTGGCTGAACACCTCTGAAACAACTCTGACTGCCTGGACAGAGCTCACAACAATCATCTTCTGGCCAGAGAGAGACAATACAGGAAACTGAACTGTATGTAAATGAAACACACAAAGGAACACTATATAAATGACCCTTTAAAACTTTTCACTTTATATGTAACTAAGAGTAGGACACATTCAAACATGAATGGAAATCAAACCACGAAGTGATATTTGGCAATGTCAGAAATACTTTATAAATAAATCAATCTGATAAACCTCTATTCTGCTTTCTCTGGGGTACAGATAGTTTTCCTCACAGTAGCTGGCATGGGGCTGTCTTGAAATTGTGCTGGAAACAATGATGACAATATAGGGATGTTGTAGCTGTTGGTGAGTAGTGCCTGCACAGAGCCAAGGTCTTTTCTGGTTCTGGTACCACCCTGCCACTGAGGAGGCTGGGGGAGCACAAGAAGCTGGGAGGAAACACAGCAGGGACAGCTGGTCCCAACTGACCAGTGGGATATCCCACAGCACGTGGCATCACACTCAACATGTAAAGCTGCCAGAAAGAAGGAGCAAGGGGGGATATTCAGAGTTCTGGTGCTGCCATTCCTAGGTAACTGTTAAGTCTGATGAAACTCTGCTCTCCTGGAGATGGCTGAACACCTGCCTGCCCATGGGAAGCAGTGAATAACTCCTTGTTTTGCTCTGATTGTGTGCACAGCTTTCAATTTCCTTTTTAACCTATCTCAACCCACGAGTTTTCTCCCTTTTACTATTTCAGTTCTCCCCCCATCCAACTGGTGGGGGAATGAGCAAGTAGCTTGTGGGGCTGAGTTGCCAGATGGGCCTAAACCATGACAGTCTGGTTTCTGGTACTTCTGCTGACTTATTTCATAAACAACATTTTTATTAAAAAGCATAAACCAAGTTCTGTCATGCTATTTAAAAATATACATGCCTTATTTAAGGCCTAAAATTATATTATTATCTATGTTCTCTTTAATTAACAGAACACTTCATAAAAGCAACAATTCCTTAAGGCCAAGGCTACATCTGCTAGCCTAAAAGAATGTCAAAAAGCAGCTAAATCTGCTTTTGGACAAACTTACAACCACAAATTAGCTCAAATCTGACAGCAGCTAAAACTTGGGAGGCTGAGCCCAATTTCACAACACTGACTTCCTGTCTCCTACACAGCTGAATCAGTTCAAGGAGCTGAAGAGCAAAAGGATACAGTCTGCTTGTTCAGAGCCTGGTTTAATCACATCTTGAATGTCTTCCAGCAAATCAAAATCTGGCAGCTGTAGTGACCTATGTACAGTAATGTTTTGGTATTGGTCTCCACTGGCAAGGTCATTGCTAGTGCCATTAGTGCCAAACAAAACTACAGCAACTTCATCTTTACTCTCAGCAAAAACCTGCAGAAACAGAGAACACAAAACAGGAATAAAAACACAGGTAGATTAATACACAACTATGTTAGGCAGATTACAGCAAGCTGAACTCCTTTTGAAGCATTAATTACAATGGATTTACTATTTTTTATTTATTCAGTGATACCCTCCCAAAATGCAACCTTAAAGTGGGTTCACAAAGTTAGATATAATTAAGGTAACAAATTGACAAGAGGCTATCTGGGATAACATAAATAAAATTGGCTGATTTAGTTCTCAAAATGAGTCTTCTGTGTAGTAATTATTAAGTATTGAAATATTTTCAACAGAAAGAGTACATTTTCAAAGAAAATATACTTCTTTTCCATAAAAGCTTTTACTGCCCTGAAGAAAAAGGGTGACCAACCCAACTATCACATCTCATGCACAAAAAATACAGCTGAAACAAAGAGCACTGTCACTCCTGCATAAACAGACTAATTCTCACTCATTCCTCATTTACTTAAATTATTAGTAAATGAGGAAAATGTTTCACAGATGTTACTGTTTCCTCTCCCTTTGTAACACTTCTGGAGTGACAGACCTGTCGCTGCACAAACTTTGTCATAATCTTCTTGGCTTGGTCCAGTGAAGACTCTCCAGCAGGGGAAGAGCTGCTCATGGTAAGGCCTACATCCAGGCACAGCACTATGGCCACCTGAAAAGAAGGAGCAAAAATAAAAAATAAAATACAAGCAGAAGTACTTAAAAGGTTAAAAGGGAACATACAAAACCTGGCAATCAAATTACATTACATTTCTTTTATAGTGACTGTTAATAAGAGACAATGGTGGAAGACAGAACTGGTATAACTGCACTGAAAAGGAAATAATTTAATTCTGTACCATGTTCCAGACATTTCAGTGGAAAATACAAAAACATCCTATATTACACAATAACCTGTAAAGAGCATGCAATTTCTATACAATCCCATGAATGTATTAGGGATCCAAGGGCTTTTCTGCACGAGGAAATTAAACAAATATTTTAGCTGACAAATTGCAAGGATGAATTCCAATTTCAATTTAGGGGCTTAAATCCCTCAAGTTAGTCCATGTTTCTGTGTTTCTGATCACTTCTTTGACTGATCTATACAAAACACTGCCCAAGTCTGCCCATTCATTGATTTATACACTAGAATTAAATAAAATCGTTGCAAATTATCATTTGACTCTAAGTTCCTCTAAAGTTTTTCACACAGTCCCCTTGATTAATTATCCAGATGAATGTAGTTGCAAGAGGAATTCAGCAAAATGAGGCCCTGCATGTCCAAGGCCAGCTCAAATTTATTCTCATGGATTAAACCCAAGTTCCCTAAATATCAAATCCTTCAATCCATCAAAACCTTGCTTGACAGGCTGCCAGCAGATTAAATTACACTGCCTGAAAAAACTGTTTGCCAGAACACAGGAAAGTCGGCTACTACCTAGACTGCAGCCAGCTAACTTGTTTTAAAATATAAAATATATCAAATCCCAGAAGAAATTAAGCTGACAAAAGGATGCGGGCAAAAATCTGTCAAACGACACAAGATGCAGAGTCTGCTTTTCCAAAGCAAAGAACCTGATCCTTTTTGCCGCCCACATAAACAAGTGTTCAAATTCCCTCTGAGCTGGACAGCGTTGCCCGGGGAGCAGTTACGGGTGCCGGGGACGGGAGCAGCGGGCCCGGCCTCACCTTGCCGCCGGGCGCCATGGCCGCGGTGCGCCGCGCTCAGCGCTCCGGCCGCCGCCGCTGCGCCTCCCGCCCGCGTCCCCCCGGGAACACGGCGGCGGCGCCTCGCGTTCCGCGGCGGCCGCTCCCAGCCCCGGTCCCGCCCGCGGTCTCGGCACCGATCCCGCCTCCCTCCCCCGGTTGGGCCGGGGCTGGTTCAGGCTGAGGGGGAGGCTGAGCTGGGTGTCCCCCGCATGTTTCTCCTCAGGGCTCCCCCCAGCCCTCCCTCAGAGTGCTGCATCTCGCAGGCGTGGCTGTCATTCTGGCCATAGGTCGAGCCCGAGGGGGATGCACTGGGGTCCCTGAGGACAGGCGGATGCACAGTGAGTGTCTGGGGCATTTCTGCCCTGCCCTGCCCTAGAACACCTCCCGGTTCCCCATCCCTCACGCACCGTGGTGTAACCCGGCCGCCAGCCCGCCCCACACAGCCGCTCACTGAGCCCCACCAGCAGCACTGGGGACACAATCGGCGGGTTAAAGCTCCAAAACTCGCAGGCTGAGATATAACGACGGTTTAATAAGAAAAGCAAGAGCCATGCACACAAGCAAAGTAAGCCAAGGCATTAATTCACTGCTTCCCCAGGGCAGGCCATCTCCAGGAGAGCAGGACCCCATCACGGGTGATGGTGACTTGGGAAGGCAAACTCCATCACTAAAATATCCCCCCTCCCTCCCTCCCTTATATACTATGATGTTATATGGCCTGGAGTATCCCTTTGGAGAGCTGGGCTCACCTGTCCCTACTGTGTCGCCCCCAGCTCTCTTGCCAACGTGGCCATACAAAAAGCAGAAAAGGCCTTGGCTCTGTAAGCCCTGCTCAGCAATAGCAAAATTACCTCTATATTATCCACCCTGTGTTCAGCACAAACCCAAAACACATCCCCACAATTTCTGTGAAGAAAATTAACTCCATTCCAGCCAGAGGGGCTGTCTCCAAGGCTCTCCAGCCTCCTCTCCATGGCACCCCAGAGTCTCCCAGGACACTCATCCTGCTGGCAAGCAGCCATTCCCCTTCACCACAGGACAGGGATTTTGGCTGTCTGAAGCATCCTAAAAGTTGCATTCTACCTGTGAATCACCAGTGGCTCAGGATTGTTTCATTAAACCCTGGTACAACGCTAGCTTTCTCCCACCATTAACAACAGAGAGAATTTCTGAACACTACATGCAGGGTGTTTGATCAAACTGGAACCCACTGATTTTATATCTGGTGTATCTTAGTGCCCATTGGCTATTAAATCATTAGAGATGAATGAGAATGGCAAATACTTCATCACGTGTATTGAGTACTTCTTATTCTGCATTACCTTCCCTTTGTCCTTTGAGGATATCATTACAAGTGTCTTTCACTTCTAGGTATATCTCAAAATCCACATATTATCTATAATTATTCTCAAAACAGAGCTCAAAGTGGTGATACTAATATAGCTACAAAAGAGTAAATCTCACACAAACACTTCAAAAATCTTGTACCAGAAGACTACCCTACAAACACAAGTGTTTCCTCTTTATACTGAGTGATGTCTGAAGACAAAAATCCCCTTTCCCTCCTTACTACATTGCCATGCATTGGGAATACGGGTAATTGAGGAATTCTCTCTTCAAAGCACTTTGCATATCAAAGGAACAGAGCAGCTTGGCAATGTGACAAACATTTTAGGGGAAACCTGTAGACAAAAAACCCCAGTCAGCTGCCAGAGAAAATCTTGCATTGTCTTCCTGAATGTCTCTAAGGAGATTTCAGATTAATCAGCCAAGGAAATCAGGCTGCTTACTATCATTATTATTATTATTGTTATTCCTGATGTTATCTTAAAGCCCCCCCTTGAGCTCACAACCAGGCAAACCCCACTCCAGCTGATTTCCAACATAGCTTGAATTCTAGGCAGAAGACAGGAGCTGTGCACACACAGGAGGGAAGAAAAGAAAAACAAGAGCTCATCCATTTCAGCAGCAATAGCTTTCCACACACCAGCAGAAAAGCATTTTGCAAGGCATCATGATCGATGAACATTTTATTTTTATGCTGGAGTTGGAAAGTAAAACCACAGCCCTGATTGCTAGAACAGAAAAGTTACATAAACCCCTTCTCTCTGAATCCTAGATTTGATATGAAAGATGAATCACAGACTTTGGTCCAAGCTCTTGCAGCTAGAGTTGTATTTGCAAACATTACTCAGGGAAACCAAATTTGGGCCAGAAGTGGGAATCTCTGATTGCAGGAGGTTTGTATGCCCAGCCCAGGCACCAGCATCCTATTTCCTTACAAAGCCTTACAAAGTCTGAGTAAAACTAAAGGCACCTATAACCATGAAACTTCATCTGTGATATTCCTATCCTTTAGATATCAGTCTGACATAAATGGGGGCTTTTAGCTCTCTGGCACAATACACAAACAATAAACCCAAACATTTCCACTTCACACCTTCATGCTGCCAGATTTCTCAAAGCTGTTTCTGCCATTCAAAGAAAAACTGGCTAATCATTTTCCTTAAACAAACCTTAATCCACATTTCCTTTTTCCTTTGCAAGTCTGAACAGAGCTCCCTTATTGGTAATCATCAGATCTGACTAATCAACTCCATCTGGGGGCACTGGGACTTTGTTAGCCTGGATGAAGGTTTGAGGATCTTTGCTTGTAAAAGCATGCAAAAAAAGTCTGTGATTAATTGTCAATTTCTATTGTATAGAATGTCAGTCTCTGAGTATGAATAATAAATATGTGATTTCTCAGAGGACTCAAGATCCAGGGTGATCAGCTGTAATCTCATTCACACCAAAGTGAGTTCCACCTCAATGTCAGTGAGATTCCCACTCATTGCTCTCCTCATTCCTTTTCTGGTTAATTCCCCCTGCAAAACCAAGCCTGGATTAAATAAGCACACTCTTGGGAAGCAGAAATGAATGGTCTGCTTTGTGCTTAACTTCACTCAATGCCTTTACAAGGCAGCAAGGAAAATGGCTTCCCTCTTTTTGTACAAGAAGGAATGTATTACCCAGAGAGTTATAGCTGAGACCCAGCTGCTTATGGCATCTCTGAGCAAATATAAATGGCTTCAATGTAAAATAGCAAGATGACTTGGCCTTTTCTCCCTCTTTACCCACAGGGTAAAACTTTGGAAAAATGCCTGGTGGAAAGATGAATACCATAGTCATCTGGGATCTAGCCCAATAGTTTTATTGAAATGGATACATGAAGCAGAATTTTCTACAGAAAAATAGTATTAACTTTGCAATCATTACCCATTCTTTGCCTGGGACAATACATAAAAGTGGGTGCTAACTGCAAACTGAGGAATTATGAACTGAATTTTCTACAGATAAACAAAGCAGGGCAAACACAATCAATGGCATCAATCAGGCAAGCACAAGCTTGGCAGCAAAATGGAAGACAAAGTAGATGGGAAATTGGCACCTAAAACAAAACAGAGCTTGGAAGCACATCTGTTAGGATCCTCTTACACAGGGCTTTGTGAGGTGCACAGCTGTCTTCTCCCAGGAGGTCTTTCCAAACACCTGCTTGAAAGCACACGTCAAAACTGTGGTGCAGACTAACACTAGTATTTATTATGTCTCTTTAGTGATTTCTGATGGCCCTTCCCAAAGGATGCAAGCCTAACCTCAGTGTTTGCTTAATTGCTTCTGTGGAATACACCTGCAGGGAAAAGATCTCAAAGATCCACTCTCTAAAGCAAAACTGGTTTTTGACTTTGAGGTTCAGCTGTAACTCCACAGGACTTGTTCTCTGTCCACGACTCAAAAATATTTGGCACCTTAAAAAACTGTGCCTTTAATAAACCGAAAAATAACTTCTAAAAAATCCTTTGGGGGATTTAACAGTTTTCATATGTTAGTCTCTGTCCATTTTCAGTTTAGAACATGCAATGCAAAGAAATGAGCCTCTTCGGAATCAGAGACATTACTGCAGTAGGAAAATTAGCAAAATGAGAAAGATTATACCACACCATCCAACCTTGCCTGAAATCACAAAAGAAAAACAGGAAGGAGAGGTAATGAGTAAGGAGAGCATATTGACTCGGGTGTGTCCTGCCGGGCACATTCCAGCTCAGGGGCTCCTGAATAGTGGCAAATGGGCGGATCACAAATGATAAACTGCTTCAAAGCAGCACACCCAGAGTCCCTAATCCCACAGCACTGCAGACGAGAAATGGCTCTCCAAATCCTTCTGCCTGGAGCTGAGAGACAGAGGCTCCCTGTTTGCAGCTCCTCACACAGGGGTGCCACTGCTGCTTTTCCTCCTCACTGCCCCCCGCCCCAGCTGCTGGATTTACAGCTTCCTCTTTCCCTTCTCCAGATTATGCAGTGATTACACATTTCTCAGGCAGAAAAAACCCCTTCCACTGGCTGTCATACAGCAGCAGAGGCCTTATCAAGAGCCAGAGAGAGAAAGCATGAAATTACAGGCCAACAATGTTTACAGCCCATTTCCCCCCATGTAGTTTTAACTTTTCCACATTATCGTGGAGTCACACATGAGAATCACACTCTTCTGTAGCCTGCATGTACTGTTCTACAGAATTGCTGCCCATCCAGTAGTTCTTCTACCTGCTGTTTTATATTCCCCAAGAACTGAACGGCACATATGTCAAACAAGTTGAATCCTAGTTTCTTTCCTCTTTCAATCCATCTGTGAAATTGCAATTATAATTTTTTTAGCTGTGATCTTCTCAGCCATGGTGCTTGCCATCCCCCTCATTTTGGTGACAGTTCCAGATTTCATAAGGACTATTTTGTCTTCAGCCAGATCATGAAAGGATGCTGCACAGACCAAGGTGGCCAGTCCAGGGAATAACCACTAGGCACAACTTAAGATAGATCACTCTACCTGCTTTTACAGCTAGTTTGTCATACACCAAAACACACAACACTTCCCAGCCCTCACAAAAGAACATAATTTAAAACAGCATCAAAACTTTACTAAAATAAAAAAGAAAATAAAGAAGACAGAAGGACAATTTAACAACATTTGTCCTTAACCCCCAGCCCCCTGATTTTCCTTTTACTTATTAAGTTCTGAGCATCTACTAAAAGTTTAATTATTTGCTATACTACTTTCCACTATCTAGAACGCAAAGAGCCTCCCACTCCCTGACATCTTTGTCCTCTCACATCTCTTTTCAAAGATAATGCTGTATTTATAACCTCACACATGATTTCCAAGGGAAATCATTAAAGCTTGCTTTGGCCAGTTTTATATTTGCCTTGAATGGAATTCACCTGGCTCAACTGATTTGAAAACATCTCTACTGTTTAAGCACGCTCTGACATTTCCTGTTTTATCTCTAATCACTTTTTGCTGCTTATGTTAATTGTGTTGCTGCATGATTGCAGATGACCTTTGTAAATGGACAGTCTTCCACAGCTGTCAATTATTTAATTAGCTCAAAAGGCAGAAGCATATGCTGTGGGTCTAAAGGTTTCATCCCAACTGAATCTCATGTCAGGAGGAGTCTATTTAATGTAATTTCATTTTCTTTATTTATTTGTTTTTCTGTAAAAAGTCAAGAGAACATTAAAGTTGCAAAATAACAAGAGTATCTGACATCAACGTTTCTTTTCCAGCTTTAACCAAGTATTTCTCTGCACTGTGATACAGATTCAACTACAGGACCAGGTACTTTTTGTCTGGCAATATAGTAGTCTATTTCAATACATATTGGGAAAAAGTTAAGGCTGTGTACTAAAGGAGTCATGAGATTTTTGCCTCATTTGTTACAAAGATTGGGAGACAGAACAGTGAAAAGGTAAATTCATATGATTATAATAACTAAATGGCACTTTAAGAATTAAACTCTGGTTTTGTTCAGCAGATTGCCTGTAAACTTATTTACATATCACTTGAACAGTCTCTCACTAATAAACACTGGTTGTGTGAATCACATTTTCTTAGTGTTCAGTTTGAGGTAAGTCAGATCTGCATAAGTGTTGAGCATTCATGGGTGTTTGTGAATGGATCATCATTTTCAAAATAGAAAGTGCCTCATTATGCTAAATGTTCCAAAAAACTCAGCTACAAGGGGCAGCTTAGAGGGGCACTGAGTTTTCTTAGACTTTTGTATCTTTTAATGTATTGTGCCTTTGTTGCTGCATATTAGTTTATCAGCATTTATGTCACATGCTATTGGGAAAAAAACCCCAAAAGCATTTTTGAGAAGAATGTGTGTTACCGTGGCATTTATTATTGAGAGATTGCTTTGTGCAATCTATGAAAATGGGATTTGACCACATTCTCAAATATAAGGACAAACCAAAATGCTGTGTTTTCTTCTCATTAAATGTTCTCTAATAGACGACTATATAAGCCTGGCAAGCTGGAGAAAGAGCAGCATGAACTCCTCAGGATGAAGATTGCTCCAGATTGCACACCTACAAGGAACAGGAAGGGAGGGAATGATTAGTTTTATATTCATATATTTAAAATTAGCATGACATAAAGTCTTAATATTTCCATTGCAATGTTATGATGTGTAGACCTCTTTGGATGCATTTCTAAAGCGGAGAAAAGTACTGCAGTGGCTTTTTATCCCGGTTTTTCGGTTCAGCCACTGGAGGGCAACGCGATCCCAGACACCAGGCAGAGGCAGCGCTGCAGCCCGCAGGGGAAGGAGCGTCACCCAGCGAGCGCTGCCGAACTGCAGAGGAATTTCTGCACGAGTCTGGCAGAAATCAGGCAATGACAGCAGCAAAAAGCATATGCTCTTACATTTTACCTTTTGGGGAGGTAGATTTAAAAATTTCTTCCTCCATCCAAAATCTGTGTTTCTGTTTAGGATTGCTTCACAAGTTCTAAATCCGTGGATTAGCCAAAGGATTTCTGTAGGCAGTGGTGCAAGGGCCACTCAGCCTGGAATCACGAGAGGCGAAATATTTCCCACTGCTGAGTAACTGAAAAGCCCCAGACATGTGTCTGCACTGGAAACAACTCTGGCAGACTTTTCTGGATTAATTATTAAATCTGTTACAACGAATTATTTGTTTATTACGTTTTATAGGACTATATGCCGTGTAGGCTCTGATTTTCTTTCAAACAAATAGAAATAGTTGGGCTCAAGTGAGGTCCAGAGCAGCTGGGTTCCTGGAGAAGATAAGAGAGATCCTGTCAGATATATTTGCTTTGGGGAAAGCAGCAGCCAAGCAAAAGAGCACCAAATAGTGTTTGGAAAAGAGGCAAAGCCAGTGTTTTATCAAGAGGTAGTAAGTACCAGGCGGTTGTTGCTGTTTCAGATGGGGTTGATGCAGAAGCAGAATCTCATCCATCTTGTTCTCGGTGTGCTCTTTGTTTCGCTGTCCTTCTCACAGCGCTGCCTGCGCCGCCTTTGCCGGCAGCCATTAGCAATCCAGCTGTGTTTGCAGGGTCTCTGGAAAGCGCGTTCATGCAGCGCATTGTTCAGGACAAGCTAGCTGGGATAACTCGCTGCATGAAGGATTTGCTGGGCAGATGCACAAGGATAAGCCTTTAGTATCCTCCCCTGTAGTTTCATCCTGTCCTCACCAGCATCGTGCATGTTTGCATGCACACACGCACACGTGCTAATAATCTAATTTAATCCCCACAGCACAGGATTTTGTTCCTTATCCATTCAGCTGCGGGAAGGGATGAGGAGCCTTCAGCTGCCGAACAAGGCTTTTTCTGAACTGAGAGGATCCCATTTTAAATTTTTGCCTGCACCTGGAAGCAGATTGAAATCAGACTGAAAGGATGAAATTTCGGATCTTTTGAAAAATATTGGCTTTAATTGCACATTCAAAATGGAGCATTGCAGCATGGAGGAGGGGCGTCACGTTTTAAATCTTTTAATGCTTGTGAATTTCCAGTTTGTACAGCTTTGGGGGAACAAAGCAGCAATGTGAAGGAGGGAGCTTATATTTGAGAGGAAGAAAGGATTTTTGTGTAAATTGATGCTAGCCCACTACACTACCAGATATGTGGCAGTGTCAGATGTAGAGGCAGGAGAAGAATAATTTCAAGTTTTCCCTGTCAGTTATTTTATGCAGAAATTGCTTGGAAGGGAGTCATCAAGACGACAGTGATTTCTTCAAGTTTTTTGTTCTAGACATTCAAGACAGACATTAAATTTTGATAGCTTTCCATTGAAATAAATGACAAATTTAGCCATCAAAACAGACTTGGTTTTAGGGTAGAACTGGAGCCTCAGAGCAATCCTGCTGTAATCGTGGGGCTGGCTGAAGTCACCACCATGACATGAAACTTTTGCCTTGGAGCCTGTTGGGATATTAGTCCATCACTCCAGTGGTGTTTAATTGCATTAGAGAGAAGCCAGTGCTGTAATCACTGTGAGTCACTGAAGGCAGCTCCACCAACACGTATTTGGGGAGAGCTGAGATACCATTTAGCAATGACACTATGTGTGCCTTGGGATGATATTGCTCATTATATTAAATATTTCACTTTTTCTTTACTACATGCAGATACTATGAATCATTTTTGTTCCTTTCTCAGGCCACAGAGGAGCTTATTTGAATAAATTAATGAAGGTTAAAATCGTTTGTGTTTATTAATTCTGCATGCCATTTTTACATGGATAAAGTGTTAAGGAAAATCTCCATTATCATGGAAGGATATTCTAGTAATTGCCTGTAATTATAAGGGCATCTCACTACAAATACATTTAAGTATATCATTAGAAACTGACACTTCCATACTTCAGGACAAGAATGTATTTTAGAAAGACTGAATAAAAGGCATGCTCTCCTCAGGCTGACTACCCAGGAACTGTTGGATTCATGCCCAGCACTGACTATAAAAGCCATTCAGTTTATTTATGATATTTGGGGTGTTCAGATCACAACTGCAGGTTATTCAGATAATCAGGCTAGAATAAATTAAGCTATATTTGTGTTATATCCTAATGAGCCAGTTTGCTGGTATTTTGTAGTAGAAATAATTTATTCTCTTACCTTATCACTGTAGAAGCAGTAAGAATGTGGCATATATATGAAAATAGTCAAAGGCACCTTCAAATTTATTGGTCTTAATATACATTACTGCCAGAGGAACTTGTGATAAACCATGCCCTGGGGGAACGTGTTGCCTGGGAGGTGGGGATTTATCCTATTTGCAGGCAGAACAAGCTATCAAAATCAGTAGTTATCCTTTTTTATCTTGTGAAGCTAAGTTTCCACCTGGAGGAAATGGCTGGGAAAAGGAGCCCTAAGACAAGGAGATCACATCTGAGATTTGTATCTTAAGGGGTTCCAGGTCAAATTCATCCATAGCATATCTAATTTCAATGGATACAAACCACAGCAGATTTTAGCTGCTGCACTCTGGGAGTATGGTTTTGTTTTATCACACTAAAAGCAAGGGCGTTTTTTTAACACAGGGAAAAATACCTTGTTGGCCTGACTCAGGCATTCTCTGTATTTTAATGCATTCTGACAGACTTCAGCTACCGTGTAATGACATGAAATTAGGAGAACTGAAAGTTAATGGAACTGGGTGACCAGGGGGGATACATGAGAGACCCTCAAGCCTTGTTTCTCCAGACTGCTTGTTTGCATGCAATCACACTTCACCTGTTATGTGGAAAGATGCTTAGGGGGCTTTTTGAACCCCCTGGTAATTTACCTGGAACTAACACACAACCACAAGCCCTCCCTCATCATTAAGTGGCTGCCTGTTGGAAGAGAAATCATGCCCTAGTAGTTAAGACAAGCAAACACAATGTCTATTTTAATTCACCAAATTAATTGAAAAGTTGTGTTTCCAAGTGGATTAGCCTCCTGAATTTGATTCAACTGGTCTTTCTTTTTTTTTTTTTTTTTTTTTTTTTTTTTGTGTTCCCTTTTCCATTCAGGGAATAAATGTGCATGGACTAATCTAGGGATGAAAACACATTAATGCAACTGCCTCCACATTTCCAAGTGCTTGGAAGGAAATAGGGAGGGCACTGATCCCAGAGATAACTCACTGCCTGGGACAAAAAGGGGCTGCATAAATGTTGAGCCAAATTGTGTCCATCATTGCAGAACTGTGGGCTGTGTATCCTTATTTTCTCTCTGTAATGCTAGTGTAATTGCATGCTTCAGTATGCAAGAGCACATTGGAGTGTCTTTTCTTAGCTGTGGCTGCAGCTTCTGAAAGGTACCTGTGGGGGGTGGTTACAAGGCTCCAAGGTGCAACCTCTGCTGATAATCTTAGCAAGGAATTGCAGGATTCTGGTATTAGGATTCAAAGCACTGGCTGGAGGGACTGGAAGGGTGAATTTGAGGGACTTACTATGGATAAAAGCACAGTCATGCTGTTATTGTTTCAGTCCTCAAAGAAACTGAGTGGAGTGGGTAAGTCAGCAGGCAGAATTAGCACCTCCTCTCCCCCTGGTGAGATGCAGGGTGCAGTCACACAGGTGTGCTTTGCCTGATGCAATATAAGTCTCACTGATAACCATTATCTTGTAAAAATATTACCTTGTACCTCAGAAGTGAGAACTGCAAAGGCTAATGAGCTAATTCTCTGGGCCCACTGCCTCCATCACCCTGTCACACCAGGAAGCTGAGTGTCCTTCAGTATGTTCTTCACTGGAGGTGGGAAGTCCTCAACATACATTTGCCACAAAAGGAATTCTGTTCCCTTGGCCATGTTTGCAGCAGGCATCAAACCAAAAGCACCTTCCTGCTATTTCTAGCTGTTGCACTTCCAGTTTGAGGGAATCACCTTCAGGTAGCTTTTTGGCTCAAAGAGTGTTTTACTGAAGCTGTGCTAGCCCACAGCTAGGAATTTCATTTGGGTTTTCTGATGATCCATCTCTCCTTCTCAGAAGAAAGAAGATTTCAAGTAAGTGTCTTCCCTGTGCCAGCAGGAGGCTAGGGCTGTTATAAGACTATGTGGAAGATAAGTGGTCATTTAATATTTAGATACCTTGAAGAACTGTACTGGTGGAGTCTCTTTTGACTTATCAGAGGCATGCCTGAAGTACCCAGGGGTTGTAAGAAATTGCAGCACAGCTGAAAATAGCACCTCCAAGTCACAGACACACAAACCATGTTTGTGGAGTTAAAAGTATTTCCTGTTTTGGTATGGAAGTGTGTCCTCCCCGTAGATCCTTATGGCTAAAGCTAAACTGATACCCAATGAATAAAATTAAATCAAAAGTTTTCATTTGTGAGTTATGAATGAAAACAAAGAGCTCAGGCTCCAGAGATAAATAACAATTTTGGATAGGCACTGTTTAACAAGGGATAGGACTTATACCCATTTCAAACACACTTTAAAGTGGATATTCAAATACAATGAATTCTAATCAATTATCAGCATAGAATTTAACACAATTTTAACACAAAATCAAACAGAAGCATGAAAGTAACATCCATTTGAAGCCACAGATATCTTTATTCTCCATCCAGGCCAGCAAGGATGGGAAAAGGGAATGCAATTAAAATTAATAGTCAGCAAAGAGTATCTTTACTTAAAAAAATCCAGACTAGAGCAGCCAGAAACACACTCAACAATCAGAATAACTGGAATTCCCTGCAGTCTGACACTGGCACCTAAGCAGAAATTACTTGTGAGTTTCTGGAAGTGGGGTAGAACAAGACAAAAACTTGTGCTTTTTTTCTATTACAACAATTGATAATTATTATATATTTTGCAACAGGCAAACTGCTACAGAGGATAGTAGGCAAGAGAGAAAGCTATCCAGTTATTTAGAGAAAAGTCTGAATTAAACTTTTACAAATAGCACCAGAACTAACCCCAAGCACCAGAACTAACCCCAAGCTTAAAATAGCCCCCACCAAAATCAATGACAGAGTGCCTTGAATTTAGCAGGAGCCAATGCAAGCTTAGGTAAGTGTAAAGAAGTAGAAAACACATGATGGATTTTCCCAGGATGTCCCCCAAAATGTGACCTCCACACCCAGAAGCACAGCTGCCACTGCAGAAGGAGGGTACTATGACTCCTCTGATGCTCCTTTGTGTCTACTTAGCAGTAAGAGGCACAGATTTGGTTTTGTCTCCACTCCAGCGGGCTGTTAGCAATCCTGAAAGCAAATCCTGCAGCTCAGCAGACATTTCACATGGATGTATTCTGTAATGAGCTGGTATTTATCATTCAAGCCCTCTGTAAGCTGAAGGCTCTTTGTGCTACTGACCCCAGCCTTTCGTCTAGCCTTGAACAGCTGCTGTTTGGCAGTGACAGCTGAATTGGGTTTTCTCCCTCTGCAGCAATGCACACTTGCCAGCCATCCTTTCCCCAAACTGGTCTGCTGCATGTTGGGGCCAAGATACACAATTCAACCCTTTCATGCCAGCAGTATCCCTTTAGGGAAAGCGTGAGAACACTTGCCAGTGGACCTTCCTTTTCCTTAATGCTTGTTAAGTATCATTTATTCCAACCCTCCAGCCATGTGGGAGCCTGCAATTTCCATGTGGAGCAGTATTAAGCAGAGTGGCTGCATTGGGTCACTACAGACTGCCAGCATTGGCATGGTTTATCCTCAGCATCTCCATTAATTCAGAGGCATATCAGCCTGCCTGATTGGAACAGGCCTGTGAAAGGCATTCCACTGCTTGAACCAGTCCCAGGCATATATCAGCCTCTTTGAATCCCACTGAACTACCTGGCATTGCCTCACAGATTGGTGCTTCCCTGGAAGGTGGTAATTGCTTGGAAAGATTTCAACAGTAAAAAATGATAGTAGGAAACAATAAACACAGCCTGTCTCTAGCTGTGCCCAGGGAGCACCACTGCTTTCTCAGTTAAGTGTGGGGCCAAGACTGCTCTTGATATTTGGTTTGAGCATTATTCACTGTTAAGCCTTCAGCCAATGCTAAGGGGCTCCTTTCACCTCCCAGGGACCAAGGATGCAGCAGGAACTACTTATTTCTCAGTGTCAGGACTAGAGGATCACATGGACTTGTTTATACATCACCAGCTCCCAGATGTTCTAACCAGGACAGTCAGTGTAGTCTTGAGCTCAACCTTAAAATACAACACAAAGCATCAGTTTCTGTGAAATCCAGCTTCTGAATTCTTCTTTTTACCATCCTAAATAGGAAGACTGGGGAAGTGAGACACCTACAGAGACAGGAGTAACTGCAGCTGACAGACTGCATGCTAGAACTTTCCTACCTACATGCATGCAAATGGTGGGCTTGGGGCTCATAGACTTTCCAGCAGCACCAGCTGAACTGGAGCACTAAGAGAATTAACCATGTTTCAGATATGTTACTCAGCCCCCATTAGAATCTGCTATACCTCTCTTTTATTTTGCTCATCTCCTTCTTAGGCCAAAACCCCAACAGTCGATGGAGAAAAAAAGAACTTTTCTGCTAGTCATTTTTTAAAGAGACAATTAAAATTTCTCCAGGCTATTGTGGCCAACTCAGCCTGGTCAAGAAGCCCACTATGATGCCATGAAAAATCCAGAAATCATTATGAAAATGAGACACGAGGGAAGGAGGATGTATGATCCATTGTTCTTCCACATAATTAACTGGGAAGAGAGATGAGGTGGGGAAGGCAACACACATTTCCAGAGCTGAGGCACAGATAGACATGAACTCCTGAACTCCCCCATTCTGAAAGGGGAGGTCCAACAACTCTTCCATAAGAGCAACTTGAAAACCAGAATAACTTGTTTCAGAGCCCTTCACATCCCACGCACCTTCAACTCCAGCTCCCTAAATCCAGGTGCTGCAAATCCACACCTGCATTGCAGTGAGATGTAAATGGATTTCCCCTTCCTTAGGGGCAGGCATCTCCTTAGAGCAGGTGTTTCCTCCCTATATTCTTCCCTATACATATCCCTACATACATACACACTGCACACTGTGTATGACTCTTGTAGACCATTCCTCCCTAGCAGTGCACATATCTAGAGATCCTTCAGGTGTGCTCCTACCTGAGCACCTGCAGTCACTTGAGGGTTCTTGGTAACAGCTCCATCAGGCCCCCCACACCACATTACAAAGCAAGCCCTGCTCTTCATGTGATGGGGCTGTTTCAGGTCAGTGCAGAACTCACTTGCCTTTGTTGGCAGCTATGCTGTCCTCTCCCACTATTCTAGTGATCTGTGACACTGGACTCTGACAGTGTCTAAGCAGTCAGCCTGCTAAGGACTGGGAAAGGACCCTTTCTAAGAAAACTGCAGAACATCACCCATTGTGCAATTTAGCCTTCACCTCTGAATGGGTTCTTATCTCCTGAATTCATCCCCCGAGCAGAGTCTTTTCACTGTGTCATAGGTCACTACTATGTCCTGTTGCCGAAAACTAAAGTCTACCTTGACAGAAGTGGACTTTTCATAATATATCTCTGCTACTCCACAAACAGCCAGACCCATACAGACCTGGATTTTCTTATGATTCCCAGAAGCTGTAATTAGCTACAACACATGGTAAATCCTTGGAAAGCCATGCACCTCCCCACCCAGAGCATGTGAAGCTAGCATTCTTGCCCTCTGTGACATTTAAAGAGGACTCTCAGCCCAATATTTTATTCATTAAGTTTGTGTTTAAATATATATGAATATAAAAAAAAATCAGTGTATTATTTTCTAGATGAGAACACTCGCATGTGACCAAAATAGTCACCCAGGACAAAAGCTCAGACTGCTGAGGTCTCAACCCCCTGTGCAGAGCTCTTGCCAGAGAGACTACCTGAGATATTGTCAGAATCAAGCAGCTCAACAATGCTGTATGGAGAACAATCTTCCAAGCCCAGCTTGCTGCAGAGCCAGCCACAGAATCCTTTCTCCATATCCCTGACAGCACGCCACCAGTACCCAAAGGACCATGCTACCTGGGCTACAGCTGAATACAGGCCTAGGGAGAAAGAAACAACCATAATTATAATTGGGTAGAAGATAATCAAAAAGGGACAAAAGGTGATTTTGTGCCAGAAGGTCCTCTCTTCATTGTACACCAAGAAGATGTTGTACCATGTAATGGTTCCATAGTAGAATGAAACCACGAAGGACACTACAAAAATGATGGGGAGGCAGATGATGGTCCAGAGGACTATGTGGGGTCCTCTGTCTAATCCAACATCACATTTCTTCTTCTGCTCAGGTACATCTTCTTTAGGAGGTTCCTTTGACTTAGCCAGTTCCTGCAGCTCTTTATCTGTCAGTGTGACGTGGATGTCCACCATCTGACCTTTCTTCTTTCCCCTGGTGATTGTTCCAGTCAAGGTGACATATCGGCTGTCTAAAGGCATGTTCCAGACACCTACAACACAGATAAACTCATCTACATCAGATTTATTTTCTGTACAAAGTATTTTGTGTAAATCCTCAAAGACCCAAAGAAATTAGATAGTGCATATGAAGTTACAGTTAAAAGCAAATTTTAAAAGATGGAAGGCAAGAAGCAATGCAGTATGAAGAAAATTACCACAGAAGAAAATGGAAGAAGATCTAATGACAGGAATTCCAGATGACAGAAATCACAAGGGAAAAAATTCCAGTATCTCCACTAAGGATAATATGTGAATGGAAAATGCTGCAAGAGTATAGGAGAATGAGATGAGACAGAGTAACTCAAATGAAAATGGCACGCCTGTTTTCTCTGTTTACTTCATGGATTTATTCCTGAACAGCATGGACACTTGGGATTAATTAGATAAATACTACTGAGACTCTTGCTTCGGAATAAGCACATCCACACATGGAATTATACCTGAATAGCTAATATTTCACTTTACATTTGCATTGCATCTCAATCCAAATTAATTTTTGAAGTTTAGAAAAACTTAACAAAGTGTCATAAAATTATATTTGCATTTTAAGAAATCAGTAGAGGTGCCAAACTGGACAGTGATGGCATATGTGTTAAAGTTATAAAGGCAATGCCTTAGCTTTCAAGTGACATTGGTATAGGATTGGCCTTGCAATGGTAATGACCCTAAACTCCTATTTGGGGCTACAGTATATTTCCTCCTGGTCTTAATTCTGACTAGCTCGGTCTTCAGAAACTCTTAAAGAGAGGCTGAGCAGCTTGAAGTGCTCCACAGAAATAGGAAGGCAGCAGGCAAGTAATGATGATAGGGTCTGGAATCATGGGAGAATTTGGTGCACTGGTGGACCAGGAGCATTTAAGCCCCTCTCAGCCTGCACTGCTGTCTCACAGCCACAGGACCTGCCTTCTACCCTTCTTCCCTGCAAGGATACCCAGGATAGATAGCAGAAGTGAAAGTGACTCAAAGATGCCCCATGATGACCTTGCCAAATAATCACCCTTCAAGAGGAAGCTGTGCTGAGTGTATGCAAACAGAAGGCTACAGTAAATCCTAGATAATGAGTTAAATTCCCTATCAAAGGTAGAGCCACTATCTCCATCTGCTTCCATCCTTTCACTTAACAGGCTGTTGTTCAGGCATGGACAGTGGCTTGATGACAGCTTAGAATGACATCACTGGCTTAATGCATGCTTAGCACTGCAACCAGCACATCAACCCCAACCAGCACATACATTTAAAACTAAGACTGGAGTACAACCAAACTTTGCAAAGAACTGCAGGAGACATCCCAAGTCAGCCTGTAATGCTTTCTGTTTCAGAGCATGTTCATATATGAACTCAAGCTCTCCTTGCCTGCAGTCTTGGAGAGGGTTGGTCCCACAGTCACTTCCATTTGACCTTAGAGCATGATGGCATCAAAAAGCTTATGTGAAGTGAGTGTTCTCAGGACTACATACCATCTGTCATAGACTGACCCAGGAACTTGGAGCCTTCCTCAGCGCTCCTCTCCCCTCCTTCTTCATCCACCTGTTCTTCTTCCACCTTATTGTCATTCTCGGACCGATACACTATGATTGACTCGGGCCGGGACTCTTTCTTCTTCTTTTTCCTCCGGTCCATAGTGGCTTCCCCATCAAAGGTGACAGTGGTTGCCATAGCCCTTCTCATGGTGCCACAGCGAGGGCTCTGGCCTCCAGACTTGCTGTCCTTGTGCACAGTCTCCTCCATCCTGCTGCTGCTCTCAGTCACCTCACCTGGCATCTTGTAGCACCTGTTTCCAATCCAACAGCACCAATCCTGCACTTAGAAGTCATTGATTAACAATGGTCCCATGGATGATTTGTTCTGGTAAGATGTCCTGCTGCTGGTATCCAACTATGAGCTCCATTCCCAGCCTAGAATGAGAGAGAAGGCTCAAAAAGTGTCTTTCTGAAAAAGCAGAAAAGATTGCAAGAATTTTCCCAAAAAGGGATTACTTCCAACTGGTTTAAATGTCACCTGAAGCTCTCTTTTACTGTCCTGATCACCAGTTCTCTTACATGGATACATGCTTTGTGGTATCTCATCTATCTTGATTCTAAGGGTCCAGTTTTCACTATAACAAAGCAAAGCTACTGGAAAGAGCATTAACATTTATAAGAAGGGATTAAACATAGCCAGCTTACTGGATGAATTTAGCATTCCTCTGCAAACAAACAGAAGACAATGGTTTTGGCCCAAATGCATCAGAATAAAGTATTGAAACCATAGATGAAAAAGAAGTTTACAATTTAAGGGACTGGCCTAGAGACAAATGCAACTGGAACACTGTGCTTGTCCAGCATTACAAAGCTGTATTTGTGCCAGCCTTTCTCATTTTGACCATCTAAGGATTTACTCCCCTTTGCAAGGATATTACAAAACCCAATCAAATTATGTCAAAATGAATGAAGTTTCAAACTTTAGCAATTCAGCAATATGTAGTGCTGCCATACTTAAGAAATACAGAATATACAGTGGATTTAAAGCAAAATTATTATTTAGATGACTTTCCTGGAGAGGGAATTGGGAACTACAGCAAATTTTTCTGATTCCACAGAGAAAACTACACAAGTCTTCACAAATCTTTCTAACAAGAATAATTTTTTGCTCCTTATTCAAGCAAAGTTAACAGTGATATCAAGTGAAACTGTCATCCATGGGAAAGCTGCCACATAATTAAACATGCATCAAGGCAGACAAATCCTGCTCCATGAATATGGAAAAAGGATTAATGATTCTCAGATTTCATAACATTTAAGGAAACTAACTATGCCAAGTATTCATGAAGTACTTAGGTACAAATCTGAGTACAATACATTTTAACAATTTTGAAGAGCTGGGTTGAACATTTGTATTTAAAGGAATGGATTTGACCAGTTACTTCTACCTATAAGTGAGTCTTTCCTTTAACAGGAAATTAAGAAACACAGGTGTCATAGTTTATAGCCTACATAATGCTGAGGAAATAGTTATATTTGAATGAATTACAGAAAAAAGTTGAGCATTTTTAAATTTGGCAGTACGATCCTGGTCTTCCCACAGATGTAATATTTTGCTGGTCTGTTTTGAAATTTTGTGCAGAACTTTAGATCAACTATTTATGTCTCATAAACTCACACTTACACACACCACACCCACACAAAACTTGTAATTGTATCACTTTAACGCCTAAAACTGTGCCCATTTGGCTCTATGGAGCCTTGAAGAATTCAACAATTCAGATTATTTTTGTGCATTTGAGAAAATAAATCTTCCTTGGTGATCAGAAGACACATAAAATGGACTTTAAAACCCCTCAAGATTCAGCATACCCCAGAAGCCAGACTACTTCTAAATCACTGGGCAGACAATACTTTTAGCTCTGCAGCATGGCTGGAAAGAGTCTGTTTAGATTGCCATCATACCTGCCAAAAAATATGTATGCCTAAATTAACAGACGTACTGGAAAACAGAAATTCACATAAGCTTTTGTGTTTTTTTTTTTGTTTTTTTTTTTTAATAAATGCCTTTAGGGGTAAGTGGAAGGAGTTTATGCTATGGAATAAACTTGCTCTTTGTAGTAAATTAATTTAGAAAGTACAATAGGCACCAATATTTTTCTCTGAAAATCAGCTGTAAAGCTTCATGTCTTGCATCTTTAAAACCCCTGAAATTACCTGATTGAGCCTAATGAGCCCTTGAGACACCAGTGAGATTCTGCTTCCAAAAGAGAAGAAAATAGGCCTGGAAACAGAGAAATCAAAAGCATCACTTTTGGAATAATCTACTAAAAGTCTGGAGACACAAAAGTTTATTGGATTCCCAAAGTTCCTGGCTGTAGTTCCATGTCCAGTCCCTACTGAATTGAGAAGGGGATGACTTACAAGTAACATTTAAAAATAACACAAAGCTACAGGCAAATATTTGTAGTTGAGCTTTTTTGTTTTCTCAAAGTTGATCCAGTTGGGGTCTTGCTTAAACTTAATGTCAGTTCTCAGTGTGATGCCAAAGCTCAAAGGACTATGTCAGCTTTGACTGTGCAAGGTGACATCCCTTTTCAATCTCCCACAGATAGGCACTGGCAATCTGTGTCCTGTTCCTTTCTCATCATGCAGGCAGAATGCTGAGTAATGACCAGAAGATGCCTATGATCCCCAAGTTATTTTGCTATGTCTGATGTTCCCACCCCACTATAGCAGCTACTGCCTTTGTGAGTTACCACCAGGACTAGAAACACCTTCACAGCAGGGTAATCTGAGAGTGGAAGCTCAGTTTCTCCTCTGGCTGAAAAAAGGAGAGGGAATGGGCAATGGGGGACAAGCCCCTAAGAAGCACTGTTGCTGTGGCTGAGTCAAAGCCCTTAGGGTAAGGAAGAGAAGGAACTCACATTATTCTGTTTAAGGCACAAGAAGGTAAAATCTGATGTCAGTCTGTCTACATCAAAACCATAAGCATGTAGGAGATGCTTGTGACCCAGCAGAGGAGGATGTAGTGAGATAAAAATCTGAAAGATGCAAATACAGGGCAGACGTTAGGTAGGTGTTTTAACAAAGTGGGTAGGTGTCCCTTGGTATATATCACTGGGTGATAAACTATCATGGGAAACTTGCAAATCTGGACTGGCTATCTTGGCAAAATTGTGGTCACCTGTACTTGACCAGAAGAGGGGAAGTCCTCTAGTTTGAATTAGGGAGCAGTCAGATTGAATATCACAAAGATCCCTCCTGATCTTTTGCCTATTCTCACAGTACATGTTTATTTTTCTCTCATTGGCTTCCCAATGCAGTAGCTAGAATATCCCCTGCCAGCTGGTCCAGACTTCTGAACACAGCACTTCAAAATATCACCATCAGCCCTACATCCCACAGCAGTGCTGCTGAGTTGAACAGGTTCAAGCCTCAGTCCTATTTTTCCTAGGAATATTTTATCTATAGCTGCAAACAAGAAATGGGCTCTTACAGAAATCACAGTAGTGTACAAAGAGCTTAATTTTCCTCTCTTCTTTTTCTTTACAACTTCTAAGAATAAGGCCAGCTCTCAGCACTACATAGCTGTCCACACCATCAGTTTCTTCAGCCACACACCAAAATCTTCACTCTGAAAGCTTTGCTGTGGAGCTGAAACATTAACAATTGCTGTGCATCTCATACTAGTGATGCCTCCCACATGGGAGCACGGGGGCAGACAGGAATCTAATAACTGTCCATGGGAGGGAAGGAAAAGAAATGGTCATGTTTCAGAGATAGCAAGGAGCAGTTTATTAGCCAAACAATTTGTTATTAATCTCCATATGAAAACAGATGGAGAACCCTGGGGAGGCTGCTCTGCAAAAACACTTTGTAATTTTTAGCAGCACAGTCTTCTGTTACTATGCCGGAAAGTTACAGCTGCTTATGCTTCCTGTGACAGTAATAGTCTTTGACACACAAAACAGGAGCCTAAAAGCTTGGCCTTGCACCATTTAGGTCAAAGAAAGCTTCTTCCATTGGTTTTCAGGGTTTGATCCTGCTGCTAACAGAAGAGAAATTATCTGGTATGAATGCAGACTGGAAGGAAGAGCCTTCCTGCAAGCTAATAAAATCCTTGATCTTAAATCTCTGTTACAGCACAAGTAACCTTTTTATGATTGCTCAGAGCAGACACGAGAGGAAAAAATGTAGACGGTAAGAAGCAAGTAGCATAAATTTTTATTTTTATAGTCACATAAAATGTACAACACATAAGAGGAACTGGCACGGCTTCTTCACTCACATCATGCAGGGGTTGTCTGCAGAAACAAAAAAACAACCTGTGCTTTAGAAACACTGTGATTTATGCAGGATGGGGAAGAGATAAAGGGAAATCTACCCCAGAGACACACCTTGAGAGAGCTTCCCAGCTACAGATCTTCTTTTTCTTGCTGCTTTTACTCCATAATCTCTGCATCCCCAACCCCATGTCCACTCAAACCCCCACCTCTGATTTTGTGCATGTGCATGGTTTTGAGTATGCATGTTACCCAAAGGATCTTTTCCAACCCCTATTATTTTTAAAGGGGTTATCTGCTGACAAACTGTACACAGGAAAAATAGGTGCTATTAGATGCATCCAGCTGTTCAGGACAGATCTGCCTGTCTCCAACCAATCATGTTATGATAAAATGCATTGGTCTAACACAGAACATGCAGCCTCCAGGCCCTAGAAAAACATGTGACAAGACATATATAGGAAATCACATTTAATTCACACATTATGTAGGAAAAAGCCCAAATGGTAGGGCTCCCTCCACAGCTTTGGATCTGTTTTAAATACCTAAATGATTCCACATTATCTTTCACATATGCATCCTCACCTGCTAAATCAGAGGATGTCTGTTTCCTCTTTATTTCATGGTGAAATAGCTCAAACTAGATTGCATGGTTACTTGAAACTAGCAAATACTCAAGGCTTTGATGAATGGCATATTAGATGGTGAGGCAAGAACAGCTCCTTCCTATCAGCTCCTCCCTGCACAGGGTCTGTGCAGCTTGTGGTGAGCTTGACAGGGGGATTTATCTCACTGAAAAAAATAAAATGTTATTTTTAGCCATATAGATTCTTCACCAAGCAGCTCCTTCCACAGGAAGAAATGTCTAAAGGAGGAGGGAAAAACTATCCCTCCTGGCAGTGGCTGATTTCAAACTATATTAAGTCTCTGTAGAGCAACAAAGGAAAACATCTACCTCTGCCACCTCAGTCAGGTAAAAGAAAGCAAATACCAAAGTTCAAAGTCCACATCCATCCTTCCCTCCCTGCCTAATCCATAGGCTTCCAAGCACTTTCATTTCTTGGAAAGAGAAACAAGAAGAATGACCGTGTGCTGGGTGTGCTTCCAAGCAGGAGCAGACTTCAAAAAGCAGAGGACAGCACTGAGCACCTGAGCAGAGGGGATAACACAGTAAGATGACCCAAGTCACCAAAAGCTGTACAGGTGTTTCCTAGTGGAGCCCCCCACGCTCCATGCCTTCCCCTCGGGAGCAGAGGGTGCTAAAAGCTCAAGCTAAAAGCAAAGGGAGGCATGGGCAAGCAACATGATTTCTGTGGGCAAGCACTGACAGACCCAAGTTTGCTCAATCTCTCTAGTTTATCACAGGCACACAGATCCTGTAGCTGCCCTGCACCACACCATGAGCCAAACCTGCTGTGGCCAGCTCAGCTGCTGACCATCACTGGAGCTGCAGCAAGACTGGACTTGCTTGGGTGTGGATTAAAGGCTTCCTGGCTCCCATGGCCATGGTGGGTGGCTCAGGACCCCTTGCTCTCCCTTCCATTCCACGAGACACCAAACACTCGCTGACAGCATTCTACACATACAGACAAAACACCAAAAAAAAAAAAGTAGTGGAGAGATGCATTCCACAGTATCACTATACTGCTTCTAAATGACATTTTCCAAGGACATTTTTAAAGTCAAGGACATTTTGCAGAGTATCTGTTTTATGAATCAGATAATTTTCCTTTGCTGTTCCATAACTTTTCCAAATGTCACAGAACAATAACTGCTGTCTAGACCACTTATTACTGAAGACTGGAAGACAGCATACAAGAGTAGCTGAGTTTTTTATTTTATATTAAATGGAATGTTCAGTCAATCTTGCATACCAACTTTTAAAAAAATCCACTAAGTGTACTAGTCTACCTTTTTTGGAGCAAAAGCCTGAAATACTATCTTGCCCTGTCTTCCCACCTATTTGAACAGACTGCTAGAAGAAAGAGAAATTGAGATAAAAGACACAAAGCTTCCCACTGCCTCCACACGGACGGTATCTGTTTCTTTATTTTTATTATATTATCTAAAAATGTCAATGAATGGAATGGGCACATTAGCCTTTGAAGAGAACCAAGGCTTTAAAAGGAGCCTGATTTGGAAATGGAAGGTTTGAAATCTTCAAAGCAAACTAAGCATTTAGATATGAGTCTTGAATAAACTCAACCAAAGTCCCTAAATTTTGCAGGAAAAATTAGATTCAACTGTAGAGGCATGCTTTTTCTGTTCCCCTGCTCTACCCCTCACTTCTGGATTTGCCAAAACAGGACATCCTGTTAAACTTCCTGCCCCCATAGTAGTGCCTTTAGGCTGGGATCAAGTGTAGCATCTATTTTTATTGGTATAAGACCCGACTAGTCCTTGGTTGGGATTGGAAGATGCACTAGGAACTTGCTGCATACAAAAATCAGAGTTGTGTCTCCTCCCCCCAGGCATCCAAGCACATGCCTAGAAAGCAGTAAAAAAGCAAGTAAAACAGAGCTTTGAGCCCCTCATCTCCCACACCACAGTGCAGAGAAAACACCTTCTACACAACACATACACAGTGCTCTCAAGAAAAGGTTTAAATACATGCTGGTCTTTTCTGACCTCTACAATAACTAGAAGCAAGGACCCTGGTTAACACCTCAGACTCTTTTTCCTTCCTTCCTACTCAGAAAATCCCTATATCATTCTCAATCTCCTTTCCTGCCCTGTTTTGTGCTGGCAAGATCAAGCACCCAGTGCTTTACTCTGACAAAATGAGGAGAAACCACACATTGAAATACCTGCAATTACAGAGGAAGCAGTTGCAGCCATACAGCCTAATGGAAAATACAGTCAAGTATAAATCCAGTCTGGAAAATATCTGAAAAATACCAACAAGCTACATATATCCTGTGGTTCTTCTTTAGGCAAGATACTTGGGGGCTTCAAATCAGAGCTTTCTCTGAGTAACACCTGGCTGCAGCCCATGAGTTGCTGGAGAGCACAACTACACAGAGAGAGAACTGGAATATTCTCCTGGGAGTGATTCAGGATTGTTTAATGCATTGCACAGTAAATACAATCTAGGATATTTAGACAGTATCTCCAGCAGCAGGAATTACTTGGCTCAGGGGAATTTTGATTGGATACAAGAGCAGATAGAGACCTGTGATGCCAGGATATTAAAAATGCAGCACTTTGAATTGCAGACCAGTGGATGCTTCAGTATCATTAGTATGGTATTAGCAGGGTGTGTGATTGTTTAGAAACTACCTACTTACCTAGCAGTTTCAAACTGTTTGATGCTGATATTCTGAATCTTGCACCACTTCAAACTCTGCTTCTTTGAGTGGGATGTCTGTCTTGGTATCCCTCCCTTTTTTTTTTTTTTTTTCAATTACTGGAATGAAATTCCTAGGGATAATGATAAAAGATTATAAAATCCTGATTATCTTCTAATGAGACTGAAATCCTCCAAGACACAGCTGAGAATAAAGTGCCTTTCCAGAGAGGAAGTCCTTAAAAAGATGAATGGACCAGAAAGCCTGAACATTAGCTAGGGCTGACCAGAAGCAACAAAACAGAAAGGCTCTCACTGTTGAGAGATGATGAAAGGAAAAGCAGCCTCAGGAGAGAATGTACAGACAGGAGGTGAAAGTAGCAGGGATTTCCAAAGAGGCGTGTTGCATAATTCCATGGAAAGGTACAGAGAGGTAAGGACACAAACTCAAACCAGCTTTCATTTGATTTTGGCTCAAGCAAAGCATTTCTTGGAACAGGTATGGGAAGGGAAGAAAGTATTATTGCTACACTTTGTGTGGTTTTTGGTATCCCAGGAGAACAAAAATATGAACCTGGAGCACCTGTAAGAATGGGAAAGCAGAGGCTACTGGAGTGCAAGCCTGCATTTTTCTGAAGGTAACTAGCAGAAATCCTCTACGAGAAGCTGTCTCTCACCTTAAAATTTTATTTCTGGCACTAAGATGCTTTTCATTAAATCTCCTTTACCCTTACCTCCTTGTGAGACTGCTGACCCCAGGGATACCTGTCACAAGGTTTGGGTCCTGTGAAGGTTTCTCTCCTGTTTGGAGCTACCTCTTCTCTCACATCAGGTTGGTACTTAACTACTCTTGAGACCTTCCCCCTTGCCAATGTGGATTCTGAGCTATAGGGGGGCACAGACACCCTGAAGGACAGCATGCCATAAGGAATTCTCAAGGCAGTACATATCAGTGCCAGGATTTTTAAAGCATGGCAGCATACTGGACTGGCAGGTGTCATCAGCTGAATAGCTGAGCCATAGGCTGGCAAAGCACAACGTCAGCTGTGGACAAAAGTAGCTTTTTCTGAAAACTCAGAGTTTCCTATTCATCTCAATAAATTGAACTACTTCATTCAAAGCCAAGATGCAATCTGGGAGCTGTAAAAACAGGAAATCTAGTTTTTCCTCTTCAATATGTAAATAAAAAAGTAGATGTTCAAGAATGACATATGCTAATCCTACAACTCCAAAGGAGCTGACAAGTAGAAAAAACTACTGAATTCTTTTTTTGTCATTTTGACTTCTGAATGGTTGATGTTTTAAGTGATAATTATCTTAAGGCAAAAAAAGTCAGATGGTTAACTTCAAAAAACAAAAATTTAGACTTCGAGGCTTTAAACAGAGATTTATTTTCTTCCAAATGCAAGCTGACATATACTGCAAAAATTAAATTAAAAATAAGGTGTCTAATCAGACACTATTTTCTAACATATAAAAATTCATAATCTTAACATTGTTTATAGAGTGACATCAATATGCAAAAGCCTTATGCTTACTGAATTTACCACTGTCTGCGTGGACTGACAGACCAACACGTTTCAATGCTATCAATGAAAGAAAAGTAACATTCCTTTGTGATTAAGAAAGTACAAGCATATGAGGAGATTAAAATTGATTTTAGTTAATAAGATTTTCTTCCTTTCAGCTTAAATAATTTTGAATTTCATCAACTGGGATCCAATTGATTCACACAAAGGTACAGTTTGAATTCTTGGTTCAAAGGCAACACAAACAACAGGGCACAGAAGCCATTGCTTTGCTGAAAATGTCTGTTAGCATTGGTTATCCCACATCTATTTTTTGTGGATATGTTTTGTACCAGAAGGGGCTACCCTCCACTGAATGCCAAGGAAAGGATGTCTCATTTTTCCTCCTCCTTCCTGTACAGTCTTTATGCCTTTCCCCTTTCTCCTCCCACCCATCACTCACAGAACCTTAACTCACACATTCAGCCCCTTATTTATGGCATTTCTGTTGCTATTAGGATATTCCAGAAACCAAGCAATATATCCTGATAGGGAAGAAAAGTTATTTGATGGTGCTATCCAGAAAGAACACTGAAGTCAAGAAAGTCACATGAGTAGAAAGACCCACTGGATTTTCCTTGGAGCCATGCAGCTCAGTTGGGATGGCAGACAGCCTGGAATATGAAGATCTAATTCACTAGCACAGATGAGTGCTTCTCCCTGGGATTAATTAATGATTGCTCTGATATGGCCTGCCTAAGAGATGTAGGACAGCCAGAGACAGTTAATGGGGATCTGTGAAGTCTCAGATTGTGAAAGATAATTAAAGGGAGGGAAAGTTTTTTTTTTTGCAGTGTCACTCACTGGGACACCTCGCTGTGAAGTGCTTCACGTTTTGCCTCCAGAAAGTGGAATGCTTTAAAAACTGAATTATTCTGCAAACATTGACCCACTCAAAAAGGGTAATTTTGTATTACAGTTGCCTTACCGGCCTAAGTCACCATGCAGAAATCCACCCCTGTCTTGTCCCCCTCTGGCGAATGAATCTGAACACAGTGTTAACTTCTCCATGACTTCCCTCCCATACACTAAAAAAGGAGCTTCCATCAAAGCACAATGAATTTCAGGATAAAGAGGTTATCCTAAAATTGTCCCAAATTTAAAGTATTAAACCTTAAAATATGCTTTTGGAAAAGTAAATAAATTCGTTTCACAAATGAGAATCCCCAAACAGATCCAATGATTCTCCCACTTGTATGTCTTTAAAAAAAAAACCAAACCCTCACTCTCTTCTCACATTAGCCAACTCTCCTAAGGCAAAAATAACAAGATAAAATTGAGACATACTTTCAAACATCTCTTCTATTGAAAAGGACAGAGGAGATGCCGGAAAGACACTGACCATGCACACACATGCTTCTGGGCACATCAGCGCTGGTTACAATCACCTGCAATGGACAAAGATGCGCTATCACTCACTGTGGGATAGTAAAGAAAATAAAGCTGCCTGTCCTCTGTGCCAGCTGAACAATTAATACTGAGCTTAGTTAGGGACATTTTAAGGGGGCCGGAGAGGGGGAACAGACACCACCACCACCACAAAGGCATTTTATCCCAAAATGACTCTATTGAGGACATGGTAAACCTCAGTCTTCACGGCTTCTTCAAACAAAGTGCGTGCCCGGAGAGAGGAGTGCCCGCCCGCAGGGGTCACCAGCATCTTCCCGTGTCCGTGACACCCTGCGGGCTCTGCCCCTCCTCAGGTGCCCGCCCGCGCCCACGGGGAAGGTGACCCGAAGCGGAAGGGAAAGCCAAGGGGACCCGCACGCAGACGAGCCCGCGGCTGCGGCAGGTGGGCGCTCACCGCGGGGCTGCGGCGGCAGCGACCCCGCGGCGCCAGCGGAGGCACCGGCCCCTGGCGGGCGCTGGGCGGTCTCTGCCCAGCGGGGCCGGAGCCGGGCGATACCGACAGCGGTCAGCCGCCCCCCTTGCCTTACCTGCCGCCCCGGTGCCGCGCTGTGCCGTGCCACAGGAGCCCAGGAGCCCGGCCCCGCTGCGCCGTCCCCGGCGCCGAGCCGCGGGCGGGCGGGGCCGCGCGTCACCGCGGGGGCGGCGCGGCTGAGGCGGGCGGGGAGGGGAAGATGGCGGCGGCGGGGCGCGGGCTGCTGGCGGCGGGGCTGCTCCGCGGGCGGGTCGCCATCGTCACCGGCGGCGGCACCGGCATCGGCAAGGCCATCGCCGCCGACCTGCTGGCGCTAGGTGGGCGCGGGGTGGGCTCCGCAGGACGCCCCGGTGGGGCCGCGGGGCGAGGCGGGTGTCGGGAGGGCCGATGGAGTTGGAGGGGCAGTGCCCGCGGGCTGTGCTGCGTTCTGCGGGCTCACGGCGCTCGGGGATGGGGTGCGAGGAGCCCGTGGGTGGGACATTGTGACAGGACCGCTGAATAGAAGGGCTACGAGGTGAGGTTGATGTGGGGCTGTGTCTTTTGGCCCGCAAAGCACTCCCTGTTTCAAACACAGAGGTCAGAGAGGTTATGTTAAACCAGGACCCTTTCTCTCAGACTCCCCCTTCAGTGAGTTCTCATCTTACTTTAACTGGAGGATTGACGAGGTTGTTGAACCTTGAACAGAGTGTTATCCTTGAGCAGTAACATCTTAGAGACACGGTGCTTCTCCCAGTGTCTGCGATTTCAGGAACATCCTGAGATTGAAGAATATCTTCATGATGCACGGCGTAGGTTTTGTTTCCACGCTAAATACAGGGAAGTGTTAAAACCTAGAGTAAAAGGCATTCTCCCGGCTTTCTGTTGTGAGACCAGGAGAGGTAGAAATGACTCCTACACCACCTTGCAACACCTTTTCTGCAGATTTCAACATCATCGGCATTAGTCTGGGTTTGGATAGTTTGTCGGATTCAGCACCTTAAGAGTACCAGCGCTAGTGTTACACCTCTCGGTGTCACACTCCCGTGGTTTGCATTGTTGTTGGAATATGCACCACTGCACTGCATAGTAAAGAGCTTTCTTTGTTAAGGCTGTGCTGGGAGATATCTCTGCCTCTCCTGCTCTTTGTGCTGCAGCTTTCCACGTGCTTTGTGAAGCTGAATGGAGGATTAGTTCTGTTATCATTGTATTACTGGGGAACAAAGTAATTTTTTTTTTTCAGGTGTCCTTACATGCTGCGTTAAAGAGGTGTTTTTTAAGCATCAACACACTGTTGTTGGTGATGTTACCCAGTTACCTTAAAATTGTGCTTAATTTGATCTATGCTGCTTTTCTCAAGCAAAATACAGTAACAAAAGGGTGTCGATAACAGCCTAAATAGAACACAATAGAAAACAAATCAATACAAAGCACATGAGAAAAAATTAAGAAAGAGCTGTACAGGGCTTAATGGAATAACCTTCCTTATCTGTAGACTTGCTTGTTACTCCTCACAAGATGATAATCAGGAACTATTTGCATGTATACCCTGCACTTCAGGTAAGGGAGGCTGGTTTTTACAGGCATAGGAGCAGTGTCAGATAATCCTAGTCATTATATACACTGTTTATATAACCAGTCTCCTTTGAGGCTTTCTGGGCAAATTTAAACCTTTTGTCTGGAAACTTGTGCCCTTTTCCCTGACTTAGTCAGGAAATGGTCTGGTCATCTTTGTGAAGAAAATTAAGTGATGCAGTGTCAACTTGCACAGTATGTACTAAGTGTTCTTCAGTGATTAGAATCTTGCCCTCTCTCGTTTAGTCTGTTTAGCAAAAGTGTAGTATTCTACTGGACCTTATTCTATATCAGTGTGTATTAATAAGGGCTTAAGTTGGTAAATGCATCGGGGCTCCTGTGATTCAGTATTTGTGTTAATTGGTAATTGTGTGTGGCATTTTATGAAGTTTGTTTTAGTTAAGTGGTTGTGCAAGTCACTGGAGTTCTTTAAAAAAAAAATCAGGAGACCTGAGGGACTACTGTCTTTATATGTGTTGTTTTAAGATGGCCACTGATTAAAGGGGGAAGCTCCTAAGGATATGTAGTTGTAATGCTTTCCTCTGGAAGAACTAAACTCCTCTATTTTTAATATTTTTTTTAAATATATAGTTTCACAAGACAGCCTGAATCAAATGAACAGCATGCTGCTTTTTCCTCCCACTAGTTATTTTGAGTCGATTCTGGTGTTTGCTTGATCACATGAGAGGCCAAATTCCACTCTGCAACAGAGGGGGGCAGAGAAAACCCCACACCTGGCAAGATATTAACTTTTTCCCTTTTTTTTTTGGCTGGTTGAGGATGGTTTATATTAAAGCAGATGTGCAGCAATCCTGATATGAAGAAAGGGTTACCTCTGCTGAAATGCTAAGATTGTGGAAGGAGTAAACTGCAAGTAAGACCCCTTGCCTTCTTGGCTAGTAATTTGCTTATCCATTACATGAAATTGCATGCCTGCTGGATTTACACTAGGAATTAATTTGGTATCCTTTGGCTTAGTCTATGTAGTAGCAATTCCTGAAGCCTTAAAGCTGTCCTGAGTCCACTGGTGTGACAGAAGAAATTAGACTGGTTGTAGTGTGCTTGACTTAAATTTGGCCCATGCATTGTTTTTTCTCCATAGAATGAGTCCTTCTGCCTCCAAATGCTGAAAAAAAGAGTACTTGAGCTCCTGCCTTATTTTTTTTCTCTCGTTTCTGCAGCTAGGATTCTGCAGTGCCACAGGGAGGGCTCTGTTCCCACTGTCTGTAGACTGCAGATAGGGATTAATCTTATGAGGCTATTATCCTTTCCTTCAGTCTCTGTAGAGTTAAAAGCAAACTATTACAGTTACTCAATACTAGTCAAAATTACAGCCAGTTGTACAGGAAGATGATTTTTGCGGTTTTAAGAGCAAGCATTTTTTGTAATCAAGACCTGCTGAAACATCTTTAAATCACTTAATTGATAAATGAGGCAGCTGTGAGCAGAAGCAGCAGAAGTGATGTCTGAAAGCTGCTTTGCTGACTCTGCAACTCACAGACTATCTTCCCTTCTGCAGGAAGGAGGGCAAACCTTGTGGACTTTATTTTAATTGCTCTTTTCCTGGCAGAGGGATCTTGTTGCTAAGAAGCACCTGACATCAGTCATTTCTCTCTCTTGCAAGAACTTCAACATTGTGTTTTCTAGTCAGTGACTAATAAATGCACATCCTACAAGATATCTCCATGATGTTACTAAAAGAAATAGCCTAATTGTGTTAGCTGAAGGATGGTTCATTTTGTCTCTACAGGTTGCAGTGTTGTTATTGCCTCTCGTAAATTTGACCGATTAAAAGCTGCTGCAGAAGAACTGAATAACAGATTTGCTTCCATGAGTCCTGCCCAAGTGACTCCCATAGAGTGCAATATCCGCAAAGAAGAGGAGGTAAAGATCAGTCAGCTTGTTCTGGGGCTTAATATGTCAAAAGCATATTGAGTATAGAAATTCTCAGATCTCTAAAGATTTCTGGCCTTCTCAAAGGTAGCTTAGATCAGGGGAAAGGTGAAGCAAAGCTCGATTAAATTTATCTGGATAGATGTGCTTCCCAAGGAAAGACATTTGTTAACCACTTAAGCAAAAAAGCATTTGTAAATATTGGCAAATATTTTTCTGACCATGCTTGCGTATTTCAGATATTTCTGGGAGACACAGGCCTTGTAACTGGCATGTTCTGCAGTGAGCTAGAGCCCACTTAGCATGATTCTTTGTCACATTGCTGTGACAGAAGTGAGGGGGTGTAAACCTGTGAAGATGGAGACCTCAGAATAGTTCCTTCAAACAGGAAGGCATAGCATGGAATCTGAATGCTTGTGACTTGACTCAAGTGCCTTGCATTGTCAATGTGGCTTGTAATAAAGCCAAAAAATCCCACAGATATATAATATTTTAGCCATATCAGAAATTTTGGTTACAGTTTGAGGCGTGCCTCCTTGCAAACTCTGTTACTATTCAAGTTGATTTTTAAATTTTGTCTTCATATTACAAAAATGGAAGATCAAGAGCAAAAGTATGTAATCCAGGCTCTTCAGAAGTCTGCATGCACTTCCTAAATTTTTTTATCTCTGTTATTAAATATTTAAAAGTCCAGGTTCAGGTTGGATTTTTAACTTTTTGAAGACAGCTTCCAGTAACCACTGATTGCTATATTTTTCTTAAACCTATCAAAGTCTCTTTTAACCTAAATATTAATGATCCTAGTAGCTATGTAGCTAGTAGCTATGAAGATTCTGGAAATATCCTAATATATGGCCATAAAAAAAATTAAATTCTTCCGTTGTGGAACAATTTGTGCCATAAAATATTTATAGTGATCTACTCAGACTTTCCTGAAGGAGATGAACCCTGGGGCTGTGCAGTATGTCACTTCAACTACCAGTGAATTTTAGGTGTGTATTTACTGGCATCAGCAGTGCAACATAATAGGTTATGGCAGATGTCAGAGGGCAACCTGCATGATTAAAGCTACAGGAAAGAAAAGAGGTAAAGAGGAAAAAAGGTTTAAGCTTTTTTTCAGGTCTATTTCTTGCACAAAGTACCCTGACATGCTTAATAATGACCTTCTGGAGGTGAATCTTATTTCTGTATCAATCTGAAATTGATTAGTGGGAGCTGCAGAGTTCTGTGAGAAGGTAAAGGGTTTGCTTGGGTGGTAAAATTAGGTAATCTCCACTAAACTGCCATTCCTTCTTTGTTTCCTTTTTAACTGTGGGTAAACACCTATCTGACAAAATAGGCTTAAGTGGCTTTGGACATTTTTGAAGGTGCTTTTCAATCCTTCTTTATAATGCTGTGTAAAATGTTTAGGCATTTTTCTGTGTTATGGGTAGCCATACTGATACTTGAAGAAACTTGTGTCTTTGCTATTACCTTGCAGTTTTATCATAGAATTATCCTATTTCCAGTTTAGTTTTAAACTCTAGCCATTTACAGACACATCAGAACTTTCCTAGAACTTTTCATAAGATATTAGTGAAGCTTCTATTGGATGCCTCCTGTCAGTAGAAGTTCTCTTCAACCATTGTTCTTTCATGTCTGTTTCTATTGAAGAGAGGCTTTGGAGGAAAAAGGTACATTAAACTGTAGTCTTGAACTTTTCAGTCATTGATTTAGTCTTATGGTTTGACTCACTTCAGTTCTTCACTTGCTCTTACTTATTTCTGTTGAAGTCCTATTTAGAAAAAAAAAATGCTATGAAAATTTCATACACCTCTTGCTGACAATCTGAATTAAGAATGCAATTTCTGTTGCATATTAACGTAAGAACTTAAGCTTAACTTAACTGTTAAGCATTTCTCCATTCCAGATGCCCATCTCCAAGAACAGATTTTTTATTAGGTAGAGACATCCTGTGATTTTTGTTCTTTAGCTTGTGCCTTTATGGGTCTCTTCTCTTGTGTTAATACTGAGATACTTAAAGGTTGCTAAATCCTGCCCATGTGTTACTTAATTTCTAAATTGACTGTTGGATGAGAAATCTGTGTTTTCAACTCTTAAATTTGTAGCAAGGGTAGTGCTTCCATATACTTCTCTGCTTTGGTTTGTATGTTGAAACTAGATAAACTCAAATTAACAATTGTTAACTTACACTGCTAAAAACTATCAGAACTGAAGCGTATGGCAGGTTTTCCACATCCCACAGCTTACTATTACTTATTTATTATGCTTCCTAGAGCAGCAATGGTGGAAAGTATTTTTTTCCTAATTTGCACTTGGTTGCCTTGTGGGAATTAGAGGAAAAGTACCCTTGGGCTTTTACTTCAATTCAAAGAGTACATCCACTTTCAAAACCTACTCCATTCTTAACTTAAAGTTTAGTGCCTGGGTCTTGGAGTCATAAGAACAGGAATCAGTAAAAGATGTTGTTAAGGATTTAGGAGGCAAATATTGAGTAGAGGTACAGTATTTTCACAAGTACAGGAAAAGTTTCCTGTTACAGTGGAAGAGGGGATGAGAGGGCATGTAAACTTTTGGGTTCCTTCATGAAAGAAATTAGACTACTGTTGGCTCTGTGTGCTACTCATTAGTAAAATTACAACTAATTCTTTGCTTTCAGTTTAGTATGAGTGAAGAATATTTACCTCAGATATCATGAGAGCACATTGTTGGGTAGAGAGGAATAGCCTCTGCAAGAATTCCATGTGAATCACTCATCCTCCTTCTTAGCCCTTATACCAGGTACCAAAGAACATGTGCAGGAGAAAAACATTATAAATGTTTCAACAGGGAAAAAAAAACCAATTTGGGTGTTCAAGCTCCCTTAGATGTCAGAAGTGATCTATCACAAGCTTCAAAGCCCAGGAAGTTTCCTGAAGAACTACATAATTCATTTAAGATGTCATTCTATCTGACATCTCACTGAAGTCTTTCTAAGAGTAAACCTTTGTTTTGAAGGAAGCCATCCTGATCACCTGTAGGAACAAGCCATTTTTTCTTACTATAGAATGCCATTTTTTAATCCTCCTTCTCCATCTCCTCCTTCTGCATATCTCTAAAGGCCGCTATAAATTTTGTCCTTGTTTGAATTGTATAAAGTGGAGGGAAGGACCTTGAATAGGGAAAAATTTAAGAAAGATGAAGGTGCTTTCAAATTGCCAGAAGATTATTTTTTTGCTTCCTATTGCAAATCTTAAATTAACCAACCTGCTTTGAAGATGACACAGTTCATGCCTCTAGTCTGGATCTGTGAAATTCAAGCATTAGAAGGTTCATCGCTCTTCATGTAGTTCAGGATGTTTCTTAGAGCTCTTTCTGGCCTATGAAAAGGCAAAAAAGATGCAGTGAAATAATTGCTGCAGAAACTTGATGGCAAATATCATGGGAATAGCTTAATGAATTCACATTTTTAAGTCTCTAAATCTTCATCCTTAGAAGCCCTTTTGCTTTCTAGCAAAGCTTACCTTTTGTTTAATGTGCAAGAAATAATCCTGCTTGATGGAGGATTTTCAACCACTGCATAACCTGTCAGGCTTATTTTTGTCATAAATTTGCTGCTGCTTTTGACTAGTTTTCCATTGAGTGTTCTGTAAAAGATAAAAACCTGCTTTATTTTTAAAAATGGCAGAGTAGAGGGTTCTGGGATAAGAGAACCTGAGATTTCCTGGCACTGCCCTCATAAGGTGTTGAGAGCAGATCAGTTTGTTCTGCTGAGATGAAAACCAGACAGCTCTGTGTACATGTGTATCTTTATCTCTTTTTGTGTCTTAAATTTTGAGCTAGAGCAAAATCTGTTGACAGGGACAAGACATTAGGAATGAATGCCTGAATTAAGGGGAGGAAGGGAGGGAGAGACACAGAGAGACAGAGACCAAGCAGATGATGGTCATGAGTCATGGATGCAGAAGTGTCCTGTCTGTCTTCTGGGGGTACCACCTTCATACAGGCCAAGTTTTGAATATCCATGGGGTGGTCACAGGTGCCATTCTCATAACTTGGGGTGATGTGTATGAGCAGTTGCACTTTTGTCCGGATGCATTAACCAAGATGTGCTAACCCCACCTTGCCTCTGCTAGGCCTGGAATTAATGCTTTCCTATTGCAAATTCCTCTCCTCTATGTTTCTCTCAAGTTCCTGCTTTGGTGGCTTTTCATCTTGTGGTGAGTTTCTTCTGTGGCCTTTACAGTGTTTTGAGACAGGCAGCTGTACTCTTTAAATCTTTACACCTAAAGTCTTTTTGTTATACTCTGTGGACAAACATTTCTTTAACTGGCTCCTAGATAAGTAGAAGCTTGTATGTCTCTAGGTAAGTGGAAGATAAAACCTTGTACTTCTGGTAGGCCGCAGCTGTTCTTGAAATCAGCAATTCAGAATTCTGTTCACGGTGTCTCCTTTCCATACTTGAACTCCAGCAACAGAACCTGCTGCTGGACCAGACCCTGAGGGTAAAATCTGACACTTGGACATCAAAAAGACAACTTCAGACAGACTCAGTATGGTGCTTAGTAAGGTACTTAGCACACACCTTGTGTCAGACTTCACTAGTAGCTTTTCTTTTCCAATAAACTTTATAGCTTAGCATAGGCTCAGTTGGTTTATAAATACTTAATGCCTGTCTGTGTGAAGCCTGTAGTGAAAAACTGTGGCTTGGTGGGGAGTTGTGAATAAGAGATTCCTGTTGTTGTGCTTTTAAATAACACAGCAATAACACAGTAAAAATACCTGTTACCACTGTGCCAGAATGCCTATTAGTTCTAGCCACCAAATCACAAATCTCTAACACTCTGTAGTGGGTTGTTTGCCTGTGTGTTTTACTGATTCAAGGTGACCTGTGAATGCACGTGGACATTTGTCCCTTTTCCCTGAGTCAGTGACTACTGTCATCTCAGTTGTCTTTGAATATGTGCTATTGCATAACACATCTGAGTTGCAGTCACACACAGGAGTTCCTCCTCGCAGAGCTCCAATCTTCTGGTTATGTCTGAAGTGCCTGATTTTGTTCTTTTCTGTTTTTTTTTCAGAAGAATGTCCTAAACTATTAGCTTTACCTCATGGAGCTTTGCTTTTCTTCAAAATAGAGTCTTTGATAGCTTTTCTAAGTTCTTTCCAAATGGATATCTTAATTATAGCAATAGGAAAGAATCTTCTTTAGTAGTTGCTGTGATTTAAATGTGTTCTACCAGACCTTCCTTCTCTCTCTGCTGCTGGCTGCTGTCACCATGTTTACTGTGACTGGGAGAAGCACTGCAGTGATGCTTTTTCCACAGCTCTGAAGACTATTTGAAGATTGCTACAGTTGGAGCCATCTGAGCTGTCACTGGAGTTCCTTCTGGCCTTTCCTGGCTTTCAGAAAGCAGAATTGATATGTGTTTGTTGTTGTTGGGTTATTAATTTTTTTTTTCCTGAGAATATGGTGCAGCATGTAGGAACAGAAGCTATTCCTTAAGTGCAACTTATGAACCATTTTGAATTGATATACTATAGCGTATAACATACATTTTGTCCAGCTGTTGAAAACTTGCTTTAGTGCCTCTTCTCAGTGGATTTTTCTTGTTAATTTTTTCCTATCTTTTTTAAAAATCATTCTTATAATTTTTTCTTCTCTCTGTCTCTCTCATCTTTCCACAGTTTGAATAGCCTTAGTCTGTTCAAATCTTCTTTATACTGAAACCATTTCTGCTCCACAAAGGTCCCCATATTTCAGTGACTTACAGAGAATACTATTCAAAGTAAAATTCTCAGACTGACAGGGGGAAGAGTTTGATATTGCTGAGGAAAGCATAGCTTTTGCTGCCTAGCCAGACATGACTTTCCTTTGCTTACAACAAGAGAAAAGTAAAAGCCAGAATGTCCTTGTGGCATGGCTGTTGTAGCAAGCTATGAGTTTGGGACTGTTGTCACAGCTGTTGTGGTTTTCTGGGTTTTTTCCTCACATCCCACAACCAGCAGTGACTAGTAAGTGAGCAATAAGATTTACATTCAGAATTTGAAGATTAGGTTTAGGTATTAAAATTATTTTCTTAAGGCATTTTTTTCTCAGCAGGCTCTAGGTTTTCAGCCATTATATGTTTGTTTAGGGTTTTTGCCTTTGAAGAGATGCATCCTTACAGGATCCATACTATCCTGTTAAACCATCCTGTGCTGTTAGCAATAGAAGATGTAAGCAGCTATTTTTATGGGACTGGCTTGGTAGCACTCATTGTGAAATACAGATAGTGCATTGCTTGCATTTTTGTTTGTTTCTGGTGTTTTCCACTGCTAGCTCAATACAGAGAAAGGCTGATTGATATCCTCCTTCCCCTAGCCCAATCTGTTTGAGTGGCATCATTGCTACACCTGTTTGGTTTTTTGGGTTTTTTATTTCTGTTTTACTCTAACCACAGATGCTAGATTCTTTTTATATATGCTTGAGTAGGAATATCTGATGCATGGTATCTACTTATCATTGATGATGTAAGCAGGAAACAGTCATGTTGTCCCATTTCTTGTTTCTTGAGATAAATATTAAAATATTAAGTTCTTGATATAGGGTTCTTATTACTATCTTGCAATAATAGTTTTGCTAAAGAAAATAACTTGGATTTGCAGCATTTTTTAGACTTCATGCTTTGTAGGGTAATTAACCTTTTTGCTCTGGGTAAGAAGACTGGCTATTGCCAACTCTTACGTCAGAGCTGTAGTGAATGTACTAAAATTCTAGGTAAGGATGATAAAACAACACAAGATGAGTTATGTTTTCTATTTAAAATGGTCAGGTTTATATAGTGAGATGAAAATAACAGTAGCTACTTTATTGGAATTCTTTGTAGATCTCATGTGAATGCCCCCACTTTTCTGAAAAACATCAGGACATTCTTAATAGGTCGTTTATAGTGGGCATGGTGTCTGTTTGATTTTACAAATCTTCAGCAGCTTAAATCCCCTTCTTCTTTGGGTGCTGCTATTTTATACAGCACCTGCATTATACCAGCAAAATTTCCTAAGGAAACATGGATACAGCCCAGCCCTTCTTGGCTGGCTAAACCTGTCATACTGATCTCACAGCCTTTCTGAAGGCTGGACCTCCTCTTTTTCTGTGAAAAGGGCATGAGGGAGAAAATACTGTATAAGAACAAAATCGTGTGTAGACTGTGATCATCATGCCACACTAACAAACACTGTTTCAGGTGGAAGCTTTGGTGAAGTCTACACTGAGTCTGCATGGGAAGATTGACTTCCTGGTGAATAATGGAGGGGGTCAGTTTACAAGTCCTTCTGAAGCCATCCGGGCAAAAGGCTGGAATGCTGTGATAGACACAAATCTGACAGGGACTTTCTATTGTTGCAAAGCAGGTAAGAGCTGAACAGTAAGGTTTTTATGTTTATTTGGTTTTGTTTTTTACAGAAATACCAGAAGATAAGAAATGTAGAGTTTCCCTAGCTTCTTCTTTTCATGAACTTCTCTGACAGTGGATACTTGTTTTCCTGAATCTCATCCAAAACTTTGCATTAAATGGTATATTGCATTTGTTCATCAATACAAACATACATTTAGGCAAGCATGATCTTCTGGTTAAGGCCAGGTTTGGGAAGTCAGTTGACTTGGATACTCATTTAAAAGACTATAGGAAAATCACTTAACTTTTGTAGCCTGTAATCAATGTGTATAACATAGGAAAATACTTTCTTCAGGGATATAAATTTAGGCTTAAATTTAAGTATGATATGTCATTCTCCGATAGCTTTGGAATGTGGAAATTATAGTAATTTACATGGAAACCTGAAATCTTGATTTCCATCAAATGCTTCTTTACAATCACTGAGCCTTACCTGGACCTTGCCTGTTGCCTCATGGCCTCACCTCTGGATTGGCAAGGCTGTGGTACAGACAACAGATTGTTTTCCTAAACCAGTATAACGAATGTGTAGTGTGATTGCAGTTAAGACTCCAAATTTGGTTTCCAGTTGACAAGTTCATTTGTATGCATTTCTTCTGATATTTATAGGTTATCTTCCTCCTTCATACAGTGTACAATGCCTGGATGCAGGAACATGGAGGAGCCATTGTCAACATTACTGCTGCTGTGAGAAATGGCTTTCCTGGAATGTCGTAATAATATTTTCTTTTTACATTTTCCTATATTTTTCCCCCATAAATACTAACTGTTCCTAAACACTTCAGAAAGGTGTGTACAGAAAGGTGAGCAGCAGAGTATAGAAATATAGTAGTTAGGTCATGAGAGAGCAAGAGTATCACCTGACTGTATGTGTGGGGATCTCTTATTAATCCAGTAGATGGCATCTCTGGTCTCCACTTGTTTGTAAGAAAGTATGTAGCAAGACTTGCCAGTGAAGCTTTAATTGGAAATGGTTCCCTTTTCTATTTTTTTTTTTTTTAACTTTGAAATTGAGTTTCTGTTGAAGAAATACAAAATATATTTTGAGCAAGTATTGCTCTCTTTGTCCTCATTCAGGGTTGAGTGGTTTCAAAACCAATATTTTTAAGGAACAGCAGAATATTTTCTCACTGACTTGTTCTTCACAGTACAGACTAAATATAGAGATCCACACGGTGGTGCTGAAGTTATTTGAGTATATCCACTGTGGTAGCTGGTTCAACTGTCATGGCAAATAGGCTGAAGATGTTTCAATTTGAGTTGAACTAAGAGGAAAAACAAACTAATTCTGAATAACGGTGATTTTTCTTCCCTAAGTAACCGTTGCATGTAGATGAATAACTAGTTCCAAATTAAATTGAATTGAAACTTCTTACAGAAATGTACTGTTAAAAAAAATATGTCTTTACAAGTCCAGCCACCACTCATGCCAAAAGTAATCTGATCTGAGTTTTTTATAAGTATTGATTTTGAAGATAAAAGTTGTCACATTTCCTCAGAGTGTGCTTGGAGATTATGTATTTCTGGCCTAGACCTATGAATAAGTTATGTTATTTTACATTTTTCTTAAGCTTTTCTTATTATTTTGCTGTATTTGAGAAGCTATTTTACAGCTTCCTCTTATTATCTATCTCTCTGTTTTGCTAGGCTAAAGCAGCTAAATTTATTCATTTTCTCTGACTACAACTATCTACAATTCACTACTGCAGTAATTTTGTTTTCATTTGTTCAAGCTTCTAATCATTCCAGACTAGTTATCTACAGCAGCAAGGTGTAGGCATTCACTCTGACTCTAATGTCTGTCTCCATCCACCAACAGTAATTTCTGAATAATAACTTATTTTAATTATGTTTGTCAGAAGATTTAAGCAATCTTTCAGACCACTGTTCTTCCAAGTGTTGCTTTACCTGTGCAGGCTACAGGGAGTTTTACACAGTTTGAACTTCAGTTTTTTTCTCTTTTTATATACCTTCTCCTGCAGTGGAGTGTAACTGACCCCATTTTGCATTGGAAAGAGATTTTAAGTATTTCTAGCAATGACAGGAAATCACAGCATAGCTTATTTAAACAGCCATGGTCAAACTTGGAAACTCGAGTCTCTCTCTTCCAGATACTTGGTCCAGCCAGAGAAAGCCACTCTGAATACTCTGAGACTGCAATAGAATTAATATCAGACACTTAGCTAAGGGAACAGATGCTTCCTTTGCTTTCTTTTCTCCATAGGCACTCAGGAGCTGCAAGAGCTGCAGTGGATAACCTAACCAAGACTTTAGCTTTAGAATGGGCTCACAGTGGAGTGAGAATCAACAGTGTTGCTCCTGTAAGTAATGGTGAAAGATCCAATTAAAATTGCTGTTACACATGTTCATAGTTAGAGCTTTTGGTCCAAAATGGATATTTAAATTTATTACCAGTAACTGTGTGTGGATTATTTATGTATTTGTTTATTTATAATTTCCTTACTGTGCTCTTTGGACCATTTGACAGTGTTTTGTACTTTTGGATGATGAGTCAGAGGATGTGGGATAAAATTGCTTCTGCTTTTTGCCTTGACTTGGTTCACTTGGGTTTTAGTTTTTTTATAGCTAAATGAAATGATACTGGTAGGAGTTGGTGACCTGTTTTACAAAGCCTTGACATAAAATTACAGAATACTCTGTGTTTCAGTAATGGATACATTACTTCTGAGTTCAGGAAACATTTTCTGATTGAGGTTCAGGTATGCTAATGGTTTCCACCTATGTTTACAAACTTGTTTTGAAAATCTCTGAATGTCCTTTTACTTTGTCTCCTACATGTTAAGTTAGTTTAGCTTTAGGCATATAGACTGTAGTTGGAGTGTACCTTCTCTCAGAGAAATCATATGTATAAATGTGTGTTTTGATTTTTTATTATCAAATTCATGCAGACAGGAAACCACTGCACAGGTCAGCTAAAACATGCCTGCCACATTTCTAAGGAAGTAGACAGCAGGTAGAGTTGTTTTAAATAACTGTTTAAAAAGATCAGTTATGTTTTGTAGTGCAGAAGTTACATAGAAGCTCTAGCGTTGACATTTGAGAATGTGTGATCTGTTGTCATTTTATCCACATTTATTTTGTACATTTACTCCATCAAAATTAAAAGAGGAAACATAAACTTTGTCCAGCTACTTCTACAGAATTTAGCTTGTCTTACAGTGAGTCATAGGTGAAGTGTCATATTTGTTTAAGTGATCCCTAGGAAGATCTTGCTACTATTTTTGTAGAATGTTTGTATATTCTGTTGTGCCTCTTGTCCTAAAACATCTGGCTTGCTTTGTTTGGCATAGTATAGAATGCCTAAAGGCAGATGTGTGTTAATCATTCGGGTAAAGGCTTTTATGTAACCTTTGTGAGACCAAATTCATCTGGAGACATATTAAATATTAAGATCTACTGACTTGTATTTCCTGTTTATCTGCTTTTTCTGATTTATCAAGTCTTGGGGAAGTAAGTAATTAAGACAGCATTATTATGTGAATATACTTTTCAGGCATGTTAATTACCTAATGAATCATGCTGATTAGATATTATAGCACACGTCTGAAGTTTTTGACAAGCAAGCACTTCAGGGCTTTGGCTGTTTCAGGAGTATTTGCTGGCTTTGTTACTATGTTGATAACAAAAGTCCACATTTTTGTTACTATAATACTTTTGTTACTGTTGTGGATCCATTAGGTCTGTTGTAGCAATACAAAATTGTTACTGTTTCTTTTATTGGAGGAGAGTAACCTGTTGGGAATGGATATATAGAGGGGGAAGTGTGCATTCTGAAAAAAATAGTTTCACATAAGTTATACAGGTATCTTAAAAATCTTAGTATAATTTTCATGGATGAATTCAAATTTTGCTATTTTACTTAAACTTGAGTCCCAGACTGTGTGGTCACCAGAGCAAACACAGTCATCTTTTTCTGCTTCTACAGCAGCTAAGTAGGGAGAGTCTGAATTCTGACTGAAATTTGTCTGCTTCTGTAATTCACAATGAATTGGTCTAGTGCTCCTACAGATGACAAGAAACTTTTGAGAGCTTGTTCTTGAGCTTTGTACTTTCCTTCTGTAATTTAACATGAAATGCTTGTAATTGCAAAGCAGCCTCTGAGATTTTTGTACTCCTCTTTTTTGTTATTGAAGTGACAGCAGAGAATTGAAATAATCAGAATTATTGTGCTTGAATAGAGATGTGGCTAGCAGCCAAATTACCTTCTTGTATAAATTATACTATGCCATTACATTCAAAAATTTGTATTCAAGTGCTTTTTAGATAGTTCATTCCCACAAAAATCAGTAATGACAACTTCACAATTTTAGAATGATCAGTTTAAACATATGCAAGAGAACTTAAATTTCACTGTACTGTTTTTAAATAGGGACTGGTATTTTCAGAAACTGCTGTTGCAAACTATGGAGAACAAGGTGTAATGATGTGGTTAAAGAGCATACCAAAGGTTCCTGCCAAGAGGTCAGCTGTTCCTGAGGAGGTAATGTATTTTAGAATGCCTCTGAGACATCTACTTCTATGTCTCTATTTTGAAGCCACTTTATTATATGGAGAACAAAAAGATTTAATTTTGCACTGTGATGGAATATTTAAAAAGAAGAAAGGTTGTAGCAATGTGTGGTTGTGCCAAGTGAGAGACTTAACCAGTAGTCACTGTTTTACAGAAAATTTAATTCAGCTAACTCTTGAAGTGTTTAATAAGTAGACATTATTTCTTGAAGAAGTTGCCTGCAGCAGGAAGGAATGAAAGAATGAATATTAAGGAGAAAAGAAGTGTATCTTAAAGGCACTTAGCTCTCTTCCACCAAGAATGTGCATCTTTGATAAACTGATCAAACTTTTTCTGTTGGTTCTTGGGTACCTGATGCAGCTTTGGGACAGCTTACTGTTTTTCCTCTTGCTTACTGTTTTCTTCATGCTTGAGGTTTGTGGCTGGAAGGACAGCTTTAAGGCTGTTACAGTTTTCATTACTAAGTAAAAGTGTTACTATATCTTGCCTGTAAAAGTTTTCACAACCTCTTTGACATGAGCAGTTTCCAGCAGTTTAAGAAAGATTAAAATTGTCGTTCTTTTCCTAGATCTCTCCTGCAGTATGTTTCCTGCTGTCTCCTGCTGCATCATTCATAACTGGAATAACCATGGTTGTGGATGGTGGCCAGAGTTTGTACGGACATGCCCTAGAAATACCTGGTAAGAAATGGGCTACAAAATAATGCCCTTCAAGTGACTAAAGTTGTGCAGTGGGAGTACACAAAACTAAAATGTCTGGTTTCTCAGTCAACTAACTAAATTCTTCTATTTGTTTTCCTCAGATCATAACAGATGGCCCTCGCCACCAGAAGGAAAAAATTCTGAAATGTTGAAAAAGCTTCTTTCTGGCGAGTTCAAACCAAAGCTGTAAAAGAAAGAAATTTCTATCTTGTTCTCTGTTGCACCCTGTTGCTGATAATCTCACTTTGTGATTTGGCCTTACTGCTCTCAGTAATAATTTTTTTTTTTTTGCTCATATGTAACTATGTTAAGTGCCTTGATTTTGTTGGTTTATATTTAAAACTTTTGACAGGCTCAGAAAACATTCACCCTGAAAACATTCAGTCTTTTGGGAGAAGATACAAAAGACAAATCCATTTGCACAGGCATTAAGTAATGAAAAATCCCAACCAGAAGTGAATAAAAACAATGCTTATTTTGCAGTGAAGGTAGCCAAGAGGGAATGTTTAGGAATCCTTCTGTTCACGATGAATTTATGAAAAAGGTAATTTAAATCTTTTACTATTAGTTGCATCAGTAACCCTTGGGTAAGTGTTAGCTCTACACTGTTTCTGTTCAGCCACATACTGAGTGTTCAACAATGGTTTTAAAGACCAAGTAGAGTAAGTACTTCTCTGAAAATAAATAAAAATAAGATGGAATACTGTTATTAATGTTTCAAACTAATATGACATATCATATTTGGAATACTTGCAGATATCATGACATAATGGAGTTAAGCTGGCTGCAACTTAAAATTAATAACAGAATAAGCAGATAATAAATACAATGATGGAAAACAGTACAGATTCACCAACTTAACATGCAAAATCTGTGTATATTGCACTGCTCTCTGCAGTATGCTACACTAGGAAAGGAGAAATTTGGAGTTCTTCATTTGCCAGCTAAAATATCTTTTATCCATACTGTGTTGTCTTACAATGTTAAGAGAATTCTTTTCTTTACTGTCTTTAGGTGTGTTTTTTTTTGATCAATGCAGAGATGCCATTTAAAAACTGGGAATCTTGTAATATATCACTTGAAGAGGCTATATTTGTAAATTTTTTATTCACTTTAGGGCAAATGTTCCCATGTCTGCTAGCTTTAGTGAAAATATAACAAATATCTAATGGCTGTGTCTGTTTGCTGTAAAAACTGAATTTCCTGGAATCAAGTTGCTGCTATAAAAGAGAACTTTAAATACTTCATTTTGGACTGAATGTAAGAGTCTGATAGTTGTTTGTTCTCTGCAGATTTTTGACATTTGTGTCTTTCAGTAAATTATGTATTCTTATAAAGGTACATGTAGATTGCTTTTTCATGAAAATTAATTTAATGTCAGTTTTTGAGGGGAGGAGGAGTTTGAGCCATCGTGTGTGTTCCTTCTGCTTTATTCTCTTTCCTTTGTAACTGGACAGTCATTTATGTGGCTGTGAGAAATTGGTACAGAGATAAAGCCAACTTTTTTCAAACCTCTTGTGCAGGGTATATTTTGTTTGTTGTAACTATTAGTTCAGGGTACTCAGCAAGAGGATTCCTGGAAGCAAATGCACCTTATAGATAACTAACTCTAGAAGTCTAGCCCATTGCATTCAAGTGAAATTATTTAGTTTATTAACACATTATTTCAACATTCTTAACATCTTTCTGGAAAAGACAGTTAAACATGAATAAGCTTGAGACTTGTGGAATTTACTTTCTCTTTATGTTTTTGACTGTGAGTTTCTATGGTACATGTGCACTGTGGATTCAAAGTGAAATGGAAATGAATTGATTACTTTTATTATATCCCAGAAATGTTCACTGAAAGATTTGGGTACAAACTTGGAAATCATAAATTTTTAATCTTGCAAATTTCCCCTTTAACTATGCTATAGTGTGAATATTCATAAAGAGGGGAAGTTTATATGTAATGATGGTGAAATTAATCATTTACCTCAGGAAATCATGAGAACATTAGAAAGGTGAGCATTCTTCTGTGTGGGAGCCATGTTCAGTCTGCTATTAATAAATTCCTTCACAAGTAAAACTGTAACAAACTTTTCTGCTTATGCTGAATACAATTTGACTTTGCCTTCTCCAACCTTCAGCAAAGCAATGCATGTACTAAGAAGATGCAAGTTAGTTATTTAGATGAGTCTGTGTGTGTTGTTTTTTTTTCAACTGGCAGGAAGTTGAAACAGGCAGCATTTGTGGACCCCTAATGTGCTCAGCTTAGTGCAATGGGAGAATATACTCAGAATACTCTAAGGGTAAATCTGGTTTAAAAATATAGAAAATACATCCTGGGAAGGGGACACATTAGTATGTTTGCTTTTCTGTTTTTTCTTTTGTGTTCCCCAGTAATAATACCAAGGTTCCCCCATGAGATGAGGCTTACTGTGCATAATATTAAAAGGTTTATCACAATTTTTTAGATATTAGGATAGTAACTCCCTTGCTGTAATGGTTTTGCAGTAATCACATCCTTTTATTTTTTTATGGGGGTTTTTTTTTTTTTTTTTTATTTGTATTTTTGAGGGGGTTACTTTGTGTTTTTCATCATGTGCCATGGATTACATGAAATGTTTAATTCTCAGCAGAGAGGCTTTATTTTGGTCTTGCCTCTTTGGTCCATTTTTATGTAGATGAAAATTATTTTAAAAGTTTTGCAGCACCTTGCAGGAACCCAGTTTTGTGTCAGCTGGGAGCAAGAATGTTTCAGGTTTCTGCTGTAGTGCTGAAGATAATATCAACTGTAGCAAAGCTCTTCCTATGCCAACAGCCCTAGATCAAAGGGCATTGAGAGGTTAAAAGAAATGGGTGTGGTAGCAAAAACATCCTTGACCTTCAGATTGGGGTATCTGGAGTTCAGAGAACAGGGCTTTATTTTATTTGATTTATTTTACAAGGGAAGCAAAAGTAACTGTGAGAAAAGGACTAAGGAACCTCAGGAAGAATCAAGGAGATTTACTGACCAAACTCTGAAATTTAAACATTTGCTGCACTGTATAATTGTAATAAGCAAAGAAAAGAATGTTAGAGTGACAGCTTTAACATTCTGTTAGAAATCTCTTTTTTGGTTGCTTTAGTATTTACTTCTGGCTAAGCCTGTGCCTATTCTGCCTATGTCTTATCAGATACTCGTTTGATGGATGAATAGGTGCTTACCAACTGCTACTTTACCCCACTGTCTGGTGTTATATCTAAATATGTGCCTGAATAGAACTTTACATTTGTGACAGCAGTGTAATTCAATGAACTTCTGTCAATTTCTGTCAACTGCACTTGCCTTGCATTTTACTGGTACTCCTTGTGTTAAGCAGAATATTGTTCATTCAGGGTATTTCTTTAGCATAAAGTGAAGTCTGATTATTCTGTGGGTCTACTTAGTGTAAAATGAAGTCTGTGTTGTAAATATCTTCATTCTTTACAGATTAGCAGTTGTCATGTTTGCTAAAGGGAGAATAGTGTCATTCTGCAGTAAGGTGCCTTGTGTGCTTTAAGATATAAATGAACAAATATGAGGCTACCCTTGCTTATTACAAGCATTTCTGGCTGTGTTTAGCCTTCTGAACAGTCACACAGAATACCCCCTATAATCTTAAAGAAAGTGTGCTCTTTGCAAGGTAGTGTAATTTCATATATTTTTAATCAGCATCTCCCAGTTTCCCCCTGCCATCTCAAATAGAAGCCTTGTGTTAAATGGCTGAATGCTGCAGATGTTAGGGGAATTGTCTTATTAGTAAAGTCAACAGTGTCTGTATTCTGGGTTACTGAATATGGCTGAGTCCTAAAGGTAAATGAATTTCTTCATAAACTTCAGTGATGGCGTTGGAGCAGACAAACCTATCAGTACTACTGCCCAAGATCACTTAGTGTATATTAAATTTTTGAGTCTTCCAGCAGTGGTTTAGGACTGTCCTCCCCAAGATACCTTCTTTTCCTTTCTTTTTGCATCAGCCTTACAGTGATGGTGCACTTGTATTGGGTGGAAGTGGAAGTACTGAGATGCAGGCTCTTGTTCCCTTCTGTCATGGGAAGGCAGAGGAACATAGCAGACACAACTAGCAAAGGTTTGAAATAATACTGCTGTTTGCTCAATTCATGTAAGCTGGATTTAAGTTTATAAACAGACTGTTGGCCCTCCTGCTGGTGAGGAAAGACTGGGTCATGTTATAGCATCCTGGCATCACAAGCTTTATCCTACTGCAGTTCCCAGAAGAAGCCATTTTAATTTCTGTTATCTGCTCTGTTGCCAGCAGCTTGTTCCATTGTCAGTTAACCCCTCATTTGATTAAATATACATTAAATTAATCACTAACTTACCCTTTTCTGGACGTCATTCAAAACATGGTAATACGGTGCCATCTATAGGAAGGAGTGGTGGGGAGGCAAAGAAACGGGGAAAAAGGGAGAATGATGGCATGCCTCTGAAAAGGAGCTGGTTTGTTCCTTTTTAAAGTGTTTAGAAGCTGTGGCTCTAGTGTTAACTAATGCAGGCACTTATTAGCCTGGAGCAATACATGTAGGAGGTGAGAACCTCTCATTGCAATGAGGTATTGATTCTGGAATTCAGGGGGAGCCATTATGCCAGATTTCAGTCAATTGCTTGAGTACACTATCCTGAGATGTGCTTACTCTATAATTTCCACTCCCACATCTCCCAACTTCTGTCACCTGTACAGGGTTTGAACAGAATGGATAAATAGCTGATATACTTTTTTCAACTTCTGTCAGCTATTTTTTACTGTTATTTTCCATATCAGCAATTGCACTGTTCCTGTAAGATTTACTTAGCTCTAGTAGCATGACACATGATCCCAGAACCATGCCCCTGGGTTTGGGCTGAGCTCAATGTCATAAGTGCTGGTCCTTTGTGTTGATAGGTATTTTTTTATCTCAAAGTCAGTATTTTGCTGTTCATCCTGCTCCTGGTAGTGAAGATGCTCTGATTTCAGGATTATGGCACGATGGCACTGATATCTGTCAGAATGTACATCACCTCTGCAGGCTCTCTTGGGATGGTGCTCTGTGCTGGGCAGGCTTTGTGCACCAGTACAAAGCATCACATGACAGAGGAAGTGGGATGATTTTCCACGGTCCTTGCTGGCTTCTTCTGTAGTGAAAGAACTTTGACTTCAAAACCTACTAACGCCTCCTCCATCAGTTAAATTCAGTTACAAGATGCTCAAGCTGACAAATGGCCATGAAATGGAACATTAAGGCTAGGGAATCACTGGATGTGTTTTCAAAGCTGTGTAAGCAGCTGTGGCTCATTGATTTTGCTTGATGGGGCAGGAGCATCACAAGTCAGCATTTTCTTGGTTGTTTCCTTACTGTTTGGCAGAAAAGGTCTTTTTAACTTCCTAATTAAAGACTCTTGGTCATGACAAGTGTCTTGTGAACACCACTGACAATTTTCCCAAGTCTGGAGCAAAGTGTCTTAGCTTTGAGATGACTGTCTCCTGCACGATGGTTCTGGAATCAGTGATTCAGTGCCTTGTGCCTTTCTTGGATGTGCTTTATCAGTTGGTCTTTAGCACTGTCTTCTTCAGTGCCTTTAAAAAAACATTATGACATTTGCTTTTATCATTCTCTGTAGCCTATTTTGGTTGAAGATCTCAAAATAATCAAGTTATGGACCTTGATGGGCAATTACTTAATTTCATATGTGGTTCCCACTGGAAATTGACACGTAAATCTTAAACTTCTGCTCAAGTATTATTTCACAGGTTTGTTAAGGGTGACCAAAATAGCCCCTCAACCCTTGTTTTGGATAGTTTTTGAGGGGTTGTCCATGATTTGCAAACCTCTCGATGTCTTACACGTTAAATCCTTCTTCCCACACGCCCAGCAAGCAGCATGTGAGCAGCAGCTCAGCGGGAATTACCGAGCTGTGGATCAGGTGCTGCAGCACAGGTCACTGCTGTCTCTGCACAGCCCTGTGTGAGCACGCCGTGCCTGGCACTGCCTCAAAGGGCATCCGCTAAACACGCACAGGTCATTGTGCATCTCACACACCACGGCTCATGCCTGTAGGGTTACTGTTACATCTGTACAAAACTAATTACAGAGACGTGCTATTATTTACCGTCATCGGCTACTTAAGACTGCAAGGGTAGGTGTAATAGCTGTCCTGCTATGTATCAGGGACTGCTTCCTCGCTGATTAATTGAGCATTAACTTCCCGCGGGAAGCAGGTGGCTCCTGCCGAGAGCGGTCACTCTGTGCCGGGAGCAATGGGCGAGCTGGAGGCGGCAGAGCGCCCTTCTGAGTTGTCTAAAAGCGTGCACAGCCCTGTGAAAGGCAAGTCGAGGCAGCGCGTCCTGCGGTCGGGGCCTGGCAGAGGATTTGTTTTCATTGCAGTGAGCAATGGCAATGCTCGTACCGCCGTGCACCTTCCCGTCCCGCCCTCGCACGGCGCCGATGGCGCGCCGCGGAACGGCGCTAGGCCGGGCTTCTCTTAGGCTCGGCTGTGCGGGACCGGCAGCCGCTCCGCACGGCGCTGCGGCAGCGGCAGGAGCCGCAGGGCCCTCGGCGCGGGCGGTGCTGCGGAGGGTCCGGGCGGACTCGAACCCGCGGCGCCACTCGAATCTGGGTGAGGGGCCCGGCGCGCACGCGCCCCCGCAGCCCCCGGGCGCGCGCCGCCCCGTCGCCGTGACGCCGCCGCGCGGTGACGCCTCGCGCTCCCTCCCGTCACGGGGCCCGGCGCGCGCGGGGCGGAGCTCGCGGGCGGCAGCAGCGGCAGCCGAGGCGCTTCACGCCCGACGGGACCCCCGGCCCGGCCCGGCCCGGCCCCGCCGCCGCGGCCGCAGCGCCCCGAGGCACCTGCCCGCTCCCCTCCGCCTGTCGAGTCGCGTCGTTCCTTCCGCGCCGCCCTCGGCGCCGCCTGTCACCGTCCCCGCCGTGCCCCGGCGCGGGCAGGCCCCAGGCCCCTTCCCCCCCTCCCCCGGGGGGGTGGGCTCCGCTCCGGAATCCTGGCCGCTCCCTCCGCGCCGCCCGCCCAGCCGGGGCTGCGGCCGCCGCCGCCGGGAAGCGCGGGGGGTCCCCGGCGGCCGCCCGGCCTCCGCCGTGACTTAGGTCGGTGCGCGGGGAGAGAGGGCGGGCGGGGGGCGGCCCGGGAGCCCCGGGGCGGGTTTGCCCGGGGGGCCCCGGGCGGTCCCGGAGGTGCCGGGGCCGGGGGCAGCAGGAGCCCGGCCCGGTGCAGGTGGAGCTGCGCGGCGGTGTGGTTGTTTGCGGTGCCGGGGGACACGCGATGATGTTGCTTACTTGCATTACCGCTGCAGTATCTTAAGTGCTTTACGTGCCTGACGAGTATTTCTATGTTATCCTAAACCTTCCCGTGATTGCTCGCTGATGCTGTGGTTTCGCCTCTTTGAATTGCTCTGCAGTGGTGGTGCTGTGAATTGGGTATGTAGGTCAGATTCTGCGAGATGTTTTTGTCAGGGGAAAAAGTGAATGTTGGATTATTTATTCCCGTGTTGCTTTTGAAGTGCATTGCAGCACCCACGAGGCTAGGGGGCTTTTTTGCCTTTTTTTTTTTTTTTTTTTTTTTTTTTTTTTTTTCCTCATTGGTTTCTCTTGCTTCATAAATCTGCTTTTAGTTTTTGGCTGTGGCATTACTGAAGATCAAAGCGCTAAATTAGCTGAGCGCTTCTAAGCTGTATTGTATCGTGCAGTGTCCTCTAAGAGGGTGGTAAAAGATAATAGAAGCCTGCCTTGCAATAAGGGGAATTTCTAGTCCGGGCAGAAAACGTTTTTCAACTACAACGTTTCTTTTCTTGAAACAATGCAGCGCGTTGCGGAGCGTTGGAGGCCTTCGGAATTGTATTGCTGTGTACATGGCAGAGACGCGTTAGCAGAGGGAATGGCTACAGGCTTGTCTTGCACAACGTCTTGGGCTCTCTCGTGGCAAAGCACTTACTAACGAAATACCCTAGAAAGTGTTCTTTCCTGTCAATTCCCTGTGGATATTTTTAAGGGAAGGGATATTGATGAGCTAGTATTTATGCCACACTGAAAAAACCTTAGAATAATTCTTTTTTGTTGCTATTTTTTCATGCTTTCACCTCTACCTTTCCTTGCAGTGACTTTGTAGTTGTGATTTCCGCAGGAATCTGTTTAAAAATCAGAACATGCTATAATTTCTGTTTCCTTCACACCGTGTGTTCTATCATGACTGCCACCAATATGTATTGAACCCAGATTTGATTCAGGTAGCAAAGATGTATTTTATTAATTTGCTTTTGCCCCCCAAGGTTTTAGTGTATGTTGATAAAGCAGAATAGGAAGGTAACATTTGTCAGATTGACTTGTTGCTTGAGAAGAAAAATGTGTTTGAAAAAGGTGTTTGAACAGGTGGTTTACCTAGCACTAATAGAAGATTAAGGTGAAGAAAACACAAGTTTTTGCATTGCTTGCATTGGCTTGCTGAGATTTCTGAACTGTCAGAGGAATTTTTTTTTTTTTTCAAAATAACTTGGTAATCTTAGGAGTTTTATAGCAAATTTATTATGTAAAGAGCTGTGACAGAATTTATTAATGTAGTGACATGAGCATTCTGTTATTGTTTAATATCAGTAGGCAAGCTTTTTTGTTTTGTTTTTGTTTTACATTGATAAAACTAATTTATTGTAAAATTGAATAACCTTTCAATTTTGGTCATAGATGTGTCAGTGGTTATTTGCTATGAATGTTGGGAAAACTAGTCAGTGCACAGGCTTGTGGAATTTAAAGCCTAGTGATGTTAAATGCAGGAGAGATTGTTTTGTTATAAAGTTTTCTCTGGAGAAAGTGAGCATGTTGTTCAAGCTGTAACTTTGTCCACAGTTACAGTTTTTACTTCGCGTTTTTTCCTGATCATTTCCTAGAAGAAGTTGTTCATATCTAGGTAGAAATCGGAATTACTCATTAATAATAATTCATTGTAATAAGTATTTGTTGAGAACTATGGAGAAAGAAAGCTTTGAAATTTTGATAATCTAAAGTTTTATAGTTTTTTCCTTCGTATTAGCTGTAGGTTTCATACCTCAACAAACTAAGTCAAAGTAATGAGTAATCTGTTTTTGTGACAAGTTCTTTAGTGGGTCTCTAGCTGGGCATCCTCTGAACTTAAAAGTAATGTTTTCTTACAAAATGCAACCTGAGTGTGATAATAGATTGTTTTCCTTCATTTGTTCCCTCTCTTCCACAACACACAGCCAATGCTGTTCTGCTCTATGGAGAGGTACCCATTTAGTTTGGAGTAATGGACATATTATCCAGCAATATCTTCTTAGATGTTTTGTACTACTAACATTATCCTTTGTTTAGACTTTTTGGAGAAAAAGAAATGAATGGTGAAAATGTGACTGATTGGCGTAGTTAAGTACATCTTAAATACATTTGCAGAAAATGTCATGTGTTTTCATATACATGGCAAGCTAATGTAAATATGTATCTTGCCTGGTGACTCTAGGTTTATCTAATTAGGCAAACTATTAGATTTGCTCTCCTGAAAGTTTATTTCTACATGTAAGCTTTTAAAATTCTGAGGTAAAACCGACACAGTATTAAACTAAGCAAAACAAACAACAACAACAAAAACCTGTGAATTCTATTAAACACACTAACACACTGATTCTTCTGTGAGAAGAAAGAAAAATCTCTTTAGGAAGAAGTACTTCTTTTGCTATTTTAATATTTTGGTATTTTGTAGTGCTAAGGTCAAAATAGATCATGCATGCTATAATTGCACACAGCTTGCAGAATAACATTGGAAACATGGGAACATGTTCAGAATTCAGCGTGTTATTTGTGATTCACTTCTCATTTCTGTATCTTTGCATGACATCTTGATTTAATAATATGACAAATGAAGCTTATGATTCCATGTAAACCCATTTTTTTAGACTAATCATGCTTATTTGCAGGGTTTTCTGGGATGTTTTAATGTATTCATCTTAAATATGATCTTTTGGAAGCAGCAGGAAGACTGGTGACAATAAGAAAAAGAAAGATGGAGTTCTGTATTCTGATACTGCAGAGATTCCCCATGGAAATGGGAACCACTGCTCAAGAGATACTTGACCCACAAATACACATGTGGCATGCTTTAGGGCCCAGCTTGATGAGGTTATTTAAATAAGACTTAGTTGAGCAAGGCCAAGGCAGAAGTGTCTGCATTGTCCATTAAAAACCAGCAGTTGGGAATTGGTAATGCAGGGAGGCCTGTAAAGACATGTCTTTGTCCCATCTGTTTGTGAAGTCTTACTTATGTGAACTTCTGTATCTCAAATTATTGCATATATTTTAAGATATATCAGCAAACTTTAACTCAGTTTTTCATGTGAGAGGAAAACAGTTTTCTCTAGGGTTAAGTATTTTTCTATGCTGTAACTTTGTTTTCAGCCACTTTTTTTTCTTTGAATCCTTCACAATATCTTTCTCACTTGCTTCTCTTTCTATATTTCCAACTATCATTTCTCCATTTTTGTGTATTGTCTGCAGTAATAAATGATGCTGCTTTTTGTTTTCCTGAGATGGTTTGTGCCAAGTACACTAATAATCTGACAGCAGTAATTTAATAAATTTCATATGCTTCAGATGTTTATATGGGAAAGACTATTTTTGAAGCTCAGGTATGAAAATTTCTCATTTGGATGAAGGAAGAAATGACAGATATGTAAGAAGGGAAAGGATTTCATGAAGTCAGCCCCCACCAGGGGCAGAATGAAATATGCCAAAATCATGTGTGACAGACACTTGTCTGATCTTCTCTTAAAAAACTCAGAAGAGGGGAATACCACACCTCTTCACTGGTCTATTTATAGCTGGTACATGACTGTTATTGTTGTTAGGAGGCTTTTCTTAACATTTAACTCTGTCTTGGTGCTGGTTAAGCCAGTTAATTCTCATCCAACTTTTATTACTCATGCAGGATCATGTTTTCTGTGCTCTTTTCACCAAGTGTTTGCATACATGAAGGCTCTTCCTCTGTCTCCTTTTATTTTGGACTTCTCTTTAATAAACTGTGCAAACAGGATTTCTCCTTTTCAGTCTCCCTGTGCACTGATTTGTCTGTATCTTTTTCAAAATTCTACAGACAGTTTTTGAGCAACAGAGTAATTAAGTTACTCTGCAAGTAGCAGAAGGAACATGACGGCCTTATTAAAATGTCATTCTAGGGTGTGTGCATGCAGGTATGGCTGGGTTTTGTTTTTGTTTTGTTGTTGGGCCTTTTTTCTTTTCTTGCCAACAGCATCAGGTTCCTGGCTCCTGCATTTGGTAACACAGAAGCTCATACTAGTGTTGTTGTATCTGCTATCTCTTTATTCATATATATGAGTTGGAATTATCTTTCCAAGGAATATAACCATATACTGTATAGAATTAAATCTTTATTTTGGGTTAGTTTTCTTCTATTAAGCCTTTTTAGACTTAGCAGAGTATGCACTTGCTGCTGTCCCATATCTCTTTCCCAGCACGTGCAATCCCTGTGGCTTTTGGACACAAGCCTGCTTTACAGCAGGAAATTTGATTGAGGACAAGTTCTCCTAGGGTTAGATGCAGCTTCTATTGGCACAAGGGTGTCCTTAGTGCTCTGTTTTATACATGTGCTGCCTTTTGAAGTAAATTACATTGCTGAGGTAATGCCTGTCAGTGTATCTGTACCTGAGCAAGCCTTTTGCTATTTCAAGATGTCATATGGTCCAGTGATGTAGCAAAAGAAATTTTAATCCCATAGGCATGCTTTATTGGAAGAATTGCAGAGTCAGCTATGTGTTAAGCATGTTCCCTGATTTTACTCTATTTTATCAGAATTATGTAAATTATTTTATCTATAATTTTTGAGTCTAGATCACAGATGGGACAAATTTTGCCATTCTTTCAGCAGTGTGTTCTTCACAAAAATTTAAACAGACACCAGTAATTACTAATGAAGACCTTTTTTAGTTTCTTGCAGGAAGAAGTATTCAAGCAATCAGTGTTGATTACATTTCACCTGTACTTGAAGTGATTTAAAAATAATTTAGACAAGAGATCTGTAAACAGTTTAAATGCTGTGTTACCAGAAGTAGCTATAGTTTTATCTTTGAACAAACTTTTGAAAACCAGAAAAATCTGGATCAAGCTGTTTGAGTTTATTATAATAATAAAAAGGAGAGAGCTAAAATACTGACACAAGCAGAAATTAAACTTCTAAAGAAAAATAAAAAAAATTTACAACATTCTATTGAAGACCATGAGATTTGTCACCCTAAATATTTTATTAATGCAGTGGCTGAAAACTAGTAAAATTCAACTGTATTTAACTTTTGTTTTGTCACACTGATTCTGTGTTTTTAACAGTGCCACAATTTTTCTAACTCCAGCATAAGACTTTGTTTTAAAAATAAAAATCAATTTGAATAGCAAACCCTCATGGGAGTTGTGGGGTTTTTTTCCATAATGGCTTGATGATAACTGTCTTGGTGTAAAGTTGAATTTAGAAAAGCATTTTATACACTACTGATAGCAGTGAGCACAGTAACTTCAGACAAGGATGAGGTGGATAATTTAATGACTTCTTAATGACTGCCTTAACAAATGCCTTGCTGCAGCAAGTTCCTTCATGGAATATCTGTTATGTTTCTGTGTCTGTGATACTGGTACTATCATGAATACTGAGTGAGACTTTCAAAAGAAAATTTGTCTGTTATTGGTGAATTGTCTGGCAAGTTTTACCTGAAACCTTAATCTGTGACAGAATCAAACAAAAGATAATCCAGTATTCTTCCCTCAATGATGAGCTTGAATGAATCCTTATGGAAGAGTGAGAACAGTGTAAGCATTCTTAGCTTGAATATTCTTTCAATCCCTACTTATTTTTAGTAAGGTTGATTCTAAATCTGGTATAGTTTTTGTGTAGCTAATAATGTTTATATATTTTTTCTCAGATCTTTTTTGCATGCAGCTAAATAAATGTCTGGCATCCAAATATCCTTTTGTAAGAAATTCTATAGGAATGTTAGTGCTTCCAGTAAAAATGACCTTTTTTTTTTTTTTAACTTATAAATATTTGTACTGCATTCCTTTGGTGTCACCTTTCTTTTGGAGGAGAGTGGATATTCTCTATGTATTATAACAATACATTTTTCTATTCCTTGTACAATTTTGTAGGCCTTTGTCACTTTCTCCCCACACCCAAATGTTATTGAAACAAGTCCTAACTTACCTATTTCTTTTCCCCTATAGAACCAATTCTATGACTTTGACTGACCACCACCTCTACTCTAGTCAGTTCTCTCCTTGTTTTCTCAGATAATAGGAGTTTCAGAAAGGTGCTGTTTCTTGGATAATTTATGATATATTGAACAACCCACACTGTTGTGGAGGCCCACTGGTGTCTTCCTTCCTTGTGAAAACAACTATGTCTCTACTATGTCTTATTTATGTCAAGCAGTTTTTTCATGCAAGGGTAGATCTTTCTTATGTTGTGACTGCAAGAAGGTCTTCGGTGAGACTTCTCCAGCACCAGAAATCCAAGTAGAGCATGATACTGAGTGAGAGCAGTTCTTTATATAAATACACAGAGTGCACCAGGATTTGAAAGTGAGGATCTCTTTTTGGAGAGCCATATCTGCTTTTCCCTGCTCCATCACAATTATACATATGTTTATTGTTTGTAATTTATTTGTTGTATGTCACACTTAATATTGTGTAATTTCCTGAAATCTCTGCATTATGCATGTCACCTTTTTTAAAAGGCCTGGATCTGTGCAGTGGTTGAAAGAGTTGGTTCCAGCATGAGTTCTTGCTCCTTTCTTTGTGTTGGCATTGATACTGCAGAGATGTGAGACCAGTTAGATAGGTTGCTTATTAATTAAAATGTAAAATTTGTTGGCTCCAGATCTCTGCTTGTCATCAAGGTTCAGCTGGACAGCAGCAGTTACTGTAGACAAGCAGGATTGCTCTCTTGATACAAATGCAACCATAGCAGTGGAACAGTTGTCTAAAAGTTGATGGTTAGAAGTGGGCACAGACATAGTAATCCTTTCTCTGGAACTTTTGAGTCTGTAGTTAGTTTTTTATTTGCTGTATTCATGAGGGTTCTTACCTTTTTATCACTCGAGGAGAAAAATATAATAGGGAAGCATCATAGATGTCCTCATAATTTGGTACCCACTGCTAAGGGCTGTGCTAGTGCAGGTGCAAGAAGGAAAACTTATGACAATGCATTGTCTTTGTGTCTTTGCATTTGATTCTGGAGTGTTTTGACAAACCTAGATTTCTGCTTTTACATTTTGGTTTCAATGTTGTTATGAGGGTTTGGGTTGAATTATGATTTTTTTTTTTTTTTTTTTTTTTTTATTCACAGGGATTTAAAGATTATTACCAAAATGTAAAGTGACAAAGAGTTTGTGTACTAGGTAGCTTAGCAATGTCTTAGTGTTTTAGCCTCTGTGAGTCATCCAGTTTAAAACACAGTGCCTACTGCATATGGATAAAAACTTACAAATTTGTCCATTTAGACCTGCACAGTGAGATCTGCTTGCTACAGAAATGCTGCACAATCATGTAAAAAAATATTTGGATTTTGTGTACTGTGTGTTACCTGTGCATATACACATGGTTTTTTCAGTTTCCATTAGTGTATATTAATTACACTCTTACCTGACTTCTTGGTGGTGTTATTGAGCTCTCTGTACAGTTCCAAGTGTGAGATCTGAGTCTCTCCATACCTGGGGCTCCCTGGTTCAATTCATTGCTATTTGTTGTTTTATTCTTGGTTTGGAGATGGACTCAGGAGTGTTTTTTCTATGATATGTTGGAAATCTGTATGGTTCATGAATGTCTTATCTACTTAAATATTCCATGTTGGTGTACTATGAGAATTTTTTTTTTTTTTGCATTTTATATCTGTTTTGAGGATAGAAAAAATGAAAGAACTGTCTGAATATACAAAGCTAATTTGAATTACGATGAGAAGAGCACGTGGGGAACTTAATAAGGAAGAATTGAGTGTGAGCCAGGAAATGCATTTTAGGCAAAAGCTCCAGGTGCTGGTGCATCATTAGAGTAGAAAAACATAGCAAGGCAGCAGAAGATGAGAAAAATCATAGTTGTATTGCTGTACTCTGGATTTATTCAATGTATCACTGCCTTGAGTAGTGTGCAGGAAGAATTGTGCTTTGAGGAATAACAAGGAATGTTATAACTGAGGACAATTTCTCCTTTATGTCTTGAAAAATTTGGAAGATGGAGAGTAATTGAGACTGAGCTGTCTTCATGGTGAAGAGAAAACATGTCCTTGGAGACTTAGATTCTGTTCTTACTGGTGTCACAGCAAAATGTCAAGTGGATCATATTAATCAAAAAGGCTCATATGTACCCTTATGTTAAATTTTTGGTACTTGATTTGAAATGGTGATGTGATTTGCAGCCATGGTTAAAACTCACAACTGCTGCAAATTCAAAATAGTTGAGTTTTTCTCTGAATGGAAGATTATCTCAAATGTAACTGTTATGCTGAAGAAAAACAAAGCTTTGTAGTTTCAGTAACTGAAGGTAGATATTAAAACTTGATGTAGAAATGGAGAGTGGTTTTACTCATCTTGCTTATTTCCCAAAACGCTTGTATTTTAACTCATCACAGTCACAAAAAGGAAAAGGTCAAATGGAAAGGATAGAACCAGTTACTGGAGTTAAAGGAGATGCTTGCTGCTGTGTGTCCTCAAAAGCCTTATGTGATTGATGGTTTGCACGCAATCGCTCTTGTACAGTAATTGAAATGCTCCAGCTGTTGGCAATACTCAGGAGCTGCTGGAAAACTGCATTTTTTCTAACTTTTTTTTTGGTTTTTATGTTCATAGCATATTGTAGAAGTGGTTCGTGTTAGGTTTACTCTTTTAGTGAGTGGTTACTCTTAGAATCCATTTATTTGTTGCTGGTTGTAGCATGGTCTTCCATTCTTAGAGTAGTGAAGGTTTCAGGAATCATCAGTACTGGTAGTGCTGGTAGGATTAAATCTATACTGTGTAAAATTAGTTCTTTGGCTGAACTGGTGATCTTGAATGCTGTCACAAGGATGAGAGCTAAAACTGCATTCTTTTAGGGTTTATGCTGTGAACTGTCTGTTGGACAAAACCCTCTCCAGTTTTCTTCTTGTAGGACCTTGGATAGAGCACAGGCAGTTACATTTGTAGTCAGGAATGGTTTTCACTGTAGCACCTTTAACCCTTCTTCACAAGTATTTTGACTTGTTAGTCTTAAGTTTGGAGTGAAACTAGCATTGGTGTCACTCATGACAGCTTCAGCATAAAGGCTCCAAATGACAGCAACAAGTGCTGAGCCAAGAGCACCACTTGAGATTTTTGGAAGGAGACACTGAAGCACCTAGACCTCATTATGACACTCACTGTAGTGCATGTTTCATGGGATTCTAGAGTATAAAAATTTCATACACCTATTTTGTTTGTGACACCTTCTATGCATCTATTCAGTTCATGTAAGATACAAAATTAGGATCAAGTTACAAGCATCACAGAAGTGTTCTACTGTGTGTGTTTGTTGATATTTCAATGTTATCTTAATATATTGAGTTAGCCTTAAACATTTTTATGATGTGAATAGCACTAAGCAGTTTGTTTAGCATATAGCCCAGCTAATGGTAAGGAATGTTCATGTTGTGGTGCTCTGGGGCTTTCCACCACGATGGTGGTGATGGATTTCCAAGATGCCCAACTGCTCTGGAAACAGTGATGCAGTTATGTGTAGCCCAGTGAACTGTGTCTGTTACTTTTTGACATAGCTTTGTGAGAAAATCTGGTCCTGGATAAGAGAGGAGGATGAACAGTCAATTTGCAGCTTGTATGAAAAATGGGCAAAAATGGGCAGCAGTAACATATTTTGCAAGGTGTCGCTGTGGTGCATGTCTGCAAGTTTCAGCTGCTGTGACCCTTCCTCAATTTAAAAATTTTAAGTTTAAAAATCATAAACAGATCTTAAGAAAGCATCATGACTTTCAAGAAAGATTTGCTTGATATATCAGCAAAATAATTTTTCAGTTAGGTTGAGAAATGAGCTGTCAAGTGCTTTGGCTGCTGCCAAGGCAGTGACAGATACAGGAAATCGAGAAGTTCTGTAAAACTTGAATTAGGTGAGGAAAGAGATCTTGTTGAGGAAAGCTGATGTTTTTCTCTTTGAGGTCAATTACAATCTTATCTTTTTGGGGTACTTGAAATGGAGTGGGCCTATAAAGGGTTAGCTAATAGAGGCTCTTGATACTGCTTAGAAAGAAGAGGTTCATTCAAAGCAGGAAACTCACATATAAGTGTCTTGAAACTCTCTAAATATGCTTATCTCTCCCTGTCAACTGTAAAGGAAATGTAGAGAGATTAGCTTTCGTAGACTATGGTTACTCTTTGTGAATATTGCTGTAAGTGTTAAGATATTTATCTCAAAAGCCTAATTTTGCTATAAACTGATCTTGAACTGCTTTGCATTTTTATGAGAACAGTCTTTAAAAACTCTGTTCTTACACTCTCAAACCTTCCAGCACTGTAAGTTTTTCAAGTCAAGATCATAGTTCATCAAGCTGATAAATGTTACGTGTCAAATTACAGTTTACAGAACAGCAGGAGCTAAAGATTTCCTCTGAATGAAATTTTGCTATTGTCACTGGGCACATTGGATCCTTCAGTTAATTCTGAAATCTGGTTCCCAAGGTAACTTGAGTGAGAGCTGCATTTAAGGTGCTAGAACTGACAGCACTGATTTTTGAGGTTTTATTCTTCCTGGAATTGGGTGGGCACCATCCATAGATATTGTTTTTTATGCAAGTCTGGTCTGTTTTATTGGTTTGGGGATTTTTGTTACTTTTTTGTTTGTCTGTGAATTAAATTGAACTCTGGAAGGAGTGCAGCTAGTAACCATTCTTTTCATAAAATAAACAAATACCAAATCATGTCTGTAGCTGTATAGATGATGATGTAAGTCTGCATGTTCCTGTGGGCTCAGTGAGACATAAATTCTTTTTTTTTGCTTGCCAGGAAGATTTTAAAAGCCTTCAGTGTAAGAAATCACAAGTCTGCCCATTGTAAAGATACCTGATACCTGTGTACCAGCCACAAAGATTCTGATGCTTCAGCCATCCCACAGTTGCAGTCTGCAGTCTGCACAGAGCACTGTGCCTGTAGGTTGTGTACAGAAGCAAGATGGCTTCTGCATGCTCTGCATTTTTATACACTCAGGGATTTCACTATGCCTCTTTAATGTGTATTGCACCTATGTTAGATATTTACACATTGTGATTAATAATTCTCCTCAGTTGTTTCTTGCTTGTCCAATCTTGTGGCTGAAACTTTTTTCCAATTTCCTAAATGCTTGTCTTTATGTCAAAATGCATTCAGTGCATGAACATTACCGAGTAAATATAATAAACCACAATATTTAGACTTGCATGAAATATAGCTTCTAATTGTGGGTGGTGCCCTCCTGATTGCAGGGAGTATAGAAGTTCAGAAAGCAGTCCTGCCAGTTAAATACCATAAATGCAGTTCGTCTCATTTTTGAAGTGTTTAGTATTATTTTTAATTAATAATAAATGGAGAGTAACCACAGTAGATTATTATATGTATTTAAAATACTTGATGGTATTTAAATACATTTTGGTGGACTGCAACTGTTTTCAGACATGATTCAGGTAATTTCCTTAAGCCATAACTTGTCTATCTCATTTTGCCTGCCTGATCATTGTTGGTCTCCAGGGACCTGCAGTAGGAAACATGTTCATTGGTGTTTTCTACTAAATAGGAATATGGATTTCTTTTATTTTAGCCCATCAGCTGAATTTCCTCTTATTTAGTGGAGGTTTGAAAGCAAATAACTAGAATATCATGTGATGTTTAGCCAATAAGTCCAGGGCAGGACTTAATCATTCCTGAATTACTTCCCTGGTGTGAGAAATGCTGCACTAGATTGTCTTCCTTACTCTGAGGTGTCTGTCAGCTGGCAGGGCTTGGTTGGTTCTGCTGTTTTGCCAGTCTCTCCTAGCACAGCACAGCTGGGTGGGCACTCTCAGTGTGTCCTGTCAGTGCAGTTAACCTCACCATTGGGATAAATTAAGGGGGAAAGGAAGTGCTTCAGAACAAGGAGGGCACATGAGAGAGGAGGAGCTGAGGAGAGTATTATTGCTGTGTGGATCATGCCCTTACTGGTGTGCTGTTTATAGACAGAATTCCTCCTTGGTGGCTTTCAGACCTGAAGATTCCTCAAGGTGTACAAAAAAGGCTGGAATCAAACATTTCAACAGAAGTTTCCTAAGAAGCATTTATCCATTCATTCCCTTGCCGTATATTGTAAAAGATCCTGTAGTACTATGACAGGAGTAATATTTCTTTTATTTAATTCACCCTGTTAAACATAATTCATAAGGTTCCAAATCTGACCCACTGAGTCCTATTTTTTGTTTTGTTTTCCTAATGTTACCTTATTTTAGCAATGTATCTTTGCCTCTTGATTTGGATTAGTTTAGTCTTTTTCTCCCTTTTCCACTTTCCCTGGGAATACTTTTTTTATGTATTATTACAGTATGTTAAGGAATCAAGTTTTTCTAAAGATGATCTCATTGTGTTACTGTTAGGATTTTTCTCATTACTGTTCTTCGATTCTCTTTTTTTCTGTCATTTGTGATTTTGTGCTACTGCTGCTGCTTTCATATTCTTTGAAAAGGATGGTTTTTTGTCCACTGTTGATTTGTGTGTATGTCCATATACAATCCTCTTCTTTATGTTCATTTCTATGGAATTACCCTCTTTTAGCTATCTTCTAATGTCTTGTAACAATACTGACTTCTGTGCTTGTCACACCATGTAGTGTCATTATTGCCTTTTATGCCAACAGTTGCTTTGAGTTATGAAAAATGCTACAGAAGTTCAGATTTAGGTATTACTCTTTGTCTTGTTCACAGATACTATGGTTTGTTTTTTTTTAAATAAAAACCTTAACAGGCAGTGCTGCACATTATTTTGGTTAAAGGTTAAGTAGATATGTTTGACTAGGTGATCATTTGAGATTTTGTCAGCCTTGCTTGCTGTGATTTATAGGAGCTTGGTTGTGTGAGACCAAGCATTTGATTAAGAATAACGTTTTTAGAATAAAACCATTTTATCTGTCTCATTCTTCTTACTATGAAATAAAATTTTATAGTCTTATTTTATGTTCTGATTGTCCATTCTACTGTGAAAAATCAGCTGTGAATGCTCACTCTTCATTTTTACTTGGCTCTTTTTGCTTCATCTATTTAGACAAGTATGTTTCTGAATAGCATTGCAAGCAGATAGTGTTTTCACGTTGCCTTGGTTTAACATGCTGTGTCTAATACAGTGTAAGTCTGATTAACTCTTTACCTGTGATTGAAATAATTACAGTGCATCTTTCTTATTTCAAGTCCACGTTGTCATTTTGCTTTGGTGTAAGGATTGGAAACCATTTTTCCTTGCAATCATTTATTTTAGTGAAAATGTAGCAGAGGGATTGGTATGCTTGAGATTCTTGTCCCTCTGTTACAACGGGTTTGGACTCTGAAAGTGAAAAGCACTTTTCTATGTAGGTAAAGGATTCCTATTTCCTTACTAAATCAGGCTAAGCTAGATTGCTTGCTTCACTGGCTTTATTTTATTTTTGATTTAGTTTTTTTTGAGAGGCACCGTGTTGTGGTTATTATAGAAGTGTGTGAGAATGAGCAATTAGCTCAAGGGTGTCTGAAATAGCTACATTGTCTGCATGGCTTTCTTGTCCTCAGGCTTTTTTCATTTGCCTTGACAAAGCCACCTAAGAAAGAAAATATCCAGGTGATTCTTGGAAATTGTTTTTAGCTTTCTCAGGTTCTGAAAGACTTCCAGACTCTGGAAGGTGGCTGGTGGGAAGTGAATAATGAATATAAATCAGCATCTCTCCACCCTTATATCCAAAATGCTGTTGCTAGGATATACTTCTTTGATGATGTGATAAGAGTGTAGCAAACACCTTTTTGAAATTCACTGTCATCCCTTCTTTAATTACATTCAAATTCAGGCTGCTTGTGTCTCTCTGCAAGACCTTGACATAATTTTATTCTCCCTTTGCATCTGCTCTTTGTGTTTGCAGCCTTTGCTTCTTTCTCTCTTTCTCATAGTTTCAAATTTTTGTTTTGCTTCCTTTTTTTTTTTTGTCTTGAATTGTAATCTACTCTTGTGTATGTGCTATACTAAGACTGCTTTGCAGCCAGGGATCCAGGGATTAGGGTATGTTTTTTTAGATTTCTGCTGAATTTATATATACTTGTTTGAAAAATGTTGGTTTTTGTTATCTTATTTTTACTCTCCATAACCACCCTGTTGTAATCCATTGTGAAACTGATTGGTTAAAAACAAAAAGTTTTTTTTACACAAGGTGAATTCATAAACATCTTAATAAAATTTGTTCTGAGTCATGTTTTTAATCGAAATGTTAATGTTGTTAGCTTATTTTTAAAGTAGCATTAAATGCTAACACAAAGGTGTTGTTAAGTTGGCTATTGTACTTCATATTTGAACAGAGAATTTTGGTTAAAAGGGAAGATAAAATAAGAATAAAGTTACTGGAGAAATTTAATTTTCTTAAGTTGGATCTTTATCTTTTAAAGAATAAGAAGGAAGTGGAAGGGAAAATAAATGGATGTTCACTTATTAGCTTATGTTCCGGTTAGACATGTCACAGATTAATACTAAAGAATGAGTTGTAGCTGGATGAACTTGGAGGAGATGTTTTTCTTTTCAAACCTATGTGAGCCCTTAAACTCAAATATCTTCAGCTTCCAAGTTTGATGTTTTTTCAGCTAGGCTGAGGAAGAACATCTGGGGTGTTTTTGTTTGGAGATGTAAGTTGCTTTTGTTTTCTTCACCTGTGGTAGAAGATTTAAAATGCCTCACAGAACTATTGTATTTCTTTGAAATGCTTACAAAGAAATATGACAGAAGTACTTCATCCAAAGTCATGAAATAAATTGTTCCATTTAATGTATTAAGATAGCTAATTAAAACAGACATTTTATGAAAATGACACTAGCTCTCATTTTACGACATTTGGATCAAATACGGAATTAAAAAATATGTTTTATAAGCACTTTAGTGAATAATTTTTTGGAAGATTCCCTAAGAAAACTGTTGATGCAAAATGCAGAGCATAGGAAATAATTTAGTCTATGTTCTGCTTTTTTGGATTCTCAGGGATGCAAAAGATGCAAAGAATTGCTCATGGGGAAGAAATATTAGTTCTTATATTTAAGGCCATAAAGATAATCCTAATTCAATAAGCAAATCAGATCTCCTGGTCCTTATTTTGACCACTGTCATTCAGAAAATAAGTTAAAATTCAGCCCATTTTCCTCTCTGAGGGTTAGTACAAATCCCCTGCTTTTTTGTCTTCATGAGTTTCCTTTTCTGTTACAGATCAGCAGAACCATTTGGTTGGTTGATTGGTTTGTTTTGGGTGGGGTTTTCTTGAAAAATATTTTTTTGTCTCCTGCTGTGGTGGCATCAGGAGTAGTAGTAAAAGTCTGGAGTTGTGCCTTGAGGCTGTGGGCAGCCCAGGCCAGGTTTACTTTTTACACTCATAGAGGTTTTAATAATTTACAAAGCATTTGGTAGAAGTTTCATCCCCCCAACACTTGGAAGCTGTTTCAGATACTGTTGTGAGGCTGTCAATAGACTTGGGAGTATGTAACACAGAATACACACCAATTAGATTTTCAGCTTTTAGTTCTCATGCCCTTTTCTGTGTGTTCTTTAGCTGAACTGGTTTCTGATTATGTAGTGGGAGCTCTGGGTCTGCCTTAAAAGCTGAAGCTCTTGGTTATTGTGGAACTTGTAATAGATGGTAGTAGGTGACTCAACTATCTATAGGTAAAAGACAGTCTTTTTAGTTTATCTAATCAGTAGATATTGATGACTCTTGATTTGTGCTGTGAGTTTCATATGTATTTATAGATATGAACTATGTATGTAGTTCTGAATGAAGATGAGAACAAGATACAGGGACCTGTAGAAAAAGAATTGGTTGTTAATAATCTGGAGTTGTAGTTAGCCCATGTAGTAGAGTGTTACTGTTAAACTACATTTGGGGATATAGAGATTAAAATCAGATTTAGTCTAGAAGAATATTCAGTTCAGACTTGGTGTCTTGAGAGATTATATATGTTACTCAAAGGCTGGTGAGACTTTGGGGACAGTATCTGTTTTGTCTACACATCGTATGTGTCTTATGCAAGCTTATTTGTAGTTGGTATGTGTGTTACTATGTAGAATCTTAGAAAAACTGCCCATAAACAATGAAAAATTGGCTGTTTTACATGGCTTTAACAGCTTTAGTAATTCTGGGGTTTTTGGTTTTTGTGTTTTAGGAGATAAAATAATGCTAATGAAGCAACCATTTCCCTGAAGTTTGAGTTTTCAGACTCACTGCCATAATGGGTAAGTGTTCTGTGTAACCTAAATAAAAATTTACTACAATTCCTTGGAAAAGTGCTTTGGCTATATAACACAATGTACCATCTGTATATGAAAGACAGTGTTCAGCAGCTTCATGTATTTCTAGTATTGAAAATATTCCTTTTGGGGTGTTTTGGGGTTTATTTGTTTGTTTTGTTTTGTTGGGTTTTTTTTTCCCTTCCTCATATTGTAGTACATTTCCCTCATTATGTGGTGACTTACAGGTTCAATTTTAGGAAATTGAGATTCATGGTATTAGGGTACTGAGCAATACTTACTGTGCTCTAAATGGTAATGGATGTTAGAAAGAATTAAACTCAAACCACAAAATCTACATATGAGAGTTTTACAGTGCGAAGCCACTTCTGTGCGGATGGCTGGACTTGTTCTAGTTATGTGGCACATTCGTATTACTTTAAATTGTATGTCAGTTTTTCAAGTTGTATGTTGTTTGTGAGTTGACCATGTTGTTACTGTAATAATTTCTCAGTGCTCCTCTCCAAAAAATCCCAGCAAACCACCCTACCACACCACACACATTTTTGTATTGCTTTTGTTTATCTTTTAATGTTTTGCTGATTTTTTCTAACCTTATGCTTAATAATCAATTTACTCAATCTAGGAAAACAGGACTCTTCAGGTTTCTGATATTCTCCTACATTTTGTGTGAGAGAAATTATTGTTGAGTCATATTGGATATTTAGTAACTTTAGATGTTTTGCCACAGTACTTTGGTTTCTTTTGTATAAATTATGCAATCTAGTAACCACTGGAAACTCCAACCATCTGCTACAGATTGCTTTATTTTTTGCTTTGCTTAGCACTAGAATAGGCCATAACACAATAAAATAATTCCACTATTTTAATTGTGGTAAATTTTGAAGTGTGTTTTAGTATGAGAAATTAACTGAGCTGCAAGAACACCTTTAGTTCTGCTGTTAAATATTGCTGGTAAAACTTGCTTTTATAGATTTGCATAACTTAGTAGAATTATGAATATTGACAACATGAGTGATGATCAAAGTTACTAATTTTCAGACCAGCTTTCTGTTCTATAAGGAATCTGTTAAATTAGAACACTTAAATACCACAATTTCCTTATATGATGAATATATTTGGTTATATTTTAGTAGAATGTGAAGGAGTTCTCATTATTGCTGAATGCATGGGATGTTTGCTTGCTGCTTTTAATGCTGAGCTTTTCTCAGGTCCGTGTTTGAGAAATATGGTTCTTTGTAAAGCACAGCATTTAACAATGAATTCTTCAACAAGCGTATCCATTGTGAAGGAGCATGAAGACACACAGTCAACACCTCTGGAAATACATTTTGTTATCCAGTGTTCTAGATGCCTTCTGAGTGCAGTTGTATTGCTGAGGCAAAGAATTAATATAAAATATTAGAAATAAATTACTCTTGGTGATGGATGTACAGGCTTTTGAGCTCCCAAGTGCTTTCCTGTGTAAAGGAGCATCCCAGTTCTAGGGCAAATCTTGTCTATCATGATATAAAGACATTACAGCTGCAGCAGATTGTCAGGATTTAGGAATGTTTGCCAACTTGAAACCTAAGTTATGTAGCATTTCTGCCCCTAAATTGTCCTGGTTGAATGCTTCTGATTCTCCTTGTGAATTCTTCCTTTAAGTTCTAAAGTCCTCTGTATTTTCAGTCCTGGAAAAGGTCTGAGGTGTTTTATTTTTGGTTTATTGTTTTTTTTGTTGTGGAGGGGTTTTTGTTTTGAATTTTTACAATGCTCCATGGGCTATCAGCAGATGCTCAGGCAGTTGAGGTGTTCATGTGGGAGTTTGTGCATGCCTCTCATGGGCATGATCATACCTGTTCAGGACAGAGGAAAAGTAGTTCAAAAGAACTTGCTTTTTGTTCTTAATTTTATGCAAAGGAGTGGGAAGTATGATCTCTAATGAACATCTGATTTATGAGTATTGTCTGAATTGAAGTAGACAAGGCTTTCCCCTGCATCTCCTTTCTCTTATTAATACATCCTGCAGTTGAATAAAGTTTAATCTTTGTTATGACTTCAGTTTTTTAAACCTATTAGTGAATTTGGGTTACTGATTAAGCTGTTTATTTCCTTAAGTAATTAATGATAAATAAAATAAAGATGTTTACAATGTGGCAATGATTTTTTTAAATTTGGCAATTATGTATAGAAATGTAATGCAGACTCTTAGATTAGACTAATGCCTGCATAATTGTGAAATGACACAGCAATGCCCTTCAAAAGTAACATTTGTCTGGTCTTTTTCTCTGAGCAGATGAGCAGCAAGCTTTGAATTCAATCATGCAGGATTTGGCTGTGCTTCATAAGGCCAGTCGTCCTGTATTGCCCCAGCAAGAAACAGGAAAACCAAAGTCATCTTCACCTAAAAAACAGGTAATCTTCAATATCCTCACTAATGTACTGAACATGACATATCCTGCTGTGACTTCTGTAATTATTTTTCTTGCCAGACCAGTGAGCATACCAGAATGAGCTATTAGACTCCCACGTCTGCTGCCATTTTCTTTGTTCATATTTTTACATTAGCAGCAAAATGAAATGGTGGCATTTCAGAGCAGATTGTAGTGTATTTGCACCATATGTAAAGTGATTTTATATTTGTTATTAGCATTATTATTATATTGGAACTATACTATTTTAAAATACCAAAGAATAATTTTATAGGTTTAGTAGATTACCCAGTTATCACCTATATCATACCAAAGAACTTCAGTACAATGGCAGAAATATGTTTAAACTCTTTCACTGCATCTTTGGTCTCAATTTCTTGTTCATGTGCTGGAAATAAGAATTCTTTCCAATTGCATTTTTTATTGAACACAAATAGAAAAGTAGTACATCTTAGTTAATGGGTTTGAACTGCTATATGGACAGATTAGGAGAGGATGTGGATTTCTACCCAAATTGAGTTAACTGTATGTTTATTTGATTTGGTCTTTAATTTACAGTTCAATAAACTTCAGTTTGTGCTTATTTTAACCTTTTAAAAATCAAAATATTTGGATATATTTGGGTCTTAAACTGTCAAAACTGAATGTCTACATAATTTTCATTATGTGCTTTAAAAGTTGTGAGAGTTCAGTGTGTAATACAGTGGTGCTTTTCTACTGTCATGAAACTCACATCTGAGCTGTGACTTCAGACAATGTGGTAATATCACATATAATCCAAAATTATTTGAGTATAGTCTGTGTTTAGAAAGTTAGAAGAAATTATGTTTATCACTCTTTCAATTTGTGGATTTTGAAAGAAATAACTTCAGAATCAGTTCTTTTGGAAAATGAAACACTGTTACTTGGATAAACTTTGTAGTTGAATGCATTATTGTTTTTCCTGCAATTGTGCTAATACAATTTGATTCATAAAATTATGATTTTGTAAAGCAGTGGTATTTCCATGTAACTGCAAATATATACAGAGATGATTATTGGGTAATGTGTCGTGTGACTGCTGGTTTAATTACATGTGTGGGTTTCTATGGTAATGCTTGTGAAACAAGATATGTTTCTTTGGCTGGAACACTCAGCTGCAAAGTGTACTTACAAATATGTTACTGATAAATCTATCTGCCTATTCAGGATAGAGAATTCTTTGGTAACCAGTTCCACATTAAATTTGAACTCATAAATCTGTTACAATTTTAACATGTATTGATAGAAAAGAATATGTTTATTTACAGAAGCATTCACTGTAATTCAGAATAAGTTTTTGTATTTTAGCACTTCAAGTAATTTTTAACACTTTTTGTTCCTTAACTCTTTAAGCCTCTATCATGTACCTCAGCAGAAGTAGCTTGTTAAAATACTTGATATATTGGGAAGGACAGATAATTAATATGGAATTCGGTTCTAGTGTTGGAGTATTGAATGGGAGTTCATAGGCTTCATCAAAAGAGGTAATAACAAACTTATAGTGCTTCCTTTATCTCTTTTCTTACAGAACGATGTTAGAGTCAAATTTGAACATCGAGGTGAAAAAAGGTAAGGAAATATTCTTGTCTCTTTGTTTATAGAATTTTGTAGTGCTCCTGTAATAGAGTTTCAAATTAATGGTTTGAAGTGTTCAGATCTCTAAGTTTTTTTTTTTTTTGTTTTGAGTTTAAACTTAATTTTTATATTAGCACAATTTAGAGAGAATTAACTGTTTAAAATATGGGTTCTGAATATGCATAAGCACCTAAATGTCATACTGTTACTATGTACTATGTGGTGTCCTTTATTTAGTTACCCTCAGATAGATGTTTGTAGCCTTGAATAGTTACTTAAGTCATTAAAATAGATCTCAAGTTTGAATAGACCAGAAAATAAATTTTTGTCCTTCATTGTGTTGTGTAATAAATGTGTGATAATTTATTGTTACTGTAGTACCCAGAGGAAGAGGTTGGATTGTACTTCAGGGGTGCCAGTCTGACAACTGGCAAATTTATTAGACTCAGATTGTTTCCACTGAATCAGTTAAAATTAATTTACATTTTGTTTATGAGAGGTGGGTGATGCACCTGCTTAAAGTATACAAACATCTGTCTCTGTATAATCTCTTTTCTGGTGGCTGCTCAAAAGCTTTTACAGAATTTCATGTGTAATTCCATGCAGAACTGTTCTATTGACAATTCATTTTGCCTTTTGCAAAATATCAAATTTCATTCTACAGAGAAAGTATTATAGAATAAGGTCTTTGAAAATACTTACAGAAAAAGGAAGTAATATCCTGAGTGTGCTATTTCTCAAGAGATATAGTAAATTCTCTAAGTAAAATTAGCTGCATTAAAACCTGTACTAGTTCTGGGCAGCCCTTAGTGTGGCGTGCAACAGTTGAGTGTGTATCCACGCTGATTATAGTATGTACCCTCTCTTCACATGGAACTGTAAAAAAACAGTGTTCCCTGAGTATCAGAATTCTTCAGCTTCTTCCTATCACTTCTCTGAACATCACATGTCAAAGTGCATCAGTAATGGTTGAGTTCTCTAAGTAATTTGAGGGAATAAGGCTTTTCGAAGGTTTTGAGAATCGAGGTCTCATCCACCTAACAATTTCTTATGAAATAAGAGGAGGCGTGAATTTAAAACAGAAATGTTTACTAGCTGCCAGTCTGCACAGATGGTGCATTTTGCAGTTCATTGTATTTGACTTTCACAGTGGACTATGTTAACAAGCTCAATATTAATATGAGCATAAAGTAAGTGTGTGGAAAGATACCTTTCCAAGTTTTTATGCTCATGGCCTAGCTCTGTTATGAACTGTACCAAGTGTCCCCATTATTCAGCATGAGTTATAATACTTCTTTGCCTGAGAATGTAGCTCTAATGATCAAGACAAGAAATCATGTAGAAAAAAAATTATGCAATTGCTTTCTCACTGGTTTTTAAAAAGGGAAGTGAAAAAGAGAAGTGATTCCAGACTCGTTTTCAGTGGTGAATGTGGCACTGTGTTCCAAGGAGTCTGTAGTGTGATGGGTAGAGTTGCAGGCTTGCTGCCCAAATTGTAAACTACAGTGAGAGCTGGTGTTTGTTGTTTTTTTGGGGGGCTAGTTTGTTTGGTTTTATATATATATATATATATATATGTATGTATATATATATATATATATATATATATATTTGATTTTATTTTTTAAAAAATAATTCTTAATTGGAAGTGGTGTGGTTTCTAGCCTAACCTCAGTGAGAGAAATTTTTGCCCAAACCACTATACTACTAACTGAACTACTCATGAAAGGGACAGGTACCCTTTGCTAACTTTTCTATTTCACAGAATTTCAGTGCTCTTTCTTTGTTGAGTGTGAATTGAATGTACCTTAATAGCTTAATTGCTAAAGCTATTAATAATAAAAACTCTTTTTTGTTTAATGGTATGGTATCTCAAAATGGTTTTCTATAGTAAAAGGTTAGTTATAGGTAGTTTGGGCTAATTGGTTTGATAGGACATAGAGTTAAAAGAAAATCTAAGTTGTTGACCTACAACTGCACCATTCTTACAGGAGCACACTTGAAGCACAGTTAGTGATGGACTGGGCAGTTTGAGTGTGTAGTTCATTATGGTAAAGATGGTGACATTTAGTTACCTTCCTCAGGTAAGATAGTTTTTTGGATTTCCAAAAAATGGGGACTACAGGAGTAATTTCTTTCTGATGCTTATGCTTGTCAGCCTATGGTACTCCATTGTCTTAGTTTTCTAAAGTGGAAAAATGTAGAAGTTTGTAAGAATTTTCCTCTGAAATGGAGGCTTGCAAAGCATTAAGCAAGTAAAACAGTTACAATGAAATCTAATTCTGTATCTGGTTATCCCTTTTAGATTTTTCACTGCTTTTCTTTCTTTTTTCAAAGTCTCAAAATATGAAGGACAGGGAATAAATTATAGCCTCTTACCATCTTTTTAGTAGTAAATTTAGTTTTGAGGTAGTTCTTAAGTAGTGAGCTGCCAGATTTTCATAAGTAATGGACAGAAATTCTTTATAACTTAAATTGTGTTTCAGAATCCTGCAATTACCAAGGCCTGTTAAACTTGAAGATCTTGCAGCTAAAGCTAAAGTTGCTTTTGGACAGACTATGGATTTACATTACAGCAATAATGAGGTAATATTCTGTGTCCTCTAAGTTCTTGCCTTGGACATTGATCGTTTTAAGGCTGAAATTTGCTCTTGTAAGGAGTAGGAAACACTTCTGTGACAAACTTACTCCTGTGGCAAAACCCCAGGTTTCTAATATGTTCTAATATGTTTTCTCAAAAATGTAAGTCTTTTGCAAATTAGGATAGGCAGGATGCTTCATGAGTAGAGTTATATCATAATGATGCCTCTGACTTGTTGAGGAATGGATAAATTGTCTTCCTGATATGCCACAGTGCTGTTTTCTTTTTTGAAGATACATGTATGCCAAGTTAATTCTAGTTAATTAGATCCAAATAAGATTCTAGTGAGGCCTAGAGTTGTTGCACATTATTCACATCCTCCTTAACAAATGCTGTTTTTCAGTGGAGAAATTGTTAGTGATGAAACTTTAAACAAGTATATTTGTAATATTTGAGATGGAAAAATCTGCTTTATACTTTATGAAATTGGACTTATTTTTATCTTATAGACTCGTATTAATTTAGACATTAACCCAATTGTACCAATTTTGCTGAAACTTTCAGATATTTAAGTTCTATATATGCAAAATGGTTGCTTCTTGTGAAGACTTATTCCACTTAGTAGAGAAATCTGAAGGAAGAGTTAAGATTGAGCACCAGACTTTTTAGTACGTACTTAAGGAATCATTTAACAAGGTTTGTTTTTAAGTTGTTTGCTATAAAAGGAAAGGTTCTCTTTGTTCCTGTGCACTTGAATTCCTCATTTCTTTCTTGTGTCCTGTTTAAGACTCTTTTTCCCTCTGCCCCTTTTTTTGTAGCTTGTAATTCCACTAACCACACAAGATGACCTGGACAAAGCTGTTGAACTACTTGATCGTAGTGTACATATGAAGAGTCTCAAGATACTGCTTGTAATACATGGAAATACACAGGTATGAGTAGACAGCTAAATGTCTTTATCCTCAGTTTTCATAATGAAGTAAAATTTGTATCTTTTGTTAAAGATGGCATTTTCCCAATTGAATATAATACTGATTGCATCTTCTTTTCACTTTAAGCATCCATTAGCCTTTTGTGCTCAGTTTTAACTCTTTCCTAGATCCTGTTCCTGTCTTTTTGTTTGTCTTTCCTACAGTGGTAGAAAAGTGAGCCTTAGTAGAATGAGATAAAAAAAGCATACAGAATTTAAGTAATGGTAGTTACTTGAAACTGTTCTTTAAGTCATGTGTGGAAAGTTCAGTATTTGTTGTAGCAAAAACTAGTGGTCTATAGACTAAATGCTGAGATATTTTAGTATTATTTAACAAATCATGGCATTGATACTCACAGGATTTGTATACTGGTGCATATTGAAAATTAATTTTAAAGACTATGAGTGAGCTACTAATATAGATGAATTGGGATGTAAATTGGCAAGCTGCTTTTTTGACTGCTTAAAAAATGGAATGTCCTGCACAAAGCCTATAAAGTTTACAAAGTATTTTCAGTGTCAGGAATGTAAAGTAATTACTGCAGGTTGTAATACTTATGCATTTTCAGTCACCCAGTGTAAATAACGTGGAACCCTTGCCCTCACTGGAAGATTTAGATAATACAGTGTTTGGTGTGACAGACAGAAAAAGGCGACTGTCTGTAATAGGTAAGTTGCACATTTCAATAGCTTTATTTGCAAAAATGTCTTTTGTTGTAGTCTCTTCATGAAAATGTTGCTCTCAACACAGACTGTCTCTTTTACTCATAAATGATTACTATAGAATTTGCATTTGGGGGTGTGGATTTTGAATATTACGACTAAAGTGTTTTAAATATATGTAACACAGAAAATTGTCAAAAAACCCCACAAGTAAATAAATGTATGTAGAGTTATTTCAGGGTAACCTGAAAAGCTGATGTTAGTACTCTATTTTCTGATACAGGAATTAGCTACTGGAAAATCTGCTTATGCAATGTGTTTTCTTGCTCAGTTTAGGACCCCCATATTTTTTTTCTGTGTGATCATCTGTTTAAGATGCTGGTGTTGGGATTGATGTAACCTTTTTGCTTATTCATGTTTTTAAGTTGGATGATGTTAACTTCCAAATTTAATTATGAAGCTAGAGAGCATAATGAATAATTTCCCAGACAATTTAATTAAATTATTATGCATTTATTATGACTATATGTGTTTATGTTCTTACAGACTTAGTATTCAACTTAGAAAAGCTGAAATTCTCCAGAGTTGGAAAGGATTAGTTGACATGGGTAGAAGGGTTTGGATTTTGATTTTGTTCAAAAGAAGGAATTTACCCATTTAGATGTGTGGGCAAATTATATTTCTGTTCCTGTATAATGAAAATTCTCTTTAATGTCATTGAAACAACTCTGCCCCAAATTTTTTGTAATTTCTGAATTGCAGATTTTAAGTGCTATACTTAAATCTTGTATTGCATTTGGGGGTTTCCTAAAGCAAGAAGTTGATCCAGGCAGGCTCAGTGCCTGTGAAACCTTTGAATGAAGCCCTTGAATTCTGAGTTAGTGGAGAGACTCTGACTGACCCTTTTCTTTCAAAAGGTTCTAATACTCGTGATAGGAGTTCACCTCCCCCAGGATACATTCCAGATGAGCTGCATCAGGTGGCTCGAAATGGGTCCTTCACCAGTATCAACAGTGAGGGTGAATTCATTCCAGAAAGTATGGATCAGGTATGTCTGTGATTATTGAAATGAAAGGTTTTGTTAAGTTTCTTTATTAAATACTGCTGTTCAAGAAGGGTCTGGAATTATTAGAAAGAACAGCAAAAAAATTGATGATAACTATAAAACTTAGTTGGTGACATAACATTGAAATAATTGTGCTGTTCAGTCTTGCAGAACCTGGTTGGGTTTTTTTCCTCTGTCTCTTCAATTTTTTAAATATGCTGTTACAAAGAGAAAGATTATATTCTTAATTGCCATGATAGTTGAGTAAGATAGTGATTGATAGATAGAAATAACAGCAGAGATGTCAACATTAGAAAGCACAATCCCCTTTATTTTACTCAGAATGATATGTATGCAAGACCAGGTTTACAACTTTTCCAGGTAATTAAAAGGAGATTTTAAGAAAGATTTTGGATCTGACAGAATTATTTGGACTCAGTTGATGTTTAAGGGTTGGACTCAATGATCCCTGTGGGGTTCTTTCCAACTCAGAATATTCTGTGATTCTCTGTGGTAGATACTGTCTTGGGGCAGAGGCAAAGGGATGGCTGTAGGCCTGACATAAATAAGCTCTGAAACACTTCCCAAATTCACTTTTTTTTGTGTGTAAAGATCACAAATGTATGTTGTTTTTATTTTCTTATTATTCACCTGCATTTGTGCAGGATATCAGCACACTTAGCAAAAATAAAAATCCAGCTCTCTGAATATAAAAATTGCCCTTCAAAACACCAGGAAAGAAGGAGGAATGTAACTGTTCACAGAATTGGCAATGGAAAAAGAGATGTTTCAAGGAGGAAAGAAAAATAACGCTGCATACACAAATCAGTTCAAGTTGTTGTTGACATTGGCAGTGTATTTACAAATGGCAAGAGGCAACGGTTTTTATGAGCTGACTAAATGAGAGACAGATGATAAAATAAAGGCAAAGGGATAGGGCAATTTATTGCACAATTTTAATGACTGAGCTGAGAATAGAGACTGAATCTCCTACTTTCCAGACCAGGGCTATTCATTATCATAGCCATGTGGTCAGATCCAGCCCAGCTCTGGTTTCATTCCAGTGAAATAGTTACTTTTGGCCTGGGCAAAGTAATTCTGGTCACTGACTGGTCAGACAGACAGATGATCCATGAAGCCTGGGATGTCCCTTCACTCCTAAGTATTCCAGAAATATATAACCTGTTGTGCATGCATCGCTGTGTGAGCTGTCAGCAGGTATAAATTAATGAATTTTACTTTCATAAGAAGCCAGGTTAGTTCAACCAAAGCAGCCTCAAGGGCCAGTTTGAGGTGGTGGGCTCACAAATCCTGTTTGCTCCCCCCACCCCCCCCCCATTGCCACGTCACCTTGGCAAGTGTTGGCCATGCTGCCTTTATGTGTCACAGCCTGCCCAACAATGACAAGAAGGGGATTTGGAAGTGGAGGGTTTTGCTCTGCTTTGCTGTTGATCTGCCTGAGCACAGCTCTTTGCACTCTGACAGCAGCCCCCACACTTTCTGTAAGAGATGAGGGGTTGGATAAAGCCCATGGGCTGCCAGCAGGGCCATATTGCATTGGGTTAGAGAGGTAATCAATGTGGTTCAGCATGAGACAAGGGGAATAAAAATGCTGAACCTGTGGTAAATGTTGTCCTCCCTAATACAGTTTTAATGTAAATGTTTGAGTTTGCAGAGGGCGAACTCACTTTCTGGACACTATTTCTTTAATAAGTCCTTGATTGATATATGGCAAAGTAGGTGCCCAGGACCTTTAAGATGCAGCACAGACCATAAAAATTGGAAAGGTAACTGCTTAATTTACAGCAAAATACTGGTGTCCCATTCATATAAAATAATTGACGTTACGCAATATACCAAAACAAACTTCATTTTAGGAAGGAGCTCATTTTAAGGCAACAGAAGAGCTTTCCAGTCTGTTTTTACCAGTTCTTATCTGATTTGGATTTGTTTCTTATTAACTGTTTTATAGCAAAATCCTTAACTGTTTTGAAAAAAGAATGAGGGAAACCTCCTTGAACTTGTTGATCTTCCTCTGTTTGTTATTTATTAGATGCTGGATCCACTGTCTTTGAGCAGTCCTGAAAACTCTGGCTCAGGAAGCTGTCCCTCGCTTGACAGCCCGTTAGATGGGTAAAAATTATTTACATCCATTACTTTAATTGTTTATCTTTATTAAATTGCATAATGTCTCAGTTGTAAAATGCAACTCCTCTCAAGTGACAGTACTTCCGGAAATTCCTTTGTAAATTATAGAATGTTTGTAAAAGCATATTGTACCTTAATTGCTTATTAATACATGGAAAATACTGTAGCGCTTTTTTAAAAATAATTTGTATTTAAACACAAAAATTCAGATTTAAGGTCCTACAAAAATGTACTGAAGGTTTGTACTAAATGTTGCTAGATCTTTCATATATGTGGTTGTGGTGTATATTCCCTGGGAGTGAGCCACTCCAGCAAATTTACAGTTCTTAGGCACTGCCATGTGAAGTAGGCTTTGCTTTGCCAAAGCAATTCAAGAAGGAGGGTAGAATCATTTACAGGCTTCAACAGGCAATGCCATCCTTTCCTTTGCTATTACTGTCTGTTCCTCTCCCCTTGTTCCTGTTGCAAACTTTCAATTTATTTTTCTTTGTTAAAGCCCACCACTCAGCAAGAGGCAGTGTGTGCTGTGGGAGGTCTTTTTGGATCCTCCTCTGAGGAGGCTCCTATGTTTTGGGGGCTCACTGTCCACCAGCCAAGTCAAGCAGAACATATTCCTGTTTGGTTTATGGTGGTCAGGCAAATAACCTTGGGTTTAATGTGCAGATTTGCTCTTTGTTCTTTTCAAACTGCGGAACAAATAAAACTGCTAATAAAATATTTTATTTATTTGAAGAGCTAGAGGTTACTGCCTGTGGCAATTGGAGCTGTATTATTCAACAGTACTATTTCATTTGAGAATATGTGGTTTGAGGACACAAATAGATTTGGTCTAACAAATACAGTTTTGAGTTTAATAAGCCTGCATTTCACAAGAAAGAAGACAATAGAAGTGAAAAGTATTTTGTGATTTTAGTGTAGTAGGTTATACATACACAGTGTTTGATGTAGCTCCATAGAAGAGAAATTTTGCCTAATTGCCAAATTTAGGAGTTTTTGTGGGATAGGAGTGTGAGTGGAAGAAACAGAAACAAAGCAAATTTAATACAACTCATATTTCTTTGTCAAAACTTCTTTTTGTTGTTTTTATTTACTTAATTTGTCACCTCTACTTAGTTTGTTTTCCTTTTTTTTTTTTTTTTTTCATTTAAATATTTCCTACAAAGATGTAGGTTTTGTGTCTCCATTTAGCTTCTGTTACCCATTAGAGAAATTCTTACCAGAAAAAGGAGGACACTGTTTTGGTATGTTTATGGAAATAAACTGTTATCGATTGCTCTGACTGGCAATCCCATCCATTCCTTTTGGTGGCTGGGAGTTACATACCAACTGTAGGTAAGAAACAATGTGATCATGTAAGAACCAAAAAATTCTTCATCATTCTATAACTCAATAAAATCACTCTCTTAATCCTATGACTTTCATGGAGAGAACTGGAAATGTTTTTTCCTCATTAAAAGGTTGTACATTTCTTTGGTTAAATTTCCTCATGAGTTTTTGTAGTCTGTATAACCGATTTTGCCAGTCTGTAAACCTTTGTGTTTAGCCATAAAGGTGTTAAACATAACAGTGTTCCTTTGTGGCTCTACTTGTGATAATTCATGTTTTTACTAATATCATTGCTCATTAACAGAATCTGTTGCTTTCTTACCTACATTAAACTCAATAAGCAAGCTTTTTCATTGTTACTGATCCTCAATTGTTACAGTTACCTACTAGAATTGGGTTTCAGAATTGAGTTCCACGTTTGTAAACCAGTGCAGCAACCGGTATAGCAGTGGTTTTTCATCAGTAAGAGGACAGTAAGCTTAAGTCTAGATTAACAGTAGTTTTTAGATTCTGTGTATTTTTACAATTCCAGGGACAACTATCCCAAGTCTCGGATGCCAAGAGCACAGAGCTACCCAGATAATCATCAGGAATTCTCAGGTAGGCAAAAATTACTGGAGCTTTCCAGAACTAGCTCCCCTTGCAAATAATAGGACTTAGAAGAGTTGTTTGCATTGGAGAAGTATTGTATTACACAAACAATATGTTAGGAAAAAGCAAAGCAACACCAAATGCACACAGTGAAAGATACCATGGAAATGCAAGAAATTTCACATTTCTTCCAGATTATTGTGTGTGACACCACTCCTAGTGGGTGCAGTATAAGTGTCTGTAAAAATAACAAATGTTGCAGTGCATAGGAGCATGCAACACTTAGTTGAATTGGACTGTATTATCTGTGTCTAAGTTGGTGTGTAACTGTGGTTAATTTACTTAATTTGAAGGTGGTGTGGTTTAATTCCAATAGGCAGCTAAGCCCCACACTGCTCACTCATTCTCCAATGTGAGACTGGGGAGAGAATCCAAGGGGAAAAGTAAGAAAACTCATGAGTGAAAATAAAGGCAGTTTATTAGTACAGTGAAAGCTGCACATACAAGTGAAACAAAACAATGATTTCATTTATCCCTTCCCATCAGCAGGCAGGTGGTGAGCCATTTCAGGGAAGCAGGGCTTCATCACTCCTAGTGGTGACCTGGGAACAATGCCATCACTATGACTGTCCTCCCTTCCTCTGTCTTTCTCCCAGCTGTTGTTTCAGAGCAAAATCTCAGATAGTATGGGACATCCCTTGAGTCAGTTGGGGCCAGTTGTCCCAGGTGTTTTCCTTCCCAACTTCTTGTGCCTCCCAGCCCACTCTACCAGCTGGCAGGCAGTGTGTGAAGCAAAAAACCTCCTTGATTCTGTGTAAATGTGCTTCAGCAATAACTAAAATATGTTATCAACAATGTTCTGACCAAAGATCCATAATGTAGCACCATAAGAGCTACTATGGAGATAATTAACTCTATTCCAGTCAAAACCAGTACATGGAGAGCCTTTGTTTTTTTCTATATGAAATAAGAATCACTTTGAAGTGCTCATGACTTCTGTGATTGAAAGCACTGCAAAGTGAAAGGATGGAGAGCTGTGTGCTGTGCCTATAAATTAGTCATCACCAGTAATGTGTTTTCATACAATACTCTGGCACAAGTCCAAACTGTTGTGCAGGGTTCAGGTTACAAAGTGCAGTGGGTAACCTTAAAAGTGTTCTGAAATGTCTTCTCAGTCATATCTCACTACAAAACTTTGCTGTTGAGCAGTAATTAGTTTACAGTAAATCGAGAGTTTTGTGTTTTTTCAGTCTATTACATATTTTGATTTTGAAGCTTTATCCAGGTAAATGTATGATGGTGAGTTTTTCTTTTTAGAATTCTAGAGTGCTTAACAGATTGTCACATTTTAAATTTTGAAATGAATCCTTTTATTTTCTAGTAGAGTATGATATCCCAATATTTGAGAAATTTGGAAAGGGGGGGACTTATCCCAGAAGATATCATATTTCGTATCATCAACAAGACTACAATGATGGTAAGTATGAACACTGCTGCAATTTTATTAATACCTTTGTAAAATTGTAAGATCTCAATGAAATTAAATGAAAATATTGAAGAAATTGAAATAATGAAGAAGTTGAAAGCTTAAATTCTTTCCCCAAACTCACCTGTTTCTAATGCTTCTAATGACTGATAGAACCTCTGAGCAGTTTTATCTCTGATAAAGTTATGGATTACAGAATTCCTGACTCATATGCACAACTGTAGAAATGTTTGCTGTCTTTGGCCACACACAAGTCATACAGTTTTTGACCTTTGTGACCCTTTTTTAGCTAAAGTGGGTGCATCGGTTTGTCATGTCTTGTTTTCCTTTAAGAAATCCCAAGTGCGGTGGAGTTCCTGTTAACAGTTTTGTAGATTAAAAGAGTAAATAAAATTTAAGAGCAGTGATATAAACTGAGAATTAGCTGATGAAAGAAATTGTTGGAATGCTAGCAGGACCTGCTAATGTGTCCATAAAACTGGTTTGGACCATTAATATAAATTTAACATGTGTTAAATTTCTAAAGGAAGTAGAGAGTAGCAGCTGAAGGATTTTCATACTTCAGGGTGTGTCAAGTGCTAGCTGAGAAGTGTTAAGAAGAAATGTCTCCCAAGACCAGATGGCTTCACTTGCAGTGTGGAATGAGCACAGCAATAAATGGAATTATGTTACAGAAATCACATAAATATAAAACTGAGGCACTGCAAAGTCCAGTCCCTCGCTCTAAGGCAAGATTTAAAGAGGCAAATATCTGTCACACTGACTTTCAAGTAAAGTCTAAATTGGCTTCAACAGAAGACATACTCTCTTTATGTTGCCAATTTCCAAGAGAGCTTATTTTATAATTTAACTTTCTGTCTCCCAAAACGATTTTCCTGCAAATGAAAATACTAACTAGTTACTCTATTTTAACACAGTGAAGAATTGGTCATTGCCCTTATTTATCACTACATCACACACATACCTGTTTTCTCACCTTGGTTTTCTTCTCCTGCCTGAGCTGAGGCTTTTCTCATGGCCACTTTATGTGTAACACAGGATATAAGCAGATCTTGGTGTGCAGCAGTCACATTAATATATTGTAGAATGACCTTACTTTCTGGTCACCATTCTGACTGCTCTTCAGTCTTCAGTTACATTTTCTATATAATTTCCTTCATTACTTCAGGCCAATCAATTGCTTTTCATTTTGTAGTTTCTGCATTAGATTTCTCTTTAAGTATGTATATTGTACTTCCTTACTGAATTTCATCTTGTTGATTTTAAATCATCTCTAACTTCCAATACCACTGTGAATTTTCATTTTCATCTTTGAATGGACTTTCAGCCACACTTAACATAATGTCATCTGCAATATTTCAGTGTGTTAAGTTCCATTATATGTACACTATTAATTAAAATAGTGTATGGAAATGGACTGAAGATAAACTGCTGGGCATGTTCATTTAAATTATCTTCCCTTTGATGAGAAATAACTGATAACTGCTCTGAATCTGTCTTGGGTATAATCTGCATAGTAAGCTGGTCTGCAACACTTCATGAGTTGGCTTGTGAGAATGTCCCACTGAAATGGGAAAATTGGATTAGCTACATGAGACAAACCAATTATGACTGGTTTATCATGTTTTTATCTTCTCAATGGTGAATAAAACTGCTTAATAACTTGTTTGCATATCTTTCTTGGAATTTAAATTGTCCAGACTAGTATATAAGTCCAAGTCTACTATTTCAAAGATATTTTATCTGTTATTCTTAAGTCCTCTGGGAACTCCTCCTCCAGTGTAGTACCTAATCAGAGGAATCAGAGACTCCTTCAGTTATTGCTGAGTTCTGTAGGATGAAACTTAATTAAGAAATGCTATCCTAAAAATAGTTGTGTTACCTAAATAGATTAACATAAATTGTGTTAGTCATCTGGTTGTATTTAACATGTTGAAGATTGGTGCTCTCTTTTTTTATTCTGATTCCGTAGCCATCTCCAAATTTTGCATTGCTTGTGTTTTGATTTCTAAAATACTTTTGTGGTTTTCCCATTGATTCCATGTGCCAGTCTTTCTCTGCATTCAATTATTTCTAGTTTACTGAAGGAAGAAGCTGACTTGGGCACTGCAGGATTGTAAATGTGTATTTTGTTCTCCTAAATATCAGAAAGTTGGTATTTGCACATTATTAGAGTAATAAAAGCAGAGGCAGGGCATTTTCTTTTCTCCTCTTACAGGTCTCCAAGTTTTTCAAGCATGTTGATTATATTTTAGAATAATTCCAGAATTTGGTCCCAATTTTCATCTCTCAAACACAGGTTTTTGATTCTGTTTAGTCCTTATATACATCTGTGATGAATATTATTTTTTTTCTAGGTGGAGAGTTAAACCAGTAAATTTCACGATGATTGTGTCCTATCCTTTGCTGTGGCATGATGTAGAATTCAAAAAGTATTTGCATGCTTACATTGCATTGCAGTATCTTTTCCTTTATCTGTAACATTATTCTGTGTATATCATTGAAGGTCGAAAAACTTTTCCACGAGCCAGAAGGACTCAGGGGAACAGCTTCCGATCGCCGGTGAGCTTCAGTCCCACCGAGCACTCGCTGAGCACCAGCAGCGGGAGCAGCGTCTTCACGCCCGAGTACGAGGACAGCCGGATGAGGAGGAGGGGCAGTGACATCGACAACCCCACCCTGTCAGTCATGGACATCAGCCCACCCAGCCGCTGTGAGTGTGGCACTTTGTGAGCCCCGCTGTCAAACTTACTCTTCAACTCAGAACCTAGCATCTCATCCAAACACATGCCATTAAATGTTTTTATCTCTCTAGTAGGCAAAGGTCAAGACTTCTCATCAGTGTTTTCATTGCTTACCTTGCCAACCTTTACGTAGACTTTCAATTGGAATTTACATCTGTGATAACAAAACATTGTAAAAGTGATTTCTTGGACTCTTTAGGAGAAGGGTTTTGTAGATTGTAGTTACTGTTTATTTTTGCAGATGTTGGTCATGTTTTAATTTAAACTGTACATTTTTAGTGGTACTGCTTCATAATTGTGGTGGGATTTCAGGAGCAAATATATTTTGTGATGACTTCAGTAGCTCATACCTTGTAATTATGCCTCTATTTTGTTTTTAAAGAAAAGTTGTTTGTTTAATGTGCTTTTTCTGTTTTTCAGATTGGTTATTACTAGTTGTTTTAAGTATGTCAAGTTCTACCACAACGTATTTTGGGCATAAATTTAAGTAGCTCATGTTTTCCATCTTATAAGGAGTTTTATTAATCTTTATAATTTATATGGTGAGGTTTAGGACGCACAGTCTCTGTTGTTGAAAAAGCAGTTTTTTAAAAAATTATTTTCTGTGTATTCCAGTTTTTCTCGATCAGCTGAATAACAAACTCATTTGAAAACCAAAACATACTTGTATTTTCAGCACCACGAGCTCCAACTAACTGGAGACTTGGTAAACTGCTGGGCCAAGGTGCATTTGGCAGAGTATATCTGTGTTACGATGCTGATACTGGAAGAGAACTGGCTGTTAAACAAGTTCAGTTTGATCCTGATAGTCCAGAAACCAGCAAGGTAAGTGATACCAAAGAAAAACCTTGGAGAAGGCTTTTGTTGAATTAGTGTGTTCTAGACCAGACTCACATTCCTTTCCTTGAACAGGATGAGCATGTTTTGAACGTGTTTTAAACCATGTTGTGTTAGGAAGCCATGTCCTTGTTAGGAATTGTATTTTGTTAGTATCATAGATAATTAGTCTGCTTACCTGATTTTAATATTACATCAGATTTTTTAATTTTCAGACAGATCCTTATGCTGTGATCCTTATGCATAATTTGCTTGGTGCAGTCTCAGTCTCTAAAATTAAACAATCTGTTACAAAGTGTGCTCTGAAATAGATATTTAGTTATACTAACCAGAATTGGAAGAAGTTACATTTATAAGCAGAAAAAGCTGTACTAATATAAGTGTTCCTGAAAACAAATTCTTGAAAACAAATTGGTTTTGCTCTGAAGACAGTTTGATATTCTTACCTATTTTTTCATCTTTTTAGGAGGATATTTCTATGTTTAGGGGGATTTTTTGTTTTTTTTTCTTTTAAACTTAGTGCCTCAAGACTAGCTCCTGTTACACATTGTGTTTCTCCCTAAAGAGCAGAAGTTTCCTTGTTAGTTTATTCTCTCTGTAAAATTAAATTGTTCATCTTTAAATACGGGATGCTAAAAGAATAAACAGTTTAAAAGTAGCACAAATCCACTATTTCTTATTTTTTCAAACCATACTTGCTGCTTTTTACAGGATGGGAAGAGAATTATTACTTTCCCTACATTATGACTGCATTCTGCACTGTGGGGAGCAAGGCCAGGGAAAAATGGGTGTAAGCATGATTGAAGAATTGAGTGGCTGCCAGTTATAGTTGCTGATGTTTGTGGTGTAGGATCAAAGAAAAAGTCAAGAATCATTTGTGCTGTAGATTCCTAGTGTAGTTGTTGTTGCTACTTCTTTAAAATGTGTAACAGAACAACTCATTATGTTTTGGAAATGTTAAAATATGGTAGTATCTCTCCTGAAGCAACAGTTTTGTGAGCTCACTTATCATAGCATTTTGTAGTACTATGTGCCTCCGTGTACAGAAGAAAAAATCTATTTTCTATCTAGTCTCAGAAGTGTGAGGGTATCCTTAATAGGCTATGACAGATAAAAATTCAGGTTTTGATGAAAAACTTCTATGTGAAATTTGGGATCTAGTTGAGTTTGAATTTGTGGGTTAGTATTTTTCCAGCATCTAATTGTACAGTCCATTTCAAAATATCTTACTTCCTGTTTGCAAAATGTGTTGTATTTTGGATGGCTCAAGAGAGCACCAGCTGTTAGTGCTTTCCTTTGTTGTATTTCATTATTGCAATATCAACTGGTACTCAAAGGCATTTTTCAAGTATAGTCTATAATCCTGGAAAAGTTAAAAATTAATGCTAGTTATTCCACTCCAAAAATTAAAATGGTGGGGGGAGGGGTCTGTGTTTTGTTAGTAGTTTTTTATCCAACTGGAGGCTTATGGCATGTTGCATAATGGTCACAGACCTCATGCACATATTGCTATCTGCTGTGCTCTGAAATAAACATAACTTCAAGAGAAGAGAAACCATAAAAAAACCGTCAAATCATCCCAAAGGTAATGTACAGAAAAGACATATTTTGGGCTGTTTTTAATTACTTCAATTTAACATTGATATTTTATTGTTACAAAGTGCAAAAAGTTTACATTAGCAGTAGGAGTATTTTGCTACTTAGTTTCCATAACACTTCAATATGTACACACTGCTCTGCTTGAAAAAATTCAAATCCAAAACCTTACTTTTACTACATCAAGTTTGGTAAATCTGTCCTGTTTTGTCATTTCAGGAAGTAAATGCACTTGAGTGTGAGATTCAGTTGCTTAAAAATCTGCTGCATGAAAGAATTGTTCAGTATTATGGCTTCTTGAGAGATCCACCTGAAAGGACACTCTCAATATTCATGGAGTACATGCCTGGGGTAAGCAAGAGAGCTCATCCACTTCAGCCATGGATTGTGTGCAGTGTGACAAGAACCAATGCATTCAGCTTTGCATAAGTGCACACAGATATTTTAAACTGTCCAAATTAAAAACTCCAAAGATGGGTGCTGACAAGTGCTTCTGTATTCTCCATTGCTTGCTTGTGTTGTCAGAATTACAGTGGTTTGTACAAAAGCTCTTTGTGTTTGACTTTGGCATAAGTGGTGCCTGGCAATGTCTTTGAAAAGACAATATTATCATTAGTAAACTCTTAAATCTCCCTGAATTTTACTGTTTGGTTTTGCCACACTTCAAGTATTTCTGGAAAACAAAAAGTAGCTGAGATGGCGGTGGGAATAAATGTGTACAGAAAATAATCTTGGTGCTTGCTTCTTGTGTGGCACCTAGTGTATGCTGAACTACTCTTCTTCTTTGTTAGGAAATATTATAAGGTCAAAAGACTGTAGATTTTCATTTTCTCACCAAGTGGGGTCAGCAGAGCTAAATAAAATGTGCTCCTATAAATACAGAGGCTCTGTATTTCTGAATAGTTAAAGCAGTCTTCTTACTATGAGGGTCCAGAGGGGAAAAGCAATGTCTGGGCATTGTTCTCTTGGTGGTGGTGGGTTTTTTGTTTGCTTCTTCATTTTTTTGAGTTTTGGATCTTGTTTTGTGGGACTTCTTGCATTTTTCTGAGATTTGGAGGGCAGTGTGACAGAAGTCATCTTGGGAGTTTGTAACTCTGTGTGGCAAAGACAGGTTATACAAAAAATAGTTGTGAAAAACCCAAGAAGTTTTGATTTAATCTTAAGCTCGGACTTGCTTACCTCTTATTTTTTTTACCTAAAGCACCACCCTATAACACATGGTGGTTTTTTCTTGAGAATGTTTTTTTTCCTGAGTATAAGCTAACACAAGAGGCATGTGTTATGTCCATTCTGAGTATCACCACTTACCCATCAAAAGGTTTGAGGGTGCTGTTCTCTTTCTGTACATTGGACTGGAACTATTCATCTGCTTGCGAGATTTAAGGTTAAATCAAGAAGAATTGGAATTTTAAATGTCTGCATTTAAGGCATAAATTTAATTGAATTTCAGTTGAATTATAGAAGTATTAGTGCTTTATACTTCTGTTCCATAGGGTTCCATCAAAGACCAATTGAAATCGTATGGAGCACTCACAGAGAATGTGACTCGTAAATACACACGGCAGATTTTGGAAGGAGTTCACTATTTGCACAGTAATATGATTGTCCATCGAGATATTAAAGGTAATGATAGTTCTGTGCACAGTTCAGTGCTCTTTGTTACTGATCCTTTTCCCATCTTCTGTGAAGCACTAAAATGAAATTAAGTATCAAATACCAAAATACTGATTGGTATCAGAAAGTGATCACTTTCCATCTTTTAGTCTTGTCACTGTTGTAACCTGGGGAGGGAAAAATAAGAACTTTGGGATGTTCTAGCTGAGTTCTGGGAATGTTTCTTCAGTCTTCATCTGCAAAACAATCAGGACAAATTCCTTCAATTTTATTTTACTATTAATAGTTTTAAATATATTGGAGGATGATATCATTAGAAATAGAATGTGCAGAGGAAAGCACCATGACTCCAAAGTTTTAATTTATAGAGTTTTGTTTTATCAGATATACAGAAATTACCTAGTACTTCACTGGTACAAGAGGTGACCAGCAGAGGTGACTTGCCTGATCAGACTTCTTGCATTTTGCTGCTAGGAAGCCTAGTGAAACATTTACTTTTTGCACTTTTTGCAAGTGTTGCAAAAGTATGATGTGAATGTGTAGAAAGATGGTGATGTGCAGGATAGGTGTATTGAACACAATGCTGTTGTATTCCCTAATATTTTCACCATTTTTCTGTTTCTTTGTATCAGTGGTGTTTTGTTCCTAAGCCAATTGAGATATCATAGTCAATTTGTACATCTTGTGCAGATAACTGTTTTGACTAAATCTCTAACACAGTTTGAGGTTTTACTTTAAAATATTATGCAGGTATTTTCAGTTGTGTGGAAACTCCTTTCCTGTTTCTTATCATTTCCAATGTATGGCACATTCCTTATTTTGTCAGGACTTTACAAAGGGTCTGCCCCTTCCTGGAAAAGGCCTAGGATGCAAACCAGTGTGCAATTCATTATTTTCTGCAGTCCAGAATAGAGTTGTAGGTATGAACAGAGAAAGTAAATTCTCTGGCTTGAAATCTTAGGCTGATGTTGAATTGTATCACTGTTTCCCACCCCAAAACCTTGAGTCTTTAATGAAGGTAATGCTGTGTTCCCTTCCTTCCAGGAGCAAACATTCTGCGGGATTCAGCAGGCAATGTGAAACTCGGTGACTTTGGTGCCAGCAAACGACTGCAGACAATCTGTCTGTCTGGTACAGGAATGAAGTCTGTCACAGGAACTCCCTACTGGATGAGCCCTGAAGTTATTAGTGGAGAAGGGTATGGCAGAAAAGCAGACATCTGGTATGTTAAAAAAACACTTCTCTACTGAAAAATGTCATTTCATTTTCAACAGAGAGTAGGTTTTTGTTATCTGGAGCTGCAGTGTTTCATCCTGGGATTTAAGCTGAAGCAAGGGGCAAATGTGAACACTGGCAGTCATATTTGGAGAGTCTTAACACTGAGATTTAATTTTTCATGTGGCAATTTCTCAGCCATCAGTTGAGACCCCTTGCACTGCAGTTGATCTGTGAATATGCACTAATGGGCAGACAGCAGCAGACAGGCAGGAGTAGTAACACTGTGTGTTTAAAAAAGGACTGCATTATATCCAACAAATGGCAATACTTTTAAGCTCAGGGAAATTAATTTAGGCTACTTCAAATTACTTAGTAATTTCTCTGATATACATAAACAGTAGATCAACCTTATAATATCAAGCAGTTGACTTGTTTAAATTTGAAGGATTGGTACCAAAGTTATTGTGTGTTTTTTGTGGTGGAAACTTAAGAAAAAATACTGGAGTTGGGTTGCTGTCGGTCAGTAAATCCTTATTGTGTAAAGCAATGTACCTCTGTTTAACAACAAAACCTCTTGCAAGCATCTTGAAAAAACATTCAGACTTTCTAAGTGGGAAATAATTCCATCCAAAAATCCATTTTGCAATATCATTCACTTGTTATTGGAAGATACTGATCTTTCAGAACTTCTGGAACAAAGTTTATCTGGCCATATGTATGCCCTTCTGCCTTGCTAAATTTTTTAAACATAAATTTTGTATACAAAGGTTATTGAGGAACTTAAAATTTTTTTTGGTCAATCTAAGTATATTCTAAATATCCTTAACTAAAAGAGAAGATACCATGAAGTAGGGCTTTTGTTTTTCAGCTGCCATATTATGTTTGCACACTATTCACTGGTGATAACTTGTGCATTTCTAATGAGCTGGCAACACACATGGCATGCATGGAGCATTCCTGATGCTTTGCAATTCCATTTGGCCTCAAGGAACAGGAAGGCTTCCAAGAGCAGTGCTGAGTGCATGGCTTTTGTCAGCCTGCTGAGCACTGGCTGCTGGCAGTGCCCTTCCACAGCTGGTATTGCCTGAATAAATATGTAATTATCCCTTCACTGAGGTAGTAGCTTTTGACCCAGGGAAGTAATGAAGTGGAGACACAGGTAATGATTTGTGTAACATGAGATAAAGGTATAGCAGTACATGCCATTTTTTCCCAATTCCTGTTTCGTGCTGAAGTTACTCTATAGTGTTAAGTGGACACTCCTTATTTTAGTTCCTCTCTGCTATTTCTTGTTTTCTTGGAAGGGCATGACTCTGTTGTAACCTGTTGTTTCACTTCTGCCTCTGTTTCAGGAGCGTAGGTTGCACAGTGGTAGAAATGCTCACTGAGAAGCCCCCATGGGCAGAGTTTGAAGCCATGGCTGCCATCTTTAAAATTGCCACTCAGCCAACCAACCCCCAGCTCCCTCCTCACGTCTCCGACCACGCTCGGGATTTCTTGAAACGGATTTTTATCGAGGCCAAGCTGCGACCGTTTGCAGATGAACTGCTAAGACACACGTTTGCACACTATCACTAACACCTGCCTCAACTCGGCTTACATCTACTGCATTTATTTTCTATTTGACTGCACTTTTATTTTTTATTTTTTACAAAGAAAATGGAGAAAAAAGACAAGAGAGAGAACATTCTCTTGAATCTTTGTTTCACTTAGATTGTAAACAATCTAAATTTTGTATCTAAAATGAGACTCTTTTCTCCCCCCGCTCCCACCAGGACTAGAACTTTTTGTTTCTATAATGTACTGATGTGGTTGATGTAGATAAAGCACTTTAGTACATATTTGTTCCTTATTTAAAGAGGAAAAAAAATTACAAATGCTTGGACAGTCAGGAACTGTGTGACTTTTTCTGACACCGCTGACTGACTCAGGGTGCAGGGAAAAATAGACATGCAGCTAAAGGACAAGAAGGTTTCTTCTATGTAATTCTTATCTATATTGTAGGTACTTGCAGCAGAGAGTTCTAAGTTCTTATTATATTTTAGCATTTAATCAGTTTCTGGAATTTACAATTAAAGCAGGAACATGCGGTTCTGAGAGTTAATTGATGAAGCTGGAAGAACTTGGAACTCTTTGTACAGCAGCATGTCTAGCTGGTACTTCTATGTGACCAAAAGAAAACAACAAAAACGAGCTCAAAACTCATGTGCTAGTTAGAGGTTTTGGTGTAGAATTATTGTATTATCTTAATAGGAAAATAATTACAGGTAAACAGATTATGGGCCCAGACTCCTAGAAACTACTATACTGCAAAGGGAAAATTTTCCATGCTAGACAAGGGTCAGCTATTGGATGTAAACAGTTAGGAGAACAGCTCCTGCTCTATCTGCCAAAGAGAACCTCTGTTGCATAAGCTTCGAGGGAGACAGTTATCTTAGCTGATAAAAAATACTGATGTTGAGGGTCAATTCTCCTCCACAGTCCCATGAATGGCTGCAGGGGAAAGGGAGTGACTAATCCTTGTGCAGTATATGAGTTACTGGATTCAGAATGAGCTATAAGAAATGTTTTCTAAGCTGTTGAGAGGCGCTAGGATGGAATGTATGTCAACATCAAGTGCCTGATTAATATCAAATTCTTCCCATTCTGCACTAAAAAAATTGATTTAGTAAAGCAGGTCAGTCATCTAGGATGTATTGAAAATTCCTGAAATAAAATCAAGTATCACTTAACATTGGGAATGAGTCACTGAGAAAGCTGAGACTCCAGTTATATTTTTAATAAGGTTGCACTGATGAATCCTATGAAGAAGAAGGCACAGCACAGAAAATGGTACGAAAAACAGGCCAAAAGTGCAGAGAGAGCCAGCAATTAAATAATATAAGTGTGATTATTCCAGCCTGATAATCCAGATTGGTGTTTGTCAGATTTCCAACTGTCATAAAGTGTATGTTAATTACTTTTTCTATTTCTGAAAGAGCATAATAAAAAGTGAAAATCTGAAATATTGCTTCTCAGTTGAGAAGCCCAGGTACTGATCAGGTGTAGTGAATAACTGACTTTTCACAACAGAAAAGTCAAACTCTCATATTTTTGTAGAATAACAGGACATAAATAATTTAAAGGGGCATTTGGAAATAAACTATTGGACAAGAGAACTGAAATTATGTTTACTGTTTTGGATGATTTATTGCTTGCTTTTGTTGTTTCTAAAAGGCAGAGCAGGCTGGTACTGTGACCCTTGTCTAGTCTGACAAGGCTCTACCTGTTCTGCATCTTTAGAGTAATATCAGGTTTACAAAATCCATGGACACAGAACAATAAGCTTACCCATTCCCACAGTCACTCACATATGAGATCTCTGAATTTATTCTGCTGAATTCCATGTTTTACCAGAGCATAAGCAGGAGTATGGATCTATCCTAATCACTTTACCTGTAGTGGAGTAAGAATGTCTTTTTTGTGGCCATCTCTCCAGAAACTGAGAGTGGTGACTTCTTCAGCTTATGTGAGTATTCTACTCAATTTATAATTTCCTCAGTCAGGGTACACAACTGTGCAAGGTTTCCTGAGCACAGGAAGAAGTAGTCAGACCAGAAAAATGTAAAAGGCTAAAAGGAAAGGCAGCTTGTACTGACTTTTTCATTTCTCTGTCATTAGATAAAAGCTATGAAGCAGCCTTTAAGAAGAATTGGTATGTACTCTGCTGTAAGGTACCTTTGCTTTATAAGCAAAATATAGTGACAGTAGGGATGGGAAGTTTAATGTAGAACCTAATAGTTTATGTAGGTAATTTTCAAGACCATGTAATTGAAATGATTGAATTACAGACTAAGAAAGTACCAAAACCGAGGTGAAAATGTATATAAAAATCAGTAGTGATCAGTGATAGCTGAAAAGGTAAGGAAATTTTATATTACCAAAAAAGGACATTAAAGGGAACCAGGTTTATCTGTAGCATTCATAACATTTAAATATACTATTCTAAAGAGAAACTGCACTCTCTGAAGCTTGAAAATTTTCAGAATCTAGTTTTCTTATAATGTGACCTTTCTGTGAGACAGTGCTGGATCATGTATATTGCAATATCACTTCCTTGTGATTTTTAATTACTGAACAATCAAGTTTGCTGCTTTTGTGCCTTTTCTAAGAAAAATGGCATTCAGTCATGACAACAGTCAGCATTTTGGAGCCAGGAAAAAAGCAACTTTCAGAGTACATTTTTCATCATGTCTCTGGCATGTCAGAAAGCTGCCAGTGTAAAGATTGCACTTCATAAATGAAGTTGACATTTTCCAGTTTGAGTAATTCTAGTTAGTAAAATTTTACAAATTTAACCAAAGTTAGGCTTGAGTTAGTTTGTTTTTTTTTACCCTAAGAAAAATTTCTCTAATGATTTAAATAAATTACAGTAAATTAGTTGGTTATGAACACAAATATTTTGAGCTAGAAATAATTAAGAAGCCAAATCAGACTTTTACCAAAAGGTTGTTTATTACTTATCCCTAGTGGGGTAATGTAAAATGAGCTGTATACACATTTGTTAAACATTTACAGGGACTCCTGGGCTGATGGTGAATGACCCCCATTCTAGAATTTGTGAGGGTGCATGGAATTTGAGGGTTGCAGAGACAATATACTTGCTCACAACTTCCTGTATCTCACTTAAAAAGCCAACAGCATTTTAGAATCACAAATTGGTCCTAATTGTTGAATCCAATTTAAAAAAAAATGCCAGTGAAAGCAATACTGCTGCAGGGTTGGTTTGCTTTTCTGTAAATGCCATGATGAAGCTGTACTCTCAAAAAATGAGGGTTGAAATTCATGGTGAGTATGTGTATTTTCAAAAGTTTTACTTACCTAATGATTTTTAGTATTCTGTCTGTTGCACGTATTAAGTGACAAAAGCTACTTCTGTGGTATGGTTTTAATGGTGTAACTAACAGTCTTGTTAAGACTCAAGGTTTCAGTTGTGTTGTGTTAGAGAAAGTTTATTTTTTTATTTGGGTAATAGAAATATCCATGGAAGAACCTAAAAAGGTATGGATCTAATAATTGCATAGTTAAATCTACAGTCTTCTTTTCTTGACAGTTTAAATACAGTCTAAAACTTCTAACTTGATGTCCAGTTTGATTTGTAGCTAAACAGTCCTTTCAGTAAAATAAAAGTGGGGTTTTTTTAGCTAGTGCCTTTTTCTCTGTATGCCTTACTTTTGTTCATGTTAGAACACCATATTGAAATATGTCATACAATTCCATGTCACCAAAGCAGTCTTAGAGAATGGGTTTTTTCAAAGTGCCCAAAGCAGAGTTTGCCTAACTGCATTAAAGAGTGTGCTTGAGTTATAATCTGCAGCAGACATTTAAATTCAGAATTTTAAAGGGATTTTTGGTTACCTGTGCTAATACACGTTTTGCATTTGCATTCTGGAGATTGTGTACCAATGCACATTCCAGAAGGAGGATTTGTCTGCGTGCACAGAAGTAACTGGATTGTCAGGATTTGGCTTCCTGGCTCTGGGTACCAGGCTCTGCAGCAGAGCTTCTTACTGGGCTTGAAAGCAAAGCTGGTACATTTGTAAGCATGGTACTGTAAAAATTGTTTACTTTCAGTGCAGAGGAATATGATCTGTCCAAGCAAACCAACAGATTTCTTTCCTGTGCCTTTTGGATAATCCTAATCCTGCCCTTGTCTTGACTGAAAGCCTTGTAGCACCCATAGGTACAGTGCAGTACAGCAAGCCATTCTTTTGGACAGCATAGAGCAATGTCTAACTGCAGCTTCAGAGACTTGAGAAAATTGGTCAGTTCTACAGTTATTTATAACCAATTTCTTACTTTTCTAATCTTGAAGACTGTGTCACGCATATAGAAAAGTATAATGTGTGTGCTTGAATGTAAGTCCCTATGGTGTTTCTGGAAAAGCAAAAGTATTGCCGCCAGTGTCATTTCTTCTTGCTGGTAACTTGCTGTCTTGTGGCAATGACAAGTCTGCAGTGTAGAATCACATTCAATTACCAAAGCTTTTCTATCCCATATACATATAGCCAAAAGTGATGTTTCATGTCTCTTATAAATAGTGTATATTCACCAGTAAGCTGTTGCTGACTGAGTAAAGCAGGTATTAGTAAAAAGTGATAGACACTGCCCATATTTCAGACATATGGGTGTTTATAGTTGCTGTTCCCATATGAAAAAATCATGCTTGTATTAAAATGAAGAGTTTTCTTTTTAAAAGCTCTTTCTAATTTAATCTTACTGTTGTCATTCTAAAGTTACTGCATAAGCTTGGTGACTAAAACCTGGTGACTTCTGTAGCTGGGTTTGAGCCTTGGGACATTTCAGGAACACCATGAAGATAAAATTTTGACTTGATAGGTTTTGTTTGCTATAGTGAGAATGTTCCAAGCTCTGGGAAGTGGCCAGTCCTCTTAGAGACAGCCAGATGTCACCCACAGTTACCTGGATGTGGGTGCTGCCTTCAGCAGTGGCCACTCGAGTGCACTGAGGGGGTCAGACAGGTTTTCTATTAACCCAGGGTTTCTGAATCAAAACCTGCGATCAGAAACAAAGGAGCTCCTTTCTCATTTGATATCCCCCCACTTGGCCCACACCTTTTACTTTCCTTTCTAGCTGGCAAAGCTTAAGTCCTGCATAGGTGGTGGCCCCTGATAGCTCCTGACTAAGGTGTGTGTCCAGCTTTGGACAGGGAGCCCATCACTGAACCCAGGACGCTGCAGCTCCCGGTTTGCTGGTGCAATCCTTGGGTTTCCTCTAGCAATACATAGTGTACAGAGTTGGGGGGTAAGTGGGATGGAGGAAATTATCTTTCTCATGTTTCAGAGCAGTCACACCTTGGCTAGGCCTTATTTTTCAGAAAATTGTTTTAAATGGAGAGGACCTGGATTAAACAGCATTAAAATTGAATCTCATGGTTCAGCCCTTACGTTGAGCCCACAGCAAGGATTGGAGGTCAGGGTCTTCTGTTGAGAGATAAGGAAAAGGATACTCCAGCTCATGAGTCATAGGAAATATATCAGAGCTTTTTCTGCTTTTTACCTATAAACTAGATGGTCCTTTTTCCCTAGAGGGCTATATAATGTGGGTATAAAAACAAGGATTGCATTTTCTTTTCTGAACAGCCATTAGATTGTCAGTTCCCTAGTGTTTGTTTCTTGTTAATACCAGTAAAAAAGGTGGTGTCACCCTAAAATTGGAATGGTTTATTAAAGCATAGTGTCTGCCATCTCAGACCTCACAGGAGTCGTATAATGGAGTATCACTGTAAATATGTGGAGGAAACTTAGATTAATTGGAACGTAGGCTTTTAGTTTTCATGAAGCTATGAATAAAAATTTGTAAATTTACTCTTGATCTAATGTACATTTTTATGTAGCCATTAAATTCTCTATTTAATCTATCAGTTTCTCACTGTAAATGTTTTTACTCTCAGTTGAATGCTGGGCACAGTTTGTAATGTATGTACACAAAGGTGTTTTTTTCTATCAACGTTGACTTTTTTGCACATTTTTGGAAATATTTAATTTGTACACTGATTTAATACTCTGACCAATTGTCGATGGGTGTATGAGAATCACGTGTGTGTGCAATGTACTACTGTCTGGATGTATGGGGTTTTTTATTACTTTGAGACGTTGCTACCAGTAACTGCACTGCTGTTGCTGCTTTACATGGAATATCTTGTGTATAAAAAAAAAAAAAGATAAAAACAATTTAAAAATCAGCTTATGGTTATCATGGTTGAGGAACTCAGGAGTTGGGTATTGCTTGCTAGTTCCGTTGTCTGACAACCTTGCAAACTTAAAAACTATCAACCAACCCCGCCTTGTAATTCTGTGTATGCATAGAACGTGTGTGTGTATATCCCAGTAATCTTATTCCACAATTTCATTTCTACATTTTTATGAACTTGTTTTTTAAGGGTACTATGTTTAGTTAGAATAATTAAATATATAAAAGCTTTGAGAGATGATTTACTAGATAAATATATTTTCAGCTGGCTGATGTTCAAAATATTTTTTTAATTTTTGTTTTTAACCATTCGAAATGTATTTGTATTTCCAAAATCAGACACGAATTGTACTTAGAAATATATTAAAACACTCTGTAGGGACAACAGTGTGATTTCTCTTTTAAGGATTCTGTACTGCAGAACACTGCGCAATGTCACTCTCGTATCTCAATTCCGAGTTGGCTTTTTTCCCCGTTATTTACGGTGCGCTTTCCGGAAGTTCAATGTCTTTGATTAATTTTTAATTCTTTTCCCGCTGCTCCGGGCGTGGCCCGGGGTGTGGCTGCGTCTCCCCGCGTGTCCCCGCGGCGGGGGCGGCCCGGCCGGAGCGCGGCGCCTCCTCCCGCTCCTTCCGTGCGGAAGTGACGCGCGGGCGGGCGCGCGCGGCGCGGCGGCCATGGGCAGGAAGGAGCGCGGTGAGCGGGGCCGGGGAGCGGCGCGGGCCGGGCCGGGGAGGGGCGACCCCGGGAGGGCTCCTCACAGCTCCTGCTCTGCTCCCAGAGAAGAAGAAGTCCAAGAAGCGCCATTACGATGACGACGAGGACGATGAGGACGAAGGGGCCGGGAAGGAGCCGCAGGAGGCGGTGCCGTCGGCGGCGGGGAAGCAGGTGGAGGAGAGCGGCACCAAGGTGGACGAGTACGGCGCCAAGGACTACCGGCTGCAGATGCCGCTGAAGGGCGACCACAGCTCGCGGCCCCTCTGGGTGGTGCGTGCGGGGCGGCGGGGCCGCTGTGTCCGGGCGGGCGGGATGGCTGCGGGGCCGGGCCCGGGGCGGGCCGGAGGGTGCGGGCGGCAGCCCGGGGCTCGCCCGCTGCGGCGTTTGGCGCGTCCCTGCAGCGCCCGGAGCCCCGGCGGCGCGCAGGGATCGCTCCGGCCCCCGCAGCCTCCGGGCGCGGTCGCGGGCGGGCTGTAGAACGGGAGCAGCTGCAGAGCAGCGCGGCGGCTGGTGACACGGGAGGGATCACTCGCTGCAGCCACACAGCAGCAGGGCTTGTGTGTGGGAGTGAAACGGCTTTGGGACAGGCTGGACTAATCTGTGCTGGTGCCGTTTGTTTTCTCTGCTCTTTGAAAGGGACGTCGGTAAACTTGCCCAAGGTCTGGCCAGTGGTGCAACATCTGGGCTGGTTTTCCAGCCAGAGTCTGCAGGTGCCTGTCACCGAGTGCTGTACAGGCACCTAGTGCTGTGACACCCAAGGGCTGTCATTCATTCATTCATTCATTCATTCAATGTAAAATCAGCAAGGAGTTTTCTTGTTCCAGAAGAATGGGGCTGGAAGCTTGCCTCTATTCAAGCAATTTCTTTAGTATTAAAAGAGAAGGAATACCCCAGCATGTCAGTATGGAAAAACTTTATCGATCTGGGTGTGGTTTGTTCATAGTGCTTTGGAAGGAACATGGACAAATCGATGCCTTGATCATTTTCAGAAGACAAAAGATATGTTGTCTTGTAACTTCGTTATGAGATTCAGTTCCACTAACACTATTGTGCCTTCAGCATTTGTTTTTATTTCTGTAGGCTCCTGATGGCCATATATTTTTGGAAGCCTTTTCTCCAGTTTACAAATATGCACAGGACTTTCTGGTTGCCATTGCTGAGCCTGTGTGCAGACCCACCCATATTCACGAGTACAAGCTGACTGCTTACTCCCTGTACGCTGCTGTGAGTGTGGGCTTACAGACAAGTGACATCACCGAGTATTTGCAGAAACTCAGCAAGACTGGTGTCCCAGATGGGATAATTCAGTTTATCAAGGTAAGGCTATTTTACTGACACTGGAAATACATCTGTTTCTACTAAGGAATTCCTTTTCTGCTCCCTCTGCCTAACTGATTTTTTTTTTAAATCATTCATCACTTTTAACTCTCTTATTCTTCTGTCATTCCTTCAAGAGAACATTATTCTTTTTCTGTCTTTTTGCATATAATATTGCTGTGCACATGCTATTTTCATAATATATCTTTTGTGGGATTTATAAAAGGTTAATTTAAGTATCTGTGTAGATAATTTCAGCCAGTACAACTTGTACATGGGGAAGGTTTCCTCATATTCACTCTGAAGGAAAACTGAGAGTGTGGGAAGCAATCTGTAATAGTGGGGCACTGTAAGACTAGAACACTTATCCTGCAAGTGTGTTCTCACAGTCTTGGAAACAGTTTGAAATTTAATATAAAACATAAGTATCTGTCCCTGATCTCCTGCATGAGATGAACATCTTCTGAAAATACCTTTTCAGCTTTGTTCTGTGAGCATAACAGTAGTGAAAATAAATGTTTTGTGGTGAGGTGCTTCCCCACAAAGACCTAAAGCCATTGCAGTGTTTGGTCTCATGGAATCTCTCTTTTGCATGTTCCTAATGACTTCTCTCTTTGTAGCTGTGCACTGTCAGCTATGGGAAGGTGAAGCTGGTTCTGAAACATAACAGGTAAGTGGCTTCTTCCTCAGCCCTTGTGGCTGGAAACCCTCCAATATACACCTGTGAGTGAGGGGTGCACTCAGGAGCTTTGGAGTCTCACAGATGCCAGCTGAGTGTAACAGCTCTCAGGTATCACTTTTACAGCTTTTGGAAGTATTTAATGTGTTAGGTGTTGAATTGTGTTTGAGTGAAACCTGAGCTAGCACTGATTGTTGTCACATTTTTAAAAGTAGGCTGCAAATTTGATATTGTAGGTTGTTTCTTTATTGCTTGGATTTGCAATATGTCTTAGAGGTTTTCAGATTATCTGGGAAAGATCAGTGGCAAGAGGTGGGTGCTTGTGTCTATGTTGAATCTGATTTGTTTTAAAGCTAGAGGATAATGCTGGAAGGGGCCTGGAGAAGTCAGCACATATTTTAACTGTGATCTCCAACCAGCAGCATCGTTGATGAATCTTCAGGATGCGTTGATTTTAAATTTTTAGGTGTTTGTGTATTGGAGGTTTGGTGTCTTGTCTTTTGGTCTTTTCTGGTGCTATGGACAGGACTTGAAAAGACCATATGTGGCATTTTCACAAACTCACTTCAGTCACAAAACAATTTACTTCACTTATGTGTGACAAATAAGACTTGTATGTGAGAAGTATGTCTGGGCATTTCTGCTGGAGTTTGCCACTTGTGCTAGGTTAGAGAACATTTGACTAAGATGAGGGGATACATGATGCTTTTGGTGTGAGGCATCTTTTAAAAGTTTTTATTGTCATAATGTCTTTATTAGCACCCCAAAGGTTGGGTGCTTGAGAGTGCATGTGGGACAGCTATGCATTTAATCATCTATACCACTCTTCCTGTGAGGTATTCAGTTGATGAGTTCATAAAAATGTTTTCCTTTATTCTTTAATTGTAGGTATTTTGTGGAAAGTACCCACCCTGATGTCATCCAGCAGCTTCTGCAGGACCATGTAATTAAAGAATGTCGCCTGAGAAATGCTGAAGGTGAAGAGACAGAGCTCATCACAGAGACATTCACAAGTAAATCAGCGGTATGTCCAGCCATATTCTAAAATTACTGCAGTGACTGGAGGTAAACTCTTGAGTAGTTTAGAGTTGCTATTGTTTGTTTGTTGTATCAGCTTCATTCTGCCAGCAACAAACTGCCTCTTTAATGAACCCAAATTTGGGGGGAAGAGGAGAGCCAGAGTGTGTCTCTAATGAAAGCTTTGGTCAAAATTCATGTTTCTCATTTCAGATTTCCAAATCCAGTGAAGGTGGCCTTGGTCCATCAACTTCACAGGGAACAGATGCTCAGAATAAGCCAGATGTCCCAGCTGACTTATTTGAGTTTTATGAACAGATGGACAAAGATGAGGAGGAGGAGGAGGAAACGCAGACAGTGTCTTTTGAAGTCAAGCAGGTATGAATATTGCACAGAGGCACATAAGCATGAGAACTTACTAGGAAGTACTGCAGCTCTTTGTTTGGTAGCTGAGATCACTGGAAGTCATTAACATTTCTTTCCTTTTACCTTCCAAAGTTTAGAATGTTAGAGGATGGCAGTCTGGGTGTTGTTCCTTCCCAGCCTGCAGAGCACAGTGCCCACAGGCCAGAGAGGCTCCAGGGACTCAGGGAGGTTCCCATCACGTGTAGCTCAGTATTACTTAGTGTTAGATGAGAATTCAGTGGAAGGCTGCTTTCAGAGACCTTTTTTTTTTTTTTTTTTTTTTTTTCCCTCCTCCTTTTGTATTGTAATTCGTGGTTGCAGAAGAAACTCTTTCTTGGTGGTTCCAGTTTCATCACTTGAGAAGGGGAGCTGGAGGTTGGAGCACAGTCCTTCCTTGACTTTCAGAGTGCTTCTGTAGAACTTCTCAAGTTGATTTTGGACTTGGTGATTCTAATGATGCCTTAATGGAGGGAAAAGGAATTTTTAAAAGAATAACTTAGTAATCATTTTGTTTATTTGAAAAAAGCCAACCCAAATCAGCAGCCTCTTGGTGACTGATTCAGCATGTCATTGTCTTGGAATAACTTCCATACAGGGTATGGAGGTTTTCAGGGTAACAGATGTGCAATTTTGTGTAACATGAAGAGGTTTGGGGTTTTTTTGTGTCTATTACTGAACTCTTTGTTGCAGGATTTTAGGATCTTGTTTAGTCATTGCCAGGTAAGCAGCAATCTGAACTGAATATGTAATTTTCTTCCATCTGCCTAGAGAGCCCTCTCTAATATTAACTGTCCTTCAAAATGTTTAGAGGGGTGGGGTAATCAGAGCTAAGGTTTCTGGAATAAGCCTTAGCTCTTGCAGACTTCAGAAGCATAAAAAATAAATGCACCTTCCGTTCCCTATGTAACCTAGTTGCTTTTAGGGGGAAAAAATTAATTTGGATGTGGAGAATTTGTCAACTGAAGCTTTGTTTCCTCTTCAGGAGATGATTGAAGAACTTCAGAAGCGTTGTATCCATTTGGAGTACCCTTTGCTGGCAGAATATGATTTCAGAAATGATTCTGTGAATCCTGATATCAATATAGATCTGAAACCTACTGCAGTCCTCAGGCCCTATCAAGAGAAAAGCCTGAGGAAGATGTTTGGGAATGGACGAGCCAGGTCTGGTGTTATTGTCTTGCCATGTGGTAAGTTTCTGTGTTGGTACTTAGACAGTTTGTTCTTTATTTGCCTGTAGTAAAGAGAATTCCAAAGATGACAGCTGCCTGGATTTCAGACAGCAGCAGGGACTGTTCTGGTCCCAGTGTGCAGAGTCCTGGTGGTTTTTATTGAGCTGGTGGTGAGGCTGTGCTGAGAGAGAGCTGGGTCACAGAGCTGTTGGTGTCCTGGCAGGGGTTGGGAAGCAGCTGTGGGACCATCACACTGCCACTGGTGCTTTCACTGTGCCCTCTGCCACCTCTGCTCATGTTCCCGTGACATGTCAAGCTGTTGGCATTGGAATTGGTTCCTTGGCTGCAATTAGGGAAACTGGGGGGAGCTGGGAATACAAAGGTGGCATAAAGGGGTGTCCAAGGAAGAAAAGAGCTTATGTGTCCAAGTGCTGGGCAGGGGAGTTTGAGGAAGAAATGAGAAACATTGTGACTAAGACAGCCTACAGAAAACGGGAAAAAGGAGCAAACAGGATATTGTGTGCCAGTGCCCTCAATACTGGGAGAAGAGCATGCACATGGGACATGTCGTAGGGCCTAAGAGTGTGTAAGGGGTACTGGGAGAAGTGTGAAGGATGGGAAGGTTTAAAGCCTTGCTTTGTGGGGGAATGTGAAACTGGCAGACACAGAGGAACAAAGCACCCTTAGGGAAGCTTCCTGTAGTCACCTGTAATTTAACATTCTTTTGAAATTAAAAAGCATTAAAATGATTGCTCCTAATTGTCAAAGCCATCATTTACAATGTTCTTGAGGAAATGCAGTTGCGTCCTGTAGACAATCCAGCTGTATTTTTAAGAAGAGAACACTTGATCTCTTTAAGACTATTGTAGCAAAGGAACAACAAAGAAATCTACCTTTGCATGATCCCGTGTCCTCTCACAGTTTTCCTTTGCACTTTTGTTTTGTTTTCCTCCTACTCCAGAGTGTCTGAGAGATGACTAATGGGTGTCACTCCTCCTGCAGGTGCTGGCAAGTCGCTGGTGGGAGTGACGGCCGCGTGCACCGTGCGCAAGCGCTGCCTGGTGCTGGGCAATTCCGCCGTGTCTGTGGAGCAGTGGAAGGCCCAGTTCAAGATGTGGTCCACCATCGACGACAGCCAGATCTGCCGCTTCACCTCTGATGCCAAAGACAAGCCCATTGGCTGTTCTGTTGCCATCAGCACGTATTCCATGTTAGGGCACACCACAAAACGGTCTTGGGAAGCTGAAAGAGTCATGGAGTGGCTTAAAAGTCAAGAGTGGGGCCTTATGATACTGGATGAAGTCCATACCATTCCTGGTAAGGAGAAGGTGTGCAAACCTTCCGTGTTGCACACGTTGTTCATGTCCTTCTGTTCTTGTAGAAATGGTGTTTTTTCACTGTTCTTATTATTAATGTAGTGAGTAAACCCATGGGCTCAGGGTTTTGAGACATGTAAACTGCCTTGTTCTACCTTTTTTTTTTCCCCTGATACTCTATTGTTTACCTGATCACTGGTTTTCTGAAATCCTTCAAATTAGACACTGTGTTTTCTGTAATAGCAGTGAAAAGTAAAAGTTCCTCCATATAGGTTGATAAAGTGCTCTTAAAATACCTGAATTCCATTTGCATGATTTTGCTGTAGAATTATTTATACAGGAGAGGACTTAATCTGCCTTCTCCTCTTAAATGCAGTGGCACTGCAGGCCAGCTATTGATATCTGAGAGTTACCATAGTGATTAACATCCAGAAATAACTGTTGTCTTTGAAATTGCTATGTAATTGAGATCTGTACTACTGGAAAGCAATAATGTACTATTCAAGTGTCTGTGGAATAATCCTGGCTAAAAAAACCCACCCACAATTCTATTAGCTGTTCTTTCTTATTCTTATTTGAATATATTTTGGGGTCTGCAGAAGTAATGGATTTCAGAAGTAGACCTTGGTGATGAATTGCCATTTTATCAAAGTAGCATAGTGCTGGCACTGTTCTGTCACTTTTGCTCTTGCTTAGTTTTCTAGAAATGAAGCTGTAGCAACTTCTCTATGATCTCTAGCAATACTAAAGATGAGTAATTCTGCCATATCCTGCAAGTCCTGGATGTGGCAGTCAGCCAAGAATCCTTGTGTCATAGTTCTTGCTAGGAAATAATGGAGATCCAAACCATGACATGTAACCTCTGAATATATTAACTTTCTCTTGGGGAATGGGAAATAATAAAGATGCCAGAAGGTTTACTGGGATTTTCAGAGTACAGTTGGCAATGCAAAGTAAAGTGCAGTCACGTGAAGTTTTGCTGTAACACAGATTTGTTAGGAGTGTGTGTGCAATGGGGTACAATTTCCCAATGCTGTGCTTGCCTTATGTTCAGGAATTGATGAAAATGTTCTTTTAAAATTGCAGTTTTTATCTTCTAAAACCATTCAGGAAGGTTAACAAAAAATTTGTCTTGGATTTCTTAGCAAAAATGTTCAGACGTGTGCTCACTATTGTACAAGCTCACTGTAAGCTGGGGCTGACTGCTACCCTGGTCAGAGAAGATGATAAAATCGTGGACCTGAACTTCCTGATTGGACCAAAGCTCTATGAAGCCAACTGGATGGAGCTGCAGAACAGTGGCTACATTGCTAAAGTCCAGTGTGCTGAGGTGATGCTCTGTTTTTTGGTACTATTAGTATTTATTTAGTATGCTTGTCAAGTTGAGAAAGATTCTTGTGTCTCTTATAACAAAGAAGGGTGGTAGAAATTTTAAAACATATAAGAAAACACCTATTTATTTTAAGCCTGGACATAAGAGGGTGAAACTTGAAAACCTAGGACTGGATCTCACCTAGGTTTTTCCAGTATAATGCTGTGACCTCTCTGCTCAGCATATGGGTGAGAGGTAAATGTGGTATCAAAAGAAGTGAAAATCTTTTTTTTTGTTTTCTTTATTTTTTTGTCTCTTGGTTGTGGGGATTTTCTGTCTTTGTTTGCTGGTTTGGGGATTTTTTTTTTTTGTCTTTTTGTTGTTACTGTTGTGGTGGTTTATTTTAAGACTGTCTTGCTAATTTCATGCAGTTCTCCCTAGCTCTGGTACTGGAATAAGAGATGCAGGTCAGCTGTTCTCCTTTTGAACACTATGCAGACTGGACGTTGTAGAAAGAAAAAACCTCACTGTTTTGAACTCATAGAATGCAAGTGAAAGGCACCTAGAAAATAACTGTTGAAGGGAGAGTGACCAGTCCTCATATTCAGATTTGCATTTAGGCACTTAGGTTAGCTCTGCTGTGCAAGCAAAATTCTCATTCCCTGACCTGCCATTTAGTCGTTGACAAATGAAGCATGGGCTATGTTTTGTTCTGAATGATGGGAAAATTCTGCAAGTTTATATTCCTTAGGCCAATGCTTTGAACTAACATTTGATGACTCTACCAAAAGCAAAGAATGAAAAAGCCCAGTGTTGAGTCCAGTATGTGCACAACTGCTTTGCATATTTGTTTGGATTTCTTTAAGGAGTAGCATCATGAATCAACTTGGTTTATTCCCCTCAGCCAGGAAAGGTGTCTGGTTCACCCTTTAAGTGCAGATCTTCCCAGGTGGCTGGAAAGGGCAGTGCTGCTGTCTCATAGGGCAGGTCATGGTTGTTGTAGGTGTTGCTCTTTCTCTGCTCTAAAAGAGAATAAGCAGCACAGTTAAAAAAGTTATGCAAAGTTTAAAAAAAGACAACAAACCTATTCTTTACCTGTTCTTTCAGAGTTTTGTAATTTACAAATAACCTCTTTCTGAGCAGCCATAGTAAGTCTTTGGATTGGAGTGCCTGTCTTGGAAAATATAACAATGAAAATATCATGGAGGTGAGAAGCAGATATTACCTATTTCTTAATCCAGAAGAGAGTGCAAATACAAAATACATGTGTATGCCATGCAGTCAGAAGCATTGAGCAATAGACAAAATTTTTTACTGCAGTCAAATATTCAGTATTTGTATTTCATTGTCACTTTGATGTAATTGTCTTCTGGTTCAAGAGTTCCAAGTCTTTCATGTAGACAACCCACAATAACAACAGAGACTATTCAGTGCATGAAGTTATTTTTAATGTACTCAAAGGGTAATAAAAGCATCACCTGGCATTTAACTCACTGGAGAAAATACTTTGAAACAGAAAATTAGGTCTTATCAGTACAGAACAATTCATGTCATTTAAATAAACTCCTGTAAATTGTCATTAAGATGAATGGTGGTTATGAAAGAGGCTTTTTTCTCTGTGGTAGTTTGTTAATTTCTGTTGTGCAGTGGATATGGGGGAATAACCCATGTACAACAGAGTGAATGTTTCCTAAATTATGTGCCCTGTGGATAGTGTCAGATATTATCAATAGTGTCACTTCATTGGCTTAAACTTCACAATTTTTTCTTTTTTCATGCTAGGAAAAAATAGAAAAAATAAGCCTAGACTTATTGAAGTACTGTGGTTCTTATTTACATAATAGAATTGCTTAGGTATCCTGGGCTGATGTTATTGTCTGTTGAAAACTTCTAATCAATCCTGGTGTTGTGCAAGTTCTAGACTCAATAGCTGTTAAAATAAAGGTCACTCCTTTGTGGATATATGAAGAAAGATGGGTGAATTTGTTCTGTAATGAAGACTAAATGTGTCACAGCTTTCAGAATATGGATGAAAATTACTCTTTTTGGGAAAAAGCTTTGACTGCTGTGAAAGGGAGACTACACAGAGAGTTCATTCCCTTAATTACTGCTTTGTAAGAAGTCGTAGCATTCAGTAAATTATCTAAGTATGAGCATAAAGTAACTATCTTTCAGTCTTGTTCAGTCCCAATTTCTGTCATGGATCTCAATGCCAAAGCATTTTGGAAAAAACAGATTTTAGCAGTGCAGGAGACATCACTGACTGGTGCCTTTCATTTTAGTACAGAAATGACTGTTAAAATCTGTAACCTGCACTATACAGAAAGTCCTAATGCATTACCATCCCCTAATATCTTTTCAATTCCCACTGGGATTAAATAAGTAAATGATGGAATGCTACTTTATGTGTGTGTTTTCTAATTGTAGGTCTGGTGCCCGATGTCACCTGAATTTTACAGAGAATATGTAGCTATTAAAACAAAGAAAAGGATCCTGCTGTACACCATGAACCCAAATAAATTCAGAGCCTGTCAGTTCCTGATTAAGTTTCATGAGCGACGGAATGATAAAATCATCGTCTTTGCTGACAACGTGTTTGCACTGAAGGAATATGCAGTCAGACTTGGGAAGTAAGTGTTCACAGCTTGTGATGGCACTGTCACTTTCCTCCTTCCATGACCATTTCCTTGCAATCTCACAGCTTTCAGTAGTCTTGAATATTTTTTGTAATGATGTAACACCAGTCCTCCTGCATAAAAAGCTCAGGAGGGTATTTTTGGATGGACCTTACTGGCACTGCAGCATGATTTCAGGGTTTGAAGAGTCTCTGTTTAGCATTTGTTTCAGAAAAGTTTACATCCAGAATTTTGTGAAAGATTTAGTATGTTTATTTTATTTTAATTAGTAAAAGCCAGTGGAAAAATGAGGGGCTGTTAGAAATATCACTAGAACTATTTCTTTGGTGGATGGTACCTTCCCCTGTCTCTCTGAGACAAAGGTTTTCAAATATATACTCTGTGGATCTTTCAAGATGTTCTAAGATGCAGGGCCTTCCTCTCCAGGTTCTCAAAAGGTCTTACCCTTGTCTAAAAAAAGTAAGACAATTATTTTGGGATCTGTGCTGTACTAGTGCACTTCCTAGGACTGCAATAATTGTTTAATAAACTGAGAGGTGTTTCTCCCCAGAGCTCCTTGGTTACCTTTAGTGACTGTAACGTGAGTACAGTTACAGGAGGTTGTGCAAACAGGGTTTAATGAGGAGTCAGCATCAGTCTGTTGGTAGGATTTGGGGAGATTCTCAGAGAGAGTTTGTCAGGATCGAGCATAGAATTACTACAAAACATAACCATGTAAACTGGCCTCATCCTCTCTTTGACAAACCCAAATAATGCCTTGCTTGCTGGAAGCTGTGGGGCATTTTGATGGTGTATGATTTAATGTCTAGGAATGTCAGCAGTACTCCTTAGCAAAACCACAAACAAGCCTTACACTTTCCAAATTTCATGATCAGTTCTGACTGCAGTTTAAGGGGCTGTGTTATGCTGGCAGGTCAAATAGCAAGCAGAGCTAATGGTGCTGGATGAATTCTAACACCCGTGGTCTCTTTCATCATTTTTCTAATCTGTCTGGACAGAGATTAGCTGTAATGATGCCTCTGGAATGTCTCTAGCAGTGTTCAGTGCACCACAAAGCCTTTAGCTGGGAGGTGGGGGATGCTACAGAGCACTGCAGTTCTAAGTGGGGTAGGTGCTGTGGAAGCATGGCAGGAAAAAGAGCTGACAAAATAGTAGGTGGCCTCTTTTTATATTCTGGACTGACTTCTGTGTTTCTCACATCATTTATGGAGCTCCAGGTTATCCAGTTCTTGGAAAGAAAGGAGGCTTGCAGTGCCTGACAAAGGTGAGGGAGCCTTTGCTTTAAGCAGAGAGTTTTGTGTCAGTTTGCTGTGAGCTGGCTAAACCTGTCAGTTGGTGCAGGGCAGGAATCCCATGTGTGCAGCCAGAGCAGCCCTGGGTGCAGCAGGAGGCTGTGGCTGTGTGCCCAGCAGGGGCTCAGCTCCCCTGCCCTTCTCATGCCTGGCAGGCTGGGTGGGCTCCCACACGGGGGGAGGTGGCCACGGCCCGGCCCCTCTGCTGGCTCCTCCCTTAACCCCCTTGCCCTTGCTGGTGGGGAACCATCTGGGAAAGACCATGCACATGACAGCAAATATTTTGGCTGCAATTTTTGGGGCCAGAAAATCCAAATTTGCTTGGCTGACTTTCCCTCTGTCATGAGTCTGTCATCCAGTTAGCATAGCTCATGTACTGATGGGTTTTACTGGTGTTAGGAATATGTTTAAATCACTGTTTCTCAAGGACTGTGCCTCTGTGGTTTTGTCATTTATGTCAGTTAATGGGAGAGGAGTCTGTCTTTGCAGATGTCTTTTTGAAGTGATGAAAATGAGTCATTAAAAAAAGAATCCATTTAGTACTTAATGTTTTAGATTTAGAAAAGTACTTAGGAATGCCAGTGAATCACTGTCAAGTAGGATCTGGGCAAGTTAAAATGAAGGATTGATAGCCAGGAGTTCAGGATTATTCTGTTCTTAATACAAAATGTGTTTGAATGCCTTCTTAGTGGTCTTTAGAAAAGGAAGGCTCAAAAATGCTTTAGTTTGAGTTTAAATCTGCCATTTAACTTCGCAATTTAAATACTATATGAAATTTAAAATAAGATATTACTGAATGCTATTAATTGAATAATGAAGGTATTTTTTCAGAGTTGACTCATTTGTCACTTTCATTTTTTAACTGTTTTTTTTCTAAAAGTCTGTTTAAATACACTAAATAGAAGAATTAGATTAGAGATGACTAGGACTGTTTGGTAGGAAACCCTGGAATAAAGTTTGTAGTACAGAAAGCAAGACGAGCTGGTGCACAGGGATTAGTAGATAAGAACAGAACACCTTAGTCTTAAGCACTGCCATGATTATGTTCAGCTGCCACTCATGTATATGCAATATTAAATGGAAAATTGGAGCTTGGTTCCCTGTGTTAGAAACAATTTATGGAAATGTGTACAAAGCAGTAATTGGGAAACTTAACTCCTATTGTTTGGAGATGCTTGGTAACCAGCGTTTGGAAAAGTAATGCAACAGATGACAAAGCTGTGGCAGTGCTATCCTGCATGCAGTTCACTGTTTTTGCATGGGCTTTTCTCTTTATAGCTTTTTGGTTTTTAACTATGCTTAGGCAGAAATAAAACAGCCAGACCCTGGAAAATTCATAGCAGTCCAAGTTACTCATGAGTCTGTGAGTGGCTGAGAGTTTGTGTGAGCCTTCAGGTTTGAGGCATTAAACGTTCTGTGTAATTCATTGGCAAACATTAGAAACCATAGGTGAAATGCCACTGTGAGCTGCTCATGAAATGTTTGAGGCTTTTTTTTTCCTCATTTCAGTAGTCCCAGAAGGTATTAGAAGGAGCAAGAGGTTAGCTTTAAAAGCAAAAATAATTTTCCCATAACAATACCCAGCAGCCCCTTTGTGACACCCAGTGTATCCTTGATAAAGAAGCCTGTATTTTCAAATGTTTAAATAGAAAGCAAAGGTTGCAGCTGTAAATGTGCTAACTCAGTACATTTGAGGAAAAAAATCTCTTTAACAGCTGCCTTCAGTCTTTCATGTAGGCTTAGCAAATGTATTCAGTCTGTTGATATACAGCTTCATTGGTGCACGTAATTGCAAAACATTTGTAACTGTCAGAATTTCTTTCTGGCTGACTGGGTTGCTGCAGAGGGTTCCACAAACCCCTGGGCAGCTGGCATGAAGAGCCAAACAAGCTAAAAGTAAACTGAAATCTGTACCAAAACCTCGTTTGTTTTCTTATCTGCTCAAATGTGTCCTGTACTCCCTGCCATGGTGCCTCACAAGAAATGAGAGAGAAATCTTGAATTTATTTCATTTGTATATGTTATGTTCTTTTCAGACCCTATATCTATGGTCCTACTGCACAAGGAGAAAGAATGCAAATTCTACAAAACTTCAAGCACAATCCAAAAATCAACACTATTTTCATTTCCAAGGTGAGGGGGTACATTTGCTGTTCTTGTGCCTATCTTTGGAGTGAACCTTGAGAGCCAGTTGCATGTGCATGGTGTGCAAAGACAGCTCACAAAGACAGCTGTGCTTTGTGTTTAGTGTTGGCTGGGGAAATGTGGAAATGAGAGATTGCCCAGAGGATTCTGCTCTGTTGCAGGTAGGGGACACATCCTTTGATCTGCCAGAAGCCAATGTCCTCATTCAGATCTCATCCCATGGTGGGTCACGAAGGCAGGAGGCTCAAAGGCTGGGACGAGTGCTGAGAGCCAAAAAAGGTAAAGGAGGTGGTGGTTGGGCTCTGGGCCTTGCATCCTGGCAGCTTAGAGCAGGAGAAACTGCATGCTCATGAGGTTTCTTTATACTGTCCTTGCATTATGTTTTAGTCAGAGAATATACCTATATACCTGTGAATAAAAATAGGTCTGATGAGAACTTCTAAAGGGCAAAAAAGTCTGAAAGGAAATTGACTTTCTGTTCTTTGGAAGTTCTTTCACTTTTCATTCCTTGATATTTTCTTCATTTTTTTGATTCTTATGAAGAATCATACTATTATTCTAAGAAGCAAGCCTCTAGAAATCACATTTTTGATACTGTGGATCACTTGCTTTTAAAAACTGGATTTGGGTTTTGACTAGTGTGCTTTTGTAAAACATGGCCAAAGGAATTATTTTTGTTTAGAACAAAATATTTTATTTAGATATTTAAATACTTATTTTTTTTTTTATATTCTAAAAATATTTAGAACAAAGTATTTTACTCTTAAAATACTTTCTACTCAGACTTAAGCTCTGCATACACTTATTTTATGTGCAGTTTGTGCTTGTTACAGGTAAGGCTTTGTTTGAAATTGCAAACAAAACCCATGTTAGTGAATTGACAAAGTCTTATTGAAACTGTGGGTTTACAAAATGAACCTTATTACCAGGGTATCACACCTTAAGGACTGTAAGTGTCAAAAAAATTTATATACAGCCTGGCATACACTAGTCTTCAGACAGTACTTTGAATTCTTAGCTAAGTATCTTAAATCTTTTTAAATCAAAAAACACTGCAAACTCTAGCTCACATGGATAAAACTTTTCCTTTGTCTTTTTCTGTTTAACTTTTTTGACATGCATGTGCAGTCCTTGTTCTTGACATTTCACTTCTTGACATAATAGACTTTAAAAAAAAAAACTTTCACCTTGCCTAGCAGAATAAAGCAGCAGATTCTTCTCACCTGTGTGATTGAGTTAGTCTATGTTTCCTTTTCTGTTTTTATCTTTTCTCCTATCCTCAAGCTATTAAGAACAAAAGTAGGAATTTCCATGCTGTGTCAATCAATTTATGCAAGCTCTGGGTGCAGCTAAGCAATGTAAATAATTTTTATGGGGACAAGTTACTTAAGCACTTGTTTTCAGTACTTATTCCTTGGTTGGTCTTTGTTGCAGTGTTCCAAATGAAACTGATCACTGAGTGCTTTTTGTCTCCTAGGCATGGTTGCAGAGGAATACAATGCCTTTTTTTATTCCCTTGTATCCCAAGACACTCAGGAAATGGCATATTCAACAAAACGGCAACGGTTTCTTGTAGATCAAGGTTATAGCTTCAAGGTAATTTCTCCTTTCTATTTATTTTGCTTGAGGCCCAATAATGTAATTTTCATATTGTTTAATGTTAGTATTTGGTCCAGTACTTGAAAATTCCAATTGTGGAATGCATTAATGAATGTTTTTCTTGCAAGTGAGAGCTGCTCCAGTATTGTTTTATCATCTATATTATTGTGAGGGCAGATACAAGTAGCTTTGTACAGCTTTGAGAAAGGGAAGTGTTGTAACTTCAAACCAGGCACCCTGCAGAGTGCAGTGCATGTCCCTTCACGGCTGGTTTATGTTTGTGCTGTTCACTTGTCCATCTGGCACTGCATAAAGCAGTGTTGGGTCTTGTCAGAGTGGGCAGCAGCAATTCAGACAACTTGCAAAGCTTAAGAAGTGACAATTTCCAAAGAGCTCCAGTCTTAGACCAATATTTCACTATGTCATCTTCCAAACATAACCAAAGGTCCTCTGTATTATAGATTTCATGGTGTATCTCGTTTATTTTTCTTTAAATGCATGGATTGCCCTGTAGGCTCATCTGTTAAACTGTAAAGGCAGCAGAGTATCATTGTAGCTCTTGGGTTTAGGTAAATTATTCCTTTGAAAAACTGGATCTTACTGCTCTGATTAGAAGCCTTCCCAATGAGAAGCAGTGCTAAGGAGAATTAAAAATAAGATTCCCACATCTGGCTGTTCAAGAGCTTGTCTGTGTGAGGCACCAGTATGGGACATCCCCTTGAACTGCTGGGCTGGAGCAAATCACTGCTCTGGAAAGAGCAACCCATTAAAGAGCTCTTTAGAAACAGACCTGTCATGGTCTTTTTAGGTGAAAGCTTTGTTTCCCTTTGTAGTGAATGTGTTTCAACAAACTTGTAGATCAGTACTAAGCTGCAGTTAATTACAGCAAATGCATCTGTGTGGCTATAGCAAGCCACAAGATTAGAGCAATCCCTTTACTTATATTTGAATGCCCTGGATTCTAGAACTAAGAAAGAGGTTAAAATAGAGGGATTTCATTTTGCAAGGAAGGAGCTCTTAGTCCTAGGAGCTTTGGTGTAATGTGGGACAAAAGCAGTGCAAGTGGCCAGCTGAGTATCTGGAGCAACATTTTTGCTGACCAGTACTGGAATGTTCTTTATTTGCAGATTAGAAACAAAACATTAGAATATCTATTTTCTTCTGTTTGCCAGACTTAGTCATAGCTGGCATCAAAGAATAATAGGGCTGAAAGAAATTTCAAAAAAAACATCTATTGTGTTTCTTCATTCCAAGCAAGGATGAACTATGTGTATGCCATTCCCAGTAGATAGCTGCTTTCTTAGTATTCCAAATATGGAGATTCTACCTCTTCTTTTGGTAATTATTTCAGTGGTAATGTCCTGTCCTTCAGAATTTGTGCTCCTAAATAACTAAAAATTCATTACTAGTTTAAAAGAGTAACAGTTTTCACTTTTTGTCTAGGACTTACTTTTTTCTTCTTGCCATCTCTCAACAGCTTCATTCTCTGCCTTTCATCAAAAAGAGAAATGGAGTAATAGGTTTTTGCTAAATCCACTTATCTTGTCTTTGCTTCTTAAATATCAGCCTTATTACATACAATTCACTGTTTGGAGTATACTACTAGCTGGTTTGTTTGTTGTTTAGTTGTTTTTTTTTTTTTGTTAGCTAACCAGTTGCCCTTGCTACTGAATTGTATTTTTATTTAGAGACCAAACGTAGACATACTAAATTTTAAACCAGTAGCAGGAGAATTCTGTATATTAAAGAATTGGGGGTAACTTTTAAACAGAACATCAGTTGAACAGCTTAAAAGATGATGCAGTGGGAATTCTTTCCATTCTATGAATCATGCTAGCAATGTTTTGCAGACAGAGCTGGAAACAGGCAAATTCAATTTAAAATGGATTTTTGTGACTCCTTTTTCTTCATTTTTGAGATGACCATAGCACATACCCTCCTAAATAAACAAGGAGTATCATAATGTTCCTTTAGCCATGTAGGACTGATTCCTTCCATGAATAGATTTTCAGGCTTGGATATTTTCTCAGGAAAACATCCTTTTTCAAACTGGAAATTCCCACAAATAAGAGCACACAGCATTGATTATTCATTCCAGTGTTTCCCTATCCCATTTTTTAAAACTGTACCTGGCAGCTGATATGGATTTCTTTTACCTTAAACTTTATTTACAGTGTTTCTGTGATCTGCTCCATCACAGACTGCTGAGGTAATTAGTTTCTAATTGTATTGACTCAAGTGGTAAGCAGAAAAGATGAGGAGGAACAACATTGTATTATCAGTGGTTGAATTAAAATGTCTTTCTCAAAGTCTTGTCAAGTTTGCAACAGTGGGAAAACTGATTGTAATGTATAAGCACAGGCTTGCAAAAAGCATTTAACTACAGGCAAAATCTTGTGAAATTTTGAAAATACCTCTGGTTGAGAAAGTAAGCTGCCTGTTGCAAAACTTTATAACAGAAGCTTGAGATCTTTTCAGTTCTTCAGAAGAGGAGGTTTGTCAGCTGATGGAGCCCATGGCACTGCATTGCCAGTAGGGCTGGCACACATGCCCTGCACCCACAGTTACCAGAGGAGTTACTGAGAACTCCAAGGAGAACAAACCTGAAGTTATCCAGTGTTTAAGTACTCAAAGTCTGGAAGAGTCCTTTGCTTTGTGGCTGATGCTCTGTTGCAGGTTGCTGCACTGTCTCACAACAGCTGTATATCTCAGTTAGTTAGGTTTTTTTCCATTGTCCTAAGTGCTTCTTGCTAAAATTCAAAGTCTCTGCAGGGGTAGTGGATTCTTTTTGTTAAATATAAAATACTGGTTCTTAAACTAGGCAAATCTAGAGTGTACAGCATGACACTAATGTTGCAGTAAGTTGAATATATATCTAAATTATATGTGCTTTGGTCAGGTTCTTGGTCAAGCTGGTATAAACAGTGTTTAGTTTACATGCTCTGTCCAGAGCTTTTCTTTCTTCTTTTCAATTTTTTTCCCCCACAAAGATTTGTCTTATGCATTTCCAGCTAGAATATAAAAGAGATGTGTGCATGTGCATGTACATCACTTAGCAATATTTTGTATGTATCTGTGCTATCTGTAGTGTGAGGTTGTTCCAGTTATTAATGAAAGTTGAAGGCAATTCCAACAGGATATGGAATCAAATACTTGTCTTGGTTTTGATTAGCTAACAGTGAGGAGGAAGAGCCCTCACCTTGTAATGTGCTCTGTTTCTTAGGTGATCACAAAGCTGGCAGGCATGGAAGAAGAAGAACTTTCATTTTCTACCAAAGAAGAACAGCAGCAGCTTCTCCAGAAAGTCCTGCAAGCATCTGACCTGGATGCTGAGGAAGAAGTAGTTGCTGGAGAATATGGTTCAAAGTCAGCTCAGGTAATGAAGAATTATTTGAAAAGAATGACCACAGGGACAGAACTGGACCATTTTATTTCCATCCAGTTCTAAATGTGATGTTATTGATGGCCTGGTATCTTTGTGAAATGTTAGAGAATAGATTTATTTTTTTAATCTGCATTAGCCTTTAGCTATTGGAATAATTCCTTTGTTGGGCACTCAGAAGAAATTAGACATGGAATTTATGTCCTTCTCCGTCATATTTGAAGGAGAAGGTAACAGATCTATTGTTACAGATTTTGAAGTAAATCTTCTAAATCCCATGGAATGAAGGTATTTTTCAGCCTCTGATCCCACAGTAAGCACTGTGCTCCTTGTACCTGCAGGTGTCCCGTCGTGCAGGCACCATGAGCTCCATGTCTGGAGCAGATGACACCGTTTACATGGAATACCACTCCTCACGGAGCAAGGCGTCTGCAAACAAGCACATCCACCCCCTGTTCAAACGCTTCCGCAAGTGACTCCTTCACAGGGGCCTCCTGCTCAAACTGTGCATCCAAGTGCTTGTTCCTGCAGTGGAAATTTATCACAGGACCTTTAAAAGACCCTTTTCTATGTATCTGTATAGCCACATATTTACTTACTGATTATGTGCTCTCATAGGTGAATGGGAAAGCAAAGAAGGACCTAAATCTCACCATGAAAATATTTTTAGGAACTTTAAGATACAAATATGTCACAGCACATACTTTCTTGTGTGGCACTGTGCTCCTAGTCTTGTGCCCTCATTTCCTCATGGCCAGAAGGCAGAAGCCTATTGGCCACTTCGTTCAAGAGAAGTACTTGTCTGGTTTTCAGGGTAATTAATAGATTTTATTTTTATCAGCTGAAGATGCTTTTTCAGAAGAGACCTGAAAAGGTTTTGTAAATAAAGTTTGTACTGATGTTTGAAATATTATTTATCTGATTCTTGTGTCTGCTCAACAATATACTGTTCTTCAAAATGCTTAAATAAAATCATTCAGTGAACTGAACAAATCCTGGGAGGAGCACTTTACATTATATTTTTTAACTGAGAGCTAATTTATACTTGTGACTTTACCTATATTAAAATTCTTTACCTATATTAAAATCGGTCAGAAATACTTTAAAGTTTAAAGACAAGAAGAAAAAAGAACTGTCTCCAAAGTAAACTCAAGGAAAGCATTAGTAATAAATACAAATGAATTCTGTGATCGTTCTTCTATTTTTGCTTGCTACTGTTGAGAAGTTGCTCAAATAAAAGCTGTTTCTCATTATTTATATTATATTTATTAACCATGCAATAAAACCTTCATAACTGCTAAACAGTGCACTGTCACCACATAAGTTATTACTGAATCAAAAAAGCATTTTGACTTCTCACAAGGTGAGTTGGAAGAATGTGTGCAAGAAAGATTCCTGAGTTTGTTTTTTTTAAACAAAGACTGCATTGTAATTCTAGAAAATGACAGGAGAAATGGCAGTGGTTTGTGGCAGAAGAATGCTTTTTAATTAACATCTGCTTAATAATGTAACACGCTACTTTTGTTGTATTAAGAGGTGTTATTTTGCTGATTGTTTATAGAGCTTTAGGAACAATATCTGTTGGTTGAAAATAGGTTGGTATAAAGGTTTACCTTACTGGAAGGAGCATGCATGGTACAGCTATTCTGGTATGACAAATGTGCTTCAGAAGAATGCTGAATTCTGTTTCTTACTAGCATGAATTCACAAAATAATGGAAACATTTAATAATTGAGAACAGATGATGCTTGGTTTTGGTCTCTATCAGAATCAGGTAATTTTTAAAAAGGAAACTGATCTGCTTCAGTTTAAACTTTGTTTAGGCTCTGAGCCCTACCCTGTAACACTTGATTCTTTCTCTTGTGCTGTGTCTTCTGCCTCACGACCTGGAACCAGCCATGGCAGTGCTTGAGTGGCTTATACAGAAAAGATAATTGTTCAGTATTCTGGTGCTGATTTCCTCTCTCCAGTTTGAAGTGCTATTTACTTCTAATAGTAGTTTGGACCAGCTCTAATGGCAACAGTAGCAAACTGGTAATTTAGTGTAATGGGAAGGACCTGTGACAGAGGTTTAGAGCAAGTCAGGCAGTGTCCTTCTGCATAATTCTCTCTTTAAAAGCTTTATGAATTCCTTTGAAACTAAACTACTCTTCGCCCTTCATAAACTTAAAAAAAACCCACAACAACATACCAAATGCAAATGGCTTAATACTGATTGCTGTAATTGTGGAAATCACTAGTAGTAGCTGGATTTAGGACTGCTGCAGTTCATGTGTAGTAAATTATGACTAATGATCTCACTCCTCTAAGTAATGTCTGTGTGGGATGTAGTACATTGTGCATCAAGTAAAGCACAATAATTTTATGAGGTATGAATGACTCCATGCATCAGTGATAGCATCTTGGTATTCCAACTTTAGAATTCATTATGTTGATAAGATTAAGTGTGGTAATTACTGCCTGCTGTTACTCCAGGCTGTAGCAGCAAGTGTCAGACTGGTGCATTTACTCACTACAGCTGAGCTGCTGCAGCAGCTGTACCATAACAGCGTTGGGCAGGTGGGTCACTGAGGAACTGCACTCTGGCAATGCACCCGAGGGTCACAGACAGCTCCAGATCTGTAATCCCAGCCCTCTAGGAAACTAAATTGTCCACAGAAGAACAGATAGTGTGGCAGAACTGTGATTCAGATTATGAGTGATGCCAGAGGCAGGTGAACTCAGGGGTAAGTAAATTATTTCTTGGAAGTCTGTGGATAGAGGAGGTGTGATTTTCTTGGATGTCATTCAGATTTCCTTGCTGGAAGAAAAGCTTTTTCTCTGCTCCTTGGCCCCATCCTTGCTCCAGATTCCATACTGAGGAGACTTAATCTTCTTCAGGAATTGTGTTTTTTAATATTTGCTGCTTGTGTGTCTGATAGGATACAATACTGAAGCTTCTGTTTATGTGTCCTTCCTTCTTGTGGCAAACCAAGTGTCCATATGAAGATGTTAATGCTTGAAGGGTGCTGCTGTTACTCATTAAAATGGCATTCTAGACTAAAAGGGCACAGTGATCATGGGGTGGCAATTTCAGTGTTGCAGCTCACCAAAACACCCAGCTTCTGTTTCCCTGTCTCCTTTATGCCCTCCTGATGGTAATTTTTTGTAATGCCATATTCTCCTCTATGTGTTCAAAAACTCTAGACTTCAAGGCAAGTAGTTCTCAGTATAACTTAGTTTTGTATGCCCTAGGAGGCAGAGGGCAAGGATCTAAATCTAAAAGAAGTTTGCAAGTAGAGCTAAATTCTTTACAGTTGATTCATGGGGTTTTTATTAAAGGCTGAACAGTAAGTCACAGCGGCATTGGCTTGCTTGTTCTGCTTTAAATACCTTCTTTTTGTACAATTTTCAAATAGTATTTAGCCTGTGAAGTACAAATTTGTCCTGTTTTCAGGAAAAGACAGGAATTTAAAAAGCATTTAAAATTCCAAAGAAGTAACTTCACAACTTGAAAGGATCTTTCAAAAGATGGCTTTGAGGACAGTCAGAAAAGGCAAAAATTATGACTATCTGTATGGCTTTTTTAGTGAAAAAGTTTTAAACTACACCGAAAATTTTTGTTTACATTTCTGACATTGCAGCCCTTTTTTCAGCTTTTCTTTGCAAATGTTCTGAAAAACATATCTGTGTAGTCTTGGGCAAAATTAAATGCCTCCTATCAAATCTCTGTTATGTCCATAAATTATAAAAGATTTATACTTGTAGCTATTTCACCAGTTATGTACAACATACAGTACCATATTTATTATACTGGATATCATAAAATTATGTTCAAATAATTACAAACCAGATATAGCCAAGACTGTTGAAAGGTGAGAATAATTGAAAGAAAACAGAATTCCTGGTAAGATGATAATGTAACCATTGACTCTGAATATCAGTGTTATTGACACAAAGAGCTTGGATTGAACTTTGACAAAGTTCATGCAAAGAGGAGGGCAAGTTTAAATTGGATTTAGAAATAACTAAATGAAGGTACCAAAGTACAATTAATCAGACCATTGGGGGGTCTAGACTGAGAGAACAGCAGGACTGTGGGTTTGAAGACAGATTATCCAAAAATAATACATAATCTAAATTATCAATAAGCCAAGTTTAGTTTATACTGTGATCCTGTTACATAGCAAAAGTTAACTAAAACTGAAGCATGTCTGCTGTGAAGGGGCATGTGCTCCAACTTGTTTGAAATAACAGAAGTCCCAACTGACTTGTTACATAAAACATATTTTCAGACTCCAAGGACCAACAGGCTAGGACAAACATAATTGTTTAAATTTAAAGAACTCTGAGTGTGTTTCCGAGTCAATGTTAAGATGTTTGATAAATATATATACTGGTAGGTTGTACAAGTAGGAGAAAATATTTATCTTTTAAGTCACATAAACGTGTTTTGGTTGGCTTGTGCTGATGGCATAACTCCTCCCCTCTTTATGGCTTAGTGGCTTTATGTGGATTGGAAGGAGGTTTTGTATAATGGCTACAATACTCATCATTATTCCTGGGAACTCTGTGGCACTCCTACTGGGCTTCTGTTACCTGAAACAAGTCTGTGCTCATATTTGGGAAGGAAATGGGACTGGACAATGCCAACCTCTCCACCACTTTAGGTTGCCTTCTAAACCTTCGCCCCTCTGCTGATCTTTCAAATGTTTGTTGCCTCCTCTCCTTTACTCTTCCTTTCTCTTTTTCAAGTCTATTCTAGGGAACTCATTTCACTTTCATCTGTCTCTTGACATGTAAATTTTGGTGTTTACTGATAATGTTGACTACTGAACATTCTGTAGTTTGCAAGTTTGACCTCCAACTCATATTGTGCAGTAGTAAGGATGTGAAGTGTGTCAGTAAAGCAGGAAAATTAATGGCACAAATGTACACTAAAACTCTAATTTGAAAGTCAAACAGAACCTTGCATTATGATCTGGCACAGCAAAGAGAAGGGAATGGTTTAATTACACATTTCATGTTGTGGTAGCCCACATGTATTCACTCACATTCATAAATATTCCCTTCCTATATTCAGCTATTGAACCACCTTACAATTTGGCTCTTGCTGTCTGGAGTATTCTTTTTGTACAGTTTACATGGAAAAAGAAACTTGTATCTGCACTGATGGGTTGTTATGGTATTACTGATAATTATTGTGGAACAATGTTTTAATGGTGCACCACAGCTGCATCTATTAGTGACTCTGAATTTCTACTCCCTCTGGCAAACTGCCTAGAAATATCTATTATTTATAAATATTTTTGGCCCACTGATCATCAGACCTACCTCTGGGCCACTCACCTGCATTACAAAAAAATTGTTTCTGTGGATGTCAATCCATTAAATTCTTTGTGTGCAAGGAAGGTGTTCTATACAGATTTATATAATGGCACCTTTACACCCCTTTAAGTCCTTCTATTATATCTAAGAAATTTGGCAATTTTCATCATTAATGCATTGCCACTTTGTGCTTTCTTAACTTATTTTTTCTGTTACACTCTGCCAGTGACTATAATATACTCTGGAAATTCTTCAGGATGGTGGTTTTGGCTTTGCTTATCAAACACTGATATTTCCTCGTAATAAAATTACAAGATGGTAAGCAGTAATGGAGTTTCTCACAGACACTCCTGGGTCAGGACTCTTCTAAAATGGCACATTCCACTCTCTCTTTAAAACTAGACCAAGTACAAATACCTATTCAAAATTAATTTTATACATTGGGGTTGTTTTTTGGTGGGGGTTTGGGATTTTTCTTTCAGTGATTTTTTTTTTTTACAGTAATAAAATCTGCACGTGACTAATGAAATAAACTTTTTCAGACCTCACACTGCTGAGTATAATACTAAAAACCAGCAACAGTCTATGCAGACAGCAGAGAATGCATCCAGTTCCTCAGGAGCTGTAGCACAATGCATTGCTACAATCTTTTTGTGAATTTGGCTCTACTATAATTGCTGATGCACATATAAACTTGATAAAGCTGGTAATCACAGAATGTTTGACTGGTATTAAAAATTTGCTGAGGTTTGGCAGTAATGAGATCTGAAAGGCTGCAGCTGTTTTACAGGCTGCACCAGGTGAGCTCCCTGTTTCACTGAAATGGCAGGTTCTCTGTTTTTATATGTTGGTTTTTCATATGGGGTCTGTGTTTCGGACCATTTTATTGCAAACAAACAGAAATCTAACAATAAGGAAACTGAGAAGAAACTGAGTGCAGGTGGGGTTATACAACATAGTTCCTATGCTGGGACTACTGCCACCTCCAGAAATTCCCCAGAAGAAAAGCAGGTACTGTTCTGGTGAAGTTCTGAAGCTTTTTCAAATATCCTGGCTAGAAACAATGTGTCCTACAATGATTTTCATGGAAAGGGGGTAACAGGAGAAAACAACAGAGAATTCCAAAAATGAGAATTGGAAAAACATACATCCAGAGAAAGCTACTTGCCAGTTGCAAAGCTGTAACAGCATTATGTATCTAAGTTTATCTCACTAGCATATTAGTAGCAGTGGATGCTTTACCTTAACCACTTATGACTTCAAACTAAAAAGAAAAAAAATCAACCATACTGATAGCTGTGAGCAGGAGTTTCTAGGAAGGGTGCACATATTCCCTCCAGCAATCTAGAAATGACTATGTTAATATTAAATGTTGGTGTAACAGTCTCTCTTCAAGCATCTTTAGATAAATACCAGAGAAATAATGTAGCTACACTACACAGAAATGTAGGAAGGAAAACTTCAGAGGTTCCCTGATGATATTCTCAAACCTGTTCTTGCAAAGCTCAGTGACAGCAAGTATGTAATGTCCTGTGATGCTTTGGCTACCTGAAAAAGTAATCAAGAAATCTGTACCTGCAAACTAAGCCCATTATCTTCTTTCTTCTCTCTGACATTCACCTATTTTTTAACATTTTAACAAAAGATGTACACTGTTGTCATGGTTGTGGTAGTCATATTTCCCAGATGAAGTAAGTCTATCAACCTTTTCAAGTAGTTTTTAAAAACATTCTCTTTTTTTTTTTTTCCTGTTGCTCTTCTCTGGACCCTTTCAAGTATGATGAAGTCAATTTCAAAGACCTGATTTTAGCTTAAACTAACACGTACTTTAATAGATCTTATTCCTGTAATATTTACTGCTGTATCCATAAAGACTGATGTACCTAACTTCAGAGTTGTTTTAGCAGAGTTATCAGTGCCCAAAGTAAGCATGTACACAGAGATTAATAAGAGTACAGCCTAAAAAATCTAAGTGAAGACAAATAAGGAAAACAAAAGCTAACAATTTTGACACTGGATTACTAGATTTACTCTTCCATCAGTTTATTCATAATTCTGTTCTAGAAATGTGGGTCTTCCTTGAGATTTTCCTCTGTCCTCAAATTTTATCTGAGTATCTGATTCCCTTAAAAACCAAGTTAGTGGCTTCCACATAATTTCTGAAACAAATCAACATTTTACAGATAATCATTAATGCCTTCGAAATTATACAGAGATACATATGAAAATAACACAAATACTTTTTAAATTCTGCAGATTTCTACAAAAGTTGACACAAGCCACCTATGAAGTGTATCCTGTCCAAAAGATAAATGGTTCTGCAATACAAATAACATCTCTCAATACTGTAATTTACAGGATTGTTTTTTGGTAAGGTTACTGTATAAGACCAGTGCTGCTTACATGTGGATGCACAAGTGTATTTCATACATCTTACCGGATAATGAAGGGTTCTAAGAGAACTTCTTGCAGAAAATACACTATTTTCTAACATAGGAATGAATTAATGCCACAGAAAAAAATAGGCCTAATCCTGCTTTTTTAAAATAGAAGAAAGCTGGGGTGAGCTTTTCACCAAACTAATGGGTGAAAGAGGCAAAAGCTGGACCTCGGCTGCATGTAAAATGGGTAAATTTATCTGATTTGAATTATACAAAATAATAGGTTCGTTCTATTCAAGTCTCATCCCAGACCCACCCCCCTTTTCCAGCCCTAGGGGAGGGAGCGTTAAATAATGGTCTGTGTAAACTGATGCTCATGCAGTAAGACTTTGGAGAAGTGCTGCTTGTACAAGTTAAAGCAGGCACTGAAGAAAGAGCAACCAAATAAAAAGCAGCTTCAGGAGCAAAGTGGACCCTCCCGAAATTAAAAGACATGTCCTTCTTCAGCAGAGTTTTGACGATGAAATGCAAGCAGACACTTGAATGTGAGAGGACTTACTTTTACCAGGCGGTTTTTGGCAGCGGCAGCAGGTCCGCCGGGCAGCCGCGGCCGTGCAGCAGCCAGGCGCTGGCGGTGCGGAGCCGCCCGCGGGCGGCGGCGGCGAACAAAGGCGAGGGGCGCGGAGCGGAGCTGCTGGAGCCCCCCCGGCAGCGCCTGGGCAGGGTGAAGAGCCTGCACGAAATGCCCGGACCCAACACCCTCTACAACCTCTACGAGTTCTTCTGGAAGGACGGCTTCGGCCGCATTCATGAAATCCAGGTACAGCTCCCTCGGCTACTTCATGCTTTAACCGCGCCAGGATTACTTTTAGTAAAACCTTTGCTTTAGTCCCCTCGTAAGGCGCTGGTGAACGGCCGGGTTAGCCGCACCGCAGCTGGGCATCCCGCTGGGGATCCCGGGTTTCGGGGGATCCCCGCTCCAATTCCCGCAGCACCGGAGGCTCCGGCGGGTTTGTTTCGCAGGGGATCCCACGATCCCGGTCCCCGTGCCCCGGCGCCCGCCAGCGCTCCCTGCGCATCTTTGTGCGCGCTTTGAACCGCTGGGGAGGTGCCTCAAACTGGGGAAAAAAAAAAAAAAAACAAGGAAAAGGAAAAAAAAAAAAGTACTTTTAACTGTTTTATTTTAAACTGGGCTGTTTCACAAGCTTGCAGACGGCTTATTTTTGGCGGGCACGGCTGGGAAGCGTGGGCTTCCCCGGGCTCTCAGACCGCAGCAGCGGCACCGGGGCCGCCCCAGCCCCGCCGCGCCTGAGGCCGCTGCCCTTCCCTCAGCCCGGCCCGGCGCTGCTCCGCCGTGAGCAGAGACCATTTTGTCTCTCCTACCCCGGCCTCCCCTTACATAAATACACTTTGCCTACATCGGTGCCCTGTGGGGGCGGTAGATGCGCCGGGCCCCGCTGCCGTCAGCGCCGGCCGGCCCCGGCGGCCGCCCCATCCCTCGGGCGGGAGGCGGGCGGTTCGAACCTTGCCGGGGGGGCGAGGGGCAGCCCCGGGAGCGGCGGCGACTGGCGCTGCCGGCCCTGCCGCCCCCTCCGCGGCCGCCACACTGGCGCGGGGGAGGGGAGCGGGTGGCGGGAAGCGGGGCCGGATGGCGGCGTGAGGGGAGGGAAGGCGAGGCGAGGCGAGGGCGGGCCGAGCGCGGCTCCTGTCACCTGGCGTGTGGCGCTGCTGCAGCGGGGCAGGCGGTCGGGTGAGGCAGAGCCGGTGAGGCCCCAGGAGCGTCCCCTGGTCAGGGCAGCTCCCCGCAGCGGGTCCCCCCGCGGCCGCACCTGGCGAGGGAGGGAGAGGCGCGCTGTCCCTGCGGGAGCTGCAGGATCCCTCCGTGGGCAGCGCCTCGGGGATGCTGGCGCGGGCGGCGCTCCTACCGTAAGGCTGCCGCTATCCACCCATGAATTCTTTCGCTTGCTTGGCCAAACATGTGGGTTTCATTCCTAAAAAGTCACAGTGCATCTCCTGGGGCCCTTTCCCCGTGTAGTCCAAGAGATTCTAAAGGAAGCGCTTTGTCTACAAGGAAGCAAAGCTGTGTGTTTCACCCTTTTGCAGCTCTGGATCCATAAGATTTCCACCGGCAAAGATCTCGTTGGGAATACCTCAAATGGGGCATTTATTATTTTGCTGTTTTTAGTGACCTTTCCCAAATCGCTAGGAAGAAATTTACTCAGCCCGAAGAAATTCACTGCCCGAAAATTACTGAAATTTCAGGGAGAAAGAAGAGCGTGAAAGGGAAATAGAAAAGAGAAACTAAAGAAAACAGAACTTTAAATGTTTCGAGAATTAAAACTTGAAAGTTGGGGTTGACGAAAGACCTAAAAACATCAGAAAGAGGCAGGAGGCATAAAAAAAGAATCACATAAGTTGGTTAGTTTTGTACAGCTTTTTATATTTATCATTTAGATTTTTAAGAAAAAATGTTGCGATGTATTCCATGGCAGCCAAACTAGATTGCTAATGATGAATTGCTCAGCTTGATTGCTTGCTAATTACGATATGCAGATGAAACTTGAAGACAACCAAAGCTCTTTGTTTCATTCTGTTTCTTTTTTTCCTCTATCTTTGTGATGGTGTACAGAATTTGAGAGGTACTCATCATAGTTTCATAACACAAAAGAGATGCTACCATTGGTTTGAAGTTCTTTCGCTGTCAAAACAGTGAAAATCATTCAAAGTATTATAAAGAATACAAGACATCCTAAATAGTATATGCTATTCACTACCACTAGCTGATATGGTTATTTTCTTTTTTAATGAATACTATTTCTAGAAAGGAAAGTCTGAGGAAGGACAAGGAGAAGTTGCACTTTAATACTAGTTTTGATTCTGCTTAGAGTCTCAAGAATCACAGGATGCCCTGTTTGCCTACACATAAAATGCAAGTAGGCATTTAACAGTCTGTTAAATTTAACAATACAGTGAACATCAGGAATGAATTAATCCCAAACCCTTTGGTAACCAGCTCAGCTACTTAGACGATGTCCTTTGGTGCACACAAATATTTGTGTGCTATATGCAGAAGGGGTGGGGAAGCCTTTTCACAAAGGAGGTTCTGTTCTCAGTAACATGATTCCAGCTAGGCCTGGCAAAAGTAGTAATGCCTACAGCAATTATGACAAAGGGAAAGTATTTATAATTTGATGGGATTGGATCGCTTTTGTATCATCAGTGCTGTGCAAGGATAAAGAAAAGAAAGGTGAGGAGGGAGGGATGTGGATGCTGGCAGTTTGAATTTATGGTGTGTGAGAGTGGCATATGAGGCATTAATGGAACATTTTCAGGGTTTGGAACAAGGGAAAGAAAAACCCATGTTGTGATAGAAAATATGGGAATAGAAATTCTGGGCATTTTTTTAGACATGAAATTGATAAAATGGTGTTCAGTCGATTGAAAGAAAGGGATGTCCAAATACTTTGTCCCTGTCCATTTCTGGTTTAAAACTAATATTTAACCTTTTTGATCAGGTAGCTTGTCACTTGATATATTTTCTGTTGAAGTTCACTGTCTCATGTAAACCTCACCATCAGTGAAAAAAATAAACTGCTCTATAAATACCAAAATTTGTTGAACTTGTTTTTCTGTGACTGGTGGCCTGTATTCCCCTCCCTCCACTGATTTTTCCTTGCTTCACTCCTTTCCCAATTCATGATTTCCTTTAAAGACACACACTCTCAAAGTTGTTATCTCCATGTTTGATATCCTAAAGTATTTCTAAGCCAAGAGATACTGTGGGTTTTGGGAGTGCTTGTTCATACATTGTTCTGTGGTGTTGGTTAGGAGCAGACCAAGCAGAAGGGACAGTTGAGTTCCTGCTGTAGCATTTCCCTCATCAGGATGACTAATACATGTGTCTCATGTGAATCTAGATGCTGATTTTTGAAAATGGTAAGAATGTCGTTGTGGGAGACTTTCAGAACTTAAACTGAAGTTGGCCATTGTGTTCCAAAAGTAGTTAAGAAGTGACTGGCAGAGACCACAATTGCACAACTCATGTTTTATTTGGAAACTAGACAAAAAGAATTACATTTTTTATGTGCACTTGGTATCATTTTCTGAAGAATGATTCATATGTCTTAAACTTATTGTTGGCAATTAAACAATTCATCTCTGTAACTAAGATTGAATAAAATCTATTTCACATAAGGTAATCTTGAGTCAATACTAGACTTTCACAAGTGTAGTTAGTGTCAACTGTCTTTGGTTTATAATCAGCATAATTCTGTGTGCAGACGTCTTTGGATTAGAATGTAGGTAACATGTCAAATTGGTCGGTTTAAATTGTCTTACTACTTTAACCAGAAATAAAGGCTTTAACATTGATTTCCAAAGTCTTAATAATATCTTTTTAATAACTGCTTTGCAGTTTTGGTGGGTTTTTTCCTCTCTCAACCTCAACTCCAAGCAAATTAGTAAGAGGTGAGAGTTTCAGTTAATGACCATGTCAGAAGGAAATTTTTTTGAAATAATCAGTACAATTTCATGGGACAATGATAGTGCAATCTTACTGGAAAACTTTTTGGTTTGACTTTGTTTGTTTTGATATATATACACAGTTTAATGTTTTCCAATCCTCTTTATTAATCTCCAATCCCCTTGTTTGCCTCCAGCCTGCTCCACATTTGTGGATCAACCACTCAATAAACTCCACTGCAATAAGACCCTATCTTTTCCTTTCTTTTGCAGAATTAGCATATGTCTCTGAGTTCATTGCTGACAGATCTGTTTCAAAATGTCGTTTTTCACTAGGCTGTTGTGCTGTCATTATTCTTGGTTAGGTTATACATAGCTTTTTTAAATAAGCAATTAAATGGTAGAGTAAGTAGCTATTTACAAAAGATATTAAGTTATATCTCTGTGTTATACTGGTAATTTTAATATGCTTCCATGTTTTTCATTATTGCAGACATTCTTTCTAACCTGTTTGATCTGGAGGGATGTGTTTTAAAGAGGACCAGGTCCTTTCATCTTCTCAGTGTTTGGTTTCGCTCACACTCAGTGCCTCAGAGCTTTGGGTCTTTTCAGTCAGGGTCCTGAACTGTGTGACCTCTCTGTTTTTCTTGTGAATATTTCACAGTAATGCTTAGATGCTTCTCCTGACATTTCCAACTGGAAGGCTGGGGATCAAATTCTAGATGTGAGAGATTGTGCATGACAAATCATCAGTTTCCTTTTGTGATAGTTTTCCTTAGTAATACTTGACTTCTGTTTCTCTTTGTTGGCGACGCTGTAGCAAAAACACACTCAGGAATATGGAAAGATCTTCAAGTCTCACTTTGGTCCCCAGTTTGTTGTATCCATTGCAGATCGAGACATGGTTGCTCAAGTCCTCCGAGCAGAAGGCAGAGCACCACAAAGAGCCAACATGGAATCGTGGCAGGAGTACAGAGATTTACGGGGGAGAGCCACGGGGCTCATTTCTGCGTGAGTGTTGTTAGTCCTTCACTTCCCTTGTTCCCTTGTGTAAGTTCAGTGATTTTCTGTAGGACTCTACTGGGAAATCAGGCTTTTCTGTGTGGGGAATTTATGTGTCTAGTGGGGGGAAGGGAGTAGGTATTTGTGATGAATGCTGTGAATTTGTTCTGCTGTGAAGTTTCAAAGGGATGGTGATGATGTGTAATTGAATGTGCAGTGAGCTACTTTGCACAAAGGCATTCTTTGGGGATGTGTATCAACTGGAGTTGTCTGAGCTGACTCACCTGCAAGCAGTTTTACAGAATAGACCTTACTAGTTTTGGCACTGCACTGCATGAATGTGGGTTTACTGCATCAGTTCTAGACTCTTCCATCTGGTTGGAAGTGTCCTGTGAGGAATTGTTGGCTCAGGTTGGTTTTAGCTTTATTTGTCACTGAAGAGCCCCCTCAGAAGATTAATGCAAAGAATGGTCAATTCACACTGTAGTGCATCCCCACACAGATATTTTTGAATCTGGCTGATTCCAGAGGAGTTGTCTATCTGTACAGCTTGCATAACCTGGCAGGGCTTGTGGGTGTGGTTAATTGCCACTGGGATCTACTCACAGTCCCCACTGACATAGGATGTTTATTTAGAGGGAAATTAATTTCCTGAGTCATGGAAAGTCTGTTTTTTCATGGTAGCAAAAGGCTTTATGTATTGCACCGCAGACTCAAATCTTAAGCTGTATTTGAGACTCAAACTAACAGTTCCTTGACACTTGCTGAAAAGATCTTAAATCAGGAGACTCAGGAAATATCTGTTAAAGACATCAAGTTCTTCTACTGTCTGATAAGTTTCTGTGCCTTGCAGTGGCATTGCTCCAGTAAAAAAACCAAAAACAACCTAATGGGAAATACAACAATTTGAAATAAACACATAAAAGATAATTGCCCATTTTCATAAGGAATTGAAAGGTATCCCTGGAACTACTGTTTGCAAGGACTCTACTCATATGGAGCATGTAAACACTAGAATTCAGGTTTTTAGTCTTCAGCACAAAGGTTTCCATGCATAGCTCAGCTAAAGAAGAATCTGTAGCTGTAGGTTGTTTCTCTACAGATAGGTCTGCTCTCTTATTACTTTGTAGGTTTCAAACTGGGGTAGCTGAAAGTGATGTATCAATAATGGAATTTATGGTACCAGCTCAAGTTGTTGATTTGTCAGATCTGAATGTGATACTTTATTTGGTAATTAACTACTGGTTCTGTGTAAAAGCAGTTTTACAGACTACCCATTCAAATATTTATTTAAAGTAATTTTAATAGAATATTTTACTAATTTCTTGCATTACCCACTACTAACATTTACATAGGGACAGTTGTCAAATTCAGAACACTGAGTGGGCAAGTTCTGTCACTAAAACCTGAGACTGATTTACACCTTAACATATGTGTTGCAACACAGAAATTTAATGAGGATGTGCAGTAAATACAGAATAAAGTTGTAGGAGCATAATACAAAATATACATTATCATCATTTTCATTTTACCCTTTTTTTTCATTTGACATGAAAAATTGCAAACAGTTTGGTTGCAGAGCTCTTACCCAGCTGATGATTGTTAAGGAAAACTATGTATTGACATTATTAATAATTTCTTTTAGGGAGGGGGAGCAGTGGCTAAAAATGAGAAGTGTACTGAGGCAAAAAATTCTGAAACCCAAAGATGTGGCTGTTTACTCTGAAGGAGTCAATGAAGTTATCACAGATTTAATTAAAAGAATCCATACCCTCAGAAGTCAAGAGGAGGATGGGGAAACAGTGACCAATGTTAACAACCTTTTCTTCAAATATTCAATGGAAGGTAAGCCCAGGCTGGGTCTGTAAAGAAAATGCATGTAAAGCAATGTGGTTGTGGTTAGGCATTTCTGTCAAATGACTGTGCCCTGATGTGATTAATCTGGAAAGGGTGTTTGATATTCTGCATTTGTGTCTCTTCCTAGTTAGTGCAGTGGGTATCAGTAGAATTCCTTTGCAGAGTCCTTGTATTAAGGAGCAATTCCCATGAAAATGCTGGTGTACAGGTAAAATGTTCAATCAATGCCTTGAACAGTCTGAGTACTCTATATTTATGGATTAATTTTTCAAGAATAAGGATGCTGACCTTCTAACAGCTGACTTATAATACATGTTAACTTCACAATGTACCAGCCAAATTCCAATGGGGGATCCCCATGTGATGTATTTAAGTTCAGTTCATAATGTGGGAAAAGATACTGCTTTTCCCTGCCTGTACATACCAAGTGTGGGACTGTTATGCTTGCCTTGATATCATCTGCTGCTGGCTACCATTAATGAGGGAATGCTGAATGAAACCCTGGCCTGAGCCTGTATGGCATTTCCTGTGTTCTTACAGAAATCTCATGGTGATACAAATTTCATTGGTACTCTTTGCTGACAGGCAGCTGAGTAATCTGGGATTTGAAGAATTTCCAAATTGCTCACTTATGAAGATGTTGTGTCAAATTGCTGGCTGCCTGCTTGGTCTGTTTCACATTAATAATGTCTAAAAATGGCATTTAACTACCAGTTTATGAAATTTCAAACTGTGAGCTTACAGATTCACTATAAATGATGAGTTGGTTTAAATTCTTCACATTTTTTTAGTTTTTCATTTATAATTTATGCCTGGCACACATTTATTTTCTATATGACTTGCTGTTTATTTAACTTACACAGTAAATGTTCAGGGAACCAGCATGTAAGATTTCTTTGAAAGGACCATGTAAGCAACAAGAGGATGTATAAGAGCTAGCAGTTTCTGAAAGAGGTACTAAAAAAAGGAAAGATACAGAAAAAGTTCTTCCCAGGGAAGGAAAATGAGGAAAGGAGGAGTGAATTGAAAATAACCCAATTTTTACATTATTTTAGTCAGTAAAGATAATTTCTAGTGAGGATGTGTGCAGAACTGCAGAAAAACATATGTGAAAATTATAGCAAGTCAGAACAAGAGGCAGTCAGCTTTGTCACTTGCAACAGTGTCACACTTGCTGTTTTTTAGGGCTGGGTGGAGAATGCTGTGTGCAGTAAAAACACTAGAGTACAAGATATTTATCCTTTTACACTGACTCAGTATTCATTTGCTACCAGCTGATGACAGACACAGCCACTGGTAGAAACTCTTGTGTTGTCACCAGTTATCAGAAATGTCTTTGAACTCGTGTGTCTTTGTGTGGTCAGAGGCCAACAGGGCAGGCTCAGGATTTGTAGAGCAATACAAAACCCAGCAAACAGGCTGGAAGCTGCTCTGCTTCTGCTGGAATTCCTGCCTGTCTTCTCATGCTGAGCATTAATGAAACAGCAGCTACTCTCTTGCTGCAATGTTTAGCTGGGTTATCTTACTGTGTTTTGAATATCTGTTTTATCTGTTACCCAACTGAAGTAATAATAATAATAATAATAATGATAATAACAATAATAATAAATGATAAATTTATTGTAAGGTAGTTCCACTTTCTGTTAGATGATTCCTTAAATTATTAATATGTATTGATGCATGTGTATAGACAATTCTTTCCTATTTTGATGTGCAGGTGTGGCCACTATTCTCTACGAATGCCGGTTGGGCTGCCTGGAAAACAACGTTCCCCAGCAGACTGTTGAATATATTGAGGCTCTGGAATTGATGTTTAGCATGTTTAAGACCACTATGTATGCAGGTGCTATTCCCAAATGGCTTCGTCCACTTATTCCAAAACCCTGGAGAGAGTTCTGCAGATCCTGGGATGGACTCTTCAAATTTAGTAAGATTTAGTAGTAGAAAAGTTCAGCTGTATTTCTGCAGGTTCTGTGTGCGTTTGAACGGGACAAGCTGCATTTCTCTTCTAAAATTATAAGAAGACATTGTGGCAGAAGTAAGTTTCATATTAAATGTAGACTGGCCAGGGGAACTGTTTTAAAAAGTATTCTACTGAAAACAAACTTTACCAGTACATTTCAAAACTCCCCTATTTTATACTGCTCTTTCTTTATCTTCACCTATTTCAGCACCCACTTGTCACTCCAGGTCCAAGTGCTCTGCCAAGGTTTTATCTTAAGCCACTTCCATTTTAATGAGGGTACTTTTGTTGACTTCAGCAAAATTTTAATTAAGCATCTTGACAAACAAAACTGACTAGCAAGAAAATAAGATAGGCTCTGGCAATTAATTAAACACTTTATAAAGTTGAGTTATATATATAACAAGAGTGTAAGTCAGCATCAAAATACACTGATGTTCTACAACATGGGGTTTTTTGATAAAGGAAACATTCTGGGCTACTTTATGAATCAGTTTTCATGTAAGTAGGAAGAATGAATTGTCTTTGAAATTCTATTTTTTAACGTTTTTGAGTGTTAAAAAATTTGAACCCTTTCCTCTCTCAAGTATTAGAAAGCTGCATGCATTTTTTTTTTTTTTTTTTTTTTTTTTTTTTTTTTTTTGTAGGCTCATTCTGTGAGCCATTAACTTTCTGAGGAGTTTTTTCTTAAATGCCTTGTTTGACCAAAGATGCTGTTTGCAGTCACTAGACTATACATGGAAGTGTGGTGAAATTGCTTGGTGTGCCATTCACTGGAGTTTTTGAATTTTTGTTATTACTTGATGCTCCTCATCTTTGTCTTCAGAGTAATTAAGTTCTGTGGCTTTGACCTTCTGGTTGCAGCCTCTCTGTGCTGAGTTGCAGCATGCTCTGCATAGTTCACCACTTCTTGCAGAGTTATCATGAGCCAGGTGGGCATAAAATCTTGGCCTCAAGCTTCCCTTGAGGAAGGGAACTGAAGTCTCTTGTGTCCCTTTTTTGTGCTCAGCATTCTCATGCTGTGAGCTACCAAGGTTCCTGTAAGCTCAATTTTTCCTTGCCATGAGTATCCAAGGATCTCCACCATTACTCTAGGATTTTTCCTTAAGGAAGAACAATATTTTTCCCCCTGAACGTGCAGTGTAGCGTGAGAAATGTGATTTCTGAATGGAACCAGCAGAAAAATAAAAATGGAGGCTTAACAATTTTTTTGAATCCCAAAGGTCAAATCCATGTTGACAACAAACTGAAGGCTATTCAGTCTCAGCTGGACCAAGGAGAGGTAGTGAATGGTGGGCTACTTACACACCTCCTAGTGAGTAAGGAACTTACTTTGGAAGAGATCTATGCCAACATGACTGAAATGCTTCTGGCAGGAGTGGACACAGTAAGCTTGTTATCATTTTTCTTTTGCATAGTTGTTTTTGTGACCCAGTATCACTGGCAGCTTTCTTCAGGGGGTTGCATTGTTTATAGGGATATAATTTTAACACATTTAAGCCAAGATGCCGTTGGAATTAAATCAGTGTTCTGATCTAGCTGTGGTTTATAGAAACCCATCACTTGTGAGTCTGTTCCACAGTTTATTAAACAGATAAAATAGCAATTGTCTTTTCATTCAGCTTGTATTTCACATATTTTCTTTTATTAGTTTGCTTATCATGTTGGTGCTTGTGCTCTTTAGGTAGACCACAATAGAAAAGTTAGCTGAAAGTTAGTGTGAAAAAAATTGATCAATAAACTCATGTGTAGAGTTTGGCAAAGGATTTTCATGTATGGCTAATTAAATCAGCTGGGATACACATTATGAATCAGACACCTGCTTTCTGCTGGAATCCATTAGGAGGAGGATATTAGGACAGCACTGATGTGGATAAGTTCACTCTACCCCTGCTTGTGCTGGCAACAGTCAATCTGAGACAAATAGCTCAGGTAAAGGCTCAGGATTAATGGGGCTGGTGTATCCAATATGTTAACACCTAGGAATGTGTTTCAAGTGTCTCTCATTCTTTATTCTTCTGCTTTGCCATTTGAAGAAACATTAATGTTATGTGTGTATCTTCCCCTCTCATTCTGATAATATGAAATCAGTGTAGCTCAGTACTGACTGCAGCACAACAATTGGAAGAATAAGCAAAAAGAAAGATGAGCTTTTTAGACTATCAATGAACACTGCTACTATAAATGATTGTTACCAAACAAATTGTAAAAATAAATTTTATTAATTTTATAAAGAATCAGTGTAGGTCTTAAATAGTCTTACAGTAGAAAAGTTTAAAATAAGTTTAAAAAGTAAAATGGTCTTAAAGAAAAGAAAAACTCCCTGGATAATTGAATTCAGATTTCTTTTGGCTTAAGAAAATTTGTAAGGTTTCTAAAGAAAACAAAAAAACCCCAACAGCAATCACTTTTGAATTCCAAAATAAGGAGCATATGTAAAAGTTCTTTATGTGTTGAATATTACTCCATTGGTTAAATGTCCCAAAGGCTTATGAGTTTGCAGAACGTTTTGATGTTTGATTCTTAAGTAAAACATGGTTATTCATCCCATTCATTTTCTAATCTTTTAGACCATCAATTTTCCATTTTTAGTGTGTGACGTTTTTCATTAAAATAAAAGCACAGTGTTAATGCCAACAAGAATTTCCCTTTCCATTTGACTCAGCTTTCTCAGTTGGCAACAGTCCTTTTCTGAGAGGATACCTTCTGACTTCCTCATTTTCAAGTACAAAACAAAAACTGAAATTTCAAGTACAAAACAAATTTTTTTTTCTCTACTGCTGTCAATTCAGATCTCATTTTATCATAAAAACTGAAAGAGGTTTGCAGGGTTGTAAAAGCTTTCAAGAGAGGCAGTTGTTGGCTACAAAGCAACTGTGCCTGTTGCTGGAACAGTCCTAATTTTTAGAAGTTATGAAGGAGCTGGGAAGGAACAGTTTATATCAGAAAAGTTCTGTACACAGCTGGCACAATTGCCAGCCTCTCTGAGTGGAACAGAACTGGGTTGCATGGTAGAAGGCACAATCATTCAATATTGAAAGAAAAACAAGAAAAGTTATGACAATGCTACTTCTAGCATTATACCCCAGTTTTAAGACAAAATATGAAAGGACAAGACATAAAAGGTCACCATCATGATGAATTTGCATTCTAAATTGGTCTTAAGACCGAAATTAAACATTTCCACAAACTGATTTTTTTTCCAGCTGTGGTGAAAAAAGATTAGATGATGGGTTTCTTTAAATCCTGTTGTGCTCAAAGTTGAACTGTGTCCTGCCTCGTGTTCTGTTTCTTCTTTACACAAAATATTTTAAAATGATAATGGAGTAGCATTGCTTACCAAAAGGATTAAATATAATCTTAGCAGTGATGATATTAATTCTGTTGTGTGGATGCTATTAGGGGACCACTATATGCTTAAAAGGGATTGGAAATGTTCTGAGTAGTATTTTATTATCTTGTTTCCTGTGAAGTGTTTTTATTGGAAGGAAAGGTGAAATGCATATTGAAAACTGAGAGCAAACTTAATCCATTTCTGTTTAGAGTATTTATGTTTCAATATTGTTTACATAGTTGGGTTTGCATTTGGTTTGTCTGTTGCTTTTTATATTTCACTAGGAAAATATCAACATGGATTGTTTTGATATGTGGTGGACTTTTAGATGGAAAAGGGATGAAGGAGGGGATGGCAAAGTCTGGCAACCTCCCATGGAATCCAGATGTGAATCATTGCCAGCCTGTTTCATAACTTTAAACATATAAAACACATAGTTGAAAGCTGATTGCTTTTCTTGGCTTGAAATTATTTTTAATGTTAGGCTTGATGATTGTGGTTTCTTCTTTAGACTTCTTTTACTCTGTCCTGGGCAATATACTTGTTGGCAAAGCACCCAGAGGTGCAGCAACGTGTTTATGAGGAAATAGCCAATAAACTGAGGAAAGATCAAGTTCCAGTTGCTCATGATGTCCCAAAATTGCCTTTGATTAGAGCTGTCCTGAAAGAAACCTTGAGGTAAGTGGCAGACAACTAAAAGATTGAATTCCATGTTATTCTAATGAATTTTGAATCCATTTTAGCATTTGTAGTTCATTGTTGCTACTGCACTTTGTTGCTTCTACTTTCATTTATTTCAGCAGTATTGTGTCCAAAGATGCTCAAGCAATGAATAAGATAGATTGCATAATGTTTAATGTTTCTAAGTATGGTAGAAGTGGTATCATTTATGTAGGACATGTCTGTTAAGGTAGGGAATTGAAAGCTTGATTTTTCCCTTTAGTCTGTCTGATAAAATGTAACAACCTGCTTCCCACACTGGTACTTTGCAGTGCCACTTCAAAAATTTAAGCTTTTTGATGTAAATTAAAGGCATGTGACATACTTTAAAAAATATGTTTATACTAAATGTTCATAATGAGGTGAGGGGAGCAAGAGGATTTTAGAGAAGGCATCAATCAGGCTTTTTCAGCTTTAGCAGTAGTGCTGAAATGTCTGCAGCTTAACCACATACTTTCATACTTGTACATGTGTAAAGCAAATAAATGCATAGACCAAATAGCTCAACCTTCAGTTACTAATAAATAACTTTTCTCAGATGATGATCATATTCTCACAGATGATTCAAGGTTTTTGAAGCTCCAAGGTGTTCTGTACTCCTGAAAAACATTTTTGGTGTGAATGAATATGGCATTCATGCTGCATATTTGTGAATGCAAATTGAAATCTAAACATTTTTAAAATTATGTTAGTTATTACTGTTGAACTTCAGACAAATATTTCTCACTAGGTTATATCCAGTATTGCCAGGAAATGGAAGAGTGACCCAAAAAGACTTGATCATTGGAGGATACTTGATACCTAAAGGGGTAGGTTCTGTTGCAGTCCTCTGCAGAGAACAGTTGAATTTTTGCAAATGAAATATGACCTGCTACAACATATATACACTTAATTGATTTTAAAATATTTCACCACACTAGAACATTAAGAAGAAAGTATTTCAGTAATACCCATTTATATGCCACAAATAGATTTTATGATTGACTTGTTGCTGTTGTTTTGATATTTTTTTATTTGGGTCCTCACCTGCAAATGAAATTTATCATCATGACTTCTTCTTAATATTCTTTAGGGTGGAGTCTATTAATTACATATCTATGTAATTGTACAATTAAATTATAAAAGCATGAATTTCATTACTCTTGCAGTTTTCTAATTCTTTGTCTGTTAATTCCCTTTGTAGAAAGTTTCTCCCTTTTTCTCTTAGCAACTTCATGAAACAATTCCCAATAATTGTGACTTGTTCCCATCTCCTTCCCCACTGCATCTTCTCTAATACATTGAGCAACACTGAAAGCAATTTGAAGATTATTTCCTTTGACCAATTGAGAAAGGGATTTGATTTTCGAGGTATTCTTTTGTCTTCAGCATTACTCAAAGTTGCTTAATTTTTATCACCTCTTTTTGCAGAAATTAAATTAATTGCAAATGTTTTAAAATTTTGTTATGTACATTGGAACTAGCTAAATATAAATATCATTCATTTCCTCAGACTCAGCTGGCACTTTGTCACTATGCAACTTCATACAGTGAAGAAAATTTCTCAGTGGCAAATGAGTTCCGACCTGAGCGCTGGCTGAGGAAAGATAATTTGGACAGAGTTGACAACTTTGGCTCCATCCCCTTTGGTTATGGCATTCGAAGTTGTATAGGGAAAAGAATTGCAGAGCTGGAAATCCATCTTGCACTGATCCAGGTTAGAACCATGTGACAGCATTACAAGAAGAAAAGTGAATTAGTATTTTTTTTATGTATGCCATTTCTGGGTATCCTACAGTGTTCAAAACCTTTGATTTGGAGTGTTGTCTAATGTACTCTTGCTGCAAAGGCTGAAAAAATTGCAAATTTTTTTGAACTACATTGCAGATGGTATGGTACACATGATGTAAAACTAAAGGTAAGTTTATTAAAGAATTATATAGATTTGGTATAGAAGGCTTTTGTAAGCAAATAAGAAATCTTTCTTAATTCATATTAGAATGGTTACCTGCCCAGTTTCTGTGTTTTAGTTAGAATTCAATACTTACGAAGATGTAAAATAGATTTTTATATCCTAGTGATACTGATCACGGTGTGATGGCAAACAGCAGAATTTTTCTGTGTTCTGGACTTTTTCTTTTTTTTCTTTCTTCTAACTCATTATAATGTTAGAGATACATAATTAATAGTTATATAAATAGTACATATTGAGATATACTGTTTTTTGATTGGTTCATATAATAAAGAAAACACTCCCAACAGCTGCTATATTTTTATCATTTACAAGACAGCCTATAGCTCAAATAATGAATGCAGATTGTGCAATCAAATCACAAAGATTTGGTAACTATTTATAGTTACTCGACTATAAAAATATTTATATCCATTTTATAGATTCAAAGGAAAGCTTGATTAAATTTGTCTATGAATTTCCCTCAGCAAACTTCTGGAGCAGTTTCTGAACAATTACTGCCTGTCTTTTGGAACTGAGAGTGAGAGCTCCCAGGGGCCTTGGTAAAACAAACACACTTCAATCTTTTTGAAAAGGAGGCTCAAGGAAGCAATGAAGAACCTATTTTTTTCTGGAAAAAAATAGAACAAAAGAGCACACAACCAATTTACAAACATAGAGATGATATTTAAGTGAGTTAAAATTTGAAACACATGGAACTCATCATAGAGAAATTGTTTCAGACCAATCTGATTTCTTTCTTTGATTTGTGATCACTTGCCTCATTTGGGGGTATAAAGTCAGTCATGTACTTTGACTTCAGGAAGTATTTTCACACATTCTGTATGTTTTTTCCTCAATTAAATTAATAAAATTTGTTCCAGATGGAAGTGCCCATAAAATGCATGCACAACTGGTTGGAAAAAGAAAATAGCTAGAGGCAGTAGCTATCAAATATTGCTGTTGAACTGGAAAAGCATTTGATTAAAATTCTATATAAGTCTGTGCTGCATTTGATTTAGGTAGTTATTTTCACTAACAATCTAAGTGATGGATTAGAGAATACTTTTACAGTTTGCATGGGATACCAAGCTGATTAAGTTAAAATCAGAGGATGTGAATATAGAATTTTGAAAAAGAAGACATTTTCCAGAAGCAACACAAAATTATTCACTAATGACAGTTGCTATTTAGTGCCCTTGAGAAGAAATAAATCATAAATACAAATTTATGAACAACTGTCTGGGTAATATTAGTACAATAGGAGCAGACTGAAGTGATACAGTAAAAAATTGGTCAATTCTGACAAGGCAATGTTATTCTAGATAATATTAGCAAGCATTTTGTGTGTCAGAAAGAGGAGCTAAATTACTCAGTCTTGCCAAACATTAATGAATCCTCATTAAGTAACAATAAACATCCATCCTCATGCACTGCATTTTAAGGATGATATAGCCAAATTCAAGGAAATTTGGAAGACAAAGATAATAACAAGAGGGACTTTAAAAAGGGAAGAATTAGATAAAAGTTTAGTCAAAAATTTGACACTGAAAAATGTAGTTATTTATAGGAAAATAATGCATTGGGCATCAGTCATATAAGAAGAAAGATAAGAGATAATTAATTTATAGAAAGAAGTGTTTGAGATTTATTATTAGGAAAAGTGGAGGATGTTGCAGCATTCCCCTCTTGAAAGTGTAAAAGTGAATAGCTGAGGTATTCTTCATTTACAAAGAAGTGTTTGATGGGATTGGGATTCCTATAGCTTTCTTAATAATTTCACAGATTTATTGATAATAAAGGAAGAGAAATCAAAAACACATTGAGAGGAAGCTCACAGTTTGGAAGAGGCCTTAGTTTCTTTGATAATTCAGACTGTTTAATCTGATTATGTGGAAACTCTTCAGTAAGGACTTGCTCAGTCCTCCCTCCATCAGAGGAGGAAGATTTTGAGTTATAATTTTTACCTTGTAACACCCTTTTTTTTCCTGGACAGGAATCATAGCACTTAAACTCTGCCAAACTGGCAACACAAATTTTGCTTCTGGCAGTCTGTTATATTCTATGTTTAAAGGCTACTCTTCACTGGCAAATTTGCAGGTTTTCTAATACTTCTCCTGTTTATGTTCACAGTTACTTCAGAATTTTGAAATCAAAATTTCTCCCAAAACTGAACCAGTTCATGCCAAAACTCATGGACTTTTGACTCCTGGAAACTCCATCAACGTCAGATTTTCTGACAGGAAGTGAAGCTCAAATGTTTTGGAAGTACTTACACAATTTTCATGGAAACAGGTTTGCATTTTGTGCAAGTTTAGACTATGCTTGTTCTCTGGTTTGTAGGTATTTGACAATATCATGAAGTATTATGTTCTGCCTTAGTTCTAGCAGTACATAAGAGCAATTACCTCTCCTGTAACAGTTAATTACACATATGGAAATATATACCAAAAAAAAATCCTTCTTGCACTGGGAATCTGCTTTTATCTGGGAGAATTCCTAGTAATAACAACACAAGCATTGAAAAAAGCCAACCAAAAGTTAATTCAGACATGTCAATATCATTCAGTGATTTTGTTACGCTGCTACTCGGTGAGTGTATTTGAGAGCAAGGGGATTATTATATAATATGTGGAAATTAGCTGCATGTATTAGTTTGTATTTTCATGTTTGTTGTCCTCCAGTGTTTTTTAAAAGTTTCCATGTAACAATGAAATTGAGATAATTTTTTAATATGTAAAAACATTTACTCTGCATGTATTAAAAAAAAAATAAATCCAGTAATATGAAAAGTAAAGATAGAAAAAACACAACTTATGTCACATTGTTTAGACTTGAAATACAGAACATATACAAATTTATCTAAACTTAATCTCCATAAAATGTTACTATATAGTTTCAAAAAAATAAAAGTCTTAAAAATTAAAGTTTAAATATCACATTGGATAGTTTGAAGCCAGGCACTGTTCTCATCACCAAAGCACAAGCCACTTTCATAGTTTCTAGCTAATATGCCAAACCCAAATGTAAATATTAAAAGGAAGTAGTTGTTACATTTTTATCATTTAATTAAAATACTACTTTTAACTTTATTCACAGTTCTTCAGCAGCAAGAACTGGAAACTTCTCATTTTAACTTGCTGAATCAATAAGCAAATACAGAGTTCTGTAGGATGGAAATGTGACTACTGAAGTGTTCAGAGAGGTTTTTTTACTATCTGATGCCTAACAGAAAGAGTGGACACCTTGGTCTTTTTGGAGTAGTTTTCTTTGGTTGCTTGTTTTTTTATTATTATTACTTTTCCTATGACAGCCAACAGAAAACTCTCTCTTTCACAATACTTTGGATAACTTTAGTATCACTGCACTAACCTTACATTCCCATTCTTGAGAGAAACCTTGTACCCTGTATCCATGGACCATGCCTTGAACAGTGTTCAAACCTGCATATCCTAATATAATACATATGTAATTATATATAGTTAACTGTTTACATGTCAGGCTCTGACTGTTTTTGGGAATTAGTTTACATACTGACAATCATAAATATTTCAGCTAAATAAACTTAGCAAAAGTTTTGCAACTTTGTTTTTTAAATGACAATTTTTCTTTGATTATCTAGCCTTTGGAAGTCAAAGACAGGTTAGAAATTAAATAGAACTGTAGGTTTAATGGTGTACATGAAATTTCACATGGCTAGCTAGCTAGCTACTGCAGTTGCACTGTTACAGTATTTTGATTCCTTTTTGTGGTGTCTTTTCAAGGTTTAGGCAAAAGAAAAACAAAATCTCCTTTGTATGGATCTCATATACAAAATAATAATACTAAATATCTGATCTATGAGAGGATTAAATGCTTACATAAGGACTTCAAAATGTTATTCTTGTATTGAACATATATGTACTGTAAGAAAACCAGGTATTCTGTTGGGAGTATTTTCCTTGAACAAGCTTGCATTCTGATTTTTCCAGGGCTTCCAAGTATTCCATCTTTCTTTTTTTTTTCCTTTTCCTTTTTCTTTTCCATTGTTATTTTCAATTGTCTCCACCTTAAATCAAATTAAGAGATTTGTATTTTCTAGAGCCAGCTAACATCCCAAATGAGATGTTTTGGAAAATCTGTTTGAAAGTCTATGGACTGAGTATTTGACTCCATAACTATGCCTGGTTTTGTTGAATTGGAGACAAAGAACTCCTGCCTTGAATCCAGATTTGGATGCCATATGGTGCCTTCCTTTTGCTTTGTCATAGCATCATTAGAAACACCAGCCACTGCTATGTTGCAGTACATTTGCTGCTTGGTATGAATCCCTAAGTAATACATCAGTGTAGGAGATGGAAAAGACATTTTTAATGCTTTTTATAGCATTTGAATCTTTTAATGAAAACAGCCAGTGTTTTGTTCTAATAGAGCACCTATCCATGTAAGTTGTCTTTTATACATAATAAAATATTTATACAGAATTTACAAGTCTTTGTTCTTATTTTGATTACTTTTTATATTTGCATTTTTCTTTAGCAGCTTAAACGATTTAACTTGTGTAGAACTCAACGATTCACTACTCCATGGGAAATAAAGAGTTCAGCTAGAAAAGAGGGGGATTCTTTCAAGAATTTAAGGTGTGTAATGACTTAGTGAAAGGGGAGATAACATTATGTTAAGAGTACTGTTATTCTGGAGGAAAGGTACTGGCAAAGTTATCCAAGAAGTGACTCTAATGTCAATGTTTTGATTAATTACTTAATACATAGAAGAATATTAAAGATATAAAGAAAAAAGGCATAAAGTGTGAAAATCAAACCAAAACAATGACAAAAACATAACCCAGAATGTAATAAAAATGGGCTGGAATTTAATAACAAAATATACATATGTAGGAAATAATAATTTATTTGAGTAGCTCACCATTTGAAAATTTAATATGTAGAGGAAGGCCTACGTAATAATAGGTGACTAGAAAGTATTTCAGAACAATGAAAAATAATGAAAAAGTAAATGAGATGCAATCTGACCTATTCTTCCCCAATTTCTATCAGAGATACTTCTTCTTAAGTACTATGTACAGTGTGCTTAAGTGTTCAAGAAAGGTGGAGTTTGGACAGATGAGGACACACTAAGATTATCAGTTTGATAGTTTCTGTGAGTAGAGAAAGGGTTATATATAATGGTTTTTGCTCTGCCTCCCTGTGGTTTGCTGGCAGATCAAGCCCTGGCACATCTGGAAGCTGTGTGACCATGGGCTGAGGAGAACTTGGTTTGTTGGACACAAAACTGCTGAGTTGATTTTGCTCCTTCCAATTGGATTAGGTAATAGATAGGGGAGATAGGCATGTCTGCAAGAGACCAAATTTATCCTCAAAAAGTTCAAGTAATTAGTTTAGAAAAGTAAATATTGTAAGAGGAAATAAATCTCCTCTTCAAATACTTTCAGGTTAAGCTCTTTCCTCCTTAAGGTAAAGGACAATGCCTGTTTAAAACAAGTATCACCTGTAACAATGAATAAATAAGCTGGTGTGGGAAGTTTCAAACTATCAGGAGAATAAGTTTAGAAAAAAAGTCACTGTGAGACATGGGAAAGACTGGAAAAAAAAAATCCCCAACCATGAGGTGATAAAGCATGTTAACAAGAATTCCATACAGTGTTTAACTACAATTACTCAGTTTGTTCTCTGTTCTTCCACTCTCTTGTAGGCAGGAATCAATGAGGTCAGTGGTGAAATTAGTCTCAACGCCAGCAACATTGTATGCCAGTGGTGAATGAAATTTAGAAGATTCTTGAATCCCCCAGCAGTGAGGTGGCTGTGATAAGGAGAGTAGGATGCCTGGCAGCTGTGAACATGAGAGAAGGAGGCACTGGGGGTTTGTTTGGAACTAGGAACAGGAGAGCAGTGCTGGTACTCAGGACTGGGAAGCGAGGAGGGGAAAGCCACACCGAGGGGATTCTTTGTGGCTACACCAAATGTCACATGGGGTGCAAGCTCAGGAACTGGAGAGGTGAGCTGAGGACTGCACAGAGGATGGGCAGGCTGAGGGAAAAGGGATGAGGCAGGAGTAGTTTGGGTGCCTGATGTGTACTATTTGCACTGTATATATAAAAAAAAAGGCCACTCAGTTTGATCCCTGAGGTTTTTCCTTCCTGTGCTATGTTGTCCCATAGTGTTTATAACTTTAACACATGCTATCATATAATTTTGTATAATTACTAGAGATTTATATCTTTGGTAATGCCAAACTTAGCCAGTGCAAGACTTGGAAGGGCAGTAACAAACCACTGATTCACAGTGCTCAGACCAATGTTAGCTTGCACTGGCAGGCTCCCACAGTGGCAGATACATTGGAGGGTTTTTCACCTCCTGAAGTGTCAATAGAGGATTTACAGGGGCGGGTGAAAAGCAGATGGTAGGTTGATTTTAAATGCTACCAAGTGATAGTCCCAGAGCTGTACAGCTACTGAGCACAGATGTAAGCACATATGCCAATACCATCACTGGGGAGGACAACTGGTCTTACACATTGGACCCTTCTGATTTTTGTGAAGAGAGCACCTCTGAAATGCACTATTTTCATTGAAGTAAGATAAATGAAGTAAATATGTGTTGGAAAATGTTGTAACAAATCAGCTGAGACTCCATTTTCTTCCTGCAGGAAAAGTCCCTTCTTTATTCACATAAAGCATTTTTATACAATTTTTACAGACCTCATGTTTGACTCTAATTGGCTATTAGCTCTCTTACTACTTCATTTATTGGTCAGAAGGTGATTTTGTGTGTGCTAAGGTTCAAGTATTACGTTTTTCTTTTGTGGGTTCTCATGGGACAAACCTTATTGTTTACATAAATGCACTTCTTTTGCACCCAGGAATAGGCTGTTGTGTTAATGAACCTTTCATACCCAGATTGTTTTCACATGGGAACTTGCAAATTGCACTCAGAAGTGACAGGCTAACTTTAATTTACCATAGCAGGCCTGATTTTATGAGGCTTTTCTTTCATAATTTCTCTGCCTGTCTATGATAGGAGAATATTTGGGAAGCAGTCCAAAGTTGCTAATTATTTCTTATTCCTGTGTAGGTTTTAATTTAAACCTTACCCATGCAGTAGTAAATAATAAAGTTTGATGGAAAGGTGTGAGAAGTAATTATTTTGGTACCTAATATTTAAAAAGTATATAATATATATATATTTACAATAAAAATAAAAATATTTTATCTGGTGTCATTAATGCACATGTTCACTTCCCTTTTCCTCTTTCAAATGTACTTACAACAGAAAATAAGTATATATATTTATATATGCTAAGAGCTTGCAAATATTTATTTATGTTCTTGCTGGAAAAAAAACCAAAAAAAAATCCCAAAACATGTAAATGTCATGTGGGTATTTAAAAAATAATTTCATCTGAGTTTCTCCTATGTTTCCAATAGGATTTTCTTCTGGAAACCACTGAAAATACTACACTATGATTTCTGTACACTAGGTGGTGCTGCCTTTATAGTATTCCTAAGTGAAACTCTGTGATTATGTATCTATAGAGAAATATATATATATAGCTAAGACCAATGTATTATTATGGCTTGTTAAAGATAGAGCAGTTTGGTTACACTTGTTTGACAAGGACTGTACATGTAAACATTTTCAATTTGTCTTCATCTTTTGCATATCCTTGCTCAAAATGGGAATTTGCACGTGTTAAAAAGTGCAGTATGTCCAAAGTTTCATATGGGAAGAGTTTTGTTTGAGAAAATCCAGCCTTTGCAGTCCTGCATGGCTCCTGCTGAGATTTATCTTTTAACAGTTTGTTAATCATTGAGCTTTGAAACTCTGTTATGCAAAATTCAAAATAAAGCCAGTTCTTACTCTGAAGAGATCACAGTCTAGGTGAGATAAGAGTGAAGGAGACAGGAAATAATTGAGGGCGTTATTTGTGTTTCAGACACTATTGCAGTAAAAATTGCAGTAAACAAGAGATGACCTGACACCATTTACTGGGCAATGTTTGAAACACAGGTGTTTTACTGCCAAATGTTTATCTAGTTGGGAAACAATTACATTGAAGTGTAAACTTTACTCAGACAAAAGGAAGGCTGGAGTCAGGGATTTTGGAAAGAAGGGTTTAAGGGATAAACTACTGGAAGAGAGTGTTTGCTGCCACAATTAAGTACAGGATAAGAAACATTTAGACAAGCCTTTCTTACTTTCAGCAGCTCAACTTGTGAAGCTCTTCATCTTCTTTATGCAGATAGGGGTGAACACTTGAATTTGCTTGAAGATTCCCAAGTAATGCAGAGACAGTCTCATCCCAGATATAAAAAAAGGAAGCATCAAGTCTAGTTGATTAGAAAATCAGAAAAGTATGCAGAAAATCAGTTACACATATCTGGAAGGACTTGACTAAAAATCTTCATCTAAGAAGATACCACTGAAAAGGTAATCAGTATTTCACTATCACATTTATAGATTCTTCTTTTATGGTCACAAATTCATAAATAATTAATGCCTAGTAATCATGATAACTCTATCAAACATTATTTTCAGATGAAGTTGTATGAAATAATATGCATTTCTTTTCATAGAGAATGAAGGCACCAAATTCATCCAAGAAATAATCATTCACTGGTTGCTAGTCAGCTTAGTTTTGCAATATAAATAGACATCAGCTCCAGAAAGTGTGGGCAGCCATTTGTCTCATCTCTATCCTACATTGTATTTTAAAAATGGTTACAAAACATCCCAACTTTGCAGATTTCTGAGACACAAATCTCAATTGGCAAAGCTTTCTAACTCCTCCTGTGATGCAGAGATCAATCATCACCTCTTCAGGGAATCTACACTTACCCATCCACTGGCTATGTCAGATTAAATCGAGGCAGGAAAGATCTGATACAGCCACACTGCTCTGTCAGAGCAAATGTCTCTAATGTTTGTATGTTTTCAAGGCTGTAAATTTTAGGCCCACACTGAACAGCTTCATTGTGTTTAATTCCTCTTTCTGCATCTTCTGGGTCTGGGTCATCTTGATTGACAAAGTTTCATTGGCAATGCAGAGGTAGAGATGAATGTTTTGATCTGTCACAGTTCTGGGTCTCACTGGAATACAAGAGTATTACTTGCAATGACTGCAATTGTGTTGATGTATAATTTGGTATTAAATACTTTAATTATTATTTTTGATGTTGGCATTTCACCACACAATACTATAGGCAAGACCAAAAAAAATTTACACTGTTATTTGGCTAGAAAATAATTAAAAATAGCACATTGTCCTTTTTCTACTGGAACAGAAAATAGTGGGCTACTAATGAGTTTCTGCCATGATAAGTGATGATGTATCAATTGTGCAATTCATGTAAAACTAAAACTAATTAAATTACAAAAAAAAATACAGTGAATTCCCAGATGCAGGGTTAGGTCAGGGTCCTCAGGTGTTTCCACTGGATTGGCTGCTTTCCAGAGGAGAAAATCTTCCTAGGCCTTTGCTTTATTTCTATGACTATCACTTATTTGCATAATAATAAGAAAAAAAAGAGGAGAACAGAGTTCATAATTTTTAGATGTCTTTAGGCAAAAAATGGAAGCATTCTCTTTTTTTGATATCATCACGTACTTGACATCTAAAATTTGGAAGTTTAATGTTGAACAATTTGACTGAAAAGAGGTATGTTTAGTGTCAGCACCAGGGAGCAATGAGAATCCATTATTTATTTCTCCAGAATCCATAAGGAAGGACTAAAACAAGGAAGGCTTGTCATGCTTTAATGTTCTTTGAAGTATTTTTTAAGGGGATGGCAATTCGTAAAAGGTTAAGAACTGCTAGCTACAAGATACTTTCTTTGATTGGTTTTTGTGATTGTGATTGGTGTTTTTATTGACTACTGGTTGTAACCAAGGGGCCAAGAGAAATGCATCAAAGACAGCAGTGAGTCAATAAATTCTTTGTGATCAGCTGGACATTCCTGTGGGACAAATAGCAACCTCTAATTGCAAGATAATGTGGGACTAGTATCTAAAAAACTGCCTCTAGCATTACATAAAACCAGGAACCTGTAAAATATTGTTTTATAAAAAGAGCATAACTGATCTGATCAACTTTATCAAAACATGTCTAGGGCACTGTTTCGTCCTATACAGTATAAAGCACAAATTGTGTGTATTTCCATTTATATTATATAAGAAAATGAAGACTTGTTTGCTTTGATAATGGATGGGATAAGATAATTAAATATCTCCAGGAAATATTTAATTAATGGCAAGATAATTTCTAAATAGAATGGAAAGGTATAATTTCAGCAGGAAAGAACTGTGTAGTTTCTAGGAATACCACACCTTTATGAGGCTATAAATTGGTGTGGTATTGGTAGGATTTGCAAGTGGATTGTACCTATTGTTGCTCTGCCTAGGGAATGTAGGGTTGCTTGCCTTTATGATGTTTACTATGTAAGTCTTAGTAAATCTGAATCATGTTGGCCTTCTAGGAAGGGATATTTTTGCTTATTTGGTTGGTTGTTTTAAATCTAGAATCTCAGAAGATCTGACAGGACACATACAGCCAGAGGATAATGCTGTGCAAGATTATTCTTATCCAGGCAGTTTGCTTTGTTTTGCTGTGATGTAGCTCACTGCTGTTGTGTAGACCAAAAATACTGTTCTCTGTTAATAGTTGCCTTTTGGGTTTCTATTTGCTACTGGTTTCTGGAAGCTTTACAAGTTTTACAATCAGCACATTTCTGCAATATATATAATAAATTTATCTTTACCTCCATGTCCAAGAGAAAAGTGTCATGTTTTGTTTTTCCTTAGCTTGTGACTCAAGGCTGTGAATTCCTTAAAATAAATGAAAATGTTGAAGTGATGGCTTATTTCCCTGCCCTTCTCTGGTTTTCACTATTTGTGATTCAGATTTTGACTTTTTTCCCTGTCTAGACACCTATTCATGTGATTCCAAAAGGTGGGGTTTTGAGGGAACACCCTGTATTGAAAAATTCCTAGTAAAGATGCTCAGATGCTGCAACATTTCCAGACTTGTGCTTTGGCTTTCAGAGTACACTAGTACAAATAACATGTATTTCCATCACTTGTGCAGTGACATGTTAAGAAAAATTTTCACAATTTACTACAGTTGATTCATTTATCTGGTAGCGTTGCCTTGTTTCAAAATACAGTTTGGAAACAAAGCAGAAATTCAGCTTGAAATTTATGTTTATTCCTCTACCATGCTGATGACCCTGATATCTCTACCCACATGGCTTTGACTCATTAACTGTAGAGAATGCTTGCTTTAGGACCATGAATGTTCTTTGCTAAATTTGGCAGGGATTCTTGAACATATCACAGCACTGAATGATACACTAAAATCTCATATAATTTGGGAAGAGAAATATATCAATTCTAACTAATTCTAACTATTTGAGGCTTTCACTGTTTTTTGTTGAATTTTTATGAAAGCTTTTTAAAGAGTAGATAGAGCTCTGGAAAAGGCTGAGTTGTTACAGGTAAGAATACTTTTTTTGCAGTTTTCTGAGTTGTATTTTCTTCAGTCCTGATCCATGTCTAGGAAAATATTATTATAAATTTCAGTAATTATTAAATACAATATATTGTATGAATAAATTATATCCAATGTTTTATTAGGTATGTGCAGAAAAACAGAATTTGCCCAGACTGGAAAGTTTCCATCCTTACTTTCTGAAAAATCAAATTCCAAACCTCAAAAGTAAAGAGTTGGGTAATTTTGCAAACTGAAAAGGTCTGAATTGATAGCAACTTACAGTAATTGAAGGAGAGATGGCTCTTGTAAGTAATGTGCAGTGAATAAGTCACTCTATTTCGTTGCCAAGGAAATAAAATGAGTCTCTTGGTAAAGGGAAGCAAGGAGGAAGACATTGCAAGTGGGACAACTGTTACCATTACATAATCCATCTGGCATGGCTGTCACAAGTGTGGAACCTTGCTGGATGTATGTTTGATAGAAAATATCAAATACCTCCTGCTTTCAGTGCCAGTTTGTGCTGTTGATATGGTATCCTGGTGATATAATGTCCTTTGTGTGATTCCACCAGTCTAGCCATGTGTTCTACTGTAGCTATAGATGGAGATAAACTGGCCTGTCCATTTGAGTATATGATTATTTCTGATCTTTTAGATATTTTAATAAATAGCTGAAGGCTTCCAGAATTCTCAGAATATTTTCCAAAGGATGCACATGATTCACTTGCCTGTTCCTGGCTGATTGATGATAATGAAAAAAGTAAAAACAAAATTACTTCATATTTGCCAAATCCCTTCTTTTCTTGCACAATAGGATACACAGAAATTTTGATAAGATTCTTGGAAATATATTTGTGCAAAGCTTACAGACCATTGCCATTCTTTACTCACTTCATTTAATAGTGAAGGGTAGCTAATCTGCCACAAATTCAGGGCCAAAGATCACTTTGTGATGGCTAAATCCACACAGGCAGAGCAAAAAATAGCTACATGTGAGTATATCAAGCACCCAAACAGGTATGTGGATGGAAAAGAAATATGATCTGAATTTCAAATTTGTGAAAAATCTGCGAAAGTTTGGAGGTCCCAGTAAGACACATCATGAACACCACATAATTCCCTAGAATTGAAGCAAGCTGGCAGCTGTGGGACAGTCTTCAGTGAGACACGAGACAAAGTTTTAATGCCATTTAACTTCCTGCCTCTCCCTGTTTCTGAACAGGTGAGTCTGGACTAGGTAGGAAAAGCTCTCAGCCTTGGAGCCTTCCCAGTGCTAGAGTACTAGTTTTTTTGGTGGGGTTTTTTGTGTGTTTGGAGCATGAGAAAAGTAATTTGGATATAATCTTTTTTCTCATAAAAGGCAATGGAGAGATTCAACAGGAAATTAGCGTTCAGGAGAGGTGTGAGAGAAAACACCTTTGGATACTTTTAGAATCAAAGTTCTTTCAGGTTGTTCATGTTTTAAAGGAACAGAACACGTAATCAGCAAGTTCTTGTCTATTATTTTTATGGCAGAAACTTCCTGATTCTTCCCTGCACCTTTCTGTGAGAGAACAAAGGGAGAGTTTGCAGGATAATACAGTCAATCAGAAAGGAATTCTAAGGCAAACTAGATAAAGGAGAAACTGATAACCAAATTATCCTTGACAATGTTATCAGGTTCAAGCTCTTCTGGAATGCTGTGCCAGAAGAATGCATGATCTGCAATGGAAATAAAAAGGTGGGCAAGGTTGGAGTTAGAACATTATTAGATTTTGCTACACAATATATTTAGTGCGATTTGTTGTTTTCAAGATGTTGGATTTACTGAATTAAGTTTTGCCCTTCAGCTGACATCACTGAAGCAAGAGAGAGGTGCTGGCAGGGAGTGAAGCCAACTGACCTGTAGTGTTACAGCCAGAGTTAGAACAAAACCACAGATCCAAACAACCAGGGTGTTTAATACCTGAACTTCAGCTTTGAATGCTACAAGGAATTGTGATTGAAATAGACCCATTTTGCATTATGTGAGTACTTGGGGTAAAGGGCTTTAGAGTTCTTCAAATAGTTTACTGCAAATACTGTTTAGTATAAATATAAGAATTTAGAGAATTAAACAATGATATATTTGTATTTTCCACAAACATTTAATTAACTGAACTCTACTAACTATTTTCTAAAAACTGTAATTATACACTTAAAATCAGAACTCCTTGCTGAAAAGAAACAAAAATCAATTCAACTGGGTTTTAATCTTCTTTGTCAGTGGAACATAATTCTAGCTCTGTGAATGGTAGTAACTACGACTGCTGTAATTTTAGAATAATCTTATTTAAATGAATTACATTATGAAAGATTTTGCCATCAGTAGTAGGGAAGTTTTTGCTTAGCACAGTTTGTAATTTTAAACACACAAACTATGACTAAAATCAGAAAAAATAATAAATTAATGGATATATTGCTGAAATCATGCTTTGAAAAATAAATTTTTATACGAATTTAAATTACTAATCATGAAGAAAACATCCTGCTCCCAGATGGACAAAACTGGCAAAACAGGAGTACTAATAATAATGAAAAAAAGAGCTGGAACAACAATTTGTACAATGAAGGGAATAAATTGTACCTAAGCTACAAAATAATAGACTCCAAGCCAGTGAGCATTTAAGCATATGTTTAATTGTAAACAGGTGAACAGTTCATCTCCCTTTAATGAGACAACTGAGAACTGAAATGCACTTACAGGGCTGAGCCCTAACATAGTTATTGTTGACTAGAGTATTAATCAATTAAAAAAGCCATAAAAAGCAGTGGTGGGAATGGACATATTAAATATGCCTGTTTGTGCTAGGGTGTTTGACAGATTTGCTTCTTCCCTCTGAACTGTGGAAATGAGTCATCCTGTCACCAGGGAGATGGACTACAGGTGGGTTTCATAACCCATCTGGCTTTCTTAACTTTAGCTATTTAAGCTATTCAGCTAATCTCCCTCTGTAGCTAAGGGGGGAAGGGAGCTGTTTCTGGTTTACCTTTTATCAGCTTTGGAGGTAGGGATTTCTCTCTTTTGACTATAAAAGGAGCCAAGGTGACTCAGCTTAAATTAAATATGTTTAGCTGGTTACAGTTGAGTGAAATTAAGTGTTCTAGGGTCCAGTGTTAGAACAGTCTAGAGAAATATGCACACTTTGAACTTAATCTCATTGCAGGACACACTCATAAGCATTAAGCTTGATTTATTTCATGTGCAGAATCTATCACTAATGACTTCCAAAAGGCTTGACATCTCTGTCTCATGATGCCACAATGCATACACAAATATAAAAGAACTAAGTTGGTAGCATGTACATAACTGCACTGCAGTCCAACTGAAATTATTTACAGTTATAACCTTGTAAAACACAGTAAGCTCAAGATCAGAACAATGGTGGATAGATGAGAGACTGAAGCCTCTCTTGCTCACAAAGCAACACCCTGCCTGTATTACCTGTCTGAAATGGCTTAGATGGTCATTCAGCTGCATGGCCACTCTCAATACCAGGGTCACACCAGGGGAGTACCTTTTGCAACACACCTGGAGCCCAGCAAATGCTTTGCAGCTTTGGTGCTGATCCAATCAAGCACAGAAATAACTGGGAAATGACTCATGCTGAGAGGTGGATACTTGCTGTTAATCCCAGCTTTTAAAGTGTACACAGTTTGTCATCATTTTTCATTGTGGTGAACATGTGTGTCTGGCTGCTTTTGTTTCAGATTGTCTGATGTTTGCTGTGGACTCTCTTCTCAGCTCATGTGCTGCAATCATTTGCTTTTCACTTGAAAGGACGTAATCAGACAAAAATCCCCTCAAAACCAGTTCTACTGAAGAAAAAACCTAAGCAGGAGAAGCAAATATATGAGGTAGGGTGGAGAGGAATGTGTTCTGCCCCTGAAACATCTGCTCTTTTACATTTGATGTTACAAATGTTTAACCACATGTGGATCTTTCAACCTTAAAAGGTGGGGGAGGTGGGAGTACGGGAAAAATTATAGATGATACCCAAGAAGAAAGGTAATATGAATGTAACTAGTAAGGATGAAATTATGGAAAAAAATTAGATGCATTGAAAGGACAAATACTACAGAAAACAAATACTTAATTAGTATGAAATACTAATCATACAGATAGATGAATACTAAATGTAAAGCTAGGAAGGAAAAGAGTAAATTTGAAGTTTGCAATACAGATTGGCATAATGGGTACTCACATACTGAGTATGTCCTGTGTCACTGCACTTTTCTCATACACAATTGAAACACACGGCCTAGTATTTTATTAAATGGGAACTTTATGTCTGCAAATATAATTGATGTATACCATGGATTTAAACTGGATTCTGAATGAAGGTTTTGTCATTAAAAAAAACCATCGTCAAAACAGGCAAAGAATGCACAGGCACTGTCTCATGAATCCCTACAAAGATGCGTTGACATGTTCTCTGCCCACAGTTTCTAAAGGTTCTGGGAAGATAATTGTTTAATTGTTTTTATTTTTATTTTCTATTCTGAATGAACAGAAATAGTACTTAAGCAGAAGTGGGAAACAATAAATGACATATGACTAGCCTAGCTCTCTTAAGTTATCACCTTCAACATTCATCTGCTGCTTTACATTGCAGTAGTGTGTGTTACACTATTCCCTGTGTGTGTGGAACTGGAGATAACAGTCTTCATCTGGAAAAGTAATGATTGTGCAATGGCCCAGGGACACAGCAAGGTTTTGCTACCATTGTTTAACTAAAACAGGTGTTTCCATCTTAAACAAAGGTAAACACCAGTTTGTTATATATCTCAGTTTTCTGCACTGGATTGGTTGGTACTGAAGTGGGTACTGAGTGCACATAGTCCCAAGCTCCCACAAAGAACTGGGATGCAGATAGAATGCAGAAGCAGGATAGGAAGGAAGGAAGCTTCCCCAGCACTGCCCCAAGCCCCGGTGTGTGGTGCTGACGGAAGCTTGGGGCTGAGTGTTAGGATGTGAATAACAGTGCTGAGGTGGTTTCCTGTATGCCAGGAAGCAGAACTTTGTCCTGACATGTAAAGGAATAAAGTTTCGCAAAAGGTATTTGCCCAGTAGATCCAGCAAAGCAAAACCAGAGCCAGGTGGCCAGGAGGGCCAATGGCATGGTGGCTAATGGCATCAGAAATGGAACCAGTGTGGCCACCAAGACCAGGGCAGTGATCACCTCCCTGTACCTGGCACTGGTGAGGCCACACCCCAAATCCTGTGTCCAGTTCAGTGGCTGCTCAGTTCAGGAATTACACTTGAGGTGCTGTAGTGTGCCCACAGAGGGGTAGCAAGGATGGTGAAAGGTCTGGAGCACGAGTCTCATGAGGAACAGCTGAGGGAGCTGGGAGGATTCAGCCTGGAGAAAAGGAGGAGACCTCATCACTCTCTGTACTGACCTGAAAGGAGATTGTAGCAAGGTGGGGTCCTTCTCCTTTCTCGGGTAACCAGTGACAGAACTAGAAGAACTGGCTTCGGGATGTGCTGTGGGAGGTTTAGATTGGATATTGGGAAAAGTTTCTTCACTGAAAGAGTGGTCAGGTGTTGGAATATGCAGCCCAGGGAAATGGTGAAATCACCATTCCTGGAAGTGTTCAAAGGGTGGGGGAATGTGGCACTTGGGGATGTGGTTTAGTGGTGAATACAGTGATGCTGGGGTGATGGTTGGACTCAGCTACCTGAAGGTCTTTCCCAACCTTAATAATTTATGATTAAAAGATGGAATCTAGTGAAATTTCACGTTACCTTTTAAAGTCAGGGGTTTGATTAATTTCCACGTACCCTCTCTTAAGGAATTCAATTTCCCCTTTGTGAAGATCGAGGAGTAATTTGAGAAGTATCTTTGCCCTATAAATTTGGACAATCAGAGATAAGAATTAGTGGTAGAGATTTCTTAAAACAAGAGCGTCGTTTTGCTGTGATGAAAAGCGACAGCAAACTCATTCCACCACCTAAGAAAAACCCCTTGCGCTGCTTCCCAGACTTTCCCACCCTGCTGCCTTCATCCGGGACAGGCGGCGGGGGGGACAGGCAGGCAGGGTGGGGGGAATCGGTCCAAAACCGGCCCCCAGCGCTGTCCCTGTAAGGCAGCAGTATCGCTTTAAAAGGCGGCCGGAGGCGGGAGCGGCGGTGACGGCCGGGGCCATCGCTGCCCGCCGGGTTTTCCCCCCCTTCCTGCCGCTCCGCCGCTCGCAGCCCGTTAAAAACAGGAGGCAAGATGGCCGAGCTGGGCAGCAAGGGGGTCACGGCCGGGAAAATCGCCAGCAACGTGCAGAAGAAGCTGACCCGGGCGCAGGAGAAGGTAGGGGAGAAGGGCGGCATCCCCGGGATGCGGGGCTGGGAGCGGGGGACGCGGGTACCGGGGATGACAGCGCTGCCCGGAGCAGGGATGCAGTGGGCGCTTGCGGCGGGTGGCACTGCCTTCCCCGCCTGCGGAACCGGGGCCCCTTCGCATCCTGAGCGTGCCAGGATCCCTGCTGGAGCGGCGAGGGTTCACCGCCCGCCCGCGGAAACATGGCATCGGCAGCGGCGGGGAGCGCGCAGCGCAAGCCGCACGCTTGCGGTGGATCCGCAGATGCTCATTGTCTCAACAGGAGGAGACCTTCCTCTTGTGGCATTTAGGTTGTGCTTTGCGCAGCATTTTCGGGAGCGGTTCTGTGTTTTGCTAAATGCGTAACCTCAAAGATGGTGCGGGAGAGGAGATGGACACTCGGCCCTTATCTTCCAGCAGCATCGCGTGACAGTCGCTACTCGCTGTACTGACCTTGAGCTCGTTTTGGAATGGTGCTGCAGCCAAAGCCATACGGCCTTTAAAGATTGTGCCGATCTGTGAGAGGGGGGGATTCTTGAATCCCGGGAGCCCTTTCGCTCCTCTCCGCCCACCCCTGTGCCGGCAGAAGGTGCCAGGAATATGCAATGGATACTTTTCCTGTTCATCTCTCTGGCATGCTGCATCTGATGCCAGATGCCTGCTCTGTGTAGGGATTATCGGGCGTTTTACGCAGGGGCACTGATCAGCTGCTTTTATTGCGGGCACACTCGTCTTGGTTTTCGGTGGTTTGCTGTGAGATGACATTGACTGAATATGGACTGGTGCATCTCAGAGGGAGGGCGGGCGAGCAGATCTGCCCACTGCTGCTCGTGTTCCCTGGGAGTTATCTTTAGCAGCTAGATTTAATCTAGGAGGGTTGGGATTAAATGCAGTGCTGGCCTGAGCCTCGTACCAATCTCTGGCGCTGCTCAAAAGCGCTGCTGGGTCAGAACGGCAGCCCAAACCATTTGGATTTAATGTTGCCGATGCTGCATCCACTACTTTTAGCTCACTTACTGAGACTAGGAGCATCCCTTGAACTTCTCCAACTGCTTGGGAAAAGCCCCAGTGCCTACCAGATCCAGTGTGGAACTGCATAAGGGTCCTGGCTTCACTCTGTACATGAGAGTGAGCATGGCCACATCTGTGGTTTTCTTCGCCCTGCTGTTGTTCCAGAGGGGACAGGACAGGGAGTCTGGTCCACCTTGAACTCATCAGAGGTGCAAAGTGCATTCTGTGTTAGCCACCAGATGGCAACCATATTTGTAGTTAATACTAGAGTAGGTGGTAAAGGCTGATCTCCTGGGCCTGCTGATGAAGTTATTGTATTTAGTGGTGCAGCTCGGAACCAAGCGTGTCCTGCCAAGCCCTGCCCTGTCTCTTATCGAACACGCACAGGTTCTTTTCCTAGGGAGGAATTTCCACAAACTTCTGTCAACTGTTGATCTAGCTCACTTCCTTGCTCAACGCCCTGGTGGTGTTTGGGGATGCGGGAATGACAATAATTACCAGGAGTTAGATGTGTATTGAAGGTGATTTGCACGATCTGAAAACAGTTGTTTGTCTCTTTGGGAATAGGAAAGCACAGCTTGTTTTCCTCTAATGAGAAAAAGAAAACAACCCCAAAGACTTGTTAACACAAATTCTAGACCCTTCCGAGGTTGTTATCCTGATGCAAAAAGTAGAGCTTTAATCTTTGGGCTCTCAAAAAAAGGAAAAAAAATGGTATTGCCTGCTTCTTCTTCTGACTTGCCTCTTTATACTGCTACAGGATTGTTTGTAACAATTCCCCTTTTGCAAAGCATTCAGTATTTTAGCCATTAGGGACGGACTTTCACTGAGGAATATACGTCAGTGTTAACTTTCAGGTCGTGAGGAGAGATACAGCAGAATATGAAGTGATGTGGAAGCACCAGTGGTTACGGCACTCTACACTTGTGGTATTTAGTTATAAACTGAGATACTGTATTTAGCAGGAAGGGTAAACCGTGTGTCAGGAGATAAGGACCAGGTGTTAAATAACTTGGAAAAAAAAAAGGCAGCAGAAGCGTGTAGAGGTGGATCTGGTAACAACTTTAAAAAGTGTTAGATTTTTGTGAATATATTTTGGCTAGGGTTGAACTTTTCCTTTTTTGAGACTTAAACAAGCTGACTCTTCCTTTTCCATATCGTATTTTGATTTGAATCAAGGATAAAAAAGTCCTTCCCTTGAGAATATCTCCCTCTCAACTTGAGCCCTGAGGCTTTGACATCAGCAGTTTTCTTCATGGTGAAATTCAGCCTTGTGTTAAGCAAAGAATGATGTCTTTTTGTTCAGTGCAGAATTCACACTGAAACACTGTACACATCCTTTTTTTCCCTTCTGAGATGCCTATTATGTAAACTATGTTAGATATTCCTTCAGAAGTGCTATTTGTTTTGAGCCTTTCAGCAAAACTGTTGGCTATTTTTGGGAGACACTTGAGCAATTCCACAGGAAATATACGATGGAATAGTCAACTGTGCTTTTTACAAATGAGATGGACACCCGTTTAACCTCCATCTCTACTCAGAGGTAGCCTCAAGTAAAATGCTTGTCAATAATTTGCCAATTGTCCAGTGAAATGTGTCAAATAAGTTGATGCTGCTATCCAGAGGAACGTGCCTTGCAGAAGGAACTCATGCAACTGTTTCTAACTCATATCACCTTTTTCAACTAATTAGGAAAAGTTAGGATGTTTAGGCTGGAAATTGTGATCTACTCATTCTAAATTTAGCTGAAGGATTTTCAGACTGAGATGTTGAGCTCTGGACTTCTCATAATTCTAAACTTCTTAAATATGAGTAAAAATGTAATGCCTCCAATGTCAGGGTGTCTTAGAGGGATCCTAGTGTTTGCAGCTCTTTTTAAACTTCTCCAGTGAGGCTATGAAGTTCTTTTATTCTTTATGTCTGTAATCAGTCATCTTGGTTAAAGTCTGTGTTTCTGGTTTGTGATCATTTTTTATCTTAACACTTTTAAAAAAATAAAAAATCTCCCCAATTTCCACAATTCCTATTCTCTGCTAATATTGTCCCATTTCTGGATGTGTCTATGCACATGCACGTTTCTGCTTTCAACAAATTCAAACAACATCTTGGGGACTTGATGCAATCTTGGTGTGAGGGTTGCTCCTCTGTGAAGTTCCAGCATGGAGCTGAGTTCAGGGAGCAAATGAGTTGGGGTCAGTAGCTTGGCTGGCAGTGAGGATCCTTGTCACAGGATCTTTGCTTTCCTTCAGCATGTTCAGCATGGAAAGATGTTATTGGCTGTATGGGCACCATACAGAAAGACATCAGAAATAAAGATTTTTTTTTTTTTTTTTTTACTTGGGAGTTTTTTTTTTGTGTGGAGAGGAGTAGAAAGGAATGAACTTATTTTTACTTAGTGAGTGTAGAAAGTTCTATAGTAGTGGTGTTCTATCACTCTCTTTTTGTTACAAAGCTGGGCAAAATGAGGAGTCTGTGTTCTGTGATGTGAGCAGACTGTTGTATTTTGTAATAGGTTTCTTCTTGAGGTACCAAAATACCAGGGCATTCCTTTTTTTTCCTCTCTGTCCCCAACCAAAGGGGGAGGCTTTGTTTTCCACGCAGGACCTGGCAAAGTTTAGTTTGGACATCCAAACCCCCTTGTGTTAGGGGGTCACATTTAGGTCATAGACTGTTGTTTATAGTCACAGACTCTGACTTGCCATGTTGCCATGAAATGTCACTTCTGCTTTTTGTTCTTGGCTTTGTTAATTCCACCGATGTTTACTCACATCTGTTTGAAGTTTTCCTAGTTAAACCCTCTGTCAGAGCCAAGTTCTGGTCTCCTCTGGCTGCACAGTCCAAGGAGGCTGGGCTGTATAGTCTTGGTCTCACAGGTTGTGGTTTGGGTGGAACAGGGTTTGCAGAAGGCATGGTTTGCATTTTGAGTTTGCCCTGATAACACCTTTTTCCTCCTTCTAAGTCAAGCTCCAGTAGGTGTAGAAAAAACCTGGAATGAAATTTCAGCCCTGTTGAAGCAGGTGAGAGTCCATACTAATGAGCAGTACCCAAGAACCTTAAAGCAAATTTAAATACAGCTGTAAACAGGATTCACCTATCAGAGGCTCCCTGCTCTGCAGAAACTGCATATGGGGAGGGAGCCTTTCTATGAAAATGGCAGATGCAGAAAGCTCTCTTATTGAGAAGTACTACATCTACCTAATTGAGAGAAGCTCCTTGCTGGTTTTCCTTCTGGATCCTTCTGTCTCTTCAAAGCTTCTATGGTTTTTTTCATGCCTTTTCATAGGATGGGATGATTTGGTGGCAGTCTGCCTTGTGCCAGTGAAGAACAAATAGCTTGAAGAGCTACAAGTATTGTTCGCCTACTGATCTGTCAGGAAAATGGATGTTTTGTTTGTTTGTTTTTTTTCGGGGGGACTCCCCAGATGACAAAGACAGGGCTTTTTACCTTATGTCTGTTAGCTTACTTTCTCAAGAATGCAGGGTTTAGGGGATGGGTAGAGTCTCAAAGGTACTTTGTGCCTAAAGGTTGCTGGAAAACAGGCAGTGGATACAGGAGGAAGATCTGAATTAATGCCCCTAACGTTCAGATGATTCCAGTATGAGCTCAGTCTGTATTACTGGTATCAGATAATCTGCATGGTACAGGGAGGAGGTGAAATAGGAAACCAGGCTCCACATGTCTCCTTGCCCATGGAATGGTTTGATTGGCAGGGCACTTACAGTGCTGTGCTGAAGGTGCCCTTCTGTCTGGCTATGGGCTACGCATTTCTTATAAGAAGCAGAATCTCATGGATGGATGAATTTTCTTATTGAAAAAGGCCCAATCCTATTCCTTGTCACTTTATCTTCTCTGTAAGTTCTAGTCTTGCAAAAACTTCAATGCAGTTCTTGTGAGATCAGGTTTATAAAGCAGGATCTGGAAGATCTCTTTTCACTGTGGACTTTTAAGGAAGCTCTAGGCCATACAGAGTGTTACAGACCTCATCTCTCAGGGGGTGACATCAAAACTTGTCCGGCCTCTCCCTCCATCCTGCATGCTGTTAGGCAAGGTTTGTAGTTCAGGCACAGATGTTTGTTTCTAACATCATGAATGGTCTTTGCAAATGACTAGCAAATGACATGGGTCTAGCCAAGCCACTGAGGAAAGCTGGATGCAGCCTGAGATGTTCAGCATCTAACTGGGCTAGGATCTTTGGGAATAACACAAATTTTCCTTTGTTCATGACACTTTAGAAAGAGACACAAGACCCTATTGCTTGGGATCAAGTGTATAATAAAGCTCTGGTTCTAGAAACATTTGAAATGACAAGAGGGTCCCTTAGGTTAACAGGTATTAGAGTGGCTGTTAATTTTCTGCTGCTGTGATGGTGGCCAGACACCTGAGCTGCCCGTTGTGCGAGTTCTGCAACTTTTCATGGATCATCTTACAGTCCTGGCTGTCTACCTCTACACAGAGGGGTCAGCCTGTCTTCTGTGAAGTTCTGTGCTGGCAACTTGACATGATCACAAAGCCAGACTCAATCTGCCAAGCAGGACAGGCAGGTCTGTCACCCTGAACTGGCCACAGCTCAGCCCCTAAGTGGGCTGGACCATTCAGGGTGTGCAGACCAGCAGCTTCTTATTCTGTATTAATGTTGACCAGGTGGCTGTGCGTTCTACACCCCAGAGCAGTGAGATGGGAACAAATGTTAAAATATGAGTAAAGCCTCCTTGGAGCACTGCTGGCAGGTAGAATAGTGCAACAAGGTCTGTTCTGACTTTAGGCTGTTTTTAGCCTTCTCTTGAGGGACTGTATATTTGGGTTTCTCCAGCAACTGCAGTATTGAATGCCTGAGTGCCAGCAAACCTATGCCATTTTGGCATTCCTACTGCTGAGCTAAAAGGGGACATCTCTCACAGGAAGGGGTTGGAAGAGAGAAGAAAGTGATTTCCATTGTCTCACTAGTCAAAATCAAATTTAAATATGGTATTAGTTGAGTAGTAATACTGTCAGAACAGAAGAGAGGAACCTCTGCAGATTTGCCTGAACTACTGGCAGTGGCACAAGGAGTGAATAAATCTTGTCAGGTGTCTTTTCAGCAGGTGCAGCCAAGTGGCTGGTGGACCTCAGACAGTTCAGGTTTCCCTGGGTATTTCCCTAGCCTCTGCAGCCATTTGATCTTCACAAAGCTGGCAAGTACTGCAGGGCAGGTCCTGGAAAAAAACTTGAAATGTATTTATTAGCAGAAATTAAGATTGATGAGTATATATATATTCTCGGGGGTTATATTTTCATCATGCCAACTTGCATAGTTTTGTTTCTTATCTACTACTCAGAAAGTACCTCTCTTTAGATTTGTAGTTCTCTATAGATTTTTAGCTTTGTGATCTGAAGGAACAGGAGAAATTCTTCAATCTGCTAAAGTTCTACAGTTGTTTAATTTCTTTTTTTTTTTTCTTGCTTTTTCTCTCTTTTTTTTTTTTTTTTTTTTTTTTTTTTTTTTTTTTTTTTTTTTTTTACCTTGGGTTTCTCCTTTATTATTTTGGGAGCTTGCATTCAGGAAGGGTTTACCAGAGCAGGGAGTTGCATTTTGGAGAAAACTTGGAGAGTCTTAGAGATCTCACAGAATCCCTATGAAGCAGCTTTATGAAATGAGAAATAGACACTGTGTTTGCTCAGATCTCTGCTAGTACACATGTGCAATATAGGATTTTGTGCTGTTTAGGCTGGGTAGGAGTGAATTTTACTCAGACCTGTGGCTGGGAGGTTGAAGTTTCTGAAAGTCAGTGTTTCCACAGAAGTGCTGTTGGGTGAGTCGTGAAAGCCAGACAGTGTTGCCTTTGTTTTTGTCCCATTCTTTATAAGAAAGGAGAAGTCTGGGTGGCAGTGTGTTCTTAATATAGGCTGCCAGGCAGGATGGAGAGTGCAAACTTCACCAATACAGAGACAGCAGAGTTTAACAGCAACTAATCCCTCTGTGAAAACCATAGGCTGTATTTAATCTCTTGACATGCAGAAGTGTTGCCCTCTCTGCAAGGATTTGACAGAGTTTCAGAAATCTGGTAACCTGTTCTGAAATGCTTTTTTTTTTTTTTTTTTTTTTTTTTTTAATTCTGCATTGATCATGTTTGGTTTGCTTATTTTAAATATGTTTACAACTTTTTGTTAAACTTGATTTAAGATCCACATTAGTTTCCCAGTTGTTTTTGAAGTTAGCTCTTCAGGAGGGAGATTTGAGGTTGATACAACTGAAGTGCAAGCATTTTTCACTGGGCAATTGCTAATACTCTGCTTTGGAACTGTATTGGAGCTGAAGGCTTGTTTGCCAGCAGGGATGGAAAGGGAACTTCAGTGGTACAGAAACTACAGTGTTTGAAAACACAGCTAAAAGTGTTTACGCTTTTGGTTTTCTTTGTTTTTTTCCTTTGTACCACTTGGCTTGATTGCAGATTTTATTGGGCCAGAAGCAATAATGTGTGTCTTAACCAGCTCAGAACTGACTTGGATGGTATTTGCAGAGTGAAATAGTGATTCTTCCCATTGGATTTACTTGGAATGGTGCCAGCAGCAGATGTAAATTTATACTGAGGAAGTATAAAGACAGGCATTTGAAGAAAATGTAGATCTCTGCATCTTTTTAAGAGACATGCTGGTAGCTCTCCTGTACCCTTGTAGGTGAAGTTAACAATTCCTGTCAGTTGTTATAACTTCTTAAGTCTTGATCCTGCCAGCTCTGTGAGTCTTGAGTGTGTGGAAGGACCAACCTTATTTCCATTCCTGCTTCTTCAGTCATTGTGGGGAAAAAATGGGCAAAACCTTGAGGGGGGAAAAAAGATTATGTTTGAAAAAATGCAGGAAATTCCTTTCCTGGAATCTGAACGTTCAACTCATTAATTTTGAATTTTCAGGCAGTAAAGTGTTGTCTTGGAGAGCTACTCTCTTTCCTCATTGTGGGTGCAACATGATCTCTTGGTCCAAGTGTTGAGTCTGACACATGAAGCACAAAAGGGGTTTGAGTAATTGTACTGAGGGACAGCATATTTCAAAGGTTGCTTGAAAATATGTTTTTGGAAAAATTCTGTTGAGAGTGATGGCAGCTTCCATAAGAGGTACAGTGCTCAGGGGCAGTGTAAAATCATTCAGATGGTGAAATACACTTGGGTTCTGTACTGAAACATTCCTTAAGGTACAGTTTCCTCAGCAGAGGAGTAAAATTGCTCTTTCAGTGTGTTGAACTAACCTCTGTAGTAGAAGAATACTACGAATTTTTGTTTTTTATTGTCTGTTTAAACTGGACAGCCATTGTGAAAGACCAAGCTTAACTGTGTGTTAACAAACTTGAGCTATTACAAGGATGTACTCACTCTGATGTTTCCTACATCAGGCAGTATGATTATTTGTTAGTATCTGTGTGATTGCATTATGTATTGCCAATAAAGGCCATTCCGTATTCTGAAAAAATTCCAATATAAATATTGGACAGGCTCAGTTAATAAAGAGAATTCTGTTTTTTTTTAGTAAAAGTGTACTCCAAGAGACTTAAAAGAGTTTTTAGATATTTTTGCAGAAGTTTGATATGGATTGTTTTGTAGGCAAAGGTTCAGGACTGTTTTTGAACAGGAAGATTTTTTGTGAAAATAGCTGAAGAAAATGAAAAAAAACAGTTTGTCTTTCTTTGGAGAGGAAGAAGAGCTGGGAGGGTAGGGTTTGGAGGCCTGGCTGTGGTGGGAGTCAGAAGGTCAGTGGGGTGATGTGATCCATCAATCACAGAGCTCTGGGATAGTGTGCTGCACCCAATTGCTCATGGTCTGGGACTTCTCTCTGAATGGATATCAGAGTCAGTTGCCAGACTAGAACTTTTTGCCAAGCTGGAGGCTTTTGCTCTCCTTATTCCATGACCTTTGTTGGCCATAAATAATTCAGGGAGGAAGTGTGTCTTATCAGGGCTGGATGCCCTTACCACGAGGCTGTGCATACAGTAGGTTAAAAGAGCTGCTTTGTCATGCTGGGTGAAGGTGACTTAGAGCTGGAGTGTTTTAACTGGGATGTTTTCTGAGCTGGCATCCAAGTCTCCAGTTGAGGCCTTAATTTTTGAGGAGGGTCTCTGGGGAGCACTTTGTGGTGATTTCCCTCCCCAAAACTAGTGTGGCCCAGATTCTTAACAAGTGCTCTGGCAAAGAAGCTGATGGACTTAGCACTCATTCCCAGCTGGAAGACTTGCCTTATCAATCCTGGGTCTCTAATTTGCTGTTCCTCACCCTTCAGCTCTGCTGAAGGAAAAGCAGGCAGTCCTCTTGGGTGAAAAGGTGAAGAGCTGTTCAAAAGCTGCTAGAGAAGAACCAAGAGCTGATCACCTGTTGATCCATATGTTCACACTTGGATGGGACAAACCACATTCTGTAACTCAGCCTGGCCCTGGAGGGCACTGTTCCTAAATCCCCCATGGCTGATCCCTTGCAGCTATTGCCTTCCAGCTCAGGGAATTGCAATAGCTGATCCAAATGCCTGTGTCTTTCCTTTGCTCCACTCTGCATGGCACATGTTCCAGATCTGTCCTGCATTTGAGAAGCTCTCATCTTTGTTCAGCAAGGTGGCTGTGAACCTGTGAAGGAGCTTTACTGGCCTCTAAAGGGCTCTGCATCCAGCCTGTCTGTCTGGAGTCCTCCTCTGGCATTGGTTTGCCTTGTAAGAGCTCTTCAGCCCCTCTCCCTCCTAGCATGCACCTGCTCCATTAGCTCTTTCTCCAGCTCAGTCATGGCCTCAAATGCCTTTTATGCTTTTTCCTGATTTGGTTGCTTCATTCTTCATCAGGGCCTGTGTAAAAATAAAAATACTTCTTGCAAAAGTATCAGCATTTAAAATGAGTGTTGCAGAGGAGGAGGCAGAGGAATTGAGAAGGGGAATTTGTGCAAACAGCACTATTTATACTATCTATTCCTCTTGCTAGTGTTACTGATGGCTATAGATAGGGTTTAATTAAGCTATGTTAAATGCCTGCCCAAGTAATAGACATTGATGTTGTTGAAGTCCTGTTGCCTGGAATGTCACATTGATGCCAGCTGAATTAAATGATGCCATTTGGCTTTATTAACTACAGAGCTATGATGTGGTGACTGTCTAGCTCCACAGTTGTGCCACTTTTTTTGGCCTCTGTTTGGTGTCTGGGGCAGACAGAAGGGAGGGTGGAAATTTACCTGCTTTCTCGAGACTGAACTTTCCTCCTCCTTTATTTTCAGGGTATTGATAGAGACAAATTCTCTCCAGTTTCTGCTTTGTTGAATAGCATGAACTTGGAAATGCAGTGTTTTTAGCTGCCTACTTTGAATAAGAGCAAACCAAGTAGAACGAAATTGTCCCCAGAGTTATGAATTAGGCATACAACTGCATCTGGTGAGATGGCCAGGTGTCACCAGCACACCTGAGAGCTCAGTGGTCTGTCCCTGGGGCAGTTACATGGCTGAGAGATGGTGGGGTGATACCTGTGTGCAGTTTGTGTACCCCAGACTTGACAGACTGAGGCTGACCCTGACAGAGCCTGTGTCTCCTGGTGAGGATGTGTTTTCAGCACCTTAGGAATTGGGCCATCTGCTTAAGGTGTCAAGATTAGAGCATTCAAAGTCTGAAAACTCTGGCTTAAGCTCTTAAGATTCTTAATCTCCCACACTTCTTGAGGCAGGTGCCTGCTTCTGGCATTGGGTTTGTCCTGGTGGGAGAACACTTTTGAATGGGTATCTTGCTGCCCTGCTCTGTGCAGCTGCTGCTGGAGCACTTTCTTTGTGTCTCCATTCTCCTGCCTTAGATAAAATCTTGTCTTTACAGACTGAAGTTTAAACTGACCCAGCTACTCCTGCTGGGGCAGCTGTTTCACATCACTTTTAAACCACCTCTGCCGCTGAGATTTTCATCTCTAGCTGCACCTTTTCCTCCTCTATTCTGCATTCTGCTGCTCTATTATCAACCCTCTGGTTGTGCTGCTTTGCCTGGTTTTCTTTCAAGTCTCTCCTCTCATAGGTAGATTTGATGGTAAATTCTGGATAGGGGACTAGAGGGCAGCCAGAAGTGTGGGAACAGGGAAAAGATTAGTGATCCACAGGACCACAGAGCAGTGGGATGGTGCCTGAGCTGGCCCTCTGTCCCAGCTCAGCTCAACTAGACCTGTAGCTAGCACCCAACTTCTTAATTTTATGTTCTCTTTAGCTTATATTTTAACTCTCTGAAACCTCTGACTGAAGGCTATAAAATGGATGAGGAAAAAAATTAGAAGTGAAGTTTAAATCACATTTGCCAGGATTTGTTTTTATTCTCAAAAGCTTGGGTGGTGAAAAAGCAAAACATTTTCAAGTCGTTAAAGATAAATGGTGGGGGGTGTGAAGAGTAAAGGGTAGAAAAGGGAAATACTTATGCTTTCTTTTTAACTGCTAAAACCTGTAAAGAAAAGGAAAAGATAAGTAAAGCCCAATATTTTTTTCCTAATAAGCTTTTTTTCAGCAAAGCAAACTCGTGCATTTATAGAAGGGAGAAAAAAAGTCCACTAAATAACACTGAGTTAGACCTGGAGGGAAGATGACATATCAGTCAAATATTTGGGGATGGGTGGGGGGTGGGAACATAGATATATTTAAGAAAGAAAAAAAGAAGAAATAATTATTGTTTCAGTTTGTTATGTAATGTTGGTTATGACTGAGAACCAGCCTTGAATTCATGCTACAGTACAAGCACGGTGCTTGGGCTGTACCTACAGGGCAGGCATAATGCAAAATGACCTAAAGAAATGAGAGAGAAAGAGAGGAGTAAGGTAACAAGATGAATCAACTAATGTAGGAGGAGCCTTTAAGAGGAACCTGCTTTTGAAGGTGCTTGGATGGCCTCGGGGTGGGCAGACACTGAGCTGCATTGCAAGTGTGTGAGTGTGGCACAGTGTGACTGCAGAGACCAAGCATCCTGCCAGGGAGGAAGGGAATTGCTTTTCCATGCTGTCTGTCACAGCACCACTCCTGCTGTAGCATCCCTTAATTTAGACTTGACTGACGCTAGGAGCTAAACTGCAAAAAAATGTGGGTGAAGAGGAAGGGAGAAACAACCTTAAATGTTGAATGTAGTGAGGGGACTAAAATCTTCATATAAAAAAGAAATCCCAGAATGTCAGGATTTGTTGTCAGTGCTAGATGCACACCAGGGCCCCAGCCAGCTCACCATCCAGATACTTGTCCTGTTTCTAGGTGCCCTTTGTGGGAGAGCAGATGCTTGGTCTGAGCCTGTGTGATGTAGGTAAAAGAACCTTTCATCTTAACTGATTGGCCACGTGCAAAGAGTGCTTGCAAAACATCCGGAGAGCCGGGCATTTATTTGTACCTTTCTGTAAACATGCTGTAGATTGCTTTGAGGAAAATGACTCTTGTATCCTGGAGATATGTTCGTGTGTTTTCCTAAACTGCCAGTATGACTGTTTTCTAGAGAAAAGTGAACCTTATAAAGGCTGATATTAGACATATAGAAGATGCATTAATTTTCTCTTACAACAGTGAATACAGGCTTTTAAGATCTTTGCTTCTACTCAATTTTCAGTTTAGGTCAAACAACTACTGTTCACCTGCCTTTTTGTTGCAGTATTGTTGGGCCAGTCTCCCACTTGTACTGGTCTTTCTGTTGTTGTTAGAGCAGTTTCAGAGGTTAGTGCTACATCTCGGTCATTTCTGAAAGTCGCTTGAGGGATTTTTATGTGAGAAGCCACATCCTTAATGTGAGTGTCCTAATTCGTTTTGGTTTGTTTTTAATGTTAAGTGGCAGCAAAAATCAATTTTTACTGTTGAAAAATCTTTGTCTTTATCCTTGATTGTTGAATTCACTGAGTCTGATCCCAGGCTGGCAGGAATGGGTGAAACACCTGCCCCCCCTTCCAGCCTGTCCATACACATATGCATGTAGTGAGTGTGGTGAGCTGACTGTGACTTACTGCACAGAAGGGGAATGAAAGATGAGGATGCAGCTGCACTGGTTAATGAAATCTAACTGGCTCTTTTCCTGGGACAAAAGACAGAATTAAACAATGTTAATTCCTTAATTTTCAGGTATTTGATAGGTGCTAACAGCAGCTTTCCATTTCTGCTGGTTCATGGTGCACCAGTTTGGTGCACCAGTTTGGCTTCTCCTGCAATGGGTGCCAAAGCCTCCTCTTCAATTCCTGCTGCAAGGTCAGTGCTACCAGGAGTCAGGAAAGCAGATTGTTGTGATGGTGAAGAGTCCCAGTGTCTTCTCCTCCCGTGTTCCAATGAAGTGACTTTTTGACAACTGCTGTATAGTTGGGATGCTAATGACCTGGACAATTTACCAGAAAAGGAGGGGGAAATCGTGCTGTTAGCTCTTCTCAAGATGATTTTCTTTCACACAGACAGAAATGAGTCATCCAATGTCACTGTTTAATTATGTGAGATTTTGTCCAGGGTGGTTGGAGGAGGGGAGGGAACACTTGGATTTAGGACTGCAGTAAGTTGCTGTCTAGCCAGGTGTATTTGAGTGTGCCAGGAGACTCAGCAAAAGTGCTTTTTCTGCAGTACTCATGTCCTGTTCTGGGGACCCCTCTCCATAAATGGATTATTTGGAGGCTGTGGTGCATAATATTCCCAGTCAAATGATCTGCAGGGTTACCATGCCCTCTAACACAAATTGCAGACAGAGTGGCTTTGCCCTGTGTTATGTGTTTAAAGAGCATTACTCTGATTATCCAGGAGGATGGATTAATGGGAGTTAATGGATACTTGAGGAAGGAAGGAAGGGAGAGGTGCTCAGGAGGTAAATTTGAGCTGGCAGACTAGTTAGCAAAACAGTGCAGTCTGCTTGGGAAAAAGGCAACCAAAGAAGCAGCTCTGGGGAACTGCTCTGCCCTGAAAAACTTGAGGAGACAAATAGAAAGGTGCTGGTGTGGGAAGTTGGGTCATTAAAACTGTCACCAGTGACTTGTGGTGATGATTGAGACACCTAGTTCTGGAATAAAACAAGAGAGAAAGATCTTTTTGTCCTGCCAGATACTGGAAGCTAAACTGGAATTGCTCTATAACCTCTATGTTTCCTAGCTCCAGCCCTCTCCCATGGTGTAAGGAGCAGAGTCCTACCTGGGGGACACTAGGATCTCAAATGTGAGTCACTTGGATGCTGCAGCCATCCAGGAGTGGGCAGGCTTGGAGAGGAGCTGCCTGTGGCTGTGGTGGGCAGAGGAGGTCCTGTGGCACAAGGGGGTGAAGGAGTGACCTGGCCATCAGAAACCTTTGATGTTCAGTGTCTGAGAGCAGCACACTGTGTTTGTTGGGAGTTGCACAGGCTGCTTGAGGAGGGGGTGGAAATCTTCTCCTTGTCACACGAGAAGATCTGATTGTGTAAAAGGAACAAATGTGTTTTAGGGAGCTGAATAGAAAAACAGGGTCCAACTGCACCAGGAGTAATGAGGAGAGAGTGAGGGCTGGAGTGGGGCTTTCCAGGGGAGGAAATGAGGGTTTTTTCTTTAGGGGAAATGGCACTTGTGCCAGCTCTTATCTAAAAAAGTGCTGCTTTAGAAGGACAGGAAAGAAAGGGATTGCCAGAGAAATCCCTAGAGTGTGATGGTGTGCCTTGTTTGTCTGCAGCAGGTGTTGGTGGGGGCTGAGTGCTGCTCTGGAACAGGTTCTTAGCACCACTGCTGCCCTTGGCAGAGGCTCCCTGTGCAGTGAGCCCTGTGCCTGTGCTCACAGCCCTGCAGACACAGATCCTGGGCCCCACAGCCTGCAAGGAGCAGCAACACAGCTTGGTGGCCTGGGTGAGTTAGGGTTTCACCATCATGAATGGAGCTGTGAATGAAAACCAGGGTGGACAGTGGAGTGGCTGGCCTTGGGAATGAAGCCCTCCTTGGGAGCCTGCAGTGTGTGCTGCCAGCCTGCAGGGATGGGCAGTGGGAAGGAGAGGGACAGCTGAGCTCTGCTGAGGCTGCTCTGTGTCCCTGCAGCACATTCTTCCAGCCCAGGATGGCGTGAGCCCAAAGCCAGTTGAGCTGTAGCTATGGAAGGGTATCAGAGCCTTGATGGATAATTTTAGCCAGAACAAGTAGGGGCAAGGGTTGAAGGGGCTGGAAAAAAATGAACTGTTGCTGCATTTTCAGTCTTCTGTTGCTGAGGAACCAGGTGTCCTTTTTAAGGGATGACTAATTCCTTGTTTCGTGGAATGGAGAACAGAAAGAAAAGCATTTTTTTTCCTCATCAGATGAAACAAGTACTTGTTTTTGGAGGTGGATTTGTCATGTTTGGAACCTGCTGCCTTCAGAGCTTTCTCCTCTCTTCTTCCCTGAACTGTTGGTGGGTCTGTGGCACTAAGACATGTCTTTGCAACATAAACATCAGCTTCCTCCCACGTGGAAAATCAAAAGACTTGAGTGATATCCCTTTCCTTTTTAAAAAAAGTAGGGTTGGAGTTGGAGGGAAGGCTGTTCAAGCAGAGAGCACTGTTCATTTGTTTCTGTTACTGTATGGTTGGTTATCAGTGCTGGGTCGTGCATAAATCCTCAGTTCTTCCTGTGCCCTCTGTTCCTTCCTCATATCCCTAAGATGTTTTCTGTGGTGAAGCTATTGAGGAGGATGCATAAAGAGGAAACCTGGGGTCTGAAAGATGTGCAGTCTCCTGTGCCATGCTTAAAGCACTCACCTGTAAGGAGTATCCAGATGATGGGAGATTAAAATGTGGAAAAGAAGATGTGTGCTCAAACAACAAACTCTTCTTTAATTTCTTCCTCCTGCTGCCACCTCCCTTAGTTTTCTGACTGTAGTAACCTTCTGATGATATTTTTACTCACGGGATGTTGTCTCCAGAAAACACAGTAGCCCCACTGTTCTAACCCCATATTCATGTCTCAGACCAGACAGATTTTTAGTGTGTTATCCTGAAACTGTGGCCAGCATAAGAAGGGATGTTAACAAGTGGTTGGAAACATGACGAAAATGTATGAAAAATGTATGAAAACAGAATCTGTTTTCATGGTGACAGGTTGAGAGATGAAAATTCATGTATAGTGCTTTCTGCTGCCTTTGCTGTCTGGCTCTATGGCTTCCTTACTAAAACCCATTGATCTGCTTTCTGTTTGTGCTGCCATTATCTCTAATGTTGCTTCTAGCTGTCAGTGCTTGGATTGATTTTGCCATTTTTGTAAAGAAAAAAGAAGATACAAGTCAGGATATCCTCTCTTCAATCACCTGTGACTGCTCTGGAAGGGCCCTACAGGGGTGAGAAGAGGAGGAGATGATGTGAGGTCACTCAGTTCCCCTGTCCTTGTGATTCGTCCTTGGGGCATGTTGCACCAGTGCAACTCATCTCTTAGGGCTTCAGAACTAGTTCTTGCTGGTAACATGTGGATGCAGGAAAAAAAAAAGAAGGGTTGGAGTATCTGTGTTTATTTACCTCTGTTAGTATCCACGGGATCAATGTCTATGCATCTTGGAAGCTTCAATCCTGTCTTGCCCAAGCAGTAAACCACACTTTGAGAATGACCATTTGGAAATGTTCTTTTGAACTCCTTAGACTGGTTTTCACTTTTTTTTTTCCTACTTGATGTCCTTTCATTTTAGAAGGAAAAAACCTCATGTGGCTGAGATGTAGCCTATGCAAAGGTGACTCAAGGATGCAGAAGTAAACAGTTTTTGTCCCGCCCTCACCATTACCTATTGTTTAAAGCCCAGAAGGCTGAAAGAGAGCCAGGAACATAATCAACATCTTCATCTCCTTCAGCAGTAGCTGAAGAAGCCAGCTGGACTTGCCTACCTGTAAGAAATCTTACCTTGCAAGAGCATGGTGCTGCTATACACAGTGGCCCCAGCAGTGGTGAGGGAAAAGGCTCAGAGCTGTTAAATTAAGCACCTGATTTTTTATATTATGTACTTCCTCAGAGGCTGGTTATACTCAACCCACTGTGATAGGAAAGGTAGGGATACAGAAGGGCATCATAGTTTGTACAAAACTAAACAGTGCATCTGGGATGGAGGCAGTTTATCAGTGCAGCTTTTCCTGGGTTTGAAGGGAGCTGTGACAGTTTCTGCATTCCTTCTGTAATTAATGCTTGTTATTGACCTATGTGTATTTAGGGTTGTTTTGTACCACTGTTGCATACTCCTTGTACAGCTGTGGCCAAGTTACTTGTTCTGTAGAGGTCTCATTCTGACATCTACAAATAATGAAGAGGAAGTGGTTCTGTGTTGGGGTGAAAAAAAATCTTTGAACACACGTGTGTGCCAAGCCTTTGCACGTAGCCTGCTCTGCTGCTGGCAGTGCTGCTGTGGTGTGGGTGACACTGCCCTGCTCTGTGTAGCAGAAATGTCCTGGTTTGTGTTGTCTGTGCTGGTGAAGGTTGGCAGAGACAGACTGCCTGCATTCAGTGAGTGTCTTTGGTTTATTTGTGTCCCTGCTCTGAAGTCAGAGATGAGAAAGAAAGTGTTTTGTGCTTGCACTGGGGCAGTACCAGTGCTGTTGTGTGATGTGCTTGTTTCTTTTGATACACAAGAATGTTGTGTGTTTGTTTCAGAGGAAGATGTCCAGGCATTTTACGCTCACCCGCAGGTGCGTGTGGAAAAAATAGCTGCAGCTGGATATCAGCTCTGATTCTGCATTTATTTCTTCCTTTCATCTGCTTAGCAAAGCACCTAAGGCCTAGATAGCATCAGCTGTGTATTGTTAAAGTTCCTACTTCCAGTCCCACCTTCCTTTCAGTCCACAGGGTGATCCCCAGGCAGCTCCATGCCTGGCAGACAGCTGAGCAGGGCTTTTCCCAGAGACATCCCAGGGAAGCCTTGGGAACCTCTCTGTGCTCCCAGCTCCTTGGTGGTGTCAGAAAGAATGCCCCTGCTCTCAATGTGTTTTCCTGCTCTTGGAAAACCTGAAGCTGTCATATCAAAAAAACTCTTCAGAGCTTTCTGTCCTCTGATCATGCACCAGCCAGAGCACAGGTGACCCTTCCTCTTCCAAGTCTTCATTCTCAGGATCTATGGTATTCCAAAGTAATACCTATTTAGTTATTGTTCTAGATACTGTTTGTTCTATTTTTTCTTTCTCTTCCTATCTCTTTAACCTTTGCCTGTGGCAGCTGTGCAACCAGACCAGAATCCAGATGAGCCTGCCTCTTTGATCCTAGCCTGCATTTAATAATAGGGCTCTGGTTCTTACTGAAGAAATAATATTACAAGGTGCATTGGCTCTTCTTAGTTAGTGATTTGGGCAATATATGGTTGTTTTAAGCTCTTAACTGCTTCCTGAAATTCATCCTGAGAGTAGCTACCACAATTGCAGAATGGTCTCATCAGCCCAAGAAACTGTCGCAAAAAGCTACATAATTTTAAAAATAGTTCAGATATAAAAATAATTTGGCAATAGTTTATATGATATATCTTTAAAATCTGATTGTTATGAAGTCTCAGAAACCCAGTGCTCAGTTTTTTGGAAGTTTTTTCCTGAGTAGAGAGCAAAACCTACCCCAGAAATTACATGAACTGTGAAGATACGTGGCAGAGTTGGTTTGGAGCTTTGCCATTACAGTTTTATCTCCATATTGGATTGTACTCTGTGTGGCCTAGAACAGTAGACTTGCACTTTTCTTTTAAACACTTGAATTTCAGAGAGAACTTCAGGTGTTAAAAAGGTGTTGTAAATATTGAGGTTTGGAAATTACTCTTGGTAAACAAAACCAAAGTTTTCAGTCAATAGACTAGTTCCTAAACCACTGAATTTGAATGGGTTTGTCTCAGATTTGGGCTGATTTATCTGCATCTTCCTTGTATAATTAAGAGTTAAAAAAAAAAATTGAAATGCTGAGACTGGAATTCAACATCTTATCTTGAAAAAGAAAAAGGCTTGGCAGTGATTCTCCCTCTTTAGGAATGGGTGGGAATTTTTTAGTGTTGAAATACGAGTTTGTACAAGTTTAGCAAGTCAAAAGCTTGGGGTTTTCTAGACTGATAGAAGCAGGAGACATTATGCTGAAATAGCCCAGCCTTTCTAGTCCTGTAGCCCAAAATCCACACTCACTGGTGTGACTTTGTGAAAACAATGGTCCAACAATTTGCAAGAAGTGCAGCAGTGCTGCTTGGAAAATCAATTCCACCCGTTGTGAGCCAGGCTGGGGCATCAGAAACCATTGATTACTTTCAACCCAACTTTATTGCTATTTTTAATTGAGATTTGTTTCTCAGTCCTGCTTCAGCATTTAGCCCTTGCATTCTTGGGTTAGCACACGGGACAGTGATATAGAGGTGGGAGGGTGGGAAATGAGGCTTTTTCAGTGGCCTTCTTGGGAAAGCTTTTAAGTATTCATGAAACTGTGGCCTCTGCAAAGACTCCTGTGCTTTGGGAATTTCTCCAGTTCAAAGCAGATTTTCTCTGCATCTCCTGAGCAGGATAGTTCCATCTGGAAATGAGGGTGGAGGGGATGCTGTATCCATCTGTGCTGGAGAGTGTACTTCAAAGGAAGGTCCTATTGTTTCTTGCAGGAGATGAATTAAAGCAGAACTTTGACTCTGGAAACTGCTGCCATCAGGTCTCTCCTGGAAGTGATTAGTACTTTTGAATAATTTGTATATTTAAGCTGTCTACAGAAGATGGGTCCGATGTCTAGTGCCTGAAGGTTTTTAGGATGATACTCTTCTTAAAATTCAGGTTCCTTTGATATGCAGCCCCCCTCCAGAGCAAGTCTGAGGTGCACAGAAGGTGGGAACAGCCCAGCCTATTCTTTCCTGCCCCATCCTGTTTCCTAGCACTGCTGGAATCGCTGCTGGAATCGATCCCTGTTGATTCTGGCACAGTGTGCAAAAGCCACCAGGGGACAAAGGCTCCTTTTGTTGGGAGCTGCAGCCCGGGGCATGGACGTGCTTCTCAGCACTTGCCTCTTGCTGGGGCATCACGCAGCGATCCCAGCGGGATTTCAGAGCCGCCTGGGATGCTCGTGTGGCTCAGCTTGGAGTTGCCACACTGCCCAGACAGTGTTTCCTATTGTCCTGTTCTGGGAGAGGAGAAGAGGCATGAGTGAGGTCGAGGTTTGCACAGGAGGAAGCTAAATATTGGGTGAATGTGACCCTTTGTGGCCAGGTGCAGGTAACAAAGATGAATCGACTGCCACAAACAGACATTGTTCCTGTTCTACCTTCACTCTAGAGGTACTTTATGCAGCTAATCTCAGCTGTGTGTTTGTTTGGGGGTTTCGTTTTGTGTTTCCTAAACCCTGTCTTTGGTCAGTACTAGCTTTTAATGGCATTATAACTCTGCAGGCTGCACATCACTGAAACTAAAGAGTGGTGGTTGTGGGGAGAGGTGTTGGAGGAACAGGTTAGCACTTGGGGAATGAGCTGGGAAACACCCACCTGTTAAGACAAGATCTCCTCCCTTCTCAGGTTTCTGTTCCCCTCCATGGGAGCACTCCAGTTCCTGTCCTTGCTTGGCTGTGATCACACAGAGCTGTTTAGGGAGCAGGAAGTGAAACCTGTGGCAGGATAGGATCCAGCAGGGAGATTTTGCTCTGTGCCTGTGACTGATGAGGAAGAGAGGCAGCAGAGCACCTCTCTTGCCAGTGAGAACTCAAAAGCTCATTTATAATCTTTAAACAGTGTCCTGTGCCCATCAGATATCTGCAGCATTGTCCAGTGTGTCAGGGATTGAGCAGCAGCTGACAGCAGCCTCAATGCCTACCCTCATTCTTGCAGGTGATAGCAGGTAATGGCACTTGCCTCATGGGAGCAAAGGCACAGGGATGTGTGCACATGCTGGTTTTGTTTTCCTGAGTTACCTGTGGGATAGCTGCAGCCATGAAATGCTGGCTGGTTGCTGTCATAACTCATTTTTATTAAAGCCACGCTGAGCCAAAATGAGTGTGCAAGAGTGCCCAGGAGGCTGGTGTGACTGTGCTGGAAGGACACCCATGTGAGCCAGCACATGGCTCATGCTGTGCCTGCAGCACCAAGGGCTGAGATGCAGTGACCACAGCCATGGATGACACTGGTGCAGCTGAGTGTGGCTGAGGTGGGAGCCTTACTGCATTTCTAACTTCAGACAGCTGTACTGGCAGGCCTGGCATGGCTCTGTGTTTAAAGACCAAGAAAGAGATATTACTTGGTTCCCCTTACTTCTGCTGGGGAGTTACAGAAAACAGAGAAACCTTTATAAGGTTTTCAGCAAGAAATTTTATCACTATGGTTCTTTTGTTTCATACCCCACTCACTCCAGATGGTGTTGTGTTAGTCTTAATGAGGTGCTTGTTCTTTTGTCAGAAGCACCAGATACTGCCTCCTGTTGGAAGGGTTAGACCTGGAAGACTGTTAGTTGTGTCTAAGGTGAAGAAAGTTTTTTCCATTCCTAAAGCTGAGATGTATATGAATGTGTCAGTGGTGTTGAAGGAGGTTCCCTTAAAACCTTTAAATGAAGAGGAATGTACATCATGAAAACAAGTCTCATCCGTGTTCTAGAAGAACTAGAGCAGGGCTTTAGACATTTTCTTGGGTCATGGGGCCTTAATTTTCTTTTCCAGGGATTTGGCCTTCTCTGTAAATGCAGATATACAGCTTGCTTCCCATAGTTGTTCTTCATTGGCCTTGAAGTCTGCAGACCACATGCTGAAAATCACGCGACATTCTTTTGTGTTTATTGCCAGATCTGTAATTTCAACCCAGTATCTTCTGGCCTTGCTGTCTAACTCCCTGTGCTGTTTACAGTTGGGAAAAAAAAAGTTGAACCACCATCCCACAATCCAGTGTGACTGCTGCAGAGTGAGCTCAAACATTAATTTTTTTCCTAACATGGTCTCCTGTATCTGGAATCCTTTGCTAATGTAACAGATTTGTTTGGGCAGTGGTCTGAAAACTCAGTGGGGTTTTCTTCCCATTCTGAAAAAGCTGGATGAATGACAGTGTGTCTTTCATGTGTCCTTTGTATTCTTGGGGTACTTTTTGAGTAAACCCTGGCAATGCCCACCAATCTGTGTTGAACCATTAGAAGCACAGTATGTTGGTTAGAGCTGGACACTCCCATCAAAACATGAGCAAAGCAAAACTACCTGCTCAGAACTGGTTCCCAGAGTGGTGGGATGGCTTTGCACTGAGTGCCTTCCTCATTGATTCCATTGTCTTTTCTGAGCAGGATGATTTTGGTAATACATGGTGGAGGTTGTTTGGCTAATCCCTGTGTTTGCCTGGCTGTCACTGTTCATCTCACGTCATGACTGACAATTGCTTTCATGGATAATCAGAGGTAATAACTTCTACAGCAGCTCCCATGTGTCATCTGTGGCTGCTTTCTGACGCTTCTTGCAGTGTCAGTTCATCTGTTGTGGTTTCTGCCTTATTTCATGTATTGAACCCTTGCCCTTCCTGTTCCCACTGAGCATAGATCTAGATTCTGCAAGGTTTGTTCTCTGGGAATTTCATTTTCTGAGTAAGTGAACAAAAACTTCAATCACTCTAGTCACTGAAATCTTAGCTCCCTTCTTTTGCTGGTTCTTGCTCTTCCCTGACTTCAGCAGCAGCAAGAACAGAAGCAGGCTCAGGAATCACCTGGATAACAGAGTCTGCATCAAAACAGAACTTAAGATTAAGTTACCTATGGAAAAAATCCACTGCAAGGATCTAGGCAAATGGAAAAGGCCTCTGTTACACTTCACGTAGGGGATGAAGAAGGGCAAAATTGCTTGCATGTAATTATCTGGAATAAAAATGCTTTAGGTGTTGACTTTATAGTAAAGATTCAAGCATGGCTCTGTTCCAGAGACAAGCTTTTCAAAAAGCTGTTTGAGAGACTGATCATTACACAAAATTGTACATGCCTGTCTGGAGACAATTAATGTTTAAATGAGGCAGGTTTTAGAATAGATGACTTGACCTGTTTGTTGAAACAAAGCATTTAAATGTATCCTGGGGGTCAGAGTACAAAAGCTTGTTTGGTCCCTTCTTTTTATTTGTCTTTCATGGTAAATTTTGTGCAGGGGACTGAGTTGAATGGAGTACTGGCATTTAAGTGCTTCTACCTGTGGTGAAACTACTTGAAGGTCACAGCTTAGTGCTTTTGTCATTGTGGTGGTGACCTGTACTGACAATGAAACTCAGAGCACAGCCTGACTGGTTACTGCACAGGGTTGTAATGCATCAAAGTGTGAGTTAGAAAGTATGCTAAGCCGAGTTTGCTCTTGTTGCAGTGTGTGCAGTCAGCTCTTTGTGTCTTTTTTACAATGCCATTGAGTCTTGCAGCAGCATTGCACAGCCAGCACTGAACAGAGAATGAGTCTGGCTGGGACACACGTGTCTGTACTGCTGCAGAGTGAGTCCAGGACTAGAGATGTGTTAGGAGGTCTTTTGGTCCAACTTCTTAAGTAGATTGTGCTCTTGAATCCCTCCTAGTCATCCAGTGCAAGGCTGTCTATTGCATGTCAATTCAGAATATTGAATATGGAATCTAATGTAAGAGGATGTGAATGCTCTTAGATACCAGCAGAGGCTTCTCTGTTGTGTGTGTGTGACTTGAAGTGTCACACACAGGGTGGGTTTTCAAGGGACTGGCTCTTGGTACTGCAAAGGGAATCCAGAAAAGTTTGTGAAAAACAGAAATCTTGGCATAGAAGATTTAGTGACTTTGGGTATAAAGATGTCCTGATGGTGTTCTTGCAGCCCATGTTGAATGTTAGAGGGGACTTTACAAAGCTGTGCAGTTAATGGTGACATAACCAAAGGTAGGCAGCAATGAATATGTTTGAGATCTAAAGAGGAGTGATGTGGATAAAGAGGCTTGGTGTGATCCAAAATTGTATCTGGACTTGCTGGCTCCTGGTAACCCTTTACAAACTCTTGGGCAAGAGGAGATAAAAGCAACTAGATGCAGTTCCATCCTTCCTTTTGTGAGTGCTGCAATGGAATAAGTGTGCTTTAACCACAGAAGGTCAGCGAGGCCTTCGGGCTCCAGACATCATGATTTTATTGTTAGCCTGTATTACAAGATTAGCACCAAATGACTCACAGAACAAGCCAGGTGCTCTTTAATCTTCTGTATCTGGGTTGGTATGAAGACATTTTCATTATCATGACAAATGTTGTGGCTGAAAACTGACAAAACCAGGTCTTCAGTGACAAGTGTTTTCTGTGGGAACTCCCAACTTTAATAAACATAAAACATTGAAAAGGTGGTGGGGTTTTTTTGGTTATTGTTTCTGTTTGTTTGCTTGGATTTATGTATTTATTTATTTATTTATTTATTTATTTATTTAAAGATGAAAATTCTCACAGGGAACCCATGAAGTTTTTGAAATTTTTGGTGGGAGAGAAATCTCTGTGGTGAATCCAGAGGTGGTGCTGAACTTCCTGGCTGAGGGGGCAGTGGTTATCACAGCTGAAGCTACAAATTATTTGATATTTCCTTCTGGAGTGCAGGTTCCTTTCTGATTGCTGGGATGCTTTCATTTGTGTACCTACAGATTGCAATCTCCTAGTGATTGCTCCAGCATGAAGATGTAATGGTATTAAAAAGTAGGTGAATCTTCATTATAAATGAAGTCTATGCTAAATAAAATTTGTGCTTTAACAACCCAGATATTCCCCTTTCTATTAACTGCTCCTGTGATTGTGGCTGACCTTTATGCTGCAAGACCACAGGGTGCAGTGGTTTGCCCCCATGCAGCTGTGAGCTCAGATCCAGACTAGAATATCTTTATTTTGTCTCCATTTCAAGCTTCCTGTCAACAACACAATTGACAAAGTCAAAGGAAAAAATTAGAAACACCCTGAAAATATCAGTTTATATATCACGTTGAAACTGTTTTTGGGTTTTCCTTTTGTTGAAGTGAAGCTAATTCCATCTTTTTAAGATGAGAAACATTAACCTGTGTAAATACTGGGTGGCTTTTGCTTATCACATCAAATCTGTGATGGGAAAGAGAGTTGTATTCTGAAAACTGAGATCCTGGGTTGATAGTGAAAATACAGTTGGAGTTAATAATTTCTGGCAATGTAACTTTCCTCCTTGTAACTTTAAGTGTTTCCCCTTTTCCTTATTATCTGGGCACGGTAACTTTATGTTCTTCATTGTAACAGCTCGAGAGGTTTACAAAGGACTTGGACTTGCACAACTTTTGTGGGAGTAAACAGAGAAACCCAGACTCTGATCCCTGAATTTCCAGAGGCCCCTTAAATACCTTTTGAAAGTGTGCTGAGGGTGAACTCAGCTGTGCAGCAAGGCTGGGAGCTGTGTTCTTGACTCTTCTTACAGGAGTTGGTGTAGATCTGTGTTGGTGTACAGGAGTTGGTGTACATCTGTGGCTCCAGATGTACCAGATATATGCTAAAAGCATGTGAAAATGACAGGAGAACACAAGCAAGAGGGAGGCAAGGACAGAGTGTCAGGGAGGTGTCACTGTGCACATGGGTGTCTTAGAAACTTCTATGATTCTGACTATTAATATATAATATTAATTATTATAATATATATTAGATAAACTATTATATTATATTACAATATAATATACAATTATTAATATTATTTTAATTATGGCAGAGGATTGAAGGAATGGTGATGATGTTTGTAGACATACAGGTGCTTTTTAGTGGATAAACAGAAAGATAAGTAATGTGGTGGGCAGGGAGTGCTCAGGCACTGGTGGATGTAGTTCCAGTGATATACATGCCTAGGGACCAAGGTGAGGGGTGTAACTCCCCTCCTTTAGGTACTGCCCAGCCTTGCTCCACGCAAAAAGGCACAAATAATATCTTCCTTCTGGTTACTCTGCTTTTTCTATAGGTACTGTCTCTACTTTAAAAGGTCTGTATTGGAAATTTAAAGTCTATAGTGTATAACAAGACATCCCCTTCTTTACAGCCTTCCATATCCTAGATGCAAAACAAAATGAGTGGATCTGTTTTTGTCCATAAGCACTGCCACAAAGCTGGAATCAAACAAAAACAAGGGGGTTTGCTCCCAGATTGCTGGGTATCCACCAGTTTCCCATAGAATCATTGTGAGTGAGCCCTTTTTGGGAGATGAGAGATTGCAAGTGCCAGGCTGCCTGTGTGTCACTCTGCAGTAGGGTGTGACTGGGATGGTGCAGAGCCCATGCTGGTTCTTTGTGACACCCTGGGTGATGATGCAGGTGATGGGAGCCCCTGCTTGGCTCAGTCCACTCGTGTGTGCTGCTCTGCCCACCAGGGCCAGCTGCATTGATTCATGTATTAAACATTCCTGTATTCTATGAATCCAGCTGAAATTTCAGGCCTTTCCAAGCGAGGCTGTGTCATCAATTGGTGGCATGTGGAGCTGGGCTTTGGGAGAGCTGCAGGTTGTTGACAGTTCCCTGGTTATTAATGGCCACAGCCAGGGCTCTCAGATTCTGAGAACAGAGCCTGCGTTTGCTTTGGGGGAGACAGCTGACAACGGTGTTTGACACAGCAATGTGCCTCTGCCTGGCTTTTGATTGACAGTAACACAAAGTTTTCTCCTCCCAGCCATGGCTTAAACCTGGTGACATTTACAGCAGAGTTAACTTCTCTGGTCTAAGTTTAGATGGTGATTTTGTGTCTGTCTGCATGTGTGTGCTTAATAAGATACAAAAACAGGGGAGGCTTTCTGCAAATGAAAATGTAACAGGAATTTCAAACCATGGCTGAATGTGAAAGAGGGAGGTGTTAAACCTTCATGGATTTTCATGGACTAGTTGCCGTAGATTCTCATTTAAGATTTAGAGTGTTGAAAGGTTATTACCTATTTTGGCACTTTGGGTTTGCTCTCATTAAATGTGTGGTAAATCTCGTAGCTGTGGGGCTGTCAGTATGACTGGGTGGTTTTGGGTTTTCTGGGCAAGCTGAATTAGAATTGGCTGGTAGCCTTAGCCCCACATGTGCACAGCTAATGACATGTTTTGTGGGTGTATGTCCATAAGCCATCTGGAAATAGCATGTGGTCTTATCTGGCTGCTGAGATTTCATTTCTTGCCTTGCATCCCTGTTACTCTTTCAGAAGAGTCTCCTGTTAATGAACTTGTTGCAAAACAAAAATTCTCCTGCCTCCCACGGCAGGCTAGACCAAAAGAACAGAGCTAGCCCTGAAGTAATCAGGACTATTAGGGGAAGCCTGTTCTATTTGAATCTTCAAGCAAATGATGCTGAAGCACAGTGAGAGAGGAGCAGATGATGGCTGAGCCAGAAATGTCCTGAGTTTATGCATAACTTGACACTGTTAAATGGTGCTTGAGTGAGAGCACCCTTTATTCACTATCACTTAGAAGGCTGTGTCAGATGAATGACCCAAAGAGGAGTGGTTTTGTTTCTATTACAGACCTTTGGTAAGCTTTCATTCTTTCAGGAACATGACTTTCTTCTGATGCTGTCTTCTCCAAGGCCTGGTGTGGTAGCAGATGTTTGACCCAAATAGAAATATCTGTCTCTTCAACTAGGCTCCATATCTTCCACTAGATGCCTGAAGGATTTGCACCAACTTCACCTGACATTGTGGTGAAAAATGCATTATAAAAGCTGGTGGAACTCCTCAACTCTTTGTGAACATCATGAACAACTTACTGCACTGATGTTTCTGGAGAGCTGACCTGTCACTTCAGACAGTTCTAGCAGTCACACCTGGGCAGAAAGGTGTGGCTTCAAGTGGTGTCCAGAGAAGCTGTATGTATAAACCACATGGACTGAGAACAGCACCAGCATCTAGAGAAATGGTTTAGTCCATTCTTTATAAGACAGTGAAGCTCTTTTGGCTCTTTTTTGTTTAAAATGAAGATGCAAATATACAATCAGGGTAGGGGACTGGGTTGCATCAACCCCCTCAGAACTGCTCTGTCATGTTAACAGTCCACATCTTTGTATCTACCTTAAGTTGCTTCTGTATTCCTGGTCAGAAACATCTGGGTGCTTATGACAGGTGGGAGAAATTTGCTGGAAAGGGTTTCTTATAATTCCTTTTCCCCTCTGTTTCCACTTCTTTCTTGCTCTTCAAGTTTGCAAAACTACACTTACATAAGCAGTGCTAGCAGTGTTACCCATTGTCACTTGATATTTGTGGAATGAGCTGCATCTTTTGTCTGTAGGAGACAAGGATTTTCAGTTATGTGTGCTTTGCAGGGTCCAATTTCATTCTTGTTAGTGTAATAGTGCTTTAGTACTGCAGGACTTCTGAAAAGTAAAACTCCAGGGTTGGGATCCCACGGAAACAAATCTGGTGCAAGAAAGGCCTTTTGCCTTGAGGTCACATATGATGAATGATGATACTAAGCAGACCAGGCTTTTGCAGCTGCACTGATGCTGTAATCAGCAATCCTGGGTGCCTGGATTTGGGATTTTCTGAGGCATGGAGTACCAGGATGAGAGAGAAGAGTTGGTCCATCAGCACTCCTGTGAATGAACGGTACTGAGTTCTGCTGATTGAGGAATCTTGCTATTTCAGTAACTATGTATGGGACAGTACCAACATCCCTAGGCATTCCATGTGGCATCTAAAAAGATAGGAGTGCAAAGATATCTATAGGTACAGGTATCTACGATATCTCTCTATAAAAATATCTATGATTGATACTGCCTTTGTTGCTTCATCAAATGAAGAAATGCTTTGAGCCATTTCTAACTGCATAATGCTCTCCTGGAAATACTTTGCAGCAGTTTTAACTTGTTCTTGTGTTGTTTCATGGACCTGTTTTAATGTTGATGAATGTATGGTGCACAGCAGGAATAAAAACAATCTAAAGATTTTTTAACAGACCCCCTTCCAACTGATTTATAGTGACCACATTTCCTCATTGTGCCTTTTTCTTCTCCTTAGGGAGTGACAGCTCATGTCCACTTGTTTGTCATATATTCAGTATCTGTCGACACCCTTCCAGCATGAAGCTGAGCAGAGCCATCTTGGTAACTGTGGCTGGTAACTGAGCTCTGAGACTGCTGTCAAAAATAAAAGCTGCTGAGCTTGAACCAGATCTGGATATCTGAGAACTGGAAACTGTGAAGGACAGAAGTGACTGAGTTGATAACTCAGAGCATGACATGCTTTGCCATGTACCATGTTTAGGGATTTAGCAAACAATTGCTGCTGCTTTAGCATATGAAGGAGCTCTCTTTCTTTAAAATAGCAAAACAAAACCAGCAAAAGCACCCTGAGGTGCCTCTCCCACTCTGGCTTCATCTGACAGGATGCAGACACTCAGCAGTCCCTGCAGTCTGGTGCAGGTGTGGCAGAGCCTCAGACAGGGCACAGCACCCTTGCTGCCCTGTGCTAATGTCAGCTGAGCTGGGCTCTCTCAGCAGCTCTTGGCATCTTCTTCCACGACAGAAAAAGACACTTGAGAAGTCTGCACAGCTCTGTGTTGAGGATATAGTTGTGATCCTTTGGGAAGAGGGGCAGCTGAACTCCATGTCATTGCCTTGGAACATACGTGACTGGCAGCATGGGGACAGCATCTCCTTTCACACTGCTGGGAAATCCCTGCCTGATGCAGGCAGTGAAATGTGGGAGGGCTCTCTTCTCCCCAAATGGTGCCATCAAGAAAAGTCATTTGTGATGTACCTGATACAGGTGTGGTGAGCATCCTTCACATTGATTTGTTCTTTTGGGAGAAAACAGTGAAGCATTCTGGATCTCACCTTTGCAGAGGTGAAAGCCTTTGCTGCCAGGTAACCAGGTGGTCTTGACTTAGTCTCTTCATGGCATCTTCCTGCTAAAAATCCCCCAGTTCAGGGTCCATCTTGCTGGTCTCTAACAGAGCAAATCTGCTTGATGCAGATATTTTCACAGGAGTTCTCGTTGGAAGGAGAGAGCTTGTGCTTGGCAACCTGTTCTTAGATGTAAGAAAATCTGGGGGCTGGTCATAAGGCTTAAAAAACCTGCTGATTTGTTCAGAAATGTCTTTTCACTCTTGACACCGAGACAGTGTTACTTTAGGATCTTGAATAAAAGGGTCTTACACTGTCAGTTTTAAAAATCCTTGCAAGCATGTTCTAAGCTTTTCCTAGGACAGCTAATAAAAATACTGTATGTACTGTTGTTAAGGGAGCAATTCTATTTGTGACTTTTTTCTTTTCTTTTTTTTTTTTTATTACTTCAAGTAATATTTTAGATGGAACAATGAGTTTGGGGTGTGGCTTTTAAATATATCCCAGTGATATTGTAGAGCTCTTGAGTCTGAGGTTTTGGTTTTAAGTTTGTATTTTTTTTTGTGTTTGTTTTATTGTTGTTTTTTTTCTTTAGAATTCAACTGGAGCCATTCATGAGTAATATGAACAATTTTTTTCCAAGTGAAGGTGCTTATCTGTAGTTAAAGTAATGGAATGCATATAGAACTTGCCCATTTCTTCAAAGAACTTGTTATTTATAGGCTTTTTGCCAAAGCTGATGCCACAAAAAATTAACTGAGCCCCTGGGCTTTGTGTACACTTGAATGTCATCTTTATCTTTTTCCTTAATGAGTCTGTATGAGACTAGAATCAGCACAGATTAGCTGCACAGTACTTACTGTGCCTTTTGGTTTAGAATTTGACCTGCACAGCCAGTCCCACTGCTGTGTTCTAGGAAGCCAAGAATAAACCCATCCCATTTAGATACTGTGGCCCAGCTCTGTGGGAAGTAGCAGTGAGCTTTACAATAATGTATAGGACTTTGAACCCTTTTTTAAAGCATTACTTGGTGGCAATATACTGCAGTTAGAGACAGTGTTAGCAGATAGTGAAGGCTTCCCAGAGTGGAAGTGGCATTAAGGCAGGGAAATGTCAAAGCCCATTTTAGATAAGTGTTTTGATCACAGTGTGGAAGCTGAAGGCAAAGTGTTTGCTACTTTCTTCAGGAAGAATTGGGTATTGTCAGTAGGGTGGGAATGGACTGGGGAGAAACTGTCCAAGTTCTACTCCAAAAACAAAGATGCTTTTAATGTGGGTCCTCAGGGACATTGGTTTTGCTGAGACAGAGAGCAGGGTCAACAGGTGATATTGCAGATTATGAGAGCAATAGAAAGAGAAGAAAAGGTGATCAGGGAAATTAAAATCATCCTGGCCTTTTTCCTAGGGCAGAAGATTGACTGGGTTTCTGGCCCCACATCCAAGAGGGCTTTTTATCTTGGGCATAGGGTCCTACCTATGGGTAAAGCAATTTTTACCAGCCAGGCAGGACAGGAGTTCTCCAACAACAGCATGGAACAACATTGTCTTGAGCTCCAGGTGCAGGAACAGCCTGAGATCCCCTAAACACATGGAGGTAGTTGTGGGAGGAATGTCTAAAAACTGGGGTTATATCTGATTCTTCTCATTGTGGTCACCTATGGTCTTAGGACACTCAATGTCCTGTGTATTTTAAGATTCTGACTTCAGCCTGGTGAAACTCATTGCCATGAACTCTCTCTTGACCTTGTTATGGGGAAGCAGGATTTCCAGGAAATAATTCTGAGTGAGAAAACTAGAACGTTATTTTTTTTGTATTGACTACAGAGTGAGAGAGAATGATGAAGCATGAAAGGCATCACAATATGACCACAGTGAGTTGTGTTAAACCTGAGAGGTGTGTCCTGAAGGTGCAGGTGATGGTGAGGCTGATGTTCAACAGCTGTCAGAGATGAGCCTTCAAGGCAATGCAGCATGACTGGCTCCTAAAAATGTTTTGATGTAGTACTATTTAGGGAAGGTGATGGTTCTTTGACACATACATGCTGTTTCTTTGGCTGTGCACACTGTTACTATTGAGTCACACTTGGGTTTGTGTTGTATGGAGGAAGGAATGACATCTTTTTGAGTAGGATATTTGTTCGCAGATGAAGAGATTGACTTTCATTGAAGCTGTCATCTTCTGGATTTGGTAAAGAATAGCTTTGGAAGGGCTGACCCCTTTGTAGAGTGGGATAAATCTGGCTTAAATTACACTTGAGATGCTTGTCTTAAAATCTTTCATTAGCAAAGGACTTTCATGCAATCTATTGTAATTGTTTAAATTCCTCACCACTAACATATTTCTTTTGGGGATGTGTACAGAAGATTGTCTATTTAGTTGTTTGTGTTTTAGAATGTGGTTCTAAGCATGCAAATTCTCACACAGTTTAACTCTAACTCTGGGGACACCTGTGAAAATCAAACTCAGTGTGCCTTGAGCTGAGCACTGAAAACTGGTCATCTCATCTTTCTGTTCCTCTTTCCCATTTGCCAGCTGGAAATGCCAGGGATAAATTTGGTGACTGTGACATGCTGACCAAACACTCCTCCTTACAGCTGGATGGATGTGACATTAGACATGGCTTTTCCAGGTCATTCAGGAAGTCTCTAAAAAAATGCAGCATTGGACCCTCATTTCCCAGCACTTAGTTCTGTAGCAGAGGCAATGCCCTGCCTTTGTGGGGTCTATTGAACCTTGTTAGCAAGTAAGAAGCAAACAAGAGCTGCTCTGTCTGTGCCAAGTTTGACATTGCCCTTTCCCATCTTCCGGTGATCCAGGGGTCTTGGTGATTGCTCAGCTATGGGAATAATTTCCTCAGTTTAAAATGAAGCATTAATGTGTTTGGAGTTTCTTCCTCTCCACCCCCATCTTCCTTTGTCCAGTTGTTTGAAAGAAAGACTTAATTGTGTCAGGCTTGCATGAGGAAAGCCAGGCTGCCCCCAAAACCAGGCATTGAGGGCAGGAGGACGTGCCCTTCTTCTGGGGAGGGCTGAAGGGGGAGTAGATTCCCACTGCTGCCCATGCTTTTCTCCCCAAATCTGAATGCAATAACCAAAGTTTTCCATGAGCACAAATCTACTTCATTGAACAAGTCACATTGCATCTGGGCACAGAAGAAATGAGGCTTAAAAAAGCTTATGAAACTTCCTTTGTTTGTACCTTATTAAGTTACATGGCTTTGTGCTTTCCATCTGACTTGGACACTATTTTCTTCTCCTCCTCTTCCGAGTAGAATGTCTTCCATGGAATAACAGGCAGCAGGCTGAGATCAAAGACCTGTTTGTTCTGTTGCTAGTTGACCCACTGACACATGCCAATTTATTGCAATTCAAAATTAGTCACAGTAGTTACTGGCTCAGTGCCCATTTGGTACTTGGAGGTTATGCACTGGAGTTGGCAGGCACTGCAACAGTCAGAGGTGTTGTTGGTAAAGGGTGGAGAGGTCAGGAGATGGAGAGATTTAGGGTCAGTGGGCCCATGTCACTAATATGCAAGTGCAGCCCCCCTCTGATACTGTGGGGAGTAAGATGTGCATTTGTAGGGCTGAAGTTCCCTGGCTATGGGCTAATGACTTCCCCTTCATCAGGTCTGGACCACTCTAAATTCAGATGTTTCAGAGCCAGATTTAGCTTTGTTTGAGATCCACAAAATAAATGCATTTATTTTATCGCCTTCCTGCTCATCACTTGCATTCCCTAAACTGATCTTTGGCCTGGGTGATCCATATGCCATAGAAAGTGGAGTTTTACTAGGTTATTGGCTCACATAATGAGTTTACGTGGGGTTTGTTGAGAATATTCAGGGTTTCAGGGCATTGGTTGTGTTGTGGCATTAATATTTCAAAAGGGAGCAAGGGAAGGTGCTGACTGAGAACTGTGTCTGCGTTAAGCAGCTGGCATATATTTCTTTATTAGAAAGCATAAATGTGGTTGCAGTTGCTTTTTTGAGCAAAGCAGAACTGCATTTTGTTGGTCTGATACTACTTCTTGATGCTGACAAGCTGCTACACTGCCAGCAAGTGTTGTCCTCACTGGGGATTGCTGCTCTGTGTCAGAATTTGGTGGTCACAGGGCTGATGTCCAGATATCCATTCCTTTCCTGCCCAATTCTTGAAGCAGAGCACTGGAGACCCTATGCTAATCAGTGTGGGGGCTTGCCCTTCAGGAATGTTTCCATCTGTACAAACCTGGGAAGAAAGGGTAAACTGCAGCCAGGTAAGGTGATTGCTTTTGAGTTGTACAAAGTTGTGGTATTTATGTCATGGTCATTGTGTGAATCTAATGGTCTTTGAGGAGGACCTGCAACTTGGACAGTCCAAAGCAAATTTTCAGATTTGCTAGGAACAGCTGCTGGTTTTAAAGGCTGTTTGATATCTTTACTTCTCTGACCGTTGCTAGCAAATGCCACATCTCTGGTATGAGGATTTTCGTATTTCCCTTTCACTTCTTCTGTGTGACCTCACTTCTCGAAATGTAGCAATTCCAAGTTTACTGCAGATGGTTCTTCTCACAACAGCAGATTACAAACACATCTGTGATAGGAGAGGAATGAGTTATTTACTGATTTGTTAATAACATCTTGCCTTCAAGGTTCTTGAAGTGCTTTTAAAATTTCAATCGAACTCTGAGTCTCCTTGTTTTGTTTGTTGCTTTTATTTAAATGCAGGAAAAACTGAGGCTCCGTGGGTGCAATTTGGAGATGCTACAGTAGCTGGTCTGTGCCTGTTGGTCTAAGTGTAGATCATTTGCAGGTCTAGCTACAGTTATTAGAAGAGACCTGGTTTCTGGGAAACACTGGAAAAGATACCTGGTGCTTGTGGCCTAAAACACTTGCTGGGATGACAGTCCCATCCTGTCATTGTAAATCAGTAAATCCTAGTAAATAATTTTACTGCTGCCGTAGTAAATCAAGACTGAAACCCACAGCCACACTAGAGCTGAAATCTGTTTCACAAGGTGTTTTGTGGGATTCATACAAAGTATTCCCTCCTTCATCCTGTCTTGCCACCATCATGAGATGGTCCCTCTCCTTATGCAGGGCCAGGACTCCTGAGGTCAAGGGCAGACCAAGGAGCCTAACCATGGCTGCTGCAAAATCTTTTAAATGCCAGCTCCATGCCCTCTTGTGGTGTGGTTTGCTGCCAGGCAGCAGCTGACACATCACACCATCTCTGATCTGCCCCGAGATCTGGGAGCTGCGGTGGAGTCCTGTCTCCTGCCCTGGTAAATCTGCTCCATTAATAGCTATCAAAGAGCCTGAAGTTTCCATCCGAACTTTATCTGGCTTTGCAGTGAGCTGGAGGATTAAAACCTGTGGCAGGGGAAGGGAGGGAGCAGCCGTGGCTCCCCGGAATAGCCTGACCTATGACGGCAGTACCAGCCTGGGGAGGGAGTTGTCCTGTGAGCTCACGGGTTATTAGCAGTGAACACAGACATGTCTGCAGCACACCCAGGCAGCTGCTCCATCCCTGCCTGACCAGGGACTCCAGAGGGATTTGCTAGTACAGCTTGCCAGCTCTCTGGTGGAGGAGCTGGGAGCAGGCTGGAGGGCCAGCATTGTGGTGCTGTCCTGTGCTGCTTGGATGACTTGGGGTTTGACCTCTGGGCTGTTCATGTGAGGCAGATCTGGATATGAGGGAGAGCATAACCACTATCCTGCTGCAGCCCAGGGCTCTTGTCCCTGCTGCATCATAGCTGGTAAAAAAGCGGATAATTGTATGGCTGGGGCTTGCCTATAGGGCTAGAAGACATGGGGCACAAGCCTTCATCTACCACATGGGGAGTAGTGTAGGAAGTAAGGTTTTTTTTGTGAAGCCAGGGATTCACTTCTCTCAGCCTCCCTCTTGTACCTGGTTTTGTTTTCCTTGCTTTATTTCTCTGGAGGCATCCCCAAGTCATCTGTTTCACCTACCCCTTGTCACCTCTGTGGAATCCTCTTACTCCCTCTCTCCTCATTCAGAGCTGCTTCTCATCTGAGCTCTCCTGTTCTAGCAGGAGCTTTTTCCTTAGAGATAGGCTGGGAGTTGGAGCCCTTTGCAGTGCCCAGTGTTTTGCAGGAGTTGTGCAGAGCACCTCAGCACAGTGGAACAAGATTTTCCCAGCTGGCCATATCATCCCAGGCTAAGTGTGCATTTTCCCCAAGGGGCAGTAGAGCAGGAAATTAACTCCTTGGATATGATGGAAGCAGGAATGGGATCTGTAATGAATAGTCTGTGAGTGATGCTCAGTGTTTGAGACCAGGAAGCACTGAGGCTGCTCTAAACCTTTGATCCTGGTGACATATTCCAGATTCCTCCCAGTTAAATGCTCTCCTCCCCTCCAGGCCTGAAAGCATCACATATTTTGAATAGTCACACAGATGCATTGTCCTGTAAAAATCTCCTTTGTTTCTGCAGTAATTCTGTTGATCTGCACATTGAGAACATAATTCTGCTTTGAAATTTACAGCTTGCATACTGTTATTGTTATCAGTGATGGGTGCTGTTGGTGTGCCTGCTCTTTGAACACCATGAAATTCACCGAGCAGATGGGAAATCCCTGCTCCATAGATCTGACAGCCTGGGGGAGTGCAGCTGAACAATATCTGGAGGAGGTTACTCATACCGAATGATGGGAAAAATGAGGCCATTCTGTATCCTTCTCTCTTGCTGGCATGGCAGAGGAATGTGTAACCTCGGCAGCAGTGTTACTGTGAGATGTTCTCCCCTTTTCTAGGGTGGGTGGGCACAGGAGACACCAGTGTCTGGTATACAGGACTCTGCCAGTACAAACAACGTTGCCTCTTCTCTCTCCAGCAAGGTCTTATGTGCCAAGGGTTTGTGAGGAAGAAGGGAATATTCATGCTGTCTATGTCCTGCTGTATAGACAGATTTACCAAGTACATTAGGCATTTGTAGCTGCAATGTTTATTGTTGGTATTTGAGCTGTAGAAGGCTGTAATTAAAATTCTGGCAGTTCTTGATTCAACTCTTGGTGACAAAGAGGGCACTCTTTGTCTGTGTCCCCTTTCCCCTCCTTTTGCTGACACTGGAATACCTCAGCAATTTCTGCAGGTGAAGAGAAGCTGTTGAACAGAGGGAGAATGAAAAAGTGATTCCCTCCTAGACATTTAATCCCAGCTGAAATAAGGGGATTTAGGAGCTGGATGCTGAATGACTGCACTGATTTATCACATCTTCCACTTCAGCCAGTTACTGTAGTCAGGGATGAGATGGGAATATCCATTCATGTATGGGGGAGAGAAGAACTGTGATTAGCCAAACAGGTATAAGAGGTGTCCTCCACCTCAACAGTGTAAAAAAAAAAAACTGATTGGGCCAGTAGGTGCATGGCCAGTTGGACTAAATTATTGTTGTAGGTCACTTCCAATTAAAAATATTCTATTCTACATCCTGTTGCATGATCAGGAAAAATTCTCTTTATGTTCTCTGAGAAGATCCATGGGTAGCAAAGGCAGCTGGAGGAAACTGGTTTAGGTGACTGTCATGGCTCCCTGACACTTTTTAGAATCTGGGAACAGTTACTGATGGTTTACTTTGAAGACCTGATGTCAGAAGCAGGGACCTGCTTTTTTCCCCTTAATCCCCTTCTCCCCAAAAGGGGCTGGACATGATAGCTGGGGCCTGTGGGTGAAGGGCTGTTCTGCTGTGCTCAGCATAGCAAGGGACACTCCTCCACCTTTCCAGAGCTTTCTGCCTCCTTGGCAGTCATGCCCTTTCCAGACAGAGCTGCCTCACTTGTTGAGGTGCTCCCTCAGCTCCCTGTCCACCTCCTCTGTGGCTGAGGGCTGGATGGGCTTTTCTCTGGTTTCATTGTTCCTGTGAGACAAGGCTGGCTTTCCCTTTTTTTTTTTTTCTTTTTTTTTTTTTTTTTTCTTTGGCATGGTGAGGCTTCAGTTTTGATTCAGAGAGCAAACAGCTGCTGCCCTCCCCCACAGGTTTGCCCAGACTTCTTGTGATGAATGTACCTGCCAGCCCAGAACATGAAATGCTGTTTTGTTCCAAGCCTGGGAGCAATCCACTTAACTGCATGGAGATAGGGAGCTAAGAGAGAAGGGTGATAAGAGAAGTAGTCTGATAAGGATTTTTTTTACAGGCTGTGGGGAGCTGTGCTGTGCAGGGAGGTGGCTGCTTACACTCTCAGAAGTGACACTTGGACTGAGTGTCACACAGATTAATGGTGTGAGGCCCCCAGTGGCTCTCAGCAGCCAGCTCTTGCCAAGAACGTGCATAGTGAGAGAAGGTGGAAAGAAGGTGGGACTTTCACTGCTGCAGCCACCCTCACTCCCTGAGATCTCTGCACAGCTGTGTTTCAGGACCATCCAGCTGTTCTGATCCCAGAACCCCACCCTGTCTGGACTAGAGACTAGTGTTAAATCAGGGTAAGTGTAACTGCACAACACAAGGCAAATTAGGGATGTGGTTTGTGTCTTGCTGGTTCCAGAGATAACTGGATTGCTATTGCCTTGTCTGCAAAAAGCAGACAAGATCAGATTAGATCAGTGAAAGACAAGCCTCAGTCATGCCCTTCAGTACAGCAGAATGTAAGAGGTCTGAGTTCTTCTGGACTCATCTGTAAATCTGTTTTCAAACTATGACTGTGTGGAAAAATATTCTGAAAACTTTGAGGACAAGAATAAGGATGACTTTCCAACTTTTCTTCTCTCAGCCTAAGGACCTAAACTATGCAGCTGTTCCTTTGTCTCTGCTTTGCTGTATCTGTGTTTGAGGTATCTTTTCTTCTCTCACTCTGCAGGTCCTTCAGAAGCTTGGTAAAGCAGATGAAACAAAAGATGAGCAGTTTGAACAGTGTGTGCAGAACTTCAACAAACAGCTGGTAAGATAATTTGTAATATGTTATTGTACCCTGGGCTTCAGTATTAGCTTCCAGTCATCTGCTGCAATGTGTAATTAAAGGCCATTAAATTTAAAATGACATAGGCCTATGGAAGTAACCCATAACTCATAACTTACAAGAAATGACATTGTGACTTCCAGGGTCCCTTTCATGGAATCAGTGAGAGAATCAAAGAGGATGCTGAGTTGGAAGGGGCCCATCAGGATCATAGGTCCAAGTCCTGGCCCTGTACAGGACACCCCAATAGTCACACCCTGTTCCCAAGAGCATTGTCCAGATGCTTCCTGAGCTCTTCCAGGCTTGGTACTGTGACCACTGCCCTGGGGAGCCTGTCCCAGTGCCCAACCACCCTCTGGGTGAACATTTTACTCGATACCCAACCTAAATCTCCCCTGCCTCAGCTTTATTCTGTTTCCTCAGTACTGTCACTGGTCACGAGAGTGAAGAGGTCAATAAAATAATACTTGTTCTAGACCCAATTTTAGAAAAAGAAATAGCTCAACCAGAACACTTTCCTCATTTAGCAGCTGCTTTGTAATGAATTTTTGCTGCTCTGCTGGAAATGGAGATATGAGAACAACATCGTGTCCCTGAAAGATGGATAGGATGGGAAACAGATTAGAAATAAAAAAAATAAAATGGAACAAAGAAGTTTCAGTTTCCTAAGCACATTCTTAGAAGAGACTAAGAAAGCAAACAGTGAAAAGGGAACATCCTTCCATGGCTAAAACCTAAATCTGACTTCTTCCCCATGCTTGCACAATCACTGTGTCAGGCCTGAGTCATTATTCTTCTGCCTGTCTGCCTCATCCCCAGTATTTTAGTGCACAGAAATATTTTAATGGTGTAGCAATTTTCCCCACCCTCCTACTTCCACAGCAGCAGGTTTAGATCTTCAACTGGGTGTGTTTTATTTTTTATATAGAGCCTTCAGCCTCCCAGAAAGGAAAACACCAGTTACCTTGTGGGTTTTGCTGGTGCTTGTTGTTAGGGGAAGAATTGCTTCTGTTTTGTGCCAGGAAATGTGTGCCACAGCGTAGCTCAGGTAGTGCTGAAGAAATCTGTTCCCCTGTTGTGGCCTGACACATTTAGGGCCTTTTTCTAGAGCTGTTAGTGGCAGCTGCATCATGTCTGTTGAGACTCAGCAGATGTGGTTATGTGTCACGAAACCAGCTGAGTAGGGATTTGCCACAGCTGAATGTAATGAAAATCCTCCAGTCTGGCTTTGGCTTACGTGTAACCAGAGCTGATTGCAGATTCCTGGACACTAATGCTCGTTCTCTTGGCAGCAATAGTAGCTATTGCTCCAGAATTCATGCAGCATGTCTGTAGCATGTCCAGCAATGATATTCTCTCGTGCACAGCAGAATACATTTTAACTGCTTTCTGACAACATGACATTACCAGATGTGACTTTTTTGGTATAATTTTTAAGCAATTAAGAAATAATCTTTTTAAAGGAGAAATACAAAAAGCTCAAATCCACATTTCTAGATGTGACTGTCTGGGATGGATTTTTCAATTTCCAAAGCCATGAGTTCCAATGGTTAAAGTAGCCCTGCATCTTTTATCCCTTACATCTGATTTTTTTTTCTGTTTTGCAGAGCAGACCATGAACTAAATTCCCTAAATAATTAATCAAAGAAGCTGGAGGCTGCTCTGCATTTGCTTCTTGGGGTCTGCTGCTTTTACACAGGCCCTGAGTTTCCTTGTTACTAAAATAAATGCAGATAATTCCTGTTTTACAGGACAGACCATGAGTGTGAGTTAGCTGGATTCTTAGGATACCTAGAACTGAAGACTAGGGGAATAAAAAAATCAGCTATATGTACATATATACCCACTTGTTTATGTTTTTATATGAATGAGGTGTGTGTAGGATAGTTATCTTTGAGATTTCCATGACCTTTCATTACAAAGTCTGCTCCAGTGGGGATTGGAGGTGTGGAGGAGAGCTGACCTTTTGCTGCAGGCAGGTGACAGAACAGTGCTGCTCGCTTGTGGAACTGGCTGGGGGGTGAGCAGGCAGTGACCTTGTTCACTGGCTGATTAGAGGCTGCTCTGACTCTAATGACTGTGTTGGACCACTTGGACACGTTTCTGTGTGTGGTCTGTTGAGTAATGGAGTGCAGGTCTAAAAATCAATCATTTTCAACCAAGCTATTTGTGGGTCCCTCAAATAGTGGTTGAATGGACATAAGGGAGGGCATTGCACTTCCTAACTCTCTGTCCATCAGGTTCATATAATACCATTACTCTGCGGTCCCTGAATGGAACTTTTTAGCTCAGAGGGGTTTGTTTTGTGATAAAGGAGCTGGACACAGCCATGCAGGTGAAGGGCTGTGTCTTCTGAAGGCTTGACAAGCTGCAGAACTGCCCCTCATTACTCCCTCATGGAGATTGTTTGGCTACTACCCTACCCAAATGTCCATTTGAAGGATCCCTCCTCCTTCCCTTTTCCAGTGTCACTTGTGTTCAGTCACTGGCACAAGGATGTGTCCCACATGTTGTCCTTGCTGAGCTGGGAGCAAGAGTCCTGCTGTAAAGGTGCAACTCAGTCCCTGCCTGAGGTGTTCCATGTTTTGGCTTCTCTTACCCTGTGCTTAAGTACTCACTGGAGGGACAGAGCAGCTGGGTTTTGATACCCTTCATGAGCTGCCACTTGTTTGGAAGCTCTGGGCTGGTTTACAGCCTTTCACACCAACACATGAGAGGGTAGCTGCTGCTGGTACAGGCTGTATCCACCTCTGCACAGCCCCTGCTGCAGGGCAGGCAGTGGGGACTGCATCTTCCCTCTTGCAGAGAGGTTTTCCATTACAGTCAGTAACTCAGCGAGTTTCTTCCCAGACAAGAACCCTTCACACCCAGCAGTTTTCATTCCAGCCCTATGTGGCAAAACAAGCTTAACAGCCTCCCTGTGGTACCCCAGGGTGGAGCTTCTCACCAGTTGTTCATGCTGTGTGTTTTAACAGTTGTAAAGTTTTGCTGAGTGGGGGCTTACCTGGAGCTGTTGTTTCAATGCTTCCCCTCCCTCTAATTACACAGTCTGCTCTTGCAGCCCTACATTAATCTAATCTGGAACAGGACATTACCTCCTGCCCCCTCAGATGGTGAAAATCCCTGCTGATAATAAAATCCTTTTCACAGAATTGCAAAACCGAGAGGTTATGTAAAGGGGTTGCAGTCTAATATTAGGATGAAATAATTCCTTTTTAAGATTGGGGAAAAAGGGTTTTAGGAAACCTGTCTACTACCAAGAAGCAGCTCTACAGAAAATCACATGCTTAGCTAGGGCTTGGTTTCAAGATAAGAAAGCACAGAAAGATATCAAACCATTTTTGTGTTTTTCTTTCACAGAGCTGTTAAGTAATAGGTGGTTGGTTAGGTCTTTGGGAGGAGAGCAAGGTCTTCCAGCCTTCCAAGCATAGCACTTTTATTTTTAAATATCCATTTGTACACTGTCCTTCATGTTATACCTGGCTGTGTTATAGGCTCATGGGCTTGAATTACACTGTGATTGCAAGTATGGCAATATCTGCTCAAACAAGATGACCCTTGTGTGTTTAAACATATTCATACTGAGCCATACCTCTGTAAATTCCCTCTGCACACCTTCAACTCTTTGATAACTGGGAAGTGGATTTGTTTCTGTAATTCCAGTTTGACTCTTCCCTGCTTTATTTACTGTTTGGTTTAAGAAACTCTTTTAAATGTGCACTCAAGAGTGTTGAAAGTTTCTGTGTTGTATAGTATTTGACAGTGTCTAACTGCATTTTGAGAGGTCTTTTGAAGAAAGCATGGAACAGGCTCCCCAGAGAACCCATCCCTGGAAGTGTTCAGAAAACACATAGATGTGGCATTGGTTTAGTGGGCATGGTGATATTTGAAGTTTGGACTTTGTGATCTTGGAGGTCTTTTCCAGCCTTAATGATTCTATGGTTTATGCAGAATTGTGGCAGTACTTTCCAGCTCACTATAGGCTGCTCAAAGAGAGCAGATGCTGCATGCATATAGAGAAAGCAATGGTCTTAAAGTTACCCTGAAGTTTTATGGGAAAGCATTAATGCTTAAAATAGTTTAAAAAAGCCTTTGTGGCAAGGGAGCTGCTTTACTGGTGGAACAAGATAAAATCAACAGAAATGCCAGTGAGGGAACTGGACAGGAACCACAGATACCCAGGGGAACTGGGAAAACAGAATTCAGGGAAAGACTCTGGACGTGGGTCTCTCATCAAAAATCTGCTTGCAGAACTTACAGGCTTCACTCTCTCTGTCAGGCTCAGTACTTTTAAGAGATTTAGGTAACTCCATAATGACAGAGAGTAACTGAGTTTAAACATCAGCAAGAGGTGACTGAGACCACTCCAGCTGCAGGATGCAGCACCAGATGCTGGTGAGGGTGCCTGGAGAACACTGAAGGCTGGTTCTGCATTGCTGCAATTGCATGTTCCAGTTTTCAGCCCTGACTTGTAGGTTTTTCAGGTGATCTGTCTAAAAATATTGATTATTGATTTAATTGTGGTGCTGGTTTTCTATTCAGAGGACACTTTTGTCTCCATAGTTTTGGAGACAGTACCCACTTTGGAAATGGGTACTGAGACTTGGGGAGTTCTCAGTTTGGCTTGTCATTGGCTTCTGTGGCAGGATTAGGGTGAGCATGGACACAGTTTTAGAGATGGCTTCTGACTTTAGATGCTACAGTTTTGTATGTTACTGCTCTAGACATTGCAGTGCCCAAGTGTGTAGTGGACAAGTTCTGCAGGACCTTCCCTGCTGATTGTTTCTGATAAGCTCCAAGTTGTGAGTTCAAATGTAGTTATTCTTAAAACTGATAAAACTGCAGGATGATGATATAGCCACTGTGGGACTTTGCATATCTTCTGCAAAACAAGAATGCAGAAAAGAGACCACTGCACCTCACAGCCTGCTGTCATTCTTCCTCCTTCCCAGTTTGTGCCCCATTGAGGGGGCACCCCAGCATAAGCAATTTCAACAGCTGAAGCCAGCTCCAGGGACAGGGAGCTCACAGGACATTTTCAACAGCTGCCTCAGAGCTACTGCCTTCAAAAGCAGATGTTTCCCATCAGCTCTCCCCACCACTCAGGCACCTCTTGTCTCAACTGAGCTCATGCTGAGATCCTTTGTGCTCCCAGTGCAGCTGTGCTCTCTAAGCAGAGGCTAAATCTGCCCAGCTGTTGAAGTGGCAGTGATAGCATAGCTTTGTGAGAAATCCATCTGCTTCCAACAGCATGGCCCAAATTGTTTTCCATGCCTCGAAAGTTCTGGATGAGTTCACATTTGTTCTTTTCCTGCTGCCATCGGCAAAGGAAATGAAGGATTGGAAAGAGCTGGCCAGTTCTACAAAGTCTCCTAGCCTGGGGAAGCATTGGGAACTGACCCAAAGAGAGTACAAGAGGAGAGGAGTTATGATTACATTTGCTGCAAAAGTCCTAGAAGTTCCTAGAACACAGAGAAAAAAAAAATGCAAAAAATGTGATAGCTTGATGTTTTATGTGAACATAGGACTGGTGTGTAGCCTGTCTGCAAGACCAGTTTTCTTTAATTAGAAATGCTTGAGTGCTTCTTATATTCTGCTTAGCTGAGAGAATAACTGATGATCTCCTTATGTTCACAGTCTGAAGGCACAAGGCTGCAGAAGGACCTCCGAACTTACTTGGCTTCTGTCAAAGGTAAGGTGTGCACGAGCAGAGGTTTGTTCCCCTCTAATGCCTCCCTCTGCAGTGAGGTTTCTGCAGCCTTCCCCTCCCTGGTGTTTGCCCAGGCATGAGCTGCAGGACAGGTCAGCTTTGTTGGGGGGGAATCTTCAGGATCCTTAGGGACCAGCTGGGATGGAATGGGGCCGTGCTTTGATGCCAAACACGTGGTGCTGTCTTAGCAGATGAACCTTAGCAGATGTTCTTCTAGGGGAGGGCAGGCAAAGGGCTTGATGCAACTGCACCCTTGGTTCCTTTTTCCCTCTGCTAACCTTCCATCTCTGTGTCATCAAGGGTCAGATATTTAGTAAGAAAGAGTTCAGCATCTGCTGTAATGCTCCTGTGCCTCCATTCCTCAGAATAAGGGTTAAACTGTGAGGAACACATTATTTTCTTCTTTGTCTGAACAGTTCCCTCTTCTTTCCTAGCTATGCACGAGGCCTCCAAGAAGCTGACAGAGTGTTTGCAGGAAGTTTATGAGCCAGATTGGCCTGGGAGAGATGACACAAATAAAATAGCAGAGGTAAGACTTTGTCCAGGATGTGGGGATGTCCAGACCTGCTCTGTCAGCAGAGATCAGTTATGGAAGCTCTGTCTGTGCACCACATTTCTTCAGGCATATGACTTTGCAGAAGAATTGGAGACAAACTCAGTACTGTGAAGGCTGAAAGGATGTGGCCTGTATTTTTGTATTAGATTCTTGCCACGTGCTTGTACACTGCACAGAATCACACACTTATGCCCAGAAGCTGTTTGTTCACCCCAGTGTGGCCAAATTTGAGAGGATTCCAAAAGAAACTCAATAGGGTCAACTGGGTGCACTGCTTATGTTCTGTGTCAGAGAAAGGGACAGATAAAACTATGGCTGAAGTAGTCAGAGCAGTTGTGTAGCTGCCACAGTCCCTCATGGCAGTGCCACCAGCTGCCTTGTTTCAGCTGCTCCCTTGTTTGGCTGAGCCATGTGTCACCTCAAACTGCTGCTGTTCTCATCCCTTGGCGAGGTGATTCCTGTCCAACTTGCCCCGATGCTTTCTTGGAGTTTAGGGCACAGCCTGTCATTTGGCATGTTGATCCCCCTTGGCATGTGCCTGTGGTGGGTCCAGCTGGAGGCAGCACCCTCTGCTCTCTCTCAGCTGTTCTGCTGAGCAGCAGCTGTGGCAGTTCAGCTCTCTGGACTCATTTGCCATGAGGCTGCAGGACTGGGCTTATCTGCAGCTGTTGTGGCATTGGAGAAGTGGCGAAGGAGTGGACAAGAGGGCAGGAGGGGGATTCTTTCCTTCCCCTTTTTTCCCCTACAGAAAATGTCACCTGAAATAACATCTTGTCTTGCCCAGGAAATAATGACTTCAAAGCAGATTCAAACAAAACCTGACAATTTCCAGGTTAATTTTTTCATTAATATGGAAACTTTGCATTAGGAAGTGCTGTTGCAGTAAATAATGGAGCTGTATTTCAGCTGTTTCTGTATTTCACAGTTTCTGTTGGCCTTGTTTTCCTGAACCACTGTGATCCCTCCTGAGAGACTGACCCTTCAGAAAATCTGAGGCAGAGAGGTCAAAGGGGACATGAATCCTGAGAAATAATTGTAGCTGCCCTTTGGATCTGCAAGAATATTTCCAGCTTTCCACCTCCCCCTTTAATTCCTTGTTTATATTTTGCTTGTGAAGAGACAGGTGATAGAGAAGAGTTATTCCTGTAAAACAAAAAGCATAAAGGGGGAATTTTTCCTGAATGTTGTAGACAAAACCCTTCGTTCAAGTAGAAAATCAGGAGAGAGGGGTAATTTTCAGCTAATACAAGGAAATTACTGTGCCTGAGCTAAGGTCAAGGATAAAGTGGGCACAGCTCAAGTTCAAGCCTTGGCTGTGGCCCCCATTGGGCTATGGAGGCAGGTGGTGTGAGGGCTGAAGAGTGCTGATGTAGCTTTCTGTTATTAATGATTCTTCAGAAAGCCATATTGTAAGGAAAAGCAGAAAATGCTGCCTTGGGGTGTCAGGTATCCCTTTTTTTTGTAGCTGCTGGGAGAAGGAGGCAAAACCAGCCTGACAGTCATCTTCCATTGTACAGACTGGAGTTTAACATTGCATTGTAAGACAGGGCTTCAAAGGCATTTTGTCTTTGGAGAGGTCACCTGAATTAGCAGCATCAGGTTTTCTAATTTTTGCCAAGATACCTTTTATCAATAGTTTTCCAAAGAAATTACTGTTTCTTAAGAGCTCTGAGGCCACAGGATTGTTGGCTGTACCACTCACAGAGAAAAACAGAAATGTGGAGCCCTATGTTCTTAATGGTTAACTCTTATTTTTGTTTTTCAGAACAATGATCTCCTGTGGACAGATTTCCATCAGAAGTTGGTGGATCAAGCACTTCTGACCATGGATACATACCTTGGCCAATTTCCAGATATTAAAGTGAGATTCTCTTTAAACTCTAATCTAGAGAGTTGCAGCAGATAAAAGCTCTGGAGATCCATTTCTTACATCCCCATCCTCTTTAGGAAAATATGTCCTGTGCTGCTCCAAGGTCTTTGAAAGTGGCCAAGATCTCTGCAGTTCTGAGTTAATTGAAAATGTTTTGTTCTATTTTTTTTGCTTAAAACAAAAGTGAAGAATCCAGTGGAAAGATGCTGGAGAGAAAATATAAGGGTGAAACAAGAGGATCCTTATTGCATTGGAGTGCAGGGGGGCAGTGTCAGCAAGAGCTCAGAAGGTCTCAATCTCTTTGGTCCTTTTGTCTTTTAACTTCCTTGTAAGCAGAAAACATTGAGGAAGCAGTTAGTGGCAAATGTAGATTACAAGTGGAGACTGGTGTGGAAGGCAGATTTCTGTGAGTCCTTGTAGTCCTGCTGTGTGTGTAACCAGCTTTTTTCAGGGAAGGGACAATGCTGGATAGGTGTCTCCTTGGGAGAAATGGTATCCAGGGACTGGGTTTGAATGGTGTCCTGTGACCTTCCCTTCCCCCACAGTTATCTCTATTCATTTTGAGGTTGTGCAGGAAATGTCTTCACCATATGGAAGCACTAGTAATGATATCACCATGTGGGAAGTATCAGCTTGGCTCCTTTCCAGTGCAAACAACCCTTTCCCCACCACATGTCTCTTAAAACGTTTGTCAATATTTATTGCTTCAGGAAGGTTGTGCTGTATCAAATGGGGGCAGGTCACAGGCTTGTAAAATGAGCCCTGAACAGCAGTGTCCTTGTCTCCTGGGACTCCCTGGTTTTGCTTCATTTTTCCAACCTCTTCTGCCCCTGGAGGTCTGGAGTGGGGAAGGGCTGTGGCTTTCCAGCCACTGAAGGCTGTAGGGCTGATCTCTCTGGGGTGTGATGCCAAGTGCCTCAGTCAGAAGTGCAACCTGTGCTGCTTCCTCAGCAGGATAGCTTACTTTGGGCTTGCAGTGAACACAGGCTTTGGCATTGCTTTGGTCCAAGTCACATTTTACTAGTCTGGCTGTGCACTGGGTCACCTCAGAGTGTCACTTTTTTCTAAGTTGAGTATCTTTAGCATTTTTAAATTCTGCTGGAATCCTGCTGAGGTTTTACAGTGGGATTTTAAAAGGAGCGCAAGAGTGGGAGCACCCAAATTCCACCAAAACTTAAAGTGTACTGAGCATCTTTAAATGCAGTAAGAAAGGATCATGGGTTTCTGTTGGCATTACTATCACAAAGCCTTTGTGCATGAATTAAAAGGTGTGCAGTGAAAACCATCACACATGCCTGAAAATGCTGGCCTTTTCCCTCTGAATTAAACAATGCTTGTTTATATTAGAAGGAAAAGTTATGATCTTTGTACTGAAGTTGTGATTATGTCTGCAAACTAAGATTCTTACTACACCATTTTCTGACACTGATGGTTGTACTCTGTTGACATCACCACAGTTGGCCTCAGTAGCTTGAATTTCACCCATAGGTCTGGAAAGTATGGGAACAAATAGGCAAAGATGAATAAATACTAAAATACTTCTAGAGGCAGCTGACTCTGAATGGGTCACTAAAGTGTTTATTACTAATGTTCTTTTTCAGTTGTCAGATGACACCCTAGAAAAGGCAAATTTTATATTATTGCATAAAAGCAATTTCATGTGCAATTCAAGTAATGTTTCAGAGAGCACAACTCACTTCTGCTTCCCTTCCTAAAACTAGTGGTTTTATGTTGGTTCTTGCAGTAAGATATGGATGTGTTTTGCTAGAGTTGGCTATTCCTTTAAAATGGACTTTCAGTTGTATGAACCTAAAAGGTCAGAATGTTTTTATGGGTAATTCAGCTGGATGCATCATCCTCCTTACCCAGAGCAGTGAGAAGTGCTCAAATCAAGTGTTTCTGTCAAGTGGTAGAAACTCCTAGAAATGCAGTTGTTGAACGTTATTATGTCTGTACAGAAGTATAGTTAGGCCTCACATAAATTAGAGTTCTTGAGATTGGCAGGCAAAAAAAGCTCTAATCTTATGTAATTTACAGAATATTTGAGTTGTTTTTTGTTGTTGTGGTAATACTTTTCTGGTTTTTGTTTTCCACAAAATGAAATTTTCTGCTTTTGCTGGAATTCTGGCATTACTTGGGTAATAAGTTGATTTATGAAGAGAATAAGATGTTAATTAGTTGTGAAAAGACCTGGTTTTATTAATGGCCCAGTAATTAAAATGTATGATGAGTTAGATCATGCATGCATTGTTTTTTTCTTACATTCAATTATGTTCTGAATCCATCTCTACTTGAGTGGCTGTAAAAATTCCACTGGAATTTTTGGACTTGAAAAGGGATCCACAGCAGGAATGTGAAAACAGAGCATGGCTTTAGTAAGGAATTTTCTGTGTGTTAAAGAAAATAATTTATCCAGTGTTGGATGTTCACCCCTGAACAAGGCCTCTCCATCTTCTCTAACTTGACTCATGGGAATGCAGAAAGTGCTTTAAACTTTCTTTGCAGGTCAGCATCTGCACTTCTTGGAGTAGAACTCTTCTTGCATAATTCTTTAATATTTTTGAGTGAGTTTTGGTTGGTTTTGCACAATATGCAGTAAGAGTACTGGTCTCTGCAGTGAGACCAGAGAAGATAAATTAGAAGATGAATAGCTGTGGAATTGGGGATTTTCTGTCTTGCACTAAAAATTGGTACTTAACTAACTGTAAAACCAAGTATCAGTAAAGAAAGGTGTGGAGGCCAGAAGTTTTTTGTGATGGCTTGGCTTTGTTTTTTGTTTGTTTGTTTTTGTTTTTTTTTATGGAGGCTCAAATTAAGATGGATTTGTTGCAAAGTAGTGAAGTCTGTTGGAGTTCAGCTGTTACATTTGGGTGGTGGAGGTACCTGAGGTTGTCCTGGAGCCATAGAAGGGAGCCCTGCAGCCTTCCAGGACTGGGCTAAATGCTGTTAGTGCCAGCACAGGCAGCCCTGTGATCAGGGATACTCACACCCTGTGTGTCTGTACCTTGCAGCAGTTCCCTAGATTCCTAGAAACGTGGGGATGAGTGATGGAAGTTTGGGAATGCATAAACATGGAGGATTTAGTTTGTTTGAAAGATGGGTGACATTGAATCAAACTTCCTGGTGGCTGTTCACGATGTCAGAAGTGGGGAAAACGCCAGCTGTCCCTACCAGGCTGACCTGGGGACAAAAGGTTATCTCTCAAATCCCAGATGGAGCCGTATTTCCTCTGCTGTGTTTGTAAGATGCATTAACTTGGGTCTCAGGTTGCTGTGCCCCTCCAGTGCCTCGTCTCCTGGCTGGCAGTGTGATGTTTGGGACGTGCCTTCCTTCCAGTGACCTCGGCTGTGGGGTGGCTCAGCTTCTTCGTGCCTCCTGTCTTGGAGTGAGCTGAGCTTTTAGAAGAGTTGGTGTGTGCATGAGGCTGAGATCCTGCAGATTGCTGTGACTCACCCCTGCTGAGGAGCGTTTCTGGAAGTGCAGAGGAGCGTGTGGGAGATGTGTGAGCTGCTCCCAGCTGCTCTGCTGGAGATCAGCCCCTAGTGTGGTTTTGCAGCATATCTGCAGGAGCCTGGGGAGAGGGAACCACAGCTCCTGCCAAGCACAGGAGAGAAGGGGATTCTGCTTCTGCGAGTAAATCCCAGCGCTGATTCCTCATTCTTCACTTTGTATGTGCCTGGGTTTTGTGGTTAATTAGAAATCCTCCTGGCTCCTTGCCATGTCTTTTCACTCTCTTATCCAGCCTGTGTCTGGACTGCTGGTTACTGGTGCTGGCCCAGGCTCTCTGATCTAGAGGGGCAGTGTGTGGCCAGGCTGGGAAGATGTGTGCTCCAACCCAGGTAGTCTGGGGTGCTTGCAACAGTGTGGGAGGCAGGGGGCTGAGGGGATGATAGTTCCTACAACAGGAAGGCCCAGTGGGCCAGAGCCTCAATAAAGTGCAACTCTGCTGGGAGAGAGCCTGAGGCTCCTCAGCTCAGGAAGGGTAACACAGGATCAGGCCATAGGCCTGTCTGTCCTGGATTCTCAGCCATGGATTTGTCAGGACTCCAAGTCTGGTACACAGTCAGCTCCCTCCTTGTGTTTGCTTTGGCTTCAGTGTTGTGTGTTGGTGACCCAGTGCTGCAGGTTTTCCTTTGCTCTTCCCTTGCTTAAATGCTGGTGACAGCAGACCTGTGTCTGTGGCTGCAGTCACTACTGTCTGCATCTTCTGTCACAGGCTCCAAAAGTTAGTTAGAGGCTGGCTGCAGCCCTCAGGAAGCCCTGACAATAATGAAGCATTACCTGCAGGATGCAGGCACATGGTGGGGCTTAGGAAGCAGTGGAGCTGCAGTTCTGCAAACATGCATGTCACCCCGAGGTGGGGCCTGTTGTCTGGACCCCACTGCCTTCCCTTGGTGGATCCTGTCTCCTCCTGAGGCTCTGTCCCTCAGAATGGTGCTTGCACAGGTGGCTCCCTGGGCCTCCTCTGGGCAGCCTGTGCAGGATCCAGGGAGAGCCCTTGTCTGGGCAGTGTGGGGTGTTCTGGAAGCTGGGTGAAGAGGGTTTTTCTTCTGGGAGGTTTTGCAGTTTGGCTGCTGGGGAAGATTGGTGTGACTCTTTTCTCTGTCCTTCCAGTCTCGTATTGCAAAGCGAGGAAGGAAGCTCGTGGATTACGACAGTGCCAGACACCACTTTGAAGCCCTGCAAACTGCAAAGAAGAAGGATGAAACCAAAATTGCAAAGGTAAAGCAATCAGGAGGATATGCAGCCTTCCTTTCTTTTTGGAAGGTCTGCATTTGCCTGCTGAGCAGCTTTTAAGTTCACCTGTACCTCTTCATTGTGTTTTCATAGAATTCATTTGTATTGGAAAGGACCTTTAAGATGATTGAGGTGTTGTCACCTGGTGAGGTTTTGCTAGGCGTTTCCTTCTCATTCGTTTAGTTTTCCTGGAAGGCAGGATGGCCTCTGGGTTGGTTCAGACCCACCATCATCAGTCTGCATGCAGTCTCAGTGGCCAAATGCTTGGGCATGGATTTTGCAGTGCTCCAGACAAATGTTAGTTTGCTTCTTGGGACTCTGTGTCCCCATTCTAGAGCAGTGGTAAGAATGTTTGAGTGTTACTTGAGGTTGGTTGTGTTTGTGAAGTCTTCTGATAGGAGGGAGACCCTTAGGGAAGTCCAAATGTCAAGTACATCCATGGAAATGCACTTTATGCACACTTGATGAATGTATTCTTTTGTCTCTTGGTCACAGTTACTGGATAATAAATATGGCTGAAAGCAGAAAAATAAGATTTTTCTCTTGTTTAGGTTTCTTTCCTGCCTATGAATAGCTTGATCCAGAGCTTGTCCAATATTCAAGTGAAGGATTTCATTTTTAATAAGATTTATTTTAATTAAAAATAAAGTTTGCGGTTTTTTAATGTAGGAGAAGAAGGATAATAGTGCTAATTTTGTTCTAGAGTAGGTGCATGGATTGAATACTGCTTTTAAAATGAGGTATGATTTCTCTTGTACCCTGAGTGTATTTGAACCCATGTGCTTCCCTTCACAGGGCACTTCTTGACACAGCAGAATAGTCCAGGGCTGGGGAGACATCTTTAATTCTCTTCAACATGGGCCATGGTGAATTGTGACTGTTCAGGGTAGAAGCAGTACAGGAAAGAAAGACCCAGAATCTGTGTCTTTCAACCAGGCTGACAAGAGTTGTCATCCTTTGCTCAGGGTTATTTCTGGTAGGGGGGAATATGAGCTATGTAAGAGATGCTGGTGTTTTTCCTGCATAGAAGAAATTAAGATTCATCTCTGCCCTGAGTGAAAGATTGTTTTTAGTGGCCACAGTACTTTTATTGTTAAGCTGCAAGTAATCAGTCATCTTCACTGCACTGCATGGACTGTGATTAACCTTGACAGACAAAAGGGGAGAGAGATTGATGGCCCAAGTGTCATTGCATCACTTGTGTCTTGATTCTGTATGCAAGGCACGAGGCCCAGCTGGTTGTGCCTTCAGTTCAGAGCAGTAATTCTTTGTGTTTGGGGTAAGAGCAGAATTTCCCTGGGGCATGTTATTTTATTGGTGCATGCCAGTGGGATCTTTGCTGCAGTGGAAATGTTTTTTGTAGGAATTGATTTGCTCAGGTTTGGTGCTCTGCAGCAGAGGTTGGCTGCCTTTATCACTGCTGCACTCATTGTTGCCCCAAGTGCTCAGCTGAGGTGATACAACAGGTATGGGAAAAAGTGCAGTTCAGAGAGTGAAATGTTGAGAGTCAGGAGTTGATGCTCTATTGGTGCTGTACATATATTTAGCCTGTGAAAGGGTCTCTCAGTACCTGATGAAACTCTTCTCATTAACCAAAATGTACACCGGGCCAGATCTCTCCCTCTGTAATTTAGGCCATGAGCTCATGCACAGGATAATACGTGACACGTTGCTCTGTCCTGATCCTGCTGAGATGAGAGCAGCAAATCCCAGGGAGTTCTGTACCTATGGCCTTTCCAAGAGGGCAGGTTTCACTGCCCAGCCTGTGATCTGGCATGTGCAGTCGTGCAGCCCTGCAGGGCTGTGGGCAGCAGCCATGGCTCAGCTGCTGTAGGTAGTTCACCTCTCTGTTTTGTGCTTGGAATTTTGCTCCTGTGACCTTTGAGGTAGGATTGTTCTAGTGTAAGTTACTTTAGAATGTGATGACAGACCCCTAGGAAAGAGAAATCATGTTTCTGACACAGGATACAAGTGGGAACTGGCTTGATTAAGGTTTCATGGTATAGTAGCAGAAACAGCAGTGCAAATACTTTTTGGCACTACATGGTCTTTTTTATTCTTCTCTAATATATGGATGTTTTTTCCCATCCAGGACCCCTGCCACTTACTGCTAAACTTACATCTTACTATTAAAATAAATCACTGTGGACTTTCAGCTGTTGCATGCAAATAATTATGGTGGTTAATTAATCCTGACCTCTCTTTAAGGAGCTCCAAACTTCACAGCCATCCTTTGGAGTAGGGTTGTCTGTGTGCTAGGTCACTAACAACTGTATCTGTTGCTCTTACAGCTGCCTGGCTGGTCTGCAGTATCCAGCCCACATGGGAACATTAATTACTGCTAAACTTGGCATGCTTCAAAGAATTCATAACTGATCAGTCTCAGGATGTTTGTTTTTTTCTCTTGCCGTGGTGATACTGGTTTGGCCCAGCCTCTAAATACACTCTCTGTTGTGATTTTAATTTTTTTATCCTAAAAGATAAATGTTTGTGTCTCTCTTGTTCTCTGTTTATTTTTTTCTTTTCTTTTTTTTTTTTTTTCCACTCAAACATGCTCCCTCCCCCAGCCTGTTTCGCTGCTTGAGAAAGCTGCGCCTCAGTGGTGTCAAGGGAAGCTACAAGCTCACCTCGTTGCACAAACTAATCTGCTCCGAAATCAGGTGACTCTGATCTACCTGCCTCTAACCCTGCATGCGCTCTTCTGGGCTCTAGGCTGCACCATGCCAGTCATCTCAAGGCAACGTTCACTCTAGTCCTCTGATATGTGTGTCCTTGACACTCCTTAGCCACCGTGGGCACTGTGAAGCAGTGAATGAATCTGTGCCTGCCCCACTGATTTCTGGTCAGGTGTGTTAATATTAAACTGTTGTTTTCTCCCCTGAAATAAAATGCAAATGAAGAAAGGCTGTGGAATAACTCTGAAGCAAAGGGTGGTGTAGCACACAGTTCCTCTGATTGCTGCTTCCATTTTGCTCTAAGAGAAGCAGTCGATTTTTATTGATGCTGTTTTGAAAAAAAGAAAAAAAAGAAATGCTGAAAAATTTACCTATGGATTTATGTCATTGAGTCAAGCCACAAAACATATTGTGATTTCTGTGGCTGCTGAGTTAGCTTGCAACATTCTCCTGTGGTAAAGTCCACGTTTCCCAAATGATCATTTTCCTGGCTGTCATGGTTTTTTTTTAGATACAATTTCGATCTGCACAGAAGAGATGGGCCCAGATCAGATAATTTGCACCCTGTGTGACGTATTTGAACAGTTCCAAGCTGAGGTCAAGGTGGTGTCATCTGGCAGAATTTAGGTTATAGCATCTTGAGGGACATGAGCAGCTCAGAGGAACTGCAAGGAATAAAAATTTCAATCTTACTTGCACAGCAGTGTGACTTTCTGATGAAATCTCGATCAGTGTTTCCATTGGAACACCTTAAGGGGTAAGAGGGAGTTGTCAGAAGACAGTCAGTGAGAAGGAAATACGTTCAGTGAGCAAGGGATAATAAGGGATAATCCTTACCCAGACTGGGAGAGCACCAGTTACCTGCTCACAAGTTCCTGGTGAGCTCATGTGTTCTCATTCAAATGCTCCTGTGTCTTCACATTCTTTGTCCCTCGAATGAATTGCAGTTTAGAAATGCCTGTCACCTTATGAAGCCCCTGGTTTTTCACAGTCACTTCATGACTTTGAATCAGGGAAAAGACTCATTACCATTCAGTAAAGCTTGGGGAAAGAACAGCTGCTAGCAGCCCTGCTGAAGGTGCAGAGCAAAGGGAGAAAATACAAACTCATTCTTGATGGAAGGGAGAAGGACTCATGACAGGCTGCCTGGGGCTTTTCCTGTGCCTCTGCTGGCCCAGCTGGGAACTACCTGCACAGTTGTGGTTCTTGACTGGTCTGTTTGACTGGTGGTATTTCTGGAGGACTAGAAAACAGGTATGGGAAGTTTCTCAAGTCACAAATAAATATATAAATCTATCAGCTCCTGGGCATTTTCCCTCTGATGATGTTTGATTTATTGAGAAGCTTCAGAATGTTAAGCCTAAAAAAAGTCTCCTTTTACCAGCAGCTGTGTTGCTGTCTCTTCTTGCCTGATAATTTTACAACTTCATGCAAAAATGGGGTCAGTGAGATACGGTGTTTCTGCAGTAAAGCAAAGTCCCTCCCTTCAATGCTTGAACTGCTGGCTCTCTAGGCCTTTAGCAGAGAATAACAAAAACAATACAGTGGGGATTTTTTTTGTGAAGTCTGCTGTGGGAGTTGCTATTGCACACTCCCAGATAGAAATGTCAGTGACTGTGCTTTTTGAAACAAAGAGGAAAATGGCTTAGAACAGCAAATTCTTGCCTTTTGGCTAAGCTCTGCTGACATGTTTAATGCAGACTAAAGAGCAACATCCATGGTGCTGCAGTGATAACAGAACAATATCTCTGTCTGTAAGAGAAAATCAGCAGGCTGAGTCCTGAGAGGCAGGTCTGGTTGGGACTGGAGGGAGTCTTCCTGCTCTCTTCCTTATCACTGCCTCTTGAGTATCCAAGCTATTTACTGAGCAGTGCCTAATTATCACAGTTCACAACACAGTCTTTGAAGTGAAATGGTCACCAGAGTCCTGAAAGCGCCAGGCTGGACATAACCAGACACTCAGGAGGGCTGAGATGTGTGGAAGTAGCAGGAGCAGTGAGGCAAAATTGAACTGGCCACAACTGAACTGGTTGTGCTTGGCACCCTGAGCTTTGGCTAGGTGGAAGGTCAGGAAAGCATTTGTTGTCTATTTCCTTCTCAAACCTTCCCCCTTTGAGGCTGGGAGAGGGAATAAAGATTTTCTGAGATCACATTTCATGGGTGTAGGCATTAAGTCCTTCTGCCTCTGTCTCCCCTCAGGGTGGCAAGGATGGCAGCTGAAACAGAAAGTGCACAGATGCACAGGGCTCTGCCCTGGAACCTGTCCCTGCCTTTCCCCACCTCACTCCCTGAGCTGGCTTTTTCTCTAGGAGGGCTTGTGGCCAGGCTGATGTCTGGCTGGAAGCAGTCAGGGCTATCAAGTGCCAGGATTCTGGCTTCCAAGCAAAATAAATCCCACTGGTGAGAAGATTCCTGGGCTGACTAAGGACTGAGGAATTAATTCAGTGCTCTACCTGGGGATGAGAGCACTGGCTGAGCCACAGGCTCTGGATGGATCCCTGATTCCTACAACTACTCTAGAGTGAACGTTGCCTGTTGCTGATTTTGCCTTTGCCTCGGGATATCACACTATTCACACATTGCTTTCTAGGTTCTTTGACCTTATAAACAGGTAAAGGAGAGAGGGAAAGAATGTTAATGATATTCACCACGTCTGAAAAACTAACAGCATTCAATGAGGCCTCATCTCCCAGCTTTCACATCTCCTGGGTTGATTCTGGTTATAGTATAGTTTGGAGGTTAGAATAAGATAAAGCCAGAGGATGAACTTGTTGGGGGTTTTGTTTATTTTACTCCCTTTAAAATGGTTGCATTAGAAACATTCATTCATAAAGGTGTTTTAGGCAGAGTGAGTCTTTGTGATCATTGTCTCTCATTCAGCATAAACGGTGTCTCTGTTTAAAAGACTTTTTGTTTGTTTTGTGCAAACCCTCTTGAAATGTTGAGTTTTTCAGTGAGTGTAGCAGCGAAACAGGGGTTTCTGGGTGGAAGCATCATGACCCCTTTTCCCCTTGCCTGTTCCTCACCAGGTCATCTTAATTTCTGAATACCTCCCAGATGTGTCTTCTTTAGGGGGAAACTTTTAGCCTCTGGTCTTGAGTACAGAGCCTTTAGCCTTGCAACCCTTTGACAGGTGAAGCTAGCTGTAAAGTAGGAGCTCCTGTGGTTTGCTTTTGAGTCAGGAGAGTAATGGAGAGTGAAAGGATCCTATCCCATATGATGGAGAGTGATTCCTGTGAGGAACAGCATTCTGAACTGCAAAGTATTTTTAAGCCCTTTCTCCCATCATTCCTGTCGTTGTAAATAACTCACTAAGGAGCAGTAAGCTGGGCTTTTTTAATTAAGCTGACACAAAGAAGATACAATTTGATTTCATAGAAGGTGTAGGAATCTGACTGCAGGCTGGTAGGGAGATCCAGCTTCCATAGCTTGTGGGCTCTTTGCAGAAACCTGTGCTGTTGTGAAATTCCTGCTGGTGTTACATATATAGGCACTTGTGCTGACTTTCCAAGTTCCTCATGCAGGGATTTTTCCATTCTGCATCCCACTTCAAGGAGGAATGCTGTGCTGCTATAGATTACAGGATAGAGACATATTAATTAGAGAACTTTAGGTCAGTGCACTGAAAGAGAAAGAGGTCACCTAGGACAGGTTTAGGAAAGGGCATGTGCTTGTTGCTGGTGTCTGCTGTCAGCAGCAGAAACCAGGAGCATCCATTTTGTCACTGAAACCTGACAGAGTTTGTCCATCAGTGCTGGGATCTGTCAGTGTCCAGGTCCAATGAACAGATCAAATTTGAACTCTCACCTGGGAGAAGGAGCTGGGGCCGACAGCCAGCTGGGGGTTGCACTTGTGTGAGAGCACTGAAACCAAGACGTGCTGCTGAAGCCCTGCAGCCTGGCCTCCTGCTGGCACAGATCATGCTTTGCATACCCTTCCTTGCTTCTCCAGTCAGCTTTGTGGGAGAGCTGTATCCACCAAGGATGCAGGCCTCCTCTCTTCCTCATAAGAGATGGGGCTTTGGCATGACCTTACCTCAGCAGAGTCCTCAAGAGGGAGGATTCTTCTCTAATGCAATTTGTGATGGATTTAAATTTTCTGAGCTCTGACAAGGGACAGAGACCCCTATAACCTTCATTTTATCCCAGCTGGAGGCTGAACTGCCTGGCCAACTCCATTCAGTTTTTGAAGTCAGGGAAATTTAAAGGGCTTGAAACACATTAGTGGTTGTTTGAATCACTTGCTGAGTGTATAAATGGGGAAATCCATCAAGAGAACACATTCAACCTGATGGGTCACCTGTGGTGCAACCCTGGTTCCTGGGAGACTCACTTGGGATGCTGGTTACCTCATGCCAGAATTTTGCCTGGTCATCCAAAGAAATCAGAAGAGTGACAGTTGTTGCAGCCCTGCTGGGTACTTGTCTGTGCTGGAGCTGACAATCTCCCTTCTCTGTTACTAAGGCTGAAGAAGAGTTAGTAAAGGCTCAGAAGGTGTTTGAAGAGATGAATGTTGATCTGCAGGAGGAACTGCCTTCGCTATGGAATAGGTGAGTGCTGGAAGTTTTCCCAAGGGTTGGTTGGAAGGAAATGAATATCCAAGCTCCTGGATCACAATTCTTCTTAGCTTGGACTGGATGTCTGCTCTTTTTTTTTTTTTTTTTCTGGGTCGTCTCCATCTGTCCTAGGATTCCCTACAGCCTTGTGCTTTACTTTATGATTTTCCTGAAAAATGAAGAGCAATTGTATTTCTCTGCTTTGTCTGCTTAATCCCTTTGCCCTACCAATGCTGCTCAACTTTCTTGAAAGACTTGAGAAACCGTGGGTTTGCCATACCAATGATTGTGGTGATGAAAAGGGAGGTGAAACAAAGACCAGCATTTAGCTTGGGGGATGAACTGGAGGGCAGCAGAAGCTGATTTATGGGAATGACACAGTGGAAAACTGGCAAAATCTTCCTAGCAGTGTCCTAGTTTCTTATTTTTAGATGCAGTGGTCGTGTCCAGGTTGACAGTGCTGGTCTGTCAGGATTGAGAAAGTGAGCAGCAGCAGGGTGGGAAAGCAAAGTGCTGATGTCTGCCTTCACTCCCCTTTCCACTCAGCCAGAGTCAGGACTCCTTGCTCACAGCAGCATGCAGGAAGGAGCTGGAAGGGACACAGGCTCTGTGCAGAGCCATGACACTGCTGCTTGGGCAGCTTCTCCCTCCTGCTGCTGCTCGTTTGGCTGGGTGCTGGTAGAGCACTCTCTGTTGGCAGCTGGCAGGCTGGTGACAGGCAGCTGCTGGGATTTTAAGGGGCCACAGGTTTTTCACAGGCTCCTGCTATCCAGCTGATCCTTCTGCTTTTCTGTTGCTCCCTGTGCAATCCTTTGCTTTCTTATTCTTTCTGCCCCTGAAGCAAACTGTTCATGCTTTTTTGATTCCCTGGTGCTAAGGGACTTCTGGATGAATTAATATCTGTCCCCCTGCTAATTCCCCCAGCTCTGCCAGCATTTCTGCATCACAGCCTCTATACCTTTTTCTTTCCATCCTCCTACTGCTGGTGCTTTTTTTTTTAAAACATTTTGTAATTTTTCTTTCATTTTTTTTCCCCCTCCCCACTCTACACCTCCCTCTCCCTTTAGCCAGCATAAATTCAGATCCTATCTTACTTGGTCTCCTCTTCCCCTTGGACATGTTTGTGCCTGGCCTTTGCTCCATCATTCCATTTCTTTGCCATCCTCTCTCTCACATGTACCATTCCTGACAGAGTTGAGTTTGCATGGGAATGGTGGGTGGGAGGTAGGAGAAGGGGCAGGATTGAAAGGTTTTGAGAGAGTATTGTGTCCATTAAGTTCTTCTGTCTTGTTTTTCATTTGGCAGTCGTGTTGGTTTCTATGTCAACACATTCCAGAGTATAGCTGGCCTAGAAGAGAACTTCCACAAAGAAATGAGCAAGGTAAGGCAGCTAACAGCTTATCCTACTTACTGTCTCTTCACTGTTAATTAAAGAAAAACAAATCCCAAGATCCAGTAAACAAAGAAAGCCCAAAAAAACAAACAAAACAACCCAAACAAAAACAGCTCAAAACCTCAATCTCAAAAACAGCTGGAGAAAATGGCCCTATCTTAGAGCATAATACAAACACTTATTTTTTTTTCTTGAGCCACTTGGGACAAAGGCAGTCTGACAGTGTAATGTAAAGTGATGGAGCACAGAGAAGAGAGCACAGAATCACTACAAAAAGCACTGTTGGCAAGCCAGATCCTGCTGTGTGGCAGCACCCAGAGGAGACCTCAGGACCAGTCCGTGGGCAGGCCCCCATTGCCACTGTCATTTACAAATGTGTTCTTGTTCTTTCAGTTAAGAACTAGAGAAATCCTGAATTCCTTGGGTCTGTGTGCTGCTTGAAAATGTAAATGTTGCACTAATCTTGAGGTGGGACTCAAGCCCAGCTGGAAAAGCCTTGTATTCCCTCTGCTCCCTAATGTCATCCTGACAACAAAACCGCCACTAAGCAACAGGAAACATTATAGTCCTACAGTAATTCCCAGCAGTCAGGGGCCCTCTGCCTTGGTGTAACACATCCATTTTGAACCCTGCTGACATTTTATGGGGTCTTTTCCAGTTGATAGCCTGCTCTTCTCCACTGAGAGATGAACTAAGTGTTAAGAATATGGAGGATTGTTATAATTACTAGTTTGTTGCTGTTAACTTGCATTCAACAAAACATGGGAAAGATGGTTGTTAGACAGGAATTCTCTTTTTGGATGATTTTTCTTGCGAGGATTTTTTCTTTCTTGAGGAATTTCATATGAGGGCAGGGCTTTTGCTTTGTTCCATAAGAACCATCTGTTTCTTATTACTGCTACAGCATCCAATTAATTGCTGGTGTTGCCTGCACAGTGCCTCCAACCTTGATTTAATGGGATCCCTGCTCCCACCAGTGATAAATCCGGGGTCTTGTCTTGTTTATGGATTGGCTGTTCCAGAATAGGAGTGTCTGCAGTGACATGCAGCCTTGGGAGAGTTTAACCCCTGGAATTGCATTTCTGCAAAGACATCCAGGTTCTGCCCAAGCCTAGATGGCCCAGACCCAGGTGAAGTTAAGGGTTGTTGACCTGAAGGCCAGCTGCCTCCACAGCTGAAATGGCAATATCCCAAGCTTTGGTAACAGGCCTGAGAAAAGAGCTTTTGGCTACAAATCCAGGGTGAAGCTCCAGCTGTAGCACACAGATCTGAGCTAAACAATCAGCCTGCTTCTGCAGTGGTACCTGGCAGCACACAGGTGATTTTGAAGGAAAGAGGATGATATTTAAGGAAGACAGAGCATTCCCAGGGATGCCAGCAGCTCTTTAATGGCTCAAGCACTGCATACCCCACAGAGAAGTGGAAACAGATTTAGGGTTATCCTCTCTTGGGATAGCTGAGGAAATGGGCTTGTCCTGCCACAAGCCTGTGTTTGGTCAGTCTGGGCAGGCCAGCCCAGGCTCTTTTCTGGCATCTGAGCTCTTTTCTCATTCTTTTTCTTTTGTTTTTGTGTTTTGCAGTTGAACCAAAATCTTCATGATGTCCTGCTGGGTCTAGACAAGCAGTACTCAGGCAATGCCTTCCCTGTCAAAGCACAGCCCAGGTCAGTAACTGTGGGTAGTGTCTTTCCCTCAGCAGGGGAGATGGGGCAGGGATATCTCTACACACATTGAAACCTCCAAGCTGTCAGTTGCAAGGGCTTTTCCCAGCTGGCAGTACCATCCTGAGACTTCTAGAGCCATGCCCAAGATTGCACTTGGCAGTGGGTGATGCAATCACCTCTTACCTTTCTAGGATAGCATCTGGAGGCCCAAACTTTCACTAGGTGCTGGTGTTCAGGTGACTGACTCTCAGCTCTGCTTTTAAAGTCTAGTTCCAGCTACTGAGCTGCTCTTTCTTCTTGGTCCAGCTGCCCAGCATCTGTCCTGTTCTTTCCCTTAGAGAAGCTCCCACCATGTACCTGCAGCTTGTCAGCTTGAGCACCAAGAGCCCATTTCCCCAGCCTCTTCTTTGACCCTCCAAACTTGGAATCACCATTTTGTCAAAGCCTTGTGCCCATCCTGTGTACCCAGCTGAAGTGTGTTTTTTGTTCCTGTGTGTTGTGGAAGTAGTTGTAGCATCACTGATACGAGGCCTCCTGAACTCAGAGCACTTTCAATCCAAGTGTGCAAGGACTGATGACCTCTGGGACTTCAGTTTTCTTTCCTCAGCTGGGTCCTGTCCTGTATGTTTAAGTGCAAGTCTGCACATTCCCTAGGACTGAGAAGGGAGGGAGAGGTTGGGCTCTGGATTAGGCTGGCTGGCTCCCATCCAAGTGCACGAGTGATGAAATAGTGTTGGGCTCTGGCTTCCAGCTGCTGCTAATCCCACGTGCTGGGTGAGCAGGAGCACAGCCTCAGCTGGTGTGTTGATGGAGGGAGGTGGTGAAGTCAGCATGAAGTAAGGGCAAGCTGTGGTTTGAGTGCATTGGTTTAGAAGGGGTAGATCAGCTGTTGAGACTTCTTTGCTCCCTTGTGTCTCCTCCCAGTTTAACCTGTTGCAGTCATACATAGATGACTTGCATGTCTTCTCCCAGCAATTCTTCCAGTGTAGTGTTTGCCAGCTCTGAAGAAAGAGGAAGTTTGAGTTGAATTTGGCCCCTGAATTCTGGACTGCTGACAGCAGATATCAGTGATGCTAGTTGGAATGCTGCTTGTGAAAATAACATCTTCTTCCCAAGATAGCATGTGGTGTCTGTTGATCATCACAGCCCAACCAGGCTGAATCCTTGTGAGGAGGCTGTGGTGCCCATCCTTTTGCTGCCATGGGCTGTGTTGTCTCTGTTAGCAGCATCCTCCAGGGTCCTTGGAGGAGGATGAGGTAATAGCACAGGTGAAGGCTATAGCTATTACTTTGCTCAGGTCCTTTTTGCTCCTCTCTCTATTCCTCAAGGTACTGATTATAGGCAGTAGTGACAACCTAGCTCAGAGATGTTAATTGCTGTTGTGGCAGAAAGTTTCTGGCCTTAGAGAGCTTTCAGTGAGCAAATTACCTATTTTTACAATTCCTGCCCCATCTCTGCACAATTTCTGCCCCCATCCCCAAACTGCTAACTTCCACAGGGGCTGTAACAGGTGTCTCAGCTGCAGTTCTGTGCCCTTTGGCTATCTAGGAGACCACATGGCCCTAAAACCAAAGCTGAGTGCATGCACAGGGGTCTGTGTGTGTGGGCAGCAGTCTGAGTGCTGCTGCTTCATCACCTACTTGCTGCATCTCAGCTGGAGTGCCAGACCTGTCCCAGAGCAACTCTTCCTCCTGAGCACAGTGGAGCAGGGTGTTGTAGGAGGGTATAGCAAAGATTTGCCAGGGTAGTTTTGCAGTGCCCAGGAAATGCTGTGAGGCACTTGTGTGTCTGCTGCACATCTGGCCCCTCACTGCGGCGCAGGGCTGGGGTGACAGTGTGCAGGAGGAAATAGCCCTCACTCATCAATGGCTCATTGTGGTCTGCAGTAGGAGCAGATGCTTCCCTAACCTTTTCTGCTGGGAAGGGGATTGGGGATTGATACAATGGCAGGAAGTGAATGAGGAGGTGTGAGACGAGAGGCAATTATCTGTGCACATCATTATGCATTCATGTGAGGCCCTACAGAAATACTGCTATGGCTGATGTGTCTGGTGCTGGCAGAGTAGCACAGAGCAGCTGGTGTATTTCTGGGAACCTCAAATGTGTGTCTGGGATTTGCTGCTGAAAGAGTTTGAACGCTCAGGGCTCAGATGCCTGGAAGACTGGGGAGATCTGTGGAATTATTCTAGTGTGATTGGGCAAACTGGAAAAAGACATGGTAGAAAAGCTGCTGGTTAGGTTCCATGTATAGGACTGCACAGATTGCATAAAAAAGGAAGAAAGGGGAGCTTGTTTCTTTTGCAGCAATATTCACGGGGGAGAGTGAGGAGCTGTGAAAGGACATTTACAGTACTCTGGTGGTCTATGCAGTTTCCTTTTTCTTCTTCTCCATTTGCACCCTGGCCCCATATTCTAACGTGCAGGGAAAGTTCTAGTCATATATCTTTGACAGGCATAAAGAACCTTCTTCTACTTTCTCCAAACCTTGCCATAGCTTTCTGGTAATGAAGGGAATTGTGTATGTGTGTATTCACATGTGTGAGAGAGAGGGGAGATCCTGTCATCTTCATTGCAGCGAGTTTTGTGGCACCAGCTAAATGGGTACTTGGAAACTTAACTTTTCCCCCCTGGTTTGACTGTGCCATCCTGTAACTGAAATGATTTGCGTGCCATCCTCAACAGAAAGAAAACTAAACTGTTCGCCAGGCTGAGGAAAAAGATGAGCAGGTACCGGTATGGAGAGCAGCATTTCGATGCGTGTTTGATTTAGTTCCTAAAACTGGAGAGGCTGTTGCTGGACTCTAACAGCCTGGCACGTGTTAACCCTGTGGTGGGAGAGGGGTCCTTTGCATGACATGATGTGGATGTGTTTGTGGCCTGCTGGGTCCTGCTGAGATCTCTCTGTGTCTGGATAATCCCATTAACTGCTTGTGTGCCTGGTTTGAATCCTTGCTTCTTTTCCTATCTAAGAAGGCAGCGTGAAAACTCAGAGACTGTCTGCCCTGTTGTTTTTGTGTGATAGAAAATGTGGTGCTGGGTTTTCCATGGGTAATGTAACCAATTTTGGTATATAACAGCTTCTAGTTTTACCTAGTGGGTTTGTCCTTTTGAACAGGTCTGAAATGCTGCATTCTCATCCCCTGCCTAGCCAGGGAATACCAGTAGGCAAGTCCTTCACACTCAGAAGTCCTACCCTATCTACCTATTGCAACTGGGAGAATGATCAGAATCCTTACTTGTTCTGTTTTTGAGGATTCTCACTATCTTGCTCCATCCATTTAGAATTTTGTGCAGGGCTGGAGGAAAAGGAAGCCTCTTATCTTGTATAAAGACTAATGTCTGCATCTTGCCTTCAAAACAGTGATGGCATTGATTTAACTGGATTGTTACAATGCCTGGATTTACCGTAGGTCAAGGACTCTGACAAGAACATGGTCTGGAGCAAAGTGGGAACTGCTGCATAATGGCATGGAAAATTCCTCTAATTATTGTAGTTTTTTTTTACTTTTTGTGTTGGTACTTCCTTCATGGAATCCTTACAGGAAGGAAAAAAAATTTATAATCATCAAGATGGTGTCCTGCCAGCAATAAAAGAAAGTGCTGGTGGATTGGGATCCTTTTTTTTCTGATCTAGTTTCCCACTGACTAGGGCAATTCATGCAGCCCTTCTCTTTGTTTTGCTACGCATACTTTGTAAAGTGGGAGTTTGGAGAGTGAAGAGTGGTAATTTCATAAGGCAGCTGATGGGCCAACTTAGGTATTTATATTTTCAAATGCAAGTAGGAAAGCAATATATTGTGTTGTTACTATTCTGAGATTTTCTGCTGTAGGAAAAGGAGGATTTACAGAGTATTTCTCTGGATGTCTGTCTCTGGTCTTGGTTGGACTAGTGTTGTATCTATACCAGGCAGGAGGTCTAATATTTCCAGTCACTGAGAGTGGATGGATTATACAACAGAAGGAGAGCCAGTAAATCTCCCCTTGATGAGCTCTACTCACAGTGTGCTCCTGCTCTGCCCTGGTAAAGTCCAACTGCCCCAGCAGTTAAGGTGCCTGACCTGGCTCTGCTGAGGTTTCTGCTGTCAGAGCAGCTGCTGGGGTCACAGAGAAATGTGCAATCCCTAGTGCAGAAAAGGAGGATCTGGAACTTGGTCAGTCTTTGATCTGCAGCAAAAATGTACATTTGTGCCATCATCTTCTTGCTCCCACACACTCCTTTAATTTTTTTATTTTTATTTTTATTTCTCAATAATACTCCAGCATGCTCTGGTGGTAAAAAGTTAATTACCTTTGCTAAAAGGCCCAGTGTGAGCCTTAAATGAGATGCCTATCTTTTTTTCTTTTTTTAACTTGAGAACTTGGCAGGACATAACTGATCTGTTTTTATCATATTGGAAAGTAGGTTTTATCGTCTGATGTAGGATTGTTACAAGTGCAGGGGAAACTCGTCTGCAGATGTTACTCTGCATTTCCAGAACAAATGAGGCAGCACCATGGAGTATCTGGGAGCTCAGCAGAACTAAAAGAGGTTGGGGGATTTTTGACTTTCCCTTCAGCTGTATTAGACCCAGCTCTCTTTCCAGCTCTGTTTGCAGAAGAAAGTTGACACCCCTTTCCCTTCCTTGTCTGATATTCCTGGAATTGGCATCACTTCCCATTTGCTTGTGGGAAGGAAAAAGAGCAGTGACCTTGTTGTTTTGCCTTGCTTTTACTGTGGTGCTCGTGCTTGGTCAGTGGGTATAGTCCCTGCACTCTTGCTTTTCCTGTGTTTCCTGGAGCAGGCAGTTAGCTGGAGGCAAGACTTTGCTCTGTGTGGGCAGTGTGTGCTCCCTTGGGGACATGTGAAGGACAGAGGATCCTGGTGACCATCCCACTTGACGCTGGTTGCACTGGCTAAATTCAGCAAAGTTACAAAGCAACAAGTGCAGGAGTGAAGGTGCCACTCAGGGGGCTGAAAAAGGCTCAGCCAAAATTAGCACTGGCATTTTCCTAGGGGGATGGGTCAACACATCAAACAAGCTGTAAATAGTAGTGACTTAATGAAGGCTTTAGTGTGGGGCCCTCAGAGCCCAGTTCTTCCCCTCATCCTACAGGGCTGACTCACTTGGGAGTCTTTTACCAATATATCTCCAAATGAAGTCACTGCCAGGCACTGAAAATAAGTCACTGCAAAACTGGTCCATGGCCTTTAGAAAATAAGCCTGAACTCCTTTCTCACTGGGAGAACTGGTGTTTTCAAGTCCCTAGAAGGAAAAGTCTACCCTTGTTTTGGTAGGCCAGCTGAAAGGCAGTAGTCCCAGTATTCCCAGTGCAGTCTGGGCATTTGGGAAGTCCTGGCATTCTATGTGGAGATTACTGTCCTCCCCATCTTCTCCAAATTGCTTTCAACTCCAGGGGAAGTAATGTGTACCTTTTTTTCCTGTCTCCAAATTCTAACTTCAGAGGATGTTTTTTGACATTTCCTGGTGACTTCTATTTAGATCAGGACTTTACCTTCACCCTCCAGCCATTACTGTTTTTAATCTGTAGCACAGCTTTGTAAATTTTGCAGAATTCTTTACAGAACCCATGTATTGAAGTGATTTCTGGGAACTGCTGAGGAAGGATACTGTTCAGTCAGACTGAAGAGCTGCAGGGGTTGGCATACATGTTCTTTAGTCTCTCCTTCTCTCTTTTCCTTCCTCATGTCCCTCTTTCTCCCTTGGTGTGTGTGCCCCTGGTTGAGAGCTGCTGGCAGAGAATGTCATTATGTTTGTTGCATCATGTTGGTGTGCTGTTGGCATCAGCATCATAGAAATATCCAACCTGCATGTGGACCTGAGAAAAAGTGCTTTGTGGGGAAATGTGTGTGTGGGGTGTGGATATGGGGGGAGAAAGTTGGGGGAATGGGTGAGGGTGAAGTGAATGAGGAGGGAATGGGATGGGGAGCTTGAAAGCTGGAATGCTGAGCAGGGTGAGATGCTTGCTTGTAAGAGGAGGTTTGTTGAAATGCCTTGCTGTCCCTTCTTTCTCTTGCTATTCCCCACTTGTAAACAAATGTTTAGGAATGAGGCCATCATGCATGTTGGCCAGTGACCACCACAATTCAGGCATCCAAGTGTGAGTGAATGTACATGTCTGAGGCTCTGGGCTCTTTTGGGACAGAGCAAAGTAATAAATTACTTGATCTCCCTGCAGAATCAGCTCTGCCTTGCTTTAGTGCTGGCTCTATGCCAGGATTCAGTGTCTCAAGTTATAGGAAAGGATCTGATTTTTTCAGCTTCTCTCAAGGCTTTCATTTTAACAGGACTGTGGCTTTATAAGTGGAGTCAAATATCACTCCCTGTAGATGAAGTTGCACAGCCCTTTTGCAATATGCTGTGATACTATATTTTCATCTGTGTATGGTTTTGCCAAACTGTAACCACTTCTGCTAAAATATCCCCCAGCAGTGAATTTTTCCTGTTGAAATTCTCTGGTAACCAACTTTTTGTTAAATCTCTCATGATTCTGTATTTTGAAGCAGAGACTTGACACCCAGCCAGGGCACGCCTGTAGAGAAGGGCATGTGCCTCTTGCCATTCCTTTGAAAAATCTGCCCAAAACTGTCCAGGCTGTGAACCAACAAATGCCACTGGCATATGTTTCTTGCATCTTAATTTCCGGAAGAATCCCTCTTGACTGTCTGTCAGAAACAGTCTTGGAATAAAGACCAACTACGGAGACTTTTCATAATAGAGAAATCTCTATTAGTAACCAGAATCTCACTGTTCCTTTGCTGTCTGGAATGATCTGTGAAACCTCTGGCTACTCTGCCTCTCTACTAGCTGCCAGTTCATACCACATCAAAGAATAAGATACTGTGTGATTACAGCCTTAGTTCAGGTGTTGTGAATCTATTGGTCATAACCCATGCAGATGTCCATAGACCACCCCGCAGAAAAATTTGAATTTGTGGAATTTGAAACTAAATGAGCAGCACTGAGCTCCTTTCCCCATCTGCTTTCCCAGTATTAAAGGCTGTAACTTAATGTCAGGCACTTACATTAAAATCTAGGAAAATTAAGGATGCCTGCTTGTTTTGTTTTTGTGTGTTTGAGGCAAGTATATCAACTCTGTAGGCATTTAGTGAGTAGCCTGCTGCAAAGTAACGCTGCTGCAGTGTGTTGGACGATGAGTGACTCAGCAAAGATGCTTCTCAGAAGCTCCAAAGTCTTTATTGTGTATCTGGGCAGTGAGGCAAAGAGATAATGGCCACTGATCTGTGCTGGTTAGCACAACTCCTCCTAGGCCTGGCTCAGACTTCTCTCTCTTTTTCTTCCCCTCTCTCCCCCCCTGTCTCCCCCTTTGTCTCTCCACTTCCTTCAGTGACAGCACCCCAGCGAAAGCAAATAAAAGCCCCTCGCCTCCACCAGATGGATCTCCCATCACCAGCCCTGAGACCAAGACTGTCAACCATGAGCTGGAACCATCCACTTTGGAAGCACCTGGGGCAAGCATCCCAAAGTCACCGTCTCAGGTAGTGTCCCCAGACATTGACCGTGTCTCTGCTGATGGCACAAGCTCTGTGACTCAAACACACCCATCAGTTGTTTTTTAGACCTCATCCTGCTACTGAGCACATGGAATATGACATGATGGTTGTTCTCTTCCACTGGTTCCTGAGAAAGTTCCTAAGCATGATGTTTGCTTATTTGCCATTTTAATATTGTAAGGACTGAGTGTCTTTGAATGACTTCACAGGGGGAAGGCCAGTAATGTATTTTGCTGTCTGATAGGATGCCAAGAAAATCCAGGGAGGATGGAGTTGTAACTAGATAAGGAATTTTGTTCTTTACATTTGAATTTAACCTGTGGACTTCAGTGGTCCAGTTTGTTCTCAAGAACTCCTGTAGTTGGGAAAGATTAAAATAAAAAAGCTTAATATTATATGGAGAACATCTGTACTTTGGATGATGTTTCACTTTACTATCAAGATGCAATATTATGCTAAAAAGGAAAAAGTAGTAACCAGGCCAAATTTATGTTGGGTTCTTACCTCAGTAAGTGGGACACTAGGAGTAGTCTTCCAGGAAAAATTAAAGCTAAGAGGGGTTCTAGCCATACTGGTAAGAAAACCCACTGCTCTGAAAAGAGATGGTTGCAAGCCAGAACTTCCTTGCTGTTCTCATGCATAGCAGTGCGATTCCAAATCCAAGCCTGTAGAATAGTTTTTCTAGATAGACTCTTGTGATATTTTTCTCTCCACTGCATGTTTGACTTGAGGATTATTGAAACACAGGAAGTAGGGGTATGGCAAAATTTCATTTCCAGCCCTGTGAGATGTGTGGATGCCTGGCAGTGTCTTTTCAGGACTTCTGCAGGGTCTCTGAAAGCTCAGCAGTTAAGAGCCTAACAGTAGCTTTACCACCAACCTTGTTAGGACCTTTGGAGTAGGCTGTGTGTGTGGGAGAGGGAAGATAGGATATCCAGAATTGCCCTTCTGTTGCAGGTTTCTTTGTTTTTTGTTTTTATTTTTTTCCCCCAGAGATTTCCAGAACTTGAATAAACTTGGAACAAGAAATCATAGAAATTTATTAATCTGTTCACAACAGACTTCACTCACCCTGTCTGTGGACTCGTCTTGCTGAGTTTTGGTTTCTTTCCTTTCCTTTAAATAGCACACATAACCCTTGTTTTTGCCAGTTTTCTCCTTCACTTGCTGCCTGCCTGCCCGCAGGAATGGGGCTGGAGGCACCCCTTGAGGAGCAAGCAGGATATTCCAGCACAGCCCTGGCTTGGATGGGCCACAGGCAAGGCTGAAATGTCACTTGCAGTGAATGCTGCCACCGCCTGGCAGCTCTGCCCAGTCTGTGTTTAATTCATCCCTCCAGCATCTGCTGAAGAGCAGGAGCTCCACTCCCTATTCACAGTAGTGCTGAGAGATGGAGCTGCCTCCAGGGGCAGGAGTTTCACACTCAGAGTCAAACCTGGTGGCTGTATGGATAAAACCTAGAACCCAAGTGTGTCAGCTTGCCAGGCAGCTGGGAGCACAAGTGTCTGCTCTCTCAACAGTGCCTGACTAACACTGAAATCGTCACAGGTGTCATGACTTTGAACTATGGGTAAGTGATTTGTTCAGTGATCCTCCAAGGGAGGCTCAGGGGCCTCACCCTCTTTGGGAGGATGGAGCATAAAGCAACAAGCAAGAACAATTCTCTGAACAAGCAAGAACAGTTCTTAATTTTCTCTGGCCTCTTTGCATCTGAAATATCAACACAGAGTGTAAACCAAGGCTTTGGAGAGAAAGACAAGACCAGGAGTGATCAAATAAATGCTAAATAAATTTTGAACTGTTCCTTATGCAACCCAAAGCAACCCCAAACTCTTTTGCTGTCATTTAATTTTTAAAATCAGTTTATTCCTGTCTTTTGGAAGAAGTGAATGCTCTCAGCTCTCTGCAGAATAATTTGATCATGACACACGACTTCAGAGGATCCGTGAAAATTAAAAGGTCAGACCTCTGCTCTCAGTTACACCACTGAAACTCTGTAATGAGACTTCTGAAATGAGTGCAGCTGTGCTAAATTTGGGCAGATAAAGCTCTGTGAGATCCAAGTCAGCAGAAGAGTTATAGAGGTTTTGTTTTATTCTAGGCAACAAAGTTGTTAATGCATGATGGATTTATGGGTATAGCCATATATAACAATATGCAATCATCTTGTCTTTGAAATGTTTAGACTGCTCTTGGAAGTCATGCTGGATAGTGTGGAAGTGATGATTTCCAAGATACTATTGCATTGAAATGAAGGAGACTGACTATATTAGAGAAATGAATAGTAGAAGAGTTGTGATATTTTTGACTCGAGAGTTAGTAATTGGAGCCTTCCATTTCTGCAGAGGGTGGTTCTGTTCTGAGAACAGCACTTCCCTGAAATTTCTGGTCCCATCTTGCAACTGGCAGGCAGAGGGTTTTCAGGAAAGGAAACATGATTTCATTACTGTCAATACTCACTGGTGAAACTGAGAGCAGGGCTGGGCTCACAGCAATCATGGCTTCCAGGAGTTTGAGTTGTTCTTGCCTAAAGCTGAGATGCCACAAGAGCTCCTGCAGACCTTTCCTCCAGCACACTGAAAGCCAGTGCACCAGGGAGCCAGTGCTGGGCAGGTCAGTCTGTCCTTGTGGCCACCTGCCCATTGTAGGACAAATGGAGTCTGTTCTCTCATTCCCTTAGGTACGGTAAGTATGGCAAAGGGAGACACTGCTGGCCTGTTCTCTTGGATCATGTTCTCAGTAATTGATCTGCTCCCTTCCCAGTGGTTCTTTTGAAGGTTGCACATGCTTTAATTATGTATGCATGTCCTGTCAATGCATATTAATTGTGTTACGCTTCTCCTCTGCAGAGGGAAACTTGCCCATGGCTGAAGTGTAACTAATGATGCCAAACCTTCTCTGGAGGCTTGTGGTTATTTAATTTGTTTTGTTTCAGTTCAGCCCTTCACCCCTTCCCTCTCTCTTCAGATGAACTTGGTTGGACCCTGCTCTGTGCCAGTGGTTGTGATTTCCCTCACCTTCAGTTTTTGTGACTAACCTGTTTCCTGTCTTTGGTTTTTTTGGGTGTCGCCGTGTGCGCTGTGGCCATGTGCTCACTTGCATGCAGTTGAGGAAAGGGCCTCCGGTGCCTCCGCCTCCAAAAGTCACCCCCTCCAAGGAGATCAAGCAGGAGAACATCATCAGTCTGTTTGATGACAATTTTGTCCCCGAGATAAGTGTGACAACCCCTTCGCAGGTTAGCTGCTATGCCCTGCCTAATTTCTCTCTGCCTCTGAACTCTTCCTTCAGACCTTTCTTCTCTTTGGAGGTGTCAAGCCATGAAACCTGGTCAGGTGAAGGAGGAAAGCAAGCTCAGCATTGGACCTCAGAAGGCAAAGGATTATTTAGGCAATGACTTAAAGGGGAGAGGACCTAAAAGACAGTAACAGGTTCCCCTTAGAGAGCTTTAATTTATAGAAGAAACAGGAGAAATGCACCTGGTTAAGATACCAGAAAGTAATCACTGCATGTGTTGAGCAGCAGTGCACATGGATTATGACTCTCTTCCTATCCACACTGATCCTGAGTGTGGATGAAACATGTTTTTTTTTCTGCTCATGAGCATCCCTAACTGCTGACCTTGGCACCTCTGCCAGTTCTGGGGGAAGACAGTTTTGTGCTCCCTGTGCCTTCACCCGTGGGCTTTTTGGTTTAAAGCCTAGGTCTGCACAGAAAAGGCCAAATGGAATTGCCAGAGTTCTCTTTGCAAAGAGTAGCTGATGCAGTTAGATGGGCAGAACTGTGCCTGCAGTTAAGACTGCTGGCACAGTCTGTCAGTATTGTCAAGGGGCACCTTCTGAAGCCCTGAAAAAGGAAAAACATTTTACAGTTTTAGATTTTCATCTTCACTTTACCTTTCATTTATGTCACTGCCAGAAAGGCTGTCCATGTGGGTAGTTCTCAGTTCAGTCTTGGAGAATGGAAATCCTTATGTGTATAGGAGCCTGACCAGATTTCTGGCTGTATCATTAAATACCTGCATCTACTTTATTTAAAAATATGTATGCACATACATATACATGTGTATATATATTTTCCCTAAATGCTTGTTAAAGCACAAATCATATTTCTATCAGTGCTCATCTGTGACTCATTCCCTTATTTCTCCTTGCTTCACGCTGCTCCATTGCCTCTGGTTTTCCACCTTCCACCCAGCTGCTGAGGGGCAGAGGTGAAGTGGGGAGGGAAGGAAGTCCATGTTAGATTTGGCATTGCAATAGATGAAACTTGCAGAGTGGATTTGACATCAGTGTTGGAAGGCGGGGACTGCAGGCAGCTGAGCAACTCTTTATTATCTGTGCTTCCTTCTCCTGTACTGTAATGGACAGCTCTGTCTGCCCCATGGTCTGTATCATGTCTTTCCATGTGAATGCCAGCCCTTAGACATATCCTTCTGCACCTGATCAGTGCTCTGAGCCAGGATGGGATCTGCTGTGACTTTTGACCAAATGGGAGCTCTGAGGGAGGAGTGTGGTTTCCAGAACAATCTTCACTGAAAGGCCCAAAAGTCCTTGGCACTAAGTGTGCTGCCCAGGGCTGTTCCTATCAGATTCCTTAGTTCCAGAGAGCTGTCTTGTGGGAGATTTAGGTAAAGGCAAGGGGTGTTAGCCCTTGCATTCAAGTCTTGAATGACAGGTAAGACTATTCCATGGCTGCAGTCTTTGATGCCTCACTACTAAACAAATCTAAAGATTGGGGTTGTAACTTCTCTGATGGGTGGCCTGGATGTGCTGGAAGAGCATACTAGAGTTACTAGAACACCAGTTGGTTTGCCTATACTGCTCAGGCTCATTATTGTAAGATGATAGAGCTTAGTTCCTTGTCCTCATCCTTGTGGATCTCAAAAAGACATGTTCATGAGGCAGAGAAAAATCTGTAAGAAAATTGGTGTGGGGGAAAATTAGAAGAGGGGAAAATGATGGTGATGTCAGTGGTATTCAGAGGACTTACCTTAAATGGTGTCACTTGCTACTTTCCAGAAGCTTTTCCATTGTGGGATTTTGATATAACTGTGGAGACCAACCTGCCAAATTTTGTGTTATGAAAAGGTAGCTGAAGCAGTAGGGCTGGAGAGCTGGGAGATCATAGGAAACAGGGCAAATCTTCCTGACTTCCCAGAGACAGCAGCTTCCTCTGAAGCTGAGTAGAAAGCAGTATCTTGAGGTTAGATTAAATCTAAACCACCAAAGTAATAGTTTAATTTTAAATGCTAATAACCTGTGTCCTTTTCAGTGATTTCTTATTAATGGTAATTGGCAAATGTGAGATCATTGTCTTTAGCCTAAGCATTAATCACTCAAAGGGAGTTACTCTAATGACTTGGAAGAAAGTAGCAAAGCTTCTCGAATTTATGCTTTTTAGAAGACTTATATGTGAAAGGGATGCCTTACACTTGGGATGCCCAGAAATGAAAATTATTGAAAACAGCATTTTTTTAACTGGGGAGGGATTAGAATCTCTTAGCAAGGGTGAGCTGCCATATTTTGTGTTTCTGACTCAGAAGGCAGGAGGAAATTAGAAGCTTTGGGAGTTTGCTCTCAGGTCTCTTAGACTTCACTTTCAGTAGTTTGTTTTCTGCCTGGATTTGTGCTCCTGAGATAGGTTGTATGGATGGCAGCTCTTTTATGTGCATCTGAGGAAGTTGGTCTGTCAGTATAAAGGCAGCTGGATGAGCTGTGGGGAGCAGATACTTGTAGAAGAGCAGCCCTGCTGCAGTGGCAGTGATCCTCTGGACCACAGCAGATCAGGAGCTCACACCTGTCAGCTCATTTGGCCAGGTGGGAAGGTGAAGGAGTGCTGTGGAAAAGGCTCAGGTGTGGTTTACAGGGCCCCCACATGAGCTGGCAGTGGCTGTGGGCCCCAGGCAGCCAGGGGTCAGCTCCAGTGTTTGCACTGCCACCATTTCTCCTGCGCTTACAGCCTCAGCTCCGGGATACGCACACGCTCCCCCCACCGTGCACGCGCGTGTGTCTAATGCTCATACTACTTTTCTCCCTCACTGCTGCCAAGTTTGATGCCCCTGGGCCCTTCCAGGAGGGAGCCAGCCTGTTGGATCTGGATTTTGATCCCATTAAACCAGATGCCACTGTGGGGAAGACCCCCACACCCGCCTCCCAGGTTGGTTCATATCGCCGTTCCTTCTCCTTCATAACTCACTTTTTGCCACCTGTGGTGTGACTTGAGCCCACCTGAATGATCACATGGACCTGAGCTGTGGGTGGGCTGGGCCTTGGGTGTGGGTGCCCAGGAATGGGGACCTTGGTCTTGCTGGGGTGTGCAAGTCCAGGAAGAATCAGGTGGCTGCTGGCCTGGCCAGTCAGGCACTAGGAGTTTGTGGGTGCTTGAGTTTTGCTCTGGTGATACACTTAATGTATGTCCCTCCCTAGAGCAGCATCCCCTGTATGCTCTATGCATTTGTTAGTCTTTGGATGAGCATTCAGCCTGAGCTCTGTGCTCCTGCTATAAATTGCTCTCAAATGAATTCTGAATTAACAGACGCTTTGATAATCCTCAGTTACTTAGGGTGAATAAGGCTGTAAATGGATATTCAAGTGATGTGAAGCCCTTCTTTTTCTGTGTATGACACAGCCTGCATCCACAGCTGAGAAGCAGCTTCCTGCCCATCACAGTGTGGTATCAAAAAGGAAGATGCCTAATTCTCTTCTGGCCTGTACCTGATCCTGTCCTTTGTCAGAGGCAGGTGGACTGTGCCTCATTTTATGTCTAAATGGCTGGAGGCTTTGAAGTGCATCCTGAATATGCTTGTTGTCCTCACTGAGACTTTTCATTTTATATGCATGAACTGGTTATTTTTTGCCTCTGGATGCCACTAAAATTTGTAATAAACATAATTGGGTTATTTATAGTGCATCTCCAGTATCATGTTAAGTAGGTCTGTATGGCACAGATTTTTGTAGGAATAAGACTTGCTTTGTTAGATCAAACATTAGGCATTTGATTCTTCTAAAATAAAATACTGTATCTGCAAGATACTAGTTACTGTCAATTTGATGCACACCAATATGACAAAGCTGTCCTTTTTTGGAACTTTATGTGGGCACAAGGGCATTTTGTGTTTACTTGCCTTCCAGGACAAGTTGCATATCAGGATAAGCTTTTTAAAAAAAAACAAAACAACAACCTACTTTCCTTTTTTTTTTTTTTTTTTTTTTTTTCCCCTGAATCACCAGTTAGAACTCAGATAATTGTTATACTGACATAGGACACAAGTGTAAATTTGACTTCAAATGGAATTGCTATCCTTCCAGGAAGCAACAAATATTACACTAAGTGGATATTTCAAAAGTGCTCAGCAATACCATATTTAGTGTTCTAACCTAATTATTATTAGCTTCAGAAGTCATTAAAAGAGAGTCAAAGATCAATAATTTCTGTTGGTAACCAAGGTACAAAACATAGTGAAAACCACCTAGTTATCAAAACAGTCATATTTATTTCCTGTGGGGTGGGCAGTGTGGCAAAGTGGTTAAGGTATTTTACTACTGATCCAAAGACACCACAGAATCATAGAATGTTGGAAGGGACCTTAAGGATCTTTTATTCCCAGGGATGTATAAATTCATTTACTTACATATATTTTTAAAACATGCAGAGATAAGTGCTGTTGAATGTGTATGTCTGCTTCAGTCTGATCAGTCTCTGTAATGTTTGTACTCACTGAAATAATCATGTATAAACATGTTTTATTTTTGTTGCTCTTTGACATGCTTAGTCTTTACCTTGGGATTTATGGGAGGTAAGAAATTCATACAGCTTTTGTCTCTCATCATGTGCTGTTCACATGCTAGTGCCATCTCTGTTCACATACCTGTTTCCTTTCCTTCCCTGCTTCTCCTTCCTGCACACCCCAGACCAAAGTTGCTTTGTATGCTGCTGGACCCACTTATGCATATTGAATGAAGCCTCAGAGCCAACCACATTTGCAAGTCAGTCTGGCACTCTAAGACTTAACCGGTGCACAAGCCCGTTGCCTTTCCCTGCTAACCTACTCATCTTTCCCTTGGCATAATGGTGTGACTTTCACTTCATACTTAATACCACTGTGGCATCATCCTCACTCTCCACAGCACAGTGTTTCCTAAACTCTCTACATCCTGTTGGTCTTGTGTGCAATGTATAAATATCTCAGCTGCCCCTCATCATTATGCTGCCTGTACCATTAGATGTACACACATGTGGAATTGTCTGTGGTGTTTGCTGTTCATTGTTGTCAGACAGGCTGATGTGAGTTAGTTCACCCTGTGTCTACACTGGAAGTTAACTGCAGGCCCAGGACCTGCCTGGCATCTGTCTCAGCCTCAGCTTTGGAGCTGCTGAGAGGGAGACCCTGCACATGCCCAGCATCTGAACAAAAACCTGACCCTCATTTATGCCCTCTCTGTATATCTGGCCTGGACAGGTCTCAGGTTGCTGCACATTAGCCCTGTGAGAGATTCTTCAAGCACTACTACTTTTGAGTCCCTCTGGGCTGACAACCAGCAGTGTGGACAGAAAATGCTTGATCTGGGTACTCAGGCTGGAGCTGGGTGTATCCACTGTGTAAGCTCATGCTGAGGAATTGAGTCCTGCCAACCTTTCCATTCCTGAGGGCCAGATCACCCCCTAGACTGAGTCCTTAGCCCTGGCCTAAGGACTCACTGTGGCCCCTGCTTTCCTTCGCATAAGCTTAGGTGATGTCAAGGAAGAAGATTTCCCCTGTGTCTTTTATCAGCCACCAGTGTCTAACATCTGTCATTCCTCTGTATGTGCATTGTCAATCCATCTTTGTAGGGAAGAAGAGACTGGTTTAGCTAGGAAAAATCTCATTCTTTTCAGGTGAATAGGCAGGGGTGAGGTATGACTGTATCTGATCGAGCTGTGCTTACAGTCTTGGCTGTGAAAAGTTTCTTGGGCCACTTCTCTCATCCTGCAAACTGATTTTACCCAAAGGAGAATTTGTTTAACCAGGAAATACTACTAGTCAAGGTGTTCTCACTGTACCATTTCTCACCTTGGTATACCAGACACAAAGAGCAGAGCTTCCTAAAGCTGGGGAATCCTCCTCTGCAAGTCTTCGGCAGTGTTTTTGTTACAAATGTTCTTAGCTGTTGATGAGAGGAGACTTTTTTTGTGGTTCCTTAGTCCCAAAGGCCACAAGGTTAGCAACTGCATAGAAGCTTGAGTGCAGCAGTGCTGGCTTAGTTCTGCAGACTGGGAAATGTGCATTTGATGTGCATGATGCTGTTATTGGAATAATCAAAGCTTTCAAACCTGGTAACAGCAGTGAGCAATTCTTCCTCTCCCTGTACTATCTTTCCATGACTGTAAATGCTTTTATAGGTTTGACAGGTATATAAAATAAAAATCTTAGTAGCTGACATAAAAATGCCCTTTTTGAAATACAGGAGATTAATTTAGATTCAGTTTCTCTGATTACTAAATACTATTTTTGCAAATTAGCTGCTTAAAAAGAAAACCAAACCCAAACCCTCATATTGTGCTCCTTTGCACTTGTCCTTATAAAACCCATGCTTGGTCAGATAGAGCTGGCCTGGCATCTGTCCCAGTTCCAGTTTCACTGAACCCAAATGAAAACCTGGGAGTGAATCCAATTAAACAGGAGAATCCTTTGTAGCATTTCATATGCATATATTTACCAAAGCTGCTGAGGGAATCCTGTAGGATGGGAACAGCTCTGCTCTTTGTAGTATCTTCTGGCAGTAAAGGCCTGTGGACATGGTGATGGGGAGACATGAGGAAGGATGTGATAGGGGAGGAAAGCGTGTGTTAGATGACACCACTGGAGCAGCTGAAGGTAAAGTAATGGATTTTTATTAAATCAAGGATTTATTTCTTTGTTATTGCTGCTGTTATTAGAATGCTGCTTGGAGCATTTTGCTAGTGCATGGCTGGTATCCATATGGGTGTACATTTGAGGTTTGCCATGGTGATTGCTTTGCTCTGGGCTTTTGTAAGGTAGGACTATGAGAACTACAACATTAAGGAACCTGGACAAGGCCTTGTTTTGGATATGTATTCAGGGGTACATGTGACTTGGTTTAACTTAAACTGGCAGCTGAGCACCACACAACCACTCACTCAATTTCCCTCCTATTGGTGGGATGGAGGAGAAAGTTGGAAGGGTAAAAGTAAGAAAACTTGTGGATTGAGATGAGACCAATTTAATTAAAACAAAATAATAATCATAATGTAAAGGAAAATAACAAGGATAAATTAATCCCAAAAAAAACCCAAGTGAGGCAAATGAAAAACAATTGCTCAACACCAGCTGACTGATGCCCCAGCTCATTCCTGAGCAGTGGTGCCTGCTCAGATTTTCCCCTAGTTTATACATTTGGCATATCACTGTGGTCACTTGGGGTCTGCTGTCCTGGCTATGTTCCCTTCCAGCTCCTTGTACCCCCAGCCTCCTTGCTGGCAGGGTAGCATGAGTAGCTGAAAAGTCCTTGACTTGGTGTAAGCACTGCTGAACAACACCTAGATCATCGGTGTTGGCAATATTATTCTCATCCTAAATCCTAAACACAGCCCTGTAGCAGCTGAAGCAGGACAACATATGTTTTATCAAATGTATGAGGCATACTAAAGCTGGTATTCCCATGTATTAAAAATGGCAAATCTTGGGAGTTTTCCCAGATGCTTCCCAGCCAGTCTCCCAAGGGGCTGATTTGCAGCGTTGGTGTTACCAGATCCAACATACTTCCTGCATTGTTGCAATTTCTGGGAGGGGAAAATGAACATCTGTATTTTGTGTGAAAAGAGTTAACATGACGCCAGACAGAAGAGAATAAAAACTTGAACAGCTGGAAGCCATAGGTGTTTGGTTGGTCTTTTGTTGTGCACAGAAACTCCTGTCTCCAGGCATTTTAGAGCAGTCTTTGCCAGGCAGTGATTTGTGGGTGATACTGAATCTCCTTGGTGGTAGCAGGTTTTGTGCAGTTAAAACTTCCCATCAACACAAATGTGTTACACACCCCATCTGGAATATCCATAGGAACTTCTTAGTAATAGAATATTCACAACAGAATCCAAATTCACAACTCTTTGGGTCTGTCTGAAATTGAAGGGAGTGAAAGTAGCACAGTGTCCTGTTTGATTCAGGGCTAATGGCATGATGATGGGCCTGGACTAAATTCCATGTCTGGACACATTATTACCATGTTTGTTTTTTTTCTGGGAGTGGGCGAGTACTTGAATATTCTGTGACTGTTGATCCTTGGAAGTAGAGTATGGTGAGATCCTTGTTCTTTGGCATGCAAGAGAACTTGTATTCTCTTACTAGTGGCAGTCTAGATCTAATAAGAAGTACTATGTGTGTAAAGTAGGTCTGCAGTTTAAATCATGAAGAGGCACACAGATTTTTGGTGTTTCATTGATTGCCTCTGAATTTTTGCCTACCTTGTGGCTGGGGTTGAGGTATTCTGGCTTTGCTGGGATTTCCAGTTGCAGAAAAAGGGGGAGACATATGTAGGCAGACCCTACAGTGTCTCACCTGTTACTCAGCAGATGGCTCAGGCAGTGGCACAGAGCACTTGGGCAGGCTGGGCTGCACTTGCACACACGTGTAGCTGGAATGAGAATAACTTCCCACTGGGATGACTTTTGTATTGCAGCCTGCAGAAGCAGCTCGTGCAGGAGCTGAAGCAGCTGGATCTGAAGCAGCAGCTGGAGCTGAAGCATCTAAAACTGAAGCTGACTCAGGACCGGTAAACACCTCAAGGGACAGCAATCCCTTTTCTCCATCACTTTGTTATACAGCACATGTGGGAGCTGGGCTGGGAAAAGAGCTGTGTAGCTGCTTGGAAAAACACATCCCTGCCACCAGAGAAATTGCAATGCTCTTATTCATGGATCAGACTTAGTTGTTGCATTTTATCTCTGTAATGCTTAGGGAGGAAGTTCTGCTGGAAAATTCAGTAAAAGAATTGTCCTTTCACCCATGTTATTAAGTCAGGCCACAGCCAGTGCTGTGTCCTAAGCTGTGTTGTCAGCTGGATTCCCCCTTGCTTGCCATTTACTTTACCTACCCTGTCCTCTGGGCTCTGGCTGTGTCTCCTGAATATCCAGGCTTCCTCCTTTTAGTGACACTGCTGTCCTTTTAGGGGACAGGGGTAGGTCCTGTCTCATGGCAGCTTGCTCACATTTGAGTTGTCTGTTCCAGTCTGTGAGATTGCATTGTGACCACAGCCATTGGGAAATGCCAGGCATTATGGTCTCAGGAAACTTCTAACTCATCCCTGCTTTTCTGCAGCCTTAGGCAGAGAAAGACAGCAGTCACCAATCCTGCCTTCTTGCTGCTGCCTCTGCTATCCCTTGGGGTGTTTTTGTTGCTGACTGGTGTGTTGGGAAAACCCAGTAAACCACTGGATGGTTGGGGGTCTGGATCCTCCAGGGTAGACTTGGAGCTTCAGTTTTGGATTCTCTTTTCTCAATGGCTTTTTTTTCCCTTCCTTGTCTGCCACTGCCTACCAGGGCTCTCTGCCTGCTGTTGTTGTGGAAACTTTCCCTGCAACCATCAATGGCACAGTGGAAGGAGCTGCTTCATCTGAGAGAGCTGACATGCCCCCAGGATTTCTGTTCAAGGTGAGTGTGTGGTTGTGTGACATCGAGTTCCTGGTGAGGGTTTTTTCTCCCCTCTAAAGCATTAACAGCTTTCACTCAGCATGGCCATGGGCTAGTCCATATTGAAAGGCAGAATGGATATTGAAGGAGAGATAAACTTTCCTCTCCAGCAGTGTAGCTTCATGCAGCTCCAGATGTTTCAAAGGATTATGTAAGAGCATCAGCACCTAATGGTATTGTATCTTTGCTGTACTGTGCAGCAAATCTGTTCTCTCTGCTGCAGTGGTTTCTGTCTTGGTGGTATGGTGATGTCAGTCACAGACTCTGGATAGTGGATAAAATTTGTGCTCCTGACAGGAAAAATTAAACTTCAGTGCAAGTGGCAAATTGAGAAGAGTTGAGAACACCAGCAGGAATGGAGGACTCTGTTTGACAGAGTTAGAAAGCCAGGATTAACAGAGAAAGGTATAGGACTAGACAGGGAATTTGGGTGGGTATTCTGAATGTGCCAAAGATGACTTGCAGCAATGATGTGGAGGAAGGAGTGATTTTGGGTGAGGATAAGCCACAGATTCAATGTGCATAAGGGAGTGTGGTAGGGAGAAAGCACAAATGTATCATGGCCTAAAAGTGAGAATTGACAGCATCTTACTGTAGGAACATTGCTGTAGTCATTCCCATTTTTTTTCCGCGAGTTCTTCTGAAAGTGGAAGAATGGCAAAGCCCTGAGGAATTACAGGAGGCTCATGACATGAAGTCTGGTTTCAGGTGGCATTACAGGCTGTGGTGCTCAAAGTGCTCCTGTGCTGTCCCTGCAGGTCCAGGCCATGCACGATTACACGGCCACCGACACTGACGAGCTGCAGCTGAAGGCTGGGGACGTGGTGCTGGTGATTCCATTTGAGAACCCTGAGGAGCAGGTGAGTGGGGGAGGCAGTGTCAGCCTGGGCCAGGTGGAGCCCAGGGGGTTTCCTGAGCTGCTTCTTTCTTCACTAACAGTTGGCTGGCTGGATGCTGAGCCATTAGTTTGTGGCTGGGAGCTGGCAAGAGAGCCGGTTGTCCTTGAGCTTGAGATTGGCTTCCTGCAACAGAGGGGAGGACTTTGCTTGTTATTGGACAGTGGAGATGTTCTGCTGCATAAAGCATGTGGAGTAGCCATGGATTCTTGTTCCTGTCAGAACATTTGAGCCAATACAGTGATCAGGGAGCCCAACAGAGCTATATTTAGCTTCCTCATTGCCCCTTAACTTGATGGACATTCCCTCTGACCACTACTGCACAGACTGTGGCATTGAAAAAAGTGACTCGTACCTTATGGTGCTTTCTTCTCTTTTGAGAAATGCTGAAGCTCTGAGAAAGCAGTTGGTAGTGGATGATATCTTGCACTTCAGCTCAGCAGTGGCTGTTTCCAAATGACTGTGTTTGGTCAGGAGATGGCAGCAGAATCAAAGGCTAGAGCAGGTCTCAGCTCCAGAGAATAAGTCTTGCTGCTCATCTTTAACCTGAGTTTACTTGGTCATGTTTGTCTTTAATTTGAGCTATTTCTAGAAGCCTTGAGTAAGTCCTCTTCACTTTCTGTGTTTGAGGGCACCCAGCTGGCAATCTGCAGCAGTTTTATTACTTTGACTGAGAGAGGTGGTGAGTTTATAAAAGTAGTGCTCACATCTCTAGGTTTCTGTTTGGAAAAGAAAGAGAATTCTCCAAATTGATTGAGCAGTCATCACCTCTTTGGGTTTGGCCAACTTCAGATAAAATCTAGATTCCACAACAGGTAAAGAGGTGACATAGTTCATTAACTCAGAAAATGTGGATCTTCTTTGTGGCCAGCTGTTGGCTTTGTGAATTATGGAGGCAGATCAGGGATCATGGTGATGCTTGTGAAATGGAGCTATAAAATGCCAACAGTTCCCACACAGCTAGGGGAGAAAAGGTTTTTGGGGAACAGGAACTGATTCCTTCTGAAGCTAAGACTCAGACTCCCCACTGGGTGGGACTGCCCTGCACAAGGATTTGTGAGCATTTCTTTCTCAGCAAGCTTTCTGGATGGGAAGTGAGTGTCAGCTGCCCCAGTTTCAGTGGTAGGAGATGGCGTTTGTGGAGCAGGTGGCGTTTTTGGACCAGAGTTTTTCAACGCGCTGTGTTTGCACTTTAGCTGGATGTGGGTGCAGCAGCCATGAACTCGAGACTCTCCAAGCTGCAGAGGGTGAGCTCTGAGTGTTGCTAACACGACTGTAGCTGCACTGAAGCCCTCTAACCCCTCTACAGTGTATCCTGTGCTACAGCTCATTTTCCTAACCTCAACCATACCCAGCCAGGAATTGCTGGCTGTTAACATGTGCATGAACAGTGCACGTGAGTGGAGGGAGCTTAGGATACTGGACTGATTCACATCCCTACCTTACAGCTAGGTGTCAGTTTGTTGGCCTGGATTCACCTCTCTTGATAGAAGAAAAAGTTGAAGGCAGCAACACTTCTAAGCTGGCTCTTTAAATGATGTGGTTTAAAATTGTCAGGGCCCCATCTGAGTCCTTGTGTCTAATCCCTACAGCTGAGGAGACCCTTCAGAGCAGGATGTGGTGGGAGTGATGCATGCATGCTGTATGGCACAACCCTGTGTGCAAATGGATGAGCTTTTGTGCCTGATGTGCTGTGAGCTGGAAGCTGCCTTCTAGACATTTGAGCCCTGTGTCTTCTGCCTCGTTGTTTGTCTTCTGATTTATGGCATGTCAATCCTTCCACAGCCCCTGCAGCTGGCTGCTGCAGCTGGGCTCCCATCTCGTGTCTTCCCCACGACATCTCCTGGATGTTCCAGTCTAAGGCAGCAGTCAGGGCTGAGTGAGCCTGCAGGCTCAGGCAGCTGTGCAGCTCTCGTGCCTCATGCTGCACTCTAAACCCATAGGCTTCCCACTGCAGATGAGTGGGGTGTGTGCATGCTGAAGGGGAGCTCCAAGGCATGCAGAGAGTGGTTGTACACCTAAGCTGCTAGCTCAGTGCAGCCCTCCCACCTTGAATATTCTGAATACCTCAAATCTCTCCCTCTTGTGCCTAGGATGGAGCAGAAATCTCAATGCCAGACAGCCTGCAGGTAGAGGGTGGGAAGTCTGGTTCTGCTCATGAGCAGGTTTTACTAGGCAGGGTTCCTTTTGCCTGAGTGAAAATTCTTCTGTGTTCATAGATGTATAGTTTGGAGGCTAGGGAAGACCTTATTGAGGGACCCAAATCACATGTAGCCAAAACTTGGGAGTTTTGCTAACCTCACCTTGCATCATGCCAAACAGACTGCTGAGTTTTGGGAAAATGGGTTGGGTTCCTCAGCTCCCAGTTCCCCTAGGTCAGGATTTCAGCATAGCAAACAAGACTCATTTTGCCTGTACCACCTCTAAAATGCCAGTCATCTTGGTGTTCTGACTGGGGCAGGGTTGAGCACCTCCTGGGGCTGATTCCTCCTTTCCAAAGACTTGTACCTGAAATGAATGGGGTGAATTACACTGGAGGTGCCTTTCTCTTTTATGGCTGTGGAGAATGCTAGACTCCTCATGTTTGCCTTGTGAAGGGTGAGATAGGTGATTCCCATCCTGTAGCTCTGGAGTCTCTTTTGGCAGAATTTCTCCTGCTTCAGTGGGTGTAAATTATGACATGTTTCTGTTACACTTGCTTATTTTGTACTGTGTCTGTACAGTCTGGATCATATGGGAGCTTTGGTATGAACTCTGGTGGGATGTAGCCTTTTCTCTATTTAAAAATAAACAAAAGCATTTTTTTTTCCTTCTCCCCTCTCCTCCTCATGGATTGTCTCCAAACCAAATAAGAGCATGGCTTTGGTAATGCCTTGACACCTCCTTGGCCTGCAATGTGTAAGAAAAATCTCTTCTCACATCTTTCCCTCATTTGATCTGTCTTCTCCTCCAGGATGAAGGATGGCTGATGGGTGTGAAGGAGTCTGACTGGATCCAGCATAAGGAACTGGACCAATGCCGAGGGGTTTTCCCTGAGAATTTCACAGAACGGGTGCAGTGAAAGTCCAAGCCCACCAGCTACATTTCTGCTGGAAGAAAGCAAGTTTTCTGGTAGATAATTGAAAAAGAACAACAGGAAAAGAAGAGAGAATTTTGAAGGAATAGAAGCCTGAAAAAAAGTCAACCTAAAGGGTGTGTTCTTCTCAAAGGGCAAGGTTTCAGAAGTTAATTGAAATTCAAAGTGTTATTGAAATATATACATATTAATAATAATAAGGCAATTCAGATACCCTCTTCCCCAATGGTTTAAACAGCATTTGGATTCAAAGGACTGATGCAGAAGCAACTCAGTGAAGTTCTTCAAGTACTGCATTGACTGAATTGTCATATGTCAGTCTGATTCCTGGAAAGGCAGTATTTGTTGAATGGCTTGAGTGTAGAAGCTGCATTTGTTCTTGGGTGGGTTAATCTGTTTTGTCTTGAAGGTGGCTTGCATGGCAACCATTAAAATTCAGCCTCCCCTACATCTTCAACCTACAATAGGCCAAACTTTCTGTTATGCTGTTGAAAAAAAGATTTAGTGTATAGAGTTCACCACTACAAAGTATGTGTGTGTGTGTGTGTGTGTATTTTATTTTCTTCCTTTAAAACAATGTTACATAAACTGTGATTTTATACATGTAAAGATAGAAGAAACTACATGGAAAGGGCATGAAGAAGGTGAAATGTGTGAAGCTCTGCTCAGTCCAAAGTTCTTTCAAATGCAGACACCTAAATTCTCACAGTAGTGTTGGCCTGTGAAATCCTAAGGGGAATGGACAAATTCAGGAGGAGAAACAGGACAAAAACAAATAGATGCCATTTGGATGTCTCTGAAATTTAGGAGAGGGAATCATCTACCACACACATCCCCATCCCCTATCCCCCCAAAAAACCCAAACCTATTGGTGGTTTCAGGAAAGTTTAGATTCGTGTAGATGGAAAATAGCTATAAAATCTACTGGTTAGAAAATTTGCTTTTAAAGACAGAGATAAGGGAAGAATTTTTTTTTTTTTTCTGTAAGAATATCAAAGAGAAAACACTGATATAAAAACAAAAACCTACTTTCTGTGCTTTTCATTGGCATTGTTTTTTTGTGGAATTGTATTTCTTATTTTCCTTTGAAGAGTTTTTTAAGTGAAATATGGTTAGATCAGCTTTCTCCAGTGCTGTGCTGACGATCAAGTTAACCTCTACAAAAACTGGACTCTTGAAATGCTCGTTTAAAATGGCTGTGTGACTTCATGCTATTGTAATGTATTAGAAAGGAAGGCAAGAATATCAAAGTCAGTGTCAAGAAGACACTCTGCAGTCTAATACTGATGCTGAGTCCTTTCCTTTACCTTTCCTTTGCTTCTGTTTGTTTTTGAATTTTGTTTTTTTTTAGTTTAGACAAGCAGATGACAAGGCTGTTTCTAAGTGCATATTACACTTGTTAATATAAGTCGGTCTGGCTCTCCAAGACTCTAAAGTCCCACAAAGGTACTTTACAAACTTTACTTGAATACTGATGTAGCTGGCAAGCAAGTCAGGCTATTTTAATTTTTTACAGCTTCTCCTTCTCCCCCATGATTGTTTTGCCCTGAAGGGATTTTTAACAGTGAGGTTACACTGTGCTCAGGATCACTCTGAAATAATCTTCCAAACTAGTAGGAGTTGGCTTTTGTTAAAGCTGCACAAAATGCTGACAGAATACTGAAGATCTCACCTTTTCCAATCTGTTTGGATTATTTGTAGAAAACAAGAAAAACACTGTAGGGCAAAAATGTGTGTTTTCTTTAAAAAAACCAACAACTTAGTTTGGAGGAATAGATCTGGTTTTGGTTAGAAAATATATTCTTATAGATGCAAGCATTGTTGGAGTTCCTCCTGCTTTCAGCTTGGGAGATGATCCATGCTAGTTATTTACAGCAATGTAACAGGCATTAAATCTGTCCTATATATCCAAATCCCTTCTCCTTTTTAAAAGAAAAAAAAATGTGCAGGAATTTATTTTGCATCACTGTTAGAAACCCCAATAGTATTTAGGAGTAACTGCTCACAATACAGGACTGGACTCCACAAATTATAGTATGGTGAGCTGTTGCTTTAGAATACTGCCCTGTTTGACTTTTTTTTTCCTTTTTCATCAGGGTTGTCTTTATTATTACTCTTTTTTGTTTTTCAAAATATCTATTTTTATGCATTTGTGACTCCCATTACTCCTTTAAAGATTATTCATATAAAAATATACATTTAAATATACATAGAAATATATATATATTAAAAAGCGGGTTGATCCAATTAACATAATGCAGTCAGCTTAAAATGTTTATTTTTATGCAAAACCTGTGGATAATAGCTTTGTTTTTTTAAAAAAAGGACAAGATTCTAAGTTACCAGAGCTGTGATTTTTGTCTTGTAGTAACTGTTCTAGACCATTTAGAAAGCTGTGCTGATACCTAATTTATTGTGGGTTTTTTTTTTTTTTTTGCTGTTGTTGTCCTCTGCTGTGCTTGAACCAGATGACTGTCCCAACAAAGATCCTTGTAAGGCCTTTTCATTTTATTGAGCTTGCAGAGCAACTATCCAGTACTGTATTGTCCCTGCAGAAGTGGCAGCACTCTGCAAAATAGGGATGTTGTTTTCAGGTCACGTGAGTGATGCTCCAGTGTTGCTGGTGGGGAGAGTGTTGTGTCTCTCTCCATTTGCCTCCCCCAACCCCAAAACCCCCAGGCCCCCTTGCTTAGAGCAGGTTAGGGTGGGTTACCTGCATCTTGCATTGCTCACAGATAAGTGGTGTCAGCACATCTCAGTCAGGTTCTGAAAATGCAGGATCAGACCCACAGTTTATAAATTGCCTTATGTGAAAGTAGGATGGCATAGCAGGAAACTTAGAGATGGCAGTGTTCTTTAGAGCCAGGAGATCTGTCTCCTGGGTCATTCAGCCCCTTGTAAACAGCCATGGCTCCTCCCATTTTCAGTGTTTTTACATCTCCTAAATACCTTGATTCTGGTTGGTATTACCTGGTGAAACGAACTTCCCCCTTTTCTTTGGTTTAGATTGATTCAAATAGAGACAGTAAGCTCCCAAGTAGGCTGTGCCCACCTGGTTTTTCAGTTTGCAGGCTGAACTGAAAAATCTGAGAAAAAATGTAAGGGTGACCTGAGACAATTTTTTTCTTCCATTTTCTCAGTGAAATGAAAAAGGGAAAAATTGAAACAAACAAATCCTTTCATATCAAAATGAAATGTTAATTTCTAGGGTTGCATTTTAACTTTTTAACAAACTTATGTCTTGGGCTGTAACAACTTGCATTGAAGCAAAAATGTGAAACCTTCTGTTTTGAAAATGCTGAAAGAAAATGTTTTAATAGTCTTTTTGCCTTTGCCTTTTTTCTTAATCTGATGACTGGTTTCAGTTAACTCTAAACTGTATTTTTTTGCAAATACATTATCCACTGAAGAGAATCCAAAGAAGCCCAGTTCTGCTCCACTGACAGATACACTGGACACATTTCAGGAATTACTTGGTATATGGCCCATCAAAGCTGCGGTTTTCCCCATTCAATAATATTCAAGAACAATAATCTAGAAAAACTTGGTTGTTCTACTGGGTGAAAAATAAAAGCATCTCTCATCCCATGCCATTGACTGGTCCTGCAGAAAGACATTCTTGCTCTGTTGGCTTCAGTTTGGTTACAGATTTACGAAACTACTCCAGTTTGAGCCTAATCATAGTATGAAATGGGAAAAAATATTTACCCAACTGATAAGAAAGAAATAAGGCATTGCTTTCCCCTATTTTTCTACCTTAGCTGTGTCAGTAAAATATCTATGTGATAGAATTAATGAATTAAGTCCAAGGGTGAAGAAGAGTGTGGTGTTCCAGGTGAGACTCCCACATACTCTACCATTTCCATGGGCATTCCTCAGCTGTCTGCTTTTATCATCTTTGTTTTGCTTGGCTGTTGGGTTGACACAGTAAATGGGGTTGTGCAGTTTTATTTCCAGCTCCCCAAAGGTGGTGCTGCTTTGTGTGAATTGTGCCACAATCCTTGCAGCTTTGTTCATTGTTGCAGAACCCTTTCCTGTCCTGCTATCCTAAGAACGTGGCCAAGGCAGACTGCCCCAAGTCAAAGGGGACCTGGAGCAGGAGTGAGGGCTTCCTGTTCTACCTGGAGCTGGGATGTCAGCTCAATGAGGCTTTGCAGTGGCCTCTTGGAGGGAAAAGGCCCAAGGCCAAGGAGATGGGGGAGGATGGAGGGATTATCCATTATCTTTTTCATTCTGGATTGATGCACTGACTCCCTCACCTCTAAGTTCCAGGGAGAAACTATGTAGGGCTGAGAACAAAATATGAATGGCAGGATGTGTATGTTCAGTCAGTCACAGGTGTTTCTTGCCTGCCAGTGAGTTCAGATCTGCCTGTTTCCTGCTCTGTGCAGGACAGGTGCAATGCTCTGCCACAGATATTTTTGGATGTTGTGCAGTCAGTGCCCCAAAATCCTTGTCTGAAGGATGCAGAGGTGTCTCTCAGCCCTTTCTAGGAAGACCTGTGGATTTCCCACAGACAAGGCCTGTGTGTATCTAACACAGTCACCTCTGATTTCAGTAGCCTGTGTGTCTTTCAGCACTGTCCCCATTCTCCAGCTCCTCTCACTCCCCAGCCTCTCCATGCTCTTTGAGGATGATGGCAGCATTGGGCATGTCTCACCAGCTAAAAAGTGCAAAGCTAGCAGATGCACAAACAAAGCAAATCCTACACAAAGCAGCTTGATAGTGCTGATAACAGGAAAACAAGCAACAGCAGTTGTCTGGGCTGCCAAAGGGAAGCTACTCCTTGCCACACAGATACCATCACACCTGGTACCTCTCTGCTTGCACACTCTGGTTTACACCTTTTTGCATAACTCCTGGTGGAAAGGAGTCCTGGGTGGTGCCCAGAGCTGAATTGTGTCACCAGCACTCACAAAGCATTGGGTCTAGTTGACACATGGGAGCTGAGAATTAAAAGGCTCTTTTGGAAATTTCGCTTATGAAACTAAATGGAGAAACTGCAGCTGTGAAGACTGGTCTGTATAAGCTTGTACTTTGATGTGACCTGTGGCTGTAATTCCTTCACCTCCTTTTGCAGCTTATTCTGCTAATTGTGACCCTAGTCTGCATTTCATGTAGAAGGTCCCTACTTGAAACTTGCCAGATGCAGTCCTGGGCTTATTGCTTCTCTTTAGGTGAATTAAGTGGGAACGACTTTGGCAGTGTATTAGCAATCTCTTTTCCTTCTGTTAATTCAGTCTCTGAGTTTAATCACAATGACCTGAAACATGTTTGGGGGTTGAGTGGTTTTTTAATTAATTTTTGTTTTGTTTAAACAAAGCTGAACAATTCCCATTGTATTTAGAGCTGTGATGCCCAGTTCCACAAGTACTAGATGAATTTGTTCCATCTTGTTTCTTGGTGATGTTCAGAAATATAATTTGTGTCATCCTAAATCCTGTGTCAGTTTCTCTCTGTATTTTTTTTTTCCTACCTTTATATAAAGAAGTTGAAACAGTTCAGGACATTTTTCTTCCCACAGAGGTGAGTAGCTTCATAGATGTTTGGTGTCCAGGCACCTTTAACAATCACATGGGATGGAGAGGATGATGCTGGTCCTTACTGCAGCAGAGTAAGCTCTTAGAGCAGCCATCTCTGTTCCAGTTCATGGTGATGCCAAATTAATGTAGTTAAAGAAGGATTTGAGATTTGTGCTTTTTATTGGCTACTGACCCCAAAGTGATGTGACCTTCATTCCTTAAGGCAAGTCTGTTAGTGGGACTATGACACCACAAGGGCACTCTGCAGCTCCTGGCCAAGCTTTTCTCAGCTCCTTCTGGCCTGCTGCCACACCTGTGTGAGCTCAGTTCCCAGGCTGGCTCTGGGTTCTTCTCTTTAAATTGGATGTTTTTGTTGTAGGTAGGAAGGGGGTGTTTGTGCCCATCAGCCACAAGGGTTGAGGGACAGGATTAGAGGGATTCACAGTTCATAGCTGACTGCTTTTGGGGCCATTCCCTTGGATGCCTGATCCCAGACAGGCCTGGAACAGCTACACGTGGGATTCAATGTGTAAGTAATGAGCTCTGGCCAAAACCCAGGCTGGGGTCTGATGTAAATTGGTGCCAGTTAGCACCTTGATGGATGGACTGCCAGAGCCCACTGCTCTAGGCTACAGCTTCACAGGCCCCAAAGCTAGCTCAGGGAGCTGGCTAGGCTGTGCTGGCACCATTCCTTGGCTTCCAGATAGCCTGGAGGGTTTAGTGCCTTTTAGCCTTTCACCTCTATGGCTTTGGGATGGACCTGAGTCACACTTTGGGTAGAGGGAGAGCAGGAGTCAGGCTGTGCCCCTGGAACCATCGCTGCAGTTGGTGACTCAGGCTCTGCCTTGGTGTGGTGGCTCCTGTGAGGCTGAGCTGGGCCAGCTCTGCAGCAGATGGAAGCTCACAGGGCAGGAGCAAGACCCAGTGGCACCCTGTGCAAGACTTCTGCTTGTCCTGCCTCACACCCTTTCATTCCCATCATCAAAAAATACAAAGGAAATGGAAGGGGCAAAGACAGACAAGTGGGAACAGTCAGTAAATCATTGTCATAGTCTCTTCTCATCTGTGTAATTCATTCCCAGTGATGTTCTGATGTTCTGTTATCCAAACAAGAAACGGTTGGTGTCATTTGCCACATGCAGGCTGTGGGCACATAAACTCAGGCAGCACATCTGGAGCAGGATCAGGCTCAAGGGGCCCTGGTCCAACCTCAGTGGACCTCATCACACTGAGGGAAGATGGGCTTCCTTTGGGAACACAGCTGGACAAGGAAGCCTCTGACATGGAGGAGACACGTGGCACAGGTAAGGCTGGAGTGGTGGGCAGGGTGAAAGCCAGGGCATTCTGTGCTGCAGTGGACTGGCAGTGACTGGTGTCAGTCATCCATGACATGCCCACCTGAAGGGACAAGTTGGTACCAGGGCTGCCCTTCAGTAGGAGCCCATGCCACCTGGGAATACACTGACAGGAAGCTTGAGCCCCAGCGTGGAGCTAGGAGTCAGTCTGCAGTGCTGAGGAGACGATGGGAGTTTGGGCCAGCAGTCAGCAGTTTCTCCTGTTTGCTGGCTGGGTGAAGCTGTGCCCTGTGCAGAGCAGAGCTGCTGCTTCAGCAGGTGCAGGAGCCTCTGCTGTGCAGCCCAATCCACCGAGCCATTAATAACAGTGTGGGAACAGGAATTCAGCAAGTGCCTGTGATTAATTAGCTCATCACAGGCAGTTAATGGCCAGGCTGCTCTCCTTGGCCCTGTGGTGCAGGTAATGGAATAGGCATCACTTCTCACTGGACGAGGCATAGGCCCCTGCCAGGACTCTGTGAGCTGTTCTGATGTGCTGCTGAGAGGTTTTGGTGAGACTGTTTCTTTGGATGCTGGGGGAATGAATAGATGTGTAAGGGAACTTGTTAGTTATCAAAATTGGGTAGGCAACTCTGGCACAGCCCCAATCTAGTATCAGCTTTCCTTTTCCTGGCACTGGTGTTATCTCATGTCTTGCTTGTGCTCCCTGTTACTGAAGCTGACTTCTTCACAGGTGCTCTGCTTGTCTCAGCACTTCCTCATGAATTAACATGTAGAAATTCAGCTGCCACCTATGCTGCACAGGCACGGGAGATGACAGAGCCATGCAGTAACGAGGACATGAAAGCAAGGCTGTTGTTTGAAATCCAAGTGATGAGGAAGCAAATCCGCTCCACCAGTGACCCTGCCAGTGAGAAGGCTGAACTCCATCAAGTGCCAGTGATCACCTTTATCCCAGCTGCTTAGCAATGAAGTAGGAGAAAGAAAAGTTCTAGCAGGAGTGCAAGGTATAAAAATTAAATTGCACATGTTTTCATTGTTTGAGCAACGTGACACAGCCCAAGGTGTGAAATGAATGTGATAGGACTGAGACTGCTGCTCAGTCAGGAGTGACTGTGCCAGTAAGGGGTGCAAGCCTGTTCTGTGTCCCAAAGGGACATGATCATGTGCCCCTTTAGGACATGTTCTGTGATGGGCACAATCATGCCTATTACAGCAGAAGGGAGGCATGTTCAGAAAGCCCTGTGCCACAGATGCAATTTCTCCTATCTCCAAATCCGGGACTTGTGAGAGCCTCCTGGAGTGACTTCCTCTTTTTAATGTCCAGGATTGCCTCTGTACATCTCTATTAGAGGCCTCCAAGAGAGACCTGACTATTGATTTTGCACAAAGTGCTGCATTTGCTGCTGAGGGCGATGCTGCTGTAGGAGTGAGCTGGCCACATGGAGGCACTTGTGCCATCCATGAGCTCCCTGTCTCAGTACCAAACATCCTGAGGGGCTGAAAAACACCTTCTGTATGCCAGACTTCTGGCTGGCTCCCCTGGGGAAATGTGAGGAAAGCTCAAACTGAGAGCATCTGCGCTGGGAGCAGTCACAGGGTTTTAGTGGCTGGGCCATGGCATTGCACTTGATGATCACAATAACCAGAGATGCTTCCAGCCCTCTAAGAACTTTCCCCATAACACATGGCAGAAGCTGGCTTTGCTCCTCTGTGACAAGTGACCCCCTAAATCCTCAACAAGTTTCCCTTCATCTCATGAAGTGTCATGTCCATCTTCTGCTTCCTAAGCCCTCCTTCCTGTGGGAAGCACATCAGGGAAGGCTGTGCCTCTTGCCCCACAGAGGCTGTGGTGTACCATACCAGGAGGACAGGTATTTAATTTGCCTTGCTCTGCCCTATCTGGCAGCTCCCAGCATTGCTCACTGTGTCTCAGGCTTTCTGCTGTGGCTCTGATAAATTGTTGCTCTTTCCCGTAAAATACAGATGTTTTTGCAGGACTGTAAATTACTCCCATCCAATAACTCTTTTATGAAGCACTTTAGCACACAGTAAAGAAAAATGCAACTGAAGAGGTAATTAAATGTTTACTGTTAAGTACTTTATATATTATATACTATAGATCATTCCATCCATTAAACAATCAATTTAACTCCCTTTATCAGCATTATTGTCTATTATTAGGTTAATCAGTATTCACATCCTCTAACTCTGCATTTCTATCTAATTAGCCCTTCTTTCTTAGTTCATATTTCTATTTAATTAAACTCAGCATCAGAGCTGAATTCCCTGTGCTCAGCACTAGTAGAGGATTTGATGCTTTCAATGCATGAGAGGCACCACGTTTTAAGCAGCCTCCTTGGATATCTGCTAAAGTTTTCTTCCCAGAGTCAGTCCCTGCTTAACTCCTGAGAAATCTGTGTGTGTGCAAGAAGCTGTAGGTTTGTGACCTTCCCAGTTATCTCAGATTATCAAAGAGATCCTGTAGGTGTGGTGGCTGCAGTGGTGTGTGTGCAATGATTGCATGCAGCATCCAGGCACTGCACTGACACAGTCATGGATGGGGGTTTCCTTTGCTTCCTGACTGGAAAGGCAGGGAGTTTGTGTTGTGAGGGGCTCACACTTCACTCTGGATGCTGAGGTAAGTAAGGATCAGCAGCTAGGAATAGCTAATTTCTTACCTGACCAGGGCAAAAATGTACCTGCTGGTGCTGTTGCACGTGCCCCGGGTTCTGGGATGGTGGGTCAGGACACAGTGCCTGCCTGTGAGTGGGGTTTGCCACAGTGCACCCACCAGTCCTAGATGTAACCCCATTTGACAGACCTTTGCAGAACTGCTTAGATTTTGATCTGCCCTTGTGAGTGGTGTGTTTGTGGCCCTGACCATGAGATGTGTGGGTGTGATGCTGCACGAGTTTGTCTGAGGCTGCTGTGTGCTGGAGCACTGCTGGGACCTGGGCTCACACCATGCCAGCTGATAACACCCTCCTCTAACATAAACCCTGCTCTGTGCTCTCAACCCCCATGCCCTGGATTCTGCTGCAGGAGGCTGTCAATTATAAACTCTCCCCCTCAGACGTTTTTGGGGATACCCAAGGCATGCAACGTGACAGCATCACTGGAAACAGATTAAATAGCAGACAGGGAACAGCTTGCTTGTCACCACTTAGCATCCCAGCTGCAATGGCTTTGAGGAATTGTCTGGGCCCTTCCAGAGTCCCTGAGCAGCTCTTTTTGCTAGTACCAGTCCAGAACAATCAGCAAATTGAGTTCTTTTTATTAACTTTAAAAGAAGACATTAGCCTCAGCCAGGAGAATAAAACCAATTTATGAGGCAATTAGCTCTGCAAAAACATTTCAGACTCCCCAGAGCAGCCATCTGAGGAGCATCTTATTCCAGCTGCACAGCTTCTTCTGGCCTTGGGTTTACAGCACACTTCATTTATCATAAATAATAATAATAATGAACAAACAAATGGCTTCCTGATGAGTGTATGAGACAGATAGGAAAGTCTTCTCTGCCTGAAATCAGACTGTGTTTTTGACTTCCTCCTTCCAGGTGTCATTCTTGTGGCCTGTTGCTTGATTGTGGTTCATTTTGATACTCAAGCTCTTTGTAAGCAAGATTATCTTATGTGGGCATCTTGTGGGACCTGCACCAGGGTTAGGTACAACTCAAAGGACCTGGACATGAAGGTGCCATAGCAGCAGTGTTGAAGGGCTGTGTATTTTCTAAGACCCTTTGTAGAAATTGCAGCTTTCTCAAGAACTGCCTGTTAATTCTGGAAATTTGGGCAGAAGCTGAGAATGGGGTCTTCCTCTGGGAAGAAGTTCTGAGTGTGATGAAGGTGGTGCAGGAATGAATGTGGATTGAAATTAAAACAAAAATTTGATTTTCTGTTTCTGGGCTAGTCTGAGACTTCCAAATCTACCTTAAAAACAAATTGAGATTAAAAGTTAAAACTCAGTTTCAGTGAGCTGATGCATAGCATCAGTCTACCAAACACAGAACTCCTATTTTCTGTATTTTCATATTTCAACTTTTCCATTTTTATTATAAACATCTATTCCCTGCTTTTAATTACACAATGCTATTGTGGAAGTGAAAAGTAGAAAATCAAAAATACTCGAACATAATATTTCTACTTCAACTATTCTACAAATTTTACAATTTTGTTAATTAAGCTTTTTTTTTTAAATTTTTTTTAATGTAAGGTGATCCAGCTGTTGAACAGCTTTGTTTAGCTTCATATAGAGAGCGCTCCCAAGCAGAGTCCTTGGTTTTCACCATTTTTATCTCCAGCAGCAGGAGGGAATCCTGTAGATCTTATTGTGTGTTAAGAAATTCAAGGGGAAAGAAAGTGCAACTGCTGTGATCTTAACATATCCAGAAAAATAAAGAGCTAAATCCCAAGCTTTTCAGTAGGAATCAAGATGCCCAAAAGAAAATTTCCTACAGAGGTTTCTCAGGTGTTAAAGTTGGGTTGTCTGTACCTCTGTTTCCCTCTGAGGTCTGTTTCTGAATCCCAAGAAATATGTATCCAGGCCTGAAATGCATCAGTCCTTATAGTTATGAGGCCAAAGAGCATGAAAAGACAGGGAAACTGATGAAAGCCAATGTTCAGAGTAATAACCAGCAGCAGTCCTGTTGCTGTGACTCCTGGATGCAGCTGTGGATCCAGAACAGGGCACAGCACGAGCACCTTTGGATGAAAGACCTTCAGGGACCTCTGCCTCAGGCACTGTGGCTGCAGGCCCTGGGGAGGTGAGCTGCTGGAAGAAGGCAGCATGAGGGATCCAGTGTGCTCAACCCTTTTCAGCAGCTTCCATGCAGTTTCCAGTTGAGCATTTGCCTCCTGCTCCACAGAGAAGATGGGATTTACAGCCACATTTACAGCAGTGCTGCTATCAGTAGCTTGACCAGCTCAAGTCTATCAGGGCTTTAAAGGATTTTTTTTTTTATTTTTAAAAATCCTTTCCTGCTCCACTTCTTTCTCCATCATTCAGCTAAAGGTCTGTTAGCATCTCCTTTGGAATAATTCTGCCTTGAAATTTTGATGAGTCAGTGAGTCCATGCAAAGCTCTTTAAAAGCTTTTAATTCTAAGCTTTGGGGGTTTTACACAGCCGGTTTAATCTGTAATGAGTTTTTTTCATTTCCACTTGAACTTTCTGCTGTTCTGGTGCTCTTTAACTCCTGCAAGGCCTCATTTATGCTCTGTTAAAACACTTGCACTGGGAGATAAATGGTTCTCCCAATACCCCGTTTTTTATAATGTGTAGGTTTACAAGTGATGCTGCCACTGAAGGGATTAAATGTAGCTTGAAGAAGACCTAACCTCCTAAAGTGTTTGCTGTTGTGGCTGCACCATTCTTTGGGGAGTCTGTAGCAATTGAGCTGCAGCCTGTGAGTGTGTGTGTAACAGACTGTGTGTGCACAGCACTGAAGTCATTCCTGCACCTCCCCTCCCTGTGCACAGCAATGTCCATCCAAGCAGTTTGCACGTCTTGGGGACATGGATGCTTCAACAGACCATGTCAACCTTCCAGAAAACAGAACTGGGCTTCCCATGGCTGTAGGTGGAGGGACACATTGGCACAACAGTGGCAAAGAGAGCAGTGTTCCAGCAGTCCTTCTCTGAAGGACAGGTAGCCAGGCCAAGCCTTTGTGACACACAGAATGTCTCACAGCAGCAGCACTCCTAAAGCACCTCTGCTTCACCTGTCTTCAGGTGTGAGGTACCCACTAGGCAGTTGCTTGAGTGGGGAAAAAAAGGGAAAAAAAGCAAAGAAAATGAGGGGGGAAAGAGTAATTTGTGTTGTACTTTGAAACCATCTTCTGTTATCTGTGTTGTTACATGTCTCAGCTTTGATAGCTGCTTAGTTATCTTCTGGCCAAATGTGGTGATGTACAAAAGCTGTCCCCCTTTGATACTCACTCACACAAACGTAGGCACTGCTGTAGTGGAAGCAGCTGTCAGCTGGGAAATTGCACAGAGGCTGCTGGGTTTTCATGTCAATTATGCAACTATTCAGACATCCTAGTGGGAGGCTACAGTGTGATGTTTAGGCTGGATTTTCTACAGTGTTTAGGTGCTGGAGCATTCAGATAAATACTTGTGGGGACTGACTGAGAAGCGTCCGTGCCTACATCCTACTGAAATCATGGGTGCTTTGCTGCCAGAGCTGCCAAGACACTTCTGAGAAGTCCCGTTTTCAAGAAAAAATGCTGGTCATGTGTCATGGAGAGCTGGCAGCTACAGAAATACCCAATGCCAAGGCAGAGTAAACAAGATAAATGTATAATTTTGTGTCCTTGCTATTGATAAAGGATTGCCTCTGAAACATTGAAGATCATCTCTAAATAAGGGTAGGTGGGTCAGGAAAGGAAGCTCAGCTGCAGTAGGCTTCAGGAGGGCTGGCTTCAGTCCTTGCCCTGCCCCAGACTTGCTGCATAATCACAGGATGTCATGGAGTTCCAGGCTCTTTAGAACACAGCAGCTGGGGCTGGTTTATAGGTCTCTGACCCCACATCCTGTTTAGTCTCTGAACAGGTTTTGATGGCCACTGTGTCCAGTTTCTGTCAGAAATCACTACTATATTTGGCATTCTGTGGAATGAGATGGACTTATCATCTCCAGAAGTCATATTATTTATGTTTTCTCAGCAGGAAACCTGTCACAAGAGTCAGTATCATGGTAGGATAGCATGATATGTGTCCTAGGGTTGATTTTCCTTTTGGGATGGCCTGGAAGGAACATGTCTCTCTTGTAACAGCCATTGCAGAAGGGACAAAGTGTTTTCCAGTGTTACTAGGGACAGCACTATATGACTTTACTTCTTCAGATTCAAGACTACATGGCAGCAGGCCATCAGCTGTTTGATATCAGAACAAGTAATGCCCTCCTCTTATAGCTTCTTTCAGACTCAATTCTTCCTTAGGACATTCAGATCTTGCTTTCCTGCTACAGGCAGGGTCCTGGCTGGCTCAGGAGCTGGCTTTGACAGGGGTGAGTCCTTGCTTGCAAACCATTCCTTTACAGCTCTTGTAGGACTTGCTGCTGTGGCTTTTGGGGCTTTGCTATGATCCTGCCACCACGCAGCTGTTTCTGCTGAAAAAAAGCATTGCTTTTCTTCAGCAGAAACAGCTCACAAAGACCTCAGCCCTGCAGTGTTCCAGTCTGACTCTGAGTTTAGGGGAAAAAAATTGGAGTGGGATGGAGGCTATGGAGCCCCAGCAAGAGGCACACTCCTTGCTTTCTGTCTCATGCTGTGACTGGAAATTGACTTGCAGGTGTCACTGGTCCATGGGATGGGATGGAAGAAAGCTGACAGGCCCCATCTCAGCTGGGGAAAAGAGTTTTGTAATTAGAATAAGGCCCTACAGCTGCCAGAGTTGTTATTTCTTTTCTGTTTTCTTACTACTGGGAGCAAGTTGTATCACCCACTCTGCAGAGTTCTGTTGTCTGAGGATGGATCACACCCAGGAGAAGGGCAGAGCATAATGGCAGCTGGACAGATTTTTCAGCAGCAAGTAGAAGACAATGCCAACTTCTCTGAAGAGGAGCTGGGGTGTGTATTATAGTTATTAACATGGACTTTAAAAGAACCAGCAACTCCCTGTGTTTTTTTAAAGTCCAGTGAATAGCAGTTAATAGCCCTGGCTCTCTGCAGAACTCCCTAAGCCTGTTTGCAGTCACTCCCAGCAGTGAGACTGGTAGATTTATATGATTTTACAAGGGTACAGAAGAGTTGCTTTGCAGCACAGCACCATTTCCCCTTAATGGACTCTGTGACAAAGCAAATTTTGGTGATGTAGAAGTGCCTGGGCTGCTGGACCAAAGTGCTCCATTTGCAACACCCTGCGGTGAGTGAAAGCCACAGGACTGGTTATACCCACACTGAAAGATTGTGAAAGCACTGATCACACCAGGCACTTATAAAAGCCAGATTTATAGCACTGACCTGTGCATTATAAAAAAGAGCATACTTTTTTGCTCCTAAATTCAGCCTAATGTTAAGGAGTCAGTGTACTGAGTGTTGTAGACAGGGTATCTCCATGAACACTTCTGTGTGTTACTGAGGTGCTTGTGCAAGGGCACATTTCTTCCTTCAAGGTGGCTCAGCTCCTGTGAGGAAGTAAAAGAGTCCCTGTGAGGTGGCCAGGTCCCCTGGGAGCAGGACAACCCCTCAGGCACTGGGAAGTTTCAGGAGGCAGGTTGTGAGCAAGGAAGGATGCTTGAAGGGTGTTCCTGGCAGAACAGGATTGGTACACTGTGTGGAGAGAGGAGATGCTACAGTCAGGGTTGAAACACTGCCACAATTTGCAGATAAATGTCCAGGTATGGGACTTTATATCATGATGCCAAGCAAAGTCTCTGTCCTTCTGTCCTTCAATCATTTCATGTTCCTTTTTTATTTTCTTTTCTTTTTAACTGCAGGATTTCTCCCAGTGAGGAAGGCTGGGAGAGAGCAATGGCTCTGTCTCAGGGAATCTGTTCTGGACTGATGGGTTGGTGTCACAGCTGACACCTGACAGACTTTTACAGACCTTTAGCCAGACAGCACATCCACGAGTGCCATGCCAGCTTAACACATTACTCGGGCTTTAGGAGTGAGATGCATCTATTCCACTTTGGTAACTTGTCTGGTTGAAGCCAAAAGCAGTTTGAGAGTTTCCCTCACGGCTATGGGAGCTCCTGCCTAAACCAGGCAACACAAGGATCCTGTTGCCTTATGCAGCTGAGCCTCCACTGCCTTGCTGTTGTGCAGCTCTGCAGGAGCAGCTCAGGGTGGCAGTGTTGCCCTGTGATTTGCACTGTTCCCTCTGCTCATTCCATTTTCTTGCTGACACATGGGGAGTTGTATCCCCAGAGGGAGCATCGGGGGTTTCGTACAAAATAGTCCACAGATGCAAACTGCAGAAATCTGTGTCCTGCCATGCTGGGTTTAATTAAGGGCACTCTGGAAAAGTCCCTGTTTGGTAACATCTCTCTCTCTCTCCAGTCACACTGTGCTGGAATTCAAGTGGCTTTATAGCAAGACTGAGTTTGGGTTCACATCTGGCAATATTAAATCACTGCCATGTAGAAAGGGAAGGTTATTTCTAATTTCTCTGGGGTTTTTTGCATTTCAAGTGACCATGTATACCAAGCACACATTTCTGCTGTAGGTGGTAGAAAGGCAAGGCAGTAACCTGTGTAGGAGGCCCCAGAAGGGGCTCTGTACCACACCACTGATCACTAGCACTGTTTGGTCCCAAAGGAAAGTGTCACCTCTGAGTGACAGCTCTTCATCCCGACATCATCTGGCTGAGAGGGAGCAGTGGCACATGAATCTGCAACAGACACGGCCTCATGATGAGCTGGTTGCTGTTTCATTTCTGCTCTCAGCACTGACCTGTCTCCTGGGGATGACTGACAGAATTTCATGGGTTTGAGAAACTTCAAGCAGTTGATATATGGGTGTAAAATCTGCCTGCTAAATAGGTTTCATGTGTTTTCCTGTGCAATTTGTTATCTGTCAAATCTATTTATCCCATATAACCTGTGTACTTAGCTAATTAGACACAGTTGTATAAATAAATATAAAGGCAACGGAACATTAATTTTTCTCCTAGGCATAAGAATTTTCCTTGTTTTTCCTGGATTTCCAGTGTAGTCTGACATAAGTTACCTAGGCTGTACTGTTACCTTCTCCCTGACAACACATCTGCTGTGTGGATGCTCTGTGTTTTTCGCATGAAACCTGTGGCCCATGTGCTTAAAAGCATGTATATCTGTCCAGGGGCTCCCAGACAGAAATAAGGCAACCCTCATGATGTATAAAGAGATACAGAAATACATTTGTGTGTCAATATATGAATCATAAATCCACCCACTGCTATTCTCTGTGTCTCTGTCAGCTTTGCAGGGGAGAATTTCAGGAGCCCTGGCAGGGAGGTGTCCTGCCACAGGCATCCTGCTGGGTGGCACAGCATACAGGTGAGTAGGTGTGTATATCTCCATGATTCTTCTCTGTAATGCATCACTCAGGGTTATCCCAGCCTCAGAGGTAACACCCCATCCTGGTGAAGTGGCAGATTTAAGGCCTGAAATACCCTTGAAGCTTTGGTGATTTGGGAAGCAAAGCATCTCCACTTGTTCTAGACAGCACCAGGGCTTCCCCTGAGCTTTGGTATTGCCCAGGGCAGCTAGCTGGGTTTTGAATCATGATTTCTCTCCTCATCCAGCTGGAGGCTTTCCTCACCAGCTCCTTTTCCCTTGCTGTGCTTTGGCTCTGCTCCTTTTCAGTGAAGAAGTAGCTCTGCTGTATCAGCAGGACCAGCTCAGTGTCAGCAGTGCTTGGGCAGAGCAGGCACAATGACATTTCCACTTGTTCCCAGATCTGGGTTCTGTATCTGTGGCTATGGGGAACCAAATCCCGAGTTGCCTAAGGGGAAACAGCTCCATCACAAAGAAGATTTGCTTTCTGTTCCCATGTTCACTTCCCTTAAGCATAAACAACAGGGGTATTTTACTGAGGCTATAGAGACTCTTTGGCTAGAACTAGGAAAAGGCAAAGCACAAAAAATAAAGATAGGTAGCAATATGTAAAATGGAGCCAAATAAGTTTCCAGGATTTACATACCCCACAAAATCCAGGCAGGGCATTTTATCCTTAAGAACAGGGGCAGCAGTTGCTTTCTTGGAGGATGAGATATTCTGTTGACTGTGTGCAGCACAGGACTCTGCTGCTGTGTCTCTCCTGCTGCTACTAGAAAGGGAGCACAAAGGCTCCTGCTTAGTACATATGGCCAAGAATTTTTCCACAGCATCAGATGTCAAATCAACATTTTCAATCTCTTCTCTCTGCCTGAGTTGCTTTTCCTTCGTGTTCCTTTCACCTTTTCTTCTCCTTCTAAATCCTCCCCTCCTTCTTACTGATCAAACCCTTTCTCTCATGGCAAACATCATTACTTCAGCAGCTGAGATGAAATATGCCTCAGTCTACCTCAATTCCAGTGCAGACAGAAACCCAAGAGAGAAGGACAAAAGAACAGCAAATAAGGAGGTTTGCAGAATGCCAACACAGCAATGACAGTGAGAAACACAAGACAAAGCAGTTAACCACACAAGGAAATAAATGCTCCTGTGGGAAAAATCATACACTAATGCCTATTAGCTTAATAGCCCTGTGGTTTAGGCAGAGGGCTGAGAGACGGGGTCTGGGCTCTGTGTGCTGCTGTGCTGCAGCCTGGCTATCACCTGGGAGGCTCAATCCTCTGCCCTTGGCCATCTTTGCTTTCAGCTTTGCCTCTTTGCAGTATCAAATGGAATCCAGTTCCTCGTGGGACTGTCAGACACCTGCAGGAGCCCATGCTGCTGGATGAAGGATTTCACCATTGCACACATTGTGCAAGGGACAGGTCTGTTCCCATGTGTGGTTCCTCCTCTCCCATCTCAGTCTCTGTCCAGAATCTGGAGGTGAGTGAAGGTCTCCAGCACTTGTCTTCAGAGATTTCACACAGTGTGCCCAGTCCAAACCCCAAGTGCTCCTGTGTTTATTTATTGGTTATTGGGACTTTGGGGGCTGAACCTCAGAGCAAAAAGGTCAAAGAAAAAAAAAAAATTAAATGGAAGAAAATGGCAGAGCCAGTCCAACAGAGAGCAGGAGATAATCAGCAGTACCAGTTTACCAGGAAAGTTTATGAGGGAAGAAGAGCAAAGATTCCCTCGGAGAAAAGATCAAGAGGCAGATTATGATGTACTTTACTTCATAGTGCTTCCTGAAATGGAGCTGAGGGCATTGTTTTCTGCTTTAATATATTGTGTTAAACATTAAAGGATTGAAGGCAGGGAGCCTGAGTAGCAATGAGTTAATCTGAAAAGCAGACTTTTTTTAGGCTGGGGAGTAGAGGAAAGGAGAAGAACTTTATTGGTTATTATTAGACTTTTCAGCTCACAATGGACAAGTCAATATTTTTTCTTTTGACTACTGCTGTTTCCTCCTTTAAGAGGGGGATTGTTAAATACCCTCTCTGCCTAGAAATACCCTGCTTTGAACAGAGTCTGCTTGTATTTAGCAAATGGCCTGAGAACACTGAGCATTGAGTCTGTGGGGCACATGACTCAGTCTAAGCACTGCAGAGGTTAGATTTGGGAAGGTATTGGGTTAATGAGAGATAATACCCTGCTCTAGCTCTTAGCATGAGGATTTGGGGCAGGAATGCATCAACTCTCAGCATCTTTTTGTTGTGACAAAGATAAGACCTTAGAGAGGATAAATTAGGGCATGAAATTCTGTGTTATGGGTTATGAATGTTCCAGACAAGAAATTTCAAAGAAAAGTGGTAGAATGGAGGTTCTATTACTAGTAACTCAAAGTTTGAGACCTTTCTCACTCTCAAGTCTTCTAAGACTGCCAGGAGTTGACACAAAAATAATTGTTGGACAGTGAGTAGATGGTGCTGCTTAAACACCCTAGGGGGAAGAGAGGTCTGTAATGATGATGATGTCAAACTGCAAATGTTTCATCAAGACAAATATCACAATTAACTGTTGTTAACTACTGCTCCTTACATTGCTTAAGAAGGAAGGACAATGTTCCCTATACCTGGAAACTTCTACAGGCATGGAGATGAATTCTGAGTCGATATTTAAAGAGGGTGAAATATTATATGTTTCCTCTTATGACCATGCCACACCAGATTTATTGCCTTGCAGTGGCCGGCAAGAAACTTATTGGGAAATAATACTGCTATCTCAGAGCTGGGATATTAATTTTTAATCGATTACTTCTTTGTGATGGTAATTGAAGTGGAATATCAAAGATGGGTGAATAGTGTAGCATATGCTCTTGCTCTTCTGGAAGCTCATGCTAAGCCCCAAGCCGTTTTTAAGGCTTTCCTTTTCCAGCTGGCCAAAATAAGATGTGCCAGCCTTTTCTGCATCCTGCTAGTTTGTGAGCATCTCCCAGGCTCTAGTGCATTCTTAATCACTGTACCACCCCAGGTGACAGATGGGGAAGCAAGGGCAGGAGGAAGGGTTAAATCTTTTGGATGAATCACTGAAAGATGGGTTATGATATTGATGAAAATGAACAGAAATCCCCTGGTAGAGGAAGGAAGCAGAGTTTGCATCACTCCATGGCCTGGAGGGGACAACCAGAGAATGGCACAGGACACCCAGGCTTGTCTTGGAAGGGAGCTGCTGTGTGCAAGTACCACCAGAGAGGCATGAGCAGGGGACCCTGGCTCCTGCCACAACTGCTGCACTGGCAGCCCAGTGCCACTCCCAGGTGTCACCAAGATCCAGCTCTTCTGTGGGAGTGTCTGGGCTTTCCTGTGAGGTGGGTACCCGACTCCAAACAAACGCTCCACAAAGGCTCTGGTTGGAAAAGCAGCTGCTCTTTCTTCCAGGCCATCTTCTCTACCTGCAAAACATGTTATTCACTGTAAAACAAGGCATCTGTTGTCTACACATGGTAAGACTGAAAAACCAGTGTCTGAGGATAAAACAGGAAGGGGAAAAATTGCTGCAGTTGCAGCTGCCAGTGGGAACAGCATGTAGTCAGGGAGGCTGAGAACCAGCCAGAGGAACAGCAGCTCTCAGGCTCTCTCTGGGTAAAGTCCCTGGCAAACCAAGCTTGCCACATATGATAACTGCCTTGCTTTTTAGTACTCCACCCAAAGAAATAGCCCCTCTATACCCCAGCCCCTAAAGCTGCAATAATTTGGCCACTAATGGGAATCATGAATCCTATTTTCCCAAAGCGAGCTGTGTTTCTCCTTAGAAACTTCATGAAACAATTATGAAGCAACAAATTTTGGCTTTCAAAGACAGGTACAATCAGAGCTTCTGTGGTGGGAGGATGTCCATGTGAATGCATATATGCACAGATGTTATTTACAAAAGAATTAGGGCTTTTCCAAAAGGACTTAGCTCCTGATTTTGGGGTGTTTGGTTTTGTAAACTTAACAAGTCTTTCTAAGGTAGCAAATTCTCCCAAAAAGCTTTCAATCCCCCTTAATCTGACTGTTATCTCAGCTGCATAACAGTGCACTTCAGCATGGGCTGAAGAACATGTTTTCAGCCTTCTCTAGAAGACACAGGAGGAAAGAACCCATTGGAGCTGACAGATAGAGATTGATATTTTGTGAATGTGTGTGTGCACCCATGTACATTTCAGCCTCAGAAAACACAGGTCTGCCACCTGCTTGGATGCCTGCTTTGAATCCTGAATAACAAAGCAAACAATGGGAAATATGAAACAATTTTTCTGCTTAAGTCTATTTGGCCTTTCTGATTCATAAAGAAATTCTCCAGTGAATGCTCTTGAATTTGTAGAAGCTTAGTTGGCAAGAAAATGACAAGTTAGAAGTAATGCAGTGAGTTGCTATTGGAAGCTTATTTCTATTCCTGATGATTCTTTGCAGTATCCTGGATTGTATCAACACAGTGTGTTTCTCACAGGCTCACACTGTAATCTTTCTCCTTCAAAGGTGAGTGTTGGAGCTCAAAGAAATCACAAATCCAGCTCTGCTCTTGTATTGCAGATGTGCCATTAAGGGTCACACATGGAGCAGAAAGTTAGAGATAAGTTTGCTGTCAGCCCTGCTTCCACTGGATTCACAGCAAGCACCAACCCAGGCTGTGGCTCCTTGCCTGTTATGCAATGCAAATATTGGTGCATCTTAAACTCAGTGCAGTCGCAGACTCCAGCTTTAGAAAGCTCCCAATAGGGCTTGTGATTTACCACAGGAAAAAGGTCACAGATGGGGGAACTAGGAGGACAATCCTTTGGGAAGGGTCCACCAGGTTTGGTTCCAGCTAAAGGAGACTCTCTGGGAAGAGGAAGCAACTTGTCACCTTCTGTTTTCAAGAAACACAGAGATGGAAAAGGCTTCCCAGGTCTCATCAGTCTCACCTCTGTGTCTGGCTGCTAGGTGCTTGTTGAGGGCCTTAAACCACAATGTGGAGCACCTGACTCCAGTGGGAGCTGGATTTGACTGCTCTGACTTAGCTGAGTTAGAATTTGTCTCCAAGAAACTCTCAGAGGGGATCATCCATTACTGTCATGTTTGGGTTTGGATCGATGAGCATCATCTCTGCCCACAGGGACAAAGCTGTCACTGGTCAGCCTGGACCTGAAGAGAAATGAAATCTTCAGTGATTTCAGAGCAAGAAATATCTTTAGAAACTAGGTGTGCTAGGCTCTTCAAAAAGTAGGGGTTTTTTTACTGATTCATCTTTCTCTAAAGGATAAAAACCAATTCAAGAACAAGAAAGAAGGAAAATAGAGCTAGGACTTATAAGCAAAAGGAGTCTATTGTATAGCAGGACTGAACCCATCCTCAGGTTTACATTTCCCTGCTCATCTTGGGCCAAAATTCAATCTTGAGGTTTGCCTTCTCCTCTGCACTGAACACAGCGATTATGTTCATCCTATTCAGATTTCAGACTCAATTTTCCTTTTTCAAAGGCCTATGCTGTTATTTTCCATCCACCCATTCTTACAGTTAGAAAACGTACATTTTAGAGGCTGACTTGATTTGCTCTTTCCCTTGAGGAATAATAGATGTCATGCTGTTTGGAAAAATGAAAAGCAGAAAAACCCCTTTCAATGCACCAAAGGGTGTGGGGAGAAAACCCTATTAAAATCCTGCATTCCAAATACTGTTATCTAAAGCTGTCAGAGGGTCACAGACTTATTTTCTTCTTCAGGCTGAACCTTCCTTTAACCAATACAAAAATTTCTTGTAGCTTCCGTCTCTCCAGGGAGTTTGACCAGCATTGTTTCAAGCTGTGCTTTCCTCACTATTAATAGGTAACAGTTGTGTAAGCTTTGACTATTTCTGTTAATATTCTAACAAAACAGATTTTCCAAACAATCACAACTCTTTTGTCCCTTTTCATTCCTGTCTGATACCTCATTGTAGGTGTCCGTGAAAGGCAAATAGAATCTGTGGAATCTAAAGAGGAGCTCTGGCAATTTTACACAGTCCCCTACTGCCTACCTCCATAATCTGACAATAAAATTGCATTTTTGGTATCTCTTTAACACTCCAAAAAGTAAACCCCTTTCATAACATGTATCATTTTCCAAGGTAATTTGAAGAGAATACCTTTCACTTTCAAATTGCCCTTTGGCAGCTTTGAAACCACTGTTGTTTTGTGAAAGCTCTTGGCATTTAAAACTGCTTTGTATGGAGGAGGAGGAATAATAATAATAATAATAAAAAAGCTCCAAACCCTGGCTACTTCACGTTCCTTCTGATCTGTCCAGAACTTTTCAAGTGAATGGGAGCACACTGACAAATGCATTCTGAAGAAAATCTCATTTTGACCCTAAATGGTTCCTCACGATTCCCAATTCACGCTGTTGCCATTTCTGCAGGAATTGATGGCTCCATTGTTATCAGGGCTGACAGCCCCGGGTAGGTTGCACAATCAGAGCAACCTGCCCGAGCCTTTCATTATTCCCAAGTGGCAGGTTCTCATGATATCTCTCTTTTATAGGCATTGCTCATTTCTATTTTGCATTTGACAGGGCTCCCCCAGTCGCTCGCTGCTGGGGTGCCCAGATGAAATGGCTCCTCTGAAGTTACAGGAGCAGAGACCCCACAGTGCCCAAAGTGGTTGGCAGCTCCTGTCCTTCCAGCACATTCCAGATCAGGGGTTGCTCTGTTTGTGGGAATTAGCAGCTGGGTAATTGCCCAGCATGTGGGTCCACTCTGCTCAGCTCTGGTGTTCCAGCAGTGCTTTGCAGACATGCAAGTGTCCTCTAAAAGCAAATCCGAATCAAAGGTTTGGGGAGCTTTTGTGTTTACAAAAATAAACAGGACAGTGGTTTTGTTGAGCATTTTTTTCCCCTAAAAGTCTCTCTCTACCTCAGCTGGAAAAACCTTAAAGGATGCTGAAACATCCCCCAAATGACCAAACTGGCCATCAGACTGGGAAATAGAACAAGGGGGAAAAGGGTGACCAGCACCCCGGGAGTATGAAGGAGGTGAAGGGAAGATAAAACTCTCAGAAGCCAAGAGCTGTCCCCCTTCATGAGCACAATTCAGGCAACCTTAAAGGTGATTTCCCTCTTCCTTACACATTTTCTAATCTGTAAAACTCCTACTAGAGGTTCTGCCCAAGCCTCTATAGGGCCTATGATTGCATGAGTTGCTCGTGTAACAGAAACAGCAATAAAGGGTAAAAAAAGGGAAAGCCCTTTGACTACACCTTGATAAACCTAATCTTTCTGGATTTTACTTTATAATATTTGCATAATGTCAAATAAGTGATTCCTGGTAGATTTGATAGAAGATCCTCCATTATTATCCCAAGGGCTTTATGTTTATCCTTACCAGATTATCATAGAATTATTTTCTTGCCTTTAACCCCAGCTGTGCTTTCAGCCTGACTTTTTTTTTTTTTTTTTTTTTTTAATTATTTAGCCTGGAATTTAACTTTGAAGCTGTCTTTTGTGATGATAACTCTCTGTGAGGAGACCACTGTGGTTGCCAGCTGTGCCTGCCCTGCTCAGAAGTGCAGGATCAGATCTGCAGTGGGTTTCTCCCCACCACTGGACCTGGGGTCAGCTCTCTGAAGGTAGGAGCCACCAACTGGTGTACAAAACCAGCTGTATAAATGTGGTTCTGCAGCTGTTATGTGTTTACACTTACATAGTTTAGAGGGAATATGAGGAGGAGGAGGGATCTCTGCTTCTGCACCAAATCTGGCTTCTCTAGATTTAATTAAGTTTAATCCAGCCTCTGGTAAGTGTTGTAAGCTGAAATCCCGAGGAAATCACATTTTTCCGTAGGAGAGTGCCCAGTGAGAGATGTGGGTGGTTGCAGCAGTCAGTGAACACAACAGGGATGCAAGGGAAAGCGAGGCACAGACCCACAAAAACTACTGTACCAGAAAAGGCAAAATAAATATTTCCCCCATCTTCTGCCCTTACATCATGAAGGCAGCCAAAAACCACGGCTTTTATGATGTGAGCTTTCTTTCTTGTTTCTGGTTCTTAGAAACATTGTCATAAAAGATCTATTGCTAAATAGATCTTAAAAGAAGAAGGAAAAATCAGCCTTGCAGGTAAACGAAAAAAAAATTATGAACATATAAATTAGTGAGCACATATTGACATATAAGTAACTCTACAGCCCCTAGTAACATAATCACCATAAATATTTGAGATAAAATTGGCAGACGGGGAGAATATATTTTCTTATTAGATCAAGATCCATATCTAGGAAAAAAAAATTAAAAACTGAAGGAACTGGTGGGCAAAACAGCCTTTCTTTAGGCCTAAAGCACAAGCAGCCAACATCCAGGTAAATAAATTCTGGGGACAATTGTTGTACTTTGATTTAATTATAGCAATCAGTGAAACAATTAGAGCAAAAAGGGTTGCTAAAATCTCAGAAACAGGTGGGAACATTTAGATTTGATTTCCCAAGTCAAGCATTCATGATGACACTGAGTCAGGCATTCAAACCTTTCCTTCCTCTTGCTGTTCCTGGTCTTACCTTTGCTGCACAGACAGCACTGTCTGTGCAAAGGTGCTGGAACAGGATCAGAGAACAAGTGAATTAAAAAACAATTAATGAAAAAAGAATTAAGCTTTTTTTTTTCCTTTAGGTCACAGGACATCTGTAGAGGTGGTAGGAAAGGACAGTCTGCTAAAAATTTCAACCCATGCCCCCATTGCTTCCAGAATTACTGCTATGAGCAGCTGATGCCTATTTGGCTCAGCTGGACCTGGCATCACTAGAAATTAGCAGATAGTGGGAAAGGGTTGTCTGGCCACTACCAATGCACACAGGACACACAGTGTTGTGGCCTGCTGTCCAAAGGCTGCTTGTCATGTGAGCTGGGACTTTAGCTGTGCCCTAGAAAGAATCTGAAGACAGGAGGACTTTTAATGATGGATGGTAGAAAAATAGATATATTTGGTATGTGTGGGTAGGGTTTAGGATAGACTGTTACTATTTGGTTTTTCAGAATTGAAGAATAATGGCCCCCACATAATTGTGGGAGATTAAATTTTAATAAATGATTTTGATATCACTGGAGGCCAGATGTGCTATGAGGATAACAGGCTCTTAACATACTGCAGCAGCTTTGATAAACCAGATCTTGCTCTTCTGCTAAAACTCAGAAGAAAACACATTTCTGATGAAGCAAGACATTGGATAAGTTTCCTTCTTAAGCCCTGATGAAAGGTCCAGCATGGGAGGGGTTCAGGCTATTTCTCACCTGACAGGAAGGCATGTGGGTAGCAGCAGCAAACACAGACTCAGAGCTTATAAACAAGCCAGGTGAGCAGACAGCTCTGCACCTCTATCCCCTGCCTGTTTCTCATCAATGGAAATTCTTGGTTGTAAATTTCCAAGTGACATGCTGGAGTCTCACAGCCTGACAGAAAACTGGTAGAGGATGCTAGTTGTAGACTCCAGCTACCCCAGGGCACTCTACTCACTATCCATATTCCCTACATTTCCTGCTGGAGGAAGCATCAGTGATGAATTTCACACTTTTCACCATCATATAACAAAGTGACAGTGCCTTATTTGATGCATAAATTATCCCCTTTCATGATGTTAGATGCTTAAACACACTACTCAAACCTGTATTCTTCTTTATTCAAGAGGTTTCACTATTCTTAATGTGACATAGAAGTTTATTCAGAGGATAAATCTCTTGTTTAGAGGATAAATCCCCTGCAGTTATCTGGAAATGAGAGAAAATATTTTTTCATGGTCATTCATCTGAAAATTCCCAAAGGCTATGGCCACATATCCAATGTGGTTCCAGTCCATGCACCATGAGTAAAAAACAGTGGCCAGAAGACAATTGCTTTCATGGACATCTCACAGCAGCCACAGCTGTTGTTCATCCAATAAGTTTTGGGGACAGGAGAACCTCTGTGCTTTGTGCTTTTGACCTGCCTCAAACTAAAGCCTTGGCCCAATTTTTGTCTTTAATTCATTTGTTGTGCTACTGAGGTGAAGAAAGTCTTCCATGTCAGAGATTAGTTCTTGTTTCACTGAGGACTTCTGCTCTGTGGGAAGCATTATTTAGGGGAATCACCCAAAGGTGATTCCATGGCAGGTGTTATCAGCTGTTAGGGGAAGGACTCAAACCAGCTGGTGCTGTGTATCCCTCCTCCTGCACTGCTGGTCCTTGCCTCATTCTTGGGGATTTGCTGTCATTACTACTTGTCTTTTCTGCTTCCTCTCACTGTTAATGTGACTGATGGGCTGGATATGGAGCCTGTTATCTCTTCCTGTGGTTTAAGCAGCATAAGATCTAGGCTGAAATCACCATTAAGTGATTTTTTTGAAGGAATGTAATTTATATTGGGTTAGAGGCAAAAAGTACCATGCCCTGCTGGTCTGCCCTCTCCCTGCTCCTGATCCAAAATAATTCCTGTTTTGCCATCAAATACCAGAGTTTTAGTGGCACTTGTTGAAGAGACAAATTTTATTGGATGAAATAGTTAGAACTACAAATAGATTCGGGTTGTCCCTATGACTATGTTTGGTTTTTTTTCCAAAGCATATTGGAATACATTTAGATAATTGCCAACATGATTCTGTGATGTCCCTTATAGCTCTCTGGGATTTCACCTCTTTTTATCTTCCAATGCTGAAAGCTCCTAATACTGGTCATGGCTACACAAGAAACCCTGCCTTTCATGTGCAGATCCAAGTTTGGACAAGATACTTTTGAAATATTTTGGCCTTGAACAGAACTCTTAAAACCATATACCCTTGAGCTTGCAGCCAGTCATGCTGCATGACACTAAGGGGGGTGTGCTTGACTTTGTGTGAAATCCAAGAGCTGGAATGTTAACTCACGTGAGTCTATCCCATATCCTGTCTGATTTGGTATTTTGGGGAATGTCTGAATGAGAAGTGACTTCTAAGCTTCCTTCAGATACTTTTAGACAAACCCAGGAGGTGTTTTTGGGAGATGCTAAATATCACACTTTAGTAGGAGGACTGTGTCAGTAGATTACAAATATTAGCCCTTTGTAGTTACTGCCTTCAAAGTGACCATAAATGAGCCAGATAGGCACATCTATAAGTAATTTGCATTTGGTGGTTTTTTTGTACAATTATGTGTTTGAAGAGAGAATGATTTTTTTTTCTTCTTTTATTTTTTACCCTCCTCTTCCAAAACTCCCTTAATTACTTTCAGTTCAGGTTGACTTACCATCTTATTCTAGGTAATGAAAGTCAGATGGGAAATAGTGAAACTTAGTCTAAAGTCAATCAGTCTGTTAAGCTGAATACAAAATGCACTTGTGGTTCATTCACTCTTGGTAGGGAAAATGAGATGCTAACAATTCCCACTGAACACCTAGAGAAGAAATGGAAAAAAAATCATTAAAGCAAATATCAACACTGCAGATAGGAGAAGGAACAAATGCAATGTGTGCTCTGTCTCTGAAGTGCTGCTGCATTACAAAAGCATAGAAAATAGTTCACATGAATTTCAGAAGCTCCTATATTTTCTTCTTTTTTTCTTGTTTCTTGCCCTAGAGGCTTCATCAGCCCAGATTATGTGTAACACAAAGAAATGGCACTATCACTGCAATTTGCATATTCCTGTGCATGGGACTAAAATGAAGTCCCCATGGCTAAACCTTTCTAGAGCTGTGGAGCACCCTTGGTTTTGAGGAGGAGACTCAGCTCTATCTCCTCTAGCTTAGAGGCAGAGCTGAGAGAGGTTGAGATGTTTTGGGCTGTTGAAAATAACCTGAAAGCTCTTGTGCTTTCAAGCTCTCTTCCCTACCCAGAGGGCTGTAATTAATTGATGGAGGTCTCTGGCAGAGGCTGGCAGCTGCAGCTGGACTCAGCATCTTGTCAGGCTGTTCTCACCACCAGCATGTTCCTGCTTTTGGCACACAACTTTCTAGGACACTCCTGCTTCCCAGCTCCCTGGTGAAGCAGCATGGGCCAGTGGAAATGCAGACTCTGCCTCTTCAACCCTGATCAGGTGAAAACCTCTGTGCATGTTCTTCTCAGAGGCTGGACTAAGAAGAGACCAATTCTAGTGCCATTGTTCCTTTCCTTCTGTGCTTCACTCTCCTTGGCTGTAAGATGAGGGAAAGATTTCCAAACCTGTGTAAGCAGGTAGTTCTGGACCAGCTGCATGCAGAGTTCCACAACAAGGTCAGTTGTGCACTGTGTTCCCTACCCTTCTCAACTTCTCAGCTGGAAAGATCTGTCTAAGCAGAGAAATTCTAATTTTCAGTTCACAGCCTGCACATTAAAGCTCCAGCAAAATTTCCAAGGTAGGGTGACATATGTAAAGTATTGTAACTGCTGGTTTCTCACTGGCTTGCAGGTGTTGGGTTTGTTTTCAGCTCATTGCCATTAATTGGAATGAATTTTAATGAGTTCATGTGGCTTAGAATTGAGGCAGTTATAACTAATTCCACGTGTACATGCCAGATATATGTGTATGAGAAATCTCATGATCAAATAATTATTTTCTTGCAGGAACAAGAGCCCATAGTGCCAGCAGCTACCTAGTACCAGCCTGGATTATGCAGCCTGAATGAATCTGAGGCTTTAAAACCATCTCAAATACTCCTAATACCTGGGACCACAGGCAAGGTCCCTCACCACGAAATACTTCAATTTGCCCTCTCTGCAAGGATGTCAGTGCCAGGGGCCACCTTTCAAAAAGGTTTTTGAGATCACTTCACAAACAGTGCAATGTGACCAAATCCATTTATAGAACAGTTTAGGTTGGAATTCCAGTTATTAGCCTAACACTGACGGCCATTTCCCTAAGTGCCACATGTAGGCACAGTAAGTGGAAATCACTCCAGGAAAGGGATGACAGCTTAGCTTTCCATGACTATCATTTAGTGGCATCTGTGAGAAGCAGAGCATGAAGGAAAATTGCACGTCTCAGCACCTCTCACAACTGGGGGCTCCATTTACAGTCCTGATAGAATATCCTTTCCTCATATGAAAAGACAGGGGTGAGAAGGTGGCCCTGTGTTAATTTTTTCAGGCTTCTTCTGCCCTTTCCTTGTGCTTGATTTTTCCTTTTCAGTTGCAGGGCTTTGTGCTAATGAAGATTGAAATGTCTGTCTGACCTTCCTTGGTGCAGGCACAGAGCAAGTCTGTTGGTGTCAGTATGGCTCTGGCTTTCCTCAGTCCCTTGTGCCAAGAGCTCATGGTCTCCCAGGGAAGAAGATGGGTGGCTGATTGAAATGACCCATTTGTCTCAATAGGCAGAAGGTGTGAGAGGCTCCTGGGTGGCTACAGCACACATGTATTCTTAAAGGAGCTCAGAGTTAAACATCCCTTTTAATAAGGATGAGACACTTACATTTGCATAAGTGCCAGCCTTAATGGACTTTAAAATGTATAAAACAGCACAGGGATCACTCCTGTACAATTGGAGAGGCTGGTGAGATGGGCTGAGAGGAGTGGTGCATGTGTCCCTGTCATGGAGGGTAATGCTTGTGATCTTCCCCAGCACCTGCACAGGAACCTTAACAAATTGTGCTCTGTTAGAGACAACAAAACAGCCCTAAGCTACACAGCCTAACATGACAAACAGCCTCCAGCACTCACATTAAAAGAAATACCATGAAATATGGGGCTTAGACAATTTTCCAAATTAAAGTGGCTCAGTCTGTCACTGGGAGGCAACTGGGCATAGCTGACTGCCCCTCTGTTCACATGGTTTTAATCTGAGACTGGAGCAACATGGTGTAACCTTTCTTTTTCCTGGGGATAAGCCACACTGTATTATCTGGGATGTTACCAAGGCTAAGGGGGAGTACAATTATTGTAGCCCAGCTGCTGTGTAATAATGTACTGATCATCAGCATGATGTTCTGCTCCAGCTGGATTTTGAGCCTGAGCTTTGAGTGTGATTCAGTCTGAGTGTCCCCTGGGTGGGTTCACAGCGTGCTGTATTTTACTTAAGCTTGGGAAGGACTTTCTAAGACATATCTGTTTTCTTGCTGCCCTGACTCTGTGCTGTCTTTTTCCAAACTGGGATGTGAGAGCCCACAGGAGAGCCACACTGACTTTGACAAGATGAACCAAGACAGGTCTCAGCAGGAATGATGTAGCTGAACTTGATGTTGGTCCTATGGCAATCCAGTATAGGAGCTTCTCTGAGAGGATGAGAAAGTGAGTATTCACTGATGGTCAAGAGGAAAGGGTCTTAATGACTCTTTATCTAGGTTTACCTAGTTTGTCTTAGGAAAATGTTCCCACAGAGCTGCCACAATCCCTGACTGGACACTGGACACTGACAGGACCTTGCCTTTTTCTCCCTATGGCTACAGCTGCTCTGACCTACCACAACCCTTCTCTGGGGATCTCAGCAGGACATGTTAATTCTGGCTCACCACTGAGCTAAAGCAGAAATGCAGTTACTAAGAGGCTCCAGTAAATCAGAGGGTGGCCAGGGGGCTTGGATCCAGTCCAGCTGTCACTGTAGACATAGCAAATAATATATTGACTGAACTTGTCTGTGTCCCTTTGCAGAGATCAGATCCTGGTTCCTGCTTCACAACTACTAACACTGCTCTGACAGAAGTGACTGATGCCTTTAGATGCCAGAGTCACAGTTCAGCTCATGTGCATGACCTAACCAATGGACTGCAGCATGGTTTTGCAGAAAACTATTTCATTGCAGTATAGATTTGATTTCAGACTCTTACATGGGAATGCTGGTGCCTCAGAAAGGCTATTTTGTAGCTGCCTTTATTTTTGTCAAAGGAATTGTTTTGGGTTTTTTCATTGGATCTGCTCTGTAACAGCTATGATTATAAATCATATTTTATATAATTTTCCAATGCCTTAAAATTCTGCTCATCTGGTCCTTGGTTTAGCAAGCTTCAGTCCCATAACACCCCTTATCCCTTTCCTAGATGTCATCAGTAACCCCATTAGAGCTGGAGTCCAAAAGGTTAATTGACTAAACCATAATTATTGAGTTTCTTGTCCCTGGTGTGAGTTGGGGACATCCTATACTGGTGTTAAGTGAAAAGAAAAGGAAGCTGGACAGCAGGGAGATAGCTTACCCATCGACCTGGTAGCCCTGTGTGAGGTGGTAGATTTCTGGTTCTGTAAATATTTTCAGGGGTTCAGCAGCCTGAATCCAGCCCTGTCCAGTGCACACAAGTCCATCCTGCAGACAGCCTGATTCCTTCTGCAAACCTGTGAGAAACTTTTTGTTGGTACCTCATGGGTCCCTGAGGCAGGACCTGTAGGACTGTCCATCTCAGGAGTGCAGGTAGTCACTGTGCTCCCCTAACCTGGGTGTTCCCCTGTTCTGAAGGAGCATGTGGAATCATGGTATGGTTTAGGATGTATGGATTAGGAGCCCAGGCACCATGACTTCCCAGAGAGGTTTCCAAAGAATCAACAACTGGTCCTGGTGCATGGTGCACTGGACTTAGTGGCCTTGAAATTAAAGTGCCATTGTAATCTCTCTTCTTCTGTGACAAGGAGCAGCATGGTGTGATGCCACCCTGGGATTTGTCACCAGCTACTGCAGAAGGAAACAGAGGAAAGGCCTTAAGCTCTGCAGCCTTTCCATGTGGAAGGGAAAAGCTGCAGAGTGATGCTTGGAGGCTGCTGGTGGTAGGACAGATGTTGTCTTCCTGCTGTGAAACCTTGGTCAGAAGTGGAAACACATGTGCCTTTTAAAAGGGAGTCTGTAGGGTGGAAAAAAAGGGAGCAAAGGGACTCTCTTTTTTTTTTTTTTTTTTTTTTTCCTAACGAGAGAAAAACAGCTGTTTCTGCCCAGTAAGGTACATTTGAAATGGTTTTGAAAGGCACTGTGGGGAGCTGGACTTCTCTTTAACAATTTTCTGCTGCTAAATAAGAAAAAGTAACAAAACCTGAAACAATAGTGAGGAAATCCAGAGGCTTCTCACAAAGCTTGCTGGTGAAAGACGAGCTTTCCCTGTGACTGAGAGGGTAACTGCTGGCCAGAACAATCATTCAAGCATGTGGGCAAAGACAGAAGCAGATGTGTATGTGTGCATGTGTGAATCCTTTGGACAGCTTCGAATGGTGAAAAAAGCCTCACTGAAAGTGGCAGGAAGCAGGGTATGAGTCAGCATCATCAAATGCTCCCCCTTCTTTGAAAAATCACACCAGGCTATGTACTTCCCTCACAGATTAGAATGAAAATAATGGGTTATCCAGTGAAGCCCACATGTGGTGAGGGAGGCATTTTCTATACATACATGCATTTTTTTATTAAGTACACAGCGACTATATATATAAAGTCATATATATACACATGCATGTATAAAAAATTTTAGACCATCTATTTGGCAGATTCTTTATGATCATATATATGTCCCTGTGCTTCTTTGTGCTGGTTTTTAATGCTTTTTGTTGCCCACTGACACCTTTTTCATCTTTTCCCCAAATCAGAGCCTGTGTGGCTGTGTCCTGTCTTTCTGGAACCAGCACTCAGAGCCAAAGGTAAAGAAACACAGGGCTTTGTGTATTGAGAAAGATTTTCTCCTTTTCCTGGATAACTGAGAGTAAGTAATGATCAGATTAAACAAACAACTCTGCACTCCTATACCAAACTGCTGAGGCTGGACCTAGCAATGGAGGAGATTGCTGGTGTGGGCTGTAGTGATCACAGCTGGTGTGATGGAGCACCCTTCAGGCAGAGGAAACAGACCCCCAGCTTGCTGCGTGTTTCATTGCGCGGATCCCGTGGCGCTGTGTTGATTCTCCACAGCAGAGGAAGCTGTGTTTTCAGCTGTGTGTTAGCAGAATCAATTCCCCAGCCCAGAGCCAGGCTGGTGAGCACAGCAGGGGCTCCCTGCCCCCGGCTGCAGGCGGATGCTCAGGACAGTGTGGGAGGGATGGAGGAGGCAAACACATGAGGGTGGTGAACTCAGGGTGTGACCAGGCAACTAGGAAACTTCTGCAGTGATTCATGGCCCTGGCTCCTTGCCCACCTGATGAAGATCAAAAACTGTCTTCTACGTGGCCATTTCTGTCCCTCAGAACAGCCTGCCCAGACAGGCTTTTTGTGGGGAGCACATTATGGCCTTGTGGACATGGCCTTTGGAGCTAATGTCCTTAGGGGGGTTCCTTGCTGATGAATGCAATCAAGGATATTCAAGATGAAGGGTGCCCAGCTCCTGTCTCGTGAGGTAAGGGCATGAAAGGCATCAGAAACTGGGGTGATCAGAGGAAGCTGGGAGTGGGCAGTCTGAATAAATAAGAAATTCTGTGAGCAATGAAGTGACTGAAATGTTCTCTATCATCTCTTTCCCCCTTTCTTGTAGCACTGCAATCTGAGCAGATTTTCAAATACCTCCTTTCACACGGTAGTGCTATGGGGCAAGGAAAAATTCAGCATATTACTTGGAGAATTAACAAGTGTGGAGAGAGAGCTTTCCCAAGATGGGACCACTGGAGTTTACAAGTTAGCTGAAAGCACAATGAAAATGCACCACTTAGGGAATGTATAAATAATTCCATACATTATTCTATAGCACATCAAAACACGGAGCCAGCCTCACACGCTTCAGCAGTTTTTGCTTCTGAGTGTTTTAAATGAGCTTGAAACCCTCTCAGATGCTTTTCTTCATAGGTGAATGGTTATCCAATGTACCAAAAGCAAAAATGTAATTAAACTTTAAACTCTTAAAATGCCAAGTACCACTGGGATAACACAGGGGTAAAACACAGTAATTGTTTATATTTACTCTACGTCTAGTTACCATTTCTTTTAAGGTGTCTGCCAGAACTGCTAGCTTGGGAAAGGGATAAATGTAAGAATCAGTTTGTCTTTCTAAAGCCAGGACTTCAAAGTCTTCATTGACTTTCAATGTGGTCTGATCTCATTACCTGCCTGCTGAGAACAGTGCTCTTCTTGACGCTGGTAATGCAGGGGGGCTTCTTTCCTGTGTATTTCAAAGCCCTCCCCTTCCCCTAAAGCCCTGGTAGCACTGCATCCCATCTCAGAGGATCTGAGCATGCTGTGTGCCAGGCCTTGAGACTGAGACTCAAAGCCTTGAGACTTTTAACAGAGAAGAATGAATATCTGCCCGCTTTCTCTTGAGTCCTTTCCCAGTTTCCCGTGGCCACTTCAGAGGCATTGGAAGCTCCCATGTCTTGGCATAAAAATAACATCTCTGTGCTATGTTGTCTGTTTAGTAGGAAGTAAGGAATAAAGGAATACTGCAGGTGAAAGGATGTTTAAATTATTATAACTAAGAATTTTTTGCTGCCAGGTCAAATGACAAATCATGTTAAAAGTGTTACAATCAGGTGTGAGGCCCTGTGTCTCAAGTGTGATGATATAGATGCACACAAATAATCCTAGTGAAGTTTAAGGCACTTGTTTGAATTTATGAACTGGCTGACAATATTCTCAAATCTCTTCTCTGTTTGATAAGAAATGTTTGCTGCACTTCCAGTTCTGATTTTAATATGTTAACTGTAAAAAAAAAGTGGGTGAAAAAGCAAATGTGAACTAAAGCTGACATTTCTTGAGCATTAGCTTAGGAAAAGGTATGAACTTTTTTGTTCTCTGAAGGGGTTACTGTGTGTGTAACTGGCAGAGGCTGTGTAGGGACTTTGAGGAGGGAATTTTTCTCTTTATTTCTTTAGTATTGCAAAATTGACTTTACCAATAAGCCTTGGTTTCTAAACAGAGGTGTAATGCACAGGATGCCTTTTCAACTTGGCCTCAGCCTGCTTTTGAGCAGATGTGAGTGAGTCCAATTTTCATACTAATGGGTATGTTGAGCTTATAAAACTTTCAATAGAAAACAATGATAAACCATCTTAGTAGCATTGTGAATATGTGTTTTGCCAGACTGCTCCAGATTACTGACAGTTCAGGTGGTCCCATGAGCTCCCAAAAGATCTGCCTTTGCAGAACAAGTTCTGCTAATGCTCAGACATTTCACATGAGTACATTGCAGACTGCTACAGGATTGTATCTTTCTTTGTTTAGAGGCAGTGAAAAGCTTGTATAACAATCCACTCTAAAGATCAGACTTGCAGTGTATTTCTGCAAACAAGATCTCTGGAGTGATCAAAAATCTGGAAAAGGCTTTTGGAAAGTTTCTGAACTTCTACAGAGGTTTGATTAGTCCTCAAGGTGGAAGATTCCCTTTGGAGTATATACATTCCCTCCCTTCAACATTTACCTCAAAGAGCTGATCACCTGGGTGAGGAAATTAAAGCAAAAATAATCCTTTTACTCCAACCCCCTCTTTACAAAATGGCTTGTAATAAAGTCTTGCAGTAAAGACCAGTAGAATCAGCACTATAATGATAGTAAAAGTCAATTCCAGAGAGGTTTGTGGAGGTTTTTTGTTTGTTTGGTTGGTTGGTTTAGTTGCTGGTGTTTTGTTTGTTTTCCTTGCTCATTTTGCAGTTACTGGAGCTCATTTAGCCATGCAGACTGCAGCTATCTACATCAGCCTGTCTGTTTGTCCTTCCTTAGCAGTGAGACAGAGAGAGGTACTTCCAAGGGGTCAATCATGCTTTAGGGAGAGCTGCTGGTGGGAGAGATTAAACCAGCTCTGTTCCCTCAGGAGCTTCTGTATGAAATATAAATGAGAAAACCACACAAGGCTTTTAGCTGTGTGGTCTGGGGACCTTAGTTTAAATTTGGTTGCAGTTTGCCTTTAGACACATTCTGCACACATAGCTGAGGCTGGAGAATATGTATCAGTAATCCCTTGGCTTGATCACAACAAACTCGTGGCAATTACTATTTCTATGTGTAATCTCAGTCTATCCATGGGGAATGGGAAGCCAATTGCTTTAGAAACCTTCATTGAATGCTGTGACCCAGTCTTTAATTTCCAGCTTGCCCAGACAGAGATGAAAGACCTGTGTGCAAGAACAGGCTTATCCATTCTGTGAGCACTGTGCAGCAGGGCAGCCAAAAAGTCGATGGAAAACAAACCTACAGAAAGGTGGCCAGACAGGCCAGAGAGAATTCTTTCCTTTAAACATCAGGGAATCTGCAGGTTTCCCATCCAGTGCTGTTTGCTATTAACAGCCAAACAGCAAGACAGAAGAATCTCTGCCCTCTCTCCAGGCCAGGGTGTTGATGGATGGGTGCGAGGAGCTTGGTTTGGTGTGAGGTGTAAGTTGAGCAGTGTGAACATATCCACCAGGCTTGTTCCTGACAGCTGCTCTGAGCCAGGCAAAGTGATATAACCACAGAGAATGAAACCAGGAGATCTGAGGAGTTGTGGGTTTACCCAGCTCTGTGCATCCTGTCATACATCCTGCCAGGGCTGTGGGTTTGGACTTCTTGGAAGGAGGAGGTACCTCTGAGTCAAGAGGACTTGGGCAGTCAGAGGCTCCATCCTAGGAGCAATGCTTCTGTCCCAGCTCTGTCCAAGAAAAAGTTTTGACTTTTCTCTATGGTTATGGATCAAACAAAGGCAGAATCTCTTGTTGAAAGCCAGAACCAAAAACGATCTGAGGTGTGAATGCCTCAACATGCTCCTTTAGTTTTCCCAAAGGATCACATCTCCTGGGATGTAAGGAATTTATTTTCTTTGCACCCATTCCTTTGTTTCTTTCAGCTCTTCTCTGTCTTTCTACTGGAATTCACTTCCTCTGTCTCTTTTCAGATTCCTCAATCCTTCTTCTCTTGCCCCATATTGGCTTTCTCAGGCTTTCTCTACTGACTCTGCACTTCAACCATTCTTGTCCCTTGCCCTTTCTTCGAATACCTTCCTTCTCCTCTCATCCCCAAAACTTCCCTTTTCTAGTTTCAGTTTGGTCTGTTGGAAATCCTTTTTCACTTTGCCTGTGTCCTGATCAACCTTAAGCCCACCTAAATAGTTTTTTTCACCTCACAGATGATGACTCCTTATTTCTCTTTAATTTTAGGATTTCTCTCCTTCACTTTTGGATTCTGTCACATCCTGAGTTCATCTTTCTGGTTTTGTAGACTCTTTATTGATCAGCTTAGTCTTATCTTCTCCACTTCTCTGTAACAGGGGCTAAATATACTTTGTGTAATGTGGGTTGGGTTTTGTATTACAATGCTGCTAAAATGCTGCAGCCATCTCAGGCTCCATAAAGGTATACAGCATTATACTGTATTATGGCTTTACAATATAATCATGTTACCCAGCAGAAAGGCTGCAAAAATCTAAGATTACACTTCTTCTTACTAGGTGGTGAATTGTGATTAGAGAACCCCACGGAAAAATTGGGTTGCTCCATTTAGTCCTGCTCTCAATTCATCAGCCTGAGAGTTAATCGTTCGCCTGCAGCCACGCAGACTGAAATAGCACCATTTGTTCTGGCAAGTGGGCAGAGAGGACAAGGCTAACCTGCTGAGCTTCCCTCTGCCAACTGGCTGCTGCTTGGAGATGTGGCCTGAAGTGAAGATCTGCTTGTCTGTGCTTTGAATCTAATTGTGTTTGTTGACCTTCCGACTTTTTCTGTTGTGAATCAGAATCTAAACCTGGAAGCAAAGTGCTATTTTAGTAGTCAGGCAAAAAGGGCTGCTTAGGTCCTACCTGTGCCTTTGTGTGTCTGGGAGTAATGATGAGTGCTTTATTTTCATGAGATCACAGAATGAGCACAAGAGGAGCATGAAATGCTTTTAGAAATATATCTAGAAGTAGATAGCATGGTATTTGGCTCTTAATTAGTTTTTGATGAGGTTTCTATAATGCAAGGCAGCACAAATGGATGTTTCAGGATTGTTATCATTATAGTTTATTTCATGGGGTGAAAAGGAGAGTATCCCACTTTCTCTGTTTCTCCAGTACCTTACATTCATTGCTGTATAGTCTTTTATTGAAAAGGGCTAGAAGGGTTACTCACCTGGCTTCTAAGGATCATCCTGGGTACATCCAAAATCTGTCAGGTGACAAACATTAGAAGATGGTATCTGGATACCCAACTTCCCAGTACCTTTTGTGCCTTCTATCACACTCCAAAGTCTTTTAATCAGGGAAGAAACCCTGAGTTGTGCCTCTGTGTTTCTCTGTGGTTTGCTTACTATTAGGTTTGAGTGAAGTAACAATAGAACAGGGCTATGCCCTGCTGTTAAAATGCAATGTGACCCTTTCAATTTAATATGGAACTTTTATGGGGGTAAAAGGAAAAAGGTTCAGACACTTGATCTGCACTACATTTATACCTTCTCTCTATGCACCCTGGAAATATTGTCTTTGTTCTGCTTTTCATCACAGATTAATCGGGTCCTATTCAAGCTGTCTGTTGTTCCATATTTTCAAACCATTACTAGTAAGAAATAGTCTTATAGTATGTTCTGTTTCAGTGAACAGTGTTTCAGAGACAGATAAAGAACTTCTGACTGTCAGTTGAAGAGATACTAATGTACAAATGTGAATAAATACATGAATACATATATGTAGGTACATACAGGCACGTATATACAAAATCAGAATTCCCATTTTCAATTCCTAATTCCCAAATTCAATTCCTTCCTAATAATTAGAAGCACAGTGGTTATTTCTGCAGTTTTACCCATAGCCCTGATTTTAATTTTTTTTATATTTTTTTTTAATTTTTTTTTAATTTTTAAATTTTTTTTTGGTTCTTGTTTCCTAATTAGTCGTAGTAATTCAAGTTTGTTTCTTGTCAGCAGTCAGTTTCATTTTTTGTTAGCACAGCTCCTCTAATTTTTCTGGTAGTGTAGCAGGAGATAACAAAGGAGTAGCTTTTCTCAGTTGGGATTTGATTTCTTTTGGATAGAGCAGCAATTAAACAACACTTGCTAATTTAGAAAATTAAACACAAAGGACCTGGACAATGGGTCCATGCAGTGCCTAAACTGCATTAAGGTGTTTATTTCAAGACAATGTCTTCCAGGAGGTGAGAGTGCAATACCTGTTTTTGCTGATGAATGTATGCACCAAATGATTAACTGACTTCTTAAAGACACAGGAGGAAGAGTCACAAACTAAACCTAGGTCCCCTAGCTGCTGAATCTTTATCAGTAAGATTAAATTCCTTTCATGTATTCCTGTAATAGCTCATGTATTCTATATTCAAATTTATCAGGTCCTCTAATTTCTGTTTGTGTGTCCATCTGATTCTGCTGGCCACAATTTTGGAGTAACATCTTTTGATATCAGTAAAGAGAAGGAATCTCAACTCCAAAAGGTTCTACCTGTTTAGAAATTTTGTTGTTTGGCATTACAGAAATAGGAATTAGCTACTTTTAGTCAAGTGCTTTTCCCCCAAAATACAAATTATATCTTTTGTCCAAGGCTTTGGGCTTACACATTCTGTTAATTTGCTCAATTGGAATATGTTTAGAGGATGGCAATAGGATGAGAAGACCTTGTTGAGATAGTTGAGGCATAGTTGTTTAGACAGTCAAGGTCTCTGTAAGATATGAATAGATCAAGGAGCTATAAAAAGTTTGGGAAAACAGTTAAAAAAACATTGTGACCTTAATGATACTAAAATTATCTGCTGCTGATGTAGATTAATTTTTAATGGGTTCATGAAGAACCTTCATATACATCTAAAAATACAATGAACTAGTGCTTTATGAGAACTACTTGGTCTAAGTTCAAAATGGGCATGTGTAAGAAGAGGTTCTTTGGGGTTTTCTTTAGTATTAGATTAATAACAGCAGCTTGTCTCCTAACCTAAGAAATCTCCTGATATGAAAAGACTAATAAGCTGCTTGCAAGCTTTTTGTTTTATCAGATAATTATTTAAAAAATATTATTTGTTTTTAAAAAAAGGACCACTAAGATGGCCCTGATAAGTTTGGGACTGGGACTTTCTACAAGGAATTGGCAGAATCAAACCTAACTAAAATAACAAGTGTTAATTAAATTCTAACTAATGTCATGCAGTATGATTGTTGCTACTCTGTTTTACTCTCTCCTCAGTCTTTCCCTCATTCAAGCCCAGTCACTGAACACATGGATGCTTCTTCCTTGCAAGTCCCAGCTAGAGTGAGACAATAAGACAACCCATTTTATGTGAAAAAGGCAAAAAGACATGAAACAATTTTCCAGAGATCTAAAAAACAAAGTGGAGAAGTGAGCAGCTCTGCTTGCAAATCTCAGTCTCCAAGCAGAATACAGAACATGGATGTTTGGATAATGTTTTTATACTGCTTTAAATTTGAAGCTATTCCATTCACTGAAAACTCTAAGCTTTCAGGGGTGCTGATTTCAGGTCCCAAAGACCATGTGCCCTTCATCAAGCTGCAATTCATCACTGTCTTACTAGAAAACAAACAAACCCAAACTCCGTGGTGAACTGATTGTCTGGAGCATTTCCCTTTCCACTTCTTTTCCTTCTCATATTACAAATTACCAGCATTCACAGATGTTGAGATTTCTGATACTGGTTTTCTGGAAAGACATCTTCTTTCCACCACTTTCTTTGTGACAAAGTGACAGTGCATGAAGAACGTGTTCTCGGTCTCGAGGCAAGAAATCAGGTGGAGGTGAAAGCAGTGCCAGACCTACCACAGCTCAACACTGTCACTGCCCAGCTGATCTGCAGCACAGGGCTGTGAGTCCCCAGCTCAGCACAGTTCCAAGCCATGCTGCTGGTTGATTATTAAAACATTTAGCTGTGCCCTAAAGAAGCTTACAAATGGGTCCATGACCATGGATGGTGATGGGAAGGAAGACAGTAATGCATGGAGAGGGTGTAACACAATCTCAGGTAATTCACTCATGGGGCAAGCCTCACTTTGCAAACCAATGTGAGTTTCTACCATTCCAAAATCAAACAGGACAAGCTAGTGCAACCACATGGATATTGTCTTGCCCTGTAATACCATAATATCTTTGTTTTCTTCCTAAAATATTAACTATTGCTTATCAGCAGAAATTTCTAAAAATGTCATAGGTCTGCAGCAATCTGGTGTCATGCTACAATGAGATTTAGGTCTAAATAGACTTTAATCTCATGCTAAAGTGGCACTGTGACTGCCTGCTCTTCTGTCCTGTAAGGACCCTATACTTTTTGGAAGTTGCAGCCCAGGTGCAGTCACTAATTCAGGGAGCAGTTGTGAGTGAGAACTGGTGGACAGCAGAAATGGGCAGTTTCAGTGACAAGAGCACCAGGAAAACAGCAGATGGGTGAGCTGTGGTGGTGCTTGTGTGTGTAGTGCTTTGGTATTCATGACAACCTACTCATTTGCAAAGAGCACAGAAGATCAATCAAAATCTATACCAAACAAAGAAATGATAAATTAATCAATGAAACCATGGGCTAATCAAATGGCACCCTCCTCAATTACTCTAATAGAAAAGGAACAATTGCTGGTTCTGGCTCCTGATTTAGAATGACAGTATTTGGAAACAAGCACTGATTTAGACTTTAATTAACTAAGTCAAGTGAGATGTATGGAACAGGATTCCACTTTGGGGGTTTTTTCCAGTTAATGAGATAAATGGATTCAATTTCCCAATTTCATACACCTTTCCCAAATACTGAATAAGAGTACATGTGTTTATACACAGCTGTACATTGTGAAGGCAGGACTATAGGTCACAGAAGAGCTCTGGTCCATTGCAGAAACTTAAGTTTTTATACTGTGTAATCCCTGTCATACATCAAAATTCAGCTTCAAAACCAGTAATCCCTATTTGTCTTGTTCATCTATCTAGAAATTGTCTCCTTCATTTACTAGAAATAATTTCTGATTTTCAGATTAACTGTGTCTGAACTATCTTGTACTTAATTCATACTGAATTATTCAGTTCTTTCCAAAAGCAGAGTGTCTGTGATTGGGTTATCTTCATTTGTGTCTGATGCAGAGTTGGGGATGCAGTGGTGAGCATTTGTGTCACAGAGAGAATCCACTGTGTCTGTCAAAGAGCAGGCTTTGGTCACTTTCTGGTCCAAATCTTTCTCAATTTACATGTGATACTAAGAAAAACTCTGTTCATCTGCCAGAGTATATTCCCTGGTTCACTGTTCCGCTTTTAGTACAAAAGCAATGAGAAAATTCTGATTCCAGCTGATTGGAGATGGGGAGGAAGGGGCTGGAAGGGGAAACTATGTAGGTTTAGTCTTGGGACATTAGAGTAAATCAGGGAAGAATTTTGGGGTTTAGGTACTGGGTGATCATACAAATTTGTTTGGCCTTCATCTTCCCTGAGTAGGCAAGCAATGGATTTGATTCCTCCAGACAAAGTCCCTGAGAGCTGCAGGGCTGCCTGCATTGTGTGCTCCATGGGGATAGGTTTCTGCAGAGCTGCTGTTTGGGTACTGCAACAAACTCTGTGCTTTTATATCCTTTGAGCTCTGGGGGTCCTTTCAAACAGGCAATGAAGGCTTTTACAAGCAGAGTCATCATCAGTTGTGCTGCACCAGACTAACTGAAAGTGTTTCCTATTGTTTCCTCTTGTTCTGGAGGAATCTAAGATTGGGAACCAGAAGCAATATTTGCCTTTAATCTTGTCCAGAAACTTTGCTTCCACAAAGTTTTCCATGAGTTTTTTAGTTTTAATTTTCTTTCTTTATTATGAGAGTGAACTTTGAGTGAAGATAACGAGATTCATACATTCAAATCAGTGCTTGAGAGTTAATTAGGTCACTCTTACTAGGATGATTTATTGACCTATATTCAGTGTTTGCAGCCCTAGGTTTTCTTACATAGAGATTCAGTGAAAATAACATTCATCATTCTTTGAGACATTGATAATCTTATTTTTTTCCTCTATTTTAGGTTTGCAGAGCAGATTAATAAATAATGTAGTCTGAGGGTCTGATTGAGTAGTTTTTCAAGATATTGAGAGGCCTCAAAAGAGAAAATAGGTCTTGATTTTTTAGGTTTTCAAAGCAGATTAACAAAGATCAGCTTTTGGAGCCTGATTAACCATTTTGAGCTGAACTGGAGGGCTTCCATTGATTGCAGTAGTCACTGGATATTAAATATATTGTACATAGAGAAGATGGCCCATGTACTTATATAGGAAAAGAGCTTACAAAAGTCTCCAAAGCCAAAATCAAATATCTTTGATGTTTCACAGAGTGATGGATAGCTTGTAGAAAGAGAGCTCGGACTGAGAACTTTTATTCCTATACTTTTTATTTTCTGAGTTTCAGGGTTTTTTTCCAGAAAAAACACGAGGGATGGGTAAACCAAATATAGTAGCCTTCAGATTTGTGTGTGTTTGAACATCTAACGTGACTAGTGAGATTCTGATGTTGGTCTCTGGAGCAGCCTGCAGGCCAGATACTTTCTTGTACAGACTGGGGTTATTTGTTTGATTTTTTTTTTTCTAAGCTAATGAAATACAACACCATGCCTTTTTCAATATGGGGGCATGAAACTGTCATGGTGCAGTCTTAGAGAAAACAAAAGGAAGTCATCTTCACAAAATGTATCCTTAGGCTGTGGAGTTCCTTGCTGCAGTTGCTGTAGATGCAAGAAGTTACCATGCATATAAAACATAAGTGGACAAATTCATTGGGAAAAAAAAGAAATCCTTTGATGGGTATCCCCTTTGGTTTGGGAAAACCTTTAACAGGATTTCCTGGAGGCTGGAAAAATACTTGAAATATCATTGAATGCTTGCCATGTTTTGTTTCCTCAAATTGCTGGCATTGATCAGCATTGCAGGAAAATCTTGGATCAACTAATCCTCTATTGTGCTGTCCTTGACTTTCGTGTGACGATGTTTCCTGTGTCTACTTAGGCATGTGTGTTCATCTTTTACCTGCATGAATATTTTACAGGGTTGAATTGTCACCAAATTTGGCAGGGGGTTGAAATCTCAAACATAACCAGTTTCTATGTATTTTGTAAAAAGAGGATACAGAAAAGAGGCAAAGGAGAATTGTTCTGTGTTAGTGCATGATCACAGCTTCTGCAAGACAGTAGAGTCCACGTAAGTGTACACTGCTATTATTGTCCAGACTTGGGAAAAGACTTCAGAACTCACAATCTTATTAGACATCAGAAAATTCAGCCAAAGAGAAAGCCAACCAAACAACTCATGTAACTACCTTTTATCTCAGTATTTTTCTGAAGAATCAAACCTGCAAGAATTTCCCTGAAAGAAAATTGCCATCTTTTTCTTTGGACCTGATCCAAATGGATCAAAAATGGACTTTTGGGAGAAGTGAGGTCCTCTTCCTCATGAATCCAAGGACCATTAAGCACTCTTAGCAATGATCCAGGATTAGTCTCTGCAGAGTTTCCACACCATAACTGCTGTATAGTTCAATTCTTTATTTAGGGCTATAGGAAAGGATTGCAGAGAACAGCCAAACCTGGAGTCCTTGCATTGGAATACCTGAATCAATAGGAAAATTTAAAGGCTTGTCCAGCCTATGGGTAGGAATAACAAATACAGGCTCTACATCCTTTGCAGGTTCTTATTTAGCAGGTTCTCAGTCTGGAGTCCAGCTGAGTGCAGTGGAATCAGTCACTGCTTAGGCAGGAGGGACAGAGCAGTTCTGTAATGGACTGGCTATGGGGAAGCAAACTGACTGAAGTCCTGGGACCCAAACCCAGGCTTGGAGGTACTCCAGGTCCTCAACAAACCAAGCTGGGAGCACCCTCCTGTGCTAAGAGCCCCTCCTGGAACTGCCCCTGCATGCTGTGAGCAGGGCTTAAAGGGCACACAGGATTTCCCAGTGGGAACAGGCACTTGACAATGTATTTATATCTGTGTCTATATCTGTGTCTATATCTGTATCTATATCTATATCTAATCTATATCTACATCTATATCTATATCTATCTATATATCTATTTATTTGTTTTTTAAAATAAAATCCACCATTGCCAGCCCTTCTTTATCTCCCTTCACATTCTAGTTCCACTGTTTCCATTCTAATAAGACTGAAAGGGCATCTGAAAGTAATAAAAGCTTTTTTTCCCTCCCCTAGTGTGCTTTCTTCTCCAGCATGTTGATGCTCCTGATAACTGATCATGCCTTCTTATTTATTCATGAGAGTGATTCTGGCCTACAGATGCACACAGCTGATAGTGAGCAGCTCACTCTGGAGACATGACTGGACAAGAACAACTCAGTGTTACACAAGACTGGGAACATTTGCAGTGAAAACACTTCTCTGGGGAGGTTGGAAATGGTGAGAAATGTTATCTGCTCAGGATCTCTGTTTAAGTGCATATGGATTGGCATTTAGTTAAATGGAAACAGGGAAGAGGACACTTGGCTCTTTCAACACCAGTATAGATTAGCACCAACTGGTGCTAATAATAAAGTAACACTGAATTGGAGCCTCATGAACTACATGTAATTGGTTATTGCATGCAAGTGTTAATGAACACAAAGAAAATGCTAATGACTGCTAATGACTCATGGAGGAAAGGAGTGCCTGGGGGAAAGTTTGTGTAAGCTCACTTGACCTCCTGTGCTGTGGAAGGATATTGGGCTGGACAGTTTTTAACACCTAGACTGACTGTTCTTAGGTTCTCATATAGCATAGCTGATAATAACTTTGACTAGGAAAAAAATTCTAATTTCCTTTCACACATTTGTGTAATAAAGAGGGGAGAGAGTGAGATGGATTGTAAAATGTGCATCCAAAAAATGTCCGAAACGTGGAAGGGTTTTGGCTCTCTTCTTGAGTTGGAGATGGAGTCATTTGATTTTGTTGATGTATTTCTTGCTTTTTTGGCCTTTAAAAAAGTTTCTAATAAAAATCAAATCCCCAAAAGAGAGCAGCAATTTCTCAGAGGTGGAAAATAACATCAAAGTAGAAATGATTTTTAGAGCTGGCATTTCTGGGATGTTTAATGATAAGTCAAACTTGCCAGAACAGAGAAAAGCTGAGCTAATGCACAACAGTCAGAGATTTTTCCCTTGACTACCACAGCTAATATTATCAACAAACCTGCATATGCCCTGCAAAGTGCATATGGGAAAGCATCAGTTAATGACCACATATACAGCTTGGGATTCTCTCTTTTGCAAAAATGCAAATAATTCAGGTGAGAATTTTGTCTATATACTTATGAGTAACTATTAAGTGAAGGTTAAATTCATTGGACAGAATCCTTCCCTTCCCAATTTGGAACTGCTCAAACAGCTGAGTCATGATGGATGCAAAAATCTGGTGGAGCAATGAGTCATCAGAAGGAAGAAATGTGAATCAAGAGACGTAGGGTTATCTGAGGCAGGTCTGGCTTCCTGGTGATGATTTGCAGGGGATGACTTGCAGTTGGACCTGGTACTGATTGTATTCTGTGGGCCAACTGGGAATCCTATTGGGATTAGGTTAATTCAGTTAGGTTCATTGCCAGATTTTGGAAAAAGATGGCTAAAATATTGCTGATCCCTCTAGTGCTGCATCAGCAAAAGTAGAGTTCAGCCCCCCAAAGACTTTAAATGAGAAGCAGAATGCACAGAAAGAAAGGAAATTATAAGCATGAAATGGAGGAGCTGCAGAAGGACTTCTCTGAACACATTATTTTAATGTAGGGTCTGAACTGGTCCTCATATCTAGCAGAGGAGTCTGTGCAAGTTCACAGCATCTCTATGCAGGAAAAGACCAGACCAAAACCAATGTTATGTAGGTATTTGTTTTAGTCCAATGATTAGCAGAGACACACCTCTTGGACCCCTCTCTGGAAGCCTGTTGCCAGTCTTCATATGGATATTCTGCTTGCTAAAAAAAGTAACATCTTTTAAAAGAGAGACCTACACAGTAAAGTGAGAATATGGAAAGGCCAGTTGTAAATGCTGACTTGAAATAGAGATTTGAGGGAAGCAGAGATTATTTTTGGTCTTGCCATTAAAAGTGGTTTTAAGATTTCCTGTCAGGATTGGGATATGACATTTATTAAATTAGCAACTGCTTCTGGTTTGTGTGGAGGACATACTGCTGGGTTGAGAAGCTCATTAGCAATATTTGTTGAATTCATGTTTATTCCCAGAATCAATACTTGTAACATACTAATTAAATCATCTGTTTAGGACAGCCCCATGCTGTACCAGAAGGAGTCTGTTCCCATCACGACGCATGCAATACAGCATTTAGTTCCCATTATTATTAATGAGCACTGCAGGCTTAATTCCTGATGTGAGTCTCTGAGCAGGCTTGCACAGCCTCATCCATCTGCTGAATGCTTTAAACAGTGCTTTTTCCAGCACTCAGGATGCATTAACCCTCCTGGTGCCTTTGCTGTGGGGTTCAGAATGGACTTAATAGCAGCTCCAAAACCATGAAGGCCAAACAGCCTTCATTATCTTGGTGAACTTTGAAGGAGGACACAGGGACCTTTCCAATGGACCCAAAGGGACAAGCTGGAGGTGGTGGACCTGTGGAACTTCATGGAAGAGCAAGAGCATCCAGATTTCCTCACACTCCTGGAGGCCAAGTTATTTTAAGGGGAAGATAGGGCTTCTGACTATTGATTGTCTTGGCCTTGTGTTAAAATAATAATGGTTTTAATGATTCCCAGTTGTCAGTATTTTTGTTGTATAATGAAACTTTTTATGACTTTAATTTCTTTAATTGTACTAGGATACAAATTTCTGCCCTGGAAAGTTTTTTGGCTGCTGAGCTCAGTCTTTCCTCAAGGGAAGATGTCTCTAAGTCCCAGCTTGCATTTACAGTTTCCTTTCAAGACAGAGATTTCTGCAGCACTTCTGCCAAACCCTGACCAGCAATCCCAATAAATGAGTTTGACTTTCAGAGGTTCTTAGTTTATCTGTTCCAAGGCCCCCTTACTGAAAACCAGGGAGCAGAACCAAGTCTCTGCTGTACTGGCAGAGGTTGGGTGTGTGTGGGAAACGCTCTTGACCTGGTGCTTTCTTCTCCCACTGCAATTCCTCGCTCCTTTTTGCCTTTGTCAGAGTGGGAATATCTCTTCTTTATGCACTTTTGGATTTCATAACTGAAAATTACTGCAGCAGGGATGAGTGGCCTCTTGCTCCAGGATTTGTAGTAGCTTTGAGCTTTTACTCATTATTGTAGAAATATAAATTCTTCTGCCATGGCTAGACCTTAATTGGCAGTGGGACAATTTATTTTATAAAAGAAAATGCATGTGGTTGTCATTGTGCTCATTAATCCCCCTTCTCCATCACTCTTTGTTTCTCTCAAATGTTCAAATAAGCTTTTAGGGGCTTTCCTCACTCTGGAACTTTCTGAAAATGGCTGAAGCTCTGTGTGTCTGGCAGATACATTCCTCTGAGCTCAGGAGAAATCATTAAGTGCTGGAGGTGCTTGGCCCAGGCAGCAAGTCTGAGCTGCACAGATGTGGAAGTGGGTGCCCAGAGAGCCAAGGGATGGCACTGTGATGGTCACAACAGGTCTGAGGATACTGGCTGGGATGATGGTGGTGCTGCACTGCACACGTGGGAGATGGGGACATGGTGGGACTGGCTGGAGGAGGGGATGTGTGACTCACAGGGCCTGTGAAAAGGTGAATTTCTGCTTAGACTAAGCATAGTGCAGGCAAGATTTCTTGTGTTATCACAGGCATGCAGTTTCTGTTCTCCAGTTGGCCCACTTTAAATCAAGACTTTAGGGACATGGTATGGGCTCTGCTGGTGTACCAGTTGCAAAATCCATGACTTTCAAGTGAGGGGTTAATAAGGAAAATTCAGAGTTAAGATTTTTCATCCTGTCTTTGTGAGAACTGCTAGAAAATTAGGAAAACCAGAAACTCAGCCAGAAGCAGTACAAACAATGTGGGTTTTGTTTATTTTGGCTTTGTGCAGTGCCTTTGGGGATTTTTATGTGTGTCCCCAAACACACTGTGTGTTAAACCCAAAATCTACTGTTCTCTGGGGAATTAGACCACTGCCTTTGATTAACTAGTGTGACTATCTGCAAAGGAGCTATGGGCACCTGGCCAAATTCTCTCCTGGCATTGCTGGGATTTCAGGTGGGACCCTGAAGATCTCATTTCACTATGATGAAGGTGTATAAGGGAATGAATGTATTTTCAGGCTCTTTTACCTTGTTTTCGCTAGTTGCTTTTTCAAATTCCATCCTATTCTTCCTCTTTCTTTCCTTTCACATAACTTTTAATATTAAAAAAAAACCCAAGCCAGCCCTGCCTGATGCAATTTGAGGCAAGACCGGCACATTTTATTAAGCACTGCAAAACACTTAGCAGCACAAGGGTTTTCATGTGTAATCAGATGCAGCAATTGGCTTGATTGCAATTGCTTCTGGGTCTGTTGCACAGAAGCACCTGATTAGATTTTAGCAGTGCTGCCAATTCCAGAGGAGCTTTAAACCTCCTGAATGGGCTTGGGGGAAATCATGAACCTGGTCCTCAGTGCCTTCACCTAGAGAAGGGAAAGAAACTGCTGGGTGGGAAAACCAGATGAGTTTCCAGCTCCTCTGCCTGCCCAGTTCAACACTGGGAATTGGTTCCTTGTTCTTCCTGCAGTTTCCCTGTGGTTTTGGGGAGCTTTGTGCCAGGCAGAGTGCTATGGGCTGTTGCACAGTGTCCCTGCTCTGCTGTCACACCCACAGCTTGGAAAGGTGGATGGGCACTGCCAGGCAAGGAGGGAGCCTTTTCCTGGCTCTCTCCCTTAGTGTGGGTGGGCAGCAGGCAGCAGTGCTCACCTGAATGGTGAGCTAGCAGAGGTGGCAGCCTGGTGGTGCCAGGGAGAAGGAGACAGCTGGGGAACCTCATGGCTTGGGCTGTGCTATCCTTTCCATCTACAGTAAGGAGATGCAGGGGATGTTGCACATCTCTGGATCCTCAAAGTGAGTCTCTTGATCTCAGTAGATCTAGAGCTCCTAGATGGGAGGTGAGCCCTTGAGAAGGTGCTGTGCTGCTCCAGACAGGGTGACTGGGGGGTGCTGCCCTGGGCAGGTGCCTGGCAGTGGGGCTGTGGCACAGTGTGCCCCCCTCCCGGGCACTCTGGCACCTCTGAGACACAGGGACAGTGGTGGATGCAGTCATTTCATCTGGAGAGTGGGAGAAGTCTCTAAAAAGGTGTTTTTGGGCTGTGATAAAAAAATCAGTTTAGTTGAATGCTTTTGCTCTGGAAAATCCCAGTTCTGAACTATCAGATTGATGAATGGTGACACCTGTGATCTAAACAAATGTTGATGTTCTTGGCATTTTTGAAATGTCAGTGCAAAGCTAAAATCTTCTTATTTGACTCTTCTTGACTAAAAAAATAGATCATCAAGTTGAAACAAAGTTTTCCTGTGAAAAATATCACCTGTAATTAAAAGAAAAAAGCAGGCTCTTTTCTTTCATAAAGGAAGTACTTTATGAAAATAATTTAACCTACTGTAGGGTGGTAAATTCAGTATTCTTCACATCTCACATCACCCTACATGTTATTTGAAAGAGCACAACTTCAACATCAGTCTTTTTATTGTCCTGGTGGACATATTTTTAAAAAACTAGATTTATACAGGCGAAATACTTTGAAAACCACCCACCTTCTGGCTGTTTCCAGTTTGATGTTCAGAAATGCCCTGTGGCTCTGGAAACTCTTGATGATTTCCAGCCACTGAGTCCCACTCTGGGAACTCATACCTGCCTCTGCCAGTGAAACTGATGAAAATTTTGCCTGAAGAAAGTTTGCAGCATTGAACTTGCTCCAATTTGTTTTCCATCATGTATAACAAAGTACTTATTTACTTTTTTTTCACTTTGCCCAGCCTGGACAATTAAACCCCTGAGTCATTTTGCTTTTATTTCAAATCAGTTTCATTCCCTGGGTCACTGACTTGCCCAGAGTTTTATAACAGTTAGATACCAGAAGGGGAAAATGTCATTAAAACCCCTGAAGATGTTGAAATTCATATGCTTGAATTTACAGTGCTTCAGGGGCTGTCCATTAATTTGACGAATTCCTTGAGTTGTTTGCATGTGTGTGTTGTTATTAGTATCTTTAGCAGCAATGGGATATATCAACAGTTGTTCACCTCTGGAGAACAGAGCTGTGTGAAGCAGCAGATGCAGCTGAGCCACATGGGCAGCAGATGAGCCCTGGCTGAGATATCAACAGAAATATTCTGGGGAAATATCTGCCCACATTTAGCACTGAGGGCCAGCCTAAGGCAGGTGAGGTGCACATCTCATTCACACCAACAGAAGTAAGTGAGAATTAAAAGCTTTTTTGGGTCTGGGAGCACTTTTCTTATACTGCATTTAGCACCTGGTGATCAAGCATGGCAAACATTGATACTTTCCCCACCAACCTGGCTGCATCTAAGAATTCTGCCTCTTTCTTTCCATGGCAGGGACCACTTTTGGCAAAAAGTTCTGTTACCTTCAGTTAGATTTTAAAACTTTCAGCCTGAGAAGGGTTTGTCAGAAACATGCACATAGATGGATATAAGAACACAAGGATGGATTAGGTGCTCACAGCTTTATAAAGCAAAAGCATTTCCAAGCAGTTGCAATTTGTTGACTTCTAAGCATTTCCCATGGAGACTGAAGAGGTGCTTAGAAATTCTGCATGTGTGGTTACTGTACAGCACACATGACCTTTTACTTTGCCTCTTTACACAGGTGCTTAGGAAGTAGCTAAACTGTGAACTTTGAGGTGACTGTGAATAACTTTCAGCTTTCATAGCTGGAGATGAGACTTAGAAATGAACCCTTCACAATAGCATGCAAATGGCTATTTTATTTTATTTTATTTTATTTTATTTTATTTTATTTTATTTTATTTTATTTTATTTTATTTTATTTTATTTTATTTTATTTTATTTTATTTTAATTTTATTTTTCACCCCTTAAATGTTTGTTGGTTTTTCTTTGTTTGTAAGCCTGGATCTAGAAATCCTGTTTGAGGTTTGGCCCTCTCAATCCTCCATACAGAAATCAGAGGCAGCTGTGATAGGAATGAGAGCCAGTTTTCTATCTCTGGAGAAATCAGGTGCTAACATAAATATAGCTATGTATTAATCTCCAGAGCACCTGGGGCCTCAGTATTTGGTTTCTTTTAGTTTAATCAGTTATGTATTTAAATAAATACTCTGATTGGAGGGAAGCCCAAATATTGTACCAAGTCTGAACTTGTGTAGAAGGTGCAGAGGCAGACAGGATCAACAGAGACAGTCAAGGATCCTGGGAGCCAGTACTGAGTGTAAAAATAGGGAGCTGTCATGGCATATCCAAAATTTATTAATTCCTAGGGATTATCCCTCCTCCTCCTCTCCTAGGTGACTCTCTGTTGGACACTGAGTGGGCAAAAGAGTCTGGAAGCAATTCTGGTTCCTTGTAGATAAAACTAATGCTGCTGTGAGATGTCCATCCTCCATCACCACTGGATTTTCAAGACAGGCTATGAGCAGCTGTTCCCCTTAAATATTGATGACCACTTTTGAGGGGAATTTTAAAGACTGCCCCAAGTCAGTTTAATTCAGGTCACTGTTCTAAGATTAATTCACTTCAATTTTAATAGGAAAGGATAGACTTCTAAACCAACTTAACACCCTGGAGAAAAAAAATAACATTTGTACCCCCAAACTATAGGACCTTGAACTCTGGGGAAGCAAAGAGTGGCATCAGACTGTTGTGCCATGTCAGGGAGCTCACTCACTTTGCTGGATGCCACAAGAGCAGCTTCTGTCCCCAGCCTCCAGCAACAGAGCAGAAAGGCAGGTCAGCTCCCCGTTCAACAACACTCCCATGCTGAAGCATTTTGCTCTTCCCAGGAAGCACATTTCTTCTGCCTCTCAAGTGAAAGCCATGCTGTATCCACAGAGTGTTCTTGACCTTTTGACAAAAAGCAAAGAGATGAATCTTGGAGCATGGACTTGCTGTGCTGCATCAGGGACTAGGCAAACAAACAGTCTGTCTCAGGGGACACATTGCTGTATGTCCAAAGCAATCCATGCAACAGAGCCAGCCCCAGTCACTTTGTATTTGCAGCCCACTGCCTGCCCAGGGTACAAAGCAGTGGGTAGCTCTTTCTTCCTTTGATTTTTAGAGAGCTTTGGCTCTAATTCCTTGCTCCCTCCACAGTGTGAGACACTTCATTAACTGCAAGGGAAAGACAGGAATGGTACAGGAGAGATGAGGGGCAGGTCTGCATTTTACTGATGGGATTGTAATTAGCAGCTTCAGCTGTCTGTAGGAAGAGAACTTGGCAAGTTGGGATGTTTTCAGGGCTTGGCATTAGAAGGAAAAAAGCAAGAGAGGGAGAGAGAAAAAAAAACACATGAAGAATAGAGAGAAGTCCAGGTCACCAGTACAGTAGAAGAGAACACAAAGCCAGCATTTTCCATCTCATTGTTATACAAGTCTTGTCTGTGCCTGACAGTCAGTCTGTGCTGCTCCACAACAGAAGTGACCCATATTACTTCTTTATTGTTTAAACAAAGGAAGTTGCCAATTAAAATATCTCGAGTTTATTTCAGCACTTTGCACTCTGGGAGCCTCATTGATTGGAAGGGAAGTCTGCTCTGCTGTGAAGCAACATACTCTTTTCATGCAGATCTTACTTGTCCAGCTTTTGTTAGGAAATGTGCCAAATCACACATATCAGATGTATAGCAGAGACTCAATAGATCATCTCATCCTCTCCCTCCACCCCAGAGGCTGTTCCAGGATGATGTTTTTTTCACATGGTTCATAAAACCCTTCTGCAAGAGTCATCACACTTGCCTGAGCTACCTAGTTCCTAATTCTCCTGATACTTAATTTAAATCTCAGTTGCTGCAGTTTACACTCACTGTTTTTGCTCTAATGGGTTCAAGGGGATGTTTTAACACAGTGTTGGGCAGCTGCTGGGTGAACAGTCTCCTTTTCAAAGCAAAGCTAGTTCTAAAGTCAAAGCAAGAGGCTTGCTCTCCCTGGGTGACAACTGCTAACTTATTTGAATACCATTACTAAATCTTCTCCCCTGTCCTCTAAGCAGTTTGAATATTCTTCATAGGTCACATTTCTTAGTTTGTGTTTACTGGTCTTTTCTGTGTTATTAGTCACAACTGTGAGTCTGAGGGGTGTTGTCATAGATATGTGCATGCACCCATAGACAGATAATTTTGATGAGTAGATGAAGACAATCACAAGTCTTTCCTTGGCAAAATGATTCAGTAAAGTGAACTTAATTCTGTGAGCTGGGAGTAGCAGGCTGAGTTGTGCAATGTGAAATGCAATGAAACATTAAGGGCAAAATCCAGACATTACAAACAATTGTATCTTGTGGTATGACAGATGCAGCACAGTTATTGATATGGCAACAGAGCTGTGCTTGGTTTTAACCATTTCAGCAGGCCCTGGTGAAGGGAAGAATCTCACAAGTCTCTTTTCAGAGAGGCTTGTCTGGTTGGCATTGCTGTGACTTTGACCACCAGTGTGGTTTTAACCTGCTATCTCACCCAGCTCTTCAGCATCCTTGGTTGTTCAGATATCTTGATGGACAGGAGAATTGGCCCACAGTCTGAATATAGCTCTGAAAACTCAGGACAAAGAAGCAAGTGCAAAGAACTGCAGTGCTGGTTTATTTATCCAGGAGTCACCTTATCTGTTTGAGCTCGTGGCCCACAATGCAACTACTTCTAAAGGAGATAACATCATTTTAACATTTGCATGTTGGTAGTGTGGAAGAAATCCAGATACAGATCAGGCTTCATTGTGTCAAGGGCTGGAGAAACACAGAGAAGGGAGTTCAGTGATTACAGACTAAGCATACAAAAATTATAATAGAATGATACATGTGAACTTAATACAATGAAGATATAAATCTTGCAAAGCAGTGAAAGCTACTTATGTTTACATAGTTTTGAGGAGCTCCAATGCACAGGACTGTTGTAAGAAGGACTCAAGGAAGGAAGGTATAGTAGCTGCCCTAAATTTAGCAGATTCTAGTAGCTGCTTTGTAAAGATTATATTTGTCACAGTTAAAGCTCAGACATATGTACATGTACACATGCACAGTTACAATGCCAATAGTATGTGGGCTAGTATTGTTATGTCTTGTTGGACAGGTATTTTTACTTTTATTTTACTTGTCATCTTATTAGAAAGTGATCAGGACAATGATATTCTACCTGTAGCTAGTTCTGGGTGTCCTAGAGCATGTAGAACATTCCTGAATGGGAACTAAGAAAATAAAGTTGGCTTGAATCACTGCATGGGGGTTCACATGCTGCCATTAGAACATGCTTAGACCCCTGCGGACCGAGAGAAGTTGAAAAATCACTAGTGCAGAATGAATAAGCAGGGAAGGGTTGAACTCCTTGTTTTCGTTTTCCCCAGCAGATGTTTGGTTGTTGAGGCACCAGGGCACGGGGTGCTGGGAGAGGCGTTTATGGATGACCTGCTGTCCTGTGTGGGTGCCTCTGGGGTGCCACCAAGCTGTGCTGGAGGCGCGGCAGCTGCGGGGCCCCGCGGGGTGATGGCTCTCACTCTGGACTGGGGCAGCCACCACGCTCTGCTGCCACCTGGTCCCTGCCACACGCCCTGGAGATTGATATCAATCAGACCCTTGCTGCGGTGGGGGCCTTGAGAAAACAAATGGATGTGTTCAGCTCCAAGAAAGGAAGTGGCAGAGATGCTGGGAGGTGTTGTGCTGCTTGAGCTGAATGCTGGAGGAAGTCATGAACACATGAGAACCTCTTGGGAGCTTTGGAAGAGTAATCAAAGGCAAAGGACACACCTTCCTTTATTGTTTATGTGAGCTTCAGGCTGAAATAACAGTTAGTGATGAGATATACTCTGCCTCTGAAGAGATGCAGGCCACATGTCACCCAAGAAAACAGCTTGTAGTGAGGAACCATTTACAGGCTTACAGGAGACCTATAAACTCAGAGAGGTCCTATCATTTTTAATTAGTGAACCTTGACAAGCAGGTGGATCAAATGGTATCCTTCATCTTTTTTGCTGATGGTCTGGATTTGCCTTGTTTTTTAAGCATAGCCTCAAAGTGTGTCTGCATGGTTAAGGTTAGGCTTTTCCAGTTGGTCTCAGGGGTGAGAGAACAGAAAACCAACAGAGCAGTGGGTGTTCATACTCCTTGGCAAATTCAGGGCATATATGGGCTTTTGTGCCCAGTACTAAGCAGGACATCCAGCACCTTTGTCTTTGAATGAAAAATAAAAGTGATAAAGAAGAATTCTCTATGAGTGCATTTCCCAGGACTCTCACTTTTTTGGTGTGATGTCAGCTACCTGAGAAAAAAAGGCAAAGATTGTCTTATCCATCCCTGGCAGGAGCTTAGTCAAAATAGTCAGTGACTCTGTTATGGATATTTCTACAAACACTAACAAAAGGGACAGGTACAGATGGTTCAACACCATTCAGATCTACATTCATTCTTGTACACTCTGTGAAAAAAAAAAAAGCAAGACAACAAATGAAGAAGAAAAATATAATATCTAACTGTAATTTCTATTTTGATAAATCTGGATTATTAAACTTCCCCAGTGTAAATCACTCATGAAGCATTAATTTTTATGCCAGTCAAGGAGAATTAAGTGGCCTAATCACAGTGCACGTTCACCACTTCAGGAACTGCAGAGCTTTCCCCATGTTTGGTTGGAGGCTATTCCATTTGGCTGGATTCTTCTGACACTGCTTTGCTTGTGTGTGCAATTAAAAGACTCTTTTTTTTTATTAACCAGTTTTTGCATTACACTCAGCGGCCCCGTCACACAACTAAATGACCCGTTTAACAAGCATGATAAAATCCTCATTAGGGCCTATTATAGGATTTAGTGGAATCTTCCTGCTTCACTACAGCACAAGCCTAATCTAATTAACTCTGCCACTTAATTCTCTCCCTCCCTCTTCTTGCTGTTTATTGGGCTTTTTGTGGAAAACAGATCCAAAGAACACAATTAACGTAATTTATCCTGGAAAATCCCCAAACATTAGCAAGCTACAAATGTAATTGGAAAAGGCCTCACAGAGTTCATGCATACTAGGCAATTACTCCAAAACTACAGCACTGCATATTATCATGTTACTTCTTATTATACTTTCCTAAGATGAGCAAGGAGGTAATTCTAACAAGTGCATTCAAAGCCATAATTAAGGGTCATCTTTGGGCTTGAGCAGCTTTCATGTTTAATTGAGGAAAAATGTGTGCCTTCAGGAATGAAGCATTTTGCTAGGATGTGCAAAATATAAAGGAACTGAATGTTGTGTTATTGAGCTCATTGGTATTAATGACTCTCTTCAGAACTGAAGATGTGGACAGTTGTTGGGACTCCTAGTTAGATGCCTGTAATGTGAGGCTGCTGTCTGGATGAAAAACTTCTGACACTTCTGTGTTAAAATAGGTGTAAAGGTGACTGGCATGGGAATATGGTCAAAGATGCAAGTGGGAAAAGAGTCAAGAGGTGGGTGATGGTGTAGAAGCATACAGGTCTTATCTAACTTTTCATTTTAATCTAATTTCTAGTGCTTGTATGTTAGTAAAAATGAGAAAGAAGCCAAATTATCTCCTCTTACAGGGACAAAATGCAATAGGCACAAAATGTTGTCTGAGTCATCCCTTAGTTAGAGGGAGTTGATTTTATGGGTATTTGCAAATAAATCATCTGTGGACCTTGACTTCCTCCTCCTGGAAGAAATTAGCTAAATCCCTTTGCTAAACTGAGCAGCAGACAAGTGTGACAAGAAAATAATTGAAGCATAGGATGAAGCAGAATTCAGTCCATATCTCCAATCTTTCTCTGAAATGACAGAGGGGAATTTTTAGTCTTGTATGGATTTGGTCTCTTCTGAAGTTGTCAAATCAGGGCAAACTGCCTTTTGGGCAATGTGCTTTCATGCCACTCTGAATACTAGATGGAATTATCTAATTTGCATTATGCGGGGAGTTGGACAAGATGACATGACATTCCCTTGGAATTTTCATGGTATTAATCTTTCTTATTAGCTTGGGCCTTGGTTTTTGGAAGCTTGATTCTCAGGGAAGTTCAAAACTGATTTCCTTGAATATAGAAAGCTTTTGAAAAATTACACATAGTTGGCGCTGTTCCTTCTAGAAACCCCACTTTTCATCTGACTTCTCTAGCACAGCTTCCTCTAAGAGCAAGAATGTGTAAGGATGCAACATGAGGATAATCAGACACTGAAACTCTAGTGGAAAGGATCAGAAGTCAAGGCTGAGCGACAACAGCCTCCTTACCAAAGAGTAAGGGAGTTATTGTGTCTGAGCCAAATTCTTTAATAAATCAATGCATTTTGAATAATAATAATTATTATCCATGTGGTGAAGAAAACCTTTAATTAGTTTGCAATGATCTGAGAGGCATGGTGTGCCCACACACAGCTGCTCTGGCATGTGTGGATCAAATCAACAAGAATGTCTCAAGTGAATTTTTCTTATATTTTTGGGGACCTGGTGTCTAAAAAATGGAATTAGCAGCAGGCAAGATGTACTGCATATTGCCTGGCTTTGTGAAATCTCTGCTGATGTGGAAAAGGATTGCTCCTATCAGTTCTCACAAACCATCTCAGGACAGTGAGAGAGATTTGACAGTGTGGTGTAGAAGAGGTTGATACACTGGGGGCAGGACACAGGCATGTCCAACTGCCTGGAGTATTGAGCTCTGTCCTCCCCACTGATCCTCCTCCTGAGCATGGACACCAAGCTTGCCCTGGTTTGCTGTTTTGGAGGCATGCGCCAGAGTCAGAGCAGACATTTTGGGGCCAAAGAAAGACACAGATTATGTGCTCAGCAGTAGGTAGGACTAGGCGACCTTCAGAGGTTCCATCCCACCAACATCTCTGTGATCCTCTGCACTTTTTTTGCTAAATAGGCTCTGTAACAATAAAATTGATGTGTCAGTTTATTATCCTTGGAATAGGTTTAAGTAAGTTGAAAGAAAAAAATGCTTTGATATTTAAAGCAGTAAATGCACTCCATAAAAGCTGGGGTTTTTTTGTTTTTTGTTTTTTTTTTTTAACTTCCAGCTTTGTTTTGTTTTTCAGTTTAAGTAAAATGCTGGTATGAGTTACAATGAGGTCACTGAAAATACAATTGTAGTAAGCCAATAGAAAATGATAACCTGAGTGCTTTCGTGAATTCATAATTGCTGTATTTACCTAATTAATAATTATTAATTAGGCTTTTAAAAGATAAAAATAATAGCCACCTTGAGTTGTTTCCTAGAGTGATGTTGTAGGAGCTGCTGTACTGCTTCTACTGTACTGGAGCTGGAAATTAGAGAAAATGTCCTGTCATTAGTGCCAAGGTTGATTTCAGCAATAAAGGAAACTGGCTCATATTTTGTTTGTTTTTTCCCTGTGCAAACACAATTCCGTGTGATAACTTAGTGTGAGACTACTAAATAAACAGCTTCATAAACAAAAGGAATTGGAAACTTTCTTCAATGATTAAATGGATCTGCATTCACAGTCACCCTGGGACAGAGCATTGTGGAGGAAAAACATGCCAAAGGCTGTGTAAGTACTAACCTATGGCAGCTTTGTGCACTGCAATGTGGTGCTGTTTGTAAGCAGGTGTGCTCACAATGTGATCATGTCCTGGCTCATGCCAGGCCAAAAAAAGTCCCAGTAATTCTTGCTGGAGTCATCTCTAAAGTGAGAAAGGAATATGTCCTGGTTTATTATGGGTATGACTGTAGCAAAGAGTCCCAAACAACACCATATCCACAGCTGGGCCCAGCAGGAGTGGGCTTTGCTGTCTCTCTGAAGTACATTGCCTGCTTGGTAATTACAACTCGGATTTTGTGTTGGAGGGATGTATGTCCAAGGCAGTGGGATTTGAGTGCTCGGGCAGGAATCTCCTTGGCAATGAAGGAAAGAAACTGCCCTACCAAAACAGCAAGGAAAATATGGAAGCAACCAGTAAAATAACTTTCATTTTTGTCCCCCATTCACTGAGAAAAATTTTCTGGCCAGCCCAAGCACACCCCCACAGTGCAGATGTTGTGGTGGGCACTGGGTGTGTGTGTGAGCAGCCTGAGCAAGATGCTCTGGTGGAAGGTGTGCCTGCCTGTGGCAGGGGGCTAGGAGCAAGATCATCTTCAAGTTCCCTTCTGACCCAAACCATTCTATGAGTCTATCACTACCTGCAATTGGTGGATGGCTCTTTGAAAGGGGATGGTCTCATCTGAACTCAGCTTTAGACTGTTCCAGAGCAATTGGTTCAGGAAGCCACTGGAACAACTACAGAAATATGAACGAGGCAGCAAGCTCAATGACAGCTGGTATCAACAACCATCTCCCTTTAGGTAAGCACAGCCACAAAGCATTGGAGAGAGCTGATGCTTCCTTCTCAGGCAGAATTTCATGTCTCTCCAAACTTTCCTCTTTGTGCTGAGAACATGGAAACATTCGTGTTTCGAATACAAGCAGAGTTTAAGGAATTACTGGAAACCAGTTTGGCATTTGCTGGTAGACAAAGCAGTGTGATGCAATCAGCCTCTTCTGGGAGCATCACATCAGCCAGCCCTGCTGGAGTGGAAGTCTTGGCTCCAGCTGGGCTGGCCAGTGGTTTGTGGATTTAGATGAGTCAGCTTGGAGAGATTTGCCATTAACACGGACACAGGGAAAGGATGTCCACACTGGGAGTAACATTGCCTTCAGCTTGGAACACTGAACAGATGGAAACACTTGGAGCTAATGTTGTCAGAGCATGTGTGCTCTAAGGGGGTCATTTCCAGATTGTTTTATGCCTTTTAGTCTTCTGGTCTGACTGTTTCTTAATTCAGAAGGTCAAAACCCCCCTGCTGTAACTATCTGTTCTGATATTTTTTGTTTGGTGGATCAGACTGCTTCACTGTAGTCACTCTTGTTTCATCAACAGCTTGACTGGAAAAGCTGTCCAGTCTTGATTCCAGGTCTCCCAGCGATAGAAAATCACAAGTGCAGGAAGTCATAGCTCCTAATTACCAGAGCTGTTATGTGTTTCATTCTTGTTATCTCACTGCAGTCTCTATTGGTGAGATTGTTTTTGTACCAACCTACTGACTTGACGAGGAAGTGTGTAAGCCAACATTGTTTCCTGGATAATTACTGAAAGGAAGACAGTAACCTTGCCTTGGCCATCTCAGCTCTGAAGGCTGACAGCTTGTCTCTTAGGTGAGAGAACTAAAGGAGGGCAGTTTAACTGTATGAATGAAATTAAGGGAGAAATGAGAAATAAATCTATTGAGAGTCAGGTCTGCCCCTAAAAGGGGCTGATGCTCAAGTCTTAATTTTTGCAAAAGTACAGACAGCTGTCTGATGAAAATGGGTTGTGATTTGTTGTTGTAACTGGAGGGTAAATAAGTGAGCTGTTGTTCATACATCCCAATTTCTGCCATGCTGACTCAGCCCAGTCTGTAGTTTCCTGTGGGGGTTCCTGACACTCAGCAGGCTTTAAAGACCACCCTCTTTTGGAGGACTCTGTGGGTATTTTTGAGGGAAGGCAGCTGTCTGTGGAGGCACTCCAGGTAAACCATTTCCCTGTAAGGAAAATGAGGACTGGTCTCCTCTGCTCTCATTTGCTGAAGAGCACAGCAGACTTGGCCCTGCAGACTGTGACAAGAAATTCCTCCACTGTGGAATCTCTTCTTTTTCTATTTCATTTTATGGAAAGAAAGCTGAAATAATAAGGAATTCCATTTTAACTCATCACCCCAACCTTGGTCTGACTAATATTTTTGATTTAAGCCCTCAGAGTGTTTCAGTTTTTGTGATAGCTTTTTGCTTTGCTATTTGCCAACATTATAGCAGGGAATGACTCATATTCTCCATACTGTGAAGAAGGGAATGAGCAAGGTTTTTTTCCCACTGGCAGACTGTGGAACACACAGTAATTTGAAGTTCTGTCTCCCAAAGCAAAAGTAGACTCAGGCACTAGAAAAAATGGCCAGTCAATTTTTCTGCTTAAAAATTAGCTTTTAAAAAAGAAATGCACCAGTTTGCTGGCGAAAAATAGGTTTTGATAAAAATGTGGGTACCATGAAGACTGATTTTTTTCTAAGTTAGCAATATGTCTGTGATACCTCCAGGCAGCTGTAGCTCAAACCTTGTTTTCTCCTAAGAGAAATGAGTTCAACTATGCTTCCCATGATGCTGAATGGTAGAACAACAAGAGCTCTTGAAAACTTGCTTTTTAATGAGTTTAGTGTCTATAAGTTTCCCAAGTTGTTGAAGTAGGTGTAGCCACTATACCACTGGGGTACTCTATAAGACATGGCTTGCTAAATCATGCATTCTCTTTCTGAGCTGAAAAATTCTGTTTCCTTGCCAGAAACACAGTTGGGAAGTGTGACCAGGTCAAGGGTAGGCACCTTTAATGCTTTTAAATAAGTTTCATTGAGTGCCAGTAATGCTGTGACAGCAAGAACTTGCTCCACGTGTTTGCTCCTCCTGAGCATGGGGGACCAGAGGCACCAGAGCTGGAAGGTTGCTCTGTGCATGGCCTGTCCCTTGCTGGGCTTTTTGCTGGCTGGGACAGGGCATGAGTATGCTGGGGCTGTGGCTGTCTGCTGCTCTGGGTGATCCTCTGGTTGGGAGAGTGCCACCCAAGAGACTCCTCTTTGAGACAGCCCAGAATTGTGTCTACCCCATCTTTTCCACACCTCAGAATGTGATCTGCCTTGCATTTTGCTGCCCTACTTGACTGCTGCTTTGCTTTGCTGGAGCTCAGGGCCAGCCTTTCCCAGGGTTCAGCCTGGGCTGCAAAAGCCAGCCAGTTGACATGGACACTCACACACATCAGGAAAATGTCACTCACCTCTCCCTCTGCAGCCCTGCAATATAGATGTATCCTTAGTGAACTTGCAAATCAAATTGCATTTCTTTCTCCTGCTCAAGTAATAAGGAGATTTTGTTGTTAACTGACAGGTGCCACTTTGAATTTCAGTGGTGGAGCTCAAAATGGTTTGTATCTAGGTCAAGCATGGATTACTCTATTTACAAATGTGATTTGGAAGCATCTCTTCTCAGAAAGCTTTTCTGCATTTGGGGTATATGTAGACATTGCCATAGGCTAAAATAAATCAAAATGTAGCCACAAACAGTGTGAATGAAATGTCTACTCCCAGTTTCAAAGCTGCAAACAATTTTAGGTTAAAAAGAAGGAAGAGGCCTAAATGTCTCCTTGCTGCTTGTGTTGTTCTTCAATCCCTATAAAACTTCTGCAGTGTAGTGGGTCTCTGTGAATTTTAACTCCCTCAGAAAAAAATGAGCAGCAGCTTTTTAATCTATCCATGCATGAGACAGACATATGGAAAACAGAGACTATTCTGGTGGAGGAGTATCTTTTACTGAGTGCTGTTACAAGGGCATCTTCTGAAATGAGAAGATGATGGGAGAAGTGGAAACTGTGATTTCACTTCACATAAAGTAAGAATTTGTTCATAAAAAACCAGCATTTTCAGAATCCTCAAGAGATTTGGGAGTTTGAGTCTCACCAATCTCCTTTTGGGTATAGACACTGGAATTGCACAGCATTTTTGAGGGTCTGAGCACAGATGGTGAATAACAACATCAAAGCATGTGAGGGGCTTTTTATGATGAAAGCTTGCAGATTTTTTTAAAAAAATTTTTAAAGCTTTATGAGTTGGTCTAGTAATTAATTACATTGAGCTAGTCTTGAAAACTGTATTTGCTGAGGTACAGCATCACATAACTGAAACTTGCAACCATTGTGGCACACACTGTGTTCTAGTTTCTTGTCCTTGGACATTGTTCCATTCTTTAACTGGAAGCACAGATAAGTACTGGGATGGATAATGTTAAAAGATTGTAAATTTCTGGGCTTGAAAATATTTAAGGATGGATGGGACAAACCTCTCATAGGAGATGAACTGTGTCTATTCTGTTCACTTAGTTAAGGGGATGGAGCAAGTCCTATCAGGCTCCTTTCAGCCATGGGTTTTTAGGATCCTACATGAATTTCTAGGATCCTAGGTGAATGCCCTTGAGTTATGTGTTAAGTCCTGTAATATCTGCCTTGTGAATTCTGCTTTTTCCTTCACTTGCTGTGGGAAAGAGTAGCACAAGAAGAGGCAAACTTCTTATGAGTTTCACCTTGCTTTTTATTGCTTCAATCACCCCACATCCCTTTTGGGGAAGGCAGGCTGAAAACACATACCTGGCATTCTCCAAAAAACTTTGAAATTGTTCTTGGTCTTGTGGGAGTCTGAGATAATTCTTGTTTCTTGCAGAGATGAAATTTACAGCAGAGACATGACTGTGGCAGTGGAAAGCCTGAGACCTCTCTTCCCTGCTGAGCATCTGTTCTTTCCACTGCTCAAGGCTTTTTGTGCTTAGAGCCTTCAGGAGCAACTGAAAGAAAGGCAATAAAACTTCGTGGGATGTGTGAAATGTGGGATTTGTAAAACTGGGTTTGTGTGGGAGAAACACAGTTTTAAAACATTAGGTTTGATTTTCTGAGTGCATGAGATATCAGGGTCTCAGGCATCATCAAATATGTCCATATGGAGATATTGGGATCCAGCTGTCATTTCACTCTCATATTAGTGTTAAGCAACTTTTCAAAAAGCCTTTTTGGATCCAACTGCAAAGCATAGAGACAAAATTAAAAAGGAAATATTGAAAAAAAAAGTTAACTCTACATGTATAAAGTTATTTAGCCTTAATGATGTTTGTTTATTGATCGTAGCAAAAATGCTTTTCAATTGTTAAATACAGTTCATAGGGCCAGAGAATTATTAGATTTGAGCGGATCAGTGTTGTCATCCACTTAGATTTCCCACACTCCAGAAACAAAGCATTATGGCCACTTCACCTGTTTTGAAATCCAGGTGTGAAATGTGCAACTGAACTGATTTGAAAAACTCTTCTACCCGTTGCAGAGCTGTAATTTCACTCCCAATTTATCAACTGACAATAGACAAAAATGCTCATATTCAAGTAGAGGAGCTCTGTCTTGTAACAAATTAGCCCAAAGATTTGGGTTTTACTTATTAAGGCAGTGAAGAGAAGTTAACCTCAGAGAGGCAGTGAACCTTTGCAAAACCAAATTGCTTGAACAAGCAGCTGCCCAAAATGTAAGATGCCTCTGCTGAAACTTCATTAAAGAAGAAAAGTTTTTATGTCTGTGAGTAGGAAAAGAAACTTGAAACTCACGAATTTTGATTCAGACAAAATGCATTAGGCTGCAATCCAATGTATTCTTCCAATATTTGATGTTATTGAGCAGAACAGAGGAAGGGGTATAATTAAAAAGGAATCAGGATAATGATAATGAAGAAAAAAGCTCCCTCTATTCACAGAGGCAATGGCAAAAACAGGTGATTAGGTTGTATTGGAGGGTGGTTTTGGATTGTCAAAGTGAGATTAGCTCTTGTCAAAGACTTGCTCTGATTTCTAGTTTTTAGCTGTTTTTCTCATTTCTTCCAATCTTTCCTTGCAGCTGATATGGAAATGGTTTTCTTGAAGCATCTATTATTCCATATCATCCACAAAAACCAACTTGATGCATTTTACAAAAGAAATCACTTCCACAGCTTCCATTTTGCAGAAGAAAAAAAAAAAGTGTGAAAAATTGACCTCAGGAAGAAGTGAAGCCAAAATTCATGGGCCCTATGAAAATACAGAAATGCTCAGCAAGTTAGAGACATTTATTTGTGCTGGATCCCAGGGTGTGGGTTCTGTGAATGAAGGCAGAGAATATCTTGCCTTGGGGTGAGATGAGACAGGCTGAAACCTGGTGGTGATAGCCCAGAACGGGATTGAAGGGGACATCTGAGTTACAATGGGTCATGTCCCATCTTCTTTGACATATTTGTTTGACATTGGGTCAACCTTAAGAAGCTTAGAAATAGTCTTACAACAAAGCTTAGGAAATCAGAGGTTTTTTTCAGTGGAGTAATTAATAGACATTTGGATTTTTAAGATCTTTAGAGCGTACTTTCCAGCTTCCTACTCAACTCAGAATTTTTCCTGCTTTCTCCTCAAACATAGTGAAATATATCAAAGCTCTTTTCTTTCTTGTCACAAGCCTACAGCACTAAAACAAGCTAGAGAATATACCATTTAAATGTTATCTCAAATAGAACTTTTTTTTTTTTTTTTCCCTGTGAGATGTGGGAAACTGTTGAAATGCTAAACACAAAAAACACCCAGACATCTCAGAGAATAAAAAACTTATGAAGGGATTTTACCACTGGGTAGGAAGATCTTCCCTCCAACAGAGGGAAGAGATGTGGAAATGCTTGCATATAGTTATGTATTCACTTGAATAAAAAGAAAATTATGTATTTGGAATTAACTGCACACGGCAATGTCCAGACATGCAGATGAAGGAGATATATAGAAATCAAAGAATATTATAAGCTGAACCAGAAAACATGTTCAGAAAAAGCAATGGCAGAGATGGACTGGACAGAAAGAACAGCAAATAACTCAGAGGAGTGGAGTTGTCTGATTTTTGCCTGTAAACAATATTAGGGAAAAGAAGAAATCCAGTGAATTAGGTTTCTATAACCTTGTCTTAAGGACATAAAGAGATGGAGGGATCATGACTTCCTTTGATTTGTTAGTGCTTTAACAGCCATAAATATGGCTTAAAATGTTATCTTTAAATCTATTTGAAATTTGCTTGTCTCTGAGTTAATTTTAGTTTCTCAGCTGATGCAAAAATCACACCAGTTCCACTCCATTCCAAGTTTGAGCCAACCAAAATGAGTCAGTGTCAGACAAACCACGAACAAATCTTTGCTCGTGCATTTCCTGTCACAGCCTGTGTCCCTCAAGACCCAGAGAAAGAGAGGGACAGAAGTGTCCTGAAGGGACAATTCACATTGCAGGAAACCAGTGACATTGAGCCTTTATGCAATACTGTGTCAGTCAGAACAGAGGAATGAAATGTGAGCTGTATACAACTTCTAACACAATTTTGGGAAAAAAATCCCAATGCAGAAAGAATAATTGCCTTTCAGATAGAGTAGACTGTTTCAGGAGAGCAAAATTTCATAGGGTGCATCATAATCATTGGTTGATATGAGAAGAAGCACAGCAGCCACTGACAGTAAAAGCAAACCAAGCCATAAAAATTACACAGGCAGGAGAAGCTGTGGAAGCTCCAAGGAGATCTCCAAGCCTGCAAGACAGAGCTCTGGAGTGGCAGAGCATAGGGAGTGCTGGGGCTGAGAGAAAGGTGACACAGACAATCTGTGCTTTAGGACAGGGAAGCAGAGGGAAAACTTGCTGCATTGCTAAATCCAAGGAAAGAAGTTTAGAGGATGATTCACAGAGCTCATATACAGATATGAGATGCACTTTTGGGATGTGTAAAAAAGGGGAAAGTACTATGATTCACACAGTTTAGGAGAATTGCCTTCAGCTGCCTTGACATGAAAAGTTTCAGAATTGGGCTGAGAACTTGGGAAACTAGTTGGAAAGTCTTCAATTTTGAAGGTCTGAGATTATACCAGTACTTCTGACCTTGCTTTTACCAAGCATCCCCTGCTGAACAAATTCTAGCCTGGATCTTCAAAGTGTAACAGTCATATAATTCCTGCTGCTCATGATGGAGATATTCTGCTGCCTGTTCTGAAGGCAGCTTGCTATCTCTATCCTGTGGTTTCCAGAGGCATTTAGATAAATTGTTTGGTGCTAGGCTCTGCAATAGCCCAGAAGGTACAGACAGAGCCTGCAGCAATTGCACTTGAGTACCTTCCCTCAGTAATATGTGTAATTTCGTTACATGTCCAAGGTAGGTGAAGCTGAGACTGGCCCTTTATAAACTACCTGGAGAACAATCATTCTTTCTTTGGAAAATTTTTTATATACATGACTTTTCCAGGCAGTTTCCTGTCTCTGAATTATCTCATAACACTTCTGAGTGTTTGCCAAGGAGTGGCTTGCCTCGAGACATTTTTACCTGCTTGTTTGTTCTTTCTGGACAGCTCCTATTAAATTAAGCCATATATTCATTCATACAGACAACATCCCAGTAACCAGGTCAATACACACTAGTCATAAATTATTACAGAATGGGTCCAAATCCATCACTCAGGGATCCATTGATTATCTATACAGCTGCTCTCTGTAAGTGAACACTTTGTATGCAAGGTCACTGTAGAATCCAGCTATTTTTAAAAGGCCGTTAATAGCAACACGGAAGCAGGCTTTGATTGAACTGGAAGTGTAATTTTCAATTAAGAGCCTTCACTCGGGCTTCCTTCCATTAGGGTCTAATTAGATTTCAGGAAGACACGAAGTTCGAGGCGCCTCAGCCGTGCAGCCTCTCCATTAGCTGACACCATATGCTTTGCGGTTTCCTTTGTGGAGTCCCGATTAATTTTCCAACGTTAATTTTAACTCTAGCTGAGATGCTTCACCAGGGACCTGATTAATGGACTAGCTGTAACCAGCCCATCCCTGCTTCTTTCTGCCATCAGTTATACAGTAATGAGGTTAGTGAACATCAGACTGATAAGTTTTTTCTCTACTGCTCTGGGAAACGCATATTTCATTGGGGCTGTGTAAGGAAAGGAGCAGTCCCACCAGTTTGCCACCTGGATTAGTTTGCTAGGTTACAAACTCTCTTCCAACCTGCTCCTTCCTGCAGCACTTTGTCTCTCTGTGATACCTATAGTATCTGCACAAACCAATACAACTTGGACAGTAATTTTCAAATAAATTTTCATGCTTCCTGTTCCACCCTTTTCCAAATGCTTTTCTTGATCCAGAGATTGATGATTTGGTAGAACACCTCTAGTGTGAAGCCAAAAGCTCCACCTATTCTGATATTCTAGCAGCTGAAACAAAATCTTCTGGGACTGTGGTTGCTGGCACAAATTGAACAGGCTCTTGTTGGTACTCCCAAAAAATGTTGATTTGTGTAAAGATTTATCATAGTAAAAAAATGGACACGTGGTCGAAGAAGCATTAGCTGGAGATCCATCTCCTGTTGGTGATGAGAGATGTAAGAGACTTGTGATCATTGGAAAGGGTTTTGCAACACAGACAGTGTAAATCAATTTTGAATGCGGACCAATTTTTGTTGAGCACATACCACATATCACAAATTAGATATTTGATTGATAGGGTATTTTACAGCAGTCAAGCTGTGGGATTTGCACAGCTGTTAAAGCAGCTTTTTTGATACACATTGAGGTATGCCAAGATATGGAAAAAAGGTGTGACATAGGCAGATGGGTGATGGGCCACCCACCAAACAGGTAATCTTTGACAGATCTTGCAAGCAGTAGAACATAAGACATTTCTTGTAGCTCCACTTGCTGTTTGTATTTCAGCCCAAATTGCACTAGCTCCTCAGCATAAGCCTGAATGATCTGCAGTAAATAAAAAATCAAGTTTGGTAACTTTTGACTTAGAAATAATCAAATCCACAACTGAAATATAATCTAGTACAGTGATTTTCAGTCTGTGAGGACCTTGCCTATGATCCACAGCGAGAAGTGCTGCAGCAGGGCTCTGTCTGGGAGCTGCTATTGTTCTTCCATAGCTTGTGCTACTATGAAGGACCATAAGATGATCCTGGCTGTGCGTCAAGTCCATCTTTATGACTTTCAGATCCTCAACTGCTGCCTCAGACACACTTGGGAGATAAACACAGACCTTCTGTATTTAGGGGATTCCTCCCAATCTCCTTCTTATTTCTCTGTGTGGTTTTGGCTGCCAGGCTTTCTTTTAAAAAAAGACACTGCTGTAATATCTTATTGACTAGGTTTTATAGGAAAAGAAAGAGTTGTAATAACTTTTTATTGACATTGTTCTTCCAGGGAGACATAGAAATAAATCACCAACATGCAGGAGTCAGAATTCTCTCATTCTTTCTGGGACCACAATCCATGGGTTTCACAGCAGGAGTTACCCAACATAGAGTCATAAAATATTCTGAGTTGAAATGGACACACAAGGATCATCTGGCTATTTGCTGTCAAAAAACTCCCTCACCAGATGTGGTTGAAACAAGCCCAAAGGATGGAAAGGTGCTGGGTTTGTCCCTGACAATAGGATAGGCCAATAATGCTCGAGAGCTGAGGCTCTGTCAATGGCAAACAAGAATCTAGGAAAGGGTTAAGCAATGAGATACCCAGAGAACCTAAATACAAATGTGAAATTTAATTTTTTTTCTCCCATTTGATTTTAGATCTTTGCAATCCTGTAAGGAATAAAGGAGCTGAGGGAGGGAAGAGTGGATTGTATTTTTTGGGTGTAAATCAGATAAAGAGAATGATTAATAAGTGCAGGTTTTTGCTACAGTATTTTAAGAACTCTGTCGATAACCTCCCTCTTTCCTCCCTTTCCCAGCCTCAAAGCAAGGGCCTAAAATTAGATAGCTGATTAAGGAGAGCTGCAGGGTGAACTAAATACATCAATCTTGTTTGTAATGAGGAGCATGGCTACATTTGTGCAATGATGAACCTCGGGGCCAGGGGTGGCTGGATACTGAATATTTTCCGTATTGATCTTCCCGTGCAGCTGTTACTTCCCAGCATTTCTGAATGGCTGGATCTGATCACAGGAGCTCTCTGGGAAAGGAGGAGGCTGCTGGGGACTGAAGAGGGCAAGTTCTTTTTTTTTTTTTTTTCAGGATGAAAGACTGAGTAGCTTTCTAGACTCTAACTTGTTTGCCCCTAAAATGGGCAGTCCAATGCCCATTTCCCCTGTCACCTCTCACCAAGAAATGTGTAGCTTAACCACACTGAAAGGTTCACCTTGCCCTAAAAAGCTTTTCCTTTCAGTCTTTTTTCCTTAAAGACACATCTTATGGTCCTTTTTAAAGGCTATTGGTCCATTTCATGTGCCAGATGAAGAACTTTTATTAGACAAAGTGTAAAGATGTGTCCTGCATCATAGGAGCAGAAATCTACCAGAGGGAGAAAAAACCTGAACCTCCTAAAAGCAAGAGAAAATAAAGCTCTACTAAATAATCTGATTTATAAATTAAATTAAACTAAATAATATTACTGCATATGACAAACAAACTAAATCCACTCTGGTGTCTAGGCCAGCTCCAGAACTGCCCTTTCTCTTGTAAGCAGAAACATCTCCTACTAAGCCTCCCTTTATACTCTGATAAAGTTCAGTCACATCTAGCAAAATATTTTAGGAAAGACCTAAGGACTCTCCTGGGATTTAGGATCATCCTAAAGGATGATTGGAAGGTCAAGTAAGCACCAAAACAGGGAGATGCAACCCTTTTAAGTATTCATTCAGCTTCCACCTTAAACATCACAGACTTTCTTTGCTAAGAGTTTGCAGTTCCTGAGAGAACTTTGATGGTTCAGGATGAGCCATCCCTTCTGATTTAAGCCAGAAGCCCAACCTTCATCTGTGTACATTTCTGGTTGGAGCAGGAAGCTGTTCCAAAACAGATAGCCCCATGATCACCCAAAAAATGCTTAAGGAGAGAGCTGTAGGCTTATGCCACCTATGAGCTCTGTTCACAGAATTAGACCCAAAGTATTTATCTTGTTTATTTTATCTTTTGCTCTGCTGTTTGTGGAGAGCAGAAGTCCCAGGAGACAACAGCACAAACACAGCAAAAGAAGAATTTCTCAGCCTTTTTGGGGACTGAGGACTCTCTGATACTGAAAAGTCATCCAAGAAAGGAAAGGCATGACCAGGTTAGCTTGTTGCTGCCATTTGGTTGCTCAATTTTTCACTGCACTGGGAAGATGCAGGGGCAGGTAACCCAAGAAAAAAGCTGCTCCTGGACATGAGTCTGACACAGCAGAACATCACGAAATGCCAATAGACCCCAAGTGAGAAGACACAAGATCTAGGTTAAGAAACCCTTTCACATTCCTATCTCTTGCAGAATACTTATGGTCACTTTGAATTTAAAGCTGAAAGCCATTGAAATCTCTGCTGTCTCCAAGGGAAAGGGCATCTACTTCCTTGTGCTTTCAGGCTCTAGGTGTCAGAACCACATTCCCCCTGTTTGATTGCTTCCTGCCACTTCTGACTCTTGTGGTTTAAATCAATGTTCCAGAGAGGAAATAGGGAGAAATTCTTTGAGATTAAAGGGCTCTGTGAAGAGTAGCAAGGGAAAAAACAAAGATGCATGCTTCAGTTTAGTAGTTAGTGATTTGTGTCCTTTTCACTCTTCTGTCACCAAAAGAAAGAGAAGGGGAAAAACAGAAGAAGAAAAGAAAAGCTAACAAGAGAGAAAGATCTGTCACTTTAGACTTAAATCTTGAGGAAGGAATTTAGTATTCTGCACAATTGCTTCCTTCTTACTTCTTCTTGCTGCAGTTGCTTCTCCACTTGCTAATTCATCTTAATTATAGAATATTTGGACAGCTCAGAGCCAAGTTCTGTGTTGACAGTGCTTGAACAAAAGAAAGTATTTGGCTCATGAATAGGTGCTGTGCTGAGGAACTCTAATTGGCTTGCAGTGACCGATACTGCTACAGATTACACAAGTTGGGCTGGTGATGTGCCTGGATTTTGCAGAATTTTCCTTGATCTGTTCTCTCATTGTTCTCCCATATTCTCCTACCCTTTCTGTCTCTTTGCATCTTGCCTCTCCTACAGGTGAAGTAACTGGGGTGAAGAGCTTCAGGTGCCTGAAGGGTTTTAACAGGATATTTAGAAAACAGTGGAGGGTGTCTTATTCTTGAAGAAACCCATATGCAGCCTTGCTTGATCCTGGAAACAGGGTATTAACAGTGATAGATTTAAAATATTGATAGTTTTAGAAGCTTGATTGCTACAGAAATAAGCTCTCAAGTATGATGACATTTATGACAGGACAAATGATTTTCACCTTGGATCCACAGAGACCAGAGGGCCAAATGGGGGGTCAGGCTCTGATAACTATGGCTACAGAGCTGAGGAGGAGCACAATCCAGTGCCAGAGAATAATTGGGTTTCTCTTCATCTCAGTGGATGTTGTGTCCCTTTGCTGGTGATGATGCTTCCTGCATAGGGCTGAGATGCTCTCTGCTCTGGTTTGCCCATTTTCCTTGCAGCCACGTGGTTACCCTGCAGAGGAGTGGGAAATATTCCATTTTAAAGAGGTTATTATCTCCCAGGACAACCAAAGTGAAATTGCCACTCTCCTTGGAAATAAGCAGTGGTGCTTGAATGCCATGCTATTCTAATGCATCTGTGTCCTGCTGGGAGTGACCTTCCAGAAACTTCTTTTCTCTGCAAGAGATCTCACTGCCAAAGCCATCCCATTTTCTCCTGCCTATCTATGCAGACCAGAAAGGAGGTTTTATTAAAGTAGCTTTCTCTTTGCACTTTAGGCCAATTACCTTTTTTTTTGTGTGTGAAGAGCACAGGGAGGTCTCTTTCAGCATAAGAGGATGCCTCTAGATGGTTTTGAATGGTAGAAAACAAATGACACAGTTTATTAAAGAGGAGAATATTTCAGGAACAGGTGGTCTAAAACATAGTCTGCTGCTTTATGTTATAATATAGAAAAGTTTGTATTATAATTTGTATATCAGTCTTCATCTATTTCCCAAGATCTTTGTATTAATGTGGAAAAGTGACACCTTTTTCAGTCATGATAAACCAAAGACAGCTATGAAATGGAGCCTATTCACTCTGCAGTGTCTGACTCTGTTTCTCCTGTTGCTGGTTGAGCAGATGGAGATCTCCCCAGCATTCCCAGACACTCAGAGCAGGCAGAGGAAAGCCCCCCTTGACCACTCCTAGTCACTGAGACACACCTGTGATAAAAAGTCAGCCAGAGCAGAGGGCAGCCTGCTCCCTGCTCTGTTACATAGACAAGATGCTGTTAATATTAATTTACATTATCACTGAAATCAGAATTTTATTTTAACAAGCACAAAATCAGAAGCACCTGAAGTTTCAAATCTCACAGAAATTCTAAGGAACTTGAGCAACTTTAGGATCCCCTTGAAATTCCAGTCTATGAAAGCAGAAAGCAGTGCTATTAAATTAGGCAGTGTCTTCTGGCATTGCCAATGAAAAATGTTACTTATGCTAGAAATGTGGATGGAAAAATATTTCTAGGACAAAACTTTGTCCAAGGAGTACCAATTTCTGTACCAAAAAATGCAGGAGGAAGGGACAGTCACACATCACCTCACCCAGATGCATGCTCAGGGCAGAATCAGATTTACCCAAACCACTACTGAGAGATGTCAGTTTATTTTGGGCCTTGCCAGCTTTTTCCTGATGTCTCACTTAAATCCTTCTTGCCTGCTTTTAACACAATACCTTCTTGTATCTACACTAAACATACATTTATTTATTTATGACTCACTCTGCCACTACCTTCAGTGCATGTAAAATCTGCTATTCTAATTCTCCTCTTTTTCAATCAGTGGAGACTTAAATCACTTCATTTATTTCAGCCTTTCCAAATTAAGTCAGACTTTCTAGATATCTGCTGACCTTTTTTGTTCTGCTGATAATAATTTTCAGTTAGCTAGATTACATCTTTCTCAAAGAACAGTTTCCAACCCTGAATGCAGCACTGCAGCAAGGCAGAGAAGGAACATTTCACACCTTTGTCCTACAGCAATCCTGTATTAATAGGCACATTATCACTCAGTTTGATTTCTTTTTTTTTTTGTGTGTGTGTAACAACATATTAACAGGATCCCAGGGCTCCAGAGTTCTCTGAAATGCTGAGAACCAGGAGTGAACATAAGATGCAGTATTTAATTGCATAAGTTTTATTTTTTTTTTGGTGTGTTTTTTTTGTTTGTTTGTTTATTTTTTTTGTTTGTTTGTTGGGTTTTTTAAAATTTAATTTTTTAATCCCGTGTGAATTACAGAGGGGCATACCTTTTTAGATCATAAGGCTCATGTTCCCATAGGAGACTGTGTGAGAGAGACAACTTGATGTCTGGTTCAGGCCTGTTCTTATCTCTAGACCCAGAAGTATTTCAAGTGCTGTCAACAAAGAACTTTGCATTAGAATTATGTATGTGTGCAAAGGCAAAACTTGTGAGTGTGTGTGTAAAAAGCAAAGGAGAAGTTCAATACTCTAAGAAATAAGATCAGTATAGATTATTAGTATTGAAGTAATACCTGAGTAGATAAAATATTTGAAAATATTATTATGAGTTGGAAATGGAAATTACCTTGTAAAAGGACTTTGAGCTTTCTCTTATGTGCCCCTTTCCATACTCAACCCAAGTCACCATTTGCCCATCTGGAAGTTTGGAGGCCAGCAACCTCCCTACCAAGGGCTGCTATGCAGGCAGACAAATGCATGGGAGCTCTTTAGTGAGGTAATAAAAGACATGAATATATACAAATATGAATATATGGAAATATATGAATGTGTATGAAATTTTGCTGTGAGCTGCAATGATTTTATAGATACTAATTTTTCCACTAATGTTTGGACATGTAAAGCAGCAACTGGGCAGGCAATGAAAATGTGTGAGAGGAGAGTTAGCATGAGCAAGGTAATAGCCATTTTTCTGTTTTCCATTTTGTGAAAGCTAAATATTGCTGTCTTGCTGGTATTAATAACAAATAAGCAATAGTGCTGCTGTGTATGATACTGTTCTCATTAACCTTGGTTGCAGAATACCATGATGCAGGTCACTGGTAAGGCAGACCAGCAAGGAAAGATTTCAGTGATGTTGATGATGTTCTGGTGGGATTGGATTCACATGTTCCTGGGATAAGGGGTGCCCATGATGGTAGAACACATTGATCTATATTAAGATGAAGCAGAGAATAGGTAACAAAGAAAATAAGGGGAGGAAATTTCCTGAAAAGGAAGATACATTTAATAAAGTTTTGCTGAGAGGGGTGGGGACCCCAATAAAGCCTGTGCTGTCTGAACCACAGGTGATCTATGAGATGCTGCAGGAAGAGGGAGGATGGGAGTGACCTTTGGAAACCCCAGCGAATCCAGTGGCTCAGCAGCAGCACCTTTGCACCAAATTGCCTCAAGAACATTTTCCTACCTTGCCTTTTCTTTTCTTTGGAGTGAGGCACTGTCAGGATTGCTTGTACTTTTTGTTTTCAGCTGTCACCCAGGTCCTCTGCAGTCAGAACTGAATTTATCAGCCCTGTCATGAAGGTACAGCCACTGAAATAACTGCAAATAGGAAAGGTTTTGAGTGCTGAGGCAAACAGCTCTGTCTGGATGGGCTCTCCTGAGAAACAGCATTCAGAAACAACCAGTAAGAAATAGGAAGCTACTGAGCAGGATGGGATATTTTCTCAGGAAAATGGATCTAGCTTGTTTGGCTTGGTTTGTGGCAGTTGGAAATGGATGGATGGATGGATGGATGGATGGATGGATGGATGGATGGATGGATGGATGGATGGATGGATGGATGGAACTGTATTCACCTCCCCTGTGATCTGGCTTAGCATAACAGTGGAGGAAGTACCTGCTGCAATGATTTACTGTGGAAATTTCTGTGCACTAAAATATCTTTGGTACCAGACTTTGGGCATGTTGTTGTGCTGAGGAAATGTTTAAATGCAGAAGTCAAACCTGCTGGCTGGATTTTCAGGGAAGATGGCTGCAACAGCTGAGGAGGCTTCTTCCCCTTCAGCATTCCCATTACTTTATGGTTGACTGATTTTTTTCTTTTTTAGTATTGACATTTCAGGAGACTGGAGGCTCAACAGAAACCTTGCAACTGCCCTTTCTCTTTTGAAATTTCCACCCAGTAGGGAGGGTCAAATACCAGCCCCAGCCATGCTTGATTGGAGGGTAAATTGCAGTGACAAGAAGACACATCTCCTGTTCTCCCTGTAGGTCTAGGCCTCTGTGTCAACATTTTACAATGCTCCATTTATTGGCAGCAAAGCTCAGGGAGGTATTTATTAAGAGTTTTTTTTGGGGAATGGCAAACTTCTTTTGAATGTCACTGCTGAAGGTGAGGAAATGGGAACAGGTGGCAAAACCACCCCCCAGTTTATTGCATGACTTGGCTGAGAAGAAGCATCCCCAGCTTTACAGCTCTTGGAATAGCCATGGCAGCTGCAGCTGACCTGCAGATGTTGGCTTCCCAAAGGGACCCACTGGCCACCTGCTCCAAGCTGCTTTTGCCAGGAGCTGGCTTGAAACAGATGCTGATGGCTCCAGTGGGATGGAGGCTTTCTCCTAATGGACACCTGACCAAATTCAGCTCAGCAGGGAGTGATCAGAAATTATTCATGATGCCCTCCAGTCAGAGGGGTGCAAAATTGTGAAGAACACTGCTGATGCCAATTTTTACTCAGGTAACTATGGAGCAGGGATTTGTCTGCCTCTTTTTCCTCTGAAGTTGCACTGCTCAGGCAGGTGTGTGGGAAGGAGATTGCTCTCCACCTATTCCTTCATCCTCACTCATTTAAAACTCTTCAGCTGAGGCTCAAAAAGTGCTCTATGTTATACAGATAAGTAGGTGTGAGGAGATGTAAACAGAGCTGAGGAATGCTTTACTGCAGCAGCTTTTTATTCTTAGGATTTTTGGGGATGGAATTGTCATTTGCTGGTGTATAGGTCAAGATGCAGCACTGATTAAACCTTCTGCAGGCACAGAAATTTTTCTGCTTCCCTCACTTCAGTGTAATTTAACAAGATTCAAAATTATTTAATAAACCATATGTGTAAGTGTGTGCCTGAACAGCAATAAAAGGAAAGTTTTCCAGGACCCATTTGGTGAAAGCAGGGCACTTGAGCTGTGTCTCACAGATTATAAGCCTATTACACATTTAATGTTTTCCTCCTGGAACGAGCCCATCTCTCTGAACCTCACGCTGTGCAGAGGGTCCCATTATGAACTGTGTGAAACCAGCAAAACAAAACCATCTTCAATCTTTGTGAATCTTGTTAGCCATGAAATGCCTTGCATTTACTGCATACTGTGGCAATAAATACATGTGAAGGGAAAGGATGCAGATTATTAAACTATATTCCTTAATGGATTTGATATCATCTAATATCTAAGTCATGCAGCATTGCTGAGATATGAACAGCACTTCTTGATACAGCAGAGCCCTTTAAACTGAGGGCTTGATGAAGGAAAAGTCCCTCTGTGGTAATACCTATTCAGTGTCTGACAGCATAATGCCCCATTATAATGGTAGGACACACATCTTCCTTCCCTCTGTGGAACTGTGATTACCATCCTGGACTGAACTGAAGTGGGCTTCAATAATTTGGACACTGCATGCTCCTGCTGTGTTTTTCTGCTTTTAAATTGGAGTAATTTGTTGCAAATCTCTCCACTCTTGCTGTCAGAATTCTCACATCAGAAGAGTGGCTAATTGACAATAGAGCTGATCTAAAAAAGAATAGTAGAAATGATTCATTGAAGAAGCCAGCAAATGTTTACATTTTTTGTTTAGAAGCAAAGTTTTAACCATATTAGAAAAAGAGAAGGTTGTAATTGTAAACTATTTTTCTGAAATAAATCTGCAGGGGTGTGGGTAATGAAATGAATAACTGTCTTTAGAAATAAAGCAGGTAGTGACTTAGCATTCCATGCTAAAACCCTGATGGGGAAGGATGGAATGTCCTGGGATGCCAGGGTGGCATTTGGCATGATGGGGATGCTCCTAAGCCCTTGCCCCTCTACCTCCTCCCCCTTTTTGAGGCTCTTTCTTGCTTCCATCTGTCCTTCCCTTCCCCCTTTGCTATAGTTGCTTCTGCCACGGTTGCTTTCCTGAGGGCAATGGATTGCTGAGCTGCCTTTGCTGACTCAGCCTGGTGTCAGCATGGGGCTATGGCCAGTCTGACAGGCTGACTCTTTGCTGTCACTGGCTCTGGGGTCTCTCTGAGTTGTATTCCATGCCATGATACAAACCAGCCTTCAAGATAAAACCAGAAAGTCTTGGGGTTCTGGTTATAAACTTCCTGTGATCACCAAATGCTTCATTTTTATTGCCTCACCTCCCTCTCTTCTACTGACATTTTTGTGACTATTTATATACTTTCAGGAGAAAAAAGAAAAAGAAACTCAATAACATATTTTTCCTATATATTTTTTTGTTAGGCCAATATTGAATTAAGGTGTATTTATTTTTATTAACAGTTATTTCTACTGTTCTTTTCCAGAACACAAGAGGCACCAGTAAGTAAGGCTGTAGATCAGCCCATGACTGCATGTGCAAATGTCACTGCTGCATGGGAGCTCCCTCTCTTGCTTTCTTCTGTGCTGTGTGTCACCTTCACACCACTGCCACCAACTCTCAATCACTCCCCTTGACAGAGGTCAAAGAGTACTTGCAAAGTCTTAAGTCTTGCTGGTGACAGTCCAAGGGGCTGCTAGAGCACTTGAGACTGCCTTCCTCTCCCTTTCTCAGCCTTCACAATGAAAGTTGCTTTTTTCTGACCTGGAGGCACTCAGTATTTCTTTAGTGCTTTGCTAGCAATGGTGTCAGCTGGCAAATTGTCACGACTCATTTAGACTGACTTTGTCTGGACTTATTTCTTCATAGACTTTCAGCACAGCAAAATCTAAATGTAAGCTGCTACATGATTCTCTCATCTTGACCAAATCTTTGGTGGGAACATATTGGAATAGCTCCCAAATTCAACTCCTCCACCATTACTGGCTTCTGACTCACAGCAAAGGACTCCTCATAATGCATCAGATTAGCAGCTAGAATGCTTTATGACATACTTATCTAAAGACTGTGGATAATTAATTTAGCCTTTCTTGGCTTCTACTTGTCACTCATAAAATGGACATCATGCTCTTCCTTCTTTTTGGATAACCCACAAAGCTTTTATGATTATCCCCCATCTACATGCTGTGCACTTCCTATGTAATTTGCAGGTTCTTTGGGACTGGGAGTACCTGGGGTTTCCCATGCAGTATTTTTGTGCAAATAGAAATACTGACTTTCTCCCTTAATCTCTGTGCAGCACCCCATGTTTTATCCTTTTGAATAGTAAAAAAAAAAAAGAAAAAGAAGAATATTTTCTAAAAATGTGAGTGTATTTGCATCCAGACAATTTCCCTTTGCAGCCATGAAACCACACCCAAGAATAGAGAATTTAGAGAACTATGTGCCTGAGACATTCTACCCCATCTCCATGTCAGGCATGCACTCATCCTCCTGATTAACCTGCTCACACCATCCATCCTCATGGCTTTGTTTGCATTGTTATGGAAAAGTGACCTCCAGCATTCTGAAAGGCAGCAAGTGTGATAATTCCTCCCCAGTGCTGGGCATCATGGCTGTGTCACACACAACCTGCTCCAGGGGATGTACTCCAGCACATTTAAGACTTACTGTGACACTCACAGTCTATGTGGCAGCTGGGTCAGGCAGCAGAGGCTGCCTCAGGGTTACCTTTAGCATGCAATGAAGATGACCCAGTAGCCACACAAGGTACCACAGGGCACCTGAGCAGCCTGCACAGCAATAATCTCACACTGGCTCCATCTGTGTGAACCCCAACCACAGCCCTTCTGAGAGGTGCACTGTCCCCCATCAAATGACTATTTCTCAATAATTTGGGTGATGCTTGCCTTGGCATGGAGACAGACGTTCATTCATTTCATTTGGGCAGGAAATCTATATTCTGTATTATTTTTGTGTTAATAATACAGAGGGCTAAATCAAAGGTGAATTGATTTCCTGAAGCTGAACATACTTTTGGCGTTAGCACAAATACAGCCCCAGTCAAGGAGAAGACCTTTCAATTTAGCTCTTCTGCTGTCGATGTAAATAAAATTGCTCATGAAGCAAATTGCAGCCAGTTATTGTCTGCACTCAGAACCATTATGTTCTTTGGAAATGATCATTTATGTTAGACAGTGGATTAAGTTTCTATGAAAGTGTGTAAGACAAATGCAAAACACAATTTACCTTGAAGGTCAACTGAATACTGGAATTGGCACTTACAGGACATTATTATGCAGCTGAAATGATCCCAGGGAAAGGACTGATAGTTCTGAAATGGTACAAAACCAGAGATTCTTGATTAGCTGACAGGAACAAGAGAAAAAGCCACAGGGACTGTTAGTCCACAGGGTCATGGTGGGCTGGAGGTGAAGTTTCTGTATAATTATCTGGCTTGTGTGGGCAACAGATGGGTATGGGAGAACATCCTTGTAGAACATAGTGAGGAGAGGGAGAGATCTTCTCTTTGGTGCCTTGTGTCAAGAGAAGGACTTAACTCCAATTTATTCACCGTTCAGGTGGGAATTTGGGTAGACAGAGCAGGAAAATAACCATGAGCAGTGAGGTGGCATTTCTGGCAGAGCAGAGGATCTATCTGAGTATTTCTGTGCATGTTTTGGTCAGTAAACTTACTGTCCTTGTCCTTACAGTTGTCCTTGGAGCACACTCAGAGGTCTCAGGTTCCTTTTAGGTTCACCAGCTGGATCACCTAAACCTAACTCTCACTGTCCCTTTCACGTGGCTGTCCAAAAAGGAAAATAGAGCAGAGCCTCACACTCTTGGGGTGACTTCCCAAACAGCTGATGTTGGAATAGGGAAGCTTGCACAAGGCAGAATCTCCTTTTAAGAGTATCATTGTGAATGAACCCAGATAAGTATGCCCACTGGGACCTCTGCTGTGAGCTGCCTCTTGAGGGCACAGGGACCATCCTCTGGCATGACTTGCTTGTACAGCCAGCATTCCCTTGGTGTGCAGCCTCTGCCTTAACAGCACAGGCTCCAGCAGGCTCAGGAATGATTTTCAGCATTTATTGGAGATGCATGACAGCATTCTGTTCAGCAAAAATGAAGTGCTTATGAAGTGCTTTGGAGAGAAAGAAAAACTCCCACAGACTCACCTCTATTGTCACTGGCTGATTGCAAACTGTCTCAAACAACCATTTCAAAATCCCACAGGATGCTGCTTTGTTCCTTTAGAGAGAGCAAAGAGAGTCCTGAAGGCTCTGAAATAGTGACTACTAATCCAGGAGTGGGCACCTCCAGAAAATGGGAATTGGTGGACCTGGCTGTCACAAGTAATTACCTGGAAGACATATCCCAGTGCCTTTTCTAGACTAATTGGATGAGATACTGCCATCATTTCCAGCACAGGTCTGATGTTTGATGGAAATAGCACAGCCATGACCTGTCAGTATTGCTGGTCCCATGCTAATGGTTCGTGGGAGAGAAAAGGGGCTATTAGTGTAGCTTTGATGTATAAAGCTGACTTCTTTTACTTCCAAGCTTTCAGCAGGAGGTAGGATGGGAATTGCCTTAAAACACTGCTGGATACTGAAATAATAAAAAAAACCAAACCCCTGAGTAGATTATGAGTGAATGTCCTTTTCAATGGTGCTGTCCCTAATGAAATATAGCTCTCACCTCTGTCATAAGTTCCCCTTTTCTGTATGTTAACATCAGACAATCAATCTCATCCCATCAGCTTCAGCAGTATGCAACTCCCCCAGCTCACTGGGGAAAGGCTTCTTGTTTTATTTTCTCTTTAATTAAGCTCTGTGGCATGCTGCTTTGCTTGCTAGACTCTAAGATGTATGCATGTTGCTTCAAACAAACCATTGGAGAGAAGAGCATTAAAGATAGCCCTCTGTAACAGTGAGTGGTCCGGAGCCACAGGTAAGTGAAGGCACAGGAAAAAGCATCAGCAACAAAAGGAGGTAATGATATGCAATTACTGGATTTGCAAACACTCTGCTGGGATCAGGACATCTAAACACACTATGCCAGGCTGGCAAAACATTGAAAACAATTTTTACAAATGCAAAGCAAGTGGGCACTTAGTAGCAGCACACACTATATGACAGGTTCTTTGAATAATATGAATAGCTCTGTCAAGCAAGTAAAAGACAGAAAAAAATAAATGTTTTCTTCCAGTTTTACTGTTGTCTGCATCATTGTTCCTACAGTGTAGTCAGAGGTGATTTTAAACTGTTGTGAACAGGTAAAACTCAGCCCATTTAAGTACACATTCATCAGGCATCTGCCTGGTGATAACCCACATCTCTGTAGATGTGAGCTGGCCCTTAACCATTTCCCTCATTGCTTAAAGTTTTTGACCATGAGCTTGCTCTTATTATTCAAAGGAGTCTGTGCCCCATTAGGGCCAGCTTAAGCCTGTCCATTCAATAAAGGTGGCTGATTGCCCTCTCTCAAACTGTTCACCTCATCCTTGAAGTGCTTCTCATTTCCATGTGCTGTTGTGCTGTCCAGCCACTGCTTGGGCATTCATCTGTTCACTACAATCCAAGTTTTTGTCCTGAGTCTGGGCCATTGTTAGAAATAGTGGCAGACATAACTACCCACTGAGACTTCACAGTGTTATCTATATTTAGACCCTGAGACACTGCTGGTGGGCTAAATGGGGTTGCATAATAAAAAAAAATGAAGCAGAGGTTAAAGATGAGGTACAATGTGTTTGGCCTTCCTGTCCACATGCCCTGGGCCATTTATTGATTCACCTTTGGCAGTGCATGGGGACTCCTGTGAGTGACACATAAGATGCTGAACATCAACACAGAAAGACCAACACCATTACAGAGAAATTGCCATCTAAATAAGCAAGCCAATAAACTTAGAAATGTCACAGCTCAGGAGCTGTGTCCTTGGTTGTTTTCCTCTTAGATTTCATGCTATTCATGATGTATCTGTACTGCAGACACTACACTTTCCTCATAAGGATATGTGGGATCTTCTGCCCAACTGCCTATATTCATCCCATTAGGAACTCAGTATCCCTGGGATCTTTATCCTTCCCTTTATCCCTGCTTGAAACTGGTGAAAAAATTTAAATGATCTGCAGTGGAAGAGCCAAGCAGCATAGCCAATGTAGTCACTACACTGATACTGTTTCTTTAGAAGACTCGGCTAAACAACATGGAATAAATTACTATTTTAATCCTTGTTTTTTTTCTGGTGAGGAACGTAAGTAAAGAGCAGTGCAATGAAGTTCTTTGAAGGATTTGAAAGATAAAAAGTATCTTGCCCTGCGAATTCTCCTGTTACTAGCCTGTTTATGAAAATCTTTTTGCACAGGAAAGTATCTGGTGCTTCAGATTAGATTATACATACCTGTTAGGAATAAAGCAGAAGGAGATTCTGATAAAAAGACCAAAGGCATAACCCATAAATCAAGAAGCAAAACAAAAATGGAACCTGCTGCTGATGGAATTTCCATTGATTTATTTGAACAGCCCCAGTATGAATAATAACTTAATCTGTCTCAAGACTCTCTCCCCACAGCACACTGATTTACAGCAGCCATCCATCTCTTTTCATAATTAGCAGGCTCTGACAGTATTTATTCTTCTCTGCCCACTTTCATTACCATTAAAATTTAGACTTTCTCCCTGCTCTGGAGCAGCCAGCATTTGTGCTGCCTGGTACACTGGGATTAGTCAACAGCTTGATTTGTGGAGGTGTTTTCTTATGCCATACCTCCTTTGCACTGGCAGAGTCTGCTGCTTACAGGAGGAAACTTTTCCAGGAATTCAGCAGAAATCAACACAGATGTGGCATTGGTTTACAAAAAAAAGAGTGGGTCTGTAGTGCTGAAAGTCAGTGTGGAGCAACCAAGGCTCTGCCCCTTCAGCAGAAATAAAGACAAACAGAAACAAAGGGAATCAGGCCAGCCAAAGGATCGGTTAACAGAGTAAATCAGGCTCCTTTGTTACAGGTGGTTTTCTTCAATCTCAGCTTTATTTCCAGTCTAAACTTTAGAGAACCCATTTTGTCTAATACCCTGTGGAAACTGATAAAAAATTGTTGACACTTAAAAAGTGTAAATGATGTATCCTTTAAATTTCAAAATATATCTTAAATAGCTGAATGTGCCATCAAATGGCAATTTTCTGTTTCAGCATAATTACATTGATGACGTGTCATTATATCACTGGGTACTTTGATCTCAGAGTTGATTTGGTAAAGAAAATGCAAGATTGCCTGTCCAGAATGCAAGACAGGCCTGAAGTTTCATAACTAACCTGGTTATACACTTATTGTTTGTTAACATGGTAAATCATGAGATAGGCATTTAATCAGCATATAATATTAATGTGGAATTAATTAAATAATTATTGATATCTCTGTCTAAGTTACAATTTTTGATTATTAACTGAAATTTAATTAGGTTGCTTATGGCAATGTGTGAAACAATCTCTAAAAAGGTTCATTGGAGATACAAATGGAACATCCTGTTTGAACTAGGTATTTTTGGGGCTCAGAGTTACCTTCTGTCTATGGAGTGGCTGAGTATGGGCCTTAGATAGACAAACTCGACTTTAATTTCTCAAACCATTCTGGGTGAAACATTTTGTTAATTTTCCTCCCTCTTGTAGGAACTGTTAGAAGGTGACAGGGTGACCAAAGGATATATCCTGGAGGATACACACTAAACCAATTCAGAAGTGAAAACTGTGCTCTCCCTTTTTGTAAGTCAGAGGGAAGAAAGTCAAATACATCATTTATTGCAAATTCTTCTTTCTGCTTGAATGCCTGTGTCCATTTTCTGGATACAGAGACAGAATATAGAGGTGAAAATGAAGTGCCTGTCTTGCCCCATGAGCACGCACGCTGACATGTTGATGAAATTTCACTTTCTGTTCCCTGATTATCCACCTTAATCATAGGCCCAAACATTCCAGCTTCATTGAGAAGCTGATTGCTCATGAATGTCACCCAGTCCCCAAGACTCCTACAGAATGTGTCATCATACATGCTTGTTTAGATAAACAAATATTGCTGAGGGCAGCACGATGAATGAAACCCTGTTTGCACAGCTTTGTGACTTGTGGCTGAGCTTGCTGGTGATTAGGAAAGGACACTCTCATCCTGCTGAGTTTTCATAGGTGAAGAACACAGATTCTTCTCTTTTGGTGGTGCAGGTTTTCATGGAATATGAAAGGTGTGCATTTGAGAGCTCTGCTCCTTTGTCAAATTTAGCTGAAGTCAAGTGATGTTTTCAGAATTCATTGTTGGGGTGATACCCACAATCTGGACTTTTAGACTGATAGCAGGAGTCATAAACCCTGTTTTCCTACATGAGATAGGCTATAATCATCCCTTGTAGGTAGTATCAAGAGTATCAAGACATGAAACCTAATTTTGTTCATCCTGTCTCAGGTCATCATACCATAGCCCTTTTAGTTATCTTTATTATAACAAAGCCTATCATGACCCTCTAAGAAAGCCACCTTCACAGCAGTTTGCCAGCAACTTATTTACAGGTCTAAGTGTGTCTGCTGATCTGTGCAGTCCTTCAGCATAAGAATGATTTCCAGTATCATTGCTCTTTAGTTCTGTATCTGAGCTAGTTTAATACCACATGTCCTATCTTAAAAATCACTTAGCTCCCTAACCTCATTATTCTATTACACTTCTCTCTTTAGTTGTGTTTACCAGGAGAATTGAAATAGAACATTATCCCCCTTGCTGATTTTTGGTTGTAATGTGAGATCTTTGCTGTTTGGCACAGTCTTGATAAAGGAACCTAGAGAAAGCTATTAAGGAGTAGTTTATATCAATGGTCAATGTCCTTTATAGTGCCACCTCTGAAAAACATCTTCATTCAATTGCCCTGTCAGGCAGCAATAACCACTTCCACTGATTTGTGGCAAAGCCAAGGAAAAAAATGAGTACTGCCTCACCTTTGCTGTGTGTGAGAAAGGAATTTCAAAATGGCTGTGGGGAGCACCTATGGGCTTTTAACAGTAAAAAAAGATGTGTGTGTGTGAAGAAGGGCCCCTTCCAAAGATTGCACTTTGGAAATGTGGTGCTTACAACAGCAAATAAAACACACAGGGAACTGAGGGAGGTGGGACCTTGGCAGTGACACCCAGACCTGCCATAAGAGAACAAGAGAATTGATAAGCACAGGATGCAGGGGGAACAAGGTGATAACCTCACACCAAAGTGCCCAAGCACCCTCCCTTCATCTCAGCAACATCTGGGTCTAAATGAACGCTGTGTTTGTCTTACCTTCAAACTCTTTGGCTGTTTTTTGCAATTTCACTATTTCTTCAGCAATAAAGAAATAAGTTTAAGTTTATAGAACTCTTCAGGAAGTGAGTTAGGGTCTGTGGAGGCATACTGAGAGTGTGAAACAGATTTCAAGGTGCAAAACAAAACCTCATGCTCATCTTTGGCAGATATAGAGAGGATGCTGTATTCTTGTCTCTTGGGATTTGCTTTTGTGTTGATTTTTGTCAACACCTGCAGGAGGAAAGAAAAAGAAAAAGAGATTCACATGCAGAATTATGAAGTCAGACATCCTGACTTTCATTTGTGTGAGTGCACAGCATCCTCCAGTCACTTGTGGTGCAATGACAATACAATCCTTGTAGCTGGTCCTGAACACCACCAGGCATCACTACAACATTTTGTGTGAGCCTGTGTGCCTCCCAGGCAGGCATGGAAGACACTGAAGAGATAAAACCACTTCCAAAACCATTTTCCCTTCTGCCCTCGTGCTTGTGTGAATACATTTCAGAGTTACAGCTGTCCTTGCAAAACTTTCAGTTTCCAGGAGAAAGAGGCCAAATAGCATTATTTTGGAGCTGTGTAAACTCCTGAACTGGTAGCCAAGAGGAAGAAGCAGGATTGCCTTCCATATCCCAAAACATACATGAGACTCTGCTTCAATTCTAACAGGATTTAAAACCAAATCTCTTCCAGAAAAAAAGAAAAATATATTATTCTGAAAGATATTTTAGTATTTGATCTTCTTTTTTTTAGACTACTTTGAAGATTTTTATTAAAAGAAATTTGTAAAAGCCAGTTTACTTTGAAGTGGAATGCAGAAACTCACTGTGCAAAAAGCCACTGAAATGTTTTGGCCTTTCATAAATAACAAACAATGATAAGGCAAAAAATTACAAACCCACAAAATCTTTCAGACAACACAATGTTCCTTTTTCCCATCAAGAGCTGTGTTACCCTGCTGTCTCCCTGCAATGAAGAAGCTATCACTAGCCTTTCTTGACCTCTCCATAAAACCAGGTTGATTAATGGAAAGGGAAGAGGAAGCAAAAGCCCTACAGCTGCCTTCTGACAGTGACAGTGTCCCTCCTTTTCTTTAGGCACAGGGACCTTTTACACTTTGGGGAAAAAGGAAATAGATTCATTTCAAAGAACTGCATTCAGGCTCATTTAGAGTTTAACAGCCAGTGCTGTATTAATGGCTGTCATTTTCTTCCTGTGCTCGTACCTGCTGACACGGGCTCACAGCATCCTCATGTTCATCAAAGCTGTTCATCTACCCCAGCCTGCTCCAAAATACACCCCAGAGTCCACAGTGAAACAAAGTGATTCTTTAACTGCTGCTTTTCCCTGTGCAGCCAGGGATCTGTCACAAATGCAGACTGACAAATCTGAAATTTAAAAAATCATGTAGTAAAGGAGATTTCTGCTAGAAACAGGCTTACTTCCAGCTGAGAACAAGCTGTTGGAAACTTGAAGAATTCTGTGCATTTCAGAGGGTTCTGTCATTTCTTAATTATTTGAGGTCCAAACTTAGCTGCTACACTGAGAAGTACAGATTTCCTAAATTACTAGCACTACTTGCTTAACCATGTCTTACCAGAAAGTAATTTCATTTTGAAACTTTTATTTTCAAAATATAGGCTTAGCAAATGATGACAGTGTTGATGAAGTCAGGACAACAGACCAGATGTCTTGAATTAATATCCAGGACAGCAGCTGACAATTAGAAGAAGATAGAGAAGATGTTTCCAGCTTTACTGCTCAGTCTGAAATACCAAGAGTACTGAAAGATATAGGAGCTGAGTAAATATATGACAGACCCTCATGTCTGTGAATTAAGAAAATATTCATCAGATCTCAGAAATCTCATTTGAGATTTTCCAATTTTCTGTTAGCTCTGTCCAAAATATTCTTTAGGAAAATTATTTTCGTATTCAAGTGAAGATTACAGCAAAGAATTAATGAAGAAGTTTGTGCAAAGGACAGATAGAAAGCATTTCTAATGAAAGCAAAATGCGGATAATGACACCCTTCTCCACTGTAAACTATTCAATATAAAGCATTTGAAACCCTCCAGCTGCACCTTGTTGGAGAATGGAGTCCTTGGAGTATTGATACATAGCCTCTTCTGTAGAGATCTGCTTTTGATTTTAGCTAAGGAAGCAGGACATGAGACTAAGCAGACTTTTGGTTCATTGTTGTTCAATTTGCTATGTCAACTGTTCTTCAGCACACTGGGTTATTTAGAAACATGGTGAGACTGGGAAAAAGCCCCATCCTAACACCACACAAAAGCATTGCAGGTATCCTGAGCTAAAACAGAAAAAGGGAAGAAAAAAGGAAAGCAACCTGTGCATTTACTCTTTAAATAGCAGGTAAGGGAATGGACTTGAAAGACAGCTTACAGTTCAAAGAAAAAGCCAAGTCATTGATGTTACCCATTTAGTTACCAAAACTAAATATTGACATTCTACATTACACTGAAATGTTATTATTCCATATGGTTCTTTCACTTGCTTCAAATCCTCTAATCACATAATCCTGAAATAGGTCTGTGTACTCCTATTCTTGGTTTATCATAAGTTTGTATCCAGACACTGGAAATATTTGGAAGGTGAGGCCATCTCTTCAGCTGCATCTGTATCAGGGCTGCCTTCACGAGGCAATCGGAATTCTTTGTTTTCTAAGTGGGTGGGCACATAACAATTAGTGCAGGGTGGTTACCTTGCTTCTTTTCAAGGTCATTGCAGGGGTACCATGCAGGAATGAACCCAGTTCAGAAAGACTGCAGGACTTACTGATAGAGCTGCAGCACCTGAGGAGAGCAGAGCTGTTGCAGCATGCAGAGAAAAATACAGTGCAGTAACCACAATATTCAGGGAGGCAGGAAGGCTGCAGGATGGTTTACAGGATGGGCTGGCCCTTCTGCACGTGCCTTGAAAGGATGACATTCACACCATGGGGATAGCAGGTGACATCCCACACGAGGATAATCAGGTGGGAAGTGCTCCTGCACCACAGCCCTGCTCTGTCTCTAGCTGTGATGGATGAAGGGCTGCAACATCAGGTGTCAGCTCACACATGCAAAGTGCAGGGGGTGGCCATGGCTTGGAACCTGTCTCTGAGACACCCACCTCTTGCTACCTCATGGCAATGACAGGGGAAAAATTCACTATGTTATGGTCTCCATTCCAGCTTTCTTCTTGTGTTTCCTACAGTGTAAAGGAAGCCAGTTCATGAGGCACCAATATTTCCTCAGTATACTGTGAGACCTACCACTCATGCCAGAAACATGAATACTAGCTAGAGATTATTATTACACAAATATTTCTGTGGCATTTTTTTTGTTTTGATATCAGAGTTGAAAAGCTTTGAGAAGTGCTGAGCTGAGCTAAATAGGAGAGTGAGTAGAGACAAATGAAAATGGTAAGACGAGGGGAAACCACCCATTGTGTAAAACCTATTTGATATTTTACTCTGAGTTATTTTACTTGTTTTATCTCATGATGAGAATCATAAAACTGTAAGACAGAAACCTGAAAACCCATTTATCTCACAAATAAATCCTGCTCTGCTACAGTGGCTGATCTAGCAGCTAATTAAGTGGTTATGATAGTCTTCCCAACTCTTTTTTTTTTTTTTTTTTAACTGTGAACTCCAGGCCACATTGCAAAGATTAGAGCTTCTCTGTCTTTAAATTGAAGCCTGGAGACTGTATTTCTGATTGAAACATTAAATATACAGAAGATCTGGATGCCTTTTCAGTCTCAGATGCTACTTCATCTAATCTAGGCACTTTTCCTCTCAGCATTTCATGCCAGAATTACTAAATAATACCTTAGAAACAGAATTGCTGGAGGGTTTTATGCACCAATTGGACAGTGAAGAAACAGAGAAAAAAATTAAGTCACCTTTTTGCACGAACAGTGGTGGACATGCTGACTTTGCAGCCTGATGGAAGGGCCTTTTATTCTGATATTTTGTGAGCTTTACTCTGAGAGAAATGTTTGCTGTTTCTGCAACAAGTGAAGCTCTTTGCAGGGTCCATCACAAGGCTCATTGTTGCCCACAGGGAGCCTCTGAGGGGCTGCACAACACTGAATTTCTGCCTCTGTTTCAACCCTTTATTCCTTCAGGCTTACCATCCACATGAGACTGAAGGCATCCCCACAGGAGGAGGCAGGCATTACTCAGCAAGCTGGGTGTTTTGGGGTGCCAAACCCAGCTCCAGGAACAGCACACAGCATGAGGCTCCTGGCAGTGAGAAGGAAATGAGACAGCCTACTCTTGTTTCTAAAGGAAATATATTGCTGTGTTGAGAGGCATAAGAAAGGTTGGGTTTTAACAGTGTTTTTAACCATCAGCAGCTGCTGTCTGTAACCATTTGTTGAACAGTCTCTTCATGACATCTTTCTACCCTCCCTGACATCTCTTGCTGAGGCTGCCCCACTTGTTGAGCCACTAGCACTCTCCCCAGACATCACTGCTTGCCAGAAACTCTTCTTGGGCTTTTGCAAATTACCTCTTGAGAGCTTCACAGACCACAAAAGCCTGTGTTAATCCAGAGGTGTTGGCATGCCTCTAGACTCAAATAAATTCTTCCTTTTTTCCTTTCCTCACCAAAGTTTTGGCCTGAATTATGAAAATGCAGAAAAAGAATTGCAGTCCTATAACAGAAGAAGCAATGCTTAATTTTGAACTAAGGCTACTGAAGATGGAGTGCTCCTTCCCCTACAAACAGAGTGAATCTTCCCTTTTCATCCAGTTTAAGGCAAATATTCTTTTAAAGTTGTATTCAAATTATCTTGTTCTTCTTGAAGGCCAGAATGCAGCCAAGTTTGCAGCCTCCTAGAAATGTATCACACGGCCCAAAACTTTTGAAATGGCTGTAAACATCTATATTTATTACTGAATTGAGCCTAGAAATCATGCTTGTCACAATTTAAGCCAACAAACTTCTGTTTTCCACACAACTTCGATTTATTTGAAGATTGTTGTGCATTTTCTCATTAGACTGAGAAAACTCTTTCAGATTTTCTTCACAGTTCATGTTTTCAAGTCTACTGATTTCTCTTATGTTCTTATTTCCCCTTTCTTCACTCAATTCACATTTTGTGTTTTTTTAAAGATGTTCCACACTGGACATGATGCGCCACCCTTTGTTTTTATACCAGAAAGAAAAAATGACTCTTCCCTTTTCTGTCTTTCCTGTGACCTTCCCCTTATATATTTATCTCAGAATAAGGTTTATTTCTTTTTCTTTATGACATTATTGAATTTAGCCTTATGATCCAACCTAACTTGCAGATCCAGTCATGACTGCTCCAACACAAGCCCAGATTTTTTCATTGTCTTTGAGTTATTTTTTCTGCCTCCATTTCTCCACTAATTGCATGAGAATTTTGACAGTGATCCATTCCTCCAGAGTGCTGGCAGCCCCTTCCAGCCCAATATCACTGCAAATTCAATAAGTAGCACAACTACTCCTTCAGCCAGGTCATTCATATAAAATAAAATGGGCTGAACTGATGTTTGACCCTGAAGAGCTGCTTTTCCAAAAACTTTTCTACTTTTCCATAATCATAATCACTGTTAACAATGTTTTTAGCATCAGTTGATTTTCACTCATATTGGAGGGGGGAAAACCTTTGCTCTTTGTTTTTCCCCCTGGATTGTTGAGGAGCTGCACTCCAAGATAGCAAGGCTGTTTCTGCTGGGTGTTGTAGAAATCCCACACACTGAACTGAGCCTGCCCTTTGTTTGCTTGCATGGCAGGATCCCCTGCATCTCTGCTGTGTTTCACTCAGTAGGGAGCCAGCCTGGACTTGCCAAGGTCAATCTTCCTGCTGAAGACCAGTGGCTCCCCTGCTGGGCAGGTGTCACAAGTCGAGTTTGTAGCAATGCAAACTTGTCAGCTGCTGAGCAGGTTCTGGCAGTTTAAGTGCATTTGACCAGTGAGGACCCTCAGTGCCTCAAATTCATTTACTTCTCTGTGGGTGGTAATAAGGAAAAAGAGGATGAGACAGATGCAAGTGAAAGAATCTGGGAAATTGTCAGTCCTCCTATCAAAAAGGCAACAGGAGTGTAAACTGTCTGCTGGAAGTACATTCTGGTGGGTTTAACCTACAGTCTTGGATCTCAGCACAACAAGTTGCTAGGGAAATTAGGATTTGACCTGAATAAATCTCCTGTGCAGATAAAATGTGTGTGTGAGGCACCTGGGGCCTGTATTTCCACCCTCTAGTCTACTGCTGATGAATTTTATGGGAGGACAAAAACAATTAAAGTTTATTAGACCTAAATTAAAGTTTATTAGTTTCAAAATAGATGAAAAAAATAACTTCAGCACTGATTTATTGAGAAAAGGGTTTGGGGATTGAGGGGCCATGGAAATGGGGCATTGGGAAGGGCTGTCATGCATGAACAAGGGGTGCCAGGTAAGAACTGCCTGACATGGGGCTGTTTGAAAGTATTAGACTGCACAAGGGTGTCATTGTGCTGGAGTCAAGAAGGTCTGCCTTGTGACTTTTTGGTGGCAATTAGCTTCATCCAATCAGCCTCTTAATGAGTGCAGTTATTTTGGTCATGGGACAAGTTTAGATGTCTCTCCATTGACCTCCACTGGAGAGAAATGGAGAGGTGATAAGCCACAGTCATTTTTGATTTTATATATATCAAAATAGCTTTGTAAAGGTGTTCAGTATTTTACAGATGTGCAAACTGATGCAGGACTCAATAAGGAGCTTACCCATGTTTTCCAGTGGAGCAGCACTAAAGTCAAGGCTAGAATCTAGATCCCTGTATTCTGACTCAGCTTTGTAAGAACAACTCTGTTCTCCAAAAAGTGAAAGAACATGAGCACAACAGGCTCTTCCCAGGTCATGTTCTGCTGTAGGAATTATGAAGTCCCCTTGGTTCTGTGTTATAGCTATCACAAGATCTTCAGTTCAGAATGGTAATAATAAATGGATTTTTTCCCTGTTATTGTTATTATTTGCTCCATTGCACTTATATTTTCTGTATGTGTTAATTTTAGGTTGTTTTATGGCTTTAGCAAAATATTTTCAGCAAAATAATGTATTTAATTTTAAGCATATGATCTAGAACCTTAAATGCATTTAAACCTCACATTCAAAGTCCATTCAGAGATGAACTTTGGACTAACAGAGATGCACATTTGCACTAACTTTCAGTAAGTCTGTGACTGTTCTGCCAAACTAAGATGTACATAATTGAGAATAATGTTGTTTTACGTATTATTTCAATTATTATGATTCTAGTGACTGCAGAGGATTATAGCAGGAGCTGGCTCTGCTGGCTACTCTTCAGTATTTCTCAGACACCAGGCAGGAGGCTCACACCCTCACTGTCCAGTGTGGCTCACCAGCATTCATCCATGCAGCTCTGCATCTGCTCTGGCTCTCTGGACCTTGAGATCTGACATGTGATCCACTGCCTTGGCACATGTGGGCCTGAAGTGGGGAAGGTGATGGTGCTGCCCTGCCACTGATGTCCCAGGGAGTCACCACAATCTTCTAAATCTCGTAAACTTTTAGAGAAAGACTCTGATCCTTGTACATCCTAGATTTACCCCTCTCATATGACACTGATGTAGCAGGATGCACATTATGGCAAAGACACTGAAAGTATATTTAATGATCACATCTAACTCTGTGGGAAATGGGAGAGATGAGCAACCCAAACAAGGCACTGCACTCTGAATTCCAAATGGAGAAGGGACTAATTGCCTCCAGCTGTTACAGCTTTGGCTTGGGACTGTGTGGCTGCCTTAGCCTAGATGAGTGAATTTGCTCTCTAGGGAAACACAGTTCTGGCTCTGGAGAAGTCTTTTTCCTTAAGGTCTCTTAAGGCTGCAGTCAATAAGTGGTTGAAATACGTGTCTATTTAATGATGGTGAAAATTGAAGGTGTCCAGTAAAGCAGTCGTAATTGTGTTTAATGCAGAGAACAATGAACCTAGTTAAGATTCAATTTGGTCTTCCTCTTTGTTCCCCTGTTCCAGTAATAAATGGTTAATTACCAGTTTCAAAGGCTCAGAGTAATTTGTCAGCTTGCAGAAATTACCATATTGTCAGTAAGAAGTTTGACCCCATTGTTTTTACAGATGAAAATATTTATTCTTTTATAGAAAATGCTGAGCAATCTCCTGACTTGACTACCAAGTCACAGCATTTTGGGCAGGGTGGGGGCTGACAGAGTGTGCCCATCTGCTGTGAACAAAGCTTCCTGCACTCCTCAGCTCTGTGCTTATGTCTGTGTGACCCCTGCTCCTCTGCCACCAGGAGGTACCTGGCAGGACAGAGGCTCAACACCAGACCTGTCCCATCATCATGAGGCAGTGGAACCCCCAGTATGGTCCCACATTTGAGCCTTCATTTGCACAGATTTTTTATCTAGATTTGCTCTCTAAACATACCTATTGCCAAAAGCCCTGAAACCTACAAACCCAAAGCCACAAAGGCTGATCCATATTTGCCTGTCTTGAAGGAAGGGCCTTTGGCCCCATGGGTGATGGCACTGAGATGTTCCCTTTGCTCCAAGCACTGATGCCTGCATTACACAAGTGGGGTATTTCAGGCAGTCATGGCAAAAGCACTGTTTACTTGTTACTGCCTATGTTTAAAGTGTTCAGTGGACTGTGAGGGAACCTCAGCATGAAGTGTTCACAGTTTGGACCAGAAGCTGTCAAGTATCTTAACTGCATATATGGTTGTTGACTAATGTATATTCTATTCTATTCTATTCTATTCTATTCTATTCTATTCTATTCTATTCTATTCTATTCTATTCTATTCTATTCTATTCTATTCTATTCTATTCTATTCTATTCTATTCTATTCTACTCTATTCCATTCTATTCTATGGAAATGCTGAGTGCATTTTAGATAGACAGCAGTATCCATCTAGTCTGTTTTGCTATATGCCACTCCAAAACTCCAGGCTCTTTAAATACTTGGATGAAAAATAATGATTAAAAAAAAAAAAAAAAAAGAAGTCTGAGGAGACATACCAGAACATAGAAAAAAACACAGCACAATTTCCATTGTGTAGTCTGCTCTTCATTCTAACTTTCCTCAGGGAAGTATTCTGCTCACTGGAATTATTGCCCAAGATAGCTTCCTAAAATTAAACAATCATCTCATTGCAGGACAAAGAAAGGGAAGGTTGTGCCCCAGTAACTGGGAAATGTCTGGCAGGGTCAGGGTAGATGCTAATCTGCTGATCTTGACATTTTACTGTACGAAAATGATGTGTAAAAGGCATTTGCATTTTTTCTCTATCCCTGACTAAATCATGCTAAGAAGACAATTAAAATTGCTCCTTCTACCTTACAGCTGAAAAAGAAGCAAACCAAGAAGAGCCCTGTTTCCTTTGCAAATATTCCTCCTACTTTCAGAAACACTGACAAGCACAATCCAGGTCTAACAACTTTGGGAAGACTCATAATTAGGACACAGTGTCATTGAGCTACGTGCTCAGAGTCTAACGAGACAGACCACAAATTAACAAGCATAGATCTTGCAATGAACAGTGGGGTTACTCACTGTCTCTAGTTTTTCCTCATTCCTTTCATCTCTTGACCTGTCCTTCTACTTATTTCCTGTTCTCAGAATATTTCAAGTTGGCATGATGGATTTTCTGTAACTGATCCATGAACAGGTAAGTGAAGGGTGTTTCTCTTAGGGAATAAATTTGATTTATAATACTTTTTTATAATTAAAACCCTTAATAAGCCCCAAATCACACATATTTCTCTTAAACTTTTGGTGCCTCCTTGCACTACAGAGTCTTTGTTCTGCCTCATCATCTGTCTGTGAAGTAGAATGCTTCCACAAGCCTTAATTCATTACCAAAATGAGAGCAGAACAGCAAAACAAGAGGTATCATTACAATCTTGAAAGCAGAGTGCAGGAGCTATCTGCAATTTAATGGGTCCTGCAATTACATCTTGATTGAATGTGCTGATGAAGCCTTCTTGTACACCATGGCACTCATCAGCACACCATGACCTAGACCTGACTGAGGATTTTAGTTTGCACAGGTGAGAAACAGCAAATCAAACCTGGGGAATGTTTGCCTAGAGCCTAAAATTCTATGATTTTCCTTGTATTCATTCTGGCAAGTGTCTTCTATTGGATTATCAGTCAGCCAGTTACAAGAAAAATTTCCCAACATTTTTCCTTCACCAAATGTTACTACAGTAAGCACCTAGAAGCCTTTATCAGGAATAGATCGTAAGCAAAACTAATTTCTGTATTCCAAAGTAAGAACCAACTTTGATCCTAAAGAGCTACCAGCCTAAAGAAACCAGTCAGGGAAATATCTGATTAAGATCCTCTTCACTATGCAGGAAAATTGAGGCTCAGGAGCACAAATGCCACAGAGAAGATGCTGGACCAGAGAGACAATCATTTTCTTCTGGTTTTAGATGGACTCCAAGTGATGTGTGGGGAAGGCAGGACTGATTTATGCATCCTGACACACACTAATTTTAGATCCTGGCTCCATTTTCTACCTGTGGCCTGTGGCTGCCTTTAACCTCATTTTAGGTGTGCTGATATTTCTTTTCTCCCATGGCTGTAGAGGAGTCTGAGTTCTCAGAGCCCTCAACAGGCTGAGCTGCTTACTGCTTTGTTGAGATACAGGTCCAGCTGGATGCCATACAAGATAAGTTCAAACTAACTCATGGCTACAGAACCCTTTTTGCCTCTCAGACCTGAGCCAGGGCCTGCTGGAGACCATGGGTTATTTTCTATAAAGTTTGATGCACTTTGGGTTAGGCTGAAAACTGTTGCCATTTTTGCTCTCCTCTCTCTGCTGTCACTGTCACTCAGTCAACCAGGTGGAAACATCATGCTTTTAAAAATCAATAGTTCTTAGAGAAGTAAGGTAATGAAGGAAACCTAACTTACCAGTTTGGAGAGATGGAGGAAGGATTTAAAGGAGTGGAGGCACTGACTAACAAATCAGTCCTCTCTGGGCTGCTGGCACTGAAGTCCAGATGGTACCTGAGCATCTGAGATGCTGGAGCCAGAGATGCTCAGTTCAGACAGACAGTTCATTGTGGTGCAGGGCAAGACCAGCTGCACAGACCAAGGTGGCAATTGCCTTGCTGCTGCACCTGCTTCCTGCTGGAATCTGCTTTGGTAAAGGCCAGCTCATGCTGGGGGGTTTTAATTGTCTATTATCTGCTCAGAAGGAGCTAACTATCTTAAACAGAGCAAGGCAAAAATATTCTTTTTCTGGCTTTTTAAAAGTATTTTTCAAAGAAATGTGTACATTAATCAAACTCATGGATGAACAAAGGAAAGATAACACCAGTGATATGTTCATTGAGGAAGGAGACCCTGGGTCACACAGATCCACCAGCAATGAATCTAAATAAAGTCAGGGAGAGTGCCACTGACTGCTGCAATTATTATTGCAGTGATTGATAATGTAGTTCCTCAGCTAATGTGGTGGTGTGCGTGGTCTGAAGGTCAGCAGCACAGCTGGTGAGGTGGAAAACCATGCTGTTGTGATAGGATGGGCTGATGCTTCATGGCCTAATACCCAGCTCCTGTAAATCAAGATTGATTTGGATTACAGTGCCCTGATCCTGGGCTGTCCTGCATGTGGTAGCTCTGCAGGATTGGTCTGAAGTTTGTCCAACTTCAGCCTTTTCAAGTTGGGTTTGCTGACTTTTATTGATCCCTTCCCTTAGTTTTAAATGTAATTCAGGTCTCAGAAGAGAAATAGAATGGATTTATCTGTTTCTGTCAAAGAATAGTAACGTAAGAAATACTTTTGTTGGGATGTAAGTGGTTTTATTCACTTCTGAGGGATGCAATGAGATTTAATGAGTGACTTGGAGAGGGGAGAAGTGTTGTGAAATTTCTGGTAGTTAATTCACTGAGGTATCATGGGTGAAACAAAAAGAGATGGAAGACCTGAGGTGAATGTTAGATAACCTGTAATGATGAAGGAAACAGTACACTGCATTATAATATAAATGGTAATAAGTACACCTTTCAGAGCAGATTAATATGTGTGTTATTCCAGAAGTTCAAACACTTGAGATTACAGATTAAGTCAATGATTTAGAGGAGGAGTGAACATATAATTGAAGAACAGAAGACTGGTGTAAACTGATGAAATACAATAAAGGAGATCTGTGCTTTTCTGTTCCCATGGTCATGACTGTCATATCCAAATGTAACCTACTGCTGTAGCACAAACTGGGAACTGAGAAGAGAAGCAGAAGAAACTCTGGGATTTTCTTGAAACTGGTGAATTCAAGGCTCTTAGAAAGAATGAAAGACTGGAAACTTTTGTCAAACTTTTGTCACAGTAGCAACAGCAGTCACCACCTTCTTATTTATTACACATAATCAGCAACACAGACATGAAATAAGATTCGTCCCTGAATTTTGACCTTAGTGTCTGAATGTGCCATATTTTGGTGCATCACACAAATGCACATTTTCTTTTACTTCTCAAATTCCTCTCCCTATGCTTTGAGACCTTAAATTTTTGAGGCAAGCTTTCTAAATTACTCCGGCTGAAATCACATAAAAATAGGAGATTGGACAGTTTTAAAGGCAACTAGAAATCTGAATACCATCTTTATTTATTATCAAATAGGGAACACATTTGAAGCTCCTTTGCTGCATTGTTGTATAAATATTGACTAAAGCATTGCTGTACAAGGAAGCATGTAAGTTATTACTCAGTCCTCTAAAGACAGAAAGGGAGAATCTTTCATTCATTTCATTGTATTCTTAGAGCCTTTGAACTCATTCATTCTAGGAAGAAGAGACTCTTACAGGTAATTTACTGTATTTGTGCCTTCTGTCCCATGGACTATAATGCAAGATAAAATGTCAGATTCTGCTTTCAGTCTTCATTTCTCTTACATTACTCCATCTTCTTCCTCTGAGGTACTTTTCAATGTAATCATTATACTCCAGTTGGGCTCCCTGCAGAAATCTTGAATGGTATCACTTGCAGTAAAGGCATTGTTTCCTTCACCTGAGGATTCTTCTGTTCCTGGAAATAAATGGTGAAGCCAAGAAAGTATTTGCCTCTGCAGTGGAGATACTGCTTTGAGATCCCTTTGAATTCTCAGGAAGGAGAAGGACACTGTTCTGGGGGCCTTCATCATCACAGCTTCTGGACATGGAGAAGGACCAATGAAATAAAGATAGAATTTCTGAATGAGAGATGCAGATGAGCTTTTTCCTGTAAAAAGTCAAGAAGCATGTCTGTAGACACTTCCACTTAAATGTGGAATGCAAGAATTGGGCAATGTCTTCTATTAAACAAAACACCTCTAAAACCACGTTCAAGAAAATCATCATGGGCACCACTGCTTCTTATGAACTGAAGAAGAAAATCTTGGTGGAAACACAAATGGGATGCCCAACACTCTCTTAAGGCTCTCCTACTCAATTGCTGTACATTGTACTGACTTCTGGCTTTTCATGTACTGGAAATGTAAAGCTCATTAAATGTTGGTCTTCCATGAAGCACAGTCACCTTCGTGAGAACCTGTGGCTGTTAGAAACTATGATTACAGATGTGGACAACCTCTGTTTTATCTTCAATTAAAGTAATGAGTACCTTTGGCACAGGAAAGAAGTATCCCATTTGTGGATTGGATTCACAGGTGTATGTGTGTGACCCAGCTGACAAACCATGGGTATGTCTCCTCAACAAACCTGCCAGCTGGACAGATGGTGCAAGCTCCCTTTAGGTTAAAAAAAGGCATTAAAATGGCCCTCTCATGCTCTTCATGTTATTTTATGACTGAGTACTCAAAAATGTGCAAGGTGTTGGCCTGTAGATGAAGGTCCTTGTTTCCAAAGTTGTTAATAGAGAACCAAACATTTGTGACATTTCTAAGGGGGTCTGTGACAAAGTGGGGGCATCGCCTCCCTGGCAGGCAGGGCCAGTGCTTTGCTTCTCACTTCTCAGATGCATGACTGGAAAGATGCTGCTCAAGGGAGCATGAGGAATGGTGTTTCTGGCAGTGATGGCCACTGACTGCTACAGGAAAGGTTCAGCCCCTTCCAGAGGGCTGAGTTTTTGTTTTCTTTGAAGAGGGAAGAATCTACAGTGCTGCATTATATGGCCCAGGCTATGGGATCTTCTGCTCATGGCTCTCACTCTAACTCACCTGTGTCTTTTGCTCACCATGTAAAAAATGGAGCTAAGTCATGTTGTACCTGTTTTGTAGTTCAAGGATTTCTGCCTGTAGGCATGTAGGATCCCATTATTGGCCAAAAATCCTTGGTACTTCTTCCACAGTAGAGGGGAATCAGTGATTACCTATGACCTTCCCCTCAAGAGAAATGCAAAGTTTGTCTATGTGCATGGGAAAAAAAATCCTGTGCATTGAGAGATCAGAGAAAGACAGCTAGAGAAAGAAGGCAAATTAAAGCAGAAGGATACTTTGACTGGCTATGGAGTAAACTCAGCAATAACACTTTCTAAAAGGGAAGTAGGAACTGTCTGAAGGAGTTCAGTTCCCCTGCTTCTTGCCTCTCTGGAGCCTGGACCTGGCAGATGCCTTTTGCAATGCCAATTTGCAGCCTCATTTCCCTGCCACAGCTTGGTAGGGCTTGGGAACATGTCCCAGCACAGTGCCTACACTGCTAACACCACTGTATTATGCCACACAGATGTTTTGGCATTCTCCTGAACTGTTTTCCAGGGCAGAGTGTTTTAAGTGTTTTCTGTTTCTAAATGGGTAAGATTATAATATTTTACATATATATATATATATATATATATATATATATATATATATATATTATAATTGTTTTGGTTTGGTTTGGTTTGGTTTGGTTTGATTTGGTTTGGTTTTTTTGGGGTTTTTTTTTTTTTTTTTTTTTTTTTTCTGGAATATTTAATTATCCTCCTTCTGAAATAGTCTATTGGGGTCAATTCTCTGTCCCTGGAGAAATGTATTTTTTTTTCTTGTGAATGCAGTGAATATATTGTTATTCTATTCTGTTCTAGTCCTTATACCATTGTACTCCTGAAGTTACCAGTACCTCCAATACCAGCTAATAGTAAATGCCCTTACTGAGCTCAGGGACCAAATTTAATGTGTAATTAAAGACTGCTATGACACATACTCAACTTCAGCTCGGGGTACTCTCTGTCTCTCACTCTCAGCAGTTCTCACCCTGTCCTTGTCCCCCCTGAAGGGTGCAAGTCCTCAGCCAGGCCAGCTGAACTCTGCAGGTGTGCAGCCCTGGGGACTGAGCTCACAGCCCGAGCAGGGCTTTGTTCTCAGGAGCTGTCAGTGTGGGGTCATGCCATGCTACCGCAAGAAGGTTCATGGTACCACCTTAACAGAAGAAAACAATGTAGCCCTGAGCTGTGTTTCAAGAGATAAAAGAAATGGAACAACTAGGGGAAGATCCATCAAATAAGATGAAAGAACATCACCAAGGAAAAAAAGAAGGAATGAAAAAACCCCTGTGATGTACTAGTCTATGAAGCACAAAAGTAACAATGAAAGTAGGAACTTCAGAGAGTGCTATTCCTTGTTCAGGCCTGCCTTTGATCTTTCTTTTTGATTCCCACAAGGGCATCTTCAGAGCCCTTAGATGTGGAATTGCTGGTACTGAGTCTTCCCCCATGGGATGGCTCTCCCTGCCCCTGTGATGTGTTTTTGCTGTGGCACAGTGCAGCCCTGAGCCATCCTGAGAGCCATGCAGGAGAGCACAGAGGATGCTGAGGTTCAGACAGGAGGGAGGGGCTGCCCTGGCCCAGCCCAGAGAAGAGAGGGTTTGTGAACTGTTCTCCTTTCCTGTGCCATTGCTGCAGCCTGCTCAGAGTGTCTTCTAGGCTTCTTTTCCCAGGAAAAGCTCCTGTGCATCCTCACAGACCTCCCCTGTTCTACCTGCAGTAGTGCTCCCCCTGCACCTACTGAGGAGGCAGGAGCAGAGTTCTGTCCTTTTGGAGAAACAGCCTCTGTGATTGTTTCCCATACACTTTTAGAAAGAAAAGAAGAAGCCAGAATAACCCTCAATACTGAAAATGTATTATTGTTTTAATATTTAGTATTGTTCTGCAGTCTCTTCCTTGCTTGCTGTCTGCTGGTGGGAAGAACTTGGAGAGTTTGTCATCCCAGGCTGCAAATGAAGCAGTGACTGTGCCAGGAAGGTGAGCACATCCTGCAGCACCTCCTGTGCCATGGCACCAGGGCATAGGGCACTCCAGCTTCCTCTGAGCAGGCAAGGAAGAGCAAAACCAGGAGTATTCTTCAAACCTTGCAAACCAGTGTTTGATTAATTTCAGGCAGTTTTAATTAAGAAGTATTCCCTCCTCAGTTAATTATGTGCTTTATGGGAAGTGGATGTGGTTATCTGAAATCAAGCGAGGGATGGTGTTTCTGTAATCTCATCAATACAGGGTATATCACCACTGGGAAGTAAAGCTGTGTTAACAAACAACCAGAAACACTCCCCCTTCCCCTCTCCCCCCTGACACTAATAGATCCACCTTAAATTAATATTTGAATTTGCTTCAGTGTGCTGCTTATTGTGATGTACCATCCTTTATATTAAATGCTATCTGTCTTTCTGTTGATTGCATTTTAGTTATAATGTAATGCTCTGTGTGGAAAAGAGGATTATTCTGAAATAAGACAGGGCTCAAGCTTGAAATGTCTGAAGCAAATGTGCTTTTAAATGCATTCTTTCTAAAGCAAAACATTCAGCTTGCAGTCTCTAAAAGTCTCTCTCTTTTTTTAACCCAAAGAGTGCTTGGTTTTTCTTTTCTTTGGTGATCAGGGTCTTTTACAATAGGTCATGAAGGCATTCAGACACCAGACCTTCTAAATCAACTGGAATTCCTGAAAATTTAGACCATGTTGAAAAAAGGATAATAATATATGCACTCTAACTGCAGCAAATGTATATGCACAAGGGCATGCTTCTAGTGACTTGATTATGATACAAAATCATAAAACCAAAAATTTTTGGTCTTGTAAGTTTTCAAGTTGACAGACAAAGAGAATGCAACAGGTGAATGACAGAAATGAAACAGGACAGTATAGGAGGTCAATAGCAAATAAAATGTGATCAGAAGGACAGCAGGAATCACATGGACCACTGCCTGCTTATTTTCCCTAGACCCTATAAATATGTCTTTCTGCAACAAATGCAGACAGTGGAAAACTACAAGTGTCTACTCTTAAGGATTTTTAATCTTATCCATGAGTTGAATAATTTACATTACTGGATAGTGAAATGATGCAAAGTTGTTTGAACATTGAAGGTAATTTGAAGTCTTTTATTGGAGACATTTTGCAAAGGAAAGGTGTGGGAAAGACAAGATGTGTAAGCAAGACACAGAATAACCTCAAGGGTGATGTGCTTAAGCTTCACTGAATAAACAACAGAATGATTTGATATCCTTCCCAAAAAGCTTTTCAAATATTCCTTCAGTGTCTGAACATATTTCATTCTAGCAAGCTAACAGGGTGTCAGAAGTGGCAGCATTCATACCAAGGCTCCACTCTGCCACGCTCCCCAGTTAAGTGCAGGGACAGTAAATTTCACAGCATCTTTAATCTTTGTCTCAAGTGTAAATAACTTCACATGGGCTTTAAAAAAAATTAATTAAATAAAGTCCTTCCCTTCTTGCAGGTTTAATCTCAGTGCTGATGCCTGTTGATGGTTCAAACACTCAGTTCCCTATTTTTAATTCCTTTAACTGGTTCCATAAATGTCTTAGCCTTTGCTTTGGTAGCTAAATCAATTCTTAAAAAAGAAAATAAGCTTGTCATTGAATCATACCCAAAGATCTACCTTTCCTTAGAGGCAGTTGTAGATTATATAAAATAAATTTACTCTGAACTTTCTTGAAATGAAAGGGACTGAAGACAGCAAATGCAAGAAGTGTAAGCCAGGAGAGGTGAGGGGTTAGTTAGCTGCCATAATGGTACCACAGATGACCACAGACAGTTTATCTCTGCTGTTTGCAATGAGTGGCTGCCATCACCACACCTGTCCATTACTGTAGCTTTGCAAGAAAAGCACTGTCATGAAAATAAAAAAAAGTGTCATGAAAAATTAAAATGTTTAGAGAGCCCTTAGACCTGAGCTGGAAGTCCTTCCCCAGGAGAAACCCTCCATGGGGTTTGAATCCCCAGAAGGACCTCAGCAGTGGGAAATGCATCTGTGTCCTGGACAGCACAGTGATGGACATCAAGTAGCCCTGGGCTCTGACTTATAAGAAAGTGGTATAGCCTGTACCTCTCTCTTTCCTATTCTGCTCAATAATTGTGGCTTTTGGCTTTTGCCTAAAAGTCAGGTTTGTCTTGAGATGCCAGGGGGAGGCGTGTGAGGGGGTGCCTGAAAGGCACTTCTGGATGAAACTTCTGTTGCACTGGTTCTTGGTACTGCAGGTTGCACTTAAGGACCCAGTTGTAGGGACAGACTGAGCCAGAAACACAATACAGAGAAATAATCCCATGCCATCTAAAGTAAGACATGTTAGTCACTCAGGTCAGAGTGAAGTCAGGACAACAGAATAAGATTTTAAACTCCTTCTTTCTATTGACATTTTTTGCTGCCAGCTACTAAATTTCTTCATGCTGTATTTTTTTAGTTTAATAGAAGATAATCTTTAAAAATTTTAACTTCCCCTGAAAATGTTTTCAATTTTTCTCTGTTTTGGGGGACAGAGATGGAAATAATTTGACAATTTATTTCTTTCCTTTACAACTGAATGAACCATAAAGGTTTATTTCTATAGCTGCCTTTCTTGGTCTGTTTGGGCCATACTTTTCCAACTGGGGCAGCCTTTTCTGAGATGAGCCTTGCATTATAGCCAAGAGTTATATATACTTATTAAGCATTTGAGCAGCATTATTTGCTTTTAAATGAAGATGTATTTTAACTTGCTGCTTCCAATTAGAATAACAATAAACATTTTCCCTAATGATGATGACATGCAATAGTGTTAAATTGGAAATGCAAAAGCTTTTTCTGTTGGTACAGTATAAGTTACAGTGTCATTAAATATATAATCAGCCATTTATTGCTTGTGTTATTTTTGAGGCACTTAAATGAAAAGTTGATTTGTTTCTTATTAGACCTCAATAAATGTTCCTTTAATAGTCATAGGGTATTTTAATGCTTTACAGAATCATTGTCATTAAATTGAATACAGGACATTGGACTTAAATAAAAGAGAAATGGAAAAACTCAATAAATCAGGATAATAAAAGCTTTTCTTTGTGCTGTTTGAATCGTGCTGAAATGGATCTCTCTCTTAAACTGCCTTACAAAGGCCAAAGTAGCTTAATTGCTTTAGGGCTTGATTATGCTGCATGAGTCAGCTGTGAGACTGTGGCAGTAAAAGACACATTTCACCACAGAAACTTGAGGATGAATTTTGCTGCTGTGTGGTAGACTTCCCTCAGAAACAATGGCCAGGTGAGAGAAATATACTGCAATGACTTCTGCATTATGGGAATCCTTCTTCAATATTAGGGGCATGTGGAGAATGCAGAAAACAGAACTCTTGGGGATAATTCCTTGCCCTTTTGTATTGATTTTCTTCAGCTCCTGTGGGTTATTCTGGCATTCAGTGCCAAGACATGAAATGGCTCTCAAGCACTTCCTGAGATACATCTTATGAGGTGTATAAACTATATATATGATATGACATATACCTTAAACCTTGGTCAACATTATCCTGAGAAGCAGACATTGACCCTAATATTTGTGTCCTAAACATCTCAAAAGTGTTATCTTTGCAAGAACTTCTTCAGTGTAAACTTATTACTGATTTTGTCTATGTATTTGATTTTAAAAATAGTTGATTCTTTTAAATCATGTATTCTTGGCCAGCTCAGTTATCCAGATGAAAAGTAGACTTTTATGATGCAAATTATTAATGCTCAGTCTTTTTGGGGTTTGACAGCTTTGGCTCAAACAAAGGTATAGAGACCTGATCCATTGTGTAATGAGCTAATTTACATAATGAGCTTTGAGCAGGGGAGATGGAGTTAGTGCAACAATCCAAGATTATCTGAATGCAAGGGTTAAAGCCACCTGGAGTTGCTGCACCCCTCCAGGTATTTTGTGAGCTGCCCTAAGATGGTGTTGTGCATCAAATGCCCTTCACACATCCTGCTGCTCTGAAATCTCTGTGGCTTCTTTTATTAGATGAGTTAGAAACATCTAAACTTCAAAGTCCTTTTTGGTAGCCACTCAGCATTCAAGTAGCTAGAGATGAGGACACATGTGAAACCCTTTTTTCCCTACTTTCCCCTCTATTGTTTGATATTTAACTGGTCAGCATAGGTTGTTGCATGTGGATGCAAATAGCAGGACAAATATAAAAAGGACCCATGTCATGGCAACAGAAAATATTTCATTTAGTCACAGAGCATGTGTGAAGAGATGGGCAGTGGGAGCTTTCCTAGAATGGCTGCCAATTCCCTTACCCTGTAAATAGGGAAATAAATACAGAGGCATAAAAATCCCTGAGTGATGACATGTCCCTTTGCAGCTGGTTGAGCTTCAAACCAGAACTGTCTATCATGTCTGGGTATTGTTTACTTTCTTCTGACCCATTATGTAAATAGAGTTCTTAAAAGTGTGCTTTCCCTTACTTTATGATTGAACCTGCTTCCTTTTATTGAGAGCTTCATCCCATAGAAATATGACAGGTTTGGATATTACTGCAAAAAGTAAAATATTACAGACAGATAACTGCTGATGTCATGCTCTAGAGATTTTCCAGGTCAGAACTCTGACATAGAGACTCATGATTTCTTGAAAAATTATCTCAGATTCCAATAAATCCTGCACATACTATTCCACAAAGTTAGCCTTTGATTGTGAAGAACAGCCTGGTTTAATAAAGCCTAGTGGTGTTGCATATTTTGGAGCTTGTGGTGCACTGCTGTGATGTACAGCAGTGAGTACACCCACAGCCACAAAGTTAAAAAAGAAAAAAAAGTATTAAAGTACAAAAGCTGAAGACATTGGAGTCAAGCATTTTGCAGAATCCAGAAAATCAAAACAGATTCTCGGTAGTCACATTATTTATTTGTCCTTTTGCTGCCCATACAGGAATTTTCTGTTTAAACATTTTTCCTCATAGATTGTCCCTTCTTGTCTTAAAGAAAACCTTCTATGCTGCAAGCCTGCTTGGGAAGTGAGCAGGGGGAGTGGCCCTTTTGCCTTTTACATGGGAGGGTGCTGGGAATACATGGAGTTTTGCCTGAGTTGGGTGTTGATCCAGTTTATGGTTATCAGTCACGGTTTATCAGTTTATGGGTCAGGATTAGAGACAGAATAGAATGGACTAGAAAACTGTAGAAATTGTGTGAAAATTCACTGGGTGAAACCTCCATCTGCATTTGTATAAGTAGTCTGGAATTTTATCCTCCAATCCCATTAAAAATAGACTACAAGAAGGCTTGAGGAGCAAGACTGGTATCAGGTGGTAATAGCTATAGGGAGGAAAGTTTTCATCTCAGTTATGTTGGTGTAAAACCAATTAATTTTTCTAGATTTATCATGGTGCAAGAATAAGATTTCATTAGAATAAGATTTTCATTAGGATTTCATAGGATTTCACTAGGATTTTCATTAAAATCAGAACAACCACACTGTGAATTAATAATTCTGAGGTAAACTATCCTACCAGCTCCAGTTTCAGAGGGATTACATTGGTGTCTTAGGAGATGGAATATATCTACTTTTTCCTGGGACAGTAGAACAATTTTTTTCCAGTGATCTGAACCCAATTATTTATTTGTATTGAAATTCTTTTTTCCTTTCTATGTTATTGTATTAGAGCTTTTTTTTTAAATTTTGGCTAGCAGTGATCAATCTCTTTAAATAAAGAAGCAACAAAGACAACACATAGAAAAAGAAATTTAACAAAAGTCATGATTGTTTAGAGAATCCTCAGATAATTTGGAAGATCCTTCTCATCTTGAATGTTGAAGACTCATCAACATTCAAAAGTAAAAATTTGCAGAATATCTTATCATCTCTTGTCTATGGCAAATGTGATATGCAAATTAAAACAGATTCCTATGCTTTATGAATTTTCAGTTTTAAGTACAGAAAAGACATGATAAAAGGAGTAATGAACTAAGGAGGAGCTGGAAAGAATTTAGATTAAGAGATAAATAGCCCTTCACTATCACATCTGACTCCCAGGGACGAAAAGTTTGTTGCTTTACAAATGATGACACAATACAGTACTGAACAAAAACTTTCACAAAGGAATTTTTTCCTAAATAATTGCTTGTTATCAAATAGTATGAGAGTGAAGTGATTTGAGGACTTAATTTCTGTGTGGGTCTCCTTAACTGTATGTGGCAGTCAGGTTGTACAAATAATTTCAGCAATGCACATTGTAGGCTAATAACAGACATGTTATATTCCCAATTAAAATCACAATTTCTAAGTTGACAGGTAATACCAGGGATGAAAGTCTGAAGGTATAAAATTCTGGAGGGGATGCTCTTGTATGTGGACATTGTGGACCTCAGATCACTGAGCTGTGGAGAAAGATTTAGGATATACAATCTTATTAACTCCAAGTCCAACTTTGCCCCCAGGACTAGATTAATTTATCATCCATAGTGAACCCTCACACTCACATCCTGGGATGAACATAAAACTGATGGACAGCCTAAAACATTGGTCTGTCTACAGGCTCTTGTATGTGGTAAGGACAGATCAAGCACAGACAAGATTTATTTCACCAGTTAACTAGTTATTACCATGTTGGGTCTGCATGCTCAAACAAGAATTCTGCTGGGTTGGAAAATATTCACTTTGACATTTCTTTAAATCACAGACTGATTTTTTATCTCTTTTTGAGGTTCACTGATTAAATTTGCTGTCACTTTTGGTGTGACAAATAAAGCTTCATCTAAACTCCCTTGAAGCCTCTCTGTAGTGATTATGTTACACACTTGTGCACTTTGCTTACTGCAAGTCACCTGAAGCTGAACTGAGTTATATTCCAGGCAAAATATTTTTTTAAGAAATGTGAAATAAGAAAAATTAAGAACCACACGCAGGTTAATAAGAGCAGGACTAACTAGTCTTCTGTAGATTTGGATATAATTTTTTTTCAGTGGAAAGACTGAAATGTTGTTGAGACATGCTTGTATACTTTACTACACAATTTGTGAACATTTTTATCAAAGAGAGCTTTTATTAGCATAGATACTTGTGGAACTCCACTGTTAAATTCCATCACTTAGTACTATATTTTTTTTCCAAATACAGAAATTGTTTTGAAAGGAAAAATTAAAAATTCATTGAAGTAGACATGTTTCTATATGTTTAGAAATTTTCTGTGGTATTTCAACATTATTCTTTGATGGAAAAACACATGTTCTGTGAAACTTGCTTGAGATTCTAACTAATAGGTAAAGAAAGGAAAAAACCCAGGGAACTCTTATATGTCAAAGGACTTCCATGGTTATCTGTGAAGCCCTGTAGGGTATTGAGGCAATTGATTTACATGAGCAGTTACAGATACTGGTCATTCATCTCAAAGAGATGGTTTGGGAAATCTCAGCCCAACTGTAAAGGGTGACATTATAAATATTTGCCTGAGTATGTCAATCGCTCTTTATATTCAGAGGATCTGGACAAAGCCCCTGAAGAGAGATTAAAAGACTGAAGCATTTAGAGCCTTACAGCAATATCAAGGATTATCAAAGCATCTCTGTGCGGGAGAGCAGAATCGTTGTGTCAGACCATCTCTGTCTCTGGGAGGAAGATTGGTCAAATCTCTTTGTAGAGAAGGGGAACACAGCCTCTGTTAGGATTATACCCAGCAGGAGACAACTTAGCTCCCTTCGAAAAAGGAGCTTTAAAGGATTTCATTTGAGAAGCAGTCATCTCAGAAAACATTGCATTACAATTGAGGACAATTAATATGTAACAAGAAGCGTGTGGAGTTTGTGCTTAGTTTATGTTTCTCCATCTGGGGGGTCTCTTCTGTGCTCTCTCTGCCAGCTCCTATCAGCTTGGATTACATTAAGCTTCAAGCATCCATGCAAGCAGAAGGTAATTACTTGAAGAGCAGCAAATCCAAGGGAGAGTCTCAAAGATGCTCTTATACTTTATCTGATGCCTACCAATGGGTTGCCTGTGTCTGTTACAGGAATTCACAGTCAAGTCATGCTAAGAACTTTAAATAAGTACAAAGATTTTTCAGATGAGATGTGTAATTTTACAAAGCACATTTAGGACACCAGTGTGATTGCTGTAACAATATGGAAAGGCAAGCTCAGATTATTGCAAGCTCTCAGAATCTCTGCTCCTCCTTCAAGAGTAGGTTCTCCTTCAATTCTCAAGGGCAGTTCACATGCTTGCCTGAAAAAAAATTCCAGTGTAGTAAAAGGAGTGAAAAATGCCATGTGTTTCTCTTCACACAACCTCTTTCCACTTTTTCAGTCCTGGGAGAGGTATCTGACCCATGACAGGATCCTAGACGTGGAGGATCCATCCTCATAGCCATGAAAATGTCAGATCTCTTGTCTTTGAGAAACACATCTGGATTTTAGATTAGCACCAAGGTAGAAGACTCTTTAGTGGCTCTGTGATCCCTGTTTTGTTTCTGTTATAATCTGGCCATGCTGATCAGATTATCTGCTGAAGAGTTTGGGTTATTGTGCTGTTTCTCATGTCCTTCTATCTTTGTGTTGTGCTTGAAGATCTGGGCTCAGAACTATCTTTCTTTCACTATTTCTCTGCTCTGCTGGTGAATTCCTTTTTAATGAAAAGGAATTCTAAAGAAGATCAACATTATTTATAAAGGGCAAATATTTGGTTTGTGACAGCACAAAATGTTCTTTGATTTCAGTTTTGCTGATTCTATTCTCAACATAAGACTCATCACATTTTCCTATCTATTAGATAGCAGCTACTTAGCATGAAAGTCCCTAAGATGGTTGGTACCACAGCCTACAAACCCTGGTCAGTCACCTGGGATAGGAACTGAGCTCTTTGCTTAATCTCTTCTCCACTATAAATGTAAGTAACAGAATAGAATAAGATTTTTTGAGCCAACACTTCTTAAAAAGTTAATTAAAATATTCATTAGGATATTTATTCACTGCTCATAAATTCAAATATAGCTTTTGAATCAAAATTTATTCTTCTGAGTAAGCAGGAGGGGACAGAAGAGTTCATGGTGAGAGTACTGTTTCTCCCTTGAAGTCTAATCTGATGAGTAATTCCAGAAGCTGAACTGACTCAAGGCAGTGACTCAGAATTACATTTTCCTTCTCTGGCAGGTGAAGGAGTGCAGTTGAGCTTGCTCATGAGAAGTAGAAATGGCAAAGCTGGGGCACAGCCATGCTGGGAAGCTTTAGAAATGTGGCTTTACAGGTCACTGGGAGGTCTATTAAGGTATTTTGCTCATCCCAGACCTCCAGGAGAGACAGTAGCCCTTGGCTGCTTAGAGCTGGGCCACAGCCAAGAAAGTTGTGGGGCTAACATGTCTTAATTGGGGTGAGCACTGTTTGGAGTGAGCTGCATCTGATACTAAGCATGTGAGGTGTTGATGTCCATGAAATACATTGACCTGTGTCCAGTTCTCAGTGAAAGGGTTTCAACCTCACCACTGGTGCTCCTTTTGTATCTCTCTTATCATTGCATTAACTTCTGAGCTAAGAGGTGGGAGACAGGCAGAAGGAAACTGCATCTCCAGCCCATGGAGGGGGGAGCTGTTCTGTGCCTGGGCTGCAGCTCATTTGTTCCCAGACCCAGAAGAGCTGAGGGAATGCAGTCTGTGGAACAGCACAGCTGCCTCTGTGACCTCAAGAGTATTTGGTTTAGAGCATGCTAGTCTACTGAAATCCTTAAGAATGTTCCCAGTTAAGTATGAGGCATAAACCTGTATTTCCTTGGAAGGAAAATAAGACATAATGCACTACTTATGCAAAAACATTTTTTCTAGGAGTCTGTCCTTGGATTGAAGGTGCAAGGAAAGCAGGCTTTTTTCCTTCCTACAGACTGTGTCCTGGTGCTAATCATGTTGATAACATGAACAATCACAGGCAAACTGAGTGTCCAATCTCTTAGGGTGTACATCAGAAAGGTAGTAACACCACAGGTGAAACCTTTCAAGGGACACACCTGGAAGAAGTTCAAGGTTGGAATAGGATGTTGAAAGAACAGGGCTGGGAGTGATGGTGGTGTTGGAAAGGAGCTGTGTCAGTCATCTAAGCAGCACGACATCTTAAGCAGCCTATTGATCTTCTATTCCAAATTCACGCAGGGCGACTCCCTGTCATAAAACATTCAGCAGCCAAGATCAATAAGAGATGTGGAGCACTGCATCATGCTGCTTCAAAGTCATACTTGAAAACAACAAAAAAAAATATCACTGCTACTCAAATGTCACCAGGGCACCAGCTCAGTTTGGACCCAGCTCAGCAGTTTCAATGATAAAAGTTTTCTTCCTGTTTTTCCAAGTGGGAGTCCAGCTGAAAGGTGACAGGAACCGGATTCGGCTGCATGACAGGGAATCTATTTTCTACCCCTCTCTGTTTACAAAGGAGGTTCAACAGGAAAGATAGACCTAGATAACATGAAGCACTTGCTGAGGTAGAGCTTGTCTTGTGCTGTGAATCTGCCAACATTTAGCAGTTCCTTGGCTAGGATCACATCCTTCAGCTGCAAAATGCAAGGGGACTGAGAAATGCATTGTATCACATCACCAAGAGATTATTTTCTCCTTACAAACATAGTCTCCCCACTATGATATGTATCAAATTGCTCAAATACACCCATTCAAATATAACACCTAACTGGAGTGGCTTCTGGAGAATAAATTGTCCACTGAAGTTAGCTTTCATGTATTTTAGTGTTGCCATGTATCTCATTACTTTCTTGTAGACTAAACAATGTTAATTCTTTCAATCTCTTCTCTGAGGTCATATTTTCCTATGTTACTGCTTCTATAAAGGCCATTGGCATCTGACAGTCTTATGGTAGAAAAGATTAATTCTGTCCTTGCATGGCTCTGAGCCCAATGGTTGCCATCACCTCGTTCAGTCTGAAGGGGAAGATTACTTTTAGTAGTCAACAAAAACCCTGGGTGTTTGTTCCATTTCTAATGATTTCCAGAGTAATTGATGCTGCTAGAGATGAATACTTTACAAAAGCACAAATTGGACAGCCAGGAAAAATGACAAGCAGGGATTCAACTGGGAATATGCAGCACTGAGATGAGCTCAGAAAGCATCTGTTGTCACAACACCATCTCTCTGTGGCAGATAAAGAAGCACAGAAAAACCTGCACGCAAAAGCAATAAATATAAAATCAATGGAAATTTAGCATTTGATTTCAATGGATTTGAATGGCTGTACTGTAGGGGCTCTGTCTTGGGATGTGTGGTAGCTTGCCTGAGATGGCTGTAAACAAAAGCACAAATTGAAAAACCATTGAGGAATAAAATCAGCTTGCTTATGTAAAGCTCCATATGATTAAAGCCTGTTTCTGATGTCAAAACAAAGCTGTTCAGGGCCATGGTGGCTCATCTATTAATTACATGTTGATTTTACTATCCATGTTTATTAGGATAAAGAACTGGTATTACCTGGACAATCAATAAACCAAACTTCTATAATGCTTTACTAGTTACACTGGGAGTCAGTCTAAATATTCTTAAACCCACAGTTTAATTAAATATTTTTCACTTCTTGAAGCTGTTGATTCCTATTCATAGCAAACATAGAAGAGGCTTGGAGTCTTCATTCTCTGTTTTTCTGTTCCAAGGTCGATAATTCTGTTCCTGACTCTTTCTGAAGAAAACTTTTTGAAGGGTGTTCTTGTAGGTGACATTCTAATTTATGATTCTGAAGGAGGCAGGGGGGAATTAAATGACATGATGGAAAGTTTGTTAAGTGTAATCAACAGTGAGGATAAATGCTGTTAGAGATTTCTGCATATTAATCTGGCTTTGTTTTGAGCTACTGCAGCACCTGTGACAAAACCAAAGGTTATAAATTTGGAGCCATAAGCTTTGCCTCTCTGGCTTAGTATAATATAGATCTCTAATCAATAAACTGATTGAGCTTGACTGGACTGATCTCCAGGACACACAGGGGGCAGTGTGGGTGTTTCAATCTAGTGCTGTGTACAACGTGCCTGACTTACCAGTGTTATCCAGAATAGGAAGACTTTCCTACAGGTGCTGAGCCATCTCTGGCAGCCCTGTGGATGTCCCAAATGGCACTACAGGCAATGGAGAACTGAAAGTGCCCCCATGGGGTTCAGGATACACCTCGAGAAATAAATACTCATGGGTGTGTGCATGTGAAATAGGGAGCTCAGTCACCTAATCCAGAAACACAGAGCATTTGGGACATGGCACCGTGTCTGTGATTCTTTATGGGGCAGGCAGGGATGGCACAAGAGCTGTGGGGGACTTGTGCATGCTTTGACACTGAGAAATGTGGCTGGAAAAGAGCCATAGCAATAATTAAACACAAGCTTGTTGGAAGTATGGGGAGAGATGGCATTTCTGTCTAGCAGAAAAAGGGTAGAAATTTAGGACTCTAAAGCATAAACTCCAATGCTTGATTCTGTTGACTGGAGACAATTTAGAGGATCATAATTTTTTTAGAAATGATTTCTATATTTGTCCTGCATCCTTGTTCTCACATAAATAATTTCTTTTCCCTATTCCTAGATTTAGCTATTCTGTTTTAGACTGTTTATCTTGTCTACCAGTTCTCTAATGCATTCATTAAAATTCTACTTTATAAATCTTAAGTTTTCAAAAATATGAAAAAAAAAGTTTGCAAAGAATAAATTGTCATTACTTGAAAGTGTTCCTGACCAGATACAGGATTCATGATTAACCCTTAATTTTCAGACAAGAAATAATTTATATTTTAATTGTTAGGGAAAGTAGTCGTGGAACTTAACTACAAAGGTTACATTGAATTCTTCAGTACTAGACAATGTTTTTTTAAGATGGAACATATTTTTGAAAGGGATTGTCATCTCCATTTTCTGTAATTATATCTACAAGACTGTGAAGAGCTATGTGTCTATGTAAGAGATGAGCCAGGTTCAGCTTGGAATGAACACATAGAGAAGACAGGTCTTTCATAGTGATGTGAGGAGGTGTGGAAACATCAAATTGCCCATATCTAAGGCAGATGCACTTTTCCTCACACACACACTCATTGTGGTCTGTCCCTCTTTGCAGAGAGATTGTTTTTTGTTTTTGTCACAGGCAGCTGCATGAATGGAGAGACACAATTCCATCCTTTTTTATCGTGAGAACATGTTTTCATCATGTGAGAAATAGTGCAAATCCTTGTTTTCAGATAAAAGATCCTGTTCTGTAACTGCAGAAGTTTTCATAATCATTAACTCCCTGTGCTTGGTTCACCAGGCATCAAACAGCATAGGAGTTTTTTTCTACCATCAGTCTTCAAGGATGAATAGTGACTGAGAAAAGATTCTGCTACTCACACAAAATTTTCCACTCCCTCTTGTCATCTTACAGGAAGCATTGATGTTATTTTTGGGAAGTATTGACTCTTTTACAGAATAGAAGGCTCATTAAATCAAAATAACAGCAACATTTTCAGCTGCTTCATTGTTATCATTGCTATTGTTGCAAGCCACTGCTGAAAGCTGGGAAAAAAAAAGAACAGAGAAATAATTCCAGTAAAGAATAGACACCCCAACCTATCCTGAGCCCAAGATAAAGTGCAACACATCTTTTTTATGGCTTTTAAGTACTTGGTAGTCTACCACTGAGTTCATAATCATCCTGAAGAGGCAGCAGTGCCACTGAGAAGGACAGGGGAGCTAAAATTTATAGACAGAATGATGAACTGGAAATGACAGAGTCACAAAAAAGGAAATACTGTATAGAGGTGTGTTAATGGAAGTATTGGGTGTTGCAAGCAGGAAGAGGGACTTTAATCCACTTCCATCACAAACACAGAGTCAATTTGAGGGTAAAATGTGTTATATTTTTTTAAACAGGGGGGGTCAAATTGTAACAAGTGAGAAGGAAAGCAAGGAAAAAAAGTACAAAAATATGGAAAATGAGCCATGTGGAACCCAGGGTGACTGGTGCCAAGGAGAAACAGAGCTGAAAGGTGGCCAGATATAAAGCACAGCAAGGAACTTTCCTATATTTGCTGGGAACTCTGCAAGAAATTGTGAAAATGGGAGGATTTCTCAGTATTATGGAAATCTATTCTGGGAAAAAAGCAGCATTAGTAGGAAACAGGAGATTTTTAATTATATAAATTTATGATTTTAGGACATGCAGCAGGGAGTAAATGTAGTAATCCAGGAAATCAATTTAGTTTTTTGATGTGCTTAAGTAGTAAAAATCGATGTTTCTAACTAGTATTCCTGGTATTTGGAATACTAACAATCCTCTCTTTGCAGAACACCTCAGAGCAGCAAAACAAATGAAATTACAGAGCAAAATGGGGAAAAGAACCTGAACACAAGTTTCATACAAGGACTGATGGGTCCCTACCTGCAATATCTTAGACAAATTTATCCAGCAGTGTCACAAAACCTGCAAAAAAGTCTCAAGATGTGCACACAAAGTTGTGTCAAGTGGCTTTTGAAATTCTTGGTCAAGACAATCTGCTTCACAGAACAAGAAGTTTACACATGTAAGGTTTTGTTCCTGGAAGTCGTGGTTTAACCCCAGCCCCAGGTCCAATCCTTTTCCCCCACAGTGGGACTGGGAAGAGAATCAGAAGGGAAAAACTTGGAAAATTTATAAGTTGAGAATAAGGCAGTTTAATTGTGAAAGCAAGAGCCATGCACACAAACAGAGCAAACCAAGGCATTAATTCACTGCTTCCCCAGGGCAGGCAGGTAATCAGCCATCTCCAGGAGAGCAGGGTCACATCAGGTATGGTGGTGACTTGGGAAGACAAACACTATCACTCCAAATATCCCCTTCCTTTATATACTTTATATACTTAGCATGATGCCACATGATCTGGAATATCCCTTTGGTCAGCTGGGGTCACCTGGCTGTGACTCCTCCTAACTTCCTCTGCCAATGTCAGTAGGATAAGCAGGAAAGGTCTTGGCTCTGTGTAAGCTCTGCTCAGCAATTACAGAAACATCTGTATGTTATCAACTGTATATTCAGCACAAACCCAAAACACAACCCCATACCAACTGCTGTGAAGAAAATTAACTCTACCCCAGCCAAGACCACTGGCCAGGATCACAAATGGATAAATAGGATGAAAAAGGATATGCAGAGCTGACACGAGATAAAAATGTTCATTAGAAATATATTCACCTTTTCAAGAACTACAAAAATAAGATCTCTGTAAATAGTGGCATATGTAGATATAGATCTATGTAGACATAGACATACAGGCAGTATGGCATGTATGCAGCCTTCTGAAAGAATCAGGAGGGTAGCAGCCCATTTTAATACTCTCTTCCTAAAGCTTGTTCTTATACTTTGCTGTTTCTCCTAATTTCTTTTTTATTGTTTACTTTCCTCCAGTTTTATGCCTTGGCAGCTCAGTGGCAGTGGTTGACTCAAGGATGCACTGGAGGAATAAAGGTTTCAAGATGACATTCAGTGAACAAGGCAGCCTAGAGAAGCTGACAGGAATCTGACTGACAGTTATTATTTCCCAGGAATTCTCTTTGAAACTGAACACAAGTGTTACTGCTGAACCTGCAGTAACCCATAAAATTTAAAGTGTCCAGCCTATTAGAAAGTTCTGGATTCTCAGCACTTTTATTGTCACATAGAACTGGAAAATAAACCAAACCCAAAACTGCTTGGGTTTTACTTTGTTATTCACTGTCACTCCAGAAAGGGTCAGTATATGAATGCTTTTGAGCCAGCTCAAGGAAAAAGAAGCCTGTTAGGAAAACACTGGATGCATTTTTCCAGTGTTGACCTACTCACCTTTTAGAATAGTGGAGTGACCATCTGGGTTTTTCCAACTGCAGAGTTAACTCAGGGACACTGCCACCTTCTGTTACCTTGCTTGTCCTCCACACTGGACCTTGAGCAGGAATACTGGTGTGGAGTTTCTTTTTGGCTGGGATTGATACCTGCAGTATCAAGGTGCCAAGTGAATGCATTGCCTGTGGTCCTTGGGGGTTGTGCAGCAGTCAGGATGTTGTGACACCTGTCAAATGGATTTTCACTTTCTGGATGACTAAAAAGCAAAATCTCTCTTATCCATTTTCAGTCGAATTGGGGATTTCTCAGGTTTCAAGGTCATGAAAAGAGTGATGCTTATCCCCTCTGATGTTTCAGGATAGTTTTGACTGTTTTTGCACTTTGCCTGGATCCAATGCCCTCTCCTTCATTATCTCTGAAGAGATTAATTGTGATTATTCATGCACCAGTGGCAGCCTGTTGGAAATGTCACCAGCATGACATGATGAAATGTCGGATTGGATAAAACCTCTTTGGTCAAGCCCAGGCTGGGTAAAGGCAGGAACCTTATTCTTAAACACAGAACTGGAACCAAACAATAATGCATATTGTGGGAAGACAGTAGAAATGTAAGAAGATTCCCAGAATTTCCATCAGAGAACTTTTATAGGACATTGAAAACCAAGTTAGTGTGTAGGTTGTAGCATATAAGTGCTAGTATATACATTCTATCCTGCCTCTAAAAAGAATTCAATGGCTGCTCACTGGACTTGGTTGCATGAGAAAAGAACAAGGTGAAACTGTTCCTTCAATTATGAGAATGCATAAGGTAGTTAAAAATGGTTCTCTTTGTAACACTCCACAACAGTTTTGAAGGCTTCCTTTCTGTAAATACTACTACATATTCTTCTTTGCCAGTGCAGTATTTTCTCCTATAAATGACACAGGAACACAGATTTACTGCCTATTTTGCAGTAAGGAGCCTTGTTTTTCTAGCCCCTGCAAATACTCAGAGCAAAAGAGACAGTTGTAACCCCACAAATATCTCTGGGCAGCTAGGATACTAAAGATTTTACTAATTATTTTAAAAGTGGATTCAAGCTTGTTCTTGTGATCAGCTCCTGTAGCTGATCTGATTTAATGCTTTTGGAGTGGATGAAGAAGTGTTTCTTTGGCTGGATTTCCCCAGCAATACCAACTTCTTTGTCAAACAGTGCTGATCCTTGAAGGATTTGGGAGGCACAAGCATGGAACACATTCTCATCATCTGCAGCCTGCACTTCCATTTACAAGAAACAGAGTGTATTACTGCATAAAGAAAATTGTGTTGAGTAACCTTCAAAGATGATAATAGAGTAAATCTTTTGTTCTCATCATAGTTCAATCTTCAAGACTAATAGAGCAGTTATCCTGAAATCTGACCTTCTCAAGAGGTGAAGAGGCTGTGACTCTTAAACCTTCTTGGTTCCTGTAACAGATAATTGAGTTCTTCCTGTGCTGTGCCTGGTGCCATTATGTACTTCTCTCTGCTCCCATGCTGGGACTGAGCCTGATCCACCCCAGCAGTGTGGGACTGACAGACATGGGAAGGGAATAAGCCTCCATATCCTTAGGGAAGGGGTGGAGGAAGGTGGAAATCAGAATTGAAAAGCTCTATTACTTTCCACCAGAGATAAGCTCTTGGTAGCCCAGTGACATGCAGAGCCACATGGAAGGTGAAGCCCAGGATATTCACCATTGCACAGCTGCTGTTGGGTGTCCCAGATGGTCTCCTTCCTTCAGCCTTGCTGCAGGTTTTAGTCTTGTATACCTTAATAATCTGCCACTGTAGACAGCTGCCTACTCTGCCTCTATGTAAAACACACTGTGTTGCACAAATTAGTTATAAATCAGCCATTCCAATCCAGTGACTTGCTATCCTGGTAGGCACAAATGGTGCTATGAGTTGTGAGAGCACAGAGGATCAAGATCCTAGTCTTAAGTGTAATGCCTGAAAAAAGAGCAATAAATACAAGAGGCAGCAGCAGCATGACCAAAACAGAAGAAGTATAAATCATGCTGTGGAATGAAGTGCAGTGATTCACCTGCTATGCTGGGTACTGCTGCCCTGCAGACAATCTGACAGCACAGCAGAAAAGAAATGCAACACACCAGAAATAAATACTCACCCTGAACTTACACAACGCTATTCATTTTGTGTTAATATATTTCTTCTTGAAATTCAGCTGAAACCCATGGCAACAAATCATCCCAGCATCAATACAAGGTAAATGTGTGTGATTAAGGAAGGAGAGGAACATCAGCACAGTTGCAACCCATAAAAGTTAACTATTGTTGGGTTTTGTTTTCATGACATGGAATTTCTTTGTTGGCTTGCCTTTCATTCACCCTTAGGCCTTCTTCCTACATTACTGATCATTTTAAAGATCACTAGATTCATTTCACAATATAATCACTAGCATGACCAGAATTAAGGTACAGTCTAAGAAGATGGAAAAAGTGGCAAGGACAAAGACAATCTTAGAAGGGAGTTGTAATAAAGTTGAAGTAAAGAGTCAAGGTACCTTGAGAGATGGTCGCCTAAGGGGTGGAGGTCATTGGATCTGCTGAGAGTGAAGTCAGGGAATCACCACTGGCTCTGAAAAGAAGTGTGGTCAGGTCCAAGCACTGTAGTGTTCACTGCTGAGTAGGAGGACTCTTAGGTTTTATATGTGAATCAGCAAAAGCTAATGGAGTTTTATGTGCTTCCATTTCAGAAAGAATTTTGTAAACCTAATTTGCTAATTTGCTGTAAGAATCTGAGTTAATCTCTGTCATCCAGTAATTCATGTATCCACATGATACACATGGGAAGTGCTATTTGCCTACCTGGAGGATTGTGAATGCTGATTAATACCTTGTGAAAATGTTCTAAGATTATTTGGAGAAAGTAACTGTGACTTGCCAATGTGCAGCAGCAGATTTTGTCTGCTGCCAGCCACAATAGGAAGTGATTTGTCTTCTTTCACCTCTCTGTTACTCCTTCCTCATACCTGCTCTCAGCAAATGCTTTCTTGCTCTTGGTTTTTCACTGATAGAAAAATGACTCTCCCGACCTGAAGGCCAACAACACTCACCTCCCATTTTCCAAATCGCCCTCTAGTTACTGCCTTGTACAAGGGCACCGTGTCAGAAAAAGAGTTCATTGGGTTTTGCAGGTCTCTATGACAGGATGTGTCATTTAACTCTAATCTGCATAGTGTTTTTTGTGCTTTATATGCTTAGTAATAGTTATATCCTTACAAAATTTTAATAGCCAATATTATCTACAAAAAAAACCCCAAACTGTAAAAGAATGTGATCCAGACACAACATGAACTGACTATTATACCAGGGGGAATTTATCTCACAACTTTCTCTTTTTTAGTCCTATTCTTGGACCTTCAGATCCTCTGCCATTTTTTCTTAAAAAAAAGCCTTTGCCCTTGATTGAGTGTAGATATTCTGAGATGTGGCTACCTAAAGATAATTTTTTGGAGAGAAATGCTCTTAGAAGTGTTCAGGTTGTGTAATTTTAAAAATTCATGAATGCAAATGGGTCCAGATATTCTTGTACAGCAAGAACATCTCTGGGTTTCCCTTAAGGCCAGTGGTGCATTCATCCCACAGCCATAGTATCATGCTGCAAACTTGCAATCCCTGCCCCAAAGATTTTACTGCCTTCCCATAAGGAAAGAGAAACAGTAAAAGAAATGAAAGACAATTCTGATAAAAAGCTGAGATCCTGGCATACTGAGCACAAAAGTAGCTCTGTCCAATATTTCATGGAGGTAAATCAGAGGTAAATTGAAAGGAGGGAGGCAGAAAGAGGCACTCCACCAGGGCTGTAGAGATTTACAAGTAATGTGTTGCAGCAGGTGAGGCAGTGATGGAGCCAGAGAGAAAACTGCACAGATGGGCTGAGCTTTTCCAGGGCACATGTGAACTGAAACCTCTTCAGCAAATGAAAACACAGGAGACTACAATGACTGATTAGAAAACCCACCTAAGTGGGTCACCTCCAACTCAATAAAGGTTTGTTGCAGGTGGAAGTTTTGCTTTTGAGACTTTTTGGAGTTGGGTGTGTGAAGGTGGCCATGCTGACCTGTGTCCAGGGCAGGGCACAGACTTTGCTCTGCTGTGTGTGACAGACCTGATCTCACATCTGTGACTTCACCTGGATGAAATGTTTCTGTGAGATATCTCCTGAAGTTGTGTGAGAGTTCTCCTGAATCTAGGCAGATGTTTTCTGTGCAGCAGAAAAATCCCTGCAGTGTTTTTTTCAGTGCTCAGCTAATGAGGGAGAGAGTGTGTTTTATCTTTGTTACCACAGAAAGTTAACCACAATCCAAGCAGTGATTTATAGGTAATGAGTCCTGTCACACTTACAATTCATGCCTCACATGAAAGTCATCAGCATACCTACTGCTGATCAGAAATCCAGGTATATTTCTCTATGTTTTATTCACAGTCTAATGATCTGCAAAGGCAAAGGCTGGATTTAAAGCTGATTGCTATCAACACTTACATCTGTGAATGCATCTGAATGCCAAGGAGTATTTAGGAAATCAGCTGTCAGATGATTGCAGCAGAGGATACTTCCATTGAGTGAGGTAGGAAGGAGCAGCAGGGGCTCAGGGATCATTTGGAAAGAGTGAGGAGAAGAGGAGAATAAAAAAATATATTTTTTGGGCATTGGTGGTGGGACTGCTAGTGAACAACAAATGTTTGCTGTGGTTCCCACTTGCTTGAAGTGGGATGGGATAAAAATTTCACACATGCAGAGAGTTTAGAGATGGTTTTATCAAGAGATGGAGTAAAATATCTATAGCTGCAATGGAAAGTTTGCTGTTGTCTGTGGAGTGTCAGATGGACACCAGACACTCAAGGGGGGATGTTCCCATGCACAGGACACTGGCTCCAGCCACTGGCCCTGCTTGCCTTGGCTTGGCATGGGATAGATCTGTGGGAATGGGGAGCAGACCCTCTGTGGGGTGAGCATGAGAGTATTGTCACTTCAATAGAAGCTGAAGCAAGTTTTGCTTTTATTTATTTTTTTTTTATTTTTTATTATTTACTGTATAAGACAGAGGACAGGTTAGGAATTTAGCTGTGCCAACAATTACTTTCCCATTGTACCTGTGGCAAAAAAAGGCAAATCAAAGCAGAACAAGTGATGCATCACTTTCCCTTACACTTCTGCTGGACAAATGTGGTGAACAGATTACATTTTTCACAAATTTGTGAAAAGCTGTCTCATAGCTTAATTTATTTTTCCCCTGCATGAACAATACATTTAACAAATGAAAACACATGGATATTTCCAAAAACCAGCTAACTTCACTGTATTTATAAAATACAAAAAGGTAAAATACAGTATTACAGGAGGAAAATACAACAAAAGAGAGTGAATTTTACTTCATTTTCTTTTTTTATGATTATTTAATTGCATGCTGACTTAATGTTAAGCTAATTTTTAAGCCCCCTTAAATTTTAATAAAATGCAATTATAAAAATCTTTTTGTTCACTTTACTTTTGTACTTTCTTTCTCGTTTCCTCGTCACTTCATTAATCCTCTTCCTTTCTTTCACGTTCCCTCATTCTTTCTCTCCTCCTCTTCCTTTATTCCCATTCCATTGTCCCTTCTTCCCTCCTCTTCCTTTCTTTCTCATTCCCTTGTCTCTTTTCACCCCCTCTTCCTTTCTCATTCCCTTGTCCCTACACTCCTGCTCTTCCTTTCTTTCTCGTTCCCTGGTCCCTTCTTAGTTTCTCCTCTTAGTTTCTTTTTCGTTCTCTCATCCCTTGACTCCTGCTATTCATTTTTTCTCTCTCCCTTGGCCTTTCCTGCACTTCTCCTTTTTCTCTTTTATCCATTCCCGTGTTCCTTCCTGCACTCATCTTATTCCTCTCTTTCTCATTCCCCCATTCCTTCCAGCACTATTCCTTTTCCTCTCTTTCTAGTTCCCTAATTCCTCCCTACAGCCATCCCCTACCTCTCTTTATCATTACTTCATTCCTTCACTCCATTTCCTCTCAGTCTAGTTACCCCATTCCTTCCTGCATTCATCCTTTTCCTATTTTCCCGTTCCCACTTTCCTTCCAGCATTCCAATTATTCCTCTCTTTCTTATTACCTCATTCTTTCCTGCATTTGTCCTTCAAATGTATTTGTCATTCCTGCATTCCTACACTCACCCTTTCCTATCGTTTCTCGTTCCCTCATTATTTTTTGCATTCATTTTTTCAATCTCTTTCTCGTTCACTCGTTCCTTCCCGCACTCATCTTTTTCCTCTCTTTCTCGTTCCCTCGTTCTTTTTGCACTTGTCTTTTTCCTCTCTTTCTTGTTCCCTCATTCTTTTTTGCACTCGTCTTTTTCATTATTTCTCGTTCCCTCGTTCTTTTTTGCACTCGTCTTTTTCCTCTCTTTCTCGTTCCCTCGTTCCTCCCTGCACTCGTCTCTTTCCTCTCTTTCTCGTTCCCTCGTTCCTTCCTGCACTCGTCTCTTTCCTCTCTTTCTCGTTCCCTCGTTCTTTCCTGCACTCGTCTTTTTCCTCTCTTTCTCGTTCCCTTGTTCCTCCCTGCACTCGTCTTTTTCCTCTCTTTCTCGTTCCCTCGTTCTTTTTTCCACTCGTCTTTTTTCACTCTTTCCCGTTCCCTCGTTCTTTTTTGCACTCGTCTTTTTCCTCTATTTCTCCTTCCCTCGTTCTTTTTTGCAATCGTCTTTTTCCTTTCTTTCTCGTTCCCTCGTTCCTTCCCGCACTCGTCTTTTCCCTCTCTTTCTCATTCCCTATTTCTTTTTTGCACTCGTCTTTTTCCTCTTTCTCATTCTCTCATGCCTCCATGCAATCGTCTTTTTCCACTCTTTCTCGTTCCCTCGTTCCTCCCTGCACTCATCTGTTTCCACCCTTTCTTGATCCCTCATTCTTTTTTGCACTCGTCTTTTTCCTCTTTTTCTCGTTCCCTCGTTCTTTTTTGCACTCGTCTTTTTCCTCTCTTTCTCGTTCCCTCGTTCCTCCCTGCACTCGTCTTTTTCCTCTCTTTCTCGTTCCCTCGTTCTTTTTTGCACTCATCCTTTTCCTCTCTTTCTCGTTCCCTCGTTCCTTCCCGCACTCGTCTTTTTCCTCTTTCTCGTTCCCTCGTTCCGCCCTGCACTCGTCTGTTTCCTCTCTTTCTCGTCCCCTCGTTCCTCCCTGCACTCGTCTTTTTCCTCTCTTTGTCATTCCCTCGTTCCTCCCTGCACTCGTCTTTTTCCTCTCTTTCTCGTTCCCTCGTTCTTTTTGGCACTCGTCTTTTTCCAATCTTTCTCGTTCCCTCGTTCCTTCCCGCACTCGTCTTTTTCCTCTCTTTCTCGTTCCCTCGTTCCTCCCTGCACTCGTCTTTTTCCTCTCTTTCTCGTTCCCTCGTTCTTTTTTGCACTCGTCTTTTTCTTCTCTTTCTCGTTCCCTCGTTCCTCCCTGCACTCGTCTTTTTCTTCTCTTTCTCGTTCCCTCCTTCTTTTTTGCACTCGTCTTTTTCCTCTCTTTCTCGTTCCCTTGTTCCTCCCCGCACTCGTCTTTTTCCTCTCTTTCTCGTTCCCTCGTTCTTTCTGCACTCGTCTTTTTCCTCTCTTTCTCGTTCCCTCGTTCTTTTTTGCAATCTTCTTTTTCCTCTCTTCCTCCTTCCCTCGTTCCTTCCCGCACTCGACTTTTTCCTCTTTCTCGTTCCCTCGTTCCACCCTGCACTAATCTGTTTCCTCTCTTTCTCGTTCCCTCGTTCCTCCCTGCACCCGTCTTTTTCCTCTCTTTCTCGTTCTCTCGTTCTTTTTTGCATTTGTCCTTTTCCTCTCTTTCTCATTCCCTCGTTCCTCCCTGCACTCGTCTTTTTCCTCTCTTTCTCGTTCCCTCGTTCCTCCCTGCACTCGTCTTTTTCCTCTCTTTCTCGTTCTCTCGTTCTTTTTTGAAATCGTCTTTTTCCTCTCTTTCTCATTCCCTCGTTCCTTCCCGCACTCATCTTTTTCCTCTCTTTCTCGTTCCCTCGTTCTTTTTTGCACTTGTCCTTTTTCCTCTCTTTCTCGTTCCCTCGTTCCTCCCCCACTCGTCTTTTTCCTCTCTTTCTTGTTCCCTCGTTCTTTTTTGCACTCGTCTTTTTCCTCTCTTTCTCGTTCCCTCATTCTTTTTTGCACTCATCTTTTTCCTCTCTTTCTTGTTCCCTCGTTCCATCCTGCAGTCGTCTTTTTCCTTTCTCGTTCCCTCGTTCTTTTTGCACTCGTCTTTTTCCTCTCTTTCTCGTTTCCTCGTTCCTTCCTGCACTCGTCTTTTTCCTCTCTTTCTCGTTCCCTCGTTCTTTTTTGCACTCATCTTTTTCCTCTCTTTCTCGTTCCCTCGTTCTTTTTTGCACTTGTCTTTTTCCTCTCTTTCTCGTTCCCTCGTTCTTTTTTGCACTCGTCTTTTTCCTCTTTCTCGTTCCCTTGTTCCTCCCTGCACTCGTCTTTTTCCTGTCTTTCTCGTTCCCTCGTTCTTTCCTGCACTCATCTTTTTCCTCTCTTTCTCATTCCCTTGTTCCTCCCAGCACTCGTCTTTTTCTTCTCTTTCTCATTCCCTCGTTGTTTTTTGCACTCATTTTTTCCTCTCTTTCTCGTTCCCTTGTTCTTTTTGCACTCGTCTTTTTCCTCTGTTTCTCGTTCCCTCGTTCCTCCCTGCACTCGTCTTTTTCCTCTCTTTCTCATTCCCTCGTTCCTCCCTGCACTCGTCTTTTTCTTCTCTTTCTCGTTCCCTCGTTCTTTTTTGCACTCGTCTTTTTCCTCTCTTTCTCGTTCCCTCGTTCTTTCCTGCACTCGTCTTTTTCCTCTCTTTCTCGTTCCCTCGTTCCTCCCTGCACTCGTCTTTTTCCTCTCTTTCTCGTTCCCTCGTTCTTTGTTGAACTCGACTTTCTTCTCTTTCTCGTTCCCTCGTTCCTCCCTGCACTCGTCTTTTTCCTCTCTTTCTCGTTCCCTCGTTCCTTCCTGCACTCGTCTTTTTCCTCTCTTTCTCGTTCCCTTGTTCCTTCTTGCACTCGTCTTTTTTCTCTCTTTCTCGTTCCCTTGTTCCTTTCTGCACTCGTCTTTTTCCTGTCTTTCTCGTTCCCTCGTTCTTTCCTGCACTCATCCTTTTCCTCTTTTTCTCCTTCCCTTGTTCCTCCCTGCACTCGTCTTTTTCTTCTCTTTCTCATTCCCTCGTTGTTTTTTGCACTCGTCTTTTTCCTCTGTTTCTCGTTTTCTCGTTCCTCCTTGCACTCATCTTTTTCACTCTTTCTCGTTCCTTCATTCTTTCCTGCACTCGTCTTTTTCTTCTCTTTCTCGTTCCCTCGTTCTTTTTTGCACTCATTTTTTCCTCTCTTTCTCGTTCCCTCGTTCTTTTTTGCACTCGTCTTTTTCCTCTCTTTCTCGTTCTCTCGTTCCTCCCTGCACTCGTCTTTTTCTTCTCTTTCTTGTTCCCTCGTTCTTTTTTGCACTCGTCTTTTTCCTCTCTTTCTCGTTCCTTCGTTCCTCCCTGCACTCGTCTTTTTCCTCTCTTTCTCGTTCCCTCGTTCTTTTTTTCACTCGTCCTTTTCCTGTCTTTCTCTTTCCCTCGTTCTGTCCCGCACTCATCTTTTTCCTCTCTTTCTCGTTCCCTCGTTCCTCCCTGCACTCGTCTTTTTCTTCTCTTTGTCGTTCCCTCGTTCCTTCCTGCACTCGTCTTTTTCCTCTCTTTCTCGTTCCCTCGTTCTTTTTTGCACTCGTCTTTTTCCTCTCTTTCTCATTCCCTTGTTCCTTCCTGCACTCGTCTTTTTCTTCTCTTTCTCATTCCCTCGTTGTTTTTTGCACTCGTCTTTTTCCTCTGTTTCTCGTTTTCTTGTTCCTCCCTGCACTCGTCTTTTTCCTCTCTTTCTCGTTTCCTCATTCCTCCCTGCACTCGTCTTTTTCCTCTCTTTCTCGTTCCCTCGTTCTTTTTTGCACTCGTCCTTTTCCTCTCTTTCTCGTTCCCTCGTTCCTCCCTGCACTTCTTTTTCCTTTCTCGTTTCCTTGTTCCTCCCTGCACTCGTCTTTTTCCTCTCTTTCTCGTTCCCTCGTTCTTTTTTCCACTCATCTTTTTCCTCTCTTTCTCCTTCCCTTGTTCTTTTTTGCACTCATCCTTTTTATCTTGTTCTCATTCCCTCGTCCCTTCTCTTTTCCTCTTCCTTTCTTTCGTGTTCCGTATTTCCCGCTCTCTGTCCCTGTCCCAGGGATTTCCTCTGCAGCTCCTGCAGGGTTTTTGCCCCAGCTCTTTCCTTTGCCCGCGGGTCAGTTGCTGTTTCTCTGAGCTTCCCGCGGTTGTTTATTGTTTCTGAGCTCTGCAATGCTTTGTGCAGCCAACAGCGATCTGTCCAGCCCCATCTCCAGGGCAGAATCTGCTTGGCAGAGGCAGGACTTATCTTTTATTGTCTTAATTACATAATAGGTATCTACAATTTTCTTCCAATTAAATACGACTTTGTTAAACTGTCCAGCTTTGTCCCCATCCAATCCGAAAATGTCAGCATGTCACCCAGCATGGATGACACGGAGGAGAAGGAGGAAGAGGCATCCACACCCCAAATCCTCCATCTTGGCCACGAGCCCTTTAATATAAACATTCTAAAAATCTGCTAATTCTACATTCTAACAGTCTCATCTACACTCTATTTATTTTTTAAGCTCGCATTTCTTCTCTTAATGTTGGTAAATTGTTCCAAGGAGCTAAGTCCAGCCCCTGAGACACCTGGGTCTCATTCGAGGGTCATTGGGGGGGTCTTAAACCTCCCAGGGAAGCCAGAGGAATATTCCGGGCTGCCACAGTAACTGTGCCTTGGCCAATGTGCAGCAGCAGGTTTTGTCTGCTGCCAGCCACAATAGGAAGTGATTTGTCTTTTTTCACCTCTCTGTTACTCCTTCCTCATACCTGCTCTCAGCAAATGCTTTCTTGCTCTTGGTTTTTCACTGATAGAAAAATGACTCTCCCGACCTGGAGGCCAACAACACTCACCTCCCATTTTCCAAATCGCCCTCTAGTTACTGCCTTGTACAAGGGCACCGTGTCAGAAAAAGAGTTCATTGGGTTTTGCAGGTCTCTATGACAGGATGTGTCATTTAACTCTAATCTGCATAGTGTTTTTTTGTGCTTTATACACTTAGTAATAGTTATATCCTTACAAAATTTTATTAGCAAATATTATCTACAAAAAAAACCCCAAACTGTAAAAGAATGTGATCCAGACACAACATGAACTGACCCGGGGGAATTTAACTCACAACTTTCTCTTTTTTTAGCCCTATTCTTGGACCTTCAGATCCTCTGCCATTTTTTCTTCAAAAGAAGCCTTTGCCCTTGATTGAGTGTAGATTTTCTGAGATGTGGCTACCTAAAGAGCAAGCTTTGCTGTATTTATAAAATATTAAAAAGTAAATACTGTATTACAAGAGGCGAATGCAACAAAAGAGAGTGACTTTTCCTTTTCTGTTTTTATAATTATTTAATTACATGCTTATTTAATGTTAAGCTAATTTTTTAAAGTCCCCTCAAATTTTAATGTAATAAAAGACCATTATAACGATCTCTTTGTTCACTTGTCTTCTGCAATATAGTGACTGTTCTCAACAGTTATCTAAGGATATGCACAGTATGCAGTGAAGAAACTAATGTATTCTTCAAATAAGATGCATAATTTGAAAGGCAATGAGGCAAAATTTCTTCTGAAAAGGAGAAAAATACCCCATCTAAACTACTTTTGACAGAAAATTTGATTGTAAACATTTTTCATGTTACATATGTCATGTTTCTACACTAATCTGAAGATGTACTTGAAAAAGAAGAATCCAAATGAAAGCAAAACTCTTAAATTTTTCTCTTTTTTAAAATAAAATGTTACAATGCCTCAGAATGGCAATGATTTCTTTAATGACATTTTCCATGGAAAAATTAAATCTCTCTGTGATTCATCATACTCACAGTGTAACACATACCATGCAATTTGCCTAATAGAAAATACCACCTCTCTTTCAGCAAAGAAAATGCACTCACACAGAATCATATTCAATTAGAGTCCTGCAAGCTCTCTGATTTAAAACTGATGTAGACACTGTATTGTTAAAAATTAAGATCCTTTTTTCAGGAAAAATAATGTTCTTTTATGTTACCCTCCAAAGTGCTTTAAAGCCTTTTAAAATTATAAATGCCTGACCCTATTTTGTTTAAAGGTGACAAAAAGAAAAGCTCACTTAAAGAAATGGGGACTGATTTATGGTGAAGATCATTAACCATTAGCAGAATGTCAGATATTGCAGAATGGTAACTCTACTGAGACTTCAGATTTTTTTTTTTTTTTCCCTATATGGTTTATCAGTAAATATTTACAGTATTACAAATGGACTTCTTATTTTCTGTAGGAAAATGCAGACTTTATTTTTTTGTGGAAGAAGAAAGAAGTGTCAGAAAACCAGGAGGGAATGCTGGTTCAGACTGCCTCGAGGTCAGTCTGTGCTTGCCTGAGCTGCTGCAATGCCACTGTGAATTTTTTGTCAAGCACCTCAAGTTTGTGCTGCCAGGCACTGGAGGAGCGTGGCTGATGGCTGTGGGGGCATGGGCCAGGCAGGCTGCTTTCCCTGGTGGCACAAACACAGCTCAGAGTCAAGCTGAGCCAGAATGTTGCAAATGACATTTTTTCTGAGATGTTTGCTGCAGAAAAAAAAAACAAATCGCCATTTCAGCTTCTTACTTTGAGACTGAAAGCATTGATGGTGTTTGCACTTCTCTTTTTCCTTCATCTTTCATGAGGCAAAGGAGGTAATGGAGGAGATGGAAAAGAGAGGATATAGCTGGGACTATGAGAAATTTGGGTTTACAAAGTGCAACTGCCTAAACTGCAGTTTAGCTACTCTCATGGACAAGATCTAACTCATAAAAGGTGTTTCGAGGCTGGCAGAGACCAGTTCTGATCAGCCCTTGACTTTTTAAATATGACATTTGAAAGATGATGAAGGGTACATGGAAATTGTTTAGATTCTTTGGGAATGCACAGTCCATACTGCCCTGAAGAAACCCACAAATTATTCATCTAAGTGCTCAGCACTTTGCAGTATCATCCGCTCTAGAGGGTATTCATCGGGCAGTCTGTGATCATTTAAGCTTGCAAGTTGGAAGAAAATGTATTTAATTCAAAAATACCAAGGGAAACCAGACAAGTCAGAAGTCTGTGATGTGAAATACTTTAGCCTAATTGACTGATGCCTTAATTTTAGGCTGTTGTTGCTATTTACTTGTTATTGTTGTTTTTGTATCTTTATTGAGGAAATTAATTAAAATCAATCAATCAGCATTTATTCTTTGGGCAGAAGAAATATGTTGATAAAATAACAAGCCAAACCAAAAGAATTGGAAAACGGCATTTTTGATTTAGCAAACTAGAAAATATTACCTGAAAGACAGGTGGAAGAATTTCTAAAATATTTTTGGCATTTCCTCAGCCAGCAAAAGTAGAATTATATGGAATCTGGTCTCTCTTTTGGGCCTTGTCTGAAATGGTTATCCCCAGTGCACCTGCTGGAGGCAGAACTGAGAGGGAAAGGACTTGGAAAGCTGGGCTGGGGCTGAAGTTTCTGTGTCCATTTTGGTAATCCTCTCTGGATTTGGGTCTGGAAAAGAAAACAGATGAGGCACTGGCCTCCCTCTTCTGTAGCCTGTGTAGCTTACTGTATACTGAGAAAGGGTTAATAATTACATATCAGATAGAGTTGAAACAGTAAGATTATAAAATAATGAACCTTGCCTTGTAATACATCCTAGGAGACATGGTAGTTTATGGGAAAAAGAAGGAAGAGTGGTTTGGTGTGGTGTATGTTGAAATTTGATTGAAGAGACAAAATGGGACTGACAAATGTGACAGGAGCTGAAGAAAATCTGGAACACAAACCCATTGGCAGCACACTGGGATCCCAGGGGGCAGAAGGCCAGAGGGGATATGAAAGCAGCATGATGTCAATTAGAAATTGGTTTTATTGTGGGATAAGCATCCTTCCAAAACCATCATTAATGGAAACCTCTGAAATACTGAAGAGGGTGATAGCATTCAAATATGATGCTTTAGTTTTAGTTGGTATCCTGGGTAGAGAGAAATAATAACAGTAATGATGATTGAAGTAATAACAGTAATCACAATAAATATGACCCTTTATCATTCTCAGAATCTTTGTTATGCTTCTCAGAAAGTTTTGAGAAAAAATTAAAAAAAAGATTTTCAGACTTTGATTAAGAAGACTATTACATTGCATTTTCAGCAAACTGCTGCTCAAATCTGAAGCCTTGAAATAGCTCGAGTTTGCTGCAGAACATGCTGTACTTGAGGCCTCTGCTGTCCCCTGCATGACAAATTTGCATTGTACTCACCAGATAAACACTGTTATTAGTCTGGCATTTAAGGGATGAGATGCAGTCAGTTTGCTTCATGCCAAGTTTCAGTCAGCATCTCATAGTTTCAGTAAATAACTTCTTAATGTGATGGCAAATCCCTGCTTTTCTGCAAATCTCTCCTCTCTGGAATGTGGCTGGCTTGGCAGCCCTGGATGAGCACACAAACCCATCAGTGTGAGAGCAGCACAGGCAACTGCTGCACCACGTCTAAACCTTTTCTGAGCAGGCTGATTTGGCCTTGGATGAAAAGGCTCTTCCAGCTCAGGAGCACTAGGAAGTTCAGTGGTTCTTTCAGAGCTAAAAAATTCTTTCCTTGCCATTGCCAGTGTGGCCAGCCTGTGCAGGTGGGATTACCTCTCACTGCCCAGGGGCTGAGGTTGGGGCTCTGCTCTCACACAGTGCCCCACCATCTGAGGAAGGTTGGTTAAAGTGTCTTCCCTCTCTTACAAAGCTGTCCCACTGTATTCCTCCTCCAGACATCCACACTGCCTCTGTGGCACCTCCTCTATGGGCTCTGGTACCCCAGCAGGGGATCCAAGAGTGAGTTGAGGCTGGGGTGACTTCACGTTGTACAAAATCATACTGCTCTGAAGAGCACAGAGCATCCCCCAAAGGGGAGACAGCCAAGATCAGCCCCTTGGTCTGGATGGTGTGGGGTGTTTCTGTGCTCACACCAGACACCCTCTCTCTGTGACTCCTCTCAGCAGCAGCATGGAGATGAAGATTTCCCCTAGCTGTCATGTCAGACAAGAGCATGGGCTCTGAGGTCACATCACCACCAGATATACTTCATTAACATCAGCTTCACCTTCCACCTCTTCTCACTTAGAACCTGTCACTTGGACCATGCAGCAAATAGACCTTTTGCTCTCCTATCACTCAAGCACTATATTCCTGTCAAGGAGAAAAAAAACCAAAAAACCCTGGTGCTGAACATCTTAGCAACTTTCAAGAAAATCACTGCTGAACTTCACTCTAACAGAGTCAGTTTTGAACAAGTGATGATGACTTATTTCCTTGAAATTATTAGAGATGAAGTGCTAATGAAATATATCCAGAAAGCAGAATGTGGGTGGAGAATCAAATTAATGTTAAAGAAAGCCATTATAGATAGGGAACTAGTAAAAATCCTCCATGGAAAGGCCCAAGAATGCATATTAAACACAGATCATGAGGTTTGCAGATAACATCAAGTAACATCATCTTTTTCAATCTTCACAAACATGGTTTGCAGATCTTTTGGCAATTTATCATCCTTCTTGTTCTAATGTTGTGCTTTGCCCCTAAATGCTTTGAGGGATAAGACAAATTTCTTATCAATATACTTTCCTAGGAAGGAGATGAGGGCAAACCAGGCCTGGGATATCATTCTGCTCTGCTGTATTTATGCTGCTGTGATTTCAGAACACACTGAAGTTCAAAAATTACAATGGGAGCAAAGCAGTTCCTCCAGATGAGGAGGGTTAATTTATGAATCTGTGCTGATGAAACCCCTTCAACAAGAAGCTGGCACAGATCTGTGCATTTATCTAACCTTATTCAACAAGCACAAAGTCTCTTCATGTCTTTGCATGATTCAGGCCATTTACTCAGGATCAGCAGCACGTCTGGACTCTGCCTCCACCTCTGTTTGTTGCACAGGAAAAATGCAGTTCTGTAGCCTTTTGTGCCACATCACACAATTCCATGATGTGAAAATATCTGAAAGAAGAGAGGAACTGCTCCAATTGTAACTCTTACAATCTCCAATTGTAACTCTTTTGCCAAAATTCTTTTAGTAAAACCAAACCTTCAAAGCTCCAAACTTCTTTTCCAGTAGATAGGTTTGTAAAGCATGCAACAGAGGGACACCCAGCAAAAACACTTTCTAAAATGCATTGCACACCTATACTGATCATGACATTTCAAACATTTCAGGTCTGTGATCTTCATGCTCAAAACAGATTCTGAGAGCTGAACAAGAACTTCCTCTTGCCACCCTATGATTAATACATGCTTATTTAGGAATTTAGGTGTGTATACATTTCTCTGAAAATTAACTGTGATGCTTAAAATATATAATAGATAACATATACATTAAGAACTGCAAGAGGTCCCAAAGAAATAAATAATAGATTTTCCATATTATTTATTTACTTTTTGCTGAAGTAAGCATCAGTCTCCTACCAAAAGAAGCATGAAATGTTCTGTTTTTATTTTGTGGGGAGGGATTGTAAATGTCCCTCAGCAAATGAATTCACAGCCTTGCCATTGATTCCCAGTATGTACATAAAGAGATCTTAGAGTTTCATTAAATCTCATCAGAACTTTGCTGTATATGAAGTCTGAATTATGAGTTTCCTTATAGTGAGTGTAATGCAGAAAACAGAAGGCTTGTTCTCTCATGTGCTTACTAGAGATGGGCTGGGACCAAAGTGCCCTGCAACAAATATATGAAAAATACCTGAATATGTTATAAGAAATCAGCCAGTGCTGCACTGAAGAAAAAATATTTGAAGAAAAAATATGGTATTTTTGATTGATCCCTTAATGGAAGATGCCTCTAGGAGCCTGCCCTACAGTGCAGGTTCCCTAACACCTTCCATGACAACACAGAGTCACGGAATCATAGAATGGTCTTGGTAGGAAGGAGCCTTAAAGATCATGTAGTTCCAAACCCCATGCCACAGGCAGGGAATGTTCCCCTAGACCAGGCTACTCAGAGCCCAGCTAACCTGACCTTGAACATGTCCAGGGATGGGGCATCCACAGCCTCTCTGGGAAATGTGTTCCACTGCCTCCCCACCCTCTGAGCAAAGAATTTTGTCCTCACATATAATCTAAATATTGAACTTTGGTTTAAAACTGTTACCCCTTGTGTTACCTCTACCTGCCTATGTCAAAAGTCACTTTTCCTCTCTTTCTATAAGCCTCCTTTAACAGTACCCCCAGGTAAGTGTATTTTTGCCCCAGAACTAGAACTGCTCCCTCTTTTCATATAAGCTGCCTGCTTTGGTCTGAATTGAACTTGCATTTTTTCTACATAAATAATCAAACACTTTCCAAGAAAGCTGTCCTGGGTACTGGAGTCACCTTCCAGAAACAAGCTGCTCCTGCAGGTGTTGGCTGGTGGCATGGGGTAAAAAGCAGTGGGGGGTCAGCCCTGTGCTCTGTCTGGCTCTGGACTCTGACACTGTCCTCTGGGGCTGGCTGTGCTCAGTGCCTGGACAAGGTGAGCATGGGGCTGGGTAATGGCAGCAGGTGGGAGGGCTGCAAAAGGGATGCAGCTCTGCAGCAGGCTTTGCACAGAGCTGATAGCTATAGCTGCTGTACAGGGAGATACCTGGGACACTGCTGGTGGGGAGGGAGGCCTCCCTGAAGGGCACTGTCCATGTCCTAACCCACCCATTTTTCTGATGAATCTCCCCACACCACTGTGGTGTTTTGTCTCTGGGGATGAATTTTGTTCTTTCTTTGGCATAATCCTTTCTTCCCAAGGGGAAATTCTGCCTATATCTATTGTGGGGAGAGCCAGAACCTTCCCGGGTGTCTGGATCTAAAAGAAAAGATCAAAACACAAAACTGAGGTGAAAAAAGTTGGGCTTTTGACAGATCTATGACAAATAATGAGAAGAGTGAAGCAGAACAGGGAATTCACCAAGACACAAGAGTATCCAGTGGAATAGTCAAGCAACAGGGGTAGAACAAAGGTACAGAATAGCACAGCTCAGCTGTAGAACAGTAATTATTTCCACTACATGTTTTACCAATTAGTAATGGGTCAACCCCCTTAAACAGTTGGACACATTTATGCATCCAAGGCTGGATACAGAGACAGGCATAAAATCTTTGGCTCAGGAAATTTCCACTGAGCAGGCTGAAAACCCCAGGGCTGCATGGAAGAGATTGTTTGCTTTACCCAGTGCTTTCCTACCATTATCACTTTCATACCAAAGCACTTTAACCAGTGCTTTCATAGCTAAGAACCAACTTCTCCCCAGCAAAGCTTGCCTGTGGGATGAGCAGCTCCTCTCTGCTGACATGCACAGCTCCCAGGCTCCTCAGCACAGCTTAACAAGCATACCCAGGGATGACTGGCATTACTTCTTCATCTAGACATGTCCTCATGTCTGGACATGGGCTGTTTTCTTCTAAAACCAGCAGTACCTCATGCTGTGGAATGGTTGAGGAGAAAAGAAATAAAAGATCTGAGTTGAAAATCTCTATTAGTGGATTACTTCTCTTAGTCAGTTTCAAAAGACACCAAGTGAATCAGACAGTGTAACTACCTGGCATCTTTGACAGAAGCCACACAGAGACAAAATACACCCTATAACTCCAATCTGCTTTCCCACACCTTTCAGTATTCTTGGAATGAGCAGGTACTAAATTTGACTTGCAAAGACGACATTAAATCAGAGCCAGGGGCAAAAGATGTAGGCAGATACCTGGTAGCCTCAGAGAAAAAAAGACCAAAAATCCAAACCCCCCAAAACAATAAAAAGAGGGCCAAAAAGCTACTCTTGGTACCAAAATCGCAGTAATAAATTTTCAATAAACCATCTTGAATTAAGCTGAGAAAAGCCAAGAGTTTTAACTTGTGTGCTGGGTACTTATGCTTCTGGAAAATAACAATATTTCTTTCCTATAGCATCTCTTGCTGCAATTTTCCCCTGTGTCCTGTAGAGTGCAGAGTGGTGTTTTGAAATTGAGGATCTATTAGTCTCAAAATAGGATAAAGTCTAAACCTGCTTGAAATTCTCTTTAGTAAAAGCAAGGCAGGCAGACTGCTTTGAGTTATGAAGGTGGCCTTTTAAAAATGGAAATAAACAGACAGAGAGAAGAGATGACTTTAATGAACAACTACCTGTGTCTTTTTGGGTCTCAAATTCCATTAGCAAATGGAGACTGAAAAACCAGAGCAGTTCTGTCAGCAACAACTAGCCACCCCCTCTGCACCTGAGCTTTCCCAAACACACGTGTTTTCACTGCAGATAAAGCCTGAAATAACAAGGGACATCCACCTGCAGTTCTCAGCTTAGCAACAGTCTCTTTGTGACTATGAAAGCCTTGGAGAGAATCAGCCTCAGCTGAAGGGACTCAGAGCCAGGTCCTGATGCCTGACTGGAGCCATCTTTGGCTTTTGGCTGTGCATTCCAGGGGTCTCCAGACATCCCAAATGCCCCAGTCTGGAGAAATTGATGTTCAATGTGAAGCACTAAGTACCATCTCCTCCTCTAGTGTCTTGAACACCAGCATGGCACCTGCCAGAGACACTTAACTCATGTGATAGGGACTGAAACAATTTGAGGGACAGATAAAGTGTCCCTGGGTGTCCCAGATGGGCAGCCCTGGGACATTGGGTGAAGTAGTGGCTGAGGCACCAATCATTATCCTGTAGTACTGTTTGTAGGCACTGGAACAGGCTGCCCAGGGAGGTGGTCATGGCACCACACCTGCCAGAGTTCAGGAGGCATTTGGATAACACTCTCAAGCATGTGGTGTGATTTTTGTGTGGTGTGCAGGGACAGGAGATGGCTTCCATGCTCATTATAGGTCCCTTCCAGCTCAAGGTGTTCTGTGATTCTGTGTGATTTCTATCATTGCAGTACTGCTCAGGAGGCCATGCAGGACACAGACATAACCACAGGAGCCTGAACACAAGGGTAGTATTAAATTGTGGCAGGCTGCAACAATATGGAACCCTTTTTGCCATGAGAGAACAAACTGACATTCTTCATTTTGTACCATTACCATCCTATTCCCGGAAAGTGCTTGTCTCAACTTGACATCCTTTGCTGCTGTGAACAAATGAGGAAAGGAAAACCTGAAGGAGGGATCTGGGACAAGAGTTTTTTAACCATCTGAGCAGTTCACAAGATGTTGCACTGGAAGTGGAATGGTGCCAAATTGCACCAGGATCCTGTATGCCAGTGCTGACTCGGCTCTCATGTTCCCTCACTGCCACCTCCAAATCCTGCAGCACAGAGTAGGCAGGAAATGAAGCCCATGAATTACCAGGGAGGATGGGGAAAAGGGCAGCCTGGATCCTACTGAGCAGCAATTCTTAGGTCTGAAATGCCTGCCAATGGAGATGAAGGTAATTCAGACTTGCCAGCTGGCTGCAGGAGGCTCGGGGACCTCTTGCTTCCTCACGGCCATGGCATGCAGAGCTGTACCTGTCACAGATACTGGATGAGACAGATCTTATATTATTCTTATACCTTTAGGGCAACTGGAGGGAGAAGGAAGGGAGAAAATCAAATCAAACACAGAAAAAGAACACAAACAAAAACTTCCCAAATGTCTTCTACTTGACAGGGACCAAAAGTGACATTGTCTGTTTTGGGAGCTGCTGTCAATTATTTATTAACACCTTGAACACAGCAGAGTAGCTGAGCATGTTGTGATCCAGGGTTTCTCTGTGTGAGTAGGACTGAAGTTTATTGCAAATCAGGGCAGAGAGAAGAGATGATACTGTTTGCCCATGAGGGAATGCCTTTGCAATTCTGCATATGGCATACTAAGGGCAGGCTGCTTTTCTTCTCTCCCTCCTCCATGCCTTGATCATCTCTAAAACCCATTCTGGACTTCTCCTTTTGACTGCTGGAGGGAAAAGCTGCCCATCCTGATAGCAGTGTCCTCCCCTTCCAGCAGGTCAGACCTCGTGGATGGGATCAAAAACTGGATCCCTTTCTGGAATGTGGCAGGGTTGTGCCTGTGCTTTCCAGTGATTCCTATCTTAGCTGAGAGCAGACAACACCTTGACCTTGGTGGGTGCAGACACTTCTTCTCTCCTTGCCTTTTAGATCCTTCATGGACCTTTCTAAATTCTAGCCTGAAGATCCATCAGCAATAGGAAATAATGAATCTGAGCTCTGTTGGTGGTGTCTGGGCAGTCCTGTGGCTGGTGTAAATTATTGAAAGAGCTCAGAATCACTGCTTCCCATTGCTTCCCACTTATTGGTGTAAATAACTTACACTGGTAAGGCATTGCAAACAACTGGTGAGTAATTAGATTACTTGCACTGTTAAGCCATTTACTTTAGTTTTGTGTTCATGAGCATCTGACAATGATTGACATGCTTCTGTATGCTCAATGATCTCATGATGGCCTCAGTGCTGCTTTCCATCACAAATATTTTGGCCTCCACATTTTTGCCCTTAGAGGCTGTTCCTGCCTATGCTGTTTCATAGCTGAGAAACTCAGCAGAAGCAATGGAAGGTTGTTTGCAGATCTTGATCTGCTATTAAAACCTACTAGAGGAGTTGTTCCCCAAAATACTTTCCTCTGTCTCTCCACTCTCTCTTCCACCCCCTCTAGAACTCTTATTGATTAAATCTGTGTATCATTGTGTATCATTGTGTATCATTGATTTCAGCAATCATTTCATGGTAGCATGTGTGATAGAGGAATTAAATTGTTATGACTGCCTCATGCTGGGTAGATGTGTTATCTCTCTAATTGTTTTCTTTCTTTTCTATGTTTTAGCAATGGCAGTCAGAGGAGTGGGTAAAAGAAGAATTTGGCCACTTTGGTAGTTGTGAAATTGAGAGCAGTGCAGTAAGGAATCTCTTCATTGTGAGAGTGCATGTTTGGACAGTGACAAAAACCTAGGCTTGGATAAGTACAGTTCAATGAGATGAAACATTTTCCCAGTGCCAAGGTCACTTGAAAGAGGGAATTAGTTATTCTTATTGCTTAGATCTTACAACACAAAGCAGAATAACATTCAGATAGGTCTACGAAGGAAGTCCTTGGAGGTCCCAGTATCCTTGTAAGGTAATTGATCTTCAATTTCCAGATGCTGAAGTCACCTTAAAATATTATTTGTTCATTTGTTTGAGGAGATATTGCCCTCTACTTAATATAGCATTGCTTGCTGCAAATGTTACAGGATCAGCTTTATAAACTTTCTTATGTATTTTTGCTGCTGAAGAGTGCACATTGGACTGTTCTTCTGGTCAAAGTTCCTTGTCTGTGTTCCCTCTGCTGCCAAAGGAGAGTTGTGAGTTCTGTCAGGAAGACAATTTATCTTCCTCTAGTTTACAAACACCTTAAGTTGGGTGAAATGCCAAGGAGTGCTCACCTTCCTATTCACTGAATTCAGAGACAGCCTGGGTAGTGTAGTTGCCTTTCATGCTGACTCTTCAATGTAGATATTCTGATTCATTGCCTTCAGGCTGCAAAGATTTCCAAAGCAGCTCCAGTGATTTCAGCAGGACAAAATGTAGTACAGAGCATGGTCTCAGTACCCAAATACCTTTTGAAAATAGAGCTTCTTTTCAGGGGTCCTTTCTTATGCTTGAATATACTGCTTGAAATGCTCTTAAAAACAAAAGAGAAAATGTCAAACAATCCTAAAGAAAGGAGATTTTATGTAAAGCTGACATAAAAGGGTAGATTTACAAATGCAGCAGTATTGAATCACTTCTAGAATTAATAGTGGGCTTTTAATTTGAGAAATCTCTGCTTGGAGACATCCACATCACCACAGGAAGGAAAGGTGATACCATGCTGTGAGGTCAGAGAGCTCCATCTGAAAAAATGAGTGAATTGTAATTTTGATCAATTCCTACAAATCTTTCACAGTTGAAATGGATTTGGAACCAAGGGACATCTAATTGATGATTCCCCAAGACATTGGGATGGGCGGTGAACATCTAGGTAGTTTTTAGAACCCATAAATTATCAAGACAGTGATATATCAGCAACTGAATGAATAATGTAGAGATCAACATGGCTTATTTAAATTTAGCTTAACCTTTTCTTCCATGGGAGAGCGAAAGAAGAATAATTGCCTCAATTAAATTTTAATCTTGGATATGTTGATCTGTAACTGGGTTTGCCACAGACCAGGTTTCCCTTTCCCATATAGATGAGGCAAGGCACCTAAACTTGAAGTCTCCATACTAATATTGACTATAAAATGCCCAGAAATTTTGCAAGGTAGACATTTATGTGTAGCAGCACACGTCAGCTAACCCAAGGGTATTAGATTTGTGTTCATATTTTCCAAAGCATCATGTGCATACAATGGACATTATAATGTATTTTCAATACAGCACATCAACAACACCCTCCAAAAAGAAAAATGGGGAAAGAAAGTCCCTTTATCTGAAAATGATTTTCATTAAGGTCTCTGCCGTACATGGTAAAGAGAGACTAGATGACTTTAGTTGAATTAAATCTGAAATTTATATAAGAAATGCAAATGTTGCAATTGACTGGAAGTAAGGGATATTTTCTGAAGTTGCTTGAGTTGACAAGAAGCAGATTCCTTTGTGGTCAGCCAAGTTGTCTGTGAGCATTAAAATTCCTTGTTCATTATTTTGTCCAAGTGTAAAACAGAAAACAGACCTCACAGTTTGCATATGGTTATTTCATTATTTTTTTTTCTTTTTTGAAGCTAAGTAATAAGGAATAAAAGCTAGAAAATATATGAATGAGGTCTATCCAAGAGTTTAGGACTCAATTGGCAATTAAAAGATACATTGTGTGATGACAGAGCTGGAGACTGATAACAAGTCACTTGTTTGTGCTATGCTCTGGTTGAGCCAGTGGAAAAAGAAATAGTTTTGAAAAGAGGTGGGTGACTACAAATTCTTCAGAGTATCAAAGGAGTTGTTTTGCTGATCATTTCATAAACAGGAGAATTGAAGCATGGCTCACCAAAGAATTCTGCATTCAAAACTGTTTGATTGAAAACTTCACATCTGCTCCTGTTTAGGTGTCAGCCTGTGTTTCCAAAATGAGGATGCCTCTGGGTGCAGGCTTGTTGCCTGGAGAAAGAGGTGCCTGGCAGAAAGCATTTAATGCACAGATTTTGAAGCTGGGGTGCAAGCATGTCACTTGCTAAACCCCAAACTGAAGTAGCATCTGAATTATTTTTGTGCAGAACACAAAATCTGAGTCAAATATTAAGGGAAATAATAATTTGGTGTTGACAGAAACACTTTGAATGCATGTCTTCAAACACTTTATCAGAACACAGTACTACACCTGTACCTCTAATTGCTCTCCTAACACAGAATCTTTTACCTTTTTGGGGTCTAATTGTATCAACCAGCCTTTAAGAGTTACATCCTCCCTTTGAGGAATCCATAATTTATTAGCATCAATAGCACAGGGAATACAAGTCTTAAGACAGATAGGTAAAAATATTTAGACTGAGTAGAGATGAGCCTTTATGGTATCTGACTTCATTAATCTCTGGTCTTGGCTGGGACTGCAAAGGTGACCAGAAAGTTGCTTATAAAGGCTTGGCTGAAGACATAACTAGGATAAAAACATAAGGTTTTTTTCCTTAGACTTCTGCCTAAAATACATGGTCATTCTCTCACTTTTCAAAGTTATTGGGTAATTCTGTTCAAAGACAGTTAATGAAAAAGTACTGTAGGAAGAGGAGGGAAACATGAGAAGGAGGAAAGCAGACCTAAGTGGAAATTATAAATGAAGCATTATTCTGTAAGGGCAGTAACAGATTTTCACTATAATTAAGATGGATTACTTTAATAATCCTTAAGAGCTTGATTCAGAACTGCATTACAAACCATTTATGTGGGACTTCTGCACTCATTGCCTCTGTGAGGAAATTGCAGGTGTTTGAATAAGAGAAGGCTAAATTCAGAGTTTTTATATTTCTTCAAGCAGCCTCCTTTGGTTTGGAGAGATTAGTGCCTGCCTCAAATTTATGTGCTGAGGAGGGTGCTTGAGCCTTGACAGAATTCTTGGAAAGTAATTACCTTTTGCAGATTTTACACCTGAACATATATACAGGGCCTGGCAACTTGGCTAGGGGAAAAAAAATCCCACAAAACTTTTGTGGACAGAAGAGCTGATGTTTGGATTAATGAACTGCAGAACTAAATTTTTCCTCTCCTCAGATGTCATGTGTGCCTTTAAAATATATTCTCTTCCCTTGAAAACACACAAGTGTTGGAAGATACTGTGCTTCATAAGTGAGACCATGACTATCTGGGAAACCAGAAGGCAATGTTTCCCTTTTCACAAGAACATCTTTATGTGAGAAAGAGAAAAAATGATAAAGAATGCTAAAACTCAGAAGAAATATATAAAGTTAGGGTATTTAAGTGTAATATTATAATCTTTTGAACTTTTGTCTTAGTTTTATCTAAGTTCACGAGTATTAAAAAAAAAAAAAAGATTTCTTTGATTTTTTGTGAGTGGGAGATGGTGGGGATATCACCTCCTTCTTCCAAATATTTGCAATCAGAATAATTTCAAAGCCTAAGGACAAATATTTCCCTGGTGAATATGTAGACCTTGTGAATGTGAAAGATAACATCTACTTCTCAGCCAGGAAATGCATCCAGGTTATTGGCACAGACAAGCTGCTGTGGGATTTGCTCTATACTGCTATGGGCAGAATAGAGCAAACACCTCCTGCAATATCCCTCCTGTGAAGAATCTGAGGAGAAAACCCTGTTCTTGGAAAAGATGATGAGTGCCAGCTCATTGATCTGGGGCAGCAAAGACCATCTGTGGGACCATCTGTTCTGTAGGGGCTGATAAATCCTGAGGCTGGATTTGGCAGCTGCCACAGCGCAGATGCCCACAGTGTGGACCAGAACTCAGCAAAGCAGAGCTATGTGGGAGCCCTGACCTTGTGAGGGCCAGCCCCAAGGGATCTGGCTGCATGCTTTTCCAGCAAAGCCCAGGATGGAAACCTGACCACAGATGCAAGAATATCTTCATCCTGTTTCCTTTTGCTTTTCTCGTTATTTGTAGTGCTGCATTACAAGGTTTCAGTGCAATCCTTTGTGCTTCACTGTCTCCCTTGTTGGAGAGGTTGTGTGGGGAGAAGGATCAGAGCATTGTTTGTCAATCTTGAGCTTTCTGTTCCTGGAACATTCACTGCTAGGCAGCACAATGAAATTGTCATTTAGTAGGATCTGACCAAGTCTGACAAAATAGAATTGACCATTCTCATATAGGTATATTTATTGCTTTTGCTATTTACCAGATCACTTTATTTTCCTCCTAGTTGGCCAAAGTATGCTATAGATGTATTTTGATTCCTAACTACTGAGGTCAATGAGAGTTAGGAGGCCAAATATTTTTATGGATATAATCCTAAACTGTATAGAGAATATGTCTTCTTAATAACTTACCTTTGTGATGCATTTCATTCTTTAAAAAAATTCCCTATCATTTTATTAGTTCTGCAGGAACTCTGTACCTCATTTTTTGAAGGGTTTGTTGATGCCCAAGAACAAGCAGCTGCATGGTGTCTGCAGAAAACTGATTTAGAGGGGGAATGTGCAGTGGGTTGACCACTGAATCCAAGTCCCCTTAAACCCTTTCAGTACCAGATTCAACCCCCCAGCCCAGCTCACTGCACTGCAGACCCATGGGCACTCCAAGCATCTGGGCAGCTCTTGGGGTCAAACCTTCAGGTTTTGTCTTCAGTAGTGGGGGCAGCAGGAGTGAGTGAGAGCAGAGGGAGTTTGTATAAGAATTACACTGAATATTATCCAAGAATTTATTAATAAGTGGCTTCCTAATGGTAACTTGTCTTTTATTAATTTTTCTGTTCTCCCCTTGAATCCAATTAAACTGTTTCCATCTCTAACATCCTGTTTCACAGCCTGAGAGCACACTCCTAGAGGAACTACACATTTGTTTGAGCTGGCCTCCTTCTACTTTAATTTGAATCTTCTTAACTCTTGCAATAGAATATAGATGCCTTTCTCAGATACATCTATTCAACATACATGAAAGTGCAGTTAAAGACTTTTTGAGCTGTAAAATGCAGCTGATCAGCAATATCAGTAACTCTTGATGGACCTCTCCTCCCTGAATTTGCCTAACTTCTTTTTGAATCTGTTTACATCTTCACCTCAAAGAGATTCACACACAAATATGTCTGACTGAGAAAGCTCTTTTTTTTCTGTTTGCTCTGAAACCACTGCCTGATCCTTGGTTATCATGTGCTGGGAAATACCAAATGCATTATTTGCTACATGTCTTGTCTGTGCCACTTGTGATTTCATAGAACTCTGCTCTATTCTCCTGAGTCATTTTTTCCCAGGCTGAAGAGTCACAGATTATAAGTTTTGCCTTCAGAAGAAGCTACTTCAAACCACTGAGTATCTCTGTACCTCTGCTGTTCCTCTCTGCTTCTTCTCTGTGACCCTTTCAAACAGGTGACTGAAATTGCAAGTGGCATCCAGGAGATGAACAGAGAACTATTACATTCACATCATTAACTTACTGTCTCTAATGTCACAGTGTAAATGGGTTAGGAGTCAAGACCTGATAGCACTGGAGGTCCATAGTTTCATAATGTCACTAAATTCCATATATATGCATGTTTCTCACGTATATATATGCTTTCCTTTTCCTTTTGCATGCTGTTTTCATTCTGCTTTCTTATTTTAAGATAAATATATGTATACTATCCACTTATATTTTCCTGAAGAGTTGAAGTTTTAAAATTATATTTTGATTTACTGTGGCCAAGGAAGTTGAAGAGAACTCAAGAAATTTAGATGCTCAGTTCAAAGGCTCCTCAGTATTTGGAAGAGTCAGTTCTTGATGATTTGGTTAACTGAAATGGGATCTGATGAAATTCCTTACCACGATTGAGCTACACCCTTGTCCAATAATAAAGAAAAGTTATCACCTACTATTTCCTTTGACGTCTCCATGGTCTTCAGTTTGTTTTCCAACAGATGATTTTTCAAATTATAAAATCAGAATAAATTCTCCTTGACATGCAGAGTCTCTTTTCATTTTTGTTGTCTTTAAGGAGAGAAACTCATGCACATTCCCTTCAACTTGGAGTGATACTTAAAACTTGGACACATATTGTGCAATGTCCACAACTTGCTATTCTCCTTGAGGTCCACAGACTCAAGGCCCCAGTAAGAGGAGTCTGTGACTTACCCAATGAATTATCATGACAAATCTGCAGCCTTGTGAATAATACATAGGAAGGATCAGGGATATCTGTTGCCATTTCTGTGGATGCTACTAATGACCTGTACAGCCTCTCCTCTGGGAATGCTGATCTGAAAGAGCATGGGGCTAAGGTTGCAGAGCATCTTGCTTGGCATGTAGAATTGCTGTTTATAATGCAGATTGAATTTGCCAGCACACACACACACAAACATTAAAAAAAGGAAAAAGAAAAGATGGGGAGAGGCAGCAGATCTCTTATTGCTGAGAAGCAGAAACAGCCTTTGTGCTGGGAGGTAGAAGGAGAAATGATGGTCCTGTAATATGCTTTTTGGCAAATAATCATTTAGGAGACATTAGAGAAATAAGTACAGTATGAAATAGAAGTGGCATTTTTTTGCCCTAAAGGGGATGTCTCTTATTTAGCAATGCAGTTGAATAAAAGATGAACCACACAGAGGTTTTTTTGTACTTCTGTATTTTTATTAAGATGTTTAGGGTTTGCAGCTTAATAAATTGCCCAAAGAAGAAAAAATAATCTAGAGATGGTGTTGTTTTTATCCAAACTGGATTTATTTAACACATAGCATGCAAAAGCTGTTTTCAGAAAATGAGTTTTAATTTAAAAAGCATTCTGGGCTGTCAGTTATTCTGTCCCAAACTACCCACAGCTGATATACTGCTTTCTGATAAGCTCTTCTCCATCTTCTCTTTATGGTGAAAATTGGCCCAATTTCAAACTTATCTAGAGCTTGTGTGAGACAAAGAAACAGGTTTGATCATTAAAGCTTTGTGCCTATTAAAGACAAAATTGACAGAGGTGGGTATCATACAGCTTCCTGATGGTTCAGCACCCTGAACAAGCTGGATGTGTGTGAAACCAATAGACAGCAAATGGACAAAAATATGTCTCATACAAAATTGGAGATGGTCTTGCAGCTATTCTGCACTTAAAACCACTTTATACTCCCTATCTATTTAAACAAAGCTAAAGGAAAGAAAATGCCTGCAAACCCCCTTAACTGCAAAAAAAAAAAAAAAAACCAAAAAAAACGGTCCTTGGCAAGGCTGAGTGTAGACCACAAAACCAGGAAAGTAGAAATGAGTTCTCAATAGGCAATGGAAAGTTTTGCTTCATTTCCAAAGCCATGACATGGCAAGTGTGTGTCCAGGACAGGCTTTCCTGTACTTGGAAAAGAGAAAGATGACTTGTGGGCAGTTTTTTTTGGCAGAAAAGAAGCCACCATTGTGCTTGAAGAAACCCTAAAGCCCTGAAGAAACCCTTGCAACACTAAAATGCCTGAGTAGCCATTTTAACATCTCCTTTACAGAGACATTTATGCTGATGCAGAACAGGTGGGCACATCTGGTCTTCTCCTACAGCCTCTTTTCTAATAGCTTCCAGCTTCCTCCCATGTTCATGACCACTTGTCACTTGCAAGGCAAGAATCCTAATTGCTTTGCTTTCACAAAACTTTCAGTTTTTCATTTTTCCCTTTGCCTGCCATTTTGCTTTGACCAAGTTCCATTCTAGCTGTTTGCTGACAGCATTGCTCAGATATCCTGCATATGTGTGTTTATGTACGGGATTGTCAAAATAGGAGTGCCCAAAATGCATTAGCTAATCCCTTTCCCTTTCATTTCCCCTATAAATGCACAGAGATTAGCTTTAGTGTGAAGGGATGTTCCAAGCTGGAGAGAATCTCAGTAGGTCATCCAGCCCAATTTCCTGCTTAGAGCAGGGTCTGCAGTAATATCACAAAGCTTTCTCCTCATGCAAAAAATTTCATTGTGCTGATTTCTGGGTCTACAGGATGATTCTGAGAGAAAGAGACTCCTGGTACCCCACGACTGCCAGCCATGCAACTCCAGAATATCTGCAGACTCTGTGCCATTGTACTGTAGAGCTCACAGATGCTGGATATTAAGATTGAACTTTTCAATGTCTCTGAAAGACACCATGCAAAGTAGTGCTCACTCAGCCCTTCTGTGTTCAGAAGGATTTTATTATGTGAGAATTTGAACTTTGCTAGAACAAACACAAAGGAAAACCTTCACACTATTCCAGCATCCCTTTGTGTTGTTTCATAGGGAAGAGAGCAAAATTGCCAAACCTTTGATATCAGGTGGCCTGATAAAGCCTAAGAGCATAATTAGCCCAGGCAAAATCATGGGAGACACACATTGCTTCCTACTATATGTGGGCAAATTCGTGATCAGATTAAATCAAAATAATAAGTGGACCATCCTGATATTCACATCTCTGCCTTTTGCCCAACACCAGCTGCTGAGAATATCTTAATTCTATTTGCAGATTAATCACCAGGATGCTTACTAAGGGAGGGGCATATTTTTAAATATCTAGAGTGTAAATTTATCAAAGACACTCATAAGTCCAAAACCAGAATCTGCTCACACCCAGGTTGAACAGACAGGGTCAGATGCATTAAAGATATTAGAAGGATTAAATGTGCTAACACACAGAGAGTTTTATTAAGATTGAGAGAGATGAATATTATTAAACTTGGTGATTGTACATGTCATTTTGGGAGAGAGGGTAGTAGAAATGGAAACAAACATCATTAACAGTAGCTAGAAGAACAGTTTCATCTGCATATATAAATATTTCAGTTCTTGCTCTTCCTCTGGGCAGTCCTTGGAGGAAAGCTAGAGAAAAAATAGCAATAAAAAAGAACATTCACTCTGAAGGTATTCAACTGAAAAAATGAATACATGGTTAGGGAATTTAGGGAGAAATAAGAGTGAAGGGCCAGGCTATGAACACTATGAAAGCAGAGCAGTGTTTGTGACATTTGTGCCAACAAGAAATACAATCTGGGTCTGCCATATTAACACTGAGTTTTTCCAACAGCAACATGTACATGAGTTTTGTTATTGCTTTGTAAATTTTGATGACTGGAAACGTGCTTGCAGTTATATTTAGACCTCTGACTTTAGTGGGTGTCTGGGAGCAAATCTCTGAGGATGTGAATTTCATAGGTAATTGCCCAGAGGCCTCCCCATTGTGGCTTTTGCCTTTGAGAAGCATCAAGAAGCAATTTAAAGTGAATGGAAATGCAACAAGGAAAGTTTGTGTTTGGTATCAAACAGGAGAAAAAACATACAAATGGGATTTGCATGGCCTGTGTCCTGCCATAACACAGCATTGCTTGCACCCAAATCCACTCTCCCCTTCAGGTACCACCCCATTGCTCTCTCCAGAGCTAGTAATGGAGATGTCTTGCAATAGTCTCCTTGCTGTGTCAGTTTAAAATCACTGCTTTGGAACTGCTGCAAAGCTTGAGAAGGAGGGCTGTCTTTGCTGTAGTGAAATGCAAATCAGCTTTCCCAGGTTTATATCCACAGCACCACTGCTTTCAAAAGTAGCAATAAAGGTTTCCTAAGAAGAGCCACCTTCTCTCTTCCCTGTCATGGATGAATATCACTTCAGCATGATGCTGGTCTATCTGTAGAGTCAAAGCTGGCAGGTAATTCATCATCCTGCACCAGGCTGACTCATTAGAAACCCAGGAAACCAGATATTAACCAGCTCCTTTAAAATGTTTCCCTTTATTCTCATTTCACAAAGTTTCCTGTGCCTCTGTTTTGTCCTCTGTTGCTAAATTGCAATTATCAAGGAACTTTGATCTCTTCACCTGTAGATGGCCCACTCATCCATCACCACAGTGATTTTTTCAAACACTAAAAATACAGGACTTTCTGCAGGTTTATAAAACATTTAATGCTAGCTGTTGCCTGTAAAACAACCATAAAGACTGTATAAAATGAGGAGCAAGAATGCAGGGCTTTACCAACTCCTAATAGTAAAAGATCATTTGTGACTTAAAAATCAGATTTTATTTAAAGAAGAAATATGTTCTTGTCATTTAAAAAAAATCCTTTAGTTTTCAAGATTTCATTTTTCATCTCTCTTTCTTTCTCATTCTGATAAGTAGAAGTGACTTGATAGCCAGAAATGAGGGTTTTACAGAAAAAGCCAAAAAACACAAATAACCTCTACCATGGGCTGCTAGAAGCTGTAGTTCTAAATTGGAGATGCTACCAAACAATTTCCATCATTTTGTCCTGATTATCTGGAGCATGTGTAATCTATCTAGAGCTTTCAGCTGGATTTACTGTGTGCAAACTGAATAGCTAGACAGCATGAATATCATATTTCTGTTCAGCATCTCCCAACAGTATGATACTCATTACAGATCGAGGGTAGAGCTGATTTGCAAAAATATTATGAGACTGCCTGGGTTTTTCTGAATGTGGATCAGATCTGTTAAACCTCAAACTGGCTGGATATACATAAATCCCAGATATAAAAGTAGAAATTATCCACAAATTGCTTGTGCTTATTTCTAAACAGAAAGAATAGAACTTGCCTCAAGTAATGGCTGCTTTTCCCTCAATATAAGATTCAACAATTCTATTTCAAGACCACATTCATTTTGCAGAACTCAGTTTTACCTTCAGTGAGTTATACTTGAATCTACATCTTAAAAAAGATTTCATTTTAAAAAGAAGGGCAATACAAAAACCCAATGATGAATTCTTCTCTCTTCCAAATGATTAAATGAACAGAGGCTACATTTCTATCCTTATGAGAGATTTTTTAATTTATTTTTTCCTTCATGTTTTATACTTTTTAAATAAAACTTCATTTTTGCACCAGCAATACCCAATGGTATCTCTTTACAATTTTAATCGAACATGAGGGCTGATTTCATTCACATTCTGACATCCCAAGGGTGTAAGAGGAGGCATTTCAGAAATTACCATATTTATGACACATTGCTAATGAGTGTGAGATGCCATCCTCTGTCAATTCTCTTCAGCTCTATGCTCTGCCTTGGCCATTTCTATGCTATTCCTGCATTGCCACAGTGCCAGCACCACCAGATTTATAGAATCATAAAATCATAGACTATACTGAGCTGGTAGGGGCCCATGGATTCCTTATGTGGGGTTCCCTGGTATCTCAGGCACTTGGAAACTCAGAATTTCCAATTGAAAATATTTTTTGCCTGAATATGATATACTGAACATCTGTATTTGGTGAGGAGAGGGGAAATCTTACACTAAGAACATAAAATGTTTCATAAATTGTATGGAAACCAGTACTCAAAGTTGTGCATTGGTTATTGATGTGGGAAGTCAAGCCCTGCTGCACTTCAGAATGCACTGGATCTAGAGGGGGTTATCTAACCCAAGCAACACAAAGACTGTTCTTATTATCAGACAGAAGCCACAGCACTGACACTGGCAGGAGTTTGAAGGCAGCATGCCTGGGAGGGAGTACCTTTAAAGTAACCCCTCACAGAAGTATAAGCTTATTAATAAGGGCTCCATGAAGCTCTAAGTATTCTCCCTCCCTTTAAAGGTCCTAAAACTGAAGAGTTTTATTTTTAGAGGTAGGATACCTTAGTGAATGCTGTAGTGCCATGGCTGCTGACCTCTGTCTACAGACAAGTGATGGTTGTGCTGACCCCTGGTTTAGGATGCCTCCTCCTGCTTTAGTTATCATTGATACTCCTGTGATTGGGCTGTTACCAGTCAAAACTTCTTTTTCTTGTTGGTTTCCATCAGGTCCTTTAACCATCCCGCTGCACAGTCACAGTTCCAGTGGCAGCACAAAACTGGGGACTGTGCACCTGGAGATGGAGCACAAGCCTTGTCCAGATTTGCTGGTCTTCTCATTACAGTGCTGAGTTTGGAGCCAGCCTAGTGCATCTGTCTCCCCAGTCCAGAGTGCTGGCACTGTCTTCAGGCCTGGAAAGACATGTGGAGGCAGAAAGGGACCTGGAGAGGATTGGTTTGGGTCCAGGAGTTGCCTGCAAACATAGAAAAAAGCCCACTGTGCTTTTGTGGTTATGGTGTCTGACAGAATCACATACCAGAGAGGACAACAAAAATTTTCACAACAAAAATTACACTTTGGTTGTAAATGGAGTTAATGATGATTAGCCTTTTGGAAATGCCAATATATACAAGAAGAGGGCAGTGGGGTTTGTTTGTTTGTTTGTTTGTTTAAGATAGATATTGTAATGCACCCACCATCAGCCCTACTATTTACATCTTTTTTGCTAAGCTGTACTGTCTGCACAATAATACCACTTTGTGCTTCATGACTTTGGGCAGATTCATGCAGAAAGGGCTGTAATAAGGTGTGAAATAAAGATTTAGTAGCACAGCATTGCAAATGCAGTCTAGCAAAGGAGTTCATTACAGTTCCATTAAGACTGCAGAGTTAACATTAAAAACAGCCAAGAAACACAAAAAACATAAGGTGTTAATGTTCCTGCTGCAGCATTAAGTCAGTCACATTGTACAACCAACAAGCTCTGCTCCTTGCTCTAGGCCAGACTGTACAACTTCCAATTTCAGCACAGTTGTCTGATCATAGTCATAGGATCTGAAGGCCCCAGGAACCATCAGCCCACAGGATTAGGAGCTCTGCCTCAGTGAAAGAGCCTTTGTTCAGTTTGATGAGCACCATTCACCTTGCACAGTCCCCCAGCACACAGCACAACTGGGAGGCGTCAAGCAGAAGGAACTTAATCAGGTCAAACATTTCAATTTGTATCAGAAATTTGTTTAAACAGGCAAGAGCTGTTTGTGCATCTATGAGGGCAACCTCTTTGCTCCCATCAGCTCTTGTTACCTTATTCATTTCTAAGTGTTTTTGGTCTTGACCTCCAACAGAATTGGAAAGGAAATGCTTTCAGGGAGCCAAGATTTTGTTTTCCACACAAATATCTTGATTTGTCTGAAGTTGGTGGGGCTTTTGATAATTAGTCCCCCTTGAAATATTTTAGAGATTATGCTTTGAGATAGTGGAAGTGTTTCATTTGTGCATTTTAAGAGATGATACACATTTTCAGAAACAAAATGCTGGAACATAATCAGTTTCAAACGTTGATTTAGAGTTATGAGAGGCTTTAATGCCTCTCTTGCCTGAGGAGGTTGCTGGGACCAGCCACATGGACCCTGCCCCTCTCTTGCTGCTGCCTCTTCCTTCCCATCCATGGGGAAAGTGCCTGAGCCCAGCACAGTGCAGCAGTGGTGAGATGCAGATAATCTCAGTTTTGGGGCATTGTCCATCCTTGTTTTCCATTGTCTCAGGCTCAGGGAAGGGGAGAGCTCTGCAGGGAGCAGCCACCATCCTGTCTTTGTTCCACTGCCAACATGGAATGAAGTCGAGGTGGTGAACACCTTTTGTTTGTAAAACACCTTTTCTTGGGATACTTCTATTATTAATTTTGCTGCTGTCCATGTATGTTTCTTATTCCATTGCTGTCTTCTGTCAGTAAATTATCTCAACCCACATGCTCTGCCTTTGTCCCCCTCCTACTGGAGGGGTTCTGGGGAAGGGCAGTGGCTTATTTGGAGCTCAGTTTCTGGCTACTTCTGGCTATTTAAACCACCACAGTGTCAATCTTAAGAGACAGCTGGAAATTTTGCTGTGATAAGCTGTGCATCACTACTCTTCTGTTTCATTCTCTAGTCTGTGTTTCTGACATTCCTTGCCATACTATAAATCTTAAAGAACAGGTCATTTAAATATTCATATAAATGTCTAACTGTAGCCATCACATTTAAACAGTTTATTCACTTAGCTGACAAACTTTTCAATATCAATCTGTCTTTTTTTGTCCTTATATAGGACTTCTCACAGGACAAATAAGAAAATTTTTCCCAAATATTGGAGACTAATAGTATTTGTAGCAATGCTTCTCACTGGGGAAAGCATGGGCAGGCTTCCTGGAGGTCTTAGCTAATTTCTGGTTTTGTCACAGATCCTTCTTTTGTCTTTGGGCAAGTTCTTTGACCCCTGGTTTCCACTCTTTTAGGAAAGAGACAGAGCTTTTGGGTTGGCTATTGAGGTTTAGATCTCCTGCCCAGGAACTGGGTAGATATCATGGTCTTAGTTCTTGATTATAAGGAGCTAGGGGTTTCTCTAAGTCCCATGTGGATATAAGCCACAATCACAAATATTGCCTTTTAAGACAATTGGCAAGGAAATGTGTGCAATCTTCACTTCTAAAGTGAGAGCTGCTAGACTGAGGCAATAGAGATTTAATGTATTCAAACATTGCAGTGCTGTGTGTAAGTGGATATGATTTAAGGTAATGCATTTTAACACAGCATTATGCACTTGCCAGAGTGATTTTATGTAAAGTTATAGTCCTGCTTTTAAATGACAGTACATCAAGACACATCTTGAATTAACTTGGCCAAAAGCTTTTTGTGATAAATAGCTGGTGCAGTGGTGCAGGGTACAACTGACCCAGGCTCTGCAGGGACAACATGTCTGCTGGATTTTGGGAGACTACTCTGGGCTGGTGGAGATGATGCCTTGGGCTATGAGTAATGTTTTGGCCTAAGCATTGTTTCTCTGTGCACAAGTGCACAAGAATGGAGAAAGAATCCACCTTCCCTGCTCCACTGGTGGTGCTCTGAGGTGTGCTGGGGTGCAGGCTTGGAGGCTCTGCAGGCAGGGCAGGGGAGGCAGCTGACCCAGAAATGTCAGGTAAGTGGAATACAGATTTCTGGGAAGCTCATCCCCAAGTCAGTGCCAAGGCAATGACTCTCTGAGCCAGATGAATTTGACAGGGAATCCATTGAGAGGCTGAAGTCTCCTGCCTGGCAGTGCTGGCTGCTCAGCTTGGGCTGCTCTAAAGGAGCCCCATTTCAGGGGAAGCTTCCCCTGCAGTGTGCCTCATCCTGAGTGCTCCCTTTAGGTACTAAATGGGGAACACTTCTAGGGGGAGCATCAGGACTGGGATGCTGACATCCTGGTGCCAGCTACAGAAGTCTGCTTTCTGCAGAGAGCATGATAACTGCCAGCAAAACCAAATTAACAGTCTTCACAGCTTGCATCCACATTCAATGGAATATTAATTATGACCAAAAGTAGAAATGCAAAAAACATCTTCAGAAAAAGAAATTTATCTATCCAAGCAACATTATGAATTATCAGTTTATCAGCAGCTTGACATAAAACACATAATTATATCAGTGAATCATTTAATAATTAGAGCACAAGTTAATTGACATTATTCACCAGCTGAATAAAATCTCCACGAGGCAAACAATGGCACCCACTGGGGTAGAGGTAATTTTAACACAGTTCTTCAATTAATAAAGTAAAAAATATAAACCAAACATAATTACAGTGGTCGGCAGGAGTGTGTGTAGTTGTAGGGAGGAACAGGAGTTTCAACAAACTCAGAGCAGTAAATTATCAAAATTTAATGATTTCCCCAAGTACTCATGTTCTGAGGAAAACTGTACTCTGACAAAAGACAGAAAAAGAAAGGAGAGAATAAAAAATTGGAATAGAATAACTATAACAGTATCACTGACTTATTCTGAGGAAATCTGTGGAGAAATCAATGCCTGGTATTTATGGGCTTCCCATAGAGACAAAAAGAATTTATTTGTGATCAAAAAAAAGAGTGAAACAAGCAAAATATCCTTCTAGCTGCTTTGTAGATGCTTTTTTAAAAAAACTGCTGCTATTGCAACACATTGTCTGGATGGGGAGTTTGGGCACTGAACTACTTCTCAAACTGATGGTATTGGAACAATTATTCTGAAATCATGAATGAGTTGTTCCATGCCTGTCAGCACTATCAGATAGCAAGGTTTCTAAAAACTGAATACTTATATAATTCTTTCCCTTTTAAGGTTTGAGTCTTGAAATTGCTTTCATATAGCAGTTGCCAGATAATTTTTTTCTTCATTCGGGTTAGAATAGCACTTTAAAAAACAATAATGAATGTCCCAAATAGTCATGGTACTCCAAGAGCTGGGATTAAAGAAGCAAGTAGCACATGATGCCAGGTTGGCAGTAGCTGCAGGGGCTGCAGACAAAGTGCAACAGGAAGAAGTGTTCCTCCAGCTCACCTCTGTGTCACATCTAATTCTCTTCATCCCCATTGCCTTTGGTTTTAACTGACACTGACTAATGACACAGCCAGGCAATCTCAGCTAAACTGGATATTCAGAAAAGATTATAGGAGCATATGGTTTATTTGCTTTCCATTGGTTACACATCTTTCTGGACAGGCAGCAAACAGATTGATTTATCAGTATTTACCATGAGAATGAGATCACTCCCATGTCTGTATTCCACATGAGAAGCAAGAAACCACAGAGAGCCCATGAGGACTCATTGTAGTCCTACAGAGGAGTCTTTCATTTGTGCTGGTGGATGAATATGGCCAGGCTGCTTATCATGTTCAGCCAAGTGTCAGGCTGTGGAGACTGAACCCAAGCATGTGGATACAGATAGGGTGAAACCTCACCAACACCAGTTTGGAAAGGTAAGACTTGTATGAACTGGAGTTTTGTTGTACCAGCTTGGCTAAATCACAGGAAACTCTGTTTTACCTCCTCTTTCTACTGTTCATCATTTGTACTACTATCCCAGTCCAAACTGGGACTTGTGAAAGAAGCTGTAAAGACACAGGGTGAGGGATAACAGAGTGAGACAAAGCAGGTGAGAGAAGCTTTGGAAATTACCTGCCTGGGATACTCTGTAATGGTGCTCAGACTGGGACACATGTCTGTCCTGTTCAAGGTACATTCAGATACTTAAACAATGTAAAAGCCTTATCATTGTGAGTCAAGGTAGCAGAATCCATCATTATTAATTGAACTGTTCCTAGAAAATCTGCTAATTTTCCTCTGTCTTGTGTAAAGAAATAGAAGGAGTCAGAAGGAAAGAGACTATAGGAACAGAAGTTACAGAGTCTGGATCTAATTAGACCATTTCCTGATATTTTAGGTAAGAGACATAAATGTGAAACATAAACAGAATATTAATAACCTGGTATTTGCCTGAACATTTAAATCAGAATACTAAAAACTAGGCTGGGTCAATGTGTTTCAGAAAATAATTTTCCTTATAAAAATCCTCAGCAGACCCTTTGCAGATGTGATGGTGCATGTCCAGCTGTAAGAAATGGAACCCAATGACCCATGGGTGCTTGCTGGCTGGGAGCTCTTAAATCATCCATTCCTCAGGTGGAACTTTTGTTCTGGGTATTATCTTTAATAACAACGATGTTAGCACCAATGACTAATTAACAGCCAGAATATCTAAATAAGTTGACATGAAAAGTTATCTTCATTTTGTGATGATGCTGAAGATTTAAAGAGGAGTTTAAATGGGAGGAGTTACTCACTCTTAAATGAGATGAGAGAGCAGTAGAGATGCTGCAACAAGTATGTGGAGCTGTGGGTTATATTACCTTGACTTACTCAAAGAACTGGACCAAATTATGAACAAACAACTTAGGACAGAGTAGTCAAGCTTAAAGGATTGTACTCTGAATAATAAAAGTCTGGAAAACCATATTGGGAGAACTGCTCTCTGTAGCTAATTAAAATAGTCTATTAGGAAGGATCCCACAAGCTATTGTCCTGAAATTATTAAAATACTTAACAGTTTGTTGAGGGAATAAAAATATGGCTCATGTTGAATGAGGATGTCCTCATCCTCATGATGTTCTGAGAACCAAGATGGAGACCTGATTTGGAAAAGGAAATAGCATGCAAATCAACAGAGTGAGAGCAATGTGCCCTGACTCATAGGAATAATTTATAGTGTAAATATAGAGAAGAAGTGTGAGCCAGGTAGTATTTTAGGGAAGAGAACAGTGGGAGTAGGATAACAAATCAAGAAGTTTCAGACCATGCAAATAATGCAGATCTCATTCCAGGATATAGACTAGGAAGATTTCTTGCAGGCTCTTCGAGATAATAATTCTCAGGACTCAGTAAAGTGCCAGACTCTGGGGTGCCAGAATGTGAGTCTTATCACTGTATTTCAGGTGGTGCAGATGTTGGGAGCCTAGAAAGAGCTGAAAACTTGAAGGCTGCTGCCAGGAAAGTTGAAAGAAACTGAGAGTGAATTGCCTAGGGAAGAGATAGCCAAAGGCAGGCATCCATCTAGCAGTCTGCTTCAAGGCAGAAGGGAGAAAATTGCTCTCTTCATTCATTGTGAAAAGGAGTAGAAGTAATGGCCTTAAAGTATAGCAAGAGGTGTTATGTGTAGTGTTATGTTAGACACTAAGAAAAGCCTTGTGGCAGGATAGTAGTTATGTCCTGAAAACAATTGTATGGAGGATGATGGTTTTTCCTTACTGAGGTCTCAGAGAGCTGGGTGAACTCATGTGATCTGATGGGCAGTAGGGAAATATTGGCAGTGTAGACAGAGAATTTGAAAGTTTGTCATAAAAAGAAGCTGTAATTGTCTGTATTCCACGTGCAGAAAATCAAATCTCCCTGTCTGAGAATTGAATGAAGGCACATTCTTTCAGAGAAGGGCATCCACAAGCTACCAAGCCCTCATCCAGAAAAGTGTGATTTCTCCAGGATGGGGAGCATATCAACTCCTTGTCTATCTCAGAGATAATCAGTGTTTTCCCCGCAAAAATTATCACCTGTCACTTAGGTTTTGTGTTTAGAGGATGGTAATTAAGTGCTATTAATAAGAAAATGTCTTTTATCTGGTCACTGCTAGCACTTGGTTTGCACAAGCATTAACCTAGTCTGGCTTGGTCCATGAGCATCATATACTTATGTGTGTAATAATAATAATGATAGTATAAAGAGAGTAAAATTAATGAAATGAGCAGTTATTTATTGAGCTATATACATCTATTTATAAATGCATATTGCACTTCGTTAGAAATATTAGAGAAATGCCTTTTCTTTTCCTTGTGGAATTCTGAATTAGTTTCCATTTCACAGTGATAGGCATGTCACTTAATTTTTTCTGTTTTCATTAATTTTCTCAATTCATATATTTTTCTACTTCAGGCTTAAAAAACATTTTTTCTTTGTTTTCCAAGGTCTTCTTTTTTTCCAGCTATTTCTTATGGAAAATGATCTTGAAAAATATTATGATTAAAAGGAGGCAAAAAGTACAAAATAATGGGGAAAGGCAAAAATGCAAACAATGCATACAAATTATTTTTCAAGGAAAGGTAAAAACCAAACAGCCTAAGGCAAAATATGTGTTACAAGAGTCAATTAAAAAAAAACCTAATTACTAGGAAAAGTATGACTATTTCTATATTTCCTGGATGTGAGTTCTCTTTTATATATTTGATGTCTAGAGAACCCCAAACTGCTTCTCATGGCACCATTCCTCAAAACTCATTGCTCCAAACCAATAACTAATTAGTACTCCCCAAACATAAAATTTTGCAGGTGCTTCTGGGCTTTCTTGAAGTCAAAATGAGCATTTGATACCTAGGACTATTTCTGCAGTTAATAACAATATGTGATATGCTATAAGAACTTTCATATTTGACTTACTTGGGTAGAAGACAAAGCAAGCTCAGGGGAAAGAAATCTTAATGTAGTAATATCTTGGGTAGTGGCAGAGTAGAGCAGTGAAAAAACCCAGCACAGCTAATGTCTCTTTGTGCAATTATTCCCACTTTCATAAGTTTGCCCCAGTGTGAAAGTTTTCTGCTTTAAAATGGGCTGGCAAAGATAATCCATTAATTCAACAGCACTGGAAAGTTAACATTTTTTCCCTTCATTAGCAAGTTCAAAATTGCATTTTATTTCCATTTTGATGAGATTTTTATGAGTTAGAAGAGAGAAAGTTGAACCCCAGGAGCTTAATGGACCTAGAAAGATCGCAGATACAGGATTGAATTCAATGAACTATGAGGAGTTTAGTAAATTAATTAAATTTAAGAAAATAATGATTTTTTTTTGTCTGATAGATTAAAAATGCTAAAATGCAATGAAAAGTTAATTTAATGCTAAAACTTTTTCCCCTAAATTTATTTTGCATTGATATTAAATAACTTTTTCAAAGCTTAAAAAGCAGAGAAAAAAGAGGGGAGAAGACTTCCAGATAAATAATTATTACATTATTTTCTGATTCCCTACTGTATCCTGTAATTACTTCAGACTGAGGACTGTCCTTCAGAGCTGTGAATAGCATTCTCTGGAGTGTTGGCAGCATTTCCCAGACCCACATTTTGCCTGTAGCCCTTTTTTACTTGGTCTTGTTGCAGGAACAGCTCAGTTGAGAAGTGGCTGTGTTCTCACAGAACATTCATAACTCAACATGTTCACATGTGTCTGTGATGCAAAGCCCTGTAGCAGCTCACAGAGCTACAGGGTATTCTAGGGTCAGAAACCATGGTTTCCCTTTTCAAGTGAAAAGGCAGAAGGGTTTAAATTTGCCCATTAAGTGTCCCACTGTAGGCTGGTCTGTAATGTCTGGTGTGAGATTCTTCTCTGCTTGGTTCCACCCAGCGTCAGCCCTTTGCAGCATTTGTTGCACCATATTGCAGAAAAATGGAAAAATCCAATCTTGAGGGTTGCCTTCCTGTGTTTTTGGAGATAAAAACCAAAAAGATGGTAGCTCCCCCAAGTAAACATTAAACTACTGAATGAAGATTATTGTCTACACTCCTTGACCCATGCAAATGTGAGAACCAAAGAGATCAGTGGACATGTAGGGTTGAAAGCTACTTTAATTCTCAGTAGCTCAGTATTCTCTTTCTATTTTCCCTTTCCACACACAATGTCAGGCATTACAGAGCCAGAGTTTCCCATGTTTCCCTCAGCAGTAATAAAGCAAGGAACACAGATAATTCCAGCAATTGGTGGGAGGTGTATTAGTGGAACTGTGGAAACAGGCACAAGAAACCCTGACAGAAAAAAAAGTGAAAAACATAATTTTGAAAAAGCAGTATTAAGTCCCTTTCCTTTCCTGCTTTTCTTCCTCAAGGGAATTCTGTTGCAATGAGTGACATTTCAGAAGTCTATCATTATTGATGATATGACAGATTCAGGTGCAGTCATTGGAGGAGTATGATTTTATTCTGCATTCAAAAACAAAGCATAAATTTTCTCTAAAATAGCAATTGTCTTTGTCCTGTGATTAATGGCCTGCCACTCAATAGCAGCTAACCAATCTCCAAGGCATGGCATCCAACAGAAAATTAATCAGTTGCTGAGAATGGGTGTGACCAAAACCAGAAAAGAAACCTCCTAAAATCTACGAGCAGAGTTATGAGTCGAAATCAATTGTATGGTATGTTCAGCTCTTATTGACAGTGTGCATTCAGCACTGCTCCTCAGTGGAGTTCAGCTGGGGAGATGAGCTCCAAGGTCATTTGATGTTGATGAAACCCTACAGAAACCACCTAGAAATTACAGTATTTTGTCATGAATACTACATATCCCTGGACTCACAATGCTCAAGGGCTGTGAATTGATTACCCTGAGCTGCTGCCAACTGGAGGTGTGTGGGACAGAGCAGAGGGTGCCAGGCTCTGAGAAACCCTCGTGAAGGGAGCAGATGTGGGTCAGAAGCAGTGAAATTGCCCCCCAGGCTCCTCTCTATCCTACAGCAGTGGCACTGCTGTCCAGATCTTTTGGTGCATGAGTAGCTATTCCTGGGGTAAAAATCTTTTCTTCAGAGGTAAATCAGCAGCACAAGTCTGTCCCTCTGTCCATCCTCCCAGTCTGCCTGCAGCCCCATGGCTGTGCCAGGGAACAGCACAGCACTGGAAACTTTGTCCTGGGGCTGGAGGGACCTGCCTGTCCTTGGGCAGTGAGAAGCCAGGTCCTGAGGAGAGGGAAATGAGCTGTTAACTTACATGCAGCACACTTGGGCTGCTCTTTGTATTCCATACTCCAGTGCTTTTTCCAAAGTAATTTAAATGTCTTAAGCTCTGATGCCCCCATCACTTTTCCTGGCACATTATATTGCAGGCTAACTCATCTCACCATTTTCATTTTTCCACATGAAATTAAGGAGAAATTTTCCATCCCTTTCAATCCCTTAGTTTCACTGAACACTTTGCCATGTACTCCACTTTCCTTCCAATGCCTCATGCCTCTCACTCTGGCTCCTCTCCTGCTCCTTTGTGTCTCCCAAACAGGACATGACACGCAGAGTGATCAAAATGCTGAAGCAAGGGCAGAATGGGTTAGTTATGTCTCAGTGACATACCAAAGCTAGAGCACAAATCTGAGCTAGAAGGCCACAAACTGCTCAGCCACTGGCTTCCTGCATCCCACTATTCACTTCCCTTTTCCTCACCACCTTTATAATCTGCAAAGTATTTCAGAAGGGAATTGAGGGCCCCTTTCATGCCATTTAACACTTTGTTTAAGGCCAAGCACCTTGCTTCTCTTTTTGTCTAGAAAGATATCCTAGACATCACCATTTTTGTGCACATAATAAATGTTTTTGGGTCTGATTCAATCATTAGAGAAGCTACTGTTTGCATAGCATTTGGATGAGTATTTTAAAACAAAAATCAACATAGAAAGCATGTTCAGGTAATTTTGGCATGCAGGTTTTTAAAGGACTAAAGGAAACAATCAAAGCATTTCCTAGAAATTATGGAAATTTTGTTGAGCAACAGGGGTTATTGATTTCAATACTTTTGTATGAAAATGAAAAAGGCCTGTAGGCAACCTGTGACAACCAAAGGAGTTAGTGTCATTTCCAAACTGTAATGGTATCCAAATGTTTGGAGATTTTTATTAGGATCCCCTGAAACAGAGACTGCATTGGGTTTAGGACTATGAACATTTTAGGCATGCTATAACCTATGGGTTTAATAACAATAAGTCGTTTTCCCTGGCTGATTTAAAACCTGCTTGTCCTATAAATGTGTGGTGGATGGTTTTAATTAGCACCTCAACAAAAGCAATTTTTTTGGGGGGGGATTGAAGCGTGGGCTGCATTTAAAATTGTATCTGGCAAAAGGAAATCTATTTTATACTTGTTCTTCCCCTAGAACATAATTTGTCACTGGAACTCATTGACATTAGACATTGCCCATGAGAACAATTCAATAGGAAGAACAGTAGCATTTTGACAAGTTATAGACCCTTCATTGCACATCTATAAGGTGGGAAAAGAGTCTTAGGATATCAATCTTTGTGCTTTAGAGCATAACACCTCTCATTAATGAAGGCTTGGCTAGAAGCTGCCCCTATATTATTCCAGCTTTAATTTATAGGGCTCCAAGAAACTCCCTTTGAAGCTGCCAACGTTTTGGAGATAGGAACATAGGTGCCAAGAACCCTGCATTGAATTAGATATTCATTTGATCTTGGTGGAATCTCCATTTCCTCTGGGAAAAATATACAGAAAAAATCAAGACTTTTGGGGCGTTCCATATGATGAAGTCTAACCTAACCTGTGGCCAGTGCTGTGGCATCCTTTGGACATGTTCATCCTGCTGAGAGACATAGTCTTGGGGAATAGGTTCAAATCAACTAACTTGCTTCTGAAATGACTCATGTCCCATATGGAGACCTGGAAAAAACATGTCTGAGATGAGTTTCTTCCTATGCTCAAGTAGCAGATGAAAGATTTCTTCTGCTGTACTTTCCCATCTCCTGCCCCAAATTGGTTATAAACCTTTCCTTTTAATTTCCTTGTGAAAGAGTGCCACAGAGCATGACCGATTTTTAGAGCTTCCATCTACTTAATTGTTTTAATTTTTCTTGGAATTTTTTGTTTGTTTTTTTTTTTTCCTATGACCAATATTATTCTGTATCAGAAATAGCTTTTCTTTTGCAGTCTTAGTTTCCTGAAAGAATCTGTAATGAGCAAGTATTTTTTACTTGGTCTTCATATTGTTTGGTCAAAGAAGCCAAATTTCATAGAAGATGAAACATCATAGTTCTTACAATCTCAAGAACCTGTGTTTTAGATGTGCTTTTGTGCCATTCTTTGAACATGCTTAGGGGACATAGTGACCCTTCTATTTCAGTCGTCTCCCTATAGTCATTGGCTATCAACATCCAACTCAAACTCAATCATATTTGGAAGCCATGAGGGAAAGGGATCTAATTAGTGCACAATGAGAAAACTCTTGTTAAACACCTTGTTTTGACTGCTAGACCCTCCTGGGGTGCCTAGTGAAGCCATGCATGTCAGGTTGAAGAGAGATGTGGGGAAGTGAAGCAAATGCAAGCCATCTGTCTGGAGAGTTTATAAAGTATTACTTGATCTTGATAAATCAAACGAACAAAATCATCTTCGGTAATAAAAAGAAGAAAATATGAAGGATTTTGCTCACTACAGTCTCATCAGTTAGAGGTCTGAATACATTGGGGTGCTCTAATGATTTCCAGAAAAACAATACATACAAATGGGATGACTTCAACAAACCAGGGAAAGGAATTTTTTTCTTGTGTTCATAGGTATTTTCTATCTTGTCATCTATTACCTTAATGCAGAAAACCGCATCATTTAAGCAAGATAAGGCAATTTGGGTGAGTACAGGAAATGCTGAAGACACAACTGTTGAAGAAACCTGCACATTTCTGAAAGTCCATTTGAAACATCTGGTAGCCTAGAACAGGATGCAGAGCAAAGGATGACAGATGGATGGGTATATATTCAGGTTAATATCTGCAAATGCAAAATCATCATGAAACTCTAATTACATTTAAAAACAACAACAACAAGGGAGTCCATTGGTCTGAAATCAGAATTTCTGGTTTTGTCTCTCAACTTGCTGTTTGCCAGCTTCCCATCATGGAGCAGTTCAAAGTTACTCTTGCACTCAGGAGAGTTCAGTTTTCAGCTCATTTCTGTCTGGCTCTCACTTTGGTAGTTTCGTCAATTTACTTTTTATTTTCTTGTTATGGAGATAGTATCAACACTTCCTCTGTCTTTCCCACTTAGATGGCAATTCTTTGGGTGCATTTTATATCATATTATTTCTCTGCTTAGACCTGGGCAAAGGAGAGTCTGACTTTGGTTAAGACATACGTTCTCTCCTTTATTGGTTTCTCACATAAGTACTGTTTTAAAACTTCCCAAAAACTTCTGTCATCTTTTTCTGCTAAAAACACAGCATTATCACATTGTTTTTGTATTAACTTAACACAACTTAACCCTTGCTAGTGAAAACAGAGCTTCCTTTCCTCTCTCTATATCTATATATCTATATATATTTCTATATATCTCCATTTGAGATATGCTTCATTTAAATTACAGTTATATCATGCCAAGAAAGATTATTTCTTGTCTGGAATAATCAGACCCATTTGTGCTATTCGGTGTTTCACCCTGAAACAAAGTGGAAAGTAGAAGTAGTTGTGTCAAAATCAAAAAGGGGCTACTGCTTCAAGGCATATTCAACATGCAGGTGGAAGCAAGGAAAACCCTCTTCAGTGGAAAATGCTGGTAGTATGTATACAGCAATGTACATGAGTACAAAATATAAATGCCTCAACTTGCAAAAATAACTCTGCAGGAGTTGTGTTGACCACCATCAAGACCATGGGTTTATGAGCCATATCTCCATTTTATTCTAGTCTGAACTTTTATCCAATTGCAAGTTGTTTTCTGATATTGCCAACAGAGAACATTGTGGGTATATATTGTATGTGCATATCAATAAAACCTAGTTAGAATATGGTTTCATTTCCTTACTGCCACCTACAAGGAAATAACTACCAGGTATGAAGTTTAACAGCTGTTCCCATGATCAGAAAGTGATTTTCATAAGGTTTTGAAGAAACACACAGAGAAAACATTGATTCATATTCAGCCTTATAGCAAGCATACAGGGAGCCTAGATTGATAAGGACCTAAGACTGGTAAATCATAATGTAAATAAAAGCACTATTTTTCATGCAGTTTATTTACAATGGCTTTAGTATGCTACATTTCCAGGGAAATATATGTTCTTGTCAGGAAACTTCAAGGGAAGTAAATGAGTTTGAATCACATGAATAGGTTTAAATGCCATGGCTAAAATTTAGTAAACTATTTTGCACTATCTCTTCTTCTTCATTAAAAGTGGAACATTTTTCTCTGCCTCTTAACGTACTTAATAATAAGACTGGATTACCCAGTGGGATGATGGGTAGGAGCAGCATCCTTTAGCTTTTCTGAAAAATCTCACACTTTAGCATTAATTCCTCATCATGAGTCAGAATCTGAGTCTGAATCAATATATAATGGAGTCTGGATCCATGAATATTCTTGCTGGTTTCTATTTATCTGTGTATCACATAGTTTGGGACCCAACTATCAATGCAGAATCTGAGCAATTTCCACAGCAAAAAAATTTAAAACTTTAAATATACATCCTGCTTATGAACTCTCTGACTTTCATCTTGGGGTCTAAATTTTGCATTTGGGACACATATATCAGCAAAAATTTGGGAATGGCAAAAGACATTTATTTTATGACCCAAAGAGATGAGCTTTAGGATTTCAGAGGGACTGTGTGCTTACACATTCCTGATTTCTAGTGTCACAGAGAAGTGACAGGGTTATAGGATGGTGTGGGAGACTCAACTCTAACTGCATTTCTGGATTTCATGGCAGCTTAGACAAGTGCAATCAGAAGCAACTTACAGAAGTCATCACATTCTTCTGGTTGCAAGAAAGTAGAATAAATTACACAGGTCATAATCTGAAAAGTACTTATGTAAGTTAATAAAAACTTAAGAACAGAATCTCACAACTATCCTAAGGAAAAGTGAACACCTTCCCTAATATCCACACCAAAGGGTCTTTTTCTAAATTTTGATGTAATAAATTTCTATCATTTGGTTTTTAATTTCACACATGACATTTTGGAATTAGGATCCCATGAGCTTCCAGACTGACAACCATGGGACATTGACCAGTTTCAGAGCCTATAGTCCAAGATTTTTCTGGTATTTTTTTTTTTTTTTCAGTTTTTTATAAATTGTTTTTAAGTTGTACTGCATATTTATGTTTCAAGTTGTCCAATCCATACTCACAATTGGAGTCCTGTAGTACAAGGTGATGAACAAATATAGCAAGCAGATGTCCATGGGAAAAACCTCTCTAGGTCTTAAGAGATCAGATAGCAATGGGAACTGAGGTGAAATGAACAAGGCAATGCTTTGTGCAGTTTAGGCAAAGTTGAACTTTTTTTTGTTTTATTTAGACTTTAGATCAGGAAAACTTGTCATGTCCTTACCAACTATATGGATCAGCTGAATCTAGTAAATTCGGAAAATCTTGATAAAACTTTTCTGCCTGGGATGGTTCTCATACTCCTTGCCGCAGGATTATCTCAGATTCACTAAAGACCTGGAGCTGGTAATGAGATAAAGAAACCAAATCAGATGTGAAGCATTCTTAATTCATTGTGAAGACATATTGTGCATGTACCAGACAATTCATGATTACCAATTAACTTTATATGGAAGGTACTAGGATTTTATGAAGATCAATGGCATAATAAAATCTGTACTGTAACTTAGGATGGGTGGATGGTTTCTGAGTCTTGAATAGACTCGAGTGATAACTGAGCCTGACTAGCTGTACAATTACTCACCAAATGTTGTCACCTACAATTTCTGCAAGGAATCATTGTGGACTCAGTGATATGAAAATTTTCCTTTAACTGATAATACTTGCACAGTCTGTTTCATTTTCCAGGCTGTTTTATTTTCCTAAAACTTGTGGGCAGCACTGGCAGAGTGCTTCTTGTCACTTAAAGGAGATGGAAGAGGGGCAGAGAGAGAGAGAAATAGAGCAAAGTCAGGAAGAGTAAAGAAAAAATGAAGGGTGCAAATAAAAGTAGGGGTGCAATGATATTCTTTTTGTTTACCTTTGGAAACACTGAATACCTTTCTCAAATTGTGTTTAAATTGCCCAAGAAGTGAAAAGTTATTTGGAAATAGAATATTGACCAACAGAGATGTACAACAAGACCACCCATCCAATGTAGCTACGTTGTCTTTTTCCTTAGCAGATTTTCCTGATTAGAAAGAGCCTGAAGATAAATACAGAAGGAGATGTTTCTGAATTATCACCATTTTCAGCAGCCAATAGATTCACCACTCTTTGAAGCTGCAGCAGTATTTGTTACATATTCAGTCTTTCTCCCAGATGAATCCTTCTCTACGAGAGTCCACTTCCTCCTATAGATTAATAAATATTTCACTACACAGAAACCTGAAATGTGTATATATTCATTAGCCACAGCTCAAAGAAGAGACAGCATTTTCAGGTGAGTGATCAGAGGACCAGGAGGTAATGTCTATCTGCACCACTAGCCCTTCTCTGCCTTAGTTGAAAGGCATCGTCCTCAGTTGCAAATGATAAAAGTTAATGACTTTTCCTACTGGCTCTAGGGTGAAGCAGATACTAGAGAGTTCAAGTAATCTTTCATAGAGTGATAACTCTTCAGCACTGGGAAGAATTAAGTTGTAAAATGCAGGTTGAAGCCAGCCTTTCTTTAGATGATCAAAAGTGTGGACATGTAGGATGATATAAGCCAAGGCTGGCCTAGCTTTGATCTCGTTTCAGTTGGTACTTCACAAAGGATTGTGGAGCTCCTGCTGAGGCTTCCAAATGCCCCTCCTTCCAAATAAAACTCCTATATTACAGGACCAGATGAAAATGAGGCTCTCTTCTTTGAGAACAGGGAAGTGGAGGGACATACTTGAGGAAGGTGATGTAGGGAAGGGAAAAGAAAAATGGTCTTTGCCACAGGGTAAGAACTTATTATTCTGATTTATATAAGTCTAGTTTTAATGAGGTGTTGACTTGTGCCTGAGATGTCTTAGTTATTCCAAAACAAAAAAGCAAGCAAAGTTAGTCAGGAGAAAAAAAAAATTACTATTTCCAAAGCACATAATAAAGCTATGTAAAGCTATGTAACTCATTGCTTCAAGATGTACTAATGTAATTTCCAGTGCAAATGATAAACATATAGGTTCTTTACATAGTTTTCAAAGTTACAAAAACTGATACATAAAAATGAAAAATAAGTAGAAAAGTTTATGAATCATTATATAAGCCCTCATTTAACAGGTAGGAGTTAGATAAGGTAATGCATAATTGTCAACTGTGAATTCCCTTACATTTTCCTCCTAAGAATTTGGTACCTGACTTTGTGCCAGAGACAGGATGATGTACTAAATCATCCATAATTTTCTCCAGCAAGATGATTTCTGTGTTTCCAGTGATGTCTGTCAATGAACAAAAAGCATGTCTCTCTAAATCTTGTATGAAGAGGGAACTGGTCGCTTGCTAAAATACAATGTACCTGCAGCACAAAATAGCTCAGTTTCCAAACTGCACAATATTTAATAAGCAATGTGATGCAGAATGCAATAACTATTAATAAAGCCACTCCACTGAATTGATTTTAGCACGATTAAACTTTTCTTTACCTTATTTCACAGTCCATTTGGAATGTTCTATTTTTCCTTTAATGGCAAAGGAAAATCTGATCTTTAACAAAACACAGCAGCATAAATTCAAGGCAGCATATGGCACAGATGAACAGAAAGCTTTATCAGGGAAAAGGCAACAGCACCAAATCAAAACTCCAAGGTATCACACCATGTAATTGATTTAGATAGAAGAGCATCTGTACGCATTGAGCAGTGAGGAAATGTCAGCAATGGGCCAAGTTACAGTTTTTCAAGGTTTATTTGAGAGTATGGTCATGGAAATAAATGCATCTTAGTGGGAGGTAGGAAGAAAAGGAGAAAGTTTACAAGAGGTTTACAGTAGCTTTAGTCTCTCTTTGAGTAAAACCCATATCTGCTCAAGACCATTCCTCTGCTCACAATGGAAAGCCCCTTCCTTCAGGAGAAACTTCCCTCTAAATACAGACCAAGTTTTGCAGTATTGCTCAGGGTGAGGTGTTTCCCATTTTCTAAAAATGCTGTCAAGGCCAGGACTGCATGGTTGTATTTTTCAGGGCAGCAATACAGATGTTGTTCCTCATAGAAAACCATATTGGCACAGAAGAGATGTGGATGACAATTATCTGTGGGTGAAAAGCAGATCCAGATTTTTAATCTAAGGCTCATCTTAGAAGACCAACTACCTCAATCCAGGAGTCTTCCTCCTCCCTTTTATAAGTTGAAGAGTTGCAGCACTCTCAGGTAAGTGGGAGCTGTGTGTGTGAGTTTCCTCAGCATGAGCTGTCTAATCCTTGAGCTTTGGCAGGAGACAGGAATTTCTCTGTTTGACTTTTGCAAAGCAATATAAGCTGTCACAGCATGTAGTGCATGTGGTCCAAGGCCACCTGTGACTTGTGCAGTTAAGGCCTCTGCCACTGGTACTCATGATGATGCACATCCAGTTGTGTCAATGGTAGACTCTGCTCCAATGTTGCTGGAAACTGCATAGGCAGTGCTGCTAATAGCTTAATTAATGAATTAATAGTATTCAGACTGCAGTGCAAGATTAAAATGTATGATACACAGGATTAGCTGTCTCCAAAGAGGGGTGGTTTTGGTGGTTTTGGAGGCTTTGGTTGTTTTGGAAATGAAAATAATCAAGAACAGGGCGCAATAGCTTTGATAAATGACTGATGGGCTGAAACTGAGGACAAAAGTACCCGATGGAAGGCGTTTACCACCTGCAATGTATCAAGTCCTTTCCATCAGCAGACCCAGTGTGACTGATTGAGCACACATTCGTGCTTGCTTCAGCTGTAAAATGAAATGTATTAACTTAAACCACCACGGTTTATGTCCCATTTTCCTTTCTAAGGGGGGTAGGTGAGGAGTGTTCACAAGGTCACTCCTGGTGCCTCAACGTCTTCGCCGACAGATGGCTACTTGATGAGCTGTGGTAATGCCATCATTTCCACTCATGTGCCTGTGCTCAGGAGTGCTGAGCATTTGCAGCTCAATAAAATACAGGATCTCACTGTGCCTCAGGAGGAACAATTATAAAGGACACCACTTCCCACCCCGTGGGACCACAGGGAGCAGGCTGCAGTAGATGCCTGAGTTTTTGCTCACACCACAACCCCTTTTGCAATTCATTGTCATTGATGTTTTCAAACCTGTCTGTCTGACAGCCCCTGTTATAGCAGGCAGACTGTCTGGGATCTGACAGTTTTATCTGTATCTCTTTCACACCTCTTTAGGGATAATTTTTGATGTGAGGTAGGTTTTGATCAACTGCCTCCTCTCTTATATGCTCAGCTAAACAAGCTATTTGATTTTTTTTATACATTGTGATGAGTAAATATGTCACTCATGTTGTGGAACATGTTGGCAACAGGAGATGTAAATATGTCATAGCTGATGGTTACAAGCCTCACTGATCATCCTGAGCTTGAATTAAGGGTTATTTTTGCACTGCCTTTGCAGACACTATCAACCAGTTCTACCGCCTTTGAAATCCATAGAAATGCTTTGGGACCACATGAAAGGAGCCACTTTCCATTAATGTAGAAGACACTGGTATTTTTCACATTCATGTGTATTTTTTGTCCATGGGCATAAATACGGCAGGAGAGAATCAAGTAAGAATAGCTCTCCCATGTGAATTAGCCAAGAGGAAAGGGGCTATGGAAATTTTCCTAGATATTCTTGTCATAAGCCCTCCCCTGCTGTCACTTGGGCAATCCAAGTAATCCTTCAGGAGTCAACAACAGAATGTGTTTTTCCTAAGAGTGGTGCTTAGTGAAAAAACTTTTTATGCTCCTGTTCTTTGTTCATGGGGGAAGGGTGGTAGAGGGGGTAGTGGGAAGGGTGTAGACAGCATGGTCACGAACCTCACCCTTAAATGTCAGAAGGGAAGCAAAAAGGGAAGGCAAAAATAAAGCTGCTGTGTTAAAAGAAATCAGATTTTCTTCTAGGTATAGGATTCTGCAGCCTATGGCTTGCCCAAAAGTCTTTGAGTCCTTCTGCCTGTAAGGGGAAAAATCCCTTTAACACCATCCTAGAGTATGAGCATGTTGCACCAAGGCCTTCATGTCCAGGTCTGCCCCTTCCTACAGAAAATATTGTCCCAACTGAGTTGCATGACTGCAGAACTATTGCTAACCAACATCTGTCTTTAGGTGACTAGGGAACCTTTTACTTTATTCCAAGATCAATACTCGAAAAGTTAGACTGAATCTTTAGTCCTACTTAAGTGGCTCTGAGAACTGTTCCTAGAGGGTTTTCTACTTTGCTTTACTTTATATTCCGCTTCCTGTTATTTTATATATTTTTTCCCTTGCCCCTTTTATTTTGATTTTTTTCATTGTTTCTATACTAAAACAGTGGTTGAAAATCCACATGCAAGAGAATGTCAAGAATCAAGATGTACATTCTGTTAATGTTCCTTCAAAATGTCTTCTGATGTAAGAAATGGAAAAACACCTCTATCTTTTTAAGCTGATCACCAGCCTTTGTTCTAGCCAGACAATCTCCTTGCTGATAGGGTTATGTTTTGTAGCCATGTAAACTCCACATGAGTGTGTTTTTGACAAGCTGTCAGGACTAACCATCTGGAGTGATATCCTGGTGTATTTTTTTCTTCACACTTAAAACACCAGCCAGAAAAAAACAGTGTAATGATCATCTTGTAAAGTGATGTCTTAGAATCATATCAGCAGGGCGACAACTGTGCTAAGAATGCTGCTAAGCATCTATCCCAGGTGGTAGAATAATTGAAGGTGTTTATTGGGGATTTGTCATGAAAAGAATAATTGACCTAAGACTCTATTGCTCTGGAGAAAAAAAGATTTTGAACTTCATTAAGACAGAACTTTTGGACCTGACATAGAGTATTTTATAAAATTTTAAAAAAATTAGGATGGCCTTTTCTACAGCTATGAAATATTCCTGATAAAGCTGAATACAGATTTCTTCTAAGTGAGTCTGAAAGTATCCAGTAATGGATTCTGAATTCAGGAAGAGTTAAGTGCATTTCTCAGAGAGGAGGGGAGAAGGGATTCCCACCCACACTTCTCTCTGCAAGAAAGTAATTTTGTTAGGGTGGGTGGGTATTTTTTTAACTTGAATATTAGTTACCACCACGTGAGGATACTCTCTTCAGAATTAAACCACAGTTTTGGGTGCCTTTGGCTCTTACTAAGAAATGCTCAACACTGGCAGCAAGAAATGCACATTCTTATCTGAGGCTGTCCAAGGATACATGATTTGTCTATTATTAAATTTTAATTAATGGATGCTACTGTACTGACTAATTAGCCATTGTGCTATGAAGACCATGTCAATGAATTCATGTCTTCAGTGAGGAAGAAAATTTTTCACAGTGGGAAGTCATTGCTCTCACTTTGTGTTTGTATAGCATCTATCACAACAAGGTCTTGATTTCACTTTTTGGTCCATTGCTATAGCATAACTATTACAATAAAAATGAGAGCACTATAATTATTCACCATCATAATTTTCTGTGAATGTCTCTGTTACTTTTACCGGATAGACTTTACAGTATGTATCAAGGAAATAAAAAATGAACTGTGTTTTTCCACAGCTCTTTCAAACTGTCTGTTAAAACACATCTGTTTCACATCTCTCAATGAGGCTCTCTTTAGCCTGAGAAATCCCCTTGGGGCAGAACAGTTGAGATATGCTAAACCAAAGGTACCGTGGGAGTTGTTTCCCTTCATGATTAACTCCCCTGCCAAGGGCTGCATGAACAGGTAACTATTCAGTAGAGGTCTGCTAATGGCTGGGCATATTCAGTTCCTTGTTGGATTAATCCAGAAATTCATGCAATTGGACTAAAAATTAGCCAAAAACCAAGAGTCCTGAGATCAGACCAGAGCAGAAGTGTGCAGTCTTGGAGATCTCCACCTGCATCCCTGAAGGGCAGTGACTCCTGGGAACTGGGAAGAATGGGATGTGGGTTTGACCAGACAGCAGAGCTCCTCACAGCACCTTCTGCAAGCATTATTGAATGGAGGCATCTTACAGTCCCTGCAGTGCCCAGGCTGAGTGTGCCTTGTAGTGATGTTACTGCCAATCTCTGGAGACCATCAATGCATCAGAATAAAAGACCATGTAGACCTATAGGACCTTAGGTTAAAAAGCACAGAAGTAATTTATTCTCAGACAAAGGTTTGTAGCAGAGCTCTCTCCTCAGTATCTATAGAACTGTTGCCTGTTTTGTTTATGCATTGTGCATCTCTTTTTAACAACCTTCTTATTTTTATGGCACATTTTTTCATCTCTTGTACTCCTGTTTATCCCATATATTATAAACTTTTATGCTGTGCTTTACTAGTGGATCTGAACTTTAAAATTGTTGAAACTAAAGTCGTATTGCCATAGTTTATACTTCCAATTTCTTGTATTTGTTTCCATTAATCATGCCTTTCTTCACAGGTGGTTTCTTGTATTACGTTGTTATTGATGTGAGAAAAACACAGGGTGTTTTTTCCTCTCTCATACATTTACTTTCCCCATTTGAATTATGCCTGTTGCACTTATAAATGACCATACCTGCAAGGCATTTGGGCACTTAAATGAGAAATGCTGATGAAAGACAGAGCTTTGAGACACTCCTGTCCATTTGTGGTTAATTTGGGTAACATCCACAGCTCATGGATTTCTATTTATCTGCATCCAAATCTCTGGGTGGTTGTGTTATGCTTCTTGCATTGCAAATAGAACACAAAAAAAAAAATACAAAAAAGAGAGAGTAATATGTAAGAGTACAAGACTATAATAAGAAAACAAGTGAAGGGTCAAAATGGTCTAGATGTAGCACATTTTTCTCCATATGCTGAAAGAAAACCGTCTGTTCAGCTTTGGGAGAAGATAAATTACAAGCTTGAACATAAAATAAGGTATGTGTATGAAGGCAAAACTGGAATTATTCTTGGTCTTTTTTACTGATAGGAGTCACTCCAGAATAATGAGTAGACAAATGTTTAAATGTTTAAAAACACACTTTCTTTTG